>NW_026555336.1:24094806-25349843 GCF_029017545.1 Prosopis cineraria
AAAAGGGTTTTTCTTGGGATCCTAATATTTTAAAAATATTACTTTTAAACTCTTGAGTTGTGATGACTTTTCTTGAGGATTTTAATTAATCTTGGTTGTCACAACGGCATGTTAGAATATATCTTGGTAATGTCAAGGTGGGCATTATACAAGATAGTGTGCACTCTCTTAATACACCGAGGAAATATTTTCTTAAATCTCTTTAATGACGGAGGTTATATTTTCCTATCAAGTTCTCTCTCAAAGAGATAACTAGAGAATTCTTAAGCACACTTAGAAACTCTCTAAAGAGTAGATATAATAATGTAAGCTTAAGAACTAGCTTGAGAGCTTTTTACATGAACATAGTGTAAAATCAAGGTTTGACACAAATTGCATGTGTTCAATCTTATGAACACTACCCACTAACTCAAATGAAGTCTTATTTATAGATTTTCATGGTTTAAGACCATTAGAACCTATAAGGTACAGAATAGCCATTATACACATGTGAAAGTAATCTATGGCAGATAAAGCACTTTTTCCTCAAAGTGCATTTAATGTTGTTAGAGCTCTCATTCATATGTGGACAAGTATGATTCAAGCATGGATGAGCTATATTCATCTTAGCTCACTTATCACTTCACATTGATCTAAGCATGGATCAACAAGGGTTCAAGCGTGTATGATGATATTGAAACACCAAGCTTCTTTATGAGCCTAAACACGCATAGGTGATATATGTACGAGTATGAATGAGTGTACAAAGGCACCTTGCCTAACTATGTTGTAAATCATGCTTGGAAAATTTTTAAACCAAGCATGGATAGCTTGTTCATTGCTACGACTCTCTCTAAGTTAGTCTTAAAGGCCGGTTAACAAGTATTTCATCCATTCAAGCATAGACCCATCAAAATCCAAGCATGGATTGCTTCTTAGGCATAATTCAAGCTAACATTTAGGATCAATCAAGTGTAGTAAAATAAACATCCATGCATGAATTAGATTACATAAGCTTAACCAAGGCATTTCTTCATACTAACTTGCCAATCAAGCATAGATGTAACAGTGCCCCGAGTGTTATCCAAAAATCACATAATTCAAATAAACTAAGTGTGGTTAAGGAGTTGATCCTCTAACCAACTTAAGAAATAAATCATTTAAAACCTTAAAAAAATTATAGGTTCTACATATAGTGCACGGAAGCAAGCTAGACAAAAGTAGAATAAAAAGATGATGTCATGACAGTAATTTATTGCTGTCATGACAGCCCTCCTAGGCTAACTTCTAGGAGTCGCTGTTCCATCATTTGACCTCTGATCAAAGTAATTTTAAAAACTCACACGTCACATTCAAGGGTACTATAAGTATACCAAATTTTAAAAAGATCTAATGGTCTGATTAAAAATTAGACATTAAAAGATTGGCTATTTTTGCTGTCATGACAGCACCTCCGGACTAACTTCCGGGGTGAACCTTTTCATCATCCAACCTCCGATTGGAGCAATTCCAAATCTCATATGTCACTTTTAAATATTACTATTAACATACCAAATTTTGAAAAGATCCAATGGACGGATTAAATTTCGTGTATGTTTGCAACATTATAAATTATTGCTATCATGACAGCACATGACAGCTCCTCTGGATCAAATTCTGGAGTATGCCGTTTCTCCGTACAATATTTGATTGACATGATTCCAAAGCTCACATGAAGCTTATAAAAGTTTTTACTTGTGACCCAAATTTTAGAGAAATCCAACGGTCGGATTAAGATTCGGACACCCAGATGTAAAAGTGCAGGTTTTTGGTAAAAACCATTTTCAAAATTGTCTAAATCTCATCCTAATGGTCACAAACTTGTGGGAACACTTTGGACATGTCAAATAGGACTAAAAACACCTGATAGAACATTTAAATGGTAGAAAAACCCTTTATACCAAAATTTGTCCACTCGGGTGCCATTTCTCAAAATGGACCCTAAACTCCAAAATGCACAAATCACATAAGAGTGGCCAAAATTTATTCAAATATCATATACACATATGAATACACACGCTAAACATTTTCACTTGCTCAAAGATATCTATGGGGCCCACACACCCACTCTCTCTATCTAAGGCATTTGTTTGCCCATAACACACCATTTGCAATGCAACCACTTTGCATTTGCTTGTGGGATCACATATATATTAAAATAAATATTTACTTGTAGTGAAAACTTGGTCTACTAAATAAATCCATCAAAACCACATACCGTAGTTAAGTTTCCTAGCCACAAGTCTACAAGCAATCAAAAATTCATACACAAGCCATACAATCCACACATTCTTACGCACATATACATAATCATATCCTACTGGCACCCTAATCCTAAATACATTACAATAGATTTGCTTAAAAAAAAGGGTTGCAGTTCTTTACAATTCACAAATAACCCCTAACTCTGCTCCTTTCCCCGTCCTCCACTGGTTCCTTCGCCTGGACTTAGAATATTGAAAAGAAAGGGGTGAGACAATCACAGTCTCAGTAACAGAGAAATCTACACTTGAGGTACCTTAGCCTATCTAAGGTACCTTACTTAGTTACACTTCCTTAAGTGCAACTTATATTCCTTATGATTAAAATACATGTAAACAAATCTTGTTTCCATAAAAATATTGTTGTTAAATAATTAGAAAACATATTTGCACTATAATCAAAGTAGTACCCCATAACCCTTTATAAAGCACATTTAATCTTTTAAAACATGTAATGCATGATAGCTAGTAATATTTATTCAAAAATAGCTAAAACAAAGTAATAAGAAATATAAATTCCCCTGTTACCTCAACCCTTTGGTACTAAAAGGGTTCCTCTTGTATAAAATAGGGCTCAGCTTGTTTCTTAACTTCCGAACAAATTTCACCAACAATTCCTACAACATATAAGTGATCCACATCACTTATCATGTCAAATAGCATTAATGAAGACTATAACTCATATCACACAACTTGGGTCTATGAGCCATAGTCCATCCCAATAGTCCATATATAAAACCAACCATTCACATAGTATCACTTAACCACCAAAACCATTTATTAGCCATCACTAGGCTAATTTCAATTTATATAATTTTAATCAATTAAAAACCCTCACTTAGTGTCACCAACTTTCACTATTAGCTCTTATAATGAAAACCAAACCTTAATTTAAATATTTATTGGCTTAAATAGCAAAATTATAACTAAATCAATAGGCTTAAACCATTGAGGAGAAAAAACCCAATCTCTCAGGGTTTAATTTATGCCCAAAAACACCTCTTTTCATCCAATTATCCACTCAAAACATTAGAACACCATATAGAAACTCAAAACATCCTCCCTAAAACCCAAGGAAACTAAAGCTTACAAGAATAAAGCCTTTGGGATCAAAATTCAGAAATTTCTTCTTCCAAAAATTGAAGAAAATCAAGAGAAAGAGAAGAAGATTGAAGTAGGGAGTTTACCTATCGTGTAGCCGAGCTTGCAACGGTCGCAAAGACTTCTAGATTCAAACCTAACTCCTTCTCTTTCTCCTTTCTTCTTCCCCTCTCTCTCTCTCTCTCTCACGCGTTTGGTTCCTTCTTTTCTTTGTTCTGTGTTTTCTGCATTTTTTTACTCTTAAAAGCTGATGCTAAAACATTTTAGGGCAAATTACAAGAAAGGGCCCAACATTTTTTTATTATAGCACAAAAACCTGGGTCAACTTTGGTAATTTTTTCATAGTTAAAAATCAAATAAAACCAAATTTTGCTGAGAAAAATTCAAACTTTGGACCTCTATCAAATTATTATAAATTTTAATTTAATATAGATATTTTATTTTATTTTATTTTTATAAATTTGATTCTTAAAATTTTAGGATGTTACAATAGACATAGAAAAGTCCGAGTGTGAATTAGTATACAGTGCCATGTCTTCACTTCTGATTCTTTAATTCAAGCAATGTATTGGTATGGTTCAAGCTTGAGTGATATCCTCTAAGTCTTATATACACAAAAGATGATCAAACACGCGTGGGACAGTTGTAGTCTAAGCGTGAATAGATTAACGTGAACTATAAGTGCATGCAAATATGTGTCAAATATGCGTGGACATTTCTTGACCTTATGTGGGTAAGACTTTTTAACCTTAAAGGACTTTTAAGTCTATGACTTTTTATATGATGTAAACCTTATCATTTTTAAACATGTATTTATCTCTCAATTTAGTTTTCACAAATTTATCTAAGAGAAAAGTAAAACAAATATAATGTATGAAAACTTCTCTTTCTTTTCTTAATTCTCCATTCTTTTAAGTGTAGCACGCTTATGCTAATTCTATTATTTGTTTCTTCATGTTTACTTTTATTTCTTGATATTTTATCATTTGTTTTATGATATTATGATCTGCACAAGTAACAAGTACCTTCTATTAATTTTGTTATCATCAAAACACTTAGTTTAATAGATCCACCTTCTTCTAATTTGCATGGATATAGTCTCTAGTTAATGTTAACTTAAAATCCTTCCACTACTTAAAACATTCTTCAACTAATGCTTCTTCATCTCAAGGATCATTACGAGATACCACAAATTGTCCCCAAGTTTCTTGATCAAGAAAGTTATAATCTTGACATGGATCACAACCCACCTTCTTCCTATTTGCACATATATAATCTCTAGTCATTTGATTTGAAATCCTTCCACCACTCATAAACATTCTTTAACCAATGCTTCTTCATCTTAAGGGTTCAGGAATATTATAGGTTAGCTGCAAAATAATTAAGTTTAAAGTAAGTTAAAATTTAAAAGTTTAAAAAAAATTACTATAAAAATAATAGTTGCAAATTTTGTAATACTTACCAGAATTTCTTCCCAAACTTAATCCTTCATAGCTTGTGGTACTTGTTAGATAGGGAGGTATAGAGAAAGACTAAAATTTTAAAGTCCCTATCCTGATGTGGACCTAACGAACTCATTTAAGTCAAGTGGATAGAAGAGTTACCTTTAATTCTTTGAACTTGGCACGTGTTCTTCAAGATTTTAGATCTCAAGAGCTAATAACATAGATCTTCTCCCTCTATTGGTATCTACACAAATGGCTCTCTAACAGCGTGGTAGTGCTCCCAGCGTTCGTTCTTCTTTGAATGTTAATTTTCCTTTCTATAGGGCGTTTTGTGGCTCTTAAAGTATTTTTGCTATTAGAACTTTTTTAAATCTCCTTTTTTTCTCATAAAGCACATTCTTATCTATATATATAGTATATGGATCAGGGTTTTATCTTTCACCTAAAGAGCCCACGAAAATTAAATTAAATTTATCTCATAAATTTAATACATGATATCATATCTAATTTGAATTTATCTTATAAATTTAAATTATAAAACTGACATGATATTCTCTCATATCATGTTATTTATTAAATTTAATCTATCATATAAAATTAAATTTAAAACTAACACAATATAATATAATATAATATAATATATTATATTATACTATATATAGACGAATATATACATATATATATATATAATATTCATATGTGTGTATGTATATATATATATATATAATATGTGTATATGATATATAAAATTATTTTCTTTTGGTGTTTCAGGTCTTAATGACTCTAAATTTGATATATAGGTCTTTCACTTCTAGATCTTAGTAATAATCTTTCTTCTCTAGATATTCCTCTACTGGTACATGGTCTTTATTATAGACTTAAACTTCTCATAGTAGGTTGATTTATATTTATATTTAATGTTGGTGTACTAATTCTTAATGATATTTGTCCTATATTATCATTAGCTATTATCTTCTTAAATGATTTTCATTCTCATAATATTTTATAGTATTGTCTAATTCTAATCTTAATTGTTCAGGTATTGTTATCCTAGTTAGGTCTAATTCAATTTCTTGTAACACTGGCATGAAATATTATAGGAAATATAAAAAATACAAACCAAGGAAATTCTTTAAGAGAAAAGGAAAGAGAAAAATTATTATAGTAAAAAACCTAAAAAGTGTAAATGTTATAATTGTGGAGAATTATGACATATATCACTTAACTGTCCTAGTAAAAAGGACAAAAAAATTATAAAATAATAGAAGAAGCTTATAAAGAAAATTTAGAACCTATAGAATATGATGAAGAATTATCTGAAATAGAAAATGAATTGGAAAAATTAGATAAAGAAAATTATAAACTAAAATAATAAGTGAAAGTGAAACCAAAAATAGTGAATCTGAAGAAGAGATGAGTTATATGTATATGATAAATAGACTAGAAGATGAACCTAAAAGTAGTAATCAAAATGAATACGATAAATATGAGAAGTTATAAGTGCAAAAGAAGGAATAGTTCAAAAAAGAATGACTTTTAATCAAAAACAAAGTGAAAGTTTTAAAACTTGAAGAATTAAAAATGAAAGTTTTATGAACAAAGTAGAAAAACTTGTAAAATCTAAAAAACAAGAAAAATATGCTTGTGTAGTATCAGAAAAAAAAACATCCTATAGAATCAACTCTAACAGAAGGAGTATTAAGAATACATGTAATAAATAAAGCCTTAATAGATGCAGAAATTAACAAATTACCATTTAAGATGAAGTAACTGAAATATATATTGCAGGAGTATAATTATTAGTAAAATCTTATTTTCAAGAAGGAAGAAATTTACCAATATAGTTATTAATAACTGATAGAAAAATAATAAATAGTGTTGAAGATAGTATTTTAGGAATTTTAACAGGAAACTTAATATATCAGATATATATACACACGCGTGCGCACATATGAATATATATATATTATTTGAATATATATATATATATAATTATATTTTGAATTTTATATTTCATATAAATATATATAAATATTTATCAAATAAATATAAAATATATATATATAATTTATTTACTCTATATTATATTCATTGAATCTAAATATATTTCAGATTCAATGAATTTAGACATTATAGCTTAATTTGGGCTGTTCTTATATGCGACTTTGTAGGCCCATATGAAATTGGTAGTAGGCTAATTATGCTATTAGCCCACAAGTCACAAGTGGCCTCTAACAAGATATTGCAACTATCCAATTCACATGGGGATCGATGATTCGATGTAACCTATCATGCAATCATATCACATCCCTTTTGTCACGCGATATTTTGGTCAAGTGTGAGACATGAAATTGTCATTCTTTTTACCTGACTGTTACTTTCTCGATCTCTGATTGGACTAAATATAGCAATGAAAAAACCTTTCATTGTAGTATACCACTACATTTTCTCAGTCTTAACTCATTGAGAGGCCTAGTAATATCTCTCACTTAATGTGAGGGATAAATTCTATCTTGACCATGATAGGAAATTAGTTGCTTATCCTCAAAATTACACTAAAGCTAACCCTAATGCAATATAGGGCCAACCCTAGGTCATCTCCCAAGGAATGGTTTTAAGTCTAATTAAAAGTTATTTAGTGAAATAAATCAACCAAAGTTTGTAGGAATTTAGTTACCTAGCTAATTACCTAATGTGCAAGTAATTAAAATGCTAGTGAAAGTGAGTGAAATGAACTTCCCTTTTCACAATAATGGAACCCTAGAGATTAGTTGATTTTGGACTCATTATCTTCTCATGATTAGGCTAAGTTTAGCTTCCCTTTCCTCTTGACTAAAGCTGTCATGACTTAAGAAAATTATCTTAAGCCTATTAACCTAATTAGCTAACCTCCCTAGGTCTTAGATTAAAGTCCCTAGTTTAATTAACCAATTGGTGAAGACATTAGCCAAGTGATTCACTCAAATCCTCTCTCAACAGCCATGGTCAAACACATAAATTGGGCAACCACAAGATTATGTCAAGCTACTCAACAACACAAGTATTAACACCACAAGATTATACAATATTAACACAAGAAATTCACTAATTGAAAAACACAAGATTATGTGCCAAACAAAGAGTGGCAAAATTCAGTCATGGCTGTCTGAGGAAGAAATTAAATGAAACAATCCTCTCTCTTTACATCAACATCAAATTCAAATTAGAATTTATAAGCTAAGATAATTAAACCCTAGATTAAGGAATCTAACCATTTAGTAAAAAGAGAAGAGGATAGGAAACAAAAGAACTTAGCCAATTTGAAGCTTAAGACTTATCCTCCATCTTCATCTCTCTAGGATTCCACAAAGAAACTTAGCCAATCTTCATCTTCAAGAACCCTAGTAATTGCTTGTGACGGCCAAACTCCATAGCTCTTGAATGATGGAAATGAGCTTCAATTCTTGAAAATGGAAGGGATGGAACGAAAATGAAGAGAGGAGAAGAATGGTATGAGTTTTGTGGAGGTTTGGTGGCTGAAAATGGAGGTTAGGGTGCTGGAAAATGAAGAACAAAAGAGAGAAAATGAAGAACACTATGAACAATAGAGAGGAATGTGGAAGATGAATGAATATGTGTTGGATCCCATTTGGGGCTTAAAATGGCGTGCTCCTTGGTGTCTCCCATCAGCTGAAGCTTAATTAAAATAAGGAAAAAGAAATTAAAATGTAAATGGGAGCCTTGTCACACTTGCAAGGTGGCAACTTCCTATTGGTTTGTAGATGATTCCAATGTGTGCCTAATTTCTCATGTGTCATCCACATCATTTTAGCTGATTTAACCCCTCAAAATAATCATAATTCACGTGCAAACCATCAGCCATTGACCTCAAGGACTGTTGACCTCAATTGCCCAATTGATGCACAAGTCACATGCCACCTATGTCACATAAATCACATAATTCAATTAAATAGCATATGATATAATAAAATCTAATTCATGTCCAGAATTAAATTCATAATTAGAAGGGAGAATTTATTAAATTGACCAAGTTTCAGGCTGCACAAAATTATATAAAAATTTCCACACAAAGGCAAACCAAAAACTAGGACAAACTAAGACACTTAAGAAAGTGTTGACTTTTTTATTTAATTACTCCCAAACTAAAATGAATTTTAAAAATATAATTTCACCATTCATCAACTGGACATAAAATGCACTTTGTCAATTTTTCTTGTACATTTTCTCAAAAGTTTATTTTTTGGACCAAAATGCCCCTAGTGCACTGAACCTAGAAACTTAGGCAAAGTTCCAAATCTAATGCAATGTGTGCACTTGAAGGTGATAAATCATTAATAAAATGATCCTAATTGATAAATAAAAGTGGGTAACAAATGTGTTTTATCAACCACTCATATTCCTCTGTAAAAATATCATTAAAATCAATCATAGTCTTTATGATCACCCAGTCAAAGGTGACCTTTAACTGGATCAAAGTTCAGTGGTCATCATATAGGAATCCGTAATAATCTTAGGTCAAAGGGCTTAGTGATATAGTTACATATGAGATAAGTTTATGATTTGTACCATACAACTTTCTCATAGCAGGTTGGTCCAGTACCTTGTACTCTTTCAAGTGCCTATGACTTTGATTTATATATCTACAATTAATCAAAGTCATACTAGTCTTATTTCATCTATGATCCCTTATAAATGATCGATCAGGGATATTTAGGACAATCACTATAGTTTGTCTAAGGATACAGTTATCATATTGAACATGCAATTGATATGATAACAAAAGAGAAATTCATTAAATAACAATGTGCATAATACAATAATTGGCCCTAAGGTATAATTTTCAATGGTACTTACCTCCAATCCTTATATAAAATACTAATTTTGTCATCAGCCTGAAGACCAGTAAAGTTGATAAATCAATCTCTCTCAATGCCAAGCTAAGTGGAACCAAATCCAAACTAAGTTCAACATGTAATATCTCTATAGTCTCATGACATATAGCCAACTTTCTTAATTTTGTAGGGCATCTACCCATCTTCTTACTAGACTAGTGGTATTATCATCATCTCTTACCAAAGGTTACAAATGCTCTCCACTCATTTTGTAAATTTATTCCCGATCTAATGACTTAGGAGTAAATTCATATTTTTGTGAGCCATTAAAAGCCTTTTTTCAATGTGTAATAAAGATGATACCAATTAAGAAATCTCTTATTACCAAGGTAGATTGTCATCTTCTTGCTTTAAATGATGAGATTGTATGCCTTCGTCACAAATAGGACATACTTTATATCCCTTAACACTATACTTGGACAAGTTCCTATATGCAAGAAAGTCATTTATCACACAAAAAATATAGCATGTAACCTAAATATTGTTGTCAATAAGCATTGAACATATCGATGCCCTACTCCCACATCATCTTCAAGTCCTTAATCAAGGGTGTGAAGTAAATAACAATATTATTTTTAGGTCATTTAGTTTAGATGTCATTATGCATGATCAACATAATGAACTTGCATTCATACACAACCAAAGGAGGTAGATTATAAATCACTAGGAGAATTAGCCATGCACTATGCGTGCTATTGAGATTATGGAAGGGGTTAGTTAAAGGTTTCTTAGCTCACTACTAAAATTAGGGAACTTCTTTTCTATCATATTCCATTGAGGAGAATCAGCCAGGTGTCAAAACTTACCATCAGATATTCTCTCATTAAAATGGAATTAGTAAACAAATGCTTAAATCATAGTATTATTAAAAGATATCACAGTACCTTCGAAGGTGAGCCTTTAATGGTCTTAGTACCATCACCACTTACGTTCTTCTTTACTTTGTATCATGACACCACACATTTCGAACACTTATGTATCCTTCGCACTTCTTTTTATGTAATACACAGTCACTAGGGTAAGCATGTATTTTTTTTATACTATATACCAATTAGGCACACGATTTTCTTAACCTCAAAATAATGGTTAGGAAGCATATTACCATCAGGAAACATATCTATCAATAGTTCAAGTAACCATATAAAACTCATATTGGTCTACCTACATATTGCCTTCAAGTTAACCAATCTCAATACACTCATCAAACGTATATACTTTTTACAACCTGAATATAGAGGCTTCTCTATATCACTCTACAAGATCTCATAAGTATGTACTTATGAAAAGGACTCCATTCCAACACCACGGATCATATTCTTTATTATATCATCCTAGGCATTCACACCTACTTCTTTCTCTTAAGACATGGAACCCAATCCTTTGGTTTCACCATACCATATCCATTTCCCATACTTTAAATTTATCTCATGACAGAGAAAATTCTCTCTTGTTTCAGCAATATTAGACAACTCCCATTTAAACATTTCACATAAGGAAAAAAATTACAGTCCATTTTTACTAGGAACATTTCTTTAACAAATTCAAGAAAATGTTCCACCTCATTAAAATATTCTTCACTTGTTCTCCTAGTATTCATTCAACTATGATCTATTGTTTAACTACCTAATTAATCAACATACAATCTATTATAATTAAATGTTTTCTAACTTAATTTGAAAAAAAAATTGATAGAGTTCCCACTTAAAAGAGAATTCCTCCTAAAATTGAAGTGCTATAACTAAATTATATAAACTTTGTAAATATTAGATTTAATGTTAACAGAGTTTTCCCTGAAAATATAACTTCCCAAAATTTCAACAACAATCAAGTTCTACTCAAATGTCAAGAAATTTCAAAATTTTAGTGAATCCAAGCAGTTTTTAAACATATATATGACAAAAGAAACACATGCGTAAATAAATACTATGATGAAAAAACTATGATGAAATTATATACTACCTTTATTCTAAACTATAAGATACTTTTGAGAAAGACTCAACATCTCAAAATATAAGATACTTTGATAAAAATAAAAGTTTATTAATGATATTTTTTCAATACTATCCTTCCTCTATATTCTCTCTCTTTAATATTCTTTTACAAATGGAGTATTACATAGAGGATATTTTTAAAAGTTTATAATTTTTTCTTGAAAAAATAAGATTATAGAGTATATTTAATAAGCTTTATTGATATGTGTCATTTTATTAAAAGTATTTTATAATTTGGGATGGAGTGAATAGTTTATTGGTTTTATGCATATTTGTTCTTCAATTTATAAAGATTAAAAAAAATGGCAAAGTTTCCCTTTAAAACAGGACAACTAAAAATTTCAACAACATAATTACAAAATTCTATCAAACAACCATTGGGAATATCTATTGGAAACATAATAATTCACAAATATTAACTATCATAATTAAACCATAAAATTCATCACAATAGATTTAATTCTCTTAAGAAAGAGTGTGTGTGTGTTTCATTTTATCAAATACTCAATACAAAAGCCACAAATTCATATTACACAAATATTCAATTGAACCTATCAATCTAATATCAATTAGCAATAAAATTTACAAAAAAAAAGAAATCAGCAATGTTTCCAACTCCCAAGCAATTTTTGAACTTAATTCTATATCATTTACTTTCCAACTTAGTCCTATACTAACAAATAATGGAGTGAATATATAAAAATAAATGAAAACAATAAACATAAGCTACAAAACCAACAATTAAATCAAGAACAAATATTCTTATATAAATTATTTTAAAAAATAAAATTTAGAAAGAACAACAATGAAGACAAAGACAAAATTAAGACTTGAAGGCAAACATTGAAATCTGCATGTACACCATATCAACTATAAAATTTTAAATTACTCATCAATGAAGAAATAGGAAAGCAAAAATTAATCTTACCCAAAATTCCAAAGCACCCACTTGAGAAACTAGACCCACTAATGGAGAAGAAGTATCCAACAATAGAGATTTGAGATCCACACAAACGGAATACTCATGGAGACCCACAAATGGAATGTTGAAAAACCCAAAATGGAAAGGCCCACAACCCTCAACAATGGAGGAGGAGAAAGCAAAGGAGACAACCTTGAATGCAAGAGGAAGAGCAAACCAAATGAGCCACACCAAAAGAAAAAGAAATGTTGAACGGCTAATGGAAAGGATGTCAAAACCAACAACAACATAAGAGCAAAACAACAAATAGAGAAATAGTCAACAATGGATGGCAGTGGGGAGAAAGGTAGAAGCTAATATGGTATATGGTATTAACATCAGTTATAAAGAACTTTTTTTTTTAAATTAATAAATTTTCCACATTGGTTTGTGAGAAAACCAATGTGGAATAATGTTTTAACATCAGTTATCCTTTAACCAATGTTAAAAAGTTCTCACAAAATTTCAAAAATACCATCACCTTTTTATTACATTGGATTTTTGGATAATTAATATAAAATTGTATTTTTTTCAATAGTGAAGTTGGTTAAAGGATTTCCTCAAGAAGAGAAAGAAGCAAGTAAATGTTAGTTAAATTATCTCGGTAGCAACTATACTTTTTCTTGAGTAATGGCTTTAATTCAAGTAGTTAGCATGTTTCTAATTCTGTTTATTATTGCAAGCCAGTTTTATCACATTGTATGATTCTTATGTATTTCTTGATTGTCATGGCTATTTCTAGGAATATATGATTGATTTTAGAATATCAATTAAAGTTGAAACTTATGCTTTGAAACATGCTATGGTACTTGTGCGCTTGTTGATAAATTGGTTTTGCTTGAATATTGCCATGACTTGATAAGAGAGGATATGTTGTTAGTGAGTTTGTTATAATCTCACACTTCAAATAATATATTAAATCTGGTTGAAGTTTTGTATCAGAGAAGAAAAGGAAGTTTTGAAGAGAAGAAAAATCAAGAAATCAAGTTTAAAATCTTATATTGTATTTGGTATCATGATTTGAAAAATATTTGTGAAGTCAAGTAACCTTGGAAAATTTTTTGTAGCTTGTCATCATTTCTATGGAATGGATGTCTTGCAAAATTGTTTATGAATTACGTACCTAAACTAGTAGGCATGACACGATTTTGAAAAGCTCGCAAGTGATATGCTTGAAACAAGAGTTTTTCCTAATAGTTTTATGTTTGGATAAAAAACTAGATCTAATGATTTCATATGTCCTTGAAATTTTTACATTGCGTAAAGGGCATCTTAAGCTTTATAATAAGTTTTATTGTTGATATATCCACCCTTGATGTTTTAGACTCAAAGATAAGCCCACATTAAGGAATGAAGCTTTATCAAAATATAAAGGAAGTATAAGTTCTTAAGTGTAATTTAGGTGGGCATTTAAGCGTAATATTTCCCTCATCCTAAATTGTGGAGAAAGTGGTTATATTCAGGTATGAAAACCACTTATAGAATGGGAGTCATACATGAGACGCATGAAACCATATTAGAAATATTTTTGTAAAATCTCCACAATGGAAAACTCTCTAAGTTCTCCTCTCTTCTTCTCTCCCTGTGGTGTATTTGCTGTGAACCAGAAATTGAGTTCATATAACCCCATTCCTGCATAAAGGCATTGTCTACTGCAATTTAAGGTACACTTTCGGACTTCTTTGATCTACACTTATATCAAGGTGATCAAACATATGTATCATGAGACACACAATTATAAAGCTAAGGAAAGAAAACTGGAATAAGTGAAGTAAGTAAATTGAGCCATTGTTTTTCATAACAAATTACATTTATTGGGACAAAGAAAATTCTATTTAGGATTTTTCTAATATGGTAGACTGAACAAGCTTTTAAAAGAGCTAAGGGTCACATAAATATTAGTTGTGTAGAATTAATGGTGAATTTTCAAAGTAGACCTATACATTCTAGAATTAGTTTTGTGATCTAAGTATCCGACATTTATGAGTAAACTGCATCAATTGGGCTAATCTAAGTTCTATTTCATATTTTTATTCCTAAAGTATGCATCTCAAGATTTCAAACAAGTCCAAGATCTCATTATTTCAATCTCTATAACTCTATATATGAATTTTGCAAGATAGGACATTGAAATATGGCTCCAGTTAGTAGTTATAAAGATTTATTAAACTATATCAATAGGGAAAGCTAATGTCATGTTTAATAATTTTCTCTCATAAAGAATGTCCTAATATTTCCTCAAAGTAAGAGATCACGTCAATTGGAGCTTTATAACATGAGATATGAATTTCAAAATGAAAATAATGAATAAGACTAGTAGGGGCTGTAACCTTCCCCAATATCCATCAGGTACAAGAGAAGATTAATTAAATCACCACATAATAAATGAACACTTTATTTGAAAAGCTTAGGCCCAATACTCGTTTGCAAAATCATCATAATCATAATACATTCAAGCAATGCACAGTAGAAATAACCCATATGCATTCATAACACTAATTGCATGCATCAAAAATCACAAAATCAGGTTGGATAATAGGCCATGAGTTGCGGCGTGTAACACATGCACTATGGTAGGTGGCACAGAGCCACATGCCTGACCTTCTCTATGTCATGCACCGTGGCATGAGACATATATGCCATGGCACATAAGTTTGAATTTGCTTCTATCATTTAACAGCACAAATGACAAACTTTTAGCATGCGCCGTTTTCACATATGACGTTCAATCGGAGTGATTCAAGCGCTCACACAAAGCTTATCTCATAAGCTAGCTAATGAGATAGTTTTGGACATGATCTAAGGGTCCGATCAAAATTTAAACACCCAGGTACAAAAAATCATTTTTTTCTAAAAATTTCAGGCATCTAAGGACTCAAATCAGTCCCTTAATTTTATTAGACCATTCTAGGCCTTGAACCAAGTTTGAAAAGACATATTATACCTAATTGACCATAATATACAACATATATACACATATATTAAAATTTGGCATTTCAACAGCCAATTTTCACAAAACATAAATTTGCACAATTTGTTACTATTTGGCCTACTTGGCTTTTTCACTGCAAATTCACATATATTCACGTTTACCATATGGTCATCACTAAATCTTAGCCCATGCCATTCATTTCACCACATATTGTCACACATAGTCTAAGATTTATCAAAATCTATAACATTCACCACAATCTCTACAATTTTTCTATTTCACTACTCAAAACATGCATGCAACCTCTATGGCAACTTATATGCACAAGATTCACACTAAATTAGTTTATTACACAAACTCAGAGCTTCCACATGACCACAGTACCACTATACCAATTCAGACCCTTTTCTCTTGCCTTGATCATTGCTCTGTCCTATAAACATGTAACCACAAGAGTGAGATAACAATCTTAGTAACGGAATAACTCATTACTATTGACTATCACATGTAACTGTATGAAAGTAAATTATAATATATCATTTAACATATCATAAGCAAATGTTTCATTTCAAATCACCACAACATATGTCAATTCACTCTTTTTTCACTTATTTTTCACTTTTTCACATATAGCATGATCATTTTCGACCAAACCTTCAAATCACCTTGACTTGAAACCATAGGCTCGCCTTAGACTAGTATACACTCTTATTGGCCCTGAGCTTACCTTAATGGTAGAATCATTTAGCCAAAGGTATTTTATCTCACTTATGAACTATGGTTTCTCCCAATGCACACAATGAGGTGTTGTTAACTCTAACATCATATCACACAAATACTAAGGGTCTAAATAGCCAACACCGCACCTCAATAGACATTAAGGAGATAATCTCCAACACCACACCTCAAAAGGCACTAAAGAGACACAATTCTCCAACACTGTACCTCGTTGGGTACTAAGGATAATATGTCATATGGTTTTATCATCACACTCTATACTGGTGAACTCCCACCCCTATAATCATGCTCTTCGAATCAATCATAGGTTCCGCACTCATACCTATCTCTACACCACATAGCACATATATATATATACACATATGTAAAGTATACAATTACCTATTTTCACTTATTTATTTGATCAAAGGCCATTTCCATACAACATTCACATAATGCCATAAAATGCTCTTAGATTAAAAACAATATCATGTACTAGATAGCACACTCACACGCAATTACAATAAATAGACAAACAGAGAAAGTTATTTGGTTACCTCAACCCTTTTGTCACTAGAAAGGTTACTCGTGGATTTCAACTACCACTATAGTTCGTCACAAGCATCCTTTCTCAACTCACACGTGTGTTATGCCAATCTACACCCAATTGGAACAATTTAGTCAATTGGCTCAATTGACCAAAAATACTTGATTATTACTTATGGCTATAGTTAGCTGTCTATTCTTTTTTACTTATCAAATCTAGGTTCATTACTACTAAATTGCTACTTTATATCACTTCAAATGATCTCAACTTGGCTAAACACGATTTTCACCTCAAAATCTCATTGAATTAAGGCCAAATTTAGCCTACGGGTTCAAAGCTCTATTGTTAAGTTCTAAGCCAGTCATAAAGCTCTAATTTAACTCCTGAAAAGCCTTTTATTACTATTGAGTAAGAATTAAACCCCTTAAATTTCATCAATTCAATTTCTCTATAATTCATATTTAGAAAAATTTGGATAAAATGAAAGGTAAGAGTTATAAGTAGCTTACTTGATAAGTTATTAATCAGAAGTGCCTTCTAATGCTCAAAAAGGCTTGGCCTATTACACTTCAGCTTCCTCTCCTCTCCTTCTCGTGTGTTTCTGATTTTCCTCTTTTGAAATCACCCTAATTTCACAACTTAAAAGGGTCATTTTCTAATTCATGAGCTGTGGCACATAAAATACTAGCCATAGTGCTAGGCACAGTGAGAAGAATTCTCACTGCGCGCACTTGCTTCGACCTAAAATGCGATCCTTCCATCCGTATCTATTCATTTATCATCCCAAAGACACAAAGCATCAACTAATCATCCAAATCTCTAATCATTTACTAATTACCACTTTATCCTTGATTAACAACTAATTACAGAATTAGAAAATCAGGATGTTATAGAGGCAAAATAGAAAAGTTCATTTAAACAAATAAACTGTAATGAGTAAAATAGTCAAAGTTTAATTTATAATTTTTCTTATATAAAGGATTGTTATATCCATGGTTTGCAAAACAAGACCAAACTGGCCAGTCAAACTAGTGAATAGATCATGTGTCTGGTTTTCAGTACCTTGATTATATTTTTAAAAGAAAACAAGAATAAATTAAATTTGATATTTTTAGAATAAGTTATGAATTTTTAAAGTTAATCTAAATTTCTAAAAATATCAAGTTAAAGTAAAATTAGATTGAATTTGAATTTTAAAGTATTTTTTGTCTCTATGGAACTTAAGATAGCTTGCATTGCCAAATAATGGTTTCTAAAGTAGATTGTTGCACTTATCCACCCAATGTCGATAGAGGGTGATGTGGAAGGTAAAAGCCATAGGTGATTAGAGCTTCTTTGCTTTTGAAGGGGTGAGCAGACAACTTGTAACTTGCCGAATCTGTCTGTACCTGTTACAAATGGCTGGGTTAAAATCTGCCCATAAAAGAGAAAAAATGGGTGGGCTATAATTATGGGCTACCCTGTATTTAATGCAAAGGGGCAGGACAAGCTATAGGTTACTCTTTGGCTTGCCTGTCCTTGCCTGTTTAGGTGTCTGCACTTTTACAAAAGATGTAAGGCCAATTATGACGAATAAGACCTTAACATCAAACGCGATAATTAACGCGACCTCAAAAGGTCGTTCCATCAGTACCTTGCTATTATTGTAAGATATCCTCTCAGGGGGTCTGGATTAGTCTGAGACGAGCAATGAACTCAAATACTCTAGGATATCGAATGGTTTATATAAAAAAACAAAAACAAAAATGAAGTGTGTGTGGGGTGGACACGCTGCGTTTGAGCCTTTTAGAGTTTTATTCCCAAACCAAAAAAATAAAAATTCAAAAAAGTTGAAAACCCTCGGTCCCTGATCCCTCGCTTCTTCAGTCTTTAATTCTTGGTCGTGAAACCTGTTGCCCCTGTTCGCTTCTTGGCTCTCTGTCGCCCCAGGCGCTACCTCGCTCTGTCTCTTATCTCAGTCTCAGTCTCTCTGTTCGCTCGCTGTCGCTGCCTCGCTGGCCGCTGGCCGCTGGCCGCTGGTGCACTCTGTCTCCCATCTCATTCTCGGTCTCTCTTCGCACGGCGCAAGCTCGGCGCTAGCTCAGACAGGCTCACGGTGCTCGCTCGGTCAGACCAAGTCCCACAGCATAGAGTCACAGACCCAGTCCCTTTCGATCTCGTCTCTCAACTCTCCTAGCGTCGCCCTTGTTTCTCCTTTTTCCTGCTCGACTCGTGCGCTTCTTCCTGCCAAGGCCAGGTAAGTTAACTATTTACTTTGTAGCGATGACTCTCTGCCTCTGCTCTGCACTTTGGTGACTGTAGTCTGTATGAGTATGATTGTAATTATTTTTGAATCTGATTACCTCATTACTCCACACACACGCACACACCTTTATCTTTACTGCTGTTGAGTTATGTGAACAAAATTAAGCAGATTCATTAATTATGTGAACAAAATTAAGTAGATTCATTTATTATAAGATAATTTGAAACATACTACTTTGATTCAAGACTTGTACTGCTGTTGGCTGATCTTAATCAATCTTCTAATCTTAATATGCTTAAATTTAAGACTTGTGCTTTGATTTAATTAATTAGTGGAGCATTGACTACTGGGATGATACTGCTGCATTTGGCCATTTGTGGATGAACTTGGAAGAATTATAAGTGTGGAATGTTTTTTTTTTTTTTTTAGGGATAAAAGGGGGCTGTTGGTCCAACATAGGGCCGGTCATTTGGATGGGTTGAATTTATTCGGGCATAGCTCAATTCAGGCCGTACTTATTCGGATTAGGTTTAAAGTATCATGCCCTCTTAAAAAAGCCTATATAGTTAAGTCTGACTTTATTTATTGGTTGGGTTTGAGCTGGCCTGTTGGACTTGGCTAAAATTACCAACTTTATATACATAGAGTTAGAAATTCAAGTGGTTGGGCTTATTCGAGCCAGGCTTAAAGTATTCTATCCTCTTTAAAAGGTCATATATCCAAGTGCACTCCTAAATTTTTTTTTTTTGGTGGGTTCGGGCTAGCCTGTAAAGCTTGGCCTGAATTACTGACTTTAGTTCAAAACCGGCTGGTTAGCTTGCCCAAACTTGTTTGTGGCCCCTTGCCTGTTTTGGACAAAACAGGATGGGCCATAGGCAGCTCTATGGGCCAGCTCATCCTGCATGTTGCACAGTCCTGAAAATAAGCACGCAAATGGTGCCTTAGTCTTCACTGCTTCTGACCCTTGACTCTCACATGCATACTCGTTGAACCTTGTCTTGCTATGTGTTGTATCACTGTCCAGCCTTTTCCTCTTTCTCCGCCACCTCATCTCTTGCCACCACTCGAATAGCTGTCCGCTGTGAGTTTGCCACTGTGATTTGTTGCTCGTGGTGCTTATTCTCTGTCACAGCCACGTGTTATACGCCCCTTCCTTTTCACCTCACAGACAAACACCAGCAGCATCTCCTTTCTTTCCTTGTCTTCGCTTAATCGCAGGTTTGCTTCCTTTTTTCTCCTTTCTCTTCATTTTCTATAGAGGGTTTTGACGGTTACAGCTTTAGGGTTTATTAGGAGATTTGTTACCAATTATTATGTTTTAGGTAATTTCTTTTGATTTTCTTTTTGTCGTCGCTGTTATTTTCTGCTATCATTGATGTTGAATCATGGATTGCCTTTGTAGTCTTTACCTTTGTAATACTTTGCCTTTTGTTACTGATGCTTTTGAGTCATGGGTACCTATTGTCTCTGTTCAATTATCATCATGGGTTGTTCATTTCTGCTGCTTTGCTATTATACTTCGTTTGAGTCCTCACTTGCTTCTCTTTTCCATTCTGATTTTGATGCATCTGCCTTTCTAGGTTAATGAATTGTTGTCCCTTTTATGCTAAGTACCGGTATCTAGCCCAAAAGAGTATAATAATAACAAAACTAAATTTAATCTCTCCAAGTACGAGTCTTTGTTGTTATCACTGCAAAATTCCATGTGTTACCGTGAAGAATTCATCTATGTTATCTTATGCCAGCAAAATCTGAGTTCTGTAATTATGTTTAGCATGCTTATCTGCGTTTGTCATCATCTCAATCATGTACTTTGGAATTAATAGAAATTTAATTGAACTATTAGAGTCAAATATAGCATTAGGATTGTAAGAAACTTTAGACCAAAATTCGTACTGTATTACCTGAGTGGTGAGCAATCCTATATCATGTCCTCTCTTTCCTGGTGGAGTTGAACAATGAGGAACCAGAAGTGAGGAAAATGTAGCTCTAATTTTCTTCATCTGGGTCTGGCAGTGCATGTTAGAAATTTAGCTTGGAATTCATGGGTTCTGGCTTCAAAAGCGTCACTTTTTATTAGAATTGTCTTATGGAAAGAAAAAGAATGAGTAGTAATTCCTGTTGATATGTTTTTATTGTTTAAAATTTCTCCATTTTCCTTTAGTTTTTTAGATTTGAAACTTTAGAATTATGACTTTTATTTTAACACCTTACAAGTTATGCCTGTGAATGGTGTCAGAGAAATGAAAGCGCATACTGCTTTTAAGATTGGAGCTTATACTAGGATGGACTAGTGCCTTTATTTTCATTATTTCTAGTGTTCTTGTTTGCTTGCTTCATTTTCCTTTATTTGTCTAGATTCGGGAATTGAGAGAGATGATTTCCATTCTAATTTTTATGAAATAATGCAATGCATGGAATTTTGATAGTTTATTGTTTGCAAGAATCAGGTTTAATGTTTTGCTCCTAAAAATGAAAAACAGGATAATGTTAAATGAATATGTTGGTTTGAGAGGCTTGAAGCCTATATAAGGCTTTCAAGGCCTAAGCCTATAAGCCTATTCATTTAAAAACCTTTGGGAGGCTCAAACCAATTTTGATAGTTTATTGTTTGCCAGAATCAGGTTTAATGTTTTGCTCCTAAAAATGAAAAATAGAATAAGTTTGACGAATATGCTGGTTTTAAGAGGCTTAAAGCCTATATAAGGCTTTTAAGGCCTAAGCCTATAAGCCTATTCATCTAAAAACCTTTGGTAGACTCAAACCAAAAAAAGTTTTTTTTTTTTTTTTAATGCTGTGAGTCAGGCTTAGGCTAGAGGCTTACCTTGTAAGCTCAGGCCTATTTGGCCAAAGTCTATCCTGATCAATTTCCATCCCTAGTCTTGATCTAGGATTTCCTAATCTTTTAATTTTGAAATTGATAGGATCCAAGATAGGTAGTGAAAAATAAAGAAGATAAATCTCTATTAACGTATGAAATCAAAATAAAATTCATAGTATTAATAAGAGAACATAGAACTGATAGAAGAAAATAGAAGAAATAAATCTATCAAGATGATATAGGACAAGAATCTCATTTTATATTTTTTTCAATAGCCACGCTTGGGAGAACCTTTAAACTTCAAAGGGCCAAAAGTCTCAAAAGCTTGTTTTATTCATGATATGCCTACTTTTGAGTTGGTAAGCATATTTATAATGCTAAATATAATTTAAAATAATGAATAAAGTATAGATAACTAAATAATTAAATGAAATTAATAAAATCTCCTAGAATCTATATCTATATAAACAACAAACAAACAACAACAAGCCTTTATCCCACTAGAATCTATATCTATATAAAATACTAAATAAAATCTAAAGAACTAAATATTTGAATAAAATCTAAATAACTAGGTAAAACCTAAATGAATGGATATCTAAATAGAATCTCTCCTAAAATCTCTAAAAAATAATTCAAAATTCAAAATAACAATAATTAAATAAAATTCAATTCAACGGACTCTTATAAGAAATAGTATGAATTCTTTGTTTTAGTCTACCATCATCAATCTGCCTCTCAAGGAAGGTTTACATGATTTTTGTAAAATAAAAAGGGATCTTATAATTAACTCATTAAAATGGTGAGGAGTATATCTCGTTAAATTCCCATATGTCTTTTTCCCCTTTTCGTCTTCCCAAAAGAATAATCTTGATAAATATTTCTTAAGCTTGGTCACAAGCTAATATGATTGATTTCTTCTTTTAGGGGTTATAGAGTCTTTATCTTATACTTACTGGAAATCTAGGAAGGAAGAGTCCAAGAGGGAACTTCTGTGTAGGGTGCAATGACAACTCGAATAGCACCTGGTGTCGGAGCAAACTTGCTGGGTCAACACTCTGCAGAGAGGAATCAAGATGCTACCGCTTATGTTGGCAATCTCGATCCCCAGGTTCTTGTATCGCCTTCCTCTTTTTGCTTCTTTGATGCTTTGGTTCTTATGTCATATAGCTCCTATTTACCTAATCTTGTTATGTCGCTCTCTTGTGGTTGTGGATGTTGCTCCCCCCCAAATTAAGGAGGCTGAGTTGAGGTCTTAGCAATTTTAGACTTTTATTTTGAGATACTGTGAAGCGAACAATTTTTTGGTTATTTTGAAGCTGATGAAGGTGGCTAGAAACTGATTCGTCACTTCAATTGAAATTATCTTGTCAGAAATTAACATTAACTTTTGATTAAGGACGGGCATGAAAGGAATGGCTAGGGTTTGTAGCAATGATGTAGTAAGAGGACAAGGATTGATTTCTGGTTGTATGAATTCTGGAATTTACAATGAGTTCTGGGTAATCCTAAGAGAGATGCCTTTTTTAATAGAAGACTCTCAATTTTAGAAATGAATTTTCAGGCAAGACTCATGCACTAATTTTTGAAATCGTACACTGATGTTCTACACTTGTTCTATTAGGGAAGAACCTTTACATACGAGGAGCTTTTACCTGCTCATATGTCTTGACAACTGTGAAGTCATTGTGAATGACCTAATGCTTATATACCTTCTAGCAGTCCAGCTGCATGTCTTTGACCTCATCCAGCTAAAACAATTTTTGTGACTTATTTTTCTTTTTCTCCCTTTTGTTTTCTTGAAGTTTATATTATGTCTAGCCGCATTAAGTCAATAACTAACTGAATTTCTTCAACACTAATTATCAGGTAACTGAGGAGTTATTATGGGAGCTATTTGTTCAGGCAGGTCCAGTTGGTATGTCTGGTTTTCCTTTGTATTATTCAATCATTTTATTTAAATGTTGATATTCCTTACCATTTTGTTATGAAACTAGCATATTATAATTGTAGACAAACTTTTAGAAGTACCATCATTCTGTTTGTGCTGTTTTGTGTGGTCCATTTTTTATTGCTTCTAATATGATATATGCTTTCCTTTAATTAATACCCTCTTCAGTTTTTAGGCTATTTTAGTTATTTATGTACTGCTAAAAGATAGGTCTGCTATTCACTTCTCTTGTCCTTCATGAAGTGAAGGATGTTATTTTGCTTACTCCTAGTTTGGAAGTTTATTTCACTGAGACCTTAAATTAGATTCTAATCTTCTGCACTCTAGCTTGTGTTCCAATAATAAAGATTTCTTGCATTATGAATGTGCTTCATTATATTGTTTTCTTTTTAAACTTTTGTTGATCCTTTGTGATTCAATCTGTATTTTTCCTCCTTTACTTTATTTCAGTTAATGTCTATGTTCCCAAAGACAGAGTGACTAACCAACATCAAGGTTATGGTTTTGTTGAATTCCGGAGTGAAGAAGATGCTGACTATGTGAGTGTTCAAGTTCTATAGTCTTGTCTTTGCTTGTTTGTTGTGCAAGTTGCATCCACTCATGCCACTCGCTGCTCACTAATGTTTGGATATTTGTCATTGTTGTTACCTTTCATTATTACAGGCCATCAAGGTGCTTAATATGATTAAGCTTTATGGAAAACCAATACGTGTAAATAAGGTATGAAGCTTATTCTGTGATTTCATGTTTCCTTCTATCTTCCCTTGTGTGCTCTGTGCTATATTTGCATCAGTTAGTATCATTAATCGAATTGCTTTTCCTATGTTTTTGTATTCTGTATTTGAATTGTATATATTTGGGACTTTAAGAAAATTTGGTTATGAATGAAAGTATCTGGTTTAAGAGAAGGTATTGAGACATGTCTGTCATTGTACTGAAAAATAGAGTTCAAATTACAAAAAAAGTTTGGATACAGATGGGTCCTATGAGCCTGATGCCTAAATACATAATCTGCATTGTAGAAATACATTGCACCTTTCGCAGTAATAGTTACATTCTGAACTCAATTTTGGGACAGACTGGTATGATAAACCCGCCTAGTATGCCAAAAATGTATTCTATTTGTCAGAATATAGGAAATAAATTCTAGACCGGACATATTTCAGATTAGAAGTAAGCATATGTGTGATACAGATTGAACACATTCTGGACACTTTAGACAATCTATTTTATTGCAATCATTTTTTTTTTCATTTAATTCAGTTATCTATGTAATAAATACAATTGTATAATTTTGTAATTCTATTGCCTGTAGCTGCTCTCTGATGTTTGCGCTTTTATTTATGTTACTGCGTTTTGTCATTCAAAGTTTCAAATGGTGAACAAGAATGTGGTTAAGCATTAATCATAATTTGTATAGTGGATATTCTCACTTTGGATCTGTTTATAGATCTGAAGTACTTTTATGGTTCTTTGAATTCATCTGTGTGCCATTCCATAATCATCAATCTTATGATTATGATTTTCTTGTCCCCAAAATAGTAATCACTTTTATATACACATGTTTCTTTGTTTTGAAAGCTTTGTCATACATGCATGTAGTTGATACAGCCTTTTTTGGTGTTTGTGTAACTTTAGTTGTGTTACTGAGTGCCTGTACATGAGTCATGTTGTATTTGCATCTCATTTTGACATCCTTCTTGTGTAAAAGTTTGATTCAGCTTTCTCTCTTTGTTTTGTTTTGTTTTTTTGTTTTTTTTTTTGGTTTTAGGCTTCCCAAGATAAAAAGAGCTTGGATGTGGGAGCAAACCTTTTTATTGGAAACCTTGATCCTGTAAGTCACATATTTTGCAGTTGTTGAACGAGTCCTGACATGTTGAACTTTGATATCTAACCTTTCAGTGGGTCCTTTTATTTCAGGATGTGGATGAGAAACTCTTGTATGACACATTCAGTGCCTTTGGAGTGATTGTTACAAATCCCAAGGTTATGCTCTTTAAATCTTTCATTGCTTTTTATTGCACCTTGCTTATATCATTTTAAAAAGTATATCCAACAGCTAGCATTTACTTTCCGTACTTCTTCCTTTTCTTTTCTATAGTTCTTCATTGTAGCATTAATGTTTGTTTATATAAAAAGAATTGTAGTGTTGGGTTTGCTAAATAACCATTTATTCACTTTCTTTTCTGAGAACTGCCTTGTTTATCTTTTTGTGTCCTTTAAATATGCTACCTCATGACGTTTGGATACTTATGGGATACAAAATATGTAATGTTGTGTGCGATATGAAGTATTGTATTGCTTTTGATACGAGTCTCAGACGTGCTGGACATGATTGAAGCATCATTTTTAAAGTATTAATGCCTTACAGAGCTGTCCCAAGGTATCCTCATATAGATCAATTGATTGCTTGAACACTTAAAGGCTTTTTGGAATGAAATGGAATAGAAAATAATAAATGAAGAATTGCAACTTCTGTGGATAAAAAATATCTTTTGTGCTTGTGAACAAAAATAATTAAAAAATAGCTTTTGTTTGGTAATAATAATAAATAATAGATGTTTCATATTTTGTGCAATAAATATTCCTTTCACCGTGCTCTTAGAAAATGGGGCATTAGTGTTGAATGAGATTTAGGTAAAAGCTTTATCAAACCGGCATGGTTTGTCATCTGCTAGAGTTTCACTGATCATTCTTTGGAAATTTTCAACGTTTTTTTGTAGTTAACATGAACATGTGTAAATTTTGCTATGATTTCAAATTTTGAATTTAACTTGGTACATTATTTATATCATTTGGTTATACCCTCCATCATTAGAGAGCGAGTTTTCTAGAAATGAGCATATATTGTGACGATGCTTATAATTCATTTTGAAGATCATGAGAGATCCTGAAACTGGAAATTCCCGTGGATTTGGCTTCATTAGCTATGATTCATTTGAGGCATCGGATTCAGCCATTGAGGTACGCAATTGTTGATTGATTGATGATATTTCTATATACGTCTCTGGTTTGTGAATCATAAACTTCTATTCCTGCTTAAATAAAATAGTATACAGTTTCAGGTTTGTTTTACTGTGGCTGGCAACAGTCCACCATTTACTTCATATGCTGCTTGTAATTCGTTTTGGTATTTTTGGCATTGCATCTCAAGTTACAAAATGTTGAACACACTGTTGACTATGAAATATTGGATGGGAAAACTTGTACACTTTGCCTTGGATATTTTAGGTAAGGTTCTTCAGTCAAAATTTGACATTTGGACATTTTGAAAACACATTCTAAAAATTGCAGTTGCATACCTTATGTTTGCAGTCTGCCAAATTTGTTGGTAAAAAATACCTTCCCCCCTGCAGGCCCAGGGGGGTAGTGGAGTCTTTGCTGAATACTACTATCCTTCTTCATTGGCTTGGTTTCTCACAGGGAGCCTACCAAATCTGGTTCACGCTTCCATTCCCTCATGGCCTTCACTCTCAAACCTAGATCCCTAATCCTCATCTCCCCCTTTCTCTTCATTTTGAGCATGTTTGAATAAGCCTTTACATAATCCTAAGTTTCAAGACCCAAAGCTAGTTTGCTTTATTTTTTCTTGTTTGGATAAATTATGTTAACTCTAACCCAAGTTATCTCATAAGCTTCTAGCTTTTTCAGCTGGGTTGCGTTGTATTATGCCTGTTGTTCTTGTTTTAGCCTTGGCCCTTTGTGCGTGCCAATATGGCTCCTTCCAAGCTTCCTTCGTGCTTATTATTTTTACTATTTTTAATTTATATATCTATATAAATAAAATTGAATTTATCAAATTTTTATTATTGAATAGACCTAATCATATATCATATACAATTTATAAACTTTATATTCCCTCCATTAAAAAATGTAAGGTATTTTTAACCGAGTCTCACCCTTCAATAAAGTAGTTACCTACATTCAAAATAACCCTATCTTTCCATATTTACCCTCATTAAACACCTTACAATAAATATAACGTAATTATTAATAGGGGCAGTTTAAAAAAAAAGGCAATAATTACACCTTGAAATACTAAAAATGCTTTACATTTTTAAACATCCAACTTTTCAAAAAATGTTTTACATTTTTGCACGGAGGGAGTAATATTTATTTGTAATTTTAAATTTTAATATTTTTTACTTTTAAAAGAGATTGAATTATATTTGCACATACATGTGAGTGTATATATCATATAATTCATGTCATTTTCAATCATTATACATCCAAACATGCTTTTGAATTATATCATCCCAACAAGTTTTAATTTGTCAACTTGGCTTTTTTGAAAAGAGTATCAAAATATAAATCATATTACAGTAACCATTTTTTACCCCAACTTCAGTTTATGAAAACTTAAGTTGTACAAGTTCTAATCCAAGCACACACTACAACCACACCATCCTCTGCCCTCCTCGCCTTCAATCACACAAGTTAATCATATAATTCTTGTTTATTTTGTAAAGCATGTTGAATTCCACAATTCCTGTAGCACATGAAGCCAGAATTTATTATTAAAATTTGAAATCGTCTCTTTTCCTTGCAAATGATCTTAGACCTGCTTTGAAGGATATACAAGGATATGTTATTGCTGCTATTATATTATATTATAATGTCTGAAACAACAAACAAAATATGAGTGCTGCAACCCCCTACTCGACTTTGAGGGATAGGGTAGGGAGAGTGGATTTTTAGAAAACATTTTAATGGCAATCTAACACCATTAGTGGTGTGTTAATAATTAAGATAAGGTGTTAAGCAAAAGTCCATATGCCAAATTTTGATCAGGGAACCATAGTCATTAGTGTGTAAGTTTTCTCCTATTGGGTGCATACCTACATTACTGATATTATGATTGATTTTTCTACCTTAGGCAATGAATGGGCAATATCTTTGCAATCGTCAAATAACAGTATCTTATGCTTACAAGAAAGACACCAAAGGGGAGAGGCATGGCACTCCAGCAGGTGGGTCATTTTCCTGCATAGATCTATTTCTTTTGTTGAATTATCTGCTTATAGCTTTTGTGATGCAGAAAGAGTTTTGGCTGCCAGCAACCCAACTGCCCAGAAGAGCAGGCCTCACACTTTGTTTGCCAGCGGACCTCCAACACTTCCCAATGTTCCTCAGGCTAATGGTGCCATTGCTGCACCTGTGCCTCCTCGTCCCTATGCTAATGGTGTCGCTCCCCCTGTTATTCCCACCCTTCGACCTCCACCTTCGCAAGCTTCACCATTTCCACCTATGCCAGTAGCCCCTCAACCACCATGGCATCAACAACAACCAGGTCAGACAATGCCACCACCTGGGATGCCTTCTCCTGTCCAGCAGTTCAGGCCACCTCACTCGAATATGCCACCCCCTCCACCTCCGCAAGCAGTGCCTGCTCCCCCAAGGCCTCTTCCACCACCAGCTGCAATGACAGGCCAACAACCTGTTTGGCGGCCACCACCACCCCCTCCACCTCAGCAACAGGGTCTGCGGCCCCCTCCATTTCCTCAATCCTCCATGCCACCACCACCACCTCCAAATTGAAGAGATCCCATCCCCCGTTTGATTTGTTAAGTGTAGGATGTTCCTTGACTACTACGGGAAAGATCTTGTACTCAACAGAAGAGTTTGATTTTTGGTTTATTCCATATAATATCCATATTCTATTTCCATGTAGTATTTCTCATGCATGGGTCTCAACCTCCGTAGTTTGCCGCTGAAATCTCCGACAGTGATAACTAGTTGGATTCTTGCTTTATGTAAAAAAACTTCTAGCGAAATCAACTGTCACATGTTAAGTTAAACTGCGAATGATTTTTTTTTTTTTTTTTCAAAGAAAGGTATGTCAATGCTGATAGAAGACGATTTAAGTAATCATTTACAATAGAGTATAAAATGTATTGAATTGGACCAGCAGATCCAGTTTGAAATTGAGGGGAAACTGGGATGGGATCAACAACTGGGGTCAAATTGGAGGAAACTAATTGATCTAGGAGTTGAGAGCTGATTTAAAACTGATAGAATTGGTTATGAACTAGTTGAGCTAGTAAAAATTGGTGAATTGGTTCCGTATTACTGGTGAGATTAGAACATCCTGTGTTGTTTAAGAACTGTTTTATTATGGGAAGGGGATATTTTTAGTTTTTATCTTCCTTTACCATTTTGGGGTGAAATTTTCTGGTTCAGGCATGTGGCGATAAACATTGAAGGATGGCCCATCCTCTTTCTGGGCTGATTCAATTGTGCGAGATATACGTAAGGAAGTATCATGTCTAACAGCTAAATATATAACGAGACTTGAGAAAGGATTTTATCTCTGATATGATTTTGTGACCCTTGCACTATGCATAGCTTGGTAGTGTAGCAATTCTTGTACATCGCAATCATCAAATAGGGAAGTTCTGCGATAAATGTTACTATATAGATGTATGTACAAATGATAAATTCTTGCGTGGATCTGGTACACTAAATTATCCATGTTTCATCTAATAAAATTGTTTTAATTCAATCTAATAAAATCTGACATGTCATTGTTTTTAGGATAGAATACTTATTTAATTTCTTTTCTCTCTTTACTATCTCTTGTTATTGAATGGAGCATGAATGGTATGATGCACCAAGTCCAAGTAAGAATTTCTCATATGGAGTTACCCTTTAAGCACTAGGCACGGCACTTTCTTTTTCTTACTACCATTATGAAAACATGCAACCCACTATTCACAACTGCCATTTTATAAATTGTATTTAAAATAAATATTTTAGGGGAAAGTTATAGATAAGTTCTGGGTAAGAAAATTAATTACATGTTCCTAGAAGACTTATGAAAAAACATGCTCGATGAGTTATGAATTTTCAAATAAGAGAACTTGTATTAAAAAAAAAAAAATTCTTAGTTACAACCCTAAACCACAAAATCCCCCGGGGGGGGCGTTGGTTAGAAATTTATATTTTGCAGTTTTTACGAAGTTTTCTACGCGACTGATAAGGGATTAACTGGAATAATCAATTTTGTTGCCTAAGGACTCACCAGTAATTTTCACATATTTAGGGCCAAAGAATTTTTAACTTGGCTTTATTGAATTAATTGGGCTTTACAGAAAACCATTGGGCATGCCCAAATATAAATACGAAAATAGGCCTAATAACTTGCCATGCATGTGTATTAGAAAATAGTTGTGTCTGGCAGAAAGGCTAGCCTTTTACAATATGATAAATTAATGTTTAAATACACATTTAAAGAGATGTCAATATTTAGTGGCTGATTGTATTTTAAAAATAATTGCCCCTAATAAGAGGATATTCATTGGTAGAGCCACATTAGACTAAGGGCGTACAAATCAGACTCCTCATTTTCATAAAAATCACAAGATAAATAAATTTTGCGAATTTGCATCTTTTATTCTTGATATGTTTCATTCTCTGGATTAAATAAAAAATATTTGAGCTCCAAAACTAATTAATATGTAATATTTTGATAATTAATATAAGATATTAATAGTATATTTACGTAAAAACTATATCAACCTGCTGGATATAATTTTTTTTTAAATGGTGATCAATGTAATAAATGTTAGTTCTACTGTAACTGTTTTTTAAAAAATTACTTTTTAGTAGATTATCCTGCACCCGCTGACTCTAGGTTCTAGCTTTGCTACTAAGGGTATAGTATAACACACATTTTCAATCATTTTCATCGGTGGTTGTAAATTTTGGATGAGTAACTTCCATTTTTAATCATTTTCATTAATTATTGTAAATTTTGCATGACTTACTCCCACACACTCTCATTTTCATTACTTGTTATAAATTTTGGATGAGTAATTAACTTCCATTTTCAATCATTTTCATTAACTGTTATAAATTTTGGATAAATTATTGTTAATATTTGAATAATCACTTGTTAATATTTAAATATGGCTTATTAATATTTAAAAAAATTGTCAATTTTCAAAGACCAACTCGTTTGATTTTTTTATAAATTGTTCCTTCGAGGTGGCCAATGTTATGCTAAATAAAAAATATATATGATATAAATTTAGTTTACAAGCATTTTTACGGGCTTTTATTAATTATGAACAAGTTGTTATTAATATTGAAAAAATCACTTGTCAATATTGGAACATAACTTCTCCAAATTTACGCCAATAAGGCAATGGACAATAAGAAATCCTCTAGTAAAAACTAGCAAGATTATCCGGAAGGATGAATCTCAATCTATTTTCATGTCTGATATAATGATTCCCTTGTAGGGCACGTGATATCATCGCAAACATTGGGTTTAGAGTTTCGAGAATAACAGTAAAGAAAATGTGTTTACAAAAAAATAAAGAAAATAAGTAACCATCGGTTGTACAATAATTAGGAAGGTTAATAGTTTGGAGAATACTAATTGAAATTGGATCTTGCCTTCAATAAACAAATAATTCTGAAACTATGTGGTTCTTTGATGTTGCTTTTTCGATAGATCTTTTTTTAAAAAAAAAAAAAACCCTTCGGCACTCATGTTTAAAATGATAGTACATAAAATGATTAAGGCAAGGCTTTAACCGCTGGACAACAAAATGAGAAGAACAATTTCAAATTTGTCAGTTTCTGCAAGTGCCTTTGTCCATCATATTTCATTATACGTCTTCATATTTGTGTATCTAAATGCTTCATCTTGTTATGGGAAGGAACTAAAGAGTGTATTTCACAAATTAAGATCATGTAAGGGGGAACAATTGATTCAACCCTTAGTAAAATGGCAAAGATCATTTGATACATTTTGTTAATACTTTTCTTCCCACTAAATTAGAAACTAAACAACAAAAAGAGCTAAGCAAAAAAAAGGTGTGTTACTATCTAGATTATAAGACATACAATTCTGCATACCAAATAAACATTACTACAGTAATCCAAAATTGACATTGAACTTAATGGTAATAACTAATAAGAAGCAAGCGAGGTACTGAGACAGCATTTAAACTTCATAATCGATAGAATAGATTATCGACATATTTCAGCAATAACGGATGTGCATAATTCCTAGATCATATGATCAAAGTCATTTATTATTCTCAACATAATTTAGTCTGCTCATGATCTGTCGGTACCCATCAAAACTAAATTAGCAACTTATCAAAAAAAAGAAAATCCGCAAAACCTTGTTGTTAGTGAAACTTCGAAGCCACGTACAAATAAAAACACCTAAAAGAACCAAAAAAATAAAACTATATAAAGATACCTCTCACATGAAAAAGTTCTCGTGTATATAGATTTTCTAATATAAATCAGAATTACAAGTTAGGGAAAATATCATTCAAGGACCATGGAAGCAATTTAATATCAAACAAGGACTAAAATATTTTGAAATATCACTGCAATACAAGGGAATTAATTTGAAAATAATTTTAGATGGAAAAATATTATAATATCCTTGATTTTCTTTTTCTTTTTTAAACTTGTCAATTAGCAAATATTTTCTTATTACATGTGAATGGCTACATGTTGAAATATGATTTACACTTGTCCATTCTTACAATCAAGTTCTTTTAAATTATTGAACTTGTCAATTAGCAAATGACTTCTTGTTAATTAAATGCAAATGGCCACTTGTTGAAACATAATCTATATTGGTCCCTTCCCAGCACAAGTTCTTTCAGATTATTAAACTTATCAATTGACGAATGACTTCTTGTTAAATGAGACTGTGTACTTTTTAATTAGCGAATGGCTGTTTGTTGAAATATGATCTACACTTGTCCTTTTATACAATCAAGTTCTTTCAAATTTTCAAACTTATCAATTAACGTCTTCTTGTTAAATGCGAATGGATACTTGTTAATTAATAAATGACTACTTGTTGAAACATGACCTACACTTGTCCCTTCCCACAACTATGTTCTTTTAGATTATTGAACTTGTTAATTAGTTAATGGCTTCTTATTAAATGCCAATAGGTACTTGTTATTTAACGAATGGTTACTTATTGAAACATGATCTACAATTATCCCTTTCCATTACCAAGGTTTTTTTTAGATTCTTGAACTTGTCAATTAGCGAATGACATCTTATTAAATGTGAATGGATACTTATTAATTTATGAATGGCTACTTGCCAATTAAAAAAAGAAAGGCAGGGTATTATATTCTTTTTCCATCTAAAATTATTTTTAAATCAATTCCTTGGTCGATATTTTGAAATATTTTGATCTTTAATTGATATTAAATACCATCAATGGTTGTTGAATGATATTTTCCCTACAAGTTATTGTACATAAATTATATAAGGTCTCCATTATTTTTTTCATGATGAACCACCAAGATTCACTTTATCTAGTGCATGGGGAAGGAAATCTTTTTGCCATAGTGAAAAAGTAAAAAAAAAAAATCTTATACCAATAGGAAGAAGAAAAAGGATCATAAATCCTTTTCCATATATGTATTCATATTCTTCATATTGACTCAACTATCACATATCCAATTAAAATAGTGTTAGAATCAACCCTAAAAGTAGTAAAGGGTCAACCTAGGTCATCTCCTTAGTGAGCGGCTAATGTCTAATCTTTAACTATGAGGTTAACTAGTGAAATAAGTGAATTAAGTGTTAGGATTGATTTTTTAATTACCTACAAGTAACAAAATACTAAGCTAAAGTGAGTGTGTAAAAAATTCCTTTAAAGAGTTGGAACTCTAGAGATTGGTTGATGTTGAAATATATATCTCCTTAATGAATCAAGCCAATTAGTTCTTCTAAACTCCCATTGACTAAATTGTTATGAACTTAAGAAGATTATCCCTAGCCAATTAACCTAACTAGCTTAATTCCTTAAGTCTTAAATTAAAGTCCTTAGTTCCTTTCATTAGTTGGTGTAAGTGTTGGACAAGTGTGACAATTAAATACCCCTCCCAAGTGCCACATTCAAACAAGAAAATAAGCAATCACAAGAATATGTAAAGCTACTCAAGTGCAAGTATCAATTTCACAAGATTATGTAACTTAAATCAAGCAATTCACCAAATGATAAACATAAGATTATGTATAAATCATTAAGTGGCTGAATCAAACCAAGAACAAATGAGAGAGTTCAATGTCACAAGCATCTTCTCGTTACACAAAGACTAAATTCAAACTAGAATTACAAAGCTATGATAACCAAACCCTACTAATCATCAAGTTGAAAGAGAAGATCTAGGAATTTAGAAAAGCTTAGCCATGAAGCTCATAATTCATTCTTCATCTTCCTCTCTCTAGTATTCTTCCAAATTGCCTATCTTCTCATCTCCATCTCCATGGTCTTCTTGATCTTTATGAGGTAGCCAAAAGTATGAGCCATTGAAATGAGGATTTGAAGCTTGAAATCTTAAGAATAGAAGGGATGAGACGAGCTAAGTGAAAGGAAGAGAATGATATGTGATTTGTGATGGTTTATGGAGAATTAGTAGGTGAAGGTGAAGAACAATAGAAGAACAAGAAAGAAAATGTGAGAGACTATGAAGATGGAATGAATGTGTAATTGATCTGATTTTTCTCCTCAAATTCACATGAAAATTTTTCCTATTCAACTCTCAAATGATTAAAATAAAAGAAAATAAAATAAAAATGCAAGTGCATCCAAGTCACATGGAATGAGCTTGCAAGGTAGCATGCTCTCATTAGCTTGTAGATGATTTCAAAGTTGTCAACTTAATCTCATACTTCATCCACAATTTAATTAGATCTACTCCCTCCGATGATAGAGAATGGTGCCACATAATTAGATTTAACTCCTTGAAGCTTTGCCCAGTTGATACACATGTTCACATTTCATCTATGTCACAAAATACACATGATTCAATTTAATAAAATGTGACATCATAACTAATTAAAGTACAGCATCACATTCATATTTAGAAGGGAGAATTTATTAAAAATGTCTAAGTAATGGTTGTATGTTCAAAATTCACTTACAAATTTAAACCCAAAACTAGGTCAAATGAATAAACTTGAGAAAGTCAATGAAAAGTGTTGACTTTTATTTAATTACTCTCAAACTAAAATGAATTTGTAAAAATTTATTTAACCACTCTTCTTCTGCACTTGAAATACACTTTTTTCAATTTTTCTTGTACATTTTCTTAGAAGTTTATTTTTTTAAAATCAAAATACACTTAGTGCACAAAACCTAAACATTTAGGCGAATTTTCAATTTTAATGCTTTATGTGTTCACTTTAAGCTAATAACACATTATTAGTGGTCTTAATTAGATTAGAAAAATATGTAATAAATGAGTTTTATCACATACGTTGTCTATTAACACATGTAATATACATTAATAACATTAAACATTTTTTAAAAAAGAATATGGCACAAAAGATATTAGAGCTTAGTATAAGCATAAGATGTAAGTATGTAGAGAGAGATTATTAGAGTGTCTAAGTTTCTCCATGAATTCCAATATCAATGGACCACCTAAGCAACCACCAAATCATCTGAAAGAGGGTTTAATGCTGATTCATATTGAAAGGAGACAACAATTGAGTACTAAAGAGATCTATGAGAGAGACTTTCTAATGTTAAAAGACTATAATTCAAGGAAAGAACTTCAGAAGGATACGGAAAATGTGTAAAGTCCCAATTCAATTTGAACTTTACCATTACAATCACACATAAAACAATACAATCACAAATCAATATTAGAGTAGTAGCCTTCTATTAGTTTTTAAATCGCAAGATCCCAACTTCTTAAAATATATAATCAAATAAGAGGGTTAATGGAAGCACAAACACACAATTCAAGACTCACAGAGGCACAAATCCTTTTCTATGAAATGTGTCACGCATCGCATCTTATACCACTATGTGTTGTGGCGTGTGGTGCAAAGCAATGTGCTCTGTTTCTGTTTGTGCCATGCGTTGCAACGTGGCACATAGTGCATTGTAAGATGTGTGATAGCAATTTTTACTGTCATATGATAGTTTAAAAGATGAACTTTCATTGCGCACCATTTCCACATCTAACGTTTGATTGGAGTGATTCAAGCACCTACATAAACCTTATAACATATTCTAGCTAATAAGTTTAGATTCAATTTGACAGTCCAATATAAAATTGAACAAGTAGATGTAAAAAGTCACTTTTCTTTCAAAAACTTACACCCTACCTAAGTACTCAATTTTCAATCCTCATCCCATTAAACTACTTTAGGCCTTAAATCAAGTCCAAAAGGACTAAATACACCTAATTAATAGAACATCCTAAATTTGTTAATCTTAAGTTTAAAGGTTAATAGAAGGTGAAGTGGAAATTAGTGTAGGATCAGAGATTCAGATGATTAATTAGTATTTTGACTTGTTTGTATGTTGTATGAACATATATGGGTGATAGGAGTGTATTTTGAGTTAAAGAAAGTGTGCATGGTGAGAATAAATCTCACTATGCCACATGCTGTGGCTTGTGCTGCATGCGCCGTGGTGCATAGACTAGAAAATCACTTCTTAAGTTATGAAATTGGTTGATTTTCAGAAGTAAAAATCTGAGAAACACACGAGAGAGGAGAGGTGAAGGGATAAGGAGCTAAGATAAGTTATTTTAGAGTGGTGAAAGGTGATTTAAATTGATAACTTTTCAGGTAAGCTACGTATAACTCTTACCTTCCATTCTATACAAATTTCTCTAAAAATGAGTTATAAGAAAATTAAATCAGTGGAATCTAAGGGGTTTGATTCTTGCCCAATATTAATAAAAAGGTTCTCAAAAGTTATATTAGATCTTTATGACTAATTTAGAGCTAAACAGTAGAGCTTTAAACCCGTAAGCTCAATTTTAACCTTTAGAGAGAGAAAGTTAGGGCAAAAATCTAATTTAAGAGAAATAAGATCGATTGAGGTGATGTAAAGTAGTAATTGGGTAGTCATGAACTTAGAATGGATAAATGGAAAAGAGTTTATGGATGAATATAGCCCTAAGTAGTAAAAATGAGTTTTTTGTCAAAATGGACTAAATGACTAAAATGCGCCAAATGTGTTCAGATTGACATATTGGATGTGTGAATAGAGAAAGGAAGCTTGAGATAAGCTTATGTAATAGTTGAAATTCATAGGTAACCTTTTTAGTAACAAAAAGGTTGAGGTAACCGAATAACTTTCTTTGTTTGATTGTTTATTGTAACTGTATGTTAGTGTGCTATGTAGTGCATGAAATGATTTTAATCTGAGCATGTTTTATAGCATTGAGTGATTGTTGTGTGAAATGACTTTTGGTTGAAATAAGCATGGAAATGTGTGTTTTGTAATGAAAAGTATTATATATGTATATTATGTGCAAGAAAGTGTCAAATGGTAAATGGGAACCTTAAATGGTTTGGGAAAAGCATGATCATAGAGGTGGGAGTTCACCTGAGTATAGGAGATGATAAAGACCATATGGCAAGGTTTTTTTAGTACCCTTTAGGGTGCGGTGTTGGAAATAATTTTCCTTAGTGCTTTAAAAGGTGCAGTGTTGGGGAAGATCTCCTTAATGCTTATTGAGGTATGGTGTTGGAGATGAGAAACTCATTAGTGTCCTTGTGATATGGTATTGGAGTCAATGATGCCTTATTATGTGTATTGGGGAAATTATAGTTCGTATTGTGCATTAGAACATTTTTGGCTGGGTGATTCTACCACTGCAAATGAGCTCAAGACTAATGAAAGTATACATTGGTTTAAGATGAGCCTATGGTTTTGTGTTGGGGTGATTTGGAGGTTTGGTTGGTAGAGATCATGCTAGTATATTATGTGATATGATGAGATATTGTTTAACATAACATGGAATCCTATGTGATTGATGAAAAGTTGAGAATGAAATAAGATATGTGATATAAATGCTATTTTGAGGTTTTAATGATATATTATGTTTACTTTCATATTATTGCATATATAGTCAATATGAGTGAGTTATTCTGTTAATAAGATTTTTATTTCACCCTCGTGGTTACATGTTTATAGGACTGGGAAGTGATCAAGGTAAGGGAAGAGAGTCGGGACTAACTTGAGTGTGAAGCTGTGTACTTTGAGTTTGTGTAATAAACTGAACTGATGTTGTATATATAAGTGTATATGAGTTACTATAGGGTTGCATACATGTATTGAATTTGAGATTTTATAAAATCAAACCCGATAATGTGTATAAGTGTTGTTTGAGACAAAAAGGCTATGATTTGAGTATATTGTGTTGAAATGATTTTGTGTTGATAAATCTTAAGCCAAGAGACAAATTATGATAAAATGAGTAATTTGGGGGCTAATATTGTATTATGAATATGATTGTATATGTATGTGTTGAGAATAAGCTAAGTAAGCTAAGTTATGACAAGAAATGGCAAAGTATGTGAAGTTAGTAAGTTGTGAACATTGGCTATCGAGGGATTAAATTTTGATATATGAGTATAATTGTGATTAATTGAGGTCAATCAAGTATACTAGATTCTTTTGGACTTGGTTCAAGGCCTAATAAGGTCTAATGAGAGAAAAGGATCGATTTGAGCTCTTGGATGCACAAAAATTTTCAAAAAAAGTGACTTTTTGTGCCCGAAAGTCTAAATTTTGATTAAACCATTAGATTGTGTCCAAACCTATCTCGTTAGTTAGTATACGAGTTAAGCTTCGTGTGGGGGCTTGAATCACTCTGATTGGATGTTATATATAAAAATGGCGCACGCTGAAAGTTAATCATTTTTGCTATCAAAATGACAGCAGAAAATTAGACAGGCGCACTGCAGTGCATGATGACACATGCCATGATGCATGGCACAAAAAGGGTGAGTGTGTGGCTCTATGCCACATGCTGTGGCACACGGACCATTTCTCAATTTTATTTTGTGATGAAGTACATGCCATTGGGATAGGAATGCTTGTGGGTTATGTCCATTACATATTAGAGGAGTGTGATATACTTCCACTATATATTTCTCTTATTGTGTTGTGAATTGATCTATTTTACAAAATAAGTCTTCAGTCGAAGCTTTTGAAATGGAATTTGTTTACTGTAATTGATGTGAGGCAGTGGTAACATCATAATTTTCTCTTATATTGAGTAGTTATAAGAGGAGGTTACAATTAACACATCACATGTATCACTCATATATTCATTTTGACCTCTTAATGTCACATTACACATTTGTAGACTTATATGAGGCATAACCTATATAACACATATACAAATAAACTTGCTTCACTTTTAACCCTTTGACTCTTACATATGGGGCTCCTCCTCATCATATGGTCAAGAATCATAAATATACTCGACTCTTCTAAATGAGACTCAGCCTTATCATTTGTGTCAAGTTCTCATATACACAAACACAATCATCACATAAATTTTCACACATATATGAGTGAAACAAGTTACAAAACATTATATGCTTACTTGGTTAGCATCTAGACCTACCTATGTACCCATCACTAGGGCACTCTCAGCGAGATGCAACATCACACACACACACACATATATATATAAGCAAGTTTTCACAACACAATTTATATACACATTCACTTATGCATCCTACTTGGCAAATCAAACTTTAACCACCTATTATACATTCATTCTACTTAATTATAGTTATACCACTACCAACTGAACCTAATCTTTCCTCACTTCCTTTCTCGGCCTTCTTACACTCTCTTCACCAGTGTTCAAAAGTAACGGAGCGAGACATACGTCCTAGTAACTTGGAGGTAATCCCAATTACTAGTTCGTAAGCAAAATCATAAAGAACAGATAAAGTAGCATGTGTTTCAGTAAAAGCAATATCATATGCATAAACAAGAATTTATTCTCATCAATCTCATCATGTTCATGCTAATGCATTCTTGGTTTCATCTAGTAGGGTAATCTCTACGCTCGGACCAAGACTTTAATCATATGGAATAAGGCCCACTATACCACTACCCAAACCGGGTAATCCTCTTCATGTATGGGCGGTTTCCAAGGTCCGTCATGGTAGAGTTAAACTATACCTTTGGATCATCAAAACTTTCTAGCCTTATACAGAGTAGGAACATGACCTTTTACCCTAGTCTAGGGTAACCTCATAGATCATTCCATATCCTAGGTCTGTCATAGCAAAGTCAAGCTCTACGCTTTGGATCATTAGGATTCTCCTAGGTCTATCCTGACAAAGTCAAGCTCCATACTCTAGATCATCAAGACTTTATAGACCTCTTCAGAGTAAGGCTGCATCCCCCTACTATAATCTAAGGTATACTTACGGATGTGATGCATGTCAATGCACAAGTCACCTCAAATTCATTTCAATTAATACTCACACACCCGCATGCATATTCTTTCACAATGTTGCTACTTTATCGATTCATAATACAATGAACGCAGTTATATAAAATGCTTATAAATAATTTCACAAATAAATAAGTAAAAGAGTTACTCCAATTACCTTTAAATCTTACTATTAAGAGTTACCCATCACACTAAGCTCCCAGGGATGTAGATTCTCATGAGAATGCCATAGGTGCTCAATCTACATAATATAATATCCCTCAATCAATTCTTGACATTTCATATAAACATTGATTCGGCTAAATCGAATCCCTTAACATGTAAAACAGTTCAATTATAACCCTTTTAAATTCATTTATCTACTATTTATAGTCATTAGGCCAATAGGCCATCCAAATGATCACAACAACCTCCTAACACACTTATTCACTAAAATTTTCCATTTCAACCTAACTTTTAGGCAATTTTGAGCTTAAACTCTCAAATCTCAACTATTTAACTCTATAGTTGTCATAAAACCTTAATTCTATATTTGAAAGCCCTTTTCAGACATTTTTTTTAGATTCCAACACCTTAAAATTTCCTAATTCGATTTCTTAATCAGTGAAACTCAATGAAAATGGAATAGAAATGAAGCTTGGGGCTATGCATTCTTACCCAACAAGTCACTATCCAAAGTAGACTCCAAACCACTGGATAATGTAAGCCCTTGCAGAGCTAAGCTTCTCCACCTCCTCAAGAAAAACTTCTCCCTTTTGATTTCACTAGCTGAGCATATCAGCTTTAAGTGATTTTTACATAATGTGTCATGGCACATAAAGCTTCCGCCACAACGTATGGCACAGTAAGGTCAATCTCACTTGTGCTCGCATGTTATGCCTTAGATTACCGCTCTATGCTTTAATCCTATCAATACTACATCCAAACAACATAAAACAATAAATTAACATCCCAACCATAATCAATTTACTAATTACTAATCTACCCCTAATTAGCAATTAGTTTTCCTAGATTAAAATTCAGGATATTACAAAATGAAATTATAGAAAAACTATTGGGAACATATGGAGCTTTCACTGATGAAATTTCACAACATATGAGAGTCAAAGACTAGATGTTTGATAAGCTTCTAACGGCTTAAATGAATGAGCAGCAAATCTAAGTTATAGGGAGGCTTTGAAACCTAAGACATATGAGGAAAAGAAGCAAGAAACTAAAACTAAAGTAGCATGCAATGAGAATGTACTCTTTAAGAATGATATAGAGCTAAAGAAAGGAGTTACTATTACTAATATTGAGAAGTAAGAGAAGAGAAGACTAGAGTAGTATTGGCAAAACACCTTAATCATCAAGGTGTCGAATTATAGTAGGCTTCATGCAACTGACAAAAAAAGTGCAATAGTTATAGTGGAAATTGGGGCTTGTTGAACTTTCAGATATTAGAACTAGCTATATGACAACAAGCTTAATTTTAAGATGAAGATGAATACTTTTATGTTATAGGAGGAGGACTATGATTGATTACTAGCCATTACCTTATTGTTAGGACATGGACAATGAATATCAATCCCTTGACAGAGAAAATCCAAAAAGATATTGTGTAGGTGAGACTACCAAGTGATTATTATGACAAAAAATTCTTCTATAATCTATAAAATAGAATAGAAAGAGTAATAGAGGTTAATGAAATGACATTAACTAGAGCAAGGACCATGTATGCTCGTATGTGCATAGAGATTGATCAAAATGCATTGCTATAAAGGCATTCATTTAATCAGTTTCAAGTGTGAAAAGATTAGACATGACTCTAAACATTGTCCATTAAATGATCTTTCGATAGAGAAGACCTTAGTTAGTATAGCAGCTTAATCTAAGCCACTAGGAAGAGATACAACAACTTTAATAAACCCTCATGTAAAGATTGCAGAATTAACATACAAAGACTGAGTGTGCTAGAAGAATTCTCAAAGAGGGAGAAAGTCATTGGCCTAAAGAGGATACCTAACAGATTGTGGTAGAAAGTTATCTAAGCAAGAGAAGAAAGCTAAAAATGTTTTGATATTTGCTTTTTTTGCTAAGGAGGAAGAAAGAGAAGAAGGTGAAAAGAGGAAGGAAAGTTAGAGAGTAATGATTTAGGATATCACCAATATACAAATGAAAATAGGGGTCAAAAGGTGGAGTAGCAAGAACAAAAGAGTAGAAAAGGATACAAGGGAGAACAACTAAGTAATAAAGCCTTAGCGAATAGAGAAACAAGTAAAAAAGAGAGAAATAAGGTGTCAGAAAAAGATAAAAGAGGGACGAAAAAAGAGAGTAGGGTGACAAAAAGGATGGTAATAAATGGAGTAAAAGGAAATAGGGATGTAACTAGTTAAATAATAACATTTAATGATGGTCAAAAGGAGAAAAACTAAATGAGTCAATTAGAAGGTGAAGTGAAATTTTTTTAAAAAATGCAAGAGTTGGGCTAAGCCTAATAAGGGAACAAAGAGTAGTGATAGGTAAAGATGGACCTTGAAGGCTGCATAGCAAATTGTTTCCTAAAGACTTTACCAGATAATGATACAGAGCTATGTGACATGGGTGAAAGTGAACCTCTGATCTTAGAGTGAATTTATTCATATTCAAAGTGGAAGCAATGTTAATTATTTAAGATCAATAACATTGTAAAATGCATGTGATTGTAAGTAGAGAAATCAACCAAAGTGAGGCCTAAATGGCTCTTATAGATATTGATATATTTCTATATGGTAGCGTCCTCCTTGTATGTCATTGTTTTTATGATACTTGTTTGGAATGTGAGTAAGGTGGCTGGAAGAGCTTTTGGTTGCACTCTTAAAGAATAACTTACAACAACATATATACCATTTGAAACTAGTTAGCAAACAAACACACAGACCACTTTTGTAATGTTCACTTGACATTACAAATTGAACATACTCAATACGTGCAAATACAATTAGAGGTTTTGCAAACCTCTCATATTATCATAAATAATAAATATTTAAAATAATAAAAATAAATATTTTTAAAACTTTAGGATCCCAAAGCCAGTAAAAATTTATTGAAGATCTCTTAGAAGTAAATGTCCCACCCAACAAAAGCCTATATGCTGCAGAAACATCACTCAAAATGAAAATCAAAGCAAAATAGCCTATTTTAGAAAAATGGCCATACATACCATGCATGTGGCGCATGTATCAGATTTTGCTGTGTAATAACTCATTGATACGAACTTCTGATATGCATCATTTTATCATATGAAGTCTGATTAGAGTGATTTAAGAGCCTACATGAAGCTTATCTAATAAGCTATCTCATGACATAAGTTTCGTTTCAATTTGATATTCATTTGAAAATTAGATACCCAAATGTAAAATGACCACTTTATGTCATTCTCACTCAACTTGAATATCCCAAATCTAACCCACACATCATTTGCTACTTTTAATAGCTTAAGCAATGATATCAACCAAATCACATAATCACACATATTGGCTGTCAAACCACCCTTTTCCATATAATAGGGCATATATTTCACAATTTCACACTTATACACAATTCACGGCCAAATATTCATAAATTCAATACATATTCACCACAATTGTGCACACAACCCATTTACAACCTATTTTAGCCCATTAAGTCACATTTCATCACATGTACATGGCTCAAGGCTAAGACACACAAATTAAACACACAAGTATATGATATTGTGTTAATGCATCCTATGGCAACTTATGATCGTAAATATATACAACACAAATTTATTGCACAATGCTCTTGAAGCACGCAGTAGCACCACTATGCCTATCCCAAGTCTTTCCCTTTTCCTTGTTCACAATCAAAACTTATAAAAATATAATTATGAGGGTGAGATAAATATCTAAATAACAGAATAACTCACAACTATTAATTAATATGCATAACTATAAACAAGTCAAGCTTATATATGGAATGCATTTATACATATCCATGTAAATACATATTTGTTTTCATAAACCATTTTCACACTCTAGCATGATCATTTTACTATCTAAGTCTCTATATCACTTGACTAAAACTAAAGACTCTACTAGACCAATCACACATTAATTTGAGCACACCTTCAATAGTAGAATCACCCATTAAAGGTGTTCTATCCCACTTTTAAAATATAATTTTTCCTTATCACGCACATAATCAGGGTGTTGTTACTCCAAAACCACATCGCAAAAATGTTGAGGAGCCTAAATCTCCAATATCATACCCATATAGGCACTCAAGAGAGAATCTTCAACACTGTACTTTACTAGGAACTCAGGAGAAGAATTCTCCAATACCATACATCGTTGGACACTCAAGAGAATATCTCCCTATAAGTAAACTCCTACCCCTAACATGATCATACTCACATTTCTCACATATAAATCACATGTTTGTAATCCAAACCATATATATACACATATGCGTATGCTTTTATAAATTCATTTCTTTAAAATCATTTTCCTACATAATATGATCATTTCATAAATATGCAACAACTTTATAATAGATATATACATATAGTCATATCATTACTCACAAATAATTAAGCTAATTAATTAAATAAAGTAAATTATTTGGTTACCTTAACCGTTCTATCATAATGAAAGGTTACCTGTGGTATTCTTTTGATTACTTATCATTACCACGTTCTTCCTTTATCTCAAAGCACACATGCAGCATGTCAATCTACACAAATTAGACTAGTAATCAATTTACAAATTGACCCCAAGCACTAATTAGCATTATTACTCCTAGTTAATTGTTCTTTTTTCATTTAAACGACCCCTCTAGGTCTCGACTACCTTATTAAACCTTTCTAACACTTATACCAGTTCCCACACAATCCATACTAACTTCCACCCCTTTTTACCTATTAATTAGGGCTAATTTAGGGCTATTGCTTTAAAGCTCAACTATTACTTCCCAAACTAGTTGCAAAATCATAATTCGATTCCCAAGAATATTTTTATTACTAAAGGGTAAGAAAGAAACCCTTTAAAGCTTTTTGATTTAATTTTTCTATAATTTAAACTAAGAAAAATTAGGGTAGAATTAAAGCTTAGGGCAGTATGAAATTTACTCAGCAAGCGAATAGTCAGAAATGTCTCCCATGCTCTCAAAACCCAATGCCCTAGCACATGCTTGACTCCTTCTCTTATCTCTCACATTTCTCCTCTTTTCTGCCTTCTGATTTTAATGCTTGACTATATGCATACTTATCACTTTTTTATGCCATGCACCACGACGTGCTCTGCATATGCCACAGCGTGTGGCATAGTAAGGGAAAATGCCATCGTACTGGCATATTCTACTCTAAAATGTTGTCCTTCCAATTGATCCTACTCATTCAACATTCCAAGAAATAAAAACACCAATTTCTTGGATAGGAGGCATAGTAGAAGATAAAAAATTTTAAATTTCTATCCTAATATGGACCAAATGAACTCGTTTAAGTCAAGATGTATAGAAGAATTACCTTTTAATTCGAGCTCCTCATGTGTTGTCTGCAAGTAATTGGATTCAAGAGTTGATAATGTATATTTGCTCCTTATATTGGTATCCACAAGAACAGCTTTCTAACTTGACAGGGTGCTAGCGCTCCTAACATCCGTTCGTCTTTGAACATTAGTTTTCTTTTCTTTAAGGTGTTTCATAGCTCTTAAAATGTTTGATCATCAAAACTTTTTCTAACTCTCAAAACCTTAAACTAGCACGTCCCTATTCTATATTATATATGGATTAGGGTTTTTACCTTCCTTTAATGAGCCAACAAAAATATTAGATTAAATTTATCTCATAAATAAAATCTATAATATCTTATCTAATTTAAATTTATAGTATAAATTCAAACTATGGAATTGATATGATATTCTCTTAAATCATGTTAGTTGTAAATTTAATCTATCACATAAAATTAAATTTAAAACTAACATAACATAATATAATATAATATAATATATATCAGATATACATATTATATTATATATATGTATACACAAAAATACACATACACATGTGTGTGTGTGTGTGTATCAAATATATATATATATATATATAAATTATATTATATTTTGAATTTTATATATCATATACATACATATATCATACACACACACACACACACACATATATATGAATATACATATATATATTTCATATAAATATATATAATTCATTTATTTTATATTACCTTCACTAAATCTAAACATATTCCAGATTCAATGAACTTGGACATTATAGCTTGAGTTGGGTTGTTCTTATGTGTAATCCTATTGGCCTATATGAAGTTAATAGTAGGCTAATTACACTATTAACCCACAAGTCACAAGTGCCTCTAGCAAGACATTGCAACTACCTAATTCATATGGGAATCGATGATTCGATGCAATCTATCATATAACTATATCACATCCCTTTTATCACGTGATATTTCGGTCAAGTGTGAGACATAAAATTGTCATTCTCCTTTACCTAACCATTACTTTCTTGATCTTTAAGTAGATTAAATAACAATGAAAAAACCCTTTCTACTATGGCATGACCATACATTTTCTCAATCTTATTCATTGAGGGACCTCATAATATCTCTCAATTAACATGAGAGATAAATTCCATCTTAATCACTTATATTTCTCACATGAATATCGCTAAACTCAATTATAAACTTTATGATCACCTGATCAAAGGTGACTTTTGGCTAGGTCAAAGTTCAGTAGTTATCATGTAGGAATCCATGATGATCTCAAGTCAAAGGACTTAGTGATATGGTTACAAATAAGATAAGCTTATGACTTACACCATGTAGTTTTCTCATAGTAGGTCAATCTAGCACCTAGTACTCCATCAAATGCCTGCGACTTTGGTTTATATTTCTATAATTAATTAAAGTCATATTAGTCTTGTTTCATTTATGATCCCTCATGGATGACCGATCAAGGACATTTAAGATAATTACTATAGTTTGTCCAAGGATATAGTTATTATAGTGAACATGCAATTACTATGATAACAAAAGAGAAATTCATTAAATGAGAATGTTTATTATACAATGATTAGCCCTAAAGTATAATTTCCAACACAATTACTATCCAAAACCCTAATCACTCACTAATTTATTATTTTACCCCTAATTAACAATTAATTTTAGGATTAGGAATTCAAGAAATTAACCTTTTGCAATATTTTTCATAATTAGTTTACATTTAGGGAATGCAGAATGTTACACGCATATAACATTCTCGAATCAAATTTAAATTCAAAAATTCATTGATGTTATACCCAACCTTACCCTTATGGCTTCTATCTCCATTATTACTACTAGTTAGAGCCTAAGTTGAAGATATACCCTACCAAAGGTGAATTTCCATCAAAGTAAGGCTCTTCAAGTTAAAAAGGAGGTGTCCATTGTCTCAAAATGTCTAAAAGGCATAGGGAGCTACAAAGAAAAGGTCAACCATTATGCACATAATGGAGGCATAGCATATGGCAATATATACAATCAACCATCTACATCAATTAATCAAACACAACACCAACCATCCTTATTGCTTATCATTCATCACATAAAAATCAATTCTCAAACAAAACAAAAAAGCATGCTTGAAAAAAATTCCAATCATTTTCATGCCAACAATTTTATCTTAGTATATGATACAATATTTCAATGTTACATCTTTTTCAAGCTAAAATGTCAAACCACTCACACAAGCAAGTGCCAAGATGTAGCTCATATTTAACAAATATATTTATACAACTCCTATTTAATGCATTTAATTACAAAACCAATATTAACACTCCCAATTCTTCCTATTCAAGCCGCACAATAATTTCAAAACCAAATTTCAATTTCCCCTCAATTCAAATACCTTAATCATACCTCAAATTAACAACCCCCAACTCAATTAAACAATATTTTCCAATTTATTACCACTCAACTACCTCTGAAATACCTAAATCACATTTTGATCTAAACCACCTATTCTAAACTAATTAAACCTCAATTTTGACCTATTTAATCATAAACTCATTATCAATTCCACGTTTACACCATCAATTGTCATTAAATATCTCAAACATCTATAAATCACCAAATCCTAACCTCAAATTGTTCAAGTCATGAAGTCAAACAAATCTAAACTAATTAAAAATTTTATATAAATTCATACACTTTTAAACCTAATTTGTTCAGTAAAATAATCATCAAAACCAAAATAATCAAAAACCCTAATTTTCAACAATTTCTATTATGAAAAATCAAGCTCACTTCGAATAAAACAATGCTAAGATCACTTATCTAAGGCATAAGAAGCTTGGTATAACTCATTAAGGGCCAAATTGAAGCCTTAGCATAGCCCTAATAGCCTCTCTTATTTCTCCTTTTTCCTCTTCTATTTCTAATATGATTTGCGAGTTTGGTACTAATATAATGCACATGTTAGGTGCCAGGCATGCCTTTGTTATTTGTGTTAGACACCATCACTTACGGCAGTCTAAGGCCCCTATCTATATCCACATATGAACATCCATAACACCAATTACATCTATGACTAGACATGGATAAAGGGTCTGTTCTAATCCCTAGAGCCATATTTATAGCTAGACAACATAGCTTGTTTTTATTTGCAATCGAATGTGGCTAGAACTTAGTTTTCATCCTTAATATCTTATTGAAGTCCCCAAAATCAACCAAAGTCAACTACCATGTCATTCTAACTCCTCAAATGAGTTTTCAAGATGTTACATTCTCAAACGCTACAAGATTCCTTGCTCATATGCACACCACTTCACTTTATCCCAAGCTTACTGTAATGATTTTTGTCACTAACCTAGCATAAAGTCAACTAATCAACCAACCTTAATAAACAAGAATCAACCATGGCTACGAATAGTTAAATTAAGGTCTCTCAAAAGTATTTTTTGAAAACAAGGATTCTAAAAATCATTTTAAAATAATAAAGCAATAAAACCTAAAGCCACTTAAATCAAAGTAGAAAATCATCACGAAAATATGAAAAAATCAACTTAACATCGAGCGGGAAAGTAATAGGGACAAGAGCATCCTTCCATCAAAAATTGAACATCTATTGTAGGTGTTTTACCGCAGCCAACATCACTCATCTTATCCACTATGATTTATTCACAATTTGTCACTATGAGACTCAAAATGACATATTCATTATGGACAAACACACATCCACTGCAATGGAAACCTTCTAACAGCACATAATTATTCAGCATAAAATCCTAACTTTGAACTACCTAATTAATTGCCTAAACCTCCAATTAAAGTGATTCAATTGCCCAAGAGCTGATAATTAAGAAAGATAACTAATGACTCCAATTATAACTCCGTCTGACACTAAACAATGATCTCAGAATACTTATTGCCAAAATAAGCCTTTGCCACTAAGGCACCTCAAGTATGTGTCTCCCTTCATATACCATTACTAAAACCTAACCACATCTACATTACTATAATCAAAACTATTGCCATGCGTAAACACGTCATTATAATTTAGACATTCAACATCAACATGCACACATTTGCATAGGTGAATGACCTAAAAAGCCGAAGTCAACAATTGGGTTTATCATGCAAATGATATATATTAACACAATATAATCATGATCTTAGTGTTGGCAAATTCAAATATGTCATTACATACACAAAGCTACTAGAGAAATTTACAAGCTACTCTCTAGTGCTTGGCCTTAGAGGCTTCCCCCTCGCTCTTCACTGTATCATTTCCTAGAAAAAACTAATAAATGGCAGTGAAATTAAACAATCTCAATAATTAAGTAATTTAATTAAAGAATATTAAAGTGTGGCAATTCACAATTAAGTAAGTAGATAACAAAACACAAGGCAACCATGCATTAATCACAATATAACATGTGACTTTAATTTTGCATTATCAATGCAACTATTTTATACCAGTCCTTGTATTATCTAATCAAATGCAAGGGCTAATATCTTATACAGGTCTAGCACATGTGATTGGACTAGCCTTGCTCTGTAATTGTGAGCAGTCACCTAGCCAAAGGCTCCCATACTCACTCTCAAACTATGGATCTTTCCTTACTTAAATTTTTGGGTATCATAACTACTTGAGCTAAGCCATCCCTTCCATGAACTGATGATACTGTGCATTGTGCCTGATCTATGCCACACTTGTAGGTTATTAGAAATATTAAGCACATTTAATAATTAATTAAGCCAACCTTTTGTGTGTAAACTTAGTGAAGACTACACTATGTGGATTTACCAATATAGCCCTATAGTACTCTAGGGTGAACTCTTACCCATAATGACCGTACAAGTTCATTTAACATATGCAATTATATACTCATGCATATCTTAATGGTTCAACATTCTCAAAATTTCACTAACATACATGCTTAACTTTGCTCATATAACAAACAAGAACTCATATCAACTAAGCATCACAAATCTAGGCCCACAACTCATAATCGCAATATCACATGATGACTATACATATATGATCACTAATAATTTATCACAACGAGGCATGCTTTATATCTCATGCATTGACTCAAGGTTAATAGATTCATCAACAACTTATAACATTCATTTCAAGCCATAAATAATAGTGCACAATTCACAATTACAAACACAATGTTATATTGTAATTAAATTTCTAGCTATCTCTACTCTTGGGCTACTACCTTAAGAGGTAAATTTGGATTCCCTAAGGGAGCTTCGTTGAACACAAGCTCCAAGCACAATCAGTCTACAATTATAATCCAAAAATAGCATTAATGACTAATTGTCATTAATTAACCCTTAATTACAATTCAGGCTTAATACCTTCCTTAAGTTTGATTAACTATAACTAGCCCCAAAACTCATTTCCATTACTTTATTTAACTTCCATTAAGACTATACATCTTTGTTAACTACTCCCATTAATTTAAACTAGATTACTTAGGATTAGGGTTAGCTCTAAACCCTTTATTGATGGCGTTTAGAGTTGCCAATAACCAAAACCTAGGTGTAGAAGCATTTAATAATATCCAAAGACTCTATTAACATTCTAAGAATGGTTGAGACTCAGCAAGAATTTCAAACAACATGTCCCCCAACAATAAAAACTAGAGAAGAGACGCTTAAAAAGAGGTAGGAGAAGAAGAAATGAAGTTTACTCGATGATTTAGAAGCTTCAAACCACTCTAAAATGCCTCCTACACAAAACCTAGCAAACCCTCCACTTCTCACTTGCTCACTCTCATGTCTCTCCCCTTTGCTTTTGTAAATCTAATTGCAACTCTAGAGTTTAAAAATTAGATGTGTTTACTACAGCAAACTTCACCATCTGTCATGGCGAATGGCGAAAACGAGCACCATCACTTAAGTCCAAAATATCGGCCTAAAATGGCCCAATAGCTTCTCTAACCCCTTTCTAAGTCTCCCATAAGGCCCAATTGACTCAAAAGACAATCAAAACTCTAATTAAATTTTAATTATCTTAATGAATTAATTAACCACTCAATTAATTAATTTAGTCATTGAATTAAAATTTTTGATATGTTACACTTACCCTTGCATAATTTCTGGTTTCAATAGCTTATGTTTAAAGTCTCTATCTATAAAAAAAAAAAACTAGAGCTCAACTTATGCAAATGGTAAAATATTAGATTAGGGATAGCACATAACAGTGTGAATCTTTTTAATGGCCACAATAGATTACTCCTTCATACATGGACTCTTGTGTGGCCAACAAGCAATACATTTAATTGTCAAATTTAATAAGTTAACAGTCAAGCTAGTCAAACCATGAGATTAGGGTAATATTGCACTAATTTGAAAAATGTTAGGGTAATATTGTTCAAAAAAGGGGGAAAAACACTTAAGGATACCCATATGATAGAAATTTGAGTATAGCAAACTTGAAATATGATGGGAATTGCATAGGGAATAAAAAAATTGCACCAACTCAATAATATATAAACCCATTAATTGCTTAAGTGTGTTATTGCATTCACTCTACTCACAACAGGGAACCTTAGTGCCATTGGAAACCCAACAAATTAAATCAAAACATACAAACAAAATGATATCCAGGGGTAAAATTAAAAACAAAATAGAGTTGTAAGCAAGATAAGGAACAAATTGAAAGCGAAACAAAGTAGGCAGCCACATCAACAAAGTAGATCAAATTGAAAGCACATATATCATCATAACAAATACAAAAACAGAGTTGAACAACATTAACAAAAATATAGAGAGATAGAGAGAGAGAAGATGGTACTGATCCAAGCAAACTGGAGGAGAACAAGGAGAGACTCTCTCTCTCTCTCTCTCAAAGAGAGAGAAGACATTGTGCAAGAAAAAGTGAAGGAAGACATTGAATATTGTAATGGGGCTATTTTTTTCCTTAAAAAATATCACTGTGAAAATAGTTGTGTTTGCAATTATTTTATCTTTCTCATAACTTAATTATTTCAACAAGCTATTTAGATTTGCTAATCCAAATAATTTTTTTAGATTTGATTATTTATAAAATTTTAATCAAATAATTTAAAATTTGTCAAAAATGATTTTTTAATAAAAAGTGTTTTTCTTTTAAAAAAAATTAAATATTAAACAAGCTCAAGATTATATTAATTTAATTTCAAATTAAATATTACCTTGAAAATTAAGAAATCTATCTGAATACAGATCACAACAAATTATTCGAATAAACAATATCAATCTTTCTTAAACTTATTTTATATCTATCTCCATGACACTTGATAATTAATATATTTTCTGGCATCCTCATAATTAATACATTTTATGTCATATATACTTGTTTACATATGTATGTGTGTGGGAGCGCGCTTTTTGAACTAGAGTATTATATGATGTATCATTATTTTTAAATTTTAGAACATTTAATATTATATTTTTAATTATTTAACTCTAACACCATTAGTTTTCTCACAAAAAATTTTTACATCAAATTTTTAAATATTAAAAAAATATTTTTAAATATTAATATATTAAGTTTATTTTTTTAAAATAAGGTAAAAAAATAATTATTTAAAACTAACGATATTAAGATTAGAGGATTAAAAAAATACTTTATAAAATTAAAAAATTAAATTAAAACTTTGTGTAAAATATAAAAAAAAAGTATACTTTAGCTTTAAATAAATGACTAATTATTAATTATTAATCATCATGATATTAGTACTTGCCTCCCCCAAGTTTTTTTTTTTTTTGACTCCGTCCTGTTAGCTAGATAAGGATAAATTGTAATATAAACATTTTTTTGAAAAGAGGAAACTAAAATTTAGGAGATTATAACAGGCTTTCTTTCTTTCTTTCCTTTTTTTTAAAAAAAATATTACAGGCTATTTATTATTATTTTCATTTCATTCCGCCCTCATTCCAAAACCAAACAAATTAATGTAATTAATCTTAAAATCTCTTTCCCCGCATCCTTTACAACCAAATCTAATCTAACAAGAGAATATTAAAAGCTCCCCTTTCCTCTCTATTTTTTAGCATATAATTTTCATTTGGCAAAAAATTTAATTACTTATAGGTTTCTTTGATTTTTTTTTATTAATAGATCTGTTGGAGGATTTGTTCAATAAAACTCATATAATAAGTAATAAATTTTTAATTTTGACTCAAAAATATCATCACAAGAGAACTTGTATTTTTTTTCCCCAATTCTATGTATGAAGCATAAAATCCTTGTATAATTTAACATCAAATCTTTCATAAGTTATTTTGATCTGAGTCTAAATTTTTTTCTCTAATTTACGTTTTTATTAAAATATATAGATAACAGTATTACATATAAAAATGTAATAATAATTAATAGTGATGCTTGTGATTCATATAATAACTAACCTCATCGATATAAGAAGCAATAAAGAGGAAATCATTCATCATATATAAATAAAAAGAGAAAAGAAACTACAATTAATAAGTCGTCCAGCACCATCCAACTCCCTACCAAATGTTTGATATCATTTTTTTCAAAAAGAAAAAGAAAATATAAAGAGAAAACGTATATCCCTTAGAGTAACTATAAAATGCAAAAAAGGAACATAAATGGCTGGATAAACTAACTAGAGCTGGTGCAATTGCAGCTAAAGACTCTTATTATTTAAATAAGTGGTTGAAATTCAAACCCAACCTTTATGTATATAGCAATTTAATTTTCCTACGAAAGAAAGGAAAATTATGGCTGGAGCAAGTTGTATGGAAAATTATGGCCGGATCAAGTTGTATGCTAGTTAAGTTGGACTACAACAACACTGATATTATCTCTGCTTCCACGAGCCACAGCCAACTCTGCTAGCAATGCAGCAGCTTGTGATGCTGCATTCTTTACGAACCTCATCTTAAAAATCCGCCTCACCACCTCACAAGCCAACTTGTTGGATATCACATCCCACAACCTGTCGCTATCACCATAAACTCGTCTCTCTCTGTTCTTTCATACACCTTCACCTCTGGCTCTGATACTACATATGGCTTCATACAATGGTCCCCTGCAACCAATTAATTTCTTTATTTCAAGTCTCATCACACTAAAATTTAGAATTCTAGTGGTAAGTGTGTGTGTGTGTCGATACTCAGTGGATTATTGCAATGAAAAAAGATAAGGGAGAATACAGCTGTTCTTTAATTTATTGATTCAATATATAAAGTTTGAGCAGATGATATCGGTTCTTGCAGAGACGGAACCACGATTTAATAATAAAAAGGTTGAGATTAAAAAAATTTAGGATTAATATGTAATTTGAATCCTAAATTATAAATTCAGTGGTGATTTGAATTATAAACTGTAAAGAAATAAACTTGAAATAATTTCACTCTCACGTCCGTCACTTTTAAAGAAATGGAGCTTATGTATAATTTTCCTCCAATTTCACACTCTCTCGCTCTCCTGCTTCTACTTCCTCTAGAAGAAAATTAAATATTAGACTCCATTTTTAAAATTAGATATCAGGTCTCATTTAAAAAAAAAAAAAAGACGTTTGGGCAAAACTAGTCCAAATTTAATTATTTAAAATTTAAAATATATCAAATAGGGTACAAATCACCTTTAAATTTATAATTCAAAACCTAAATTATATATTAACCTTAAAGCTTATTAATAGCAAATTTTTTATGCTGGAAGTATGTAATATCTATATAACATGTAATAAGAAAAATTTAAAAACTTGGGGGATCATGGGCTCCGCCCCCGTCCCCTGGCTGGATGTTTGTAGTGTATTTTTACTCAATAAATTACGAGAATTTAATTGTTTTAAATCAAAATTCAGTAATTAAATTGATATAAATGAAAAAAAATTAAGGATAAGAAGTTATATTTTCTCAATAATGATGATGATGATGATCGGACCTATGGACCTGGAAGTGGCTAGTACTCCTAAGATACGATCCCCGTTCCAACTTATTACTGTTCCTCCGGCTGTTTCCACCCTTTTTCTTTCATCTGGACGATTTGACTGCTTTAGCAAACACGTATTATATGTCTAACCATTCAGTTACTCCATAAGAGCACAATAATAACAATAATAATAATTCAAGAGAGGTTATTAATTACTACTTATTACTTAGATATGGTACGATGATCACCTTATGGTCTGTTGAAAGTGGGAGGGCAATACCTCCACGGCAAAGTACAGCTCTTGAGTCTCCACAGTTAGCGACGACAAGCTCATCGCTGCCGACGATGACCGCCGCCGCCGTGGAACCCACCATGTTGTCATCTTTGCTGCCACATTCTCCGACTTCACGGTCCATCCTCATGAAGGAAGAGCACATCGCTTCATGCCAATAATCCAATCCTCTCTTCTGATAATTAGCTCCCTCCTTCTTCACTTGCTCTGCCACCAACACGTGCATCCTGTCACGGCAAGCATCGGCCACCGTGGACCCGCCGTGACCGTCGTAAACTGCGAAAAAGTCATAGCTTCCGATGAATCCTGGTATTGCCTTCACGGTGTCCTCCATTGTCCTCCGCCTTCCTATCACCGATATTGAACCGTGTGAGGTTGAAGCAGCTCTGTTTCTGCGTTGTTCTTGTTCTTCTTCCATGGACGATGATATCTTCGAAGAAAGTGTCGTGTTGATTCGTTGTATCTTTCTGTGATAGTTATCGCAGAATTCTTGAGGCTTGCTGGTTTTTTCCATTGAATCTGTTCATGATCGTGTCGAGTAATGAGGAAGAAAGAGCTACGTGAAGGATTTTATAGATATGTATTGAAGTGACATTATGCGACACCTGTGGGAGGATGGATTGAGAGAAATAAGAGGGCACGTGGAGGGTTGAGATTGAGCAGATTTCCACGTGGCATGTTTTGGTGGCAGGGTTGAAAAGTCAAAGAAGAAGGCGGCAAGAAAGACGAAGTGTACGTACGTGTGAAGATCAGCGAGTGTAACGTGGCGATTCCAATCTCGCCGCCCTTCAAGGCTTCAATTCAACTCTAAGACTTTCAGGGGCAGAGTCGGAATTTAATAATGATAGCAAAAGGGATTAAAAAAACCATGCATATTACAAAGTTTTTATAAATTTTAAGTTTAAATGATTGAAAGCATGTAACATTTTATAAAACATTAAAAAGATAAACATAACTTTTAATTCATATACTTTACCCATATTTTATTTTTGATCTTTTTATTTTTATTTCAATATTTTAGGTCCTTACAAATTTTATTTTTTATTATTTTTAATCCCTCTATAAATAAAGTATAGGAATCTTGAAAGGACTCAAAATAATAAAAACAAAAATTTAGGAACCTAAAATATTAAAAAAATATAAGAACTAAAAATGAAACGTGAGTAAAGTATAAAGATTAAAAGTTATGTTTGATTTAAATTTAAATTTAAATTGTTATTAATCCAAATAGACGGCAGTAAAAATTCAATAAATTATTTTATAGTTTGATCCGTCGAACACCTGATATCACATGTAGTTGCAGTCAACAATCCTTAAATCGTTCTTTAATACCATGAAGGACTGACGTCAGTTTTAATAGTGGCATCTGCTGCTCCTTTAATTAATGTAATAATTTCATTGGTACATATGTTCGGCGCAAACATAAAATGTTAACTTTCGCCAAAAATTGTGGGAATTGAGCGGGTGATTGGCCTAAATTCACTTGATTAATGAGTGTTTTACATCACATCATAAGTAATTGTTTGATTTAATTAAATAGTTGTGAGAATTTTTGTCTCATAATATTTAAAAAGTATTACATTTTAAATTTTGTAGAGGACAATATATGTGATGAATGTTTTGATTGTAAGAATTATTTTAAATTTTTAAAGAAAAAATGTATCTTATAATTGAGACACTTGTAGAGTGTATAGATTTAGGCCATTCACTAAATCCAAATTAAAATTATGCTTATCTGTAGTTTAATATATAAGAGTTAGTTAACTTATTCATATATATTAAAAAAATAGATAACTTAATTATTTATAAAAACGTGTGATTGTTTTGTTAAAACACCTCTCCTTTTAATTATTTATATTTGACTGTTCTGAACACTGCTTAAACTTCTGTTTAAGATTAAAATAAACTCTTCAACTAATTCTTACATTTAAGACTAGAGATGTAGTATATTTGATTGTACTTGCTTCCTTTTTTATTTTTATTTTTTTGCTGACATATCTAGTATCCTATGTAGACCATCTTTCAGGTGCAACAACAGCCCAGGCTAATCTGAATTCTCCCATGGTCAGGCAGCTCGAAGGTTGGGAGAGCTGGTCAGAGGACATTTTTTCATATCCAAGCAAAGATCAAACCCCTGACACTTGGTTATGCTTCCTTTTTTATTACCTGATTTATTTGCCTCTTTTAGATATTTTGAGGTCTTAACCAATTACAATCATACTTATTTCAATATTGACTATAATAAAAATTTGGTAGCAATAAAAAAGTTTTTAACACATATTAAAGGTTTTAAGAATACTTTATATTTACTTCTATGAAGGGCTACCTAATTATATATTCCCTCCGTTAAAAAATATAAAGCATTTTTAACCAAATCTCACCCTTAAAAAAATAGTTACCTATTTTCTAATTAACTTTATCTTTTTATATTTACCCCTATGAAATACCGTACAATAAATATAAAATCATTAATCAATAGGGGTACTTTTAAAAAAAGAGCAATAATTATATCTCAAAAGACTAAAAATGCCTTACATTTTTTAACATCTAACTCCTCAAAAATACTTATATTTTTTAATGGAGGGAGTATATACCTTCCATCCTCAATATCTATCTATTGTTAAAGTGTGATAACTTGATAATAAATTGAAGATTTCTTTCTTGGCATTCATTTTGTTGTATATATAGAAAATGATTACAAATGATTTTATTATGAGAAGATGAAAAGTTCTTTCTTTTTCTTTTTTTTTTTTGAAATGATCAATGAATAGAATTTTAATACATTATATGTTAAGAGCCACCTCCAAAAGAAAAATTGATTTGAAATAAGAGCCGATAAATAGAATTTTAATACCTTATAATATTCTATCACCTAACACACATGTACATACATTATGTTTGCGTGTGCAGTATATTATCAAGACATTTGCATTATTTTTGACTGGGATTTGTATTTATTTTGATACGGTATATATGTATCTTTAATCTCTTAGATTTTTATTGTTGGCCAAAAAATAATCTTACATTTTTATTAATTCATAATTTCTTATTTTCAAATTTCTGTAAAATTTATTGTTATTATTACTACTACTACTGTAATATTTATTTTCAATATCTATATTTATAATTAAAAATTCTTTTGGCCCTGTTGGTAAAAAAAAAAAACAAGAAGAAGTTGTTCTTTTCCCCCTAAAATTTTCCTGACTTGGAGGGGGGGGTTCCAATGTTAATTTGTCGACTTTAATTTTTTTTTTCTTTTGGAGGTTGGCATTCCAAGAGCTAGGGTTTCAAAATAGAAAATGAATGCTACATAGTGCATACAAATCAAGGTTTCAAATTTTGGTGACAAATTAATTTTCATAGTATATATGAAAATTTGGATCAATCTATTTAGTTGAACCGGTAAATAATATGTTAAACTAATATCTTGATCAGTTTAATAAAATATTTTGTTGATAACCAATTTAATCATAACTTAATTATAATTTTGATGACTCTTGAACTTGTATCTTAACTGATTGGATTTTCAATATCTTGCAAATTTCATACAAATAGTGTTGACATATGCAAAATTTGGAACTGCCTTCACAAGCTGACTATTGTCGGAAGGATCTGTATGGAAAAACCAAATCATCTACGTAAAGCAAGCATAAGCAGCCGGGTTGGAGTTTTCGTGAATTTGACTTTTACAAAAATTAGTATGGGTACTGTGTATCGTTAGACGAAGATTGAAAAATGAGCCACATTATTTATTACTACAAAAATAATTTATTTTGTTGGAGTTTTTATATTATATATAAATAATTAATTAGTATTAGCGATCATTCCCATTGCATCGATGGAGTCTGAGAAAGCTGCTCATTCCTTATGATTACTACTACTACCAAAAAAAAGAAAATTTGTATCATTTTAAAATTTAATTTCAAGAAGTTTATAAAATAACATAGTCTTGATGCTATCTAAAATCTCATATAAAAGCACTTGGTGCATTGCCCTAATGGCAAGGTGATATCCTTGTATACAAGAGGTGGTGGGTTCAATCCCTTACATGGACTAGTTTAGCCTCCTTTCAATTAAAAAAAAAATTAAAAACTCATATAAAGTTGAGAAAATAACAATAAAATCTCCTAAATTATCTAAATGACAATTTAGTTCTTCAAAATACTATAATTCCACTTAAGTTCCTAAAAAAATTTTTGTTAATAAATTTTAAAGTGAAAAGATTATTTTACTCTTATTAAAAATAACAAGCTCTCATAATAACTTTTATTTTATGAATCACAAGAATTAAATAAAAAAAACAACTTGTCAATTGTAATTTGTGTATCAAAATAATAAACCCAAATCATAACTTTTGCTTAAAGCATACCGATCTTTATTTTTTAAATCACAAGAGTTGAACAAAAAATTATAATTTGTTAGGGGTAATTTTTGTTATTGAAAAACAGGTTCTCAAAATAATAAGTTCTAATCACAACTTGTGTTTAAAGAATAATAAATTTTATTTAAAAAATCATAAGATTGCATAAAAAATGACAACTTGTCAATAATGGTAAAATAGTCTTTTTAATTTAAAATTTATTAACTCAGAAATCCCTAACAACTTCAATAAAATTATGACATTTTAAAAAATTAAATTATTATTTATATAAGTCAAAGATATTTTATTATCATTTTTTTATAAAGTTTCATGAATTAATGAAATGCTATAAAAACAGGTACTAAACAGTAGTGTTTCCTCTCCCTTGAATTGTTATTATTTTTGAATAACCAAGAGGAAGCGTCTTATTCCTCAACCACTAGTATATTTAATTTTTCTTAAAAAATTCATGAGGTAACGTTTTCTAAAAAAAATTGTTACCTCATGAATTATATATTTTTTAAATAAATAAAGGTAGTTTTTCAAAAAGGGAAAATAGTGGTAAAAGATCATTGAAATAAATTTATATCAATTAAGAATTATTTATTGTTAAAATTTGAATGAAAAAAGGTTCAAATGAACTATATTATTAATTTAAAATAAATTATTATTAAAACTTGAATAAATATTTATTGATAAAAAATTTACCTCATGAATTATATATTTTTTTAAATAAATAAAGGTAGTTTTTCAAAAAGGGAATATAATGGTGAAAGATCATTTAAAAAAATTTATATCAATTAAGAATTATTTATTACTAAAATTTGAATGAAAAAAAATTCAAACGAACTATATTATTAATTTAAAATAAATTATTATTAAAATTTAAATAAATATATACATAATATTCGATTGATATAAATTTTTTTCTAATGACCTTTAATTGATATTTTTCCTTTCGAAAAATTTGTGTGTGTGTTCTGTATATAACGCTCGAAATTTCTTTGTCCCTTGTCCCACCGTCACATGCTTTAACGGTGTCGTTAATGGGATCCATGCTTTGCTGAAGTGGCATCCCCATTTGCCCTCTCTCCCCTCCCTCCGTCTCCCTCTCTCCTCCCCACTCTCTCTCCCCCTCAAGCTCTTAATTCGCAGGACCTTTCGGCCATCGACGTTGAAGCAGAGCTTGGAATTGTCTCCTCTCTCTACTGAAAGCTCTTACTTTTTTTTTTTTGTGATTGACTGGTTCCAAGGAAAATAGTGCAAATCGTTCAGATTATCTATATATTCTGAATCAAATCATAGAAACCCATCAAGGGTTTTCAAAGCAAGAACTCAGAGATGGGGTAAGCAAGCTAGCTCGAATCTTGACTCTTTTTACTTGAAAATTCTCAGGTTTGAGCTTTTGGGTATATGATTTGGCTTAAAAAGATTGTATCTTCGTGTTACAGGTGAACAATACCCAGATCAAGGATGTGAAAGAAATTTCAGCAGATCCAACGTGAGAGTTCAAAAAGGAAAATGAAAAAAAGAAGAAAGAAAACCCTAGATATCCAGATCAATATTTTGCCCACATAAAATAATAATTAGGATTAAAGTTTGATTTTATTTTTGTACTTATTTTTTTAAAAATATTTGACACCCTATACTCTTGAGTAAGATAATTTTATTTTTGAATTATTTTTTAAAGAAGCAAAAACCCCTTTCCACTAATTAATCATTAATATTTTTTTATTTTATGCTAACATGTGCATGGGGACCATGTACGGTGATAGGTAACACCTGGCATGTCCTTTGATATTAATTTGTTCTTAAATATATTTTTTAGGAGCGCTAAACATCCTAAAGTTTTTTTCTTGGAGTGAAGTCTTGTTAAAATAAAATTGAATAAATATTATTAAAATATTAAGCATTTTAATATTAAATAATTTAAATATTATTATTTAAAACATTACACCACTCAATTTAATTTTTTACATTTAAATATTATTTTTTCTAGCATTTTATAAATTTATAGATGACTTTTTATATTTTATATATTGATCTTTAATCTTCTCTCTGATACAGTATTTAAATTGTTATGCCTTTCGTGCACGTTGGAAATTTTTTATATTTTTAATGTTGGTTAAGTTTCTTAATTTTTTTTAGTCAACTAATGCTCTTCTTCTAAAATATTGCATTATCCAAATTTAATACTTTCTACACCTTATAGTATTAATATAAAATCATAAACATGACAAATTATGACCAACAATATGACAACAAAAATATTTATTTAAAAGATATCGCTTATTCTATTAATATGCTACAAAAAAAATTACTCCCTCCATCCCAAATTGTAGGGCACTTTTGAAAGAGTTTCTCCATCCCAAAATATAAGATGCTTTAAATATATTAAGGTTTCATTAAATGTATCAATTTTAAATTTACCCTTTCTCTTTCTATAATTAATTTTCATCCTTCTCTTTTAATATATTAAATGATGAGTATTTTAAAAATTTATATTTTTATTTTGAAAAGATAAGGTTATTAAGTGTATTTAATGAGATTTATTAGCATGTGAGATTTTGTTTAAAAATATCTTATAATTTGAGATGGAGGGAGTACTTAACAAGAGAAAAATGGAGAGATGAGAAAAAAAAATCCCTTCATTAACATGGAGGTTCATTCACTTCATTTTCAATACAAAATTGTAAAATATTAAAATATTAAATTGGGTGGTATAATATTTTAAATAGTAATATTTAAATTATTAAATATTAAAATACTTAATATTTTAATAATATTTATTAAATTTTATTTTAATCAGACTTTAGGGTGCCTAGCTTTCTGAGAAAAAAATTTTAGGGTACTTAGCGCTCCTAAAGAAAGAATTCAGGGGCAAATTAGTATTAAAGGATATGATCAAAGTTTTATAGGTCATGGTGCATGGGCTCAATACATATGCCATGTTAGTAAAAAACAAAAAAAATTAACAGTTGATTAATGAAAGAGGGTTTTGCTCCACTAAAAAATAGTTTAGAGGTAAAATTTCTCCACTTAAAAGTATAAAGTGCCCAACGCTCCTTAAAAATAAGTACAGTGGTGAAATTGAACTTTAACCCTAATAATTAAGCATAAAAAAAATTTCACATTACTATCATAGTCATAGATAAAGTATGTGTTTGGTTTTCAATTTGTCAAAAATTTATTCTCTCCATTCAAAAATATAAAGCATTTTTTGAGAAGCTGGATGTTTAAAAATGTAAAGCATTTTTAGTCTTTTGAAGTATAATCATTATTTTTTTTTCAAAAATGTCCCTATTGATAATGACTTTATATTTATTATAGGGTGTTTAATAGGAGTGAATATGAAAAAATAGAATTAGTTTGAAAGTAGGTAACTGTTTTACTGTGGGTGAGATTCGATTAAAAATACTTTACATTTTTTATCGGAGGGAATATTTATTAAAAACAGTATTTTAAAAATTAGACCGAACATTAAATCAAAAATATTAATGAATCATGATTTTTATGGTTCAATGGTTGAACCGGTGTGTAATAATTAAATAAAAATATTTTACATGTATACATATAATAACACTTATATAAAAAATAGTGTTAAATAAATTAAAAAAGATCAACACAAGTATGCAAAATAAACACAGCATGCTAGAAAAAATGTTACATAAACATAATTAAAAATATTTAATAATTAATATTTTAATTTCTTATAGTGATTTTTATTTTAAAAAATAATAATCAAATTAAATCATAACATAAATATTTTTTGCTATAATTGTGGGATAGGAGAAATAAAATCTCACAATTACCTCAATCCTCCATCGTCAAGGTATGATTAACAAAGGAAATCCCAGGGTATCATTAAAAAGCGAAATCCAAAAACTAATAACCCCACACTTGACTAATAATTGCCTCCATATTTTTAAAATAATTAATTAATAATTTTTAAATTTTTGCCACCAAAGCGCATGGGATACGCTTCTTCATCTCCACTGCCGACTCTGACACTTTCTTTTTCCTTCACTCCAATTTCCAGCTTCCAATTTTCACTGTCGACACTCTCAAAACTGCCCGATTCGAGGCAGTTCAAAATGAGCCAACTCTCCAAACGGTTCAATGAGCCAAACCAAGTTATCCTCATGCTCGAGTAATGGTCCAATCGATCCAACCTTTTAACAAAGTTTATTTGATAAAAATAAATTTAGTAAAAATTAATTGTTGTAATAAAATTTGTGTCTGAATATAATTTTTTAAAAGTTAATTTAATAAATCAAAATTGTTTGAATAGTATAAGGTGGAAAGTACTTTTAAAAGTAATAAAAATGTATACATAATATAAAAATTAAAATATTTAAATTATAGCTTGTTTCAATTTTAAATTAGTTCCTACAGTTTATTTTAAATTAAGTCTTTATAACTTGAAAAGTAATTTTGTTTTGAGAAAATCAATAATTAATTATTGATTTAAACCTACAGGGATTAATATATCTAATGGATTAAATTATAAGATTTTAATTAAAATAAAATAAATTATAGGAACTTAATTTAAAATTAAGAAAACTATAAGAATCAACAGATTAATTTTTCCTAAAATTATAAAATATAAAATGAACAATATAAAACATTTTTAATAATTATTATTTATAAAAATTTATATATAAATAATTCAAAAACCTCATTTTTGCATTGTCCCTTTACTTTGTCACAACTCACGTGAGACTAATAAGGGCATAATATTCCATTATTCTTCATGGCTTTTGGTCTATTTTTGTTCTGGTTATTTTATTCAATCATTATTATTGTTATTAGTGTCATTATTTACTTTTTAATTTATCTCTCTCCTCTCTCGTCATGCACAAGTAAGGAGACTTTTAAAATGTGCCTTTAAAAAGCTCCACCAAGTTAAGTTGGGAAAATTCACTTTTAACAACATTTTTAATGTGCTTTTATCCAAAAAAATTTAATCAAACAGCTTTTAACTTTTTCAAGGTACAAATCCACTTTTGAAATGCAAAACTCAAAGTATCCAAACGAACCCTAAGTCTTGGATAGCCAAAATGAAAGAATAACCAAGTGAAAGGCAAAGTGTGTATATAAGCCTTGAAGAAACACCAAAAAAAAAAAAGGTAGCAACTTTTACTATTGACAAAATTCAATGTTAAAACTTAATTTTTGACGATAACTTCTAAATGCACCTTTGACAGTAACTTTTAAAAATTATCACCAAAAGTATTTTAAAAAATAATTTTAAAAATTAAAAAAATTATATAATTACTTTTGGAAGCAACATTTGTCATTACTAAAATTATTTTTTAAAAAATGAATAGAATTTAAATTATATGAAATAATTTATAAAATTATTATTAAAATTTTTTTATGAATTATTTTAAAAATTTAAAATTAAATAAAATCATTCAAAAAATATTTATAAAATTAAATTTCTTATTTTATACATAAAATGAGAAATAAATTATATATATGAACAAGAAATAAAATAAATAATAATGAAGATGTATTAATTTTAATTATTAATTTTCTTAAATTTTTTATTATAGCTCATCTCTTTTTATACATATATAACTCATCTTTTTTAAGAATGATCTTATTAAGCTAGTCTTTTAATATAGTATAATATAATTAAAATATTGATGGGTGATTACTTTTAATTACAATCAAGCTAAATTATGAGATACAAATACATAAGTGACATTGGAATGTTAAAGTTGTATAGATATCATGAGATACAAATAACATTGTCGACTACTTGACATATTACACACTTATGCTTGACTTGATATACATATAATATCTGTTCCATTTGTTGAGCTCTAATTATTTTTTGACATAGATGTTTTGTGATTCTACCTAATGTTTAGGTTTTCATCGTTATGAAAAAAGAAGTTACTTGTAAATTTTTTATAATAGATTATTATTGAGCAAAATATGAAAAATTATTCAAATTTACCTTGTTGTTATGAGATGGAGAATAATTAGAAGTTAGCTAGATCAATCACAAATAAGATCCTTGTAATTATTTTGTATTGTAAAATTTATTAGTATTAATTAAAAATTCAAAGTTGTTCAAAATGACTATTAACAAAATTTATATAGTTAAAATAATTTTTTTATTAAAATACTTTTTAAGATAATTGAAAAATTGTAGATAACATTTATTTTTAATAAAAGAAGGGGAAGCATTTAACTTAAGAGAAGATGAAAATTTAATCATTTATTTATTAATTTTTGAGAAAAACATGGAGGGAAAAAGTAAAAAATATTTAATCATTCATTGTGTTATGATTTCAAGCTTCAATATCTTCTTGGTGTTCTATCATTGAGCTTCCAATCATTCTATTTTTAGTTTTCCTCATCCAGTTCTTATTCTTCAAATTATTTAAAATTTTTAATTTGTTAATGTTAAAGTTGTTGGGATTGTTGTTGGATAAGAATTGTAAACTTGATCATATAATTTATGTTAATATTTTAATTATAAATGAAATTATGCATAAACTTATTAAAGTTTGTTTATTTTAAATTTTAAAATTATTGGAAAGTATTCTCTATTATATTGAGTTTGCCTTGGTTAAAGAGATTTTAATTCAAGTCCAAACTAATTTAGATCAAGTTAATATAATATTCTTTTTAATAAAAGTTCTACCTCTGATGGTATTGTACTTCCAAAGCTCAAAGATAAAACCTCTAATTAAGAAGTATAATTCTTTTACCAGTTAAACCAATCATATATAATGTTTTCTTCATCTTTCTATTTTGATTATGAAACATCTACTTAGATTTTTAATTTAATTTTTTTTTGTTTTCAATCTACTTTTAGTTTATCATAAGTCCACCCATTTTCTGTCTCAAAGATAATAAAAAATAATTGTTCAAAATGACTATTAATAAAATCTATATGGTTAAAATAAATTTTTATTAAAATGATTTTTTAAGATAATTGAAAATTTCTAATTAAAATTTATTTTTACTAAAAGAAGGGGAAGCATTTAACTTGGAAGAAGACAAAATTTTAATAATTTATTTATTAATTTTTGAGAAAAATATGAAGAAAAAAAGTAAAAGATATTTAATGTAAACTAATATAATACAAACCTATAAATAAATTATACATTTAATTATTTTTGTTTTTAAAAAATAAAATTTAAAAATTTGTTAAAATGTTTATAATAAAATTATTTAATATTTAAAATTTATTTCATTTTAAGTTCATTTTCCTAACAAAAATAATATTTGCTACTACAAAAATAATATTTTATTAAAAATATAATGCACACACTCAAATAAATTATTTTATCATATTAATAAATGAAAATAAAATATATATGCATATATTTTTAATAATATATTATTTGATATATGTGTATATAGTTAAATAATATATATTTAATAATTACATATGCATTTTAGTAAAGAAAGAGAACATAAGGCTTGAGAGATAGAAACTAATGGCTCAAATCTTAACTTTGGTATATTTTATAATGAATATGTGATGTGGTGTGTGGTGGTGATGTCACGTGTATGTGGTATGAGGAGGTGCACATAAGGTAGGGTGATGTAGCACAATACATTAGTTGATGTGGCATGAGGAGGTGTAGACATGGTGGGGTAACGTGCCACAAGATAACTATTATTTTTTTGTTTTTTAGAAGTCATCACTTAAGGGTTGCCTCCAAAACATTGTCGCTAATAGTTTTTAAAAATATACTTTTAGTGGCCATAAATAAACTATTTGTAATGAGACTTTTGACAATAAAAAGTCATTGTTAAAAACTTTTAATAGGAAAATGTAAGAAACCAGTGGATAATATTCATCATCAATTACCACTGAAGCTAATATTTTATTTATGAAATTCTTAATGCTGCCACCTTTCTTATTTGCTTCCATTGTAATGCCATATCGTGCCACCTAATCTTGTTTGAAGCCACCTAATATATTGCCCATTTGCTTTACTCAAGTTCAATAACCGGATGACTCAGTGAAGATTGAATATAGCTGGACTAAGATTAAAAGAAACGGCTCGGTGGATTTAATAAGAAAATGGCACCTAAACCTGAGTTGCTATTGTAAATTTCTGCTACCTAACCAAATCACCAAGCTTTCTAATATGATTGAATGCCACCTAATCTAATTGCATTGAAAGGCAAGATTAACGTGGAAAGGAAACGAATATATAAATAAAGACATAAGTTTGTGATCTCATATCCATTTAGTGGCACATCATTTCTTTTCATTTCTTGTTGTTGTTATTATTGTCGTTATTGTTGTTGTTGTTGTTATTATTATTATTTTTATTTGCTTTACATTCTTTTCACCTTTTCAATTCTTTGATTAACTTGTTCGGTCACTTGGTTAAAATTGGGAGAGGAGGACCAAACTGAATGTCACATGCTTGCCACCTACAATAGTTTCTTCTCTTATAATCTTACCTATTGCCATTTTGTAACCAAGGCTAAAGTAACTTGGTGATACCTATAATCCAACTAAGATTAATTTAATAATACTTAAACCATTACTTTGTCTTGTTAACGGCAAGAAGACATGAAGTGGGAGAGAAAAACGCAGTATTATCCTTCTGGATCTCACCTCTCTCTCTCTCTCAAGTATTCACTTATTCTTTTCTTTATCTATAATTTTGTTATCAAGTTTCCACTAATTCTTGACTTACTATTTTTTTTTATTTCTCCAATGAAATATTAGTGGGAAATAGGTCTCTTTAACTTTATATCTTATATTGGTTATTTCTGTTTCCTTGTGTAAATACATGGTAAATTTCAATTCCCACAAAATAACCCATTAGACTTGAATAAATATTAATAAATATTCATCATCCATAAATTTGTACTTATCCTTCTTAAAGTATTATTTTGATACCCTAGGAGTATTACTTGAATGATTTTATTATGACAAGGACTCTTCTCAATCCACTTGATAGCTTATGGTATTACTTCGTTTGAACCAAGAACTTTTACAAGTTAGTCTTTACTATCTTTCACTTTCTTTTCCTTAATTTTCTTTGTTTTTCTTAGTCATTTCTAAAATTTATTGGAGAATCCTGTGTCCTCATTCACTAAAATTTGTAATATAATAAATGATATATAATTATTGGACACAAGTAAATTTTCTAGAAATTCCTTAACTATAAGGGTTTCTTTATTTTCTCTTTCAATTACTTTGAGAACCTGTAAATCCATCTTTTAGCTCCTATACAGTTTAGAAAATAACTTACTAGTTTAGATATCATATTTTATTTGAGAATGCTTAAAAGCTAATGAAGATAATCTAGATCTACTTACATATTTTATTTTATTCAAAATAAATAAAATCTAAATACTAAATCAAATAGTTGAATTAAATCTTATAAAATAAACCCTAATTTGAATTAAATATGATTTCCATCACATAGATTCTAGTAATGCCATTCATCTATTAAGAATTTCATACAAGGACTTCAAAATATATTTTCATCTACAACTCTTAGAAAATTTATTTTTCAATAGCTCCCATTTAAATGAAGCATACGACATTTAGATTAAAGCATTTAATTAAATAATGTCTAAAACAAGCTTCATTATACTCAAAATAAACACAAATTCAAGAGTACAAGACAATCATATAAGCAATTACTTAACTTGAAAGTATTAATTAAAGCTTTTTATCTGCCTAAATCTTATAAGGATTTTGTTTAGTAAAGCATTTACCTGAACTCTTTTAGGAAAAAAAATATATTCCTCTTTTAATTGAACTCAAATAAAACATCAACACTTCACCTAAGAAGTGATTTAGAGGAATTAATTTATGTTCTACTATAAGGGCTTTCTTCATGGTTGTTCATATGTTCTCTTGCCCTTTTCCATGTTAGAGAAGATCCTTCAAGATTAATTGTGAAAATTTATATTTAATGTACTTTTACAATTATCGTTTCATTGAAAATATTTCACTTTCATTAAAATTTGGCTCAAGTTTGGTTAGGATCAACATCAATTTTAATTTGAGTCAATTCCTGGATCACTTTCTTGATCCTCATCAAGTGGTACTTATGGTTGTAAAGGTTTTATTTCATAATTGCACTCAAAGGATCACGTTTTGAAGTAAATTTTTTTTTCCAGATATATGTCTTCGAGAGACTTCCTCCAACATTTCAGTGCTTTTGGCAACTCACAATTAGTTTGAATAATTATAATCATTTTTATGATTTTTAAATACTTAAAAATCACTCACAAAAGCACTAAAAGCCTCATTTATTGATCTAAAAATGCCTAAAAATAGGCAATTTACATATCAAAATGTAGATATTGAGTTTAGAAATTTTTAAGAACAAATTGTGTCTCAATTGAATGCTCCACAAGCTCTTAGAACAAGTGAAAATAAAAAATTCTAGAAAAATTAAAAATTTCCAACAAAGCCCACTCTCGCTGATAGAGAGTGACAGCCACACCCCACCGTAGAGAGCTTAGGCAACAACATGCACTGCTTCTCTAGACTCCATGTGCCGAGACCTCTCGATTGGTGTGTTCCACTTGTCCATTAGATCTCCCAGTGGGTCCCATTCTCCACTAGGCATATTTTCTCTTTTTTTATATTTATTGTTTTTATTTATATAGTTGACTGAGTCATAGACTTGGTTTGACCCAATCTAATTTTATTGACCCAAATTGTTTTCCTTTCCCCACCTTAGGTTTACCTTTTTTCAACCCAAACTTTTTTAGACCCAAAGCATTGTCTTTTTAATTAGAGATGGGCCTCTCTCAATTGGTCCAAACCAGATTAATTCATTTTTTTATAGCAACCATTTTTTTTTTTAGTTTTTGGTGTCAAATGACAGTCATTTTAACAAAGATGAAAATGGTGTGTCATTTACATTGTCATCTTGCTCCAACTACGTCAAGTTGACCCAATTCTCTGTCAAGCCCAAAAGTTTGAAGAGCCACATTTCCTTGTCCAACATTCGTTTTGTATATTCTTGGTGTTGTTTTCTTCATTTTTTGTGCCTTACATGTTTACTATGGTCTTCATTTTGTCCAAAAAACCCCCTTTTTAATTTGAAGACCCAAGTTTCAATTTTCTTTAATGTTTTGGAGTTTTTGGTAGTATATCTCATGCACAGAGTTTAAAGCCAATGTGTATAGACTTTCAGAGGTTTATTCTACTCATTTATGACCCAAGACATCATGCAACATGTTCATATCACAAAATATAGAATCAAATAGAGATAAAAATTAATGCATATAGTAGATGAGATTTGCATGGCATAATGTAAGCAATTCATCTTGTCTTCAAATGCAGAAACACAGCCTAGGATTCAACTTGGCTCTAATACCAATGTATGTATATGGAGTTCGAAAATGTACCTTGTGAGTTACACTAGTTGTGAGGATGTATGCTAAAATGGTGTTACTCTATAGAACTTGATTCGTGTTCACAACAAATAATGCATAGAAGAAGGAAAGAGAGGAAGAAGGTTGAAGTTTAGAGAATGTTCTAGATATTCAGAGAACCTCACTGAAATCAGTTTTCCTCATCTTCCTTTAACCCACGCATGCTCCCATTTACATGGATGTGCATAGGTATAAGAAAACTGTTCCCTCTCACTTTCAAATAGGAAAGGGAAAATTGGACTAATTGGCCCAAAATATATCACACATTGAGAGTCATACTTTTTCACTATTATTATAAAGCCCCATAGGTTTATATTGGGCCTGAGCCACCAAGAGTGAATAACTCATCACCTATAATTCATAATTAACCAAACACTCCCTATTCACGAAATATGCAGAAAAATTTGTGAACAAGGTACATAAGCCACAAAAGTAAAAGGAATACTATAAGAAAACTGCACAAATACAGTTAGTAAACATTGATTTATCTTGTAAGCTTTCATTTGCAATGTGGACGCAAGGAAATAAAGAATAACCCATAATAGATAAAATTAAATAGAAAAAGAGTATTATCTCATGATAAATGAGACATTGGCAACAAAGAAGAGATATTCATTTAATTACCTTGGGTCTACAAAACACCTGTCCAGATATTTTTCTAGCGAAAAAGTACTTAAGACTTCAGATTCTGCAACTAAAATGAAGTCTCCTTATCAGTGTGCCAACAACTAAAAATGACGAGATCTTCTCAAACCATCTATAAGAGACTTCAACAATTTAATATACTATTTCCTTTCCTCTTTGATAGTCTTCTACATGGTAGCTGTAATTCTTAGTCCGTTTCCATCTCGTTATCAAACTACTACAAAATAACACAATAAGACCACTTATTTTTAACCTACAAGAATGCTTTAAAAGTGCTCCTGTATACAAGAGCGCTATATAAAGCACTCCTATAGGGGTGCCCTACAGGAGTGCTTTTATAAAAGTGCTCCCATATATCTAAATATATGGGCATACGGGAGTGCTCTTTGTATATCCGAATATAGGGGCATGCACAAAGCGCTCCCATATGGCAGCTTATAGGAGCGCTCTACGAAAGAGCGCTTCTGTATGTATGCCTTTGAGAGCACTTCATTTTTTAGTGCTCTTGTATGTTGTTTTAATTTTTTTTAACATTTAAATTTTTGGGCCCTAGGTATAGCTTGAAAAATTAGCCTCTTTTTCACTACTAAACTTTAAAATTAAATCTCAAAGACTTAGGTTATACTGGCTGTAACACACCAAATTTTTTTTTAAATAATTTAACTCAACCATAGTTGGGTTACAGCCACCCAACACATTTTTATATCAATAATTTCGATATAAAATATTTTATAATTGGCTTCAACTCACACACTATAACATTTCAGATAAATTTTTACCTCCCACATGCCATTAGGCTAAATCACATTTGTCCATCCTTATACTCCCAACAAGTAAACTAAATCACATTTGTCCATCCTTATACTCCCAACAAGTAAAATAAACAATTTAGTCAATTTTCAACACAAGCCAGTTATTTGGCCTTATAATCATGCCATTTTAACCAATCCAAAGTAAACCAAATATTAAAATTACAGTCATCCAAATTGTACCAAAAATAGAAATAGTTTGAAAGACATGATTACATTTATATATTCATATAATTGACAATAAACAAAAAGCCCTAATATTGGCAATATAACACATTATAAATCATAAATTAAATACCCAAAAGAGACAGTGGATCTATACCACTAAGCCTCTGGGACTCCTCCACGTGTCACTCGTGGCTCTTCTCCTGAAAATTGTTAACCACATAATGAGACTCAAAAGTCCCAATAACCAAAGCCAATTTATGATAGTGTATACAAACAGTTAAGTGTGTGCTTACTAAGTGAGAATTAAAAATAATATAATTCTAACAAATATAAAAAATATTATAATAAACACAAACAACCATCCTTATATCCCTCCATTAACCTCGAGCCTTAGCCCTCACTCGGTGCTAAATTACCCGGCCAAAGGTAGATTAGCCCGAGCCCTTACAAACCACCTATTGAGCTCCAATAGGGGCGTACCACGTGGCACATAAATACAATAACAATAGCAAGTCTCCCAACACCTCCCACAATAATTAAACAAATTCATAATAATATTGCACAATTATACAATATTACAAAATTCATAATTTTCTCAATAATCACCCAATTAACATGAAGTAACACTAATCACAAATTAAAAGCATGGTTACCTTGTGGCTTTTTCAATAAATTATTCCTTAAAATTTCTCTCTCACCACAATCTTCACCAGTAATACAATCTACAAATAACATATTATTTATAAATATTAGTTTCAATTTTGAAACTAATAAAATAATTCTAATAATAGAATTAAAATATAACATAATTCCTAATTTCAATCTTAATACAAATCTATAGTTAATACTATTAAGTAAAATTTTTAACTCCTCTTTTAATTATCAATAAACATTAATAATCTAAAAATCAACTTCTAAACTAATTTCTATTATCAAAATTTTCTTTTTATTTTATAAATTCGCACCTAAAATATTCAAAAATTAAAAATTGAGTCTCTAGCTTAGAATCATAATCCTATAGCCATAATAATTCATTTCTCATCCCAAATAATCATCTAAACCTCAATAAATCAACATATATTTTCAGATCTAGTCTAGAATTTGATCCATAAGCCACAAATTCAAAGATCACCAATAAATTTATACTCTAGAATATTTATTATACTACTAACAACCTCAAAAACCATATTTATTCAACATAAATTCATCCCTCTTCCAGATCTTAAATTTTCTACCACTACAAACTCAGAAACAAAGAAAAAGGATGACTAAGAAAAAATTTTAGAACACTTACTTAGTCTTGAAAAGCTTAAAATCACATCCTAAATATCCTATTAAAAACTCTTACCTTAAAACCCAGCACCGGTGAATTTGGCTCACAGATGCTCTCTCTGCCGAAGCTCACGCACGAAAGAAGGAATGAAGAAATGAAGGAACAGGTGAGTTTTTATAAAAATTCAGTGGGTCCCACATTTTTTTAATTATTTTCTCTCTCTTCTTCTTCTTTTCTTTTTATTATTATTTTATTATTGTTACTGTTGAGGCGGCGGACGAAGCAAATTCGCTTTCTTCTTCTTCTTCCTTTCTTTTCCTTTCTTTCTTTTTATTATTATAATAATAATAATTTAATAATATTTATTTTTTTATTTATTATTATTATTTTTTTATTTTTTTTATTTTTTATTTTTTTTTTTTTTTTTCATACCTTTTTTTATAATAATAATTTAATAATACTTTTCAAAATTTTTATTAACCCAAATTAAATATTAAAATTTAAATTGGGATGTTACACTGGCCTAAACACAAAAGGCACTTTACCAATGTATTTTCAAAAGAATTTTCTGTTCACAAGAAAGTAATTAATTCTAAGTGAAAGTTACAGAGCCAGGAGAATAAGATATCCCATCAAAGCAAGTGACGAAAAATAAAGAAAAAAAGAAAGTAGGATGCTAAGGAAATAAAATAATCTAAGAAGGTATGATAGGACATGTATAGATTACTTTAACATACTTGTAAGTAAAATAATGCAACTCAATGAACTGCAAAAGTAATAGCCAGGTTATATTGTGTTCATACACTTCCCAACTTCGACTTAGATATTGCATCAAGCATATCTGATTCTGCTTCCTACAAGAGATAATTTAGATTAAAAGTCAAAAAGCAATAGCATAAAAAATTCAGGTTATGAATGTAAACTAATTTTTCAAGACAAACAGCGGTATTTATAATATGTATCAACAAAAGGAATTAGTTCAATGAGAATTTAAAAAAGATAACTCCTGCCTGTATTATTTAAAGAGTTAAAAATAAGAAAATTTACAAATCATGGGAATGGAAAAATAGAGAAATGATGATATGTTACCCAATGCAATGTGAAAAGAAACAAAGGCCAAACAGAATCCAAAAATAATGGACGAGTTAGATATTAATCAAACAAATCATGCAAGAATAAACACCAAATCAAATATCTATAGAGGAAGAAAGATGAACGGGCTCAAGAAGTGGATGAGCCTCGAGTTCATGAGATTTTCTATCATTAAGATTCCTAGCAAAATGAAGATAGCAAGCAAAATCATCCTCCTAAAATGACAAAAGTTCCGAACAGGAGGGTTATGCAACAAAGAAGTTCAGTACAAATTCAGAAAAGATAGACAAAAAAAGAGCACTACCTCTTAAGATCCTCTTAAAACATTCTACAAAGACCATGTGTGTATAGATAGATTGTAGGCTGAAAAAAATTCAGAATAATACCAGAAAAGCATTACATCAAAACTATAAATAACCATGTGTGCGCTGTGTACAAATGCCAGTAGTACTTTGGCCTTCTTATAAGTATATAGTCACATTAACTAGACTGTAAGTAAGTAGTAACTATGTAGTTATATGTTGTCTCAATCAAAATGTACAAAGATGCATAGTTTATAAATGTGTGCTAAAGAAACAAGGTAATGGCAAATGCTACCTTCAATGTAATTGTACCCACAAAGCTAGCTTTGACAGTAACAGGAAGTTCTAGCGAATTTAGTGGCCCTGCCTTCAACTTTAAATCCTTAATCACTACATCACATGTAGAGATCACGTGCTTGGTGGTAAAATAGAGAAATGTATGTTGAACTCGTAGAAAACAATTATATGCTATGTAGCATAGGTAGACACTATCACAGCACAATTTAAACAATAAAACAAGAGGTGATTATATATAAAGAGAGGCAGGGGGAGAGAGGGGAGAATGCTAACATCATTGACTTATGGAGGTTAGCATCATCAACAATTTATCATGAGCCAAAAAATATCCCTTCTATTTCAAAGACAAATAAATGCACTGATATTTATGTCATTGTGTATAGATTTAATATCAAAATGACTAGATGTGTCAATTGGTAATATTTATAAGTTAATAATTAAATTAAATTATTTCTATAATATTTGTAAGTTAATTCTTAAAATGGATAACCAATTGGTACGGACTAGATGTGCCGATATTCATTGTCAATACAAAAAAAATTGTTTAAACAAGAAGCCAAAGAAAAAGAACTACAACTAATTAACCTTATCACTTATCATCTCATGATAAATGCCAAATGAACTGTAGGCTCCAAAATAATTTTCATTAACCTTTATGATGTGCTTTGCAAGATGACTTGTAGAGTTAGATATCTAACACCACCATTCTATGGGAAAAATAAAAAAAAAATCCCAGCATAGTGAATTGCAATCTGCATCAGTTTCATAGTTTGGAACAATAAATATTACAAGACTTAGGAAAAATGCACGGAAGAAGATGATTTAAACTTGATGACCCAAACAAGACATAAAAGCGCTCCTGTAGATAAATGTGCTTTTATTTACATAATTTAACAGCTATTTTTTTGGAGCACTTTTGTTTATAAGTGCTTTTGAAGGTTTTCTTTTTAAGAACGCTTATTCAAAAAAGTACCCTTATATGTTCTGCATGCATTTTTAGAATCATTTTTTTTTTACAAACTCTTCAAAACAGGTGCTCCTACAGGACTTTTTTGTAGTAGTATTAGTTCTATATATATATATATATATATTCACAAAAAAAGTATATATGAAATAAAGAGAACCCTTGAAACATCAAGCAAAATAACTCTCAAGATTAGTTGATGCAAAGAGTAAATGAAGAGAAATTATCATTGTCAAGTAAAAAATTTAAAATGTCTATACCTGACTGGTTGAGTTTTGAGTAATAAACAATGCAAGTAGCCCGAATACACCTTAAATATAGTTTTCATTTTACCACATGTATTATAGTTTTATTATCATTAATTTATTTCAACATTATTGTCAATTATTTTTTGATCAATTAATTTAAATTATTAAAGTTTGTGTTATTTTCAAATTTAAAGTCCAAACAACTGTACAAATTAATTTATATTTTTTGTTGTTGTAACCAATAGTGAAAATAGAGAGGGTAGTAAAGCAACATTACCAGCATTGTTTTTTTTTTTTAAATAAAAAAAGGTTAGTCTAGTTAGTAAGGATTTTGTGCATAACCCATAAGATCATGGGTTTAAATCTTATTGTTGATGTGAGGATATTATTAGTGGACAATCTAAAAGTATCTTTATAAATTTTTTTTTGAGCCTAGAAACATACCTTGGCCCTGGTCAAGCCCTGAGACACAACCCAATTAAACATTCTACTATTAAAAAAAGCTGTGTTTTATTAATAGAAAAACTTATGTTTTTTTACCAACTTTTTTTCCTTGCCTTTTTCTAATAAGAACCCTGGAAAACATTTTAAAACTACTTTCATATATGTAGTTTAAGTAATAAAATTTTAACACTATAGATATACATAAGATGGAAGAACGAAACGTCAGTCCAAGAGGCAAAGCTCCCATTACTAAAAAGAGTCATTTAAAAAATAATTAGATATGAAACTTATGGGTATATGAATCTTGAGAAATAAAGATAATGAAATAAAAAATAATCAGAATTTTCATAAAGTAAAACAAGGATATTGAAAATTAAATTAAAAAGAAGAACAACAAACTCAAATGTAATAGAAGGAAAATTTAAGATAAAACTAGATACCATATAATAGAGGGTTGAAGAGAAAAAATGCTTTGGACCATTGATACTTGTTGTTCTAAATTTTTTTTAGCAATATTGTCCCTCAACTTTAAAAAAGAGTGAAATATTGCCCTACCATCAGAGTTGACTGTTAGTTAATTTTTACTTTCACTATAGTTAGCAGCCACATGACAATTAAAAAAATAGATATATCCAAGTGGCCAAATGTGCCTCTTCTTCTACTTCCATTTCTCTCCTTCCGCCAAGTATTAATGCGTAAAAAAAAAATTTGAGGAGCTTTTAGTGATTAATTAGATTACTTTGATAGAATCAAGTAGGAGAAGCAAATACATGGCTGAAAAGCCCTAAGTCATATAAAGCTTTTCAAAGAAACTAAGGTGTAGAAATGTTAGCACCCTAAGTCATTCTATCTTCAAGGAGAAATCATTTGCAACCAATTCAAACCAATATAATGATCAAGACAAGTTAAAATTGCATATCAGAGTTCAAGAGTTTGAGAGAGAAAATAGATGTTTATGTTCAATTTTAATGTGAAATGAGCAAAGGAAAAAGTCTAAGCATTCAATCAAGTATCAAAGTAGCTTCCCAAGATTAGAATCCACTATTTCTATCCTTATTCTTCCTTACCTTGTTTAGATTCAATTGCCTTCCTAAATTATTGTGAGAAAGTGTTTCAATTACCATTAAGGTTAGGTGATAATGATTAGAACCTAGTAACCACTTACAATTCAACATACAAACTTTAACATCCTAAAAATTAACCTTCTATAATTAGACTAATCAAGGGTAATTTAAGGAAAAAAAATTAGTGTGCGATGTGGTTAGAGATGCTTAATGAGTGTCTTTAGTTTGGTTTCAGTGATAGATTTGAGTTTAAAGTAAAATTGGGTCACTTGGACTTCAAAAAGGGGGGAAAACAAAGAAGAATGTCTTTGTGCCAGATGTTGCAATGTGTGTGTCATGTGTAATGTCCTCAACTTTTAATCTAAGAAGCTAATTGCTAACTAGGGGTAATTTAGTAATTAGTGAATTAATATGGTTTTGGATGACGAATTGATATTTGGTGTTGATTGGATGGTATGTTTATAGGATCGAGTAATGTAATGTCGATTCAGGATGAAGTGCGCAAGTAGCATGAGGGGGTGTCTTACTATGCCACACACCATGGCATATAGCACATAATTTGGATAAAGGCTGATGTGCTCAGCTAGTGGAATAGAGGAAACGCATGAGAGAGAGGGAGAAGAGGACTTCTATGTTAGGGCTTCGAATTTTAAAAGTTTGAAAATCAGCTTTGACTAGTGATTTATCAAGTAAGTTTCATATCACCCTATACTATATTTTTACCCTAATTTCTCTAAGTTTGGGGTATAGAAAAATTGAATCGGGAGTTTTAAAGGGGTTAAATTCTAAGTGAGAAGTTGGAAAAGGGCTCTTGGGTGCAAAACTAAAATTTTGCAACTAGTTTGGGGTTTAGAGGTAGAGCCTTAGAGGTATATGCTCAAATTAGACTAAATTATTGTAAGGTTAAAAGAGGTGAAAGTGTTAGGTAAGTGTGAGAGATGGGTGTTTTGGTCATTTTAATGGCTAAGGGAGTGCTTAATATGGTGAATGTGTTAGTTGAGCCTAAAGGATGCTAATGAGATTGTTATATGTGTTAGATATTGTCGATTAGCTAAATTATTGCTTTATGTTGAGCATTGGGAATTGATCAAGGGTATATGATTATGTAGATTGAACATTCAAGGATTGCTCATGGAAGTCTGCATATTTCGAGAGGTTTAGTGAAATGGTAAACCTTAGTAGTAATGATGTGAGGTAACTAGATTAACCTTTTTATCTATTAGTTTGCAAAATTATTTATAAGTTTTTTTTTATATAAAATATACATGCCATGTTTTATAAAACGATAGAGTAACATTTTTGTAAAAAGCGATGTATGTGTGTGAGAGTAGAGATGCTTGGAATGCTTTCGGTAGCACATGTGCATTTGCATCCATGAGTATACCATAGACTAAGTAAGGGGTCATGGCCTTACTCTATGTAAGGCTAGGAAGTTCTGGTAGTTTGAGCATTGATTTGCATCAACTAGTAAGGACACATGAGGCATATTAGTACCCATATGTGCTACCATAATCTAAGGCAGTGGTTGGTGGCCCTGCTTTATGTGTGGCTAGGAAGTCTTGATTTGAGCATTGTGCATTCTTCGCTAATGGGACCCAGGTGTGCATATTTATAATGGTTGATTGAGCATTGCATTGTGCATATATATATGGTTTTATTGAAGATAATATTTCTCTATCTCTTGTATTTAGTTTTACTTGCTAATCGGTATTCAGGGTTTATCCAAGTTATAGGGATGTATATCTCACTCAATTACTTCCTGTGTACAAGTGAAAAGAGTTCCAAGAGGGTAGGAAAGGAAGCATGAGAACAGTAGCTTCATCCCTAATAGTGGTATATCTACTTATGAGGTGTAATGAATGTATATTTGTGTTAAGTGCTGGAGTTGCCAACTAAGATGCATACATGTATTGGTAGTATTTTTGATGACTTGCTTGTATCACTTGCGCTGCATCTTGTTGAGTGTATCACCATGGTGAATATGTGGGTAGGCTTAGATGATATTTAAGCAAGTATGTAAATATGATGTGTTATTTTGTTCCATTATTATATTTGTGTGAAACTTTGCTAAATGACGAGGCTTGGCCCCATTTGTGTAGGTCAAGTATAAATATTTGTGAACCCTGATTATATGGTAAGGCTTAACCTTATATATACAAGTCAGATGTGTGAAAGTGGAACAAGTTTGATTGTACATATATGATTGTGTGTGATACATCGTATAAGACCACAAATATGTAAGTAGCATTGAGAGGTCAAATGGTGCATGTGATGTGTTATTTATGGTGTAGTGTGTCAATCAGATGTATTTGGTCCTTTTGAACTTAGTTCAAGGCCCATAATAGTCTAATGAGGCTAAATGTTGAAGTTAAACACTTAGGGTGTATGTTTCTGAAAGAAAAATGACTTTTTGCACTTGTGTGTCAAATTGAGATCAGACCATTAGATAATGTCCAACCTTATCTCATTAATTAGCTTGTGATATGAGCTTTGTGTGGATGTTTGAACTACTTCAATCGAACATCATATGTGAAAATGGCGTGTGGTGGAAGTTTGTATCAGATTATTATTTTGATAGCAAATTTTGATATATGTGTTGCAAAGAATGACATAGAGCTAGACTTCATGGCTCCATACCATATGCTGCGACGCATGTGGTACATTCAGTAATGCATGGCACGTTTTTAAAGAAATATAATTCTTTGAATTTTTTTATGGGTATAGTGTTTACGCTTTTGTAAGTCCTTTTTATTAAACTTTAAATGTATGTTGAATGTGTTTTCAAAAACAAAGTTGAGATATCTCATTTTCAAAATAAATTAAGGGCTTATATTTATATTTGTATTGTGAAGTGTGGTTAGTGTAAGTAAAGTTTGAGGTGATTTATGGAACTTTACATTGTGTGCCACAACATATTGAGCAAAAAAAATACACAAAAGAGCCTCTTTATGCCACATGCCATAGTGTGTGTGACATGCACCACAGGACAGGATTACATTTTTGCACAACTAAGGCCATGTTTGTAACATCCTAAGTTTCCCCATTAGTAATTATCAGTATTTTCAAGGGTAATTTGGTCAATTTAGATAAATTGTTGATTTAGCAAGGTTTATGGGAGACTAATATGGTTTTTAAATTCTTGGATTGCCTTAGAAGAAGGCTAGGTTAATGTTCAAGCGGGCCATAGCACGGAAGGGACTTTAAAATTTTGTGAGATTTTTTATACCATGAGATGCAGTGGGCATGACAATATGCCACGACACACATGAAAAATCTACATTTATTAGACGCAAAAAACAGATCGAAAATAGAAGGAAGAAAGAGGGATAACGAGAGAGCGATGAAGAAGAGCTTGTGGTCTGCTAGGGCACGATCCCTAAGCTATTTTTGAGGCATTTGGAGCTTCAATCACTATTGGGTAAGTTGCGTATTCCCTCTTCTCCCTCATTATGCAAAAAAATTTGGACATTTGGGGTAATGAGGGCTTTGATTTTGGTTCCCTTGGGCTTAGACTAAACCTATTAGTTTATTTAAGGTCTTGGGGAGTTAAATCAAGTCTCTAACCCTAAGTTTATGAGTTTTTTGGTGATTAGAAATTTTTGGTAAGGGTTGAGACAAACCCTAAGTATAATTTAAGGATTTTGAGACAATATAGGACATTGGTTAGCGAATTTAGTATGTGGGGAAGTTTAATAGGATGGATAGAGTGTTTATGAATGGTTGATGTTGTGAGAAAATGAAATTAGGTGTTATAGGAAATTAGAACCTAGTGAATTCGGAGTTAACCAGAGTGATAATTAATTATTGTCACTTGATTGTGTAAATTGAGCGTTGCTCGAGCTTTATCATGCGTATAAAATGTGTGGAGCTAATGTTGAGCCATGATAACCCTTTTGTGTGACAAAAGGTTGAAGTAACCATATAGTTTATTGTGTTTATTTTAACATCCTGAATTTCTTAATCATAAGTTTAGAGGTTAATCAATGGTAAAGTAGAAATTTTAGTAAGACTAGAGATTCGGATGGCTAATTGGTATTTTGACTAGTTGTGTGTTGTATGAATATATATGGGTGCTAGGAGTACGTTTTGGGTCGAAGCAAATGTGTGTGGTGAGAAGAAGTCTTACTAGGCCACACGTCGTGGCTTGTGCTTCATGCACCACGGCATATGGACCAAAAAAATCACTTCTTAAGTCATGAAATAAGGTGATTTTCAAAAGGAAAAATTTAGAAACACACGACATAGATAGAGAAGAAGGGTTGAGGAGCTAGGTTTAAGTCATTTTGGAGTGGTGGAAGGTAATTTGGATTGGTAACTTGCCAAGTAAGCTACATATAATTCTTACCTTCCATTCTACACAAATTTCTTTGAAAATGAGTTATAGAGAAATTAAATCAGTGGAATTTAAGGGGTTTGGTTTTTGCACAATAGTAATAAAAAGGTTCTCAAAAGTTAAATTAGAGCTTTGTGACTGGTTTAGAGCTAAACAATAGAGCTTTGAACCCGCAGGCTTAATTTTAGTCTTTAAAGAGAGAAAGTTAGGGCAAAAATCTATCTGGAGTGAAATAAGACCAATTGAGGTGATGCAAAGTAGTAATTGGATAGTCATAGACTTAAAATGGATAAATGGAAAAGAGTTTACAAATAAATATAGCCTTAAGTGTTAAAAATGAGTTTTTGGTCAAACTAGACCAATCGACTAAAATGTGCCAAATGTGTTCAAATTGGCATATTGGACTTGTGAATAGAGAAAGAAAGTTTGAGAAAAGCCTGAGTGATAGTTGAAATCTACGGGTAACCTTTTTAGTGACAGAAGGGTTGAAATTACCGAATAACTTTCTTTGTTTGGCTATTCATTATAACTGCATATTAGTATGCTATATGGTGCATGATATGGTTTTGAACTAAGCATGTTTTATAGCATCGAGTGATTATTGTGTGTGAAAAGAATTTTAGTTCAAATGAGCATTGAAATATGTGTTTTGAAATGAAAAGTATTATTTGTATATAATGTGCAAGAAAATACGATATGGTAAATGGGAACCTTAAGTAGTTCGAGAAAGCTTGATCATAGGGGTGGGAGTTCACTCGAGTGTAGATGATAAAGACCATATGGCAAGGTTTTCTTAGTACCCTATTAGGGTACGATGTTAGAAACAATTCTCCTTAGTACCTTGAGAGGCGTGGTGCTGGAGAAGATCTCCTTAGTGCCTATTAAGGTATGGTATTTGAGATGAGAGACTCTTTAGTATCGTTGGGATACAGTGTTGGAGTCAACAATGCTCCATTGTGTGTATTGGGGGAAACTATAGTCTGTATTATGCGTTAAAACATCTTTGGCCGGGTGATTCTACCACTACAGGTGAGCTTAAGACTAATAAAACTGTACATCGGTTTGAGATAAGCCTATGGTTTCATGTCGGGGTGATTTGGAGGTTTGGTTGGTAGAGATCATGCTAGTATTTTATGTGATATAATGAAATATCTTGAGATAACACGAAATCCTTTGGGATTGATGAAAAGATGAAAAATGAAATGTGATATGTGATGTAAATATTACTTTATGAGGTTTTAATGGTATACTATGTTTACTTTCATATTGTTGCATGTGATAGTCAATAGGAGTGAGTTATTCTGTTACTAAGATTTTTATCTTACTCTCGTGGTTACATGTTTACAGGATCGAGAAGTGATCAGGCCAAGGGAAGAGAGTTTGGATTGGCTTGAGTTGTGAAGCCGTGTACTTTAGGTTTGTGTAATGAATTGAACTGAAAGATTGTATATATAAGTGTATATGAGTTGCCATAGGGTTGCATGCATGTATTAAACTGAGTTTTGCTGAAATCAAGCTTGATTATGTGTACATGTGTTGTTTGAGACAAAGGGGCTTTGATTTGAGTATGTTTATGTTGGTGAATCTTAAGCCAAAGGACAAATTATGATAAAATGAGTAATTTGATGGCTAAGATTATATTGTGAATATATTTGTACATGATTGAGGTGCCAAATGGGCTATATTATGCCAAGAAATGGCATAATTTGTGAAATTAGTAAATTGTGAAAATTGGCCGTAGAGGGGTCAAATTTCGATATATGAATATGATTGTGATAAATTGTGGTCAATTAGGTGTATTAGATTCTTTTGAAATTGGTTCAAGGCCTAGTGTGGTCTAATGAGAGTAAGGGATCAAATTGAGCGCTTGGGTGTGTAAAATTTTTAGAAAAAATTACTTTTTGCATCTGGGTGTCCAAATTTTAATTGGACTGTTAGATTGTATCCAAACCTATTAATAAAACACATTTGTTACCCACTTTTATTTATCAATTAGGACCCTTTTATTAATGATTTATCACTTTCAAGTGCACACATTGCATTGGATTTATAATTTTGCCTAAGTTTCTAGGTTCAGTGCACTAAGGGCATTTTGGTCCAAAAAATGAACTTTTGAGAAAATGTACAAGAAAAATCAAAAAAGTGAATTTTATGTCCAATTGATGAGTGGTGAAATTATATTTTTAAAATTCATTTTAGTTTGGGAGTAATTAAATAAAAAAGTCAACACTTTCTTAAGTGTCTTAGTTTGTCCTAGTTTTTAGTTTGCCTTTGTCTGAAAATTTTTTATATAATTTTGTGCAGCCTAAAACTTGGTTAATTTGATAAATTCTCCCTTCTAATTATGAATTTAATTCTGGACATGAATTAGATTTTATTATATCATATGCTATTTAATTGAATTATGTGATTTATGTGACATAGGTGGCATGTGACTTGTGCATCAATTGGGTAATTGAGGTCAACACTCCTTGAGGTCAATGGCTGATGGTTTGCACGTGAATTATGATTATTTTGAGGGATTAAATCAGCTGAAATGATGTGGATGACACATGAGAAATTAGGCACACATTGGAATCATCTACAAACCAATAGGAAGTTGCCACCTTACAAGTGTGACAAGGCTCCCATTTACATTTTAAATTCTTTTTTAATTAAGCTTCAGCTGATGGGAAACACCAAAGAGCATGCCATTTTAAACCCTAAATGGGATCCAACACTCATCTCATTCATCTTCCACATTCTCTCTCTCTTGTTCATAGTGTTCTTCATTTTCTCTTTTTGTTCTTCATTTTCCAGCACCCTAACCTCCATTTTCAGCTACCAAACCTCCACAAAACTCATACCATTCTTCTCCTCTCTTCATTTTCATTCCATCCCTTCCATTTTCACAAGGATTGAAGCTTATTTCCATCATTCAAGAGCTATGGAGTTTGGCCTTCACAAGCAATCACTAGGGTTCTTGAAGATGAAGATTGGCTAAGTTTCTTTGTGGAATCCTAGAGAGATGAAGATGGAGGATGAGTCTTGAGCTTCAAATTGGCTAAGTTCTTTTGTTTCCTATCCTCTTCTCTTTTTACTAGATGGTTAGATTCCTTAATCTAGGGTTTAATCATCTTAGCTTATAAATTCTAATTTGAATTTGATGTTGATGTAAAGAGAGAGGATTGTTTCATTTAATTTCTTCTTTGGACAGCCATGACTGAATTTTGCCATTATTTGTTTGGCACATAATCTTATGTTTTTCAATTAGTGAATTTCTTGTGTTAATATTGCATAATCTTATGGTGTTAATGCTTGTGTTGTTGAGTAGCTTGACATAATCTTGTGGTTGCTCAATTTATGTGTTTGACCATGGCTGTTGAGAGAGGATTTTGAGTAAATCACTTGGCACCAATTAGTTAATTGAACTAGGGACTTTAATCTAAGACGTAGGGAGGTTAGCTAATTAGGTTAATTGGCTTTGGATAATTTTCTTAAGTCATGACAGCTTTAGTCAAGAGGAAAGGGAAGCTAAACTTAGCCTAATCATGAGAAGATAATGAATCCAAAATCAACTAATCTCTAGGGTTCCATTATTGTGAAAAGGGAAGTTCATTTCACTCACTTTCACTAGCATTTTAATTACTTGCACATTAGGTAATTAGTTTAGATAATTAGCTAGGTAACTAAATTCCTACAAACTTTGGTTGATTTATTTCACTAGATAACTTTCAATTATACTTAAAACCATTCCTTGGGAGATGACCTAAGGTTGGCCCTATATTGCATTAGGGTTAGCTTTAGTGTAATTTTGAGGGTAAGCGACTAATTTCCTATCACCTATCTCATTTATTAGTATACGAACTAAGCTTCGTGTGGGCACTTGAATCACTTTGATCGGATGTCATATGCAAAAATAGTAGACAGGCATGCCGCAACGTATGGAGACGCATGCCGCAGCACATGGCATAGATAGGATGAGCATGTGGCTCTATGCCACATGCCGCAGTATACCAATCATTCACCACGGCGCACGGACCAAAATTTTCAGTATATTTGTGTTAAGATGCATGCAATTGAGATAGAAATTTTGGTAGGTTATGTCTACTATATGTTTGAGGGATGTATGATTTATTTTTGCTGTGTTTCCTCTCATTATATTGTGATTTAATTGATTTTATAAAGTAAGTCTTTGGTCGAAGCTTTTGAAATAAATTTTTATTGTTGTGAATGATGTGAGAAAAGGGTAACACTATAATCTTCTCTTATATTGTGTGGATATATGAGAGGAGGTTACATTTATTAACTATTATAACTGTGGATAAGTAAATACAAATGATAAAGTTGTGGTTTTGAAGAGTTTTATGCATAATTTGATATTGTAAATAATTTTAGTATGAAAATTGATTTGTAAAAGGTAATTGATTTTGATTAATATGTATATACTATGTATATAAGTTGTGATGTGGAAATGTGAAGAAAAAGTAGTGAAAATTATGAAAGAGCATGATCATAGGGGGTGGGAGTTCACCTGAGATATGTGGGGAATTTATGTGTATGGAGATATGTGAGTGAAAAATTCATATGGTTGGGTTGGCATCATGGGACATCCGGTGCAGCATTATATAGGACTATTACCATGGGGCATCCAGACAGTCTGGAAACTCCCTAGTACACATTAGGGTGCGGTTAGGAGTTAATGACGCCTCTATCACAAGTGTGTGAAGAGGGAAAAAATTATAGTCTGTAGGTGGGTTAGATTACCTTTAGCCAGGTGTTTCTAGCACTAAAAGTGTGCTCTGGTCAACAAGTGATTAATTCAAGAGAGCCTGTGGTTTCATGTTGAGGAGTATTGGAGGTTTAGTGGTTAGATAATCATGCTAGTGTGAAATTATATAGATTTGTTGTGAAAAGATGCACTTATCTCATAAATACGGTATACTTATTATTACTATAGTTTTGATACTTTATCATGGTTATTTGTGGTAATAAGCATTTGATGAACTATATTGGTTATTGAGATGTTTATCTCACCCTATGGTTATATTTTACAAATGAGGACTCCGGTATGGGCAAGGGGAAGGAAGGGGGCATTTGAAGAGTGAAAAGCATAGTTGTATAGCTCTTCCCTTTCTTTTTTTGGGTATTGTAATGAATATTGTCAATATATATATATATATATAATGCCAACTTAAGAGCATGACATTATTTTGGATATTACTTGTATGGATGTGTTATAAGTATGCGTATCTTGGTCCAAGGTTAATGTGGTGGATTATGTGTGTGTGTTAGGCCAAGTTACAATTACAAGTGATGAAATTGAAGTCAATTATGTGCTTAAAATGACCAAGTTGATATGTCTGCCAAATTCAATCCACCCCTTTGTGTTATTCTCAAATGGGGGTTTGGTGGTCATTTTGAGCTTGACTACTTATTTATATGATATGAATGAATTGTTATTTTGTGTGTGGTCCATTTGAGGTGGTCAAAGTATCTCTAAGGCTAATGGCATTTGGTATTGTGAGTTGGACACCTTTGTGTGTGTTTTGATGTAAAAACGAGCCATTTTGGATTTGGGTATCCATCTTTTTAATGAATGATTGTTTGAATAAGAAATTGGTGCCATTAGCTAGAGAGCTCAAAGAGCTTCGAGTGGACACTTAAATCTCCTAAATCGGACGTCGGATGGCGAAAATAGCAATCTATTGTCATGACAGTAGGTGCGTGCTGCGGCACGTGGTTGTTGTGCTGCGGCGCATGGTGCCTTTGAGGGACTCATCCCTCGGCGCATGGTGTCATGACAGAAGAATGATATTTTAGCCTAATTTTGACATGGTTTGTTTCCCATGCTTCCGTATTTTGTTCTAAATTAATTTTTAACTATGGTTTGAGCTTAAACAATATTTTAAAAAGGGTTTTCTTAGGATCCCAATGTTTTAAACTAATTATTTTTTTTAAACCCTTGAGTTGTGGTAACTTTTTCAAGGAATTTTGTTTAATCCTAGTTATCACAACGATGTGTGAGTGTTGTCCTGGTAATGTCAAGGAGGACATTACAATGTTAGTTTGAAAAATTAGAAGAGGAAGTGTGAGAAAATATGCGGGTTTCCTAACTTTAATTTTAAGCATATTTAGGAGTATTTTAAAGCTATCAAATCCCATAAGCAAGTTTCCTAACTCTTTCTTCCTTCTTCCCAACCAATTTTCTCAAGTTTTAGGTTAGGGTTTATTGATAGGGGTTGATTTTTTGTCCTATGTGTTATGAATTGGAAAACATAGTTGACTGATTGGTGGAATGATAGTGTTGTTATGTTAGCATGTGAATGAAATTTGTGATATAAGATGGAGAATAGAAATGAAGTGTGTTAAGTGAAAATAATTTTAATGCTCACTTATAATAGTTTATTGTATGAATCAAATGAGCTTGTGTTTATGCATGAGAACATGTTTAAAATGTGAGCATAAAATTCATTGCATGATCATTTGGTAGGAGTTTGCTTAGGGAGAGAAAACAAAAGCTAGCCTTATCTCATTATTTTACTACTACAAAAATAACCCTATTTGACCCTTATCTTGGATCTTATTTGACAGTTATTAACCGTCAAATAGGAAGGCCTCATTTAAAGTTATTTGACAATTTTTTAACTATGAATAGCTATCAAATAAAGTCACTTTATTTGACCCTTATTTGAAACAACTATCAAATAAGGTAATCTTATTTGACACTTGTTTAAAAGAAGGGTAAAATAAAGTAGCCTTATTTGATCATTTCTTAAATTAACTATTGAATAAAATATTCTTGTATTCTTTTATTATAGTTCTTTTTTATATGTAATATTAAAAATGAAAAAATCAAATTAAAAACTATTTCATGATAATATAAAAAAACTATTATTAAACATTAAAAAATTACAATCGCTAGTACATAATTTGCATTTACTCTCCAATTTCTCCAAATACAACACTTAGTTTTAAAACAAATCTATAATTAAGAGCACAACCCTTCAAACTCTTCACCTCGATAACAAAAAGGTGTTTGAAGTAATAATCCTATACAATTAGTCTTTTTGTAATAGTTTTTCATTTGGCAAACAACTTGTGTTTAAATTTAACTTTGTTATCTCTGATGAATCCTTCTTTGCTGCTGGAAAGAAAGAGAAAGGGGATTGTTGTGCATAAAGTAATTGTCCTATACATCAAGATAATGTCAAAAGTTAATTAGACTTCTAAAAAATATGAATGGAGGTAAATTATCTTTGATATTGTGAATAGTAATTATCCTTGATTTGTAAATATTACATACCAAGGTTCTCACAATGCAAAGCCCAATATTGGTGCCATCATGCTTAAAATAAGAGAGAAAATTAGTTAATTTTTGGGAGCTTAAAATCTTCCACTATAATGAGAGTAAATTATTGGGAATTAAGATTGGGCCATTGCAAACTTGATTATTTTGCCAAAGATTGGCTTAAGCTTGAATCAAATGCATAGTGTAACATGAGAATTGTAATGTAATGGTGAGAAAAAACTATATACAATCATCTTGCAAACTGTTATTAAACTTGATGAAGAGGGAGGAAAATGAAGATGGTAATCACACAATAATAAAAGAAATCTTATAGGTTTGCATCAATGTAGAAGAGCTAAAAGCAGTTGAAAAGTGGGTCACCAACAATTATGACTTTTGAAAGATTTTTAATTCCAACACTAGTAGAATCATGAAGTGATAAAAATCATTTAAGAAAATTGAAGCTGATGACTAAACCAAATGTAGATCCTCAGAGGATTTTCTAATTGCAATATTATTGGTCTAAAATCTTTCAAACACATGTAATATCTAAATTGGAAATTTCTTACAGTATAGTGGTTAATAGATTAACTTGCTCAAAGCTTTCAAACAAAGAATCCCATTTTCTTGGATCAATACTTGTACAAGACATGGAATATATCTTTAGAGAGTATACCAATATAAATGCTTGAAAAGAAGCCTTTAGAGAGTATACCTATTTAGAATACCATTGCATATCATAATTGCAATTTATCATTTTCTCTTTAGTATGCATCTCCACTAAGGCCACCCAAGAAAATAAGAATTTAATAGCTAAAAAGTAGATGATGTTAAACTAATAATATAATGGACTTACCTCAACACATTTGTTAAGAGCAAAATCAAGGCCCCGCCTATGGACTAAGTCATTTGTAGTACCAAAGTTTACAATTGTCAAAATGATGTTTTGGTGATTTGATAGTAATTATTAGTCTTTACAAGGTTAGAGTATAAAAAATTTGACCATGGAGAAAGAGAAATAGAAAGAAGAGGTTTAGCTTTGACATATTGGGATGCACTGTCTCTAAAACTACACATTCCTGATGTCATCATTCTAAACATTTTAATAAATATGCAACTTATTGAGTATTATTCAAATGAAAATTTGCATGTAGGGTATGAAGAATAAATCAACAAACAGTATATTTAGACAAAGAAAAAGTAGGCATAGGGTTCATTAACACAAAGTAAGGGTCTAATAACTTATACCCTCAAACTCTGGTCCTATAAAACATACTCTACTTTAGGTTAATAGCCATAAGAGCAATTCTATCAGTTAATTTAGCAAAAAGAAAACTAAACCTTGACAAAAATGGTTCTTTGCATGTGGTTCATTCAGGGAAAATTAGTAGGTCACCTTCCTGAAAGTAGTCTTTTTATACTTTCTACATCATTTTCTTCTTTTGCTTGACAATGCAAAAGTTTTACTATCAATATTATTTCACTGAACATACTTACATAACAATTTTAAGTTCAAAACATCACATTAACCAAACTCATCTATTTGGTTCAAGTATTTTTAAGATCAAATAATGAATTTATACTTGTCCAAATATGAAAATGAAATTGAAGTTTCCAAATGAGGAAATCTAAGGAATTTTGTAAATCTTTTGAGCAAGCAAACTTGAAAATCTGCAGCAAAGATAAAATATAACTTTATAAGGCAATGAAACCCCACAAAGCAATGTAAACTATATACTTATACTCAAACCTAAGCGTGATCGACAATGAGTGATGAGCCTATGATTGAGAGCACAAGCATGATAGAAAGGTGATAGAGAAGATACTGACAATAGAGAAGGCAAGCACAGGCATAGTAAGAGGTCGATGGAGAAGGTGAAGCACGAGATGCCAAAGCTTGAAGATTAACAATAAAGAAGGGTAAGCATGAACCAGCATGAGGAGAGGATGCAAAGATCAAAGAGAGAAGATCAAATTTTAGTATATCAAAAGTTGGAGATGTAAGATTGAAGAATGAAGATTGAAGGTGAGAGGGATTGAGGGACTTGGCTCAGGGTGAGGGGAGAGAAGGAAGAGTATGAAGTAAATAAATATGTTTAATTTTATTTTAAATATTCCTTTAACAAATATTTGACTTTTATTATATTTAACCATGAAGTTTATCTATTTAATATTTGATGCTTTTATAAATAACTATCAAATAAGTATTTTTTTTTCAATTTCTGCTTTAACTATAGTAACTATCAAATATTTTTTTTATATATTTGATAGTTATTTTAAATAACCATCAAATATTATATATTTGATAGAAAAAAACATCAAATAAATTGATGTAAAGAATATTTGATGGTTATTTAAAATAACCATCAAATATATATATTTGATGGTTATTTTAAATAACCATCAAATATTCTTTACATCAATTTATTTGATGTTTTTTTTCTAACAAGGCATTATATTTAGGGAGAATGACAATTAAGAACCTTCTAAGAACATTAGTCCCAATTGCGAACCATGAAATTTTAAAATCCCAATTAAGGACCATGGTCCCTAATCGTGATAAAAAATGTAGTTTTTAAGGTGGGATTCACTAACGTGACTTAGGAATTTACTAACCCAACTTGAAAAATTACTAACGTATATTGTGAAAATATGAAAATCTACTTAGGAATGGAATGTTTAACAAAAAGCGTCATTTAGGAATTCACAAACTCGACTTGAAAAAATTTTTAAAGTATATTGTGAAAACATGAAACTCCACTTGGGAATCAATTTTTTAATAAAAAACACCATGTCCAAATTTGTGTTTTTTATTAAAAAATTGATTCCCAAGTGGAGTTTCATGTTTTCACAATATACATTAGAAATTTTTTCAAGTCGAGTTAGTGAATTCTCAAGTAGCGCTTTTTGTCAAATAATTGATTTCCAAATGGGGTTTCATGTTTTTATAATATACGTTACAAATTTTCTCAAGTTGGATTAGTGAATTCCCAAGTGGCAATAGTGAATTCCACCTCACAAACTACATTTTTTTATCATGATTAGGGACCATGGTCCTTAATTAGGATTTCAAAATTTCATGGTCCATAATTGGGATTAATGTTCTTAGAAGGTCTTAATTATCATTCTCCCTTATATTTAGCTAATTCTATGGTAGTGTTTGTAAAAGGACTTGAACCTAGCTATCTCCACTGCTTGTTGACAAGACTAGCTTAGGGTTTACGACATCTCAGGGATTGAAGATAGGGAAGCTATGGTCTAAGAGTGAGTGTGGTGATCATTGGCTAAGTCACTTTTCATGATTGGTGAGCTTGGTTAGTCCATTCATACAGACGAAGCCTTATTTGTATCATAGCCTATGGTTTTAATCAGAAGGTATAAGGAGGATATAAGGGTGGTTCAATCATATATATTATCTGACATGTCATATGGTTGTTAGAATTGTGGCAAGTCATAATCATTGAAAAGCCATTGTCACATGGTTGTTAATTTTATGACAGTAAGTATTATAATGTGATTATGAGCCTTATGATAAACTTATATGTATGTGATATGAAATAAGCGTGTTTATATAGTTATGTGATAGTGTTTCATATGTAATCATGTTTAATGTCAATTTATATGCAATTGCATATGATAGACTTACTTTAGTTACTGAATGGTTTAACTCACCCTTCTCTCTCAACATTTTACAAGTTCTAGCTTTATTTTTAAAACGGGAAAAGCTTCAGAGGTTTAGGAATTTGTTCATTCCTATTGAAATTCATCCATTTTTATTTATTTATGTGTAATCTCTAAGATTTTTCTAATTAGGGACATGATTTAAGTTATATTTTTACTAAGTGGTTACATGATTGAGGTTGTTGTATTTTAAGCCTGAGATTATGTGACTGTGAAGTCCCAACTAAATCAAAATTTTACCATTTCTAATCACACAATCAACAAGCACAAATACAATAATATTAAAGTAATAACCCTTTATTTATTTTCAAATCATGAGACCTCGACTTCTTAAAACATATATTCAAATAAGAGGGTTAGCGAAAGTATAAATGCAATTAGATGAATCAACAAGACATAATTTCTCAACCTTGAAAAAAGGCCACGAGCTACTGTGACATGTGGTATAGAGCAACCTGCTCTATTTTTATCTTCGTCATGTGCCATGGTGGGCACATTGTGTGTCACGACATATACGACAACAATTTCTGTTGTCATATATGACAACTCAAAAGATGAACTTCTGCTGCGTGCTATTTCCATACCCAATGTTTGATTGGTCAATCGCCCATACGAAGTTTACAACATATACTAGCTAATGGAATAAGTTTGGACTCGATCTGATAGTTCGATAAAAAATTAGATACCTGGGTGCGAAATGCTACTTTTCTTTCAAACATTTACACCCTAAGTACTCAATTCCCATTCCATATCCCATTAGACCACTTCGAGTCTTGAACCAAGTCTAAAAGGATCGCATACACCTAATTGACACCTCACACCACATATACCACATTAATTGCCCATTTTTACCTATCAATGCCACATTACATAGTTATGGACTTATATGAGGAATACAACATACAACACATAATTCACATATATATAACTAGATTTCTTCCACTTTCAACCCTCCAATTCTTATATATGGGGCTCTACCTCATCATATGGTCAGGAATCACAACATACTCGACTCTTCCAAATAGGGCTTCACCTCATCATTTATATGAAGTTCTCATATAAAGCACAATTCACAATTAATACCTAAACATCTAGGCCTACCCATGTACCCTCTCATTGGGGCACCTCAGTGAGATGTAATATCATATACATATATAAGCAAGGTTTTCACAACATAATTTATATACATAATCACTTATGCATCCTAGTTGGCAACTTTATTATCACAACTCATTATACGTTCATCTATACAAATGGTAGTCATACTGCTACTAAATGAAGCTACTCTTTTCTCACCTCTTTTCTTGGCCTTCTCATACTCCCTCTTCACTTGTATTTAAAAGTAATGGAGTGAGACATACATCGCAATAACTCAGAGGTAACTCTAATTACTGGTTAGTAAGCAAAATCATAAACAAAAGATAAAGTAGTATGTGTTTCAATCAAAGCAATATCATATGCATATACAAGAATTCATTCTTATCAATCTCATCATGCTCATGCAATGCATTCTTGGTTCCACCTAGTGGAGTAATCTCTACGCTTAGAATAAGACTTCCAGTCATATGGAACAAGGCCTACCATACCACTGCTTAGACCAAGTAATCCTCTTCACATATAGGTGGTCTCCTAGGTCCATCATAGTAGAGTTAAACTTTATGCTCTAGATTATCAAGACTTCTTAGCTTTATATAGAGTAAGACCATTACCCTCTACCCTAGTCTAGGGTAACCTCGTGGATCATTTAATAGCCTAGGTCCATTGTGGTAGAGTTAAGCTCTACGCTTTGGATCATCAAGATTCTTCTCTTAGGTTCGTCCTAGCAAAGTTAAGGTTTATACTCTAGATCATCAGGACTTCTTGAATATCCTCATAGTAAGGCCGTATTCCCTACCATAATATAATGTATTCTCATGGATGCGATGCATGGCAATGCACATGCCACCTTAAATTATTTTTAATCAATACTCACATACCCACATACATATACTTTCATAATGCTACTACTCTATCAATTCACAACATAATGAATGTAGTTATATCAAAAATACTTGCAAATAATTTCACAAACAAATAAGTATAAGGGTTACTCCAGTTACTTTTAACCCTTACTACTAAAGGTTAACAATCATACTAAGCTTTCAGGGGTGTAGATTCTCATAAGCAATGTCACAAGTGCTCAATCTAATACAACATAGTGCCCCTCAGTCAGTTTCCAACATTTTATATAAGTATTGATTCGGCTCAACCGAATCCCTTAACACATAAAATAATTCAATTGAACCCTTCTAAATTCATTTATCTATTATTTATAGTCATTGGCTTTATAGGCTATTCAAATAACCATAACAATCTCCTAACTCATTATTCAACCATAATTTTTTCATTTAACCTAACTTTTAGGCAATTTTAAACTTAAATCCTCAAAGCTTAACCATTTAACTCTATACTAGTCATAAAATCTTAGTTCTATATTCAATAGCTCGTTTTTAACACTTCTTTTAGATTACAACAACTCAAGACTTCGTGATTTAATTTTTTAACTAATGAAATTTAACAAAAATGGGGTAGAAATGAAGCTTGGGATTATACGATGCTCACCCAGCAAGTTACTAATTGAAGCAAACTCTAAAGCTCTAGATATGGTTGGCCCTAATAGAGCTAACCTTCTCTTCCCCTCTAGATATGTTTCTAGCAATTCCTTTTCTGATTTCACGAGCTGATCACATTAGTTTTAAGTGATCTCTGGACATTACACTGTGACGCACGCATTTTCCACCGTGATGTGTAGCACAAAGAGTTCAATCTCACTTGTGCTCATGTGTTTTTCCCCAAATTATCTTCCTACCCTTCAATCCTATCAATATAATATCTAAACAATATAAAATATTAACTTAACACCAAACCACAATTAATCTACTAATTACTAATTACCTTTGATTAGCAACTAGTTCTGGGGATTGATATTCAGGATGTTACAATTATCAAGACATGAAGAGTCAATGGTGGTGGTATGGCATGAAAAGAGATGTGGCAGAATATGTCTCTTGGTATATGACTTGTCAAAAGGTGAAGATTAAGCACAAAAAACCCCAAGGTTGTTGCAATCATTAGAGATCTTTATGTGGAAATATGATTACATGCAATATGGATTTTATTATGGGATTGCCATGTACCTCTTCCAATCATGATATTATTTAGGTAATAGTGGATTGGTTGACTAAGTCTGCACATTTTATAGTTGTTAAAGATAACTACACCTTAAAGAAGTTTATATTTAAGAGATTGTGAGATTACATAAGGTGCCAAAGGAAATAATGCCATATCATAATATGAGATTTACATCAAACTTTTGGAAAGAATTACACTAGGATATGGGTATTAAGTTGAAATTTAGTATGGTTTATTACCCTCAAACTGATGGTCAAACTAAGAGAACCATCCAGATTCTAGAAGATATACTACAAGCTTGTACTATAGAGTTGAGTGGCAGTTGGGATAAGCACTTTTATTTGGTAGAATTTGCTTATAATAACCATTCAAGTGTCCAAATGGTTCCATATGAGATTTTATATGATAGAAAGGATAGATTGCCTCTTTATTAGACTGAGTTGAGTGAGGAAGCATTATAGGTCTAGATTTGGTAGACCAAATCACTGAGAAGATCAAATTGATCTGACAAAAACTATTGACTACTTAAAGTAGGAAGAAAATTTATACAAATAAGAGGAGGAGACCAATGGAGTTTACAATGAGTGACCATGTATTTTTGAAGGTCACGCCTATCACCAAAATTGGGAGGTCTATTTGTGCAAAGAAATTGACTCGTAGGTACAATAGGCCTTTTGAAATTATTGAGAAGATTAGGCTTTTGGCATATCAAATTGCCTTACCTCCTCATTTATTGGGCATGCATGATGTTTTCCCTATTTCACAATTAAAGAAGTACCAACCCTACCAATTTCATATAATCAAGCTAGAGGATGTAGAGTTGTAGGAGAATCTAATTTATAGAGAAACAGTTGAGAAACAAGATAATTCATCTTAAGAAGGTTATTTGGAAGGGTATGAATCCCAGTGATGCTACGTGAAAAATTGAGGACAAGATGACGCAACAGTACCTTTATTTTTATAAGCAAGGTATGTTTTTATTGGTTTTGTTGGATTACTTAAATTTTAGGGATAAAATTTTTTAAAGGAGGGGAGACTTGTAACATCTTGAAAAATTAACCTTATGTAATTAGACTAATTAAGGGGTAACTTAGTAAAAAATTAGTACGGTATGTGGTCAAAGAGGCCTAGTGAGTGTCTTTGATTGTGATTTCAACCATAAATTTGGGTTTAAAGTGAACTTAGGTCACCTAGACCTCAAAAAGGGAGGAAAATGAAGAAGAATATCTTTGTACTAGATGATGCGGTGTATGTGTCGTGTGTAGTAGTGCATTGAGTTAGAAAAATGTAAAGGAACCTCTCTATGCTATATGTCGTTGCACGTGTGACGTGCACTGAGGTGCATAGCCAAATTTCAATAGAAATAAGGCCATGTCAATTTGAAAAATCAGAAGAGGAAATATGAGAAAATAAGGGAGCATAACTTTCCTCTATTAAGGCTTCCATTTTGAGAAATTTAAAGGCATTTTAAAGTTATCAGACACTAAGAGTAAGTTTTCAAACTCTTTCTTCTTCCTTCCCAACCTATTTTCTCAAGTTTTAAGTTAGGGTTTATTAATGGTTGTTGATTTTTGATCCATATAGATTATGGGTTTGAACCATTGACTCAAATGGAGTTAATGTGAATTGTTTGAGGTATTAGACTTAAGATTTATGGGTTTGTACATTTTGATTGTTAGAGAGGCATTTATGGCCAAATTTTCATAATTAATAAGATGGTTGGAAAGGCTTGAATGCCATTAATGATGAGCTAGGAGTTTAAGAGTTAGCTGGGGTTGATGGAAGTTAATAAACTCAATGGGTAAGCTTGGATGCTAATAATAAGAATTTTAGGATATTTATAGAATTGAAATTGGAAGTTAAGTTGTGTAAATCATGATGTTAATGGTTTAGGACATGATTAATTATAGATTAATTGTCTGTGTGCTAGTTTGAGCTTGAGGGCAAGCTTGAAAGCATATACTTGAGGAGTCAGCCTTTGATTTCTCAAAAGTTTAAGATAACCAAGGAAAATTTATTTTCTATGTAGTTGTTTATTAATTGATTGATGTTTTTGAAAAATAAATGATTAAATTTCTTGATTACAAATATTGCCAAAAATATGTGAAGAGTCAAATATTATATTTTTGATGTAATTGTAAAGTTTAGATGTGAAATGTGCTTATACTACATGTATGAATTGAAAAATGTAGTTGACTGATTGGTAGAATGATAGTATTGTTATGTTAGCATGTGAATGAAATTAGTGATATGAGATGAAGGATAGAAATGAAGTGTGGAAAGTAAAAATGATTGTAATAGTGCTTATAATAGCTTATTATATGAATTAAATGAACTTGTGTTTATGCAAGAGAACATGTTGAAAATGTAAGCAAAAAATTCATTACATGATTGTTTAATGGGAGTTTGCCTAAGGAGAGGAATAGACAAACTAAAGTTGTATTATATGGCTGCCTTTCATAAAATAAAGACTAGCCTTGTCCCATTATTTGTTGAGGGACTTAAACTTAGCTATCTCCATCGGCTTGTTGGGAGACTAGCTTAGTGTTTACGACATTACAAGTATTTAAGAATGGGGAAGATGTGGTCTAAGAGTGATTGTGGTGATCTTTGGTTGAGCTACTCCTCACAATTGGTGAGCTTGAGTAGTCTACTAACACAAATGAAGCCCTATTTATATCATAGCCCATAGTTTTAGTTGGAAGGTATAAGGAGAACATAAGGGTGGTTTGATCATGCATATTATCCAACATGTCACATGGTTATTAAAATTGTGGCAAGTCATGATTATTGAATTGTTATTGTCATATGTTTGTTAGTTTTGTGACAATAAGTAGTATAATGTGATTGTGAGCTTTATGATAAACTTGTATGTATGTGATATGAAATAAGTGTGTTTATGTGGTTATATGATAGTGTTTTATATGTAATCATATTTAGTATCAATTGATATGCAATTGCATAGAATAGACATACGTTAGTTACTGAGTGGTTGTACTAACCCTTATCTCTTGACATTTTATAAGTTTTAGCTCGGGTGTTAAAAAGAAAAAAGAAGGGTTTAGGAATTTGTTCATTCCTATTCTAATTTCTCTATTTTCATTTATATATGTGTAATCTCTAAGATATCCATAACTGGAGGCATGATTTAATTTATACTTGTACTAAGTTGTTAAATGATTGAACTTATTGTATTTTAGGCCTTAAAGTAATGTAATTGTCATGTGTTGATTTATATACGGCTAAAATGTAACATCTTAAAACTTCAAATCTGGAAAAATGGATTAATTAAGGGATAAATTAGTTAAAAATATGATTAATTTATTTAATTATATTTTTGGGTGGCTAATTGGATTTTTGGGTCATATTTGGCTCTAAATTGAGATATGATGAAAGTCGGATCAAGTCGGGAGGCATCGGGGGGAGTAAAATCAAGTTGTTACTCGCTGCGCCATGAGCCGTGGCTTGCATGGCATGCGCTGTGGCGCACAGCACAGTAGGCAACATAAAATTTTGAGAATCAACAGAAAAAATTAGATTTTATGTTGGGAAACCTAGAGCACGAGGGAAACTTTGGGCACTGCTAGGGCATCAATTTGGGATGATTTTGAAGATGATTTGAGCCTTCAAACTCTTGGGTAAGTTTCCTACCCTTCTCCTCTACCTTTTCATTTCATTTTCCATGGGATTTGGAAGAGTGAGAATTTAGTCTGATTGGATTAAGCCATGAGTCAATGTTTTGAAGGTTTCTATTGACTCTAAAGGTTTAATTTAGGTTTATTGATCTTGGTAAGTGGTAATAGGAAGCTACTTTCTTGTTTAGTGAATTTTGGATAAGCCCCAACTTGATCATAGGGTGTTGAAGTGTAATAAGTTGAGATATTGAGTTTTATGTTGTCATAGAGTTAAAAGGAGACTTGAAGGGATGAAGTGAACAAATTCTAATCTTGACAAGTCTATTTATTGAGAATTTGAGTGAGAAGTGAGAGAATTGGGAGGTTATTATTATCTAATGGTGCTTGTGTTAATTGGAAATTAACATATAGTACTTGTTGATGTAGATTGTGGTGTGGGAAGACTTACCTTGACACAAGAAGAAATTTAGTACCACGGGTAACCCTTTTAGTAACAAAAGGGTTGAGGTAACTAGATAATTTGCATTTGTTATTACCTTATATAAGTTATTCTCAAGTACTTTTCTATGATTTATTGAGTATATATGCATAAATTCTTTAAAGGTTAACTATTTTAGAAAAAGTAGAGTATTGGTTTGTAAAATTCTATATTTTTGAAGTAAATGAAAAAATTTTGTTATACTTGTTTGAAAAGTTGTTTTTGCATAGTCATGTGGAGATATGTATTGAAATGTGGCATATTAGAGGGTAGGAGGTCACCCTAGTGGAGATAGTGAAGATTAAGTCCATATGACATTGCTAGCACCTCGAGACGTCATGTGTAGCATTTACTCTCCTTAGTGCCCGAAAATGGGTGTGGTGTTAGAGACTTACTCTCCTTAGTACCCAGAAGGGTGCGTAGTTGGAGACTATGCTCCTTAGCATCCGTAGGATGCGGTGTTGGAGTAACGATACCCCAATTACTTGTAATAAGGGGAAACAGTAGTCCTCAATTATGATTTTTAAAATATTCCTCAATTATTCCTTAATTATTTTTAAAATATTATTAGTTTTAACCCTTATATATATAATGTGAGATTAGGAGCAAATCCTTGCTCCTAATTATGATTGGTGGTTGTGATTGTGTGGTGAATTTTGGTAATGTCAAGGTGGACATTACATAAAATACTAGTGCAAGTAGAAGGACAAAATATATTGCTTATTTTGCATGAATATTGGTTAAATACAAGCATTTAACCTCTCCATTATTTTTGATATTGAGGAATTGAGGCTTGAAAATGAGATCTAGTTGTTATTATGTCTATGATTGAGGCTTAATTGCTCCTTTAGATCTTGCTAGTCCAACAAAATTCAATCAAAATTTAATCTATAAGATTAACATTAATAATCAATTTACAACTCCAATAATCACTCTTTCAGCCTAAATTTGAGTACCTATGTTACCTAAATTTCCTCTTTAACACAAACAATACTTCTAATATATTCCATTAATCCTATTTAGATAACATCAATCTCTACCCACATTGCTCCTAAAATTTGAATTTAAGCTTAGGGTTTGTCCAAACCCTAGCTCTAAATTTCAAATCACTATAAAATCCTTACATCTATATTTAGAAACTTAATTTAACTCCCTATAGACCAAAAGAGCATAATGGGTTTGGTTAAAACCCAAAGGAAGATGAAAACAACACCCAACTATACCCAAACTCACTACAAATTTATATAGAGAAGAGGGAGGTTGTAACATCTTGAATTTCTCAATCCCAAGATTAGTAGTTAATCGAGGGTAAAGTGATAATTAGTATGGGATTAGAGATTTGGATGATTACTTGATAATTTGACTCACTGAAATGTTGTATGAATAGGTTTGGGTTGAAGGAGTGCGTTTTGGGTCAAAGCAAGTGCGTGCAGTGAGAATAAATCTCACTATGCCACACACCATGGTTTGTGCTACATGCGTCGTGACACATGGACTAAAAATTGACTTCTTAAGTCATGAACTATAGGTGATTTTTAGAAAGAAAAATCTGAAAACACATGAAAGAGGGAGAGAAGAAGCACTGAAGAGCTAGGGCAAGCTATTTCAAGTCATTGAAAGGTGCTTCTAATCAATAACTTAGTGGATAAGCTACATGTAACTCTTACCTTCCATTCTACATAAATTTCTTTAAAAATTAGTTATAGGGAAATTGAATTGGTGGAATTTGAGGGGTTTAATTCTTGCCCAATAGTAATAAAAAGGTTCTTAGAAGTTAAATTAGAGCTTTGTGATTGGTTTAAAATTGAACGGTAGAGCTTTAAACCCGTAGGCTTAATTTGGCCCTTAGAGAGAGAGAATTTAAGGCAAAAATTTGATTTGAGTGAAATAAGACTGATTAAGGTGATGTAAAGTAATAATTGAGTAGTAATAGACCTAGAATGAATAAATGAAAAATAGTTTATGGATGAATATAGCCCTAAGTAGTAAATATGTGTTTTTGATCAAAATGGACCAAATGACTAAAATGTGCTGAATGTGTTCAGATTGACATATTGAATGTGTGAGTAGAGAAAGGAAACTTGAGATAAGATATAGTGGTGGTTGAAATCCACAAGTAACCTTTCTAGTAACAAAAAGGTTGAGGTAACTGAATAACTTCTTTTATTTGACTGTTTATTGTAACTATGTGTTAGTATGCTATGTAGTATATAAAAGTGTTTTGAGCTAAACATGTTTTTATAGCATTGTGTAAATGTTGCATAAAAAAACTTTTGATAGAATTTAAGCATTAAAATGGGTGACTTCAAATGATATGTTACATATATATATATATATATGTTATGTATGAGAAAAATGTGTAAAGTAGTAAATAGGAACCTATATGGTTTAGAAAGTATGATCATAGGGATGAGAGTTCACCTAAGTAGAGAGGTGGTGATAAGACCATATAGTATATTCTCCTTAGTGCCCGACGGGGTGTGGTGTTGGAGAAATACCTCCTTAGTGCCTTTTAATGTGTGGTGTTGGAGAAGATCTCCTTAGTGCCTATTGAGGTGCGGTGTTGGAGATTTGAGACTCCTTAGTGTCTGTGTGATATAGTGTTGGAGTCAACAACATGCCATTGTGTGTATTAGGGGAAACTATAGTCTAAAAGTGAGATAGAACACCTTTGGTCGAATGATTCTACCACTAAAGGTAAGCTCAGGGCCAATGAGAGTATATATTAGTCTAAGGTGAGCTTATGGTTTCATGTTGATATGATTTGGAGGTTCAGTTAGTAGGAATCATGCTATGGAATGTTATGTGATGCAATGTGTTGCAATGTGGTATAAGTGGTGATAAGTGATAAAATGAGAGTAAAAGTGATGACATGTTTGATATGAGTGTTGTCTAAAATGAAATAGATGATATGTTATATAAAATGATATATTATGCTTGACTTTTATATAGTTACATGTGATAGTCGATAAGAGTGAGTTATTTTATTACTAAAATTTTTATCTCACACCCGTGGTTACATGTTTATAGGGCAAAGTAGTGTTCAAGGCAAGGGAAGAGAGTTTGGACTGGCTTGATTTGTTGAAGTCGTGTAAACTTGAAGTTTGTGTAATGAGTTGAGAACTTGGGTATATATGTGTATATGAGTTGCCATAAGATTGCATGCATTTTTAAAGTAGTGATTTTGTAGAATCTTAGCCCAATTATATGTATACATGATGAAATGAATCAAGGGCTATAATTTGAGTATGTTGTGATATAATTGTTGTTGATATTGATGAATCTTAAGTCTAAGTGAGAAATTATAATGAAAGGAATAATTTAAGACTAAGATTGAGTAATACATGTGTTATGAATATGGATATATATGTTATATTGAGAAAAGAGCAAAGTAAGCTAAGTTATGCTAAGTAATGGTAAGTTGTGCAAATTGGAGAAATGTGAAAATTGATCGCTAAGGGGTCAACTTTTAAAGTATGTGTATAATTAGGATATAATAAGGTCAATCACGTGTGTTAGGTCCATTTAGACTTAATTTAAGGCCTTGTGTGTTCAAATGAGAGAAAGGGATCAATTTGAACTCTTTGGTGCACAAATTTTTCAAAAAAAGTGACTTTTTACACTTGGGTGTTTAAATTTTGATTGGACTGTTAGATCGTGTCCAAATGACAGTTGAAATTTTATTGTCAAAATGATAGTTGAAATTTTGGACAGGCATGCCGCGGCGCATTGTGTCACATGTTGCGGTACATGACACAGAAAGGTTAAGCTGTTAGAAATTATGCCCTAAGACCAATCATTATACTATGCACATTGTTATTTAATCAATTTTTCTTTTGTTATCATATCAATTGTATGTTCACTATGATAACTATATTCTTAGATAAATTATAATGATTGTCCTAAATATCCCTTGTCGATCATCTATGAGGAATTATAGATAAAATAAGGCTAGTATGACTCTAATTAATTATAGAGATATAAATCAAAGTCATAGGCACTTAAAAGAATATAAGGTGCTAGACCGACCCGCTATGAGGAAACTATATGGTACAAGTCATAAGCTTATCTCATATGTAGCCATATCACTAAGCCTTTTGACATGAGATCATCATGGATTCTTACATGATGAACACTAAACTTTGACCTAGTCAAAAGTCACTTTCGATCGGGTGATCATAAAGGCTATGATTGAGTTTAGTGATATTTATGTAAAGGAATATGAGTACTTAAGATAGAATTTATCCTTCACATTAAGTGAGAGATATTATTGGGCCCCTCGATGAGTAAGATTGAGAAAATATATGGCCATACTATAATAAAAAGGGTTTTTCCATTGCTACAGTTAGTCTACTTAGAGATCGAGAAAGTAATAGTTAGGTAAAGGAAAATGACAATTTCATATCTCATACTTAATCGAAATATCACTTGACAAAAGGGATGTGATATGGTTACATGATAGGTTACATCGGATCATCGATCTCCATATGAATTGGGTAGTTACAATATCTTGCTAGAGACCGCTTGTAACTTGTGCGCTAATAGCATAATTAGCCTATTGTCAACTTCATATGGGCCTATAGGTTTGCATACAAGAACAATCTAACTCGAGCTATAATGTCCAAATTCATTGAATCTAGAATATGTCTAGATTCAGTGAATGTAATATAGGGTGAATGAATTTTATATATATATATATATATTTGAATATTTATTTGATAAATATTTATATATATACTTATATGAAATATAAAATTCAAAATGTAATTATATATATATATTCATATGTGTGTGTGTCTATGTGTATATGTATGTATATATATGTATATATGTATATGTTATATAAAATTAAATATATATAATATACTCTCTCTGTTTAAAAATATAAGACAATTTTAACTGAATTTTACCCCCTAATAAAGTAGTTACCTACATTTAAACTAACCCTATTTTTTCACATTCACTCGTATTAAATGCCCTACAATAAATATAAAGTCATTATTAATAGGGGTACTTTTAAAAAAAAGATAATAATTACACCTCAAAAGACTAAAAATGCCTTACATTTTTGAATGGAGGGAGTAACATATATATATATATTTGAAATATATATATATTCATATATATATATATATAATATGTATATGTGATATATTATATTATATTATATTGTATTATATTGTGTTAGTTTTAAATTTAATTTTATATGATAGATTAAATTTAATAACTAACATGATATGAAAGAATATCATATTAGTTTTATAGTTTGAATTTATAAGATAAATTCAAATTAGATATGATATTATATATTTTATTTATGAGAAAAATTTAATTTAAATTTTGATTGGCTCTTCAAGAGAAAGGTAAAAACTCTAATCTATATATAATAGATATAAAGGGACGTGCAAAATAAGGGAGCTAGAAAAGTTCTAATGGCCAAACACTTTGAGAGCCATGAAACACTCTAAAGAAAGAAAAACTAACGTTTAAGAAGAATGGTTGTTAGAAATGCTAGCATACTATTTGAGTCAAAGAGCTGTTCATGTGGATATCGATAGAAGGAGCAGATCTATATTTTCAACTTTTGATATCCAAACTCTTGAAGAGAATGCACGTGAAGCATAAAAAAAGGTAATTGTTCTTACCACCTTGATTTAAATGATTTCATTTGGTCCACATCAGGATAGGGAATTAAAATTTTAATCTTCTACTGTGCCTCCCTATCCAACATGAGCATGTGGCTTTATGCCACATGCCATGACACATACACTACATGCCACAGTGCATGGACCAATTCTCAACTTGATTTTGTGATTTTAAATGCATGTAATTGAAATAGGAATGTTGGTGGGTTATGTCCATTATGCCTTATACAAATGTGTGATTTCCTTTTGCTGTATATTCTCTGATATGGTATGATTTTGGATGGTTTTACAAATACGTCTTTGGCTAAAGCTCTTCAATGAAAATATTTGATTACGGTGCTGATCTATGATGTGGTGATTCTATTAATCTTGTCCTATATTAAGTAAATATAGGATGAGGTTATAAAGGATGGATAGGAAGCTTACCAATGTGGATTCCAAGATTAAAATGCCTTTAAAACTGCTTAAAAGTAAAGCCTTAACATAGACCCAATGAACTCCCTCTGATTTTCTTTCCTTTCCTTCTTTCTTTCTCTTTTATCTGTGTGTGCCATGCCTCCGCTGTGGCTTTAGGCTTTGCACTTGAGCTCAATTGACTTGAGCACCATCCTAGTCCACCTTTGAGGTTGTCCAAAGGTTTAACATCTATTAGTAGTCCAAACACAAACATACCACTAACTTGATAAATGCTCAATTTTACCATTTCATCCTTATTTACACTTTAAATTTTCTAAGTTTAAAATTTGATGATGTTATGCATGGCACAGTGTGGAGTATGATGTAATGCATAATGACATCTTGTGGTGCACTCCCTTATTTCTGTGTTGAATTGTTGTTTTAAAAAAATGCACATACTTTGAAACTTTTTAGTATTCCATGCTTTGGTAATTACACTTTATTTTGATTTTAATTTACAAAAATGATATTTGAGTAATCTTTTAAGTTTGAAAAATTAGGAACCCATTTACATAAATATTACAAACTTAGTAATCTAATTGGTTTAGGATGGTGATTGCCTTAGTTTTGGTGTTGATTGTGGTTTAGAAAGAGTGACCTTATACAAACCACCCAAATAAATGCACTAATTTATGATTTAATCCTCAAACCTAATTCTAGCTCTTGCCTTGATCATGTTTAAGACTTTAAAACAATCAAGATTATGATATTAACTAGATTTTAAGACTTGAACAATAGCTAATTGCATGGCAAACAACAAGAGATTGAAATGGAAAAATGTATTCATTCATCAAAACATTGAAGCATATACATACACTTAGAGTACACAACTAGTTCAAGAATTAAAATCACATATTCTACTCTGTATATGAATCTCAACCATGGAGGGAACCATCTTGAAGATAACATTCATGAACATAAATTAAAGAATAAAAAAGGAAAAGGGGAAGAATCTACAACAAGTGAAATAAAAAAAGGTTTAGAAGAACTCAAGATGTGGCTTCATCTTTCTTGAAAAGCTTTAAAGAATCTAGTCTCTCATGGTGATTTGATCCTCAATCCAAGTTGATCTACCTCTAATTATGGCTTCTGTTTCTTTAATACTTGATTGAGGTAAAGCAATATGGCCAATAAAGTGTAAGAAAATGGAGGAAAATGGAGAAGAAGTGTAAAAATGAAAACTAGAAATTGAGAGAATAAGAGAGAGGCAGGCAAAATACACTATGTGAATGAATGAGCAATAAATGAATTTGCATGGTCAGTTGAATCCATCAAGTTGTGGTGGTGTAAAATGAGTAGAATAAGAATGTTTTTAGGTGATCCATCAAAATATATGAAACTATAAACTAATTTGGTTAGAGGAAGATTCAAGTGAACATGGACACAATTCAAGCTAGGTTAACTTAAAAGTTCATGTAGCTTTTGTAGATTGTGCCACACACTTGACTACAATTTGCTAAACACCTCTAATTGCTATGGCTAATGATTATTAAAGAGTGACAATTAGATGATGCTTTGGCTAAATCCTCATGCACTAGTCATTAGAAGCTCTTTAATTCAACTCTTGCACATATTTCACTCTAGCAAGGTTCTTTTTGCTTTGTTATTTATCTTGTCATTCATTCTTTTGGCCATTTAATCTTATTTTTCTTCCTTGTTTACACTTGCAATTAACCATATAAAAGGTCTCAAAGTATGTGTACAAGGTGTCAAGTGAAAATTGAAACTCAAGAAAAAGATATAACACCATTTCTAATGTCTTAAGTTTACATGAAAACTTCTAATACATGAAAACTTGTATTAATGTCTTTTTTTAGGAACAACTTAAGATTGATGCCTTTTTTTTAAAAAAAAAAACTAAAATGAATTAAGAGCTTAAACTTGTTTCTTTGACATTAAGAAGATAACAGACACATCCTAGGTTAAACTTTCAAAATGTCCCAAAAATGACTAAAATACTCCTAAGCTAGAAATAAACCCTAATTGATTCTTAAGGCCTATAAATACCTAAATATGCAAGAATTGAATTCTGAAGGATGTAATAATGCAATAAAATCATCCTAAAATCTACAAAAATAATGCAATATGTGAATACCCTCAAGGAGGAGAGAGCTACATAATAAATGTGGGCGTGGTTGAAAAGCAATAATTTGAGATCATTAAATCTTGACTTGATATAGCCAAGCCCCTTAAGCTGCCAAAGGGTTCTTGATTTGCTAACAAGAAAGGCACAGAAGTGGGTTTTTTCTATAAAATTTATTCTTTTAAAGGATGGATTTATAATAGAGGGTTTTTGATGGAAGAATACTTTCTCAGCCTAACAAGGAATAAAGAATACCCTATGAGTACCTGTATCACTAGCAATCAAAGTTTTCTAGAAGTAACTTGTTAGTTGTTAATTGGAAGTTCCCAATTTTGCTACAAGGTAAACATACTTTTGTTCTTGTTGCAAACATAAACATAGTCAAGGGATGAAGAGAGAAGATTATATATAACTTGCAAACTAGGTTACTAAGTTACATAGGTGTCATATAGGATTCAAATGTTGCAAGGTCATTTGAGCATACACTTATTAGTCTCTAAATAAACCTAAATCCAAAATAAATAAACATAAAACCTTGATTAACCAAAAAAGAGTATGTAGATTGTAACATCCTGAATTTTAATCTAGAAAAACTAGTTACTAATTAGGGTTAAATTAGTAATTAGTAGATTGATTATGGTGTTGGATGTTGGGTTGATATTTTGTGTGGTTTGGCTAATGTGCTAACAGGTTTGAGTGGTAGAGTTGTCATTCGGAATATAATGCATGAGAACTAGTAAGATTAGTCTCACTCTACCACACACCGTAGCATGTGCTTCATGTGTCGTAGTGCATGGCATAGAATTGAGATATATCTGATGTCCTCAGCTCATGAAAATCAAAAAGGAAAGTGAGAAAAGCATGAAGGAGGAGAGGAAGAAAAGGTTTCTCTACTAGGGCAATAATTTTCAGAAGCTTGGGGTTTTGCATCTACTAGTGACTCATCGGGTAAGTTTCGCACCACCTTGTACTATATTTCTACCCTCATTTCTCTAAGTTTGGTTAATAGAATAATTGAATCAAGAAGTTTTAAGGAGTTAAAATCTAAGGAAAAATTTTAAAAAGGGCTTTTGAGTATGAAACTAAGGTTTTATGATTAGTATAGTTTAATGATTGAACTTTAAGGATATAGGCTTAGATTAACCTAAGTTATTAGGCTCAAAATGGGAAAATTGATGAACAAATAAGGAAGAGGAGTGTCTTGGGTCATTTGAGTGGCCTAAAGACAAATGACTATAAAGAATAAGTTATATGAACATAAAAGATGTCAATTAAACTGTTTCATGTGCTAAGAGATTTGACTTAGCCAAATTAGCATTTCTGTGCAAAAGAAGCTCCCATATGTGTTGACCTACATGTAGAAAAGCTCCTATAGGCCTATCTTTTGGGAGCATTTATGTGTAGAAAAGCTCTCATATTGACCTACGAGAGCCTTTTTTGTGTGGAAAGCTCTCGTAACTTTTCTTTAAAAAAAATCATGATTTTTTTCCAAATTCTTTCCTAAATACATTTGTAATTAATCAATATTTCAAACTATGAAAAAAAGACTTGCTCGTAGAATTAATGTACAAAACTTTATATATTATTAAACACTCCCCAAGTTTAATTAAAAAGCATTTCTACAATTATAGAAATTCAACATAATTAACAACTTGTCATTTAATTTTAAAGAGAAAGCACTCAAACTATGAACCAAATTCTTTCATATACATATCAAAATTCTTGTAACTAATACTATATTTTAGCTACTTTTAATACCTTGTAAACATCTGACATATTAAATCTTCTAATTCTTCCATCCTAATAAAGATTTGTATTGGGCATCTCAAAAATTCTACAGCAATTTAAACCAACATATTTTGAGAGAAGCATATTTAAAATATCAATCATAGATAAAGATTAACATAAGAAAGAAAGTAGTTGAATTCATTAGGTTCTAACACAACATAAAAGAAAATATCATCACTTTAGAACTATTGCACAACTTATATATAACATATTTTAAAGGTATAGACATATTAAATTTGATAATTTTTGTATATTCAGAAACTATAAGTGATAATCACAACAAATACCCACAAAATTAATTATCACAATCACACAATTATATTCTACACGAAGAATTATAGTCACAATCACACAATTAAAATACCATGAATTATACGACAGATATACAAAGGAGAGAGAAACATACACTGAAACAAGATGAGTTAAGAAACGTTTTAGGTGGAAAGGATACAGGAGGTATATTTGTTTCCTTTAATGTTTAAGGACACTTTGAGAGTGGATAAGAGATATGTGCAGGAATAATTATTAACAAAAATTAGTACCATTTAGACATAAGGGAGTTAAATACAAGTACTAAGTAGATTCTTCTCCTAGACAAATGCCATACCTTTAGAGAGATTTGTCCCTTTTCAAGATAACCAATGTAGTTTGAAACCAAAGCTGTATTGTTACCAAAAGCTTTATGTAATAATTAGAAGCATAGGTCATATAGTTCACAATATCAAGATAAAAACTGAAAAGGAAAGGTAGGGGGTCTGCTAACATCAAGTACCCCCCAATAGCAGAAAGATACTAAGGTGGCCTGTCTGCTTTAACCCTTATTACAATTCTACTATCCAACCATCCTGTGTGGATCTTGTTTTCTCTATAGTTTGAAGCCTGAGACTAGACTTTATCATAATAATGAATATTATTTTTGCATCACCAAAAACTTCATATAGAATAAGTATGCAAGAAAATTACATTTAAAAGATCTATAGTATAATCAATATTGGCATGAATTTCTCCTTGAATTTGAACCTCTTTCAGCCTAGAAACCATATTTGCAATCAATAAGGCTTTAGATTCTTTGAATGCAAAATAATGGTCCATTAGTCAAAAAACAAGATAAACATTGAAGGACCATTAATCAAGAAACTAATAGTCCTCTGAAGCCCTAAATTTGGAGGATTTTATGCCCATATCTAATCCACAACATGAAGAAATATGTGGAGGGCAATGTCTAACCTAACAGAAAATGATGAAGTGGGTAATGCCTAACCTTTACTTGTCATTGAAGAGATTGAACATAATTAATGATTTTATTGAGCGTGCTGACTTTTCTTGTGATTATGTTACAACTTGGTACTAAACCTTACAAGTACTTCATTCTCTCACCAATATTTTCCCTTCTAACCTACAAGACAAAATAGAGCTTGCATTGTTAATTATCAGAAGAAAAGTCCACAAAGAAAAGGATCGGTTAGTTTCTAGTTTTTACTCTTTATGCTAAGCTATGGCTATAAATTTTTTGCTTACACTTTTCTTTTGCTCTTTCAACCAATCCTTAGGTCCTTACAACTTCTGAGGGCTAAGGCAAGTGGAAGAGAAGATAAAAAGAGCATGGTGGTTGAACCTAAACTAGAAGAAATGGTGAATAGATGACTGAATCTGAAGAAAAGCTAGATGACAAGTGTTCTACGAGCTAGGGTAGAAGTGATTGATCAAAAATGGCATCAGAGACTAGCTTTAGCAGAATATGGCAATAACATAATGGCAAGTCTTCAACAAGTAGGAGCAATATCAAGCTAAAGGAAGTCGACTGGTGACGAGTTTAGTGTAGTAGATCTAGTTTGGGTAGAGACATCGAGCTTGCATAGCAAAGAATGTGGAGAACAATGATGAAATTGCTGAAGTGAAGGTGAATGAGGGCTTCGAATAGAATATTTGGGGAATGGTGGTAAAAATAAAACATTAAGAGTTAAAATAAAAAATCTAAAATTAAAAAAAGGGCTTATGAGAGCATTTAAGCTAGAAAAAGCTCCCATAAACTTTGGTCTACAAGTGCATTTTCTATCCTAAAAGCTCTTATAAGCTTTTTTATTTTTAAGAAATTAAAATTACACTTACGAGAGCTTTTGAGATAACAAGCACTCCCAAAGGCAATAGTCCATTGGAGATTTTTTACTTAAAAATGCTCCAGTATATTTTGCCTCATGTTTTAAGAACATTTTATCTTAAAAATGCTCAGCGTGTGGTGGCATTAATTATTGTGAGAATCTATGGGTAAACCTTTCTTATGACAGAAGGGTTAAGGTAATCAAATAACTTACTTTATTTGATTATCTGGCTTAACTATTTATGAGTATGAATATTATTACATGAAATTATTTTAGAATGTGCATATTTGAAAAATGAATTATTGATGCTTGAAAATGATTTCAAAGGAAATGGGTTTATGAACCTACACAATTTATGTGACAATATATATATATATATATATGGATTTGTATACAAACAAATGGTTTGTATGTGAACCTGATCATAAGGGGTGAGAGTTCACCTATAAGAAGAAGTAGTAAGAAGTCCATATGGCATTATTCTCCTTAGTGCCTAACAGGGTGCAGTGTTGGAGAATTTCATCTCTTTAGTACCTATTGAAGTACAGTATTGGAGATTATCTCCTTAGTGGCCATGTGGGATATGGTAGTAGAGATTTGAGCTCCTTAGCATCTATATGATGCGGTGTTGGATAACGACATGCTAATCATTATATGTGATAGGGGGAAATTATAGTCTAAAAGTAGGACAAAATATCGTTAGCCAAGTGATTCTACCACTAAATATGTGCTTAGGTCAATGAATCTATGTTAGCCTAATAAGATCCTATGGTTTCAATTAGGGTGATACAGAGGTACAGATGGTAGTTGATCATGTAAGTGGTGATAATTGATTGTGAAAATGATTTTATGAAATGAAATTATATTATATGTTTTATTTGATTATTATAAATAATACTTGTTTACAGTTACCTATAACAGTTAATAATAGTGAGTTATTCAATTATTGAGATTATTATTTCATCTTGTGATTACATTATTACGGGTCAAAGTACTGAGTTGGCCAATGGGAAAGATTTTGGATTGGTGTAGTAGTACTACCACCATGTGGTGAAGAGCTTGTGTAATGAATTTTTTTTGTTGTACATTTGTAAATGAATAAGTTGTTATAGGATCCATAAGCAAATTTTATGGTGAAACATATTAACTATGTGAATCTTAGCCAATTGTGTGAAAATGCAGTGAAATGTGATTGTGGGCTAAGATTTTTTTATGTGTGGATATGATTATGCGAGGGATGTTGATTTCATAGATTGACTTAAAATTAGCGAAGAACTATCAATCCCTCTCTAAACTAAGAGATTTAGCAAGGAAAATAATAAGGGACTATCAATCCTTCTCTAAAATAAGACAATTAGTGAGGGATTTAGTGAGGAATTCTATCTCTAGCTAATTATTGCAAAAAAAAAAACTTTTGGCAATGACTTTTAATTATATATTTAATTATTTTCATTTAAAAATAAAATTTAAATTTAAAAATTAACTAAAATATTCATAATAAAATTATTTAATATTTTATTTATTTTAAGTCAACTTTCATTGATAAAATAATATTTTATTAAAAATATAATATAAAGAATAAATTAATAAAATATAAATATTTTAACATATTAATAATTAAAAATAAAATTAATATGTATATATGTGTGTATTTTTATAATATATTACTTGATATATTTATGTAGTTAAACAATATATATTTAATTTCTCATATAATGACTATTGAGAAGGAAAACTTGCTAAGAAGGAGAACATAAGGTTTGGAAGGCATGAGATCAATGGTTCAAGTCTTAGCTTTGGTATAAACATAATGAATATGTGACATGGTAAGGAGCAAGTGACATGATGTAAGGTGGACAATGATATGTCATGAGTTTGCCGCACATGTGATGGGTGATGGGGCACAAGATGGTAGGTAATATGGCAGTTGACGAGACACAAGATTATTGGTGACATGTCACAAGTTGACGCACATATGACAGGTAATATGGCATTACCATTTTTAATATAAGCATATTTAGTAAGGGATTAGTGAGGGACTAATCCCTTACTAAAGTTATTGAATTTTGAATAGTATTAGTAAGGGATTTAGCGAGGGATGTGGCCCTTGCTAAAAATTAGCGAGGGACTGAATCTCATTAAATTTTTCAGTAATTAGCGAGGGAAATACGATCCCTTGATAAATTTAGCAAGCCCTTTTTTAGTTATGAATTTAGTGAGGGATAAAATCCCTCACTAAAATGCAATTTAGGGAGGAAAAATGACATTTAGCGAGGGATTTGTCCCTCACTAAATTTCATTTTTCTAATAGTGAGCCCTTTATCGTGTAAATGGGCGATTGAATGGCCAAATCTTGATATATGTGTTTATATGACATATTATTGTTCATTCAAGTGTATATGGTCTTCTTGGATTTGATTCTAGGCCTAAAATGGCTTAATGAGATAAAGTATGTAATTTAAACACTTTGGTGCTTAAACTTTTTAAAGAAAAGTAATTTTTTACACTCAAGTGTCTAAATTTAGATCAGATCGTTAGATTATGTCTAAACTTATATCATTAGTTAGCTTATAAAATAAGCTTCGTGTGGACAGTTTGTAATGTTATCCTTGACATTACCAAACATATAGGACACCAAACACGGAACATTGTTATGATAATCAGGATTAATCTAATCCTAAGAAAATGGTCATCATAACATAAGGGTTAAAAGAATATTTAAGAAAATAGAATCCCAAAAAAATCCTTTTGAAAGATCTTTGAGCTCAAACCATAGTGTAAAACAAAAAAAAAAAGATAATGGAAGCATACAAGTATCATCACATGAGAATATTAAGCAAAAATAAAGGTTTCTTGGCCATAAAGGCATAATGCACTATTCGTCATGGTGGATTGCACAAAGGGAAACATCTCTCTCTGTGCCTCGTGCCATAACGTGATGGACAATGCTATCATGACAGCTCTCTGGGCTAACTTTTGGAGTACGTCATTTCATTATCCAACATCCGATTCAAGCGATTCAAGCATCCACATGTAGTTAGTAAAGCTACCTAGCTATTGGCATTGATCATACACGCAAACACTAAGTCAAATAAGATTTGAACACCAAAACCTAAAATGGTGCATTTAATTTTAAAAAACCATTACCAAAATGTCTAAACTCCTAAACAAACCAAACGTCAATAGTCCTGGAACCATTTGAACCAACTCAAATGGATCACAAATAACCTGTACAAACATTCAAACCACAATAACAATAGTCCAAATAAGATTTGACCATCAAAACCTTATATTTAGCATAATTTCCATAAGGGGTAACAACACAACATAATCAATCCAATGGCCAATCTTCAATACAAAATTAGTACTTGCACTAGTATCTTGACCTCTCACAACCATTACAACATAGATACAATAAACCTACGCCAAGATACTTACAATTAATATTAGAAATCATGCAAGTGCATCACAAAAATATATATGTCCTAAGTTGGAATATGCATACAGTTTTCGTTACAAACCAAAATAAATGAAAGGGACTATATAATCTGGCTAGTCCCCTCAATGCTCAATTGCACCTTCCTTTCCTTTGTCCCTATCGGAGCCTTTACTTATAAAATGTAACCATGTGGTGAGTCGAGGACTTAATAACCAAATAAGTATGAGAATGGTTTGTGTGTATGTGAAGTGGCATAATAAAACATGTAACAAGTCATATAAATTAACATATATAACTATAATATAATATGCATGATCAACACACCACCTTATACCCTCCTTATGTCTTCTAATTGAATTTGTGGGCTAACAACTCAATAGGACCAAGTCCATGTAACTGGACTAGCCCAAGCACACCATTAGTAGGAGGCAACCTTGGCTAAGAGCACCTTTGCCCACTATGGACCATAGATTCCCCTTGTCCACAATACTAAGGGTGTCAATGCCCATCTACCTCACATTGTATTGTAACTTTTAAATAATATAATATTGAGCACTGGGGCCTCCACAATGCCAGTATACCATATGAATTTTCAAACAATTTCCCAACAATACACTAAGGTGAACTCCCACCTCTCATAATGATCATGTCAAACATGCCCAATGCTCCAACACATAGTCATAATATATAATTTATCACAACTCATTTCTACCTAAATCATAGAACTTTACAAGTAGTTATACATAAAAAATAAGCATTCAACTTTTCAAATACTAAAACGTTAAAATAACTTTTCACTCTACTTCACATAACTTTAAAATCATAATTTCATATTGTTACTATACTAGTACTAAACCAAAGTATTAACTTTAAAATCTAATACACTACCATCCAAACACAATCTGGTTACCTCAACCTTTTTGTCACAAAAGGATTATTATGGTCAACCAATGGCTCCACACGTGTCCACTATGCACCTAAATGCATAATCAAAGCTAAATTTATAAGATTAAACCCTTAATTATCAATCAACACACTAATCACCCCATAATTAACACAACTAGGGATACCCATTATACTTGAAACCTCAATTTACCCTTGACAATTCTTTCAACACACTACATTAATCTTATTTAACATTCCAAGACATAGATAACACCATCACATTACCCACATTACTCTTAATCACCCAATTTCTTCCTAAGGTTTGTCAAACCCTAACCAACAATCCTAAATCACCATATAATCCATAAAATCTAAGTTTAAAGGTTTGATTTAACTCGCTAATACCATAATTAAGGCAATATGTTCAGCCATTACCCAAGAAAACACAAAATCATAGCCCTAACATATCCCAAACCTTAAAAAATTTGAATATAAAGAGAGGGAGAGGTGTATGAAGCTTACTCAAAGTTAAATCTTGCTCCAAATGCTCCTAAAGAGATCTTAAGGTCGAGCCCTAACACCCACCAGTCATTGCTCGTCGTCTCTTCACATTCTCTCTTTTCCTCTTATGAGTTTTGGTCTAATTTCGCAAATTGGTAAGTGCATATTTTATATGTGTGCTGTGACGCATGACATAAAAAACCCCAGACTTATTTTGGGCCTTTCCCTATGCCACTGCCTGCTCAAACTCCCATCTAGCCCGTTTCTAAGGCTATTCGATGATTCGTTAGCTACATTAATCTCCCAAAAACATTATTAACTAAAAATTAACTTAATTTGACTAAAATAACCTTATAAATATTGGAAATTCCTAGTGGAAATCTAGGATGTTACATGCTCGAATCACTTAGATTGGACGTCATATGTCAAAATGGCACATGCTGAAAGTTCACTTTTGTGAACTGTCATATAATAGTAAAAAATGTCATGTGCGCCAATGAGAGAATGGGAGAATTGAGAGCTTTCTCATTTTAATGTGTAGAATACAACTGAAGTTCTTTCTATTTATAGGAACAAATATATCAATTAAATTAAATAAAATATATAAGATAATAATAACTAAAATATATTAAGGTAACCAAAAGATATTGGAGAATTTGAGATAATGAACATTCACACTACTTGCATAATTTAATTGAAAATTGACCCATTTATTAGTAAAAATTAGGGAGAATGACAATTAAGGACCTTATAAGAACATTAATTCCAATTACGGACCATAAAATTTTAAAATCCCACAGTCCTTAACTGTGATAAAAAAATGTAGTTTGTGAGGTGGGATTCACTAACGCGACTTAGGAATTCACTAACCCAACTTGAGAAAATTACTAATGTATATTGTGAAAACATGAAACCTTACTTGAAAATGGAATGTTTAACAAAAAGCACCACTTGAGAATTCACTAATTAGACTTGAAAAAAATTTCTAACGTATATTGTGAAAAAATGAAACCCTACTTGAGAATTATTAATAAAAGTGACTTGTCCGAATTAGTGTTTTTTATTAAACAATCGATTCTCAAGTGGAGTTTCATGTTTTCACAATATACGTTATAAATTTTTTCAAGTCGAGTTAGTGAATTCTCAAGTAGCGCTTTTTGTTAAACAATTGATTTCCAAGTGGGGTTTCATGTTTTCACAATATATATTATAAATTTTCTCAAGTTAGGTTAGTGAATTCTCAAGTGGCAATAATGAATTCCACCTCACAAACTACATTTTTTTATCACAATTAAGGACCATAGTCCTTAACTGATATTTCAAAATTTTACGGTCTGTAATTAAAATTAATATTCCTAAAAGGTCCTTAATTGTCATTCTCCTTAAAAGTTATAGCCATAAGAATGTTGAAAATAAAGTGTGTGAAGCATGACTAATCACAGAAAAGGAGATTTGGACTAGTACTTATCCAAAATGAAAAGTCTAGCTCCAATCACAGACACTTACAAAAAAATGACAATCATATATTCATTCAAGAAATTAACCAAAAAAAAAAATACTCTTTTATCTCTATTAGACCACTTTAAAGTCTTCACAGCACGTTGGGTAACATCGTGAAGAATAGGACGCACACAAAGCTGGCAAAGGAAAATGTCATATTTACCATTTTTAACATTTGTTTTTAATTATTTAATTGTTAAGTTGAAGCCATTATGATGTTAATCATATACATTAATTAAAGCGCATGTTTTGGGTTTAGAGATTGGAAGATTCTTTTACTAGCTACTTCAATTGCAAAGACACCGCGAGACCCAAGTCCAATGATTCATGTTAACACATTATTGCAATTATAAAAATATATGATAGGTCCAAAGTTATTATTTTTATAAATTTTATATTCTATAACAAATTCTTTATTAATATTATTAATATATTAAAATCTACATATTTTGATTTGATTGAACAAAAGACTATTAAGTATATAAAGCAAAGTACACAAGTCTTGATCTTTTAATAATATATAAAGGTGAAGAACTTCCTCTTTCAATTCAAGTTTGATATAATTTTAATTCAAATTCTATCACATATACCAATAAATTTTGATTTGAATAGATGCTTTAAATTGTAAGAACTAAAAGCATATCATTTCATTAATTTAAATAATGTTCATTATATATATATATATAAACCAATTTTGAATTAATGCGTCTATCGATTGAATTTAAATTATTTATATAACTTTAAAAATTCATTATAATATTTTGAGATAAAATTTGTTATCAATTTTTCTACTTCATAAATAATACCTCTGTGGAATGGGTGAAGTCTTTGAAGTCATCTAATATATATATATATATATATATATTCCAAATACTTATATGTTGATGTTAATATGCGAGCTTTATTTAGTCGCTTCCACGAAGTTTCTTTTCCAGCAATGCACATATATAGTAGAATAGGCAGCTATACATACCAGTGGAATTAAGTATATAAAGGTTAGTCTTCCCCTCACAACGTAATGAATCAAAGTATGAATCTCTATTGAAAGAGATTCCCACCATAGATGGATCCAAGTGTTGTTTAACTATCCAGCTTTAATATATACTAAAAGCTAGATTGTCATGCTTAATAAGGTTTTGGACTTTAATTTGGTTCCCCTTCTAGTTAAAAATATACTTTATAGTTCATACCCCAGCTACATATACACACACATACATGTACCAGCATAAATACACATGTAAATATATAATATATTATTTTGTTAATACATTAAATAAATGTTATTCCTTTCTATTCATAATATAGATCATTTTTTTAAAAGCTTTATTTGGTGAAAAAAATATAAGACATTAGATAGTTTTAGTATTCTTTTTTTAGTTACTCTCACTTTATATATTATTTCTTTTGGAAAAGTGGGCCATTAGAATTTCATTTTTTATTATTAAAATACTTATATAATATAAGACATTTAATGAGAGTATAATTAGAAAGATGTACAAAAATTTTAAATTACTAAGGTTTTACCTATTTTTTTTTTAAAATTGAGATAGCTATCAATGTCTATATTATGGAGAAGGTATAAAATAAGTTTATTTAAAAAACTTGAATAAGTTTACTTGTTTTCTTTAAATTGCGTATAGTATTTATCAATGTTAAGTATATTAAGATAAATTAATGTTTTATAAAACTTAAATATTTATCCTAATATTTTATGTAAATTATCAATTGACAGTGAAATATAAAAGTATATTATAAATATAAACTTTTTATATATTCTTTATATTTTAAAACTAATGTATTAAATATATGATTTTAATTTAAATATTTTTAAATTTTTATAATTATGGATAATTATTATCTTATGATTTTTTAAGATAGTAAGATTATTTTTAAAAAATTAAAAATATAAATCAATTAAAAAATATAATTTTTTTATAAATTTGCTCCACCCCACTCAATATGAATGCTAGTTCGACTCCTAATACTCTCATTTAATATTCAACAATACCTCAAATAGAATTGCTTTTAACAAAATAATACCTATGAATAATAAAAAAAACAAATAATAGGTTGCTATACGTAAAACATGACATCAAAATCTTTGGTCACATTCGATAGTTATGACTTACGACTGATAAGGAGGGAAAGAAGAGTATATAATAAAGTCTATCCTTATCAACTAAGTTATCTTTTTGTTTATGTGTGGCCATTTAATTTTACTCGTGATAAAGATATATTCTTAATCGATTTTCTACAACAACTGTATGTGTGCACTGTTCTTCTTACCAATGAATAATTAAAAAAAAAATAATAGGCTGCTATGCATAAAACAAGACGTCAAAATCTTTGGTCACTTTCGACAGTTATTATGACTTATGACTGATGAGGAGGGAGAGAAAAGTATATTATAAAGTTTATCCTTATCAAGAAAGTTATCCTTTCGTGTATATTTGTGTGGCCATTAAATTTTACCCGTGATAAAGCTATGTTAGCACTTAAAGGACTTTTCTTAATCCATTTTCAACATCAATTGAATTATGTCCTGTTCTTCTTGATCATGATGTTCTTACATATAATGTGTTGAATGGGTGAGGTCTTTGATGTTATGTGATAGGTTGAAAGATCACTTAAATATATTGCATAGAATAGTCAAGTCTTGCTCCCATTAAGTTTGTTTGGCAGTATTAAATGCAAACAATATTGAAAATGAACGATAATATATAGAGTGATAAAAACAGTGTGGTCCATGTCTTCTCTACTATTATTGGCATATAATGTTAATTAGGATCTACTATATGTGATTAATATTATTCATCGGAAAGTTATCACCCCACATTATTTACCAGCTCGGAGATTCTTTGATTTTTTATATTTTTACATTTGCTTAAATTTATCCAGTGATTTCTATATTTTTAAATTATCGATTGTTAATTACTTTATTAATTGTATTTTATCAATATATATAATTAAATCTACACGCCAAACTATACTATTCAAAAGTTATGAATGCAACAATTCATTTTTTTTATGCTTTATATGGATAGTAAAACTTTCAATCTTTTAAGTTTGTCTTACTTATCAATTTGATCGCTTTATTTTTTAAATTATTATATTAGTTTTTTAAATTTTTAAACACAAATTGTCTTTCAAATTAATTTAGGCAGTGTTTGGGTTGATAGATTTAGATTTGAATTTTAAATTTAAAATCTCACATTTCAAATCTTAAATTTGAAATCTAAATATTTCAAAATCATACATATATAGGTAAATCTAAATTCAGAAATTTTTAGATACTTATGAAAATTTGAATCAAATCCAAATTTAAATTGATATGTATGTATGTATTCAAATATAGCGCTAATGTATAAAATGCAATGATGCGCGCGCACAATATTAAATAAAAATAAATTAGGCCTCCAATCATTTTAACTTTTATCAATTTAGTTCTTTGTGTTGCATTTTGTTTTTTTTTAATTTGAGTTCATGACCTAAATAATTACACTCTTTCTCATTAGTCTACACAATTAAAAATAATACTTCCTCCGTTAAAAAATGTAAGGCATCTTTTAAGGAGTTGGGTGTTAAAAAATGTAAGGCATTTTTAGTTTTTCGAAGTGTAATCATTACTTTTTTCATGTAATCATTACTTTTTTTTTTAAAAGTGCCCCTACTAATATTGACTTTATTTTTATTTTAGGTTGTTTTATAGGAGTAAATATAAAAAGATAGAGTTAGTTTAAAAGTAGGTAACAACTTTATTAGGGTAAGATTCGGTTAAAAAATGTATTACATTTTTAGCAGAAGGAGTAATTTGTTATTCATGTTAATGGATTTTAACAATATTACCTCTTCTTTAAATAGTAAAGACCAAATTAATAGCGGATGAAAACTTCAAGGACCAAATTGATAATTGAGTAAAACTTGAGAGACAAAAAATTTCATTATCCTTGATTTATGTGGTGTACATTGTAGTATTTTGGATTGATTGATTTGGATTTAAATTTTAGATTTAAAATCCTACATTGAAAATTCATAAATTTAAATTTTGTTGGATAATTTAAAAAAATTCAAACAAAAAAAGAGATGAGTTGAGATTTGAAATGAAAATGGAAAATAAGAAATGATGAGTTTATTTATATATTTTTAACCGATAAGAGATAAGAAAAGATATGAAAGTCATGAAAGTATTAATAGGGAAAATGTAACCTCCTCCCATATATACTTGATATAGGAGAAAATTAATAGAGTCACTACTTATTCACACCCATCAATAATTATAGAATTTATTTGAAAAGTTTTGGCCAAAGACTTGTTTCACAAATTAATTAAAGACCATAATACATCTATATAAATGCGTAATAGATACAACCTATAAGTATTTCTATCTCAATTGCATGAATTTCAAATCACAAAATCAAGTTAAAAATTCCATTGCGGTGTGCAGCATGTGCGCCACATGCCCAACTTTCTATGCCATGCACTGTGGCATGTGACACCATGCGTCGCGGTGTGTTTGTCCAAATTTTTGTTGTCATTTTCACAACAAAATAATGAACTTTCAGTGCGCGCCATGTTCACATACAACTTCCAATCGGAGTAATTCAGACATCCACACGAAACTTATCTCATAAGTTAGCTAGTGAGACAAGTTTGGACATAATCTAACAGTTTGATCAAAATTTAGACACCTGGGTGTGAAATGTCACTTTTTCTAAAAATTTTGTGCACCCAAGCGCTCAAATCAATTCCTTTCTCTCATTAGACCACACAAGACCTTAAATCTTATCCAAAAGGATTGAATATACATAACTGACTATAATATATCATAAACACACACATATACCAAAATTTGACCCCTCAATCGCCAACTTTTTCATTTCATAAACCTTCACAATTTGCCAACACTTGGCACAACTTCGCCCACTTGGCCTCTAGTATACTCATTCACATAAAACTACATCCATGACATATTCACAATTCAATCTTAGCCCCAAATTACTCATTTCATCATAATTTCTCACATGGGCTAAGATTCACCCAAAAAACACAACAATATAAACTTATAGATATTCAAATCTTTAGCCCCTGATTCATTTCAGCATATATATTCACAAATAGGATAAGATTTCACAAAATCACCATTCAAAACATGCATGCAATCATATGGAAACTTATTTACACATACATATACTAGTTTTCCAGTTCATTACACAAATTCTAGAATCACACGGCTTCTTGACTCTAAGCCAATCTGACTCTCTTCCCTTGCCCTGGTCACTTCTCTATCCCATAAAAATGTAATCATGGGAGTGAGATAAAAATCTCAGTAACAGAATAACTATCTTCTATAGACTATCAAATGTAGCTATATAGAAGTAAAACATAATATACCATTTTATACAACAAATTACATATTTTATTTCAATTAATACTCATATTCACCATTTAGTTACTCTTACATGAATAGCAACATATTGCATTATATAACATGATCACTACTGACCGAACCTCTAAATTACCCTGACATGAAACCATAAGCTTGTCTTAGACCAATATATACTCTCATTGGCCCTAAGCTCACCTTCAGTAGTAGAATCACCTAGTCAAAGGTGTTCTAGCTCACTTTTAGACTTTGATTTTTCCCAATACAAATAATGGATATCGTTGACTCCAACACCATATTGCACAGATACTAAGGAGTCCTATATCTCTAACATCGCACCTCAATATACACTAAGAAGATCTTCTCTAACACCACAACTTAAAAAGGTACTAAAGAGGTATAATTCTCTAACATTGCACCTCGTCGGGCACTAAGGAGAATATGCCATATAGTCTTATCACCACTTCTTTACTCGATTGAACTTCCACCCCTATGATTATACTTTCCAAACCATTCAAGATTCCTCATCACGACTTTATATGTTTTCCCATACATAACACACATACAAACACACACACATACTAACCATGTGAAATGACATTTTCCAATCCTTTTATCTAGTCAAAAGTTATTTCATGCAACATTCACAAAGTGCTATAAATCATGCTTACTTGAAAAATATTTCATGCACTACATAGCATACTCACACACAGTTATAATAAACAGTCAAACAATGAAAGTTATTCGGCTACCTCAACCCTTTTGTCACTAGAAATATTACCTGTGAATTTCAACTACCATAATAGCTTATCACAAGTTGCCTTTCACAACTCACACGTTCAATATGTCAATCTAAATATATTTGGCACAATTTAGTCATTTAGCCCAATTTGACCAAAAACATATATTTACTACTTATAGCTGTATTTAGCCATAAACTCTTTTCTATTTATCCATCTTAAGTCCATTACTACCCAATTACAACTTAACATCACCTTAACTAGTCTCATTTTACTCAAATCAGATTTCTACTCCTCTTTCTAACTTAGGGCCAAATTGAGCCTACGGGTTTAAAACTCTATCGTTGAGCTCTAAACCAGTCACAAAGCTCTAATTTCACTCTCAAGAACCTTTTTATTACTATTAGAGAAGAATCGAACCCCTTAAACTTCACTGACTCAATTTTCCTGTAATCCATTTTTAAAGAAATTTGTGTAGAATGGAAGATAAGGGTTATACATAATTTACATGCTAAGTTATCGATCAGAAGCACCTTCTACCACTCTGAAATAGCTTGCCTTAGTAGACCTTAGCTTTCTCTCCTCTCCTTTCGTGTGTTTGTAGATTCTCCCTTTTAAAAATAACCCAAAATCCACAACTTAAGGGATCATTTTTTGGTCTATGCGCTACAGTGCATGCAGCATAAGCCGCGGCGCATGGCACAGTGAGATTAATTCTCACCACACGCACTTGCTTTGATTTGAAATGCAATCGTCTCACCCGTATCTATTCACACAACATCTCAACAAGTCAAATTATCAAGTAATCATCCAAATTTCTAATCTCACACTAATTACAATTTTACCCTCAACTATTAACTAATCATGAGATTAAAAAATTCAGGGTGTTACAGAAAACACGAAGAGAATGAGATGTTTGAAGTGATTATAATTTCAAATGACTAAGGCACATCTGAAATTTGAAATTACAAAAAAATTATAATTTGAAATAGATTTGAATTTGAATCAAATTAAAAAATTTATAATTTTTGTGTATCTAGATGAACAAGGGATTTGGTTTAAATCCAAATCTAAATCTTTATTAATTCAAATGCACAACTAATGTAAGTATACTTTATAGTTTATGCCCCACCCACATAAACATACATGTACATCCATAAATACATATATAAATGTACATGCATAAATACATATATAAATATATATTACATATTATTTTGTTAATACATTAAATAGATATTATTCCTTTTGATTCATAATATAGATCATTTTTTAAAAGCCTTATTAGGTATACAAAAATATAAGACATTAGGTAGTCTTAGTAATCTTTCTTAATTACTCTTAGTTTATTATTTCCTTTGAAAAAGTGGTCCATTAGAATTTCATTTGTCATAATTAAAATACTTATATAAGACATGTAATGAGTATAATTAGAAAGATGTACAAAATTTTTAAATTGAGATAGCTATCAATGTCTATATTATGGAGAAGGTATAAAATAAGTTCATTAAAAAATTGAATAATTTTAATTTTTTTCTTTAAATTTCATATAATTTTTATCAATGTTAATTATATTAAAACATAAAGATTTATCCTAATCTTTAATTTAAATATTCAATTAACAGTGAAATATAAAATTATATTATAAATATAAACTTTTATATATTCTTTGTATTTTTAAAACTAATATATTAAACATATGACTTTAATTTAATTTTTTTAAAAATTTTATAATTATGTATAATTATTATCTTATGATCTTTTAAGATAGTAAGATCATTTTAAAATTAAAAATATAAACCAATTAATAAATATTATTTTCTATAAATCTCCCTCCCAAATATGAATGCTAGTTCCACTCCTAGCACCCATATATAATATTCAATAATATCTTAAATAGAATTGCCTCCAACAAGATAATACCTATGAACTATTTAAAAAAACAAATAACAGGCTGCTATGCATAAAACAAGACGTCAAAATCTTTGGTCACATTCGACAGTTATTATGACTTACGACTGATGAGGAGGGAAAGAAAAGTATATAATAAAGTTTATCCTTATTACGAAAGTTATCTTTTTGTGTATATTTGTGTGGCCATTAAATTTTTCCCGTGATAAAGCTATGTTAGCACTTAAAGGACTTTTCTTAATCCATTTTCAACATCAATTGAATTATGTCCTGTTCTTCTTGATCATGATGTTCTTACATATAATTTGTCGAATTGATGAGGTCTTTGATGTTATGTGATAGGTTGAAAGATCGCTTAAATATATTGCATAGAACAGTCAAGTCTTGCTCCCATTAAGTTTGTTTGGCAGTATTAAATGCAAACAATATTGAAAATGAACGATAATATATATAGAGCGATAAAAACAGTGTGGTCCATGTCTTCTCTACTATTATTGGTATATAATGTTAATTAGGGTCTACTATATGTGATTAATATTATTCATCGGAAAGTTATCACCTCACATTATTTACTAGCTCGGAGATTCTTTGATTTTTTTTTTTATATTTTTACATTTGCTTAATTTTATCCAGTGATTTCTATATTTTTAAATTATCGATTGTTGATTACTTTATTAATTGTATTTTATCAATATATATAATTAAATCTACACACCAAACTATACTATTCAAAAGTTATGAATGCAACAATTCATTTTTATGCTTTATGTGGATAAGGAAACATTCAATCTCTCAAGTTAATTTTCCCCACTTATGGATTTGGTCTCTTTATCAAACTATACTATTCAAAACTTATGAATGCAACAATTCATTTTTATGCTTTATATGGATAAGGAAACTTTCAATCTCTCAAGTTAATTTGCCCCACTTATGGATTTGATCTCTTCATCAAACTATACTATTCAAAAGTTATGAATGCAACAATTCATTTTTATGCTTTATATGAATAATGAAATTTTCAATCTCTCAAGTTAATTTGCCCCACTTATGAATTTGGTCTCTTCATTTTTTTTAAATTATCATATTAATCCTTTAAGTTCTTGAACAAAAATTGTGTCTTATATTAATCTAATTAAGTAGTGTTTGGATTAGTGAATTTAGATTTGAATTTTGGATTCAAAATCTCACATGTCAAATCTTCAATTTGAAATCCACATATTTTAAATTCATATATATATATACATATAAATCTAAATCCATAAATTACCTAGACAAGAAATTTGATCCAAATTTAAATTTAAATTCGCAAAAAATTGATTTTTAGCAATGACAAAAGTCATCACTTAAAATTAAAAAGTCTCCATAGAAAGTTTTTAGTGATGACTTTTGTATAAAGTACATTGATGTATGAAGTACATTGTGACATACATACATATACATACAAATACATACATACCTACATGCATAAATATGTATAATAAAATGAGGACAAAGTATCCCTCGAAATATTTTAACTTTCATCAATTTAGTCATTTACACTACATTTTGTTATTATTTTTTTTAAATTTGAGCATGTTTTTTATAACCTATATAATTACACTTCTTTTTATTAATCTACACGACTATAAACAATAATTTGTTATTCATGTTGATAGATTTTAATAGTATTATCTCCTCTCTAAATAATAAAAACTAAATTAATAACCGATGTAAACTTCAAGGACCAAATTAATAATTGAGTAAAACTTGAGAGATTAAAACTTTCATTATCCTTGATTTATGTGGTGTATATGTGCCAAAATTAAAGGAGCATGTTTAGTTATAACTAAGACACTTTAGCATTTGGATTGATGAATTTGGATTTAGATTTTTGATTTAAAATTTTGCATTTTAAATCTCATATTGAAATTTCATGTATTTAAATTTCTATGTTTGGATAGTTTAAAAAATTTCAAACAAAAAAAAAGATTAATTAAGATTTGAAACAAAAAATCAGGAATGATGAGTTTATTTATATTTTTAAATCAACAAGAGATAAAAAAAAGATATGATAGTCATAGAAGTATCAATAGAAAAAATATGATGAGAACAAGATGTTTGAAGTGATTAAAATTTTAAATAATTAGAATATATATGAAATTTGAAATTAAAAATAAATTATAATTTGAAATGAATTTGAATTTGAATCAAATTAAAACTTTCATAATTTTTGTGTATCCAAATGAGTAGGGAATTGGTTTAAATTCTAATCCAAATCTCTATTAATTCAAACGCACAGCTAAAGTAAAGCCCCATGCCTTTCCACGAAATTTGGAATGACTTGGTTTATAAACGACTCGATTTTCTATAATTTTTTAGTTTTTTATACGAACATTGATGAATGATAAGCTTTAGTTTTGTTTATGATAGATGATTGATCTTGAAAGAGATTCTGATATTTCCAAGCATATACATCCAGAGACATTAATCTTGCTGGTGAGTAGCTTGTAGAGTTCAGCACAATCAAGTTCAATGATTTTTGACGAGACGGGGAGATCCACAGCTAATTACTCACTAAGAAAAATCCTGAGTAAAAAATAACAGTATTAATATATAGAAATGACAGTAGGCAATGATTGCAGCTTCATCCAAGCTCTCAGCCTCACAATCTGATGACCTAAATCTGTCTGCACAAAATTAACATTAATAGAAAGACATACATAAAAGACAGACATAAAGTATCTCTAAAGCCGACTCCTCCTTCACGTTTCGACTTGCAAGGAGGGCATCTTGTTTATTTTTATGATTGAGGGTAGCCCTTAACAATTTATTATTAATTACAATGCATAAATGAATAAATGAATCATTACAACCGTTAAATATTAATTAATTAATTTAGTTCTATTGTTAATATTATGGTGAATAATATTTAAGTAATTTATGTTTGTTCCAATTTTATTACATAAAACTTATAAAAAAATTTAATATTAAATTTGATCTTCCAAATTAAATATATATAATTTAAATTGATAATAAAATAAATTTATTAAAATTTTTATAATTTTTATCTTAAAAATAAAAAATAATTTTTTTAAATTTAATCTGTCTAAATTAAAATTTAAATAGTTCACATATTGAATAGATGATGATAAAAATAATACATGAGCACCGAAACCAAACTGGCTTTCAAGGGCGTGGACTTCACTTTTCTACCGCCTTTTTCTCCTCCATTTCCACCAAACGTCGCCGTTTAGATTGTATTCTGGGAAAAATTGTTGAAGGCAATCAAAGAACAAATCCCTCTCGCTGCCACCCGTCTCCCGTACCGGCGCTCTTCTTCTTCCTATATTAAGAATAGAAAGTAACTAAAGAAATTAAAGGACCCTCTCCCTCTTAGCACCATCGCTCTTCCTCTCCTCCACTTCTCATACACCTGCTTAAAGATTAAATATATATTTCTTACTGAGATTAATTGAACAGATAGTGAGTAGAACAATCAAAATAAAATAACTTATATATCAGTTTCTGCCATTTTGTCAATGAAATCAACCCAGAATCTGGCTTAATCTCGCTTGTAAGGATATGAAGGAAGAAGTGAAGCTTTGTCTTTCCAAACCTCGTCGATTTACTGCACAATAATGGCAGATTCGCATATGGGCTTGCCGTTAAGGATTCGAGCTGGGATTTGCTTGTGAATCGGATTTGTTTGCTGAAGAAGGGGGCTCTTGTCCCTTGGATTCTCTTCCTTTTACCCGTACTGCACATCCTTCTCTTCTAGTGCCCTTCATTCCAAACGCGATTAGCTCATCACCTGACAACTGGGTCCAAATTTTTCAATTTTATTTTATATTTATTAAAATAAAAAATATTTAATTTTAATAAATTTTTTTTATCATCAATATGAATAATACAGATTCAATTCAAATGATTCAATTTAATATTAATTTTTTTAAAATTTTTATAAATTAACTATTCAGATATACTTAGGTTTTAATTTGTCTAGATTACATTTAAATAGTCAATTTATATATTTTTTTAAAAAATTAATATTAAATTAGATTATCTAAATCAAATGCGTATTATTCAGATTGATGATAATATAGATTTATTAAAATTTTATAATTTTTTATAATGAAAATAAAAAAAATAAAAGCTATAAATCTGAACTATCTAAACTTTCATCACTTGATGAGCACCAAAACTGAACTTTATTCCCAACATGCTCTCCCATGTATTCAGCAGGCCTGCCTCGTCTGCCATTGTTTTGCTCAATCTTGGAACGTTTTGAGTGTATCAGAGTTAGAGACCCTTCAGTGAATTAGAAAATATCCAAGGATCAAGAAACAAATTATTGGCTAATTAAGTGCGCTTGATAGATGATGAAGATAAGGTTGGTGATACAATCAAAGCACACGTATTGGATGAATCTAGGAAGAAGAAAGAGGGCAGTAGTGCCAAGAGGGAGACGACCGACAGGGAGAGATTTTCTTTAATTGCTTTCAGTACCTTTTTTTAAAAAAAAAAAAACAATCCAAACGGCGCCGTTTGGTGAAAATGGAGGTAAAAAAGGGCGGTAGGGAAGGGTGTCCCTTCTCCGGAAGCATGGTTGAATATTCAAATGTAGTTTGTGGGGCTCATGGATGTTGACCATTTGAACATGACACACGAAGCTTTCCCCCTATAACTACACTCGCAATCCGGCCCATTCGAAAACCATAAGAAGCATTACTTCTTGCTACAAAGTTAGTTATATATGTTCATCTTCTCTGCAATTTCCTTTAAGTTATAATAGCCATGTTTGGTCTAAATCTCAGACACAGCCTTTTCTTCTTCGTGTCTTGTGTCCTTGGTATTGTTTCAGCTCATCAGTTGTCTTCAAATTTTTATGCCACATCATGTCCCTTAGCCCTTACCACCATTAAAAGAGCAGTAACCGCTGCTGTGGCTAAAGAGGCTCGCATGGGAGCGTCCCTTCTTCGTCTTCACTTCCATGATTGCTTCGTTCAAGCAAGTCTCGCTTCCCCCCCTCTCTCTCTCTATATATATATATCTGTGTGTGTGTTGTATCTCACTTTGTCTTCGTTTACTTGTTTGATACAATGTCTTGCAACGTTTTGCTTTTGTTTGATGTGCATTTAATTATACGCTTCACTACACGATCCAATAAAAACCACACCCACCCACACGAATAGAGTGATAGGGTGGGTGAGATTACAAAAATAGTATACACAAACATTATTAGTTGCATTCTTCTGGGTTCATTATATATTAGCAAGGTCCTTACAAACGTCACGTTGGACTAACAGTTAATTCGGATTATATATAGCAAGCCAGAAGTGTATGTGTGTGTTTGTACATGCGCAATTTTAATTCTTCTTACGAACTATATATGTTTTGTTTCATGCAGTTATCTCTCTCTCTCTCTCTCTCTATATATATATATATATATTAATGTCCAATTTGTTGGGTTATTATATCAAGGACCAGGTCAATAGATGCATAGAAAGAATTTTAATAAGCATTGGCTGTTATTAATTTCCATACTGCTTCTGCAGGGATGTGATGCGTCTATCCTTTTAGATGATACTTCAAGTTTCAGAGGCGAGAAGACCGCAATGCCAAACGTTAACTCTGTCAGAGGTTTCGGGGTCATCGACAACATTAAATCGAAGGTCGAGACTTTGTGCCCCGGCGTTGTCTCCTGTGCTGATATCGTGGCTGTTGCTGCTAGAGACTCTGTTGTTGCTGTAAGCAATAATAATCACATTAAGATTAATGATCTTTTGAGACATGCAGAGCCATTTGTTTAAGATAAAAAAATAAGTGATTTTTAGGTAGTTTAGAGATTTTATAAAAAGAGATTTATTTTACAAGGATTTTGTAAAAAGTAGACATTATTTTATGTTTGATTATAATAATAAAAAAGTGATTATTAGTTAGCTATTTTTAAATTTTATTATATCTTCCTTAATTTTTAATAATTTTTTATTACATTATTTTAAAATTTTATGATATTTTCACGTATCTCGACTCTTTAAAGCACTATATTTTATTTATTGCATTAGATTATTTTTAAAAAGTTACTTAAGGTAGCTTCTTAAAATAATTAAAAATCTTTTTTTTTTAATTTTGATTACTTTCAAAATTTAAATAAATATAAAAAAAACATTACAAAATAATTTTTTAAAAATATAAGTAAATTTTTTTATAAAATAAACTAAAACAAACGGGTTCATAATATAATTATCTAAGACGAGACACATTAACACATTGAAGAAATTTCTCAGCTTGGTGGGCCCAGTTGGACGGTACTGTTGGGAAGAAGAGATTCAACTACAGCAAGTTTTAGTTCTGCTAACTCTGACTTGCCGGCTCCGACTTTGGATCTTAATGCTCTAATCACTGCTTTCTCTAACAAAGGTTTCACTGCTAAAGAAATGGTTGCACTCTCAGGTAATTCAGTTAGGATGTGAAGTGTAAATTGACTTAGCTTGCTATTAATTAAGAAAAGTCTCACGTCATAGAGTGGTACTTGAAGACGAATTATATAATAGTGTCTTAAAGTTTAGATGGCTTAAGATATAGAGTGTGTTTGGATTTTAGTTTGGTATAATTGAATATAAAAAAATTGATTAATATGATTGATTTTGATTTTGAATATAATTGATTATGTTATGAGGTATAAAATTAATTTTAATTAGAGTTAAAAATCAAGTGAAACCATGATTTTGTAAAGATATATCCAAACATTCCTATTACATGTTAAAATTAATTATGATTTCAAAACCATCTTTTTAAAAAATCTAAACACCCATTATATATGCCAAAATCAATAATGAACTCAAAACTATAATTTTCTTAAAATTATCCAAATACTTCCATACATGTCAAAATTAATTATGAACTCAAAATCATGATTATTTTATAAGCTACTATTACTTGCTTTTTAATCTTATTTTCAATTATACTTTTTTAAAAATTATCCAAAAATTATATAAATTATTTTACAAATCATATTTTTTTGTTTATAATTAATTTTGATACGTATATAGGTATGTGAATATTATTAAGAAAACCAATGTTTGTATTTACTTATATATGTGCAAAATAATTTAATCATCGTAGCTGAGGTAATTGATTATATATAAACCTCCTGTATTGTTCAGGATCTCACACAATAGGGAAAGCACAGTGTTTAAATTTTAGGGCGAGGATTTACAACGAGACCAACATTGATTCCTCCTTCGCAAAGGCGTTACAAGGACACTGTCCGAGAGCAGGTGGTAACACCAACTTGGCTAATCTTGACGCAACCACTCCCAACTCGTTCGACAACGCTTACTTCAAGAACCTGTTGTGCAAGAAGGGCTTGATGCACTCCGACCAACAGCTCTTCAATGGAGGATCCACAGATTCTCAAGTCACTGTTTATAGTAATAACCTTGGGCCTTTCAGAGCTGACTTTGCCAATGCTATGATCAAGATGGGAAACCTCAGCCCTCTCACAGGATCCAATGGTCAGATTAGGACCAATTGTCGAAAAGTCAATTAATTCGGGCTGAGTTCATATTGATGGCTACGTTTAGGGAATAAAAGTAATGACGAAGTGGAAAGCCATTAATTAGATTTGATCAAGTTTAGTATTTTCAGAAGGTGTAATTGGTTTTAGCTCTATATATATCGTGGTGCGTAAGTGTTGTGTACGTATTATTTTTACAGTGCTAAAAGCCTAAAAGTTGAATCCAGTGTTTAATGTTTGGACTCTGATTTTACGAATATATGATTAATTTCTCTTTTATTCTTGCTCCTTATTTCAACATAATCAAAGCAAAATTATTATATATAACTTACTTTAGATTATAATTTTACATAAAATTAGAGGATTAAAGACAAATTTTGTCTTTCTAAAACTAAAAGACAAAATATCTGTCTTCTATATTTCATTTCATATTGAAATCATTACCGTGCTCAATATTTGTAGACTGAGGAAGGTAGCATCTCCTTACAAGATACATGGCAATGATAAATAATATAAAGAAATTTCTAGATACAAAATCTAAGGACCTATTTGGCTTCTATTGACCTTATTTTTTGTTTCTTAAAAATCATTTTATAATGCAGTTTTTACAATTGTTTTTTAAAAAAAACAAAATGAAAATATATTTAGTTGTATTAATTTAAAAATAGGTTTATAATTAAAAATAGGCTAATAGTGGTAGTTGCAAATAGTTAATGACAATGGTTTATGATAGAAATTGGTCAAGCAAAAAATAAAATGAAAACAAGTTTAATATATTTACATTTTTCTGTTTTTAAAAACAAAAAATGAAAACAATTTTAAAAACAATTAAATCCAAAACATTTATTAAAATGATTTTTTTGTTTTAAAAATAAAAACCAGACAAGCCCTAAGTCATGTGATAGTATTTGAGGAGGAAGGTGATGTGGAAAGTCAAAGCTTGAGGTGGAAGAGTCAATACCCCTAGCAAGTCAAATTGGGTTAGTAGTATAATGATGTACACAAATTTTTACATGAAAAGTGTATCACGTGAATATGAGATATATTGGTGTGTTAAGGTCGATCCCTTGAAAATCAAACAAAATAATGACTAGGCAACAAAGCTCCCATGTTTGTTTACATTAAGCAAAACTAATTATAATGGATTGATTAACTAAAATTAAAATTAAATTCATAAAATGCACTGAGATTCTTAATCTAACAACCATTTGTGTAAAAAGAAATTTAGAGTCACTAATCCCCTGTTAACTTCATTGACTCCATTCTAACCTAATTAATTGATTTCGATGCCAATTTTGTTAATTGAGTATTAATAGTTACAAGTGTCTTTTGATCTACTAATAACCCTCTCTCAAATTAATTATGTTGTGTCTAACACAATTATCCTTGAGGCATTTCAAACCAATAACACTCCATAATGATTTTATGAGGCAATTAGGTATGTCTATCCTAATTATAAATTAGATAAAATTTAATACCCTATTATTCAATCTAATGGTCCAAATGAGATTCCTCTTTATCAAGAAAAAATCCCAACACCCAAAATCACATTTAATATTGGCCAAGTATCAAATAGACATTCAAGCACAAAAATGAGTAACCAAAATCAACATTTAGCTTAACTAATACATAAAAATTGGTCTAATCCATCAATAGGTTTAAAGCTCCTCTAGGTTTAAGGAGAGTCAGCCACACATAGCTTTGAAACCCAAGCTTCTCCATCTCATAAATTGCTTCTTCCTTCTCTCCTAGATGCTCTTGAGCCATTGGAGTCAAAGAATGATGAACCAAAACCTTTAAAACCTTGAAAATATCAATTTTCAACAAAGTTGTCTATTTCACTAAACAACGATTACATTGCAGTGCAAAATCATTTTGTTACTATCATTAAGAATTACATTCTAGCATAAGTAGAGATGCTATGGTATAAATTTTAAGTTTGCTTGCTTTATCATTAATGTTTAATTACTTATAGCATTTGACTCCTTATTTGGATTATCCTATATACAACATAATACCATTAATGCAATTTTTGCTCAAGTAACCAATTCATTTTAATACAATGCTATCAACTCGCTTCTCATTTTCAAAAGCATTTTTCTTTTCTTTTTCTCAAATAATGGTTTCTCTCAAAATTACTTAGATGATTCCGAATTGATTTCAAAATTCCCATACAACATATAAAAATATTTGGAGTCATCATACAACATGGTATGAAAATTTGAGTCAACCTTCCTGGTTGAATAGGCAAACTATTAAACTAGTATTTTGACTAATTTAATAAAATAATTTGTTTATGATTGGTTTTATCATGTTTGATTACAATTTTGATTGCTTACTTTTATACCAGTTCCTTAATTGATTTAATCACCGATTTGATTTTTAGTACCTTAAAATACAATTAGACTTATGTGTGGAACAATCTGGAGTATCTTAGAATATTTCAAAATATTCTAAACATCTCTACATTCCTCCATAAGTTTCTAGAAGGGTCCTTGTAAATATCTAGAGTATTTAATTAGATATTACCATTGACTATTCTAGAAAAGCATTGTACACTGTTGGATGATTTCCATCATCCAATAAGAAGGTGGGAACTTTTTGAAAGATGTGGGAGGTCTATAAATACCCTCACACCCTCGTTTGTAACCATCAAGCAAAGTAGTAAAGCTTTCAAATTCTTTCACATAAGCTCCCCACTCTTTCATGTGTTCTAGCCTCTTTGCCTACATTTTGAGAGTTTGGCTAACTTAGCAAAGATCAAGAGGTTAATCAACCTAAGACCATCATGATTTAAGGAAAAGGGAGTTCCAAGATCATGATAGCTTAAATGAAAGGCAGTAAACCAAGGAGCTAATGATGGTTTGGTCAATAAGTCAACCAATTGATCTTTTAAAGATGAATAAATAACTTGAAATAGTTTAGTAGCAAGGCATTTATGAATAAAATGTTAATATAAGGCAATAAGTTTGGCTCGAGAATGAAAACAAAGATTAATAGCAAGGTAGCTCCAAAATCATTCGAAGAAAATTAAATGAGGAAAAAATGGGAAGAAGAACACCCAAATCTTGTAATACTTGTTGAATCCAAACTAATTCATAGGCCAAGGTAGCAATTTCCTTGCATTTAGCTTTAATATTGGAACAAGAGACAAAGGACTGCTTCTTAGAGCTATAGGCAACAAGGTTATATACAAGAAATGATCATTTTTTAGACATAATCACAGCCAATATTTTATAAGAATCAGCACATATGGTTTTTTTTATGCATGCAATGATGGTGGTGGTGACACTAATACAAATTATGGATTTTATATTTATTGCCGCTATCAGGGAGTTAGGCCATAGTCATTTTTGTGATTGTTTTAGGTGTTTAATTTTATTTTTTTGCATTTTATTTTTCTATAATTTTCTATATTTTTCATCAATTTTAGTGTTTTTGTCATTCTTGCAAGTTTTGTGTGATTTTTCATTATTTTTGTGAATTTTAGTTTTTAGTATCTTGTTGTTGTTGCTTGTTTTTCTTTGTTTGGTGTATGACCTAAAGCAAATCAACTTCTTTTGTGGAATTTGACCCTCAAAATAGAAAAACTTTTTGGAAACTAAGGAGAAACCAACCACAAGTTTTTTCTCTTTTGGTGGTAAATTTTACAATGGAAGCTAGGGTTGGTTAAGGGTGTGGTCATGAGCATGTTTTTAATAATGAAAATAGAAATAGAAAAAAACAATTATTTGCATGATGATGGGAATGTCAATCATAAACATCTTGATTTTCATAACCCAAATGAAGAGAGAAGTATAAAGCAATTGAAATCTCCTAATTGGAATGATAACTCATATGGTTTATATGTTGCTCCTAATGATTTGACTTTTGAGGTTAAACCTTCCTTAATTAGTTCTTTGCCTAACTTTCATGGTTTGCTAGGTGAAGACCATCATAGATTTCTACACACATTGTTCTTGGTTTATGATACTATGAAACTAGGGATTGTAAATGTAAGTGATGTGCAAGCCAGGTCTTTTGTATTTTGTCTTAAAGGGCTAGCCAAGGAATGATACTTTAACTATCCTCCCTATGTCAAAGTCTCTACTTGGGGTGAATTAAGAAGTCTCTTTCTTGAAAAGTTCTTCCCAAATTCAAAGGTCACAAGCCTTAGGAAGAAAATATATAGGATTCAATAAGAAGATGATGAGAGTTTGTATAAGTATTAGACAAGATTCTAAGGGTTATTAGCCAAATGCCCTCACCATCAAATTACAAGTGAACATTTGGTGAAATATTTCTATAAAGGACTCATATTAAGGGACAAGATAAATATAGATACAGCTAATAATGGCTTTCTCATAGATTTGACTCCTATAAGGGCTTAGGAGCTTATTGGAAAGATGTCCTCAAGTGGATCTCAATATTCTACAAGATAAAAGAGGGGAGCACATTTAGTTTCTACCAATGTTTTTGATGAAGCCTAAGTTGATTTGCTTGCTGCCAAGATTAAGAGAATGTTGGCATCCCAACTTTGTCAAGTTAACAATATGAGTACCTTTCAAGCATTGATTCCTTCTTCTTGTACTTTATGTGACTATTTATTACATTTAGATAGGGATTGTCCAATAAAGTTTGAGCAAGTAAATGCCATATATAATGGGAGGTAATTTATGGAGGGAGGTCAAATCAAGGTATGTGTTCCAATACATAAAATCCTCAATAAAAAGATCATCCTAATTTTTTGTATGTTAACTTAAATAGATCTCTCTAAGACAATCAAGCAAGAGAAGCATTCTCAAGCAACCAAGGCTGAGACAATTACTTCAAATAAGGTAGTTCTTCAAATGGTTTTAACAAGGAGGTAGCTCTTTCAATCTTTCTTCTTCTAATAAAAGACTTATTCCTATTGATTCTTCATCAAATTCTTTTATTGATAATAACTTGTTAGCTAAAAAGGTGTTTGAAATGGAAAACAAGTATCAAACTTTGCTTGAAACCATGAATACCAATTTTCATAACTTGAATTCTCAATTGAGTGCTTTCGTTAATTAAGTTAGTGTTTCAAATGCACAAGCTCCTACTCTTCTTTCTAACATCATGGCTAACCCTAAAGCCAATTTGAATGCAATCACATTGAGGAGTGGGAAGGAGCAAGGAGAAATAGTCTATAAGGAGAATCAAAAGCAAGAGGCCATAGCACTTGAAGAAAATTCTAAACATGTGGATGAGTCTTCTTCACCTTTTTTTAGTGCTAATAATTTAGCCATGCATAAGGACAAAGGAAAGATGTAAGAAGAGGAAGTGGTTGTGAAGGATTCTTTACCTCAAGTCAAGAAGCATGCCTTAGCTAAGCAAGAAGAAGTCATGAAAGATCAAGAGATGATGAAGAGATTGCCATTTCCACAAGCTCAAATGATGCCATCACAAGTTAAGGGATCACATGACAAAGAGGTATATGATTTCTTTAACAAAATTTATGTCAATGTACCTTTAATGGATGTCATAAAGAATTTTCCCAATTATGATAAGTTTCTTAAATATTATTATACCAATGAGAGGAAGTTTAAACTAAATGCAAGGGTTTGATTGCATTTGGCCATGAATGTTATTTTGAAGCCTCAATTGACAATTAAGTATGAGGACGCCAAATCTTTTAATATTCCATGTCAAATTGGCATTACAAACTTTTCACATGCTTTGATTGACTTAGGGGTTGCTATTAATATGATGCATTTGTTTATCTATATGGCTTTGAACTTGAATTGCATGAATTATATATACATGATTTGTCAATTAGCTGATAGATTAATTAGGAAGATATATAGCATTGTTAAGGATTTTCTTGATGGTGTCAAAGGTTTGGTTTTTCCCATAGATTTCTATGTTTTAGACGTAGAAAACAATAACAACAACAACAACAACAACAAGCCTTTATCCCACTAGGTGGGGTCAGCTACATGGATTGCAAGACGCCATTATGCTCTATCATTTATCAAGATTTTAGGAATATTATTAATTAAGAGATCACGTTCAACAACTTCCAAGAGTGTTCTCTTAGGCCTTCCTTTACCCCTCTTAATCGGACTCAAAGTTATATGTTCCACTTTTCTCACTGGTGCCTCCCTTGGTTTTCTTTGTACATGCCCAAACCATCTCAACCGATTCTTTACCATGTTTTAGATGTAGAAAAAGAGGAAAATTCTAATGATATTTTTATTCTTAGTAGACCTTTTATAAGGACAAATAAAAAATTGATTGATATAGAAAAAGGAATTCTTACCTTGAAATGTGGAGATGATCATGTTGTTTTTAACATTTATGAGGCAATGAAATATCCTTTTAAGGATTATTCTTTACTTGGTGTTAATGTTAGTGATGTTATATTTGATGATGATTGTGATAGCCAAACACTTGCTTTGATGTCTCATGATGTATCTTCTCTTGTTGCTATACATGTTTCATGCTTTGTCTTGATGGATATGTTTGTAAGAATTGTTTGGAAATTGATGAGTTTTTGCTTGATGTGAGTAACTCTTCCCATGCATTACTAAGTGATGTTAAAATGTCTACTTTTCTTGATCTTATTGGGCATGAAGAAGGTTCTTTTTCTTGTGATATTGGTGACAAAGCTAAGGAGGATATGGGCTTAGAAATTTCTATAACAAAGCTTGATGTTCATGAGATTCCCAAGCTTGAGGAGCAAAATTCTGCACTTGTACTCCATAAGATTATGAGTAACATTGCTAGACTTGAGGACAAGTTTGAATTTGGGGAGATTGTGAAGGTGAATGAAGAGGTTAGCATGCAAGCTAATGTTATTGCAAAGCCAATTGAAGATGAAAAGACATAAAATAAGGAGGAAAAATCAAAAGAAGAGATTAGAGGCAAAAAAAGGCACAAGGCTAAGGCATATAAGGGACTTGAATTGAAGAATCTCATTCCTTCTAGTGTGGAACTATCAACCTTGGAGCTCAAGCCTTTGCCTACAATCCTCAAGTATGCATTTCCTGTCAAAGATGAGAAGCTTCTGGTAATAAGTTGTATTTCTTTATCTTTATTGGCAGAACATGCTTTCTTTAATGTTTAGAGAAAGAACATGAGTGCTATAAGTTGGTCTCTTAGTGACATTCTTGGTATAGATCTTATTGCTTGTACTCATAAGATTTTTCTTGATGAGAATGCTAAGCTAATTAGGAAATCTCAAAGGAGGTTGAATCCTTTTATTTTGATTTTGTTAAAAAAGAGGTTGTGAATCTTTTAAGCATAGGGATCATTTATCCTATTGTTGATAGCGAGTAAGTCGCTCCTACTTAAGTGGTTCTAAAGAATGGTATGATAACTATTGTGAAAAATGAAAAGGGTGAGCTTGTGCCTACAAGGATGTAAAGTAGTTGGAGATTATGCATAGATTATAAGAGACTTAATGATATGACTAGGAAAGACCATTTTCCTTTACCTTTGATCAAATGCTAGAAAACTTGACTTGTAAGCCACATTATTATATCCTTGATGAATTTAGTAGTTATTTTCAAATTCTAATTACTCCTTATGAGTAAGATAAAATTACTTTGACTTGCCTTTTTAGTACATTTGTTTATAAAGAATGTTATTTGGTTTGTGTAATGGCCCATAGACCTTTTAAAGATGCATGATGAGCAATTTTGTGATTATATTGAAGAATGCAGGGAAGTGTTCTTGGGTGATTTCACTATTTATGACAATTCTTTTATGATTGTTTACATAGTCTTGATAAAATCCTTGTGTATTGCTTTAAAAAAGAACCTTGTTTTTGAACTATGAGAAATGTCACTTTATAGTTGATAGAGGCATTGTGTCGGTGCACTTGATTATGTTATTGCTTCTTTGCCATACCTAACTTGTTTTAAAGATTTGATATCATTTTTGGGACATATAAGGTTTTATAAGAGATTCATAAAGGGCTTTAGTGAGATTGCATTGCCTATGTCAAAACTTTTACAAAAGGATGTGGATTTTGTGTTTGATAATGCATGTAAGAAAAGTTTTGATATCTTAAAGAATATGCTCATTTCTCTTCTGACCTTGAAAGCTCCTAGTTAGTCTTTGCCCTTTAAAATCAATTACACCACCATTAGGAAGGAATTGTTTGCTATGGTGTTTTCCTTGAATAAGTTTAGACCTTACTTGCTCAATTCAAAAGTTATTATATTCACTAACCATGCAACAGTAACGTGTCTTTTTAAGAAACTAGACTCTAAACCAAGGTTGATTAGGTGGGTTATCTTAATGCAAGAATTTGATCTAGAAATAAGGGATAGAAGTAGTACTAACAATCAAGTGCCCATCCACATCTCTAGATTGGCACATTTGGAAGATCATTTGATAAATTCTAAAACTTCTACTCCTTGTGATGCTTTTCCACATAAAGCATTGTGTACTATCTCTACAAAGCTTCCTTGGTATACATCTTTAGCAAACTATATTAATTGTGGTGCATTTCCTCCTCATGCTTCTTAGTTTCAAATTGAAAAATTTAAACTAGAGTCTACATTTTACATATGGGAACCTCCTTTGATGTGGAAGATTTATATAGACTTGCATATGCCTAATTTAGAGTTTCATTGGTTCACTACAACAGAATAAGCTAAATATGATGGCTTATATTTGATGGTTATAAGTGAAAAATGATAAATAAAAAAGGCGCTAAATACTTGACGGTTGTTTCAAAACAACCGTCAAGTATTTAGTATATATTTGACGGTTATATTGGCATAACCGTCAAATATATATGCATCGCAGATTTGATTTTTTTATAAATATATTTGACACTTGTTTTACAATAACCGTCAAGTATATTTCGAAAGACTTGACGATTATTTGTAAAAAAGCTTCAAATATATGGTTCAAAAGGAAAAATAAAAAAGTTAATTACTTGACGCTTGTTTACTAATAACCGTCAAGTATGTCTGCATTTTATTTGACGGTTGTTTAATAACAAGCATCAAGTAATATATACTTGACGGTTATTATAAAATAACCGTCAAGTATTGTCTTTTTGACGGTTATTTGTAAAAAAGTATCAAATATATGGTTTAAAAGGAAAAATAAAAAAAATTAATTACTTGACGCTTGTTTATTGATAACCGTCAAGTATGTCTGAGTTTTATTTGACGGTTATTTAATAACAAGCGTCAAGTAATGAATACTTGACGGTTATTATGAAATAACCGTCAAGTATTGCCTTTTAAATTTACACTCCAGAACCTTTTATTTTCACATTTCTGCAACTCGAACATTTTCGAAAATACACCTAGAGTGCTTGGAAATCATTTTCCGTCACTAAAACTGCCCAAAAACACAGATTTAGACTCGATTCTTCTTGGGTTTTGCTCGTGGGTTCCATTTTTTGGGGTTTGTGGATTGTTCGTTCATCCAAGTCTTCATTTAGGGCGTTTCGGGTTCGTTCTCTGTCTTCCATAAGTAAGTTTAATTTCTTCTTCATCTGTTTAATTCATTTTTGGGTTTAGTGTTTAGGGTAAATCTGACTTCAAATTCCCCTACTTGCTTCTCAACAATGCAAAATACGAGTTGTCTTCTTTCCTCCTTCCCCTGCTCTTCTTCTTCGTCCTCGTGCTCTGCCTCTCTTAAATAAGTTGGCCTATCCTTCTTCCTTATGATATTGTTGTCAATTGATTGTAATTAGGGAGTTGATTGGAATTAGCAATTGGAATATGAATTTTTTGTTCATTAGAACTACGATTTGTGATTGAATGTATATAGGCTTTTGTTTTCAGTTCTTTGTTAGTTCTGAAATTAAATTTAAGATTATATGAAAATTAATTTACTATTGGGCATTTTATGAATTTGTTGAAAATTTGCTTCCCTTGTTGTGATGATGGTGATTAATTTTGTTGTTGGATAACTTGATTAGATATGATTGAGTTATATTGAATTTATAAGACAAAATAGATTGTTAGGATAAAAATTTTATATCAATTATTGTTGGGTAACTTGATTGAGTATAATTAAGTTATATGAGAACTTGAATGATAAAGAAAGCTCTTGAAGATCAAGCAAGGCAGCTTTAACTTGATTAGAGCATTACAAAGGAAGCTCTTGAAGATCAAGCAAGGCAGCTTTCAAATCAATTTAAGGATAGGGGAGCAAGCAATGATACTTTATTTCTTGCTCCTTACTGTCAAGGGTAAGCCACTTTCTAGCTACTTTTGGTACAAGTAAATATTTTTTATACTTACTTATTTGATAACACTTGTTATTTCTTATTAGGGGGCACTGGATGCTTATTGTAGTTAACCCTGTTGCTTCAAAAATTTGGTATCTTGATCCTCTTAATGAAGAACCAAGCAATAGGCCAGATATGGTAGAACTTTTTAATAAGTAAGTTGAATTTTTATTAATTGTTATTTTAATATCCATATATATTGAATTTCTAACATTTATTCTTTATTTCCTTCTCAGAGTTGTGGTCTTGTATCGAACTGCGACCAACAAGACCTTGTCCCCTAACTTAAGGGTATTGGACTCTTGTGAGACATGGGTCACAGTTAAGGTAAACCTAATGGACTGAGTTTTTAATTAACAAACCGTGGCCTTTTAACTATTATTTTATTGATATGTGATTTTTTTTGCACAGTGTCCACTCCAACAAGATCAGAGCAATGACTATGGCTATTGCTTGATGAGATTCTTGAAGGACATTATCACCCATGCCCCTACCACATTACCTAACAAGGTATATATTAAATTTAATGATACTTAAATTATAAATTTTAATAACTTTTGTTAGATAGCTATTAACTTGAATTTGTTGTAACTCTTTGCATACAGTACTTTGAGGATGCCTACCGTATTCAATATGTAGCTGCACATATAGAGGAAACCCTTGAAGAGGTAGCTCAGGCTGTGTTTAACATGTGGATAGCAGCAGTGGTTAGGCCCAATTAGTTTTGGTGTACACATTTATTTTTTTGGTCAATTTTATGTCTGAGGCCAATTAATTTTGAAATTTAAACTTGTAAAGTAGGTAAAGTTATAGATTTTTTTATGGCATCGGGTTTAGAGTATAGGTAGATATAAGATAAATTAAAGATATTTAGATTGTAATTTCAATATAAATAATGATTCAATTGTTTTTTATTGTTGGCTGGCTGGTATATATATTTGATTGCTTTGTATTTGTAGGGGGGCTACTTAAAAAGCAGGCCCCAGCTTTTAAAAAAATACATCATAAATACTTGACGGTTATTTAGAAAGAAACGTCAAGTATAAGCTTACTTGACGGTTATTTCAAAATAACCGTCAAGTATGTATGAATACTTGACGGTTATTATGAAATAACCATCAAGTATTTGGCACACAGAATTTGCAAAAGTATATTTGACCCTTGTTACAAAATAACCGTCAAATATTACTAAATACTTGACGGTTATTTTAAATAACCGTCAAGTATATTGCTGCAATATATGCAATATTTAAGTGATTATTTGACGGTTATTTTGAAATAACCGTCAAGTAATCTCTAAAATATTTGACGGTTTTTAACCGTCAAATAAATATATGGCGCCTCATTACTTGACGGTTAAAAACCGACAAATAATTTCTAAAATAACCGTCAAGTAAGAGGGTATTTTGTAGTAGTGGTTATTGGGTAGTTATTATAACACCTTGAATTAAAGATTTATGGAATTAAGTGATAATAGGGGTGAATTGATAATTTAATGTGAGATTAGAGTTTTAGATGATGAAATATTATTTTGATACTTTGGGATGTTATATGAATATATTAGAGTTAGAGGATGCCGTTGTGAAGTAGAGCATTTGTTCACAATGAGAAATTTCCTTAATATGCCACGTGTCACAGCTAATGCTGGATGTGCCACGGCACACAATGCAAAATTATGATAGATAAGAATGTGGTCAGCTTGTGGAAAAAGAAAGAAAATAAAGAAAAAGAAGCACAAGAGGGAGAGGAAGGAGGAAGCTTTGCTAGGGCATAAGGTTTTAGGAGCAAGGATGACATTTCTGACCTGTTACTTATTGGTAAGTCTTGTACTGCCTTAACCTTTGATTCTATACTATTTGCTCTTAGTTTAAACTATTGAGAAATTGAATATGAAAGTTTTAAGAAGTTAATTTCTTACCCTATAATAATAAAAAGATTCTTTAGGATTGAATTAAGACTTTGTGACGAGTTTAAGCTTAAACACTAAAGCATTAAAGCTGTAGGATCAAATTGGTTAAATTAGAAAGAGGAAAATGGGGGAGAGCGGAGAACAAACATGTGAATGCTTGCATCTAGTGGTGATTGAGTATAGAAGGTGAAAATGGACTTAGGATTGATAGTTAGGATTGTTTAGGTACTTAATTATTACAATTGGTACCGTTAGTCAATATAGTAATTGACTTAAGGTGCTAATTTTGTGATAGATTATTGTTTGTAAGGCATGAATTGAGTAGAAGAAGTACAATTGAGCAAGTGTATCACAGGTAATCTTTCTTGAAAACAAAAGGGTTAAGGTAACTATATAGTTTTTTTTGTTTATTAGAAATTATAACTATGTAGAAGTAAATGCGTAAATTATGATTTCAATGTTTGTGAGTTTTCTATGCATGGTTTTGCAATACAAATGGTTTTAGCATGTAATATGATTTTATAATGCTTACTGAACTACTATTGGGTTTCAAATTGTAATGGATATATATATAGTGGAGAATGTGAAAGAATAGTGATTTATGCATGTTAAAAGCATGATCATAAGAGGTAGAGGTTCACCCTAGGTATATGTGAATGTGTGTGTGTAGAGATGTAAGTGAGTAAATTCATATGGTCGAGTTGGTACTATGGAACATCCAGTGTAACAAATTATATCAGGCTAGCACCATAGGATATCCAATGTAGTGATATATTGGGACTGTTACTATAGGACATTTGGGCAGTTTGACAACTCTTAAGTACTCGTTAGGGTGAGGTTAAGAGTCAACGACACCTCTATCACAAGTGTGTGAAATGAGGGAAACCATAATCTGGAGGTGGGATAGAGTACCTTTGGCCGGATGTTTCTACTACTAAAAATGTGCTCGGGTCAATATATAGTTAATACATTAAAGCCTATGGTTTCAATTTAGGGAGCTTTGGAGGATTGGTGAATGGTTAATTATGCTAATGGTTATAATTTGCATGAAAATTTTTGAAAGAAAAACTATGTTTATTGTTGATATATAAACTATTACGTTGGTTTTGATTACTTATATATGGTTATATGTATTAATGAGCTATTTTGATCATTGAAATTTTGATCTCACCCATAATTATTTATATTTTTCAAGTTCTAACGTTAGTGGTGCTAAAGGGGAGGATTTGGACTAAGATTAGAGATTTCTCACAATCACCTATTGTAAGAATTGGTGTAATGAATTGACATACTAATAGTTGTGAATTTGTATATAAGTTGCCATAGGAACAAATATTTGTGTATAAGCTTGTGAATGTGAATGTGTGTGCAAATTTTAAGTCCTAGCCCTATTGAATGTACATATGTGTGTTTGAGATAAACGTCAATGTCATTGGCTAGAGATTGACTATAAATGTATATAGAGAGAATGAATATGTGATGAATTGAAAAAGATTGGCGAATGGTGAAAACTTATGTGAAATATTTTAAGAATACCCAAATGTGTGAAATGGGCAATTAGGTAACCAATTGTTTGTATATGTGTGATATTGTGTATATAATCATTTAATCAAGTGTAATTTGTCTAATTGGATGTGGTCAAGGCCCTAAAAGTGGCTAATGAATTGTGGTTTCAAATGATGATGCTCAAGTGATGAATTTTGACTTAAATTGGTCAAAATACACTTGGGTATCTAATTTTTGAATGAGATATCGGATTGAAATGAAACTAGTATCATTGGTTAAATTTTGAAACAAGCTTCATGTTGGCGCTTGTATCACCCTAATCAAACATCGTATGCTAAAATGACACACATATGAAATTTGCATCAGAAATTGTTATTTTGATAGCAGAATCTGATGTGTGTGCCACGGCGCATGTGTCAACATGCCATAGCATACTGCATAGAGTGAACGCCAATGCATTTATGCCATATGCTGTGACCCCATATTTAATTGTTTGTAAACTTTTTCTTTAGTGACTTTCACATGCAAGAACAAAATGCTTCCGCTATGTAATATTTTATATAATGAGTATTTCAAAAAGTGGTTTTCAATTATTTTTTAACTTGGGATCCCAATTGTTTTAAAATGACTTTAAATTGTTTGTGAGTTTGCATGGAAGATTGAATAGTGATGTTAGTGAGTGAATTATAGTTGTACTCACACCTATTTAACATTTACATGTATTAGCTAATAATACTCATTATTTATACAATTTTCTTAGCTTATTAAGATCATGTTACATGCCTAACTACATTCATATTATCCATTGTGCATAATTATCTAAGTCTAGTATTTATATGTATTAGGGTATTTTCGTCATAAAATACACTTTTTCACAACTTGGATGTTAAGTATTGGAATTATGTATTTTAATAGGCTAACATAATTGGTAAAATTTAGCCTTAGGTTTAAGTTCAAGTGTGTGTATCTCTATACTTGTGTCTTGTCGGGATTTTCTATTCAAATTCCCTTAAAAGCTTTCTTACCTAAGTCTAATTAAATATTCCATACTTTAATCTAATTAAATAAATGTCACATTGATAAAATGATTACTTGATTAAATTGTGACATAGGTGGAATTAAAATGAGATATGAAGACATAATCCGAAGCCATTCTAAAGATATTTTCAAGGGCAAAGTGATGTCACTTATGAACACTTATAAAGGTACAAACTAAGCTTAAAATAGTGCATCACATTGGATCAAAGTAGAGAATTGGAATTGTCACCATTCCCCTCCAATTTTGGAATTAGTTTTGGCCAAGTTGAGTTTTTTTGGAAGACCACAACCATTTGCAAAGTTTCCATTATTTTCATTTGTTTTCTCATTAACCAATTTTGTCCTTGAGCATTCCCATTCATATTTTACTTGATTTTCTCACCTTCAAATGTTTTCTCCCACTTTCTTACTTGTTCATCAATTCTTTCTACCAAACTTTCTACCATATCTCTCTCATCTCTTCACAAATCACACGAAACCACTCTTACTCTTCTTCCCTTCTCAATCTCATCCAAACTATTATACTCTTTCTTGAATCTAAGGCTCACATCATCCATTAGGAGGATCATCATGTTCGACTTAATTAGGACAAGCATAGAGAGCTTAAAGATGGAGATGGAAGGATAGAGATCAAGGAGAATTCCTAGGAGGAAGAAGAAGGAGATGGAGTTCTCACATTTTTTTTCTATTGGATAAGAGATTCCTAAACCTAGTTTTCTCATTTTAGTTCTTGTTATAATGCTTAATCTAAGATTGCATCATTGATGGGTTTATAGCTCTAATTTAAGTTTATCATATTGTGGATGAGAAGATTTGTTTCACTCTATTCCTTTGATTTGTTCCAATGCTACATCTGTGCCACTTTATGTTAATGCATAATTTTATGTTAGCTTGAGTTGATTTTCCTTGAGTTAATTCTTACATAATCTTGTGAGTTAATCCGGGGTTGCATAATCTTATATTCATCCTAAGTTGATAGGATAGCTTGGACAAACCAAAGGGTAGAGAAGCACACTAGGTTACCTAATATAATTAGTAGGCAAAACTAGGTAACTCTTAATCTAGTGGAACTAGACTAGGTTAACTAATTAATCCAACTAGGTTTAATTGAATCTAAGGGGATCACAAGCTAGTAAGGAGTGTTGATTAGTAAACTTATAAGGTGGGTAATCAAATCTCAAACATTATATTCCTAAGGATCTCCCATTACTATCATAAGAGATCACATCCATTTCAGTAGCTAGCATTTAGTTGCACTTTTTAGTAGCTTAGCCAAACAATCAATCATTACATTGGGTAACTTGTAACACCTGTAGTAACCTTTTTATCATTTGACCAACTCTTAGAGAAATGATTTAGGTTGCACCTTAGGCTACACTTAGGGTAGAATCTAGCTTTTGATTTTGTAAGAGAGGTGACACTCTTGTGACCAACTCTAAGAAAGACAAGGGAAAAGAACTTAAGGAAAAAGGTGGTTCCTACTGTAAGCCTCCTACCTTAGTTCATTATATGTGTATTTGACAATGAAATTTCCAAAACTAGAATAATTATTTTGAATTACTTGCACCATTGCATGCTATTTGTGTTGATTGGTTGTATTTAGTACTTTAAGCTTTGTGTATGAGCTATTAATGTCTAATTAGTGCCTAAACACTAGCACACGTATATTTATAATTATTTTGATAGATGTAAATGGATATTTGGTGATTTTATGCTATTTACCCCTTATACTTTTGATGAAATTGGGGTTAAGGAGAGAAAATGTGATTTGTGTTGTATTTATGTGTTGTGATACATTGTACAATTTGTCTTAAGTCTCTTAAAATTGGTCTAAGTGGTTGTGTAGGCTTTTGGCATTTCGATTTAGTTTTGGACACCTTGGAGATTTAAAAGTGTGGAAAAGGAGTATTTATGGTTTTAGGTATGCAACTTCTTGATATGATATAATTTGAAAATGAAACTAACACCATTAGCTAGTTTACTAAATAAGATTTTTCTAAACACCTAGATTACTTTAATTGGATGTCGGGTAAAGAATCAAAGCGAGTCAAAAGTTCACCCTCGAAACTAAGTTTTCATAGCAATTCTAGTGTCACATTTTGTGGTGTGCATCACAACACATGGCACATAAGCCATAACACATACTACAAAGGAGGTTATTCATGCTGTAACAAACACTCGACTACAACGAACACTCCAGATTTGTAACAAAACATTATTTTTGAACCTTTTTCTCTATTATTCAATTCAAATGGCATCTCATGCTTCCAGATATTTTTAGACTCTAATTTATATATGTTTAGGCTTTGAAAAGATTTAAATTGATGGTTCAACTTGGGAAACCAATGAATTATTTGATTATACTTTATTAATTATATTTTTCAATCATTTCTAATATACTAGTATACAATAACTAGTTTTAATCTTTTGTACCATGGAAAAATCTATTCTACAATGGTAGAGTCCATTTATACACATTTTATTTGAATTATTTATGAGTTCAATTCTGTTAACCACAAACCTTAAATTTTTGTCCTTTTCTTTTCAATTATAGTAAGCTCTTTTAAACTATAGTTGAATCCTTTTTACCATAGTAAGGTAACTATAGTGGTTAATCCCTCGTTACCATGGTAATATATGGCACTATGGTTAATTATTTGGATTAAATGAGGAAATAGTACAAAAGGTACTTTCGATCAAACTTTGTCCATTCAGGAAAATTAGTTGGATACCGAACTTTATCATCTCTAATTCTTCCATCTCATGCCATATTAAATTCTTTGCCTCTTTACGTATGATATACAACTGTTTGAATCTTAAAATAATAGAAAAATACCATATTGCCTTTTCTGGACTCTTGCTATCTTTCTTATAGTAGGATGCCTCACACTTAGGATAGTGGGTTTGTAACATCCTAAATTCTCAATCCTAACAACAAATGTTAATTTTGGGATAAATTGGTAATTATTGGATTGATTGAATAGTTAAGATTTTGAATGGTGAGTTAATACTTTAACTTGTTGGGATATTAAATGACTAAGACCAAGTGGAAGAGTGGTAGTCTAGCATGAAGCAAGTGAGCTACAGGGATATATTATGTAAATTGCATGGTTTGTGCATGTGACTTGAGCAAAAGGAAGCTAATAGAGTAAAGAGTACCACAGGTAACCCTTTCTGGTAACAAAAGGGTTGAGATAACCAGATAATTCATTTTATCTATTAGTTAGATTAACTATTTATAAGTAACTATATATGATATGATGTGTGAAATTTTTCAATAATGGTATGAACGTACCTTGCATATTTTGTTTTTTTAAAAGGTTTTATTTAGAAAGTGAATCATTATGGAAGTTATTTAAAAAGTAAACTATTGATTTATATATGTAGGAATTTGAATATGCATATATTTTCATCCACTTGCATTAGAGGGGTGGGAGGTCACCCATATCGAAGAGATGAGCATGAAAAATCCATATGGATTAGCTTACACTATGGGACCTATGGTGTAGCTAGTTTAGGGGACTATTTCATAAAGAATTTGAGTAGTCTAACAACTCTCTAGTGCCTGTAAGGGTGTGGTCAGGAGTCAACAACACCCCTAGCATGTGTAAAGGGGGAATTCATAGTCCTGAAATAGGATTGAACATCTTAGCCTGGTGATTCATCTACGAAAGGTTGGGTAAGGACTAATTTCTTGGGAAATAGTCAGATTCACCCACGAATTTAGTCAAGGATGTAAGAAGGATGGATGAACTTAGGATGGTCATATGTGTGAATAATAAACTTTAAACTTTACAGCAAATAAAGTTATTATTACTTATTTACAGTTATTTTATTTAATAGATGGCTTTGGATTATCTTGGTTACTGAGATGTTTATCTCACCCCCTGGTTTATATTTTACAGGTCCTGAGATTAACTACAGCAAGGGAAATGAACTAGGCTAAGAGTAGTGAGACTATTGGAAGCCTTAGGTTTATGTAATGAATTATTATGTGATAAATTAGTATATTTATAAGTTGCCATAAGAATGCATATTTGTATGTGATATTAGATGCACTTGATTATTTGTGTCTTAGCTCTAATGTGTGAAAGTGTATAATGTGATGTGGAATTTGATCATATGTGTGAAATATGTGGAAAAGTGTGAAAGATAGCCTTATACCATTTTTTAAAACCCAAACTGGACAGTGAACCGAAAATGTTAATGGGTCACAGGTCTCATGGTTCAACCGATCAGATCGGTGGTTGGACTGGCAACCTAATAATTAAATAAAAAATTATTTATATATATATATATATAAAAGAAACAAGCTAGCAAAAATACTACACTAGATTCTTGAATGCATCAGGATTTAGGCATAATCACTTGAAAAAAATAAAACCTCTATTGGCAATAAACAACTCTTAGACAATAAAAAATAGATTCATCTTCATCCATTCAGCAATCGTCCATTTTGCAATAAGCAACTCAAATAATAAAAAGCAAGCTCATCTATTAGCATTCATTCTACTCTATTTAGAACTATGGAGATTAGATTAGATTGGATAGAGATATAAATGAGGGAGAAAGAAAATCTCACTGGGACTAAGAGAGAGAGAGCAATCGATGAAGAAGATGAAGAATGAAGAAGGGGGTTGAGCTCGATGCTATCTAATTGTCTTTAACAGCTACATGCTTATAGGTGTCGATTTACTGGATAGAGTGATGAGAAGGATTTTTTATTTTTCAAAATACCAAATTTATCCTCTTTTTGTGACCTGCTTTTGACCCACAAAAACCCACTCTAGGATTCAAGTTTTTCTCAGCTTTTTAAAAACTGTCCGGCTTTAGGCGGGCTAACCTGGGCCAACTGCTAAAATGGGTTAATTGGTTAAACTAGCCTGTTTTCTTCAGCGAGCGACGGTTCGATCAGTTTGACCATCCAGGTCTTAAAACAATAGCCCTATGTATGTGTAAAGGGCATATTTGTGACAAAATTCAGATATATATGTAATTACATGAAAATTGAGGCCAAGAGGGCTAAGATACTTATGCTAGTGTATAATTGTATGTTTTGAATGTGTATATGATTTGTTGGCCATGTGAGTAAGTTTATGTGCACAAATGTGCAAAAAGGCCCTATTGTGTAAAAGGACAGTTAACTGGCCAAAATTGTATGTGTTGTCATTATTGATGATATGCAGGGTTAGTTAGGTGTGAAGTGTCCTATTGGATGTAGCAAGCTCTTGAAAATAGCTAATGACATAAGGTTTGATTTTAGAATGCTCGAGTAAGGGAAAATGACATAAAGTGGTCATTTTGCATCCGAGTTTTCAATTTCCAAATGAGAAATCATATTGAAATGAAACCTATGTCATTAGTTAAATTTTGAAATAAGTGATGTGTGGGCACTTGAATCACCCTGATCGAACATCGGATGTGAAAATGACGTGTGACAGAAATTCATATCAACAAAGTTATTGTAATAGCAAAATTTGATACATATGCCACGACATATGGGGGACATGTCGTGGCACATGACACAGCATAAGAGTTTGTGGTTCTGTACCACATGCCGCGGCATATATGATACAAGCAATGGTGCATAGTCCTATTTAGGTGAAGATTATTATTTTGTTGTTTTTTTTGTAAGTATAATAATTATGCATTCCTGAATGCTTTCATTGTGCAATATATATACATACTTTTGAGAATTTGTTACGAAACTTTAGGATCCCTATTTTTTGAATAAATTCCTATAACTTAGTAACCTATAGTTAACTCGTAGATCAAACACATGAGGTGCTTTGATTACCTTAGTGTGGTATGTGTTTATGAGTTAGTAATGCCAGGGAGAAGGGCAATATAGGGTTAGCTCTTCATATTCATTCCTGAATAAGATGCAATCATTAGAGCAAACATTTATCTTCTTATAGCTTAGGCCAACTATGTATAAAGCCTTTTTCACTTTATATAGCTGGCCTAGAAGCTTGTTATTTTTCAATAGCATTTGTCTTATTAGAGAGAGCAAGTTTAAGAAGCCTGTATCACTTCATCCCCTTGTATCTTTTAACTTCTACAATTCCAACACAATGGATAATAGATTGAATTCAATACAACCCTTATACAAAAGTATCTCCACATAAATTTTCAATCTTTCCAATTTTCCTAAAAAATTCTAGAGTTCCCCTTCAATTGCATTAACAAACTCTTCGAGACGATTGCATTAACATGTACTTGTATCGAAATTTGATGATAATGGACAACTTTTCCTATACCCCCAACTACTATTCTTCACATCATCATGTGTTTCCCAATATTTTGCCTAATACTTATAACTCTGGTAAATTCCATACTTAAATAGGTGCAATTCATAAGCTTCAGGGAAAACTGACTTCACATTGCCACAACTTAAACAAGGGAAAACAATTCACCCATGATCTTTTGCATTATTTACTGTAAACTTAATGAAGTCTACCACCCCATCTCAATATTTTTTAGATAGATAATTAGCAGATATCTATTCCTTATCCATAATGCCCTTCTTTAAGAAAGATAAGAAAGATGGGAAAGTATTCAATGAGTCACAAACTATCTACATAAATTAAAGGTTGTCTGAATATTTTAAATAATCCATAATGATGCTAGGGTAATTGATTCTTACTTTGGTTTTAAATTGAATATGGGAGGTGAGTCTTACTATTTAAATATTTTTATAGGAACTAATGCAATTAAGTCCATCTTCACATTGTTAGGCATATGCTTTTGATTATCACGACCATTTATATGTGATTTTAATATATTGGGAAATCAATGGTAGAGATTTAAGTTTAGTTTTTTAGGGGGAGATTAATTTTATACTATTTATTTTCTTTATATTTAGTTAGGATTTGTCTTTACTTTTATCATCATGGTTAGTGATATATTTTAATATTTTTAATAGTTTTTTTCCCATGTATTTGAATTTTGACTAAATAATGTAGCACAAACTTCATTATTTAAAATATTTAGACAATTTTGCTAGTATAACAACTTAAAATTGGTGTTCTCTAGACTTATGCCCTCTATTTATATTAATTTAATCAAACAACATATTAAACTCGTTCAAAGATGTTACGCTTGTCCTGAGTGTTATCCAAAAATTACACAATTCAAATAAACTAAGTGTGGTTATGGAGTTAATCCTAAAATCAACTTAGGAAACAAATCATTTAAATCAATAAACAAATACATTATCACAAAATAAACATTTAAAGCTTTAAAAAAAATTTATAGGTTCTACCTATAGTGTACAGAAGCAAGTTAGACAAAAGTGGAATAAAAAGATGCTGTCATGATAGCATTAAATTGCTGTCATGACAGCCCTCCGGGGCCAACTTCCGGGAGGCACTGTTCTACCATTCAACCTCCGATCAAAGTAATTTTAAAGCTCACACGTCACATTCAAAGGGTACTATAAGTGTACCAAATTTTAAAAAGATCCAATGGTCGGATTAAAAATTAGATATGTTAAAATTTTAGTCATTTTTGCTGTCATGACAGCACCTCTAAACTAAATTTTGTAGTGCACTATTTCATCGTCTGACCTCCGATCAGAGCAATTCCAAAGCTCACATGTCAATTTTAAATATTACTATTAGCATACTAAATTTTGAAAAGATCCAACGGACGGATTGAATTTTGTGGATATTGCAACATCATCACTGTTGCTGTCATGACAGCTCCTTCGGACCAAATTCAGGAGTGTTCCATTTCTCCGTCTGATATCCAATTGACATGTTTCCAAAGCCCACACGAAGCTTATAAAAACTTTTACTTGTTACCCAAATCTTAGAAAAATCCAACGGTTGGATTAAGATTTGAACACTCCGAAGCAAAAGTGTAATTTTTTAGTAAAAACTATTTTTAAAATTGTCCAAATCTCATCATAATATCACAAACTTGTGGGTACACTTTGGATATATCAAATAGGACTAAATACACTGATAGAACATTTAAATGATAGAAAAATCCTTTATACTAAAATTTGACCATCCGGGTGCCATTTCCCAAAATAGACCCTAAACCCCCAAAATGCACAAATCACACAAGAGTAGCCAAAAACTATTCCAAATATCATATACACATATGAATACACATGCTAAACATTTTCACTTGGCTCAAATATCTTTGTGAGGCCCACGCACCCACTCTCTCTATCCAAGATGTATGTTTGCCCATAGCACACTATTTACAATGTAACCACTTTGCATTTGCTTGTGGAATCACATATATACCAAAATAAATATTTGCTTGTAGTGAAAACTTGGTCTATTAAATAAATCCATCAAAACCACACACCATAGCTAAGTTTCCTAGCTACAAGTCTACAAGCAAACAAAAATTCATACACAAGCCATACAATCCACACATACTCACACACATATACATAATCACTTCCTACTAGAAACCTAATTCTAAATATATTACAATGTACTTGCTTAAAAGAAAGGGGTATTCCAAGCAAACCCCTAGCTTAGCTCTTTTCCCTATCTACCACTGGATCCTTTACTTGGACCTGTAAATATTGTAAAGAAAGGGGTGAGACAACCAGTTTCAGTAACAGAGAAATCGATATTCCTTATTACAAGGAAAGTCATAGTCAAGTAAATAAATAATAGATTTAAAATAACATATAATTAACTAATTAAAATGCTTGAATGCATGAGATAAGCTGATATAGCCTTTCCTAACCAATAGAATGCCCCTTGGCACTTTTTAGCTTGTAAGTAAACCTTGTACCCACTATACCTCCACAGGTACAACATATTAACTAAGGCATGATCTGATCCACCAAATCGCCTATACCCCTTCGACGTGAATCCTGAGCAGTCAAAGCTAACTCCCTCCCAGAGCCAACCCAACTTACTCTCCATGTAAGGGCTACCTTGGCCTAGGCACTCAACCTCACACTTCATATGCCAGATTCTTTCTTCCACTAAGAAGTGTCGAATACTCAATCCACTAACCACTTTAGTGTACTGAGCCCACAATACGAAAGGCAACGCTGAGTACTGACAGTGAGCCATAGAATATCATAAGACCATATCTCCCCATAGGTGAACTCCCACTAAGATCACGCCTCCTATCCTTTTTCTACCTTTCCCGAGTATTGACCATTTCAACACTCAAGGTAGTATAACAGTCATAATTCATCCCTTAAGCAGTTCTTTAGCCTATCTAAGGTACCAAATCTAGTTGCACTTCCCTAAGTGCAACTTCTCATTTTTTATAATCACAATGCATGCTAATAATCTTATTTCTATAAGTAACATCATTATTAAATAGATAGTAAACATAGTTGCATTATTATTAAAGCAATACCCTATAAACCCTTATAAAACACATTTTATTTGCATTCAATTATTTAAAAAATGTAATGCATGCTAGATAATATTATCTACTCAAAAATAGCTAAACAAAGCAATAAAAAATATAAATTCCCCTGTTACCTCAACCCTTTAGTACCAAATGGGTTCCTCTTGTACAAAATAGGATTTAGCTTGTTCCTTAACTTCTCAACAAGTTCCACCAACAATTCACTACAACATATAAGTGATCCACATCATTTATCATGACAAATAGCATAAAAGAAGACTATAACTCATACCGCATAACTTGGGTCAATGAGCCATAATCCATCCTAATGGTCCATGTATTAAACCAACTATTTTCATAATACCACTTAACCACCAAAACCATTTATTAGCCATCACTAGACTAATTTTCAATTTATATAATTTTCAATAATTAAAAACCTTTACTTAGAATCACCAACTTTTACCATTAGCCCTTATAATAAAAACCAAGCCTTAATTTAAATCTTATTAGGCTTAAATAGCAAAATTATAACTAAATCAATAGACGTAAACTATTGAGGAGCAAAAACCCAACCACTCGAGGTTTAATTTGTGCCCAAAAACACATCTTTTTATCTAATTATCCACTCAAAATATCCTCCCTAGGATCCAAAAAAACCAAAGCTTACAAGAATAAAGTCTTTGGGATAAAAATATAGAAATTCCCTCTTTCAAAAATTGAAGAAAATCAAGAGGAAGGGAAGAGGATTGAAATAGAAAATGTACCTATTGTGTAGCCGAGCTCGCAATGGTCACAAAGCCTCCTAAATCCAAGCCTAACTCCCTCTTTCTCCTCTCCTCTTCCTCTCACTCTCTCGTGTGTTTCTTTCCTTTTTGTTTTCTTGCTTCTAATTTCATTTCCACGTTCTATTTCCTCTTTAAAATGCTGATATAAGACTTTGAAAAAAATTACAAGAAAAGGCCCAACATAGTTTATTAGAGCACAAAAGCTCGAGTCAACTTTGGTAATTTTTTTCATAGTTAAAAATAAAATAAAACCCAACTTTTATTTAGTAAAATTCAAATTCTAGACCTCTATCAAATTATTCTAAATTTTAATTTAATTACAGATATTTTATTTTATTTTTTTAATAAATTTGAGTCTTAAAATTTTGGGATGTTACAAAAGAACTTAACAAAGCTCATAGTTGTTCTATATAAGGGCAATACTAAAATTTCAAAAAAAAAATCGGTGGCATAATGACACAGAATTGAGCATTTCTTGGGCCTAATGCCCTATTTTCACAAATTCAACATTAAACTGACAACAATATAATAACAATATTCACATAGAGCAATTCCATTCAAATTAAATTCATACATATTTAACAATTTTAAGAACAAATATCTCAGAATGTTTAGAATAAAGATGCCACAACAATTTCATAGCAATAGAAAGGTCACAAAGTAATCATTTCATCTACAATCAATCACTCATTCAATCTAATTTAAATAAAATTCTCATAATCTTTTATATAATTTTTTTAAAAATAACTTACCTTTACCAATCAAAACCCACAACCAAATGAGAAAGAGATGGGAGGAGAAATAGAGCAACGAAGGAAAAGTGGCCAATAAAGAAAGAGAAGAGAGCAAATCAGCAAGTAAACAATATCAAGGAAATGACCAAAGCCGTAGTCAAAATGCACCCCAAACAAATCATGATGAGAGAATCACCACCAACACAAACTACAAGTGAAAAGCCCTAGTCATGTCCAACTTCTCAAAGAAACTAAAGTGAAGTAATGTAAGCATCTTAGGTCATTTTTTCCTCAAAGAGCATACATTTTGCAACCAAATCAAGCTAATGATCAATTAAGGTTAAATTCTAGAATTGAATTGAAAAGTTTAAGAGAAATTTAGATGTTTATGTTTGATTTTAATGTGAAACAAAAAAGAGAAAACATGTAGAGATCAATTAAGTGTCAAAGTAGCTTTCCAAGGTTCAATTCCACCACTTTTGTCCTTGTTCTTCCTTACCTTAATTTGAATTCAATTACTTTCTTCAATTGATGTGTGAAGGTATCCTAATTATCATTAACACTAGGTGTTAGTGATTAGACCTAGTAACCACTTAAACTTCAATGCACAAACCACGCTATAGGCTACACCAACTTGTGATTCAACCCTTAAAACTAGCCCTAAATCTTGTCTTGATCATATTTAATGACTTAAACCAATTTAGATTTGATATTAACTAGAATTTAAGACCTAAACAATAGCTAGCACACCTCCAAATAGCAAGAGATTGAAATGGAAACATGTATTCATTCATTAAAACATTGAAGTATAAATACAAATACTTAGAGTGCACAATTAGTTCGAGAATTAAAAAAACATCCTCTTTTATTTTAAACAAGATTTTAGGTTATAATGATTAATCTAAGACCTAGAATCAATAATCCATGACATAAACTATAGAATATAAGAAGGAGATAAGAAGAATTCAAAGCAATTGAAAACAAAAAAAAAGGTTTTACTAGTGTAAAAATCCTTATCTAAACTGATTAAAATTAGTCATTTAAACTGGTTTAGATAAGACCCATTTAGATAAGTGATAGACATCTAAACTGGTTATACAATCAGTTTAGAAATTTCTCATTCTAAACTGGTTCTAAACCAGTTTAGATAAAATGTAAATAAAAATATTTTAAATTTTTTTAGATTTTTAAAAATCACTTCTAAACTGGTTATGGCATCATACCCAGTATAGATATCACAATATCTAAATCGGTTTAAGACCACAATTGGTTTAGTGTGGTCCTAAACTGGTTTAGATATTGTGATATCTAAACCAGGTAGGACAATAATCGGTTTAGATATATTCTTTTATCAAAATAAAAATCATTCGGTTTTTTCAATTAACCATGATAGGATGCAAACCTGTAAATTAAAAGCAATATATACATCCAGCCAACCAGAATACAATCTAATTCAATTAAATTAATGTAAAAATATTTACAATTTCATTTAATATTCAATATCCACATAAGTTCAATAATTTTTCCTAATTCAACTACACATGTCCTAAACTCACTCATTCAGTGGATTATTATTGTAAGGTTTTAACATAAATAATCCTCAATGTCTTCTATTTTCTTAGATCTCTAATTGTGGAAATGGAGATGAATCATTGAACATAAAAAAAATCAAGGATAAGGAATTTAAGTTAGCAATTCTAAGTAAACAAAAGATATATTAGACCTCTAAAATTAGATTTATCTCTTTAGTGAACTTTGTTAAGCTAGCCGTGATAATGTTGTACACATGTCTCAACACATAAAATCCACACAAATTAGTAGAGGGTTGATGGCAACTCTGTAGAATAACACAACATTGTCAAAATTAAATTCAAAAAAAGCTCTACCAAAAAAATTACGATGACAGATATTAATTACCTTTAGTATTATTTATGCAGGATCCTTGACATCATGTGGGACCTTGCCCAATTGAACTTGTTGGCCAATCCTCATAGCTCAATCATCAACATCATATAGTTAATAATTTAATCACATATAATACTGTATTACAGAAACACACTTACTGTTCACAAGACTTCTTCATTCTTGGATTGAGTTTATGATGTAGATAACATAAAAAGAGGATAGAATTGCTCTTTATTGAAAACACTATCAATTGCCAATGTGTACTATAAAAAAATAAAGTGATTTAAGCAAATATTCAATACTATTACAAATAAATTCAAACATGTTTACTTACAGATGGAGAAACAAAGAAAAGTAATACTCCTTACCGCCTTCATTGAGCCTCTGGTTCATGTATTCCTCCTTTGTCTCTTTGATGGTCTCCTTATCCTTAGTGTAACTTGGGCAAAGAAATCTGTATTATTTGTCTTTGCCCAAGGAAACCAACATTTGATGCAAAAACCTACGATAAAAAAAACAAGTTAGTTTCAAGAGCTCAATTGTTTAATTTTATTTAAATTTACACTTAGAATAAGATACTTACATCATTCCAATTTGAATGTTTGTCAGTAGTTTGGTCACCATCAATGAGAATCTGGCCTAGATCCTCATTCTCAATAAAAACTTAGTAGTTGTTAATGCCAACAAGATCAAAAACTACTTTAAAAACTCTAGGAGGAAACGATCCACCATATGCCAATAGGACAAATTGGTCTTATGGATTCAGCTCGTGCAACTATGTCTTTTGACCCACTTTATCAAACAATTGGGTCTCCTATTAAATTAAAAAAGTTAGTAAAATGTGCTTAAATTTAAGGAATGCATGACAATTAATTAGTTTTATTACTGAATCTTGAGGCATCTTAACAAGTCTATTTGGCCACAAGGTAAAGGTACCCTTGGCATCTTTTACTGTCTTGATCTCACCAGTGGGGATGAGACATGAGCATTGTCAATTTGGACCTCTCCAATAGTGACCTTGACAACATCCTTCAACTTTCTTGAAGTGGCATTTTGACCCTTCATGGATGTGACTGCATGCTACTAAGCATTTCTTTACATCCTCTATATATACGAAGCATAACTCAAGATCAGGAGCTAGGTCATCTTTTAAAGGAAGTGGAATGATGTTACTTCCTTTAGTGCTTGAATGACAAGTAAGAGCGTGGGTATGTCAGGCACTCAACTCCTTCTATGAGCTCATCATCATTAACATTTCCTCTTTTATCTTTTGTAATTAGCTTCAAGGGTAATCTCATCCTCTTCCCTTACCTTTGCTCTTGCTTAAGCTAACATCACAGTCATCTCCTCCCTTGTCATAAGTCTTGAAGGATGGAATTAACGAGGTGATCCAACTATATCTCTTATGTTGATCCCTAATCCGACTCCCCTAACACATCTAGGATGCTCTGGTTTCTCTATAGCAATAGTTACGATGTCATTCCTTCCCTCTGGAATGAATGATCTATTAGATTGTTTTTGTTTAAGCTTATTTTGTAACATACAAGTAACAAAAACAAACAATTAGTAATGCTTTATGTTTAACAAAAATGCACAGAGAGCAATTGCTATACTTACAATTTTGGTAGCAACATCATAAGCATACGCGCTTGAAAAGGACTCATCTTTCTTTTAGTGAGCATGGATCTATCTCTCATCGTAATGTATTGGAGATGGTGGAGATAGTAGAATAGAAGGATCAAATCGAGCTTCTTCTTCTCTCTTCATCCTCTTGGCCTTCATCAAGAATTTATCGGCCAAAGCATAACCCCCACAGGACATTATTTGGGGACAATTATTCATCCTCCTAATCTCTTATGCCTTTCTCCTTCTCTCTTGTGAATTAAAATTAATAAAACATATGTAAATTAAATAAACTAATAGAAAATAAATTAAAATAAACCTACTCACCAAAGCTTTTGGTGTAGTCTGAGCCTAAAGAATTCTTCAAAAGTAGCTGCACCTAAAAATGTATACTGGGTGCAAGGATTAGGCTAAGGCTATCCTCTTGGTACCTCAACATACACATATCTGCGAGCTAGTAATGTCTTGAAACTCCTCCAACACTCACAAGCCGAGATCATCAACCTATGTTTAAAGTCTGCATTGTTAGGGACTTCGTAGGTGACCTACAATACATGCCATGCTAATTGTTAGTAATATAGTAATAATAATTAGTGACAAGTGATGAAAGTCAGCTTTTTATACATTGATGGCCTTCCAAATCTATTCTTTCACATATTCTAGGACATCGTCCCATGTGGGTGCTAATATACTCGGCTTGCTTTAGGCTTAGAAGGCTGCAAAATTAGTATACTTGGTCATGTTAGGCCCAATTGGCTTCCAATTGTTATCAAACTGAATCAAAATTTTTTCACCTCTACTCTAATTTAAAGCCACCTCTCTTAATTGTGTGCCACTTCTAGGTCTTCTTGTTCGTGCAAATTGGTTGCTAAGCATGCTTTGGTCTTTATTGCAGGGATGCTATGGTCACCAGTAGTAGATACAATCAAAGTAGAAGGGTTAGCCTAGCCTTAATTAATGCTTTGATTTTCCATGATCCTATTTAGATAATAAAAAAAATTCATGGGTGATATCGCTAATAAAAACATGTTCTAATATAAATCAAACACAAGAAACAACTAATTTAATAAATCATACATGTTTTAAAATAAACAATAGAAGAAATAACTAATTTAATAAATCAAACACAAAAATAAATAAATAACTAACTTTTAAGATAGTTTTAAAAAATGATATTCTCCTATATCCCTTCGTGGTGATCATCTCTTTTTCCATATTCATCATCCACTTTATCTTCTATATTCATTACAGGTAGGCCTCTTAAGAAAGAAGGAGTCTCGAAAATATCAAAATTTGAACAATCCTCATCAATATTAACCTCTCTTTTTCCTTCGATAGCCATTGACCATCTTTTATTTCTCGGATCTGTGACATAAATTTAGAAGAACTCAAGATGTGGCTTCATCTTTCTTCTCTTATGATGAATTGCTCCTCAATCCAAGTTGTTTCTCCTCCAATGATGGCTTCCATGTCTTCACTACTTAATTGAGATGAGAGATTATAGTTAGGAAAGTGGGGGAAAGTGAGGGAAAATCAGGGAAAATGGAGAGAAGTTCAAGAGACGCAAGCTTGAAAATGAGAGAATAAGCAAGGCATGAGTTTCAATATGAATATGAAGAATGAGCTTCACAGTTTATGGCAAACCTCTTAGAAATGATGTGATGGCATAAAGGTAGAAGAATGGGATATGTTCTAGGTGGTCAAAGCCATAGAAAATAAAAAAACTAATTAACAAGTTTGCTTAAGAGCTTCAAGAATGAATATGCCTACCATTCAAGTTAGGTTAACTTGAATGTACATGTGGCTCTTGTAGGATGCTCCATACTTGATTAGAACTTGCTAAATGCTTTTAGAAAGATGATAAAAGGGTGATTAAGGGTTTCTTGGTCAAAATTTTTGAGGCTTGGAGTCATTAGAAGCTCTTTGAGTTAACTTTTACATATGCGTCACTCTAGACTCTTCTTGCTTTCTGATTTGTCTTTTTAATTCAATCTTTTAACCATTTAATCTTCTTTTAATTCATTGTTTGTGCCTATAATTATTCAAAAAAAAAAAGATATTAAAGTGTGTGTGCAAAGTCTCAAGTGATTATTCAAGCTTAATTGCAAGATATCAAAGCATGTTTGTGCTAATTTCCAATGTCCTAGATTATCCAACATAACAACCTTGTGTTTATAGCTTTTTTTGGAAACAACCTAGGATTTTGTTTCTTTTAATGTATTTTTCCAATATATAATGAATTAAAAGCTCAAACTTGTTTCTTTGTACTTAGGAAGACAAAAGACATATTCTAGGTTAAACTTCTAAAATATCCTAAAAAATTACCAAAATGACCAAAATTTCCCTAGACTAAAAAGGAACCATAATTGATTCCCAAGGCCTAAAGATGCCTAATTATGAAAGAATGGAGTTTCTAAGGATGCAATAATGCAAGAAAAATCAATCTAAAATATATAAAAATAATGCAATATGTCATTGAGCACAAAGACAACAAACCTATGATGTTTTCGTGGTGAAGGAAGGCAATGAAGGGCTAAAAAGGTGGGTTTGGGACTTTCAAGCAAGGTGGATCTCTGGTTTTTTCAAGTTAGGTGTTTCAAATTTGGGAAAGAAGAGGGAGCCAATAGGTTTTTTAAAATCAAATACTAAATGGTTCCTTTAACAAAACAATACTTATATATATATATATAATGGTTTTGCAAAGGAAACTATTTAGTAAATAAACAAAATACTAAACAATTCCCTCCCTAGAACCATTTAATATTATGTTGATGTTAGAGCTCTAAAAACTAAAACAAATACTAAACAGTTATCTTAAATAATCATTTAATATTTATTTAATTATAAATTTTTTATTTAACTGTTTAATAATTCTTTTTAAAATTTTTGCCTTTATTTATAAAATTTATTTACATATAATCATTAATAAATGGAGTTAGATAAATTCTTTTTTTTTTCGGTAGTATGTGGAGTCAAAATCAAACTCGAAAACTTACCATCATGCTAACAAAATTATTTACCAAAATGCTACATTTTAAAAAATATTTACTAAAATTCTAGAAGTTGAAATTTAGTTTAAGAGAGATCAAAATCTAAACTTTCTTTTATGTTTGACATGTAAAAAATTCTGCTTCTATCAAATAAAGTTCTATACATTTAATAAAAAATAGGTTAGAATTATGCCCATCATGCACTGTCGCTCTCTCTCTCTCTCTCCCCCCTCTCACACAAATGCACATCTCCTATTCATTGTGCTTTTTTTTTTTGGGTTAATGATGTAACTCCATCACTCCTTCCATGAAATTTACAAACAATTCTCACTCTCTTAATATGTACAACACAGATGTAATATAAATTATATTGGAATCAAATTTTTCTATTAATATAAGGATCTTACTAGTAAATAATCTATAAATATTATTATAAGCACTTTTTAAATCTAGAGGCATGCTCTATTCCAGGTAAGTCCTCGAGACCTAACTCACTTATACTTTTGTTCACAAAAAAAAATAAATAAATTAGAGTGAATTATATTAATATTTTCTTATCTTAATTATATACTCTCTTGGTCCCTATTATATAGGATACTTTTTAGGGAAAAAATGGCTCTTAATATTAGGCACATGGAGGTTATGTATTCTTTTGAACATAATTTTAATTTTTATCTTAATTTAATTTTAGTAATAACAAAAAAGAATTCAGGTATTGAAGTTAAGCTCATTTGGGTTTGAACTTAGCATAGATTTCTTTAAGTTTATAAGATACCAAAACATTTTTGCTTAAAAATTTCCTATATAATTGGCAAAACAAAAGTGTTCTACATAATAGGAACCATAAAGAGTATATAATTAAGATTTTTATTTTTAAAAGAAAGATTAATATATTTCACTCTAATTTATATTTTTTGGAAAAAAAAAAGTTTAGGTGAGTAGATCTCAAGAGATCATTAGGGTTAAGAAATACCTCTAGGCTTAAAAAACACTTACAAAGATATTTACAAAATTACTCACCAATGAAGTTGTCAAGGGAATCCTAAATTAAGACTTAGATCATCCCATTAACTGTGATTAATCAAGGACTAACCTAAAAAGATTATACAATATGAGATTAACTTAAATAAATTCTTAACATGTATTTTCACAAATGATTCAAAACAAAGGGATCCCAAGTCTTTAAAATATTTTAAGAACTCATATCATTTAATTGGACATATGTAGAAGCATGGTAAAGGAAATACATCAACATGGGAGAAAAGCTTCCCCTTTTATTTTCTCTCTATGCCTTACTCCACAATACATATATACATATTTACAACATAACACTTGGCCACTCAAACCCTTCCATAACTGACAATGGGGGACTAAGGTCTCAATCACATTTATCACAATGACTATTACCTAGTCATCATACTCTATATATCATCTATTATATCATCTATTCATCAATACCCTATCATATGCATAAATTTTCCTTTTCATTACATATAATTAATATCAATTGCTCACCCTTGGACATCAAAAACACAAGGGGAGACCATAACAACATTCAAGTTCTCAAATTAAGTAGATAATAACTATTTCCATGTGCACAAATATTTTGGCCCATTAATATAACACAAGCATCAAACCCCATTCCTAAGGGCCCAAAATACATTTCCACCCAACACAAAACCCATAATGCAAGTAGATCAAGAATATATTATCCTAGTTGGTAATATCATAAACTAAATACACATATCAAAATAAAAAGAGAAAGGCCTACAGAAGTGATTATTATCACTTGGCCTAATGCTCCTTTCCTCTATTCTTCTCATATGAGCTAGCTCCTGTAATATGTTAAAAGAGAGGGGTGAGTACAACTACTCAGTAATCAAGGTACATCTAAGTTATACAATTGCATGATAATTAATCATCAATGCAAGTAGCTAATAAATTTATCAAGGTGACCATGTAAACAATTGCATTAATAACATGTTAATCACATTAACATCTAACTTATGTGAATAATCTCAAAAATAAAGTCAAGTACAAAATTTGCACAAACAACCACATATACATTATTCACATAATTACTACATGTTCTCATTTCTACAATTATAATTATATTTTTGACATAGCCATCAATTACTCAAATGACATGATAATAATAATATACATGATCAATCTCTTCCTTATATCCCCCCTTATTTTCTCTGACATGAAATCCGTGGGCCAATAAACCGGAAGGGATTGTCCATGTGGTGAGACTACCCAAGACCTTAATCATACCATGAGGGGCTATCAGGCCAGGGTTACCTTACTCACTTATGAACACGATTTCCCCCAAATCACACACTATGAGGTGTCATACTCAAAACTAGCTTTGCCCAAAACTCCAAGTAGGCCAGTAAGGTCAAGTCCCTTAATAGGAACAATGCTACACTACCTTAGAAGGTAAGTAGTGGCTATAACCCTTAGGATTATTGATTAATAGCCAAGTATCATATAGATTTTGCATAAGCGCTAACTCCTTTACTAAGGTGAACTCCCGCCATATGATCATGCTCATAAGAAAATGCATTTTAAAAACTCATATATATAATTCACAATCATCTCACATGCTCATCAACTTTCTTGCTCAACAAGCATCAAGAATCATTATATTTCAATCATGCCTCTTACATCAATTTTTATATTATTACATAAAACCACATTAGCATCATATAAAACTCAACATGCTTATATACAATTCATCACTATGCATAATCCAGAATTTATGATCAAGAGTGTGCACATCATCAGCAACCATCAATCTCATTACTCACACCAAGTCACAATTAACTTGGTCACAAATCATAGGGTCTCAACAAAGCCACATGCATTACAAACAACCATTCAAAATTTAGATATATATATATATATATTCTTTTGTTTTACCAACATAATTAATTAATTAACATACAAATACATAAAATAGGTTTTCCTCAGTTAGCTCAACCTTTGAGAGGTTAAAGGTTATCCCTCAAGTTACAACACTTCCAAAGCTTTCCAAAGCTTGAATGGTTTCAAAAGAAAATTAATCTACAATTGATCATATTCCAATATGTCAATAATATTATTAACACAATTTTCACTCATATTTTAACACCTAAATATTTATTTTATTTTATTTCATTCTAAAATTTAATTTCATGTATTTGAACCTATCTACTTGGTTCAATAGCCTCCTTCACCATAATTTAATTGAAGTTTGGCTAAAAACATTATTCAAATAATTTTCTAATATTAAAATTTCCCTTTTTATTTCAAAAATTCGCACATAAAAATACCCAAAAATTAAAAACTTGATCTCAAGCCTAGAATCATTATTCTATAGCCATAATAATTTATTTTTTATCTTAAATAATTATCTAAACATTAACAAATCAATCTATATTTTCAGATTTAACCAAAAATCTACCCATAGAGATCTAAGTATAAACTCAAAGGCTTCAAATTCCAATCCTATCAACAAAATAATACTCTAGAATATTTATTATGCTACCAACAACCTCAATAATCAGATTTACTCATTAAAAATTTATCCCTCTTTCAAACCTTAGGTTTTTTAAAATCTCAAAATCTACAATTTCAAGGGGAAAAACGACTAAGAACAATATTTAGAACACTTACTTAATCTTAGAATACTTAAAATCTCATCCGAAGTATCCTATTATGGAGCTCCACTTTCTAAATTAGCTCCCATCAACAACGCTCTCTCTCGCTCGCTCGCTTTCTATACTTGGATGCAGAATGAAAAGGAAGAAGAAGGGAAATTGCCAAAAGGCTGTGTTGGCTTGTTTTTAAAATAGTGTGGGTCCCATGGCTTTTGCTCCTCACCTTTTCTTTTGTCTTTTTTTTTTAATACGTTACACACACATACGGTAAATTGCTCCGCCCCCACCTTTTCCTTATTTTTTAAATTTTAAAATCATTTTCCTTCTTTCTTTTCTTCATCATTTTTTAATAATGTATTATTATTATTATCTCTATTTTATAAAAAACATAACTTAGGATTTGGATTTATGCTAAATTAAATACAACAATAATCTCCTAACAAAATTTATTTATCTCTAAATATTTCTCCAAAATTACTCACTTGCCCTTAATTAACTTAATTAATCTTGGGTTAAATTTTTGGGATGTTATAGAAGTCCTCATGTTGATAGCAAAAATTGATTCCACTCTAATTTATATTATATTTGCATTGTACATACGGCTATGAAAAAAAAAATTCAAAACCTAGTCTTCCTAGTTCGATTCAATCCAAAAAAAAGCAACTCAATAAAAGGACTTGACCAATTAGGTTAGAGAAAATTATAGACTAATATTTTAGACCATATGGTGTGGCTCGATCCAGGTGAATAATTTTTCTAATATTAAATATATTATTTACAAAAGCACAAAAATTAAAATTTTCACATTACTTTTCTCAGTCTAGTCGCACACACCCTCTATCCCATTCATTCTTATTTGCTTGCCCTAATTTCAATCTATATCGCATAGCTACACACGAGATGAGAGAGTATCTCCTCCTTCATTTCAACCTTGGGTGCCACTAGTTATGCCTTCAGCCACCTGAACTTTAAGATTCATGCACCATGTTCACTTTGTTCACTCTTCACTCTTTCTTAGCAACTTCTGCCATGTTCTCGCATATTACAATGAAAGCCACTCCGTGTTTTACTTTTTATTTTTCTTCTCCATCCTCTTGAAATATTTTTATGCTTGCTCTAACTACATCATTGCTAGTATTGAAATAGTATAAATTTTGGTTTTTTTCATCTCTCTATTTTGGTTTTCTACTTACTCTTTCATGGTATAATTTCCCTAAACTTTTTTAGTTGGGGTCAACTGTTATTGTTGTGAACATTTCTATCTACCTACTTTGTTCCAGGAAGATGTGTTCTGTGTTGTCTTATCATATAGGTGCTTTTGTGTTAGTAGAGTTTTGTTATGTGTTACACTTGTTTGTTTGCTAAGAAAGAAAAACAAAGTAAAATGAAAGAGGGTGGAAAAAATTATGATAGCTGTCTCAATTGAAGTTAAGCAGTTGTTGATATGTTATTAGTTTTGATATTGCTCAAGTGTTTTGGACCCTTGTATAGATGATTCCATTTTTTAGGGTATAAATTATTCTATATTTTGTTATTTTGAAGGTTGAGCTTTACTTGTATGTTCATAAATGTATCATGTTAATTAAAAATGGTGGATAAAACTTCTACACCAACTAGTATTGATCAACATGTGCCTACGCAATTACATGGCACTAATTGAAATGAAATGCCAAGTCTTATTAGACCAGCTCCTCAAGTTGTTATTGATCCTGCTTCTAATATTGTACAAGACTGTGGTGCTGAGAATGTTAGTAGAAAGAAAAAAGAGCCTGAAAAGAAATGTAAACAATCACAAGTTAGGAAACATTTTATGAAGTTACCTTTAGAAGAAACAAATGGAGAGGTTAGAGCTTCTTGTAAATATTCCCATGTAACTTATACTTGTGACCTAAACAGGCATGGAATTGAAAAGGAACTTTCAAAAATGTTTAAAAACTCATACTAAGTTACCATAATACTAAAGTAATCAATGTTGAACAACATGACACTAAGTGGGCAAGGATGTGCCTTGGTCTCTCTTGTTTTCAATCAAAATTGATGTAAAAGAGCTCTAGCTAAATATGTTATTTGTAACAAGATGCCATCAAAATAGTTGAGAAGTATGTGTTCAAAAACTTTGTGAAAGAGCTGGAACCAAGATTTTGAATCCCTTCACGAATAACAGTTGCTAAAGATCATTGGCAACTATATCTTGGACATCAAATAAAGACATTGAAGCAAATGTTCAAGAAGTCTACAAATCATGTTTTCTTAATGACTAATTGATGGACATCTGCTTGAAACTTCAATTACTTGTGCTTGACCTATCATTTTATTAATCTTAAGTACAATTTGCATAAGAGGATACTAAATTTCTACATGATTAAGAATCATAAAGGTAAGACTATTGGCAAGACAATTGAGAAGTGCTTACTAGAATGGAAAATAGAGAAGGTGTTTACCATAAAAATGGACAATGCATCATCTAATGAAACAACCTTGTCATATCTGAAAAGAAGGCTAAAGAATTAGAAGGGCATGGTTTGTGGGGGTTATTACCTTAAATTGAGATGTTCTGGACATATTCTTGACTTGGTGGTTAATGATGGGTTGAAAGAGTTGAAGAATAGATTTGATGCAATCCGCAATGCAATTAAATATGTTCATTCTTATCATTGAATTAGAGAAATTGGATGCTACTAGCCTTGTTTGCCTTGATGTTTGTAACATTCTGAATCCTTAATTTAGGAAAGCTAATTGCTAATTAAGGGTAGATTAGTAAATTAGTGGATTAATTAGATAATCAAGATTTTGGATGACAAGTTAGTTTTTTTTTGACTTGTACTATTGAATGGATAGGATCCAGTGAAAAAATAGTGGTATGGAGTAAAGGGTGCAAGCAACAGTGAGATTTCATTTACTGTGCTATACACTGTTGCATGAGTAAGATGCATTATGTAACATCTTAAACTTCAATCTAAGAAAACTAGTTGCTAATTAGAGAAATTAGTAATTAATAGATTAATTATGGTTTTGGATAGTGGATAAATATGTGGTATTGGTTGGTTGGTGTGTTAATAGGATCAATTGCCGAGATGATGATCCAAGACATAACACGTGAGCTACAATGAGAGTTGTCTTACTGTGCCACATGCCGCGACATGTGAAAACCATTTTGCTCTAAATTCATATAAAATATGACATTCCAGCTTATGAAAACCACAGGACAAGGGAAGAGAAAACGTATGTGAGAGGGAGAGAAGAGCTTAGCTTTACTAGGGTAAGGGTTATTAAAAGCTTGATAGTTTGCTTCGACTAGTGACTTACCGGATAAGTTACATACCACCCTGTATAATGTTTCTACCTTAATTTCTCTAAGTTGTCTTGATAAAGAAAATGAATTAAAGAGTTTTAAAGGGTTAGAATATGAGGAAAAGGATTTAAAAGGGCTCTTGGGTGCGAAACTAAAGTTTTGTGACTAGTCTGAAGTTTTATGGTTGAACGTTAAAAATATAGGCTTAATTTAGCTTAAATGGCTAAGCTATTGAGGGTGAAAATTCTAGTTAAATGAATTAGGAGGATCTTTTAGTCATTTGATAGCCTAAGAACATGTAATTGTGATGAATGCGGTGGCTGGATCCAAGAAGTGCCATTAGAGTTGTTAAAAGTACTAAGTGGTGGGGGTTTGTTAATTTATGTTTTGCCTTAAGTGTGAAAACTAATCAAGGAAATATTATTGTATAGATTGAGCAATTGAGTAACTACTTATGGAAATCTACATTCTTTAAGTGAATTAGTGAAAACAATAACCCTTGGTAATAAGGGTAAAAGGTAACTGGAGTAACCTTCTTACCTATTAGTTTGAAAAATGATTTACAAGTATTTTATATAAATTATATGCATTCCATTTTAGGAATGGATAGAGTAGCAGTATTGTAAAAAAAAATATGCATACGAATGTGTGAGTGATGCTTGCAATGTATGCGAAGAGGCATGTACATTTGTATCCGTGAGTGTACCTTAGACTAGGGTATGGGGTCATGGCCCTACTCTGTGTAAAGCTAAAAGTCTTGAAAGGTCCTAGGTGTTGATGATGATTCGCTAAGGAGGACCCATGAGTATATGCATCTATTAGTGTACCCTAGACTACAGTAGGGGATTGTGGCCCTACTTTGTACAAGGCTTGAAAGTCTTGATAGTCTAAGGGTTGAGCATGCTCTATTAGCGAGGACTTAGGAGACCACCTATATTTGTGATACCTAGTTTGAGGTAGTGGTTTGGTAGGCTCTGTTTTGTGTAAGGATGGAAATCCTGTTTTGAGTGTTAAGCTTGGTTCACTAGTGGGAAATAGGAATGCATAAGCATAGTGGATGAATGAGCATGTCATTATGTGTGTATATATTTATACTACTCTGTATTGAAATTGATGCTATTTTATTCTTGTATTTGATTGTGCTTGCTAATTGATAATTGGAGTTTATTCAAGTTACTAGGACATATATCTCACCCTGTTACCTTTATATATAAGTGAAGAGAGTACAAAAAGGCTAGGAAAGGAAGAGAGGAAAGATTAGCTTCATTGATAGTGATATAGCTACCTTTATGTGTAATGAATGTATATTTGTATTTAAAGATTTTTGGTTGCCAACTAAGGTGCATATGAGTATATGAATGTGAATATGTGGTTATGTTGTTTGAAAGCTTGCTTGTATACTTTGGATTGCATCTTGCCGAGTATATCATAGTAGTGAATACATGGGTAGGCCTAGCTGTTATTCAAGCAAGGGTATGTTATGTTAAATAACTTGTTCCACTAGTAATAAATATGAATTGTTGTATGATATGGTGTAATTGTGTGAAGTTGACCAAATGGTGAGGCTTAGCCCTATTTGTACTAGTCAAGTGTATCATGAACCCTAACTATATGATGAGGTGTAGCCCCATATGTGTGATGCAGAGGTGCAAAGTGGAACAAGTATGGTGTTGTTTATAGGTCATGTGTCATGTCTCATATAATACTGCAAGTGTATACTATGGCATTAAGGGGTCAAATTGCGAAAATAATGTGATATATGTGATATGATGTGTCAATAAAGTGTACTTAGTCCTTTTGGACTTAGTTCAAGACCTAAAGTGGTCTAATGAGGCAAGATGTGAGAATTAAACACTTAGGGTACTTAATCTTGAAAAAAAAAGTAGCTTTTACACCCGAATGTCTAATTTAAGATTGGACCATTAGGTCATATCCAAACTTATCTCATTAGATGAGATATGTTATAAGTTTTGTGTTAGTGCTTGAATTACTTCAATCAGACATTGAATGTGAAAATGGCACTCGACCATGATAGCATAATCTAATACATGTTCCGTAGCACATAGTATGAAAGCCACAGTGCATGTCACAAAACCAGAGCACGTTGCTTTGTGCCACTTGTCATGGCATATGGCCTATTTTTGAGAAAATTAATATTTTGGTTTTCTTGTTCCTTTTTACTGAATATACTTTCTACAAAGACAAGATCTCTTATTTTAAAAAAAATTAAGGGTATATCTTTGTTATTGTAAGAAGTGTATTAGGGCTATAAAAAGTAGTAAGAGGATTTAATAGGATGATAAGGACCTAAGATGGTTAAGTAAGGATATCTGGGAGATTTATTATGGTCATTAGTGCTTTTGGTCAATTTGTTAATTAACTAACAATGCTTAATTGTATAGATTACTATGAATTATACATTGATCTAGCAAGAGGAATATGAGAGCATATAGTACCATAGGTAATGTGTAACATCCTAAAAAAAAATTTTAAGACTTGGATTTATTTTAAAAATAAAATAAAATATCTAGAATTAAATTAAAATTTAGAATAATTTGATAGAGGTCCAGAGTTTTAATTTTACTAAGCAAAATTTTGGTTTTATTTGATTTTTAACTATGGGAAAAATTACCAAAGTTGACTCAGGCTTTTATACTATAATGAAAAATGTTGGGCCCTTTCTTGTAATTTTTCTCAAAGTCTTATATCAGCTTTTTTAAACAAAAACTAAATGCAGAAACGAAACAAAGAAAAAGAATAAAGAGCGTGCAAGAGAGGGAACGGACAAGAGAGTGAGAGAGAAAGGAAGAGAGAGAGTTAGGCTCGGATCTAGGAGGCTTTACGGCCGTTGCGAGCTCGACTACGTGATAGGTAAACTCTCTACTTCAATCCTCTTCCCTCCCTCTTTGTTTTTCTCAATTTTGGGAAAGGAAATTTTTAAAATTTGATCCAAAATGCTTTATTTTTATAAGCTTTAGTTTCCTTGGGTTTTAGGGAGGATGTTTTGAGTTTCTATATGGTGTTATAATGTTTTGAGTGGATAATTGGATGAAAAGAGGTGTTTTGGGCACAAATCAAACCCTGAGAGATTGGGTTTTGCTCCTCAATGGTTTAAGCCTATTGATTTAGTTATAATTTTGCCATTTGAGCCCAATAAGATTTAAATTAAGTTTTGTTTTTCATTATAAGGGCTAATGGTAAAAGTGGGTGACACTAAGTGAAGGTTTTTAATTAATTAAAAATTATATAAATTGAAAATTAGCCTAGTGATGGCTAATAAATGGTTTTGGTGGTTAAGTGATACTATGTGAATGGTTGGTTTGATATATGGACCATTGGGATGAATTATAGCTCATAGATCCAAGTTGTGTGGTATGAGTTATAGTCTTCATTAATGCTATTTGACATGATAAGTGATGTGGATCACTTATATGTTGTAGGAATTATTGGTAGAATTTGTTCGGAAGTTAAGGAACAAGCCGAGCCCTATTTTGTACAAGAGAAACCCTTTTGGTACCAAAGGGTTGAGGTAACAGGGGAATTTATATTTCTTATTACTTTGTTTTAGCTATTTTTGAATAAATATTACTAGCTATCATGCATTACATGTTTTAAAAGATTAAATGTGCTTTATAAGGGGTTATGGGGTACTACTTTGATTATAGTGTAAATATGTTTTCTAATTGTTTAACAATAATGTTTTTATGGAAACAAAATTTGTTTGCATGTATTGTAATCATAAAGAATAGAAGTTGCACTTAAGGAAGTGTTATTAACTACGGTACCTTAGATAGGCTAAGTAACCGTTTAAGGGAGATTTATAAATGTTATACTACCTTAGAGTGTTGAAGTGGTCAATACTCAAGAAAGATAGATGCGAATAAAAGGCATGATCTCAGTGGCAGTTCACCAATGAAAAGGTGTGGACTTTTGATATTCTATAGCACACTACCAGTACTCAGTGTTGCCTTATGTATTGTGGGCTCAGTGCACTAAAGTGGTTAGTGTATTGAGTGTTCCACACCTCTCAGTGGGGGAGGGAATTCGACATATGAAGTGTGAGGTTGAGTACTTAGGCCAATCTAGCCCTCACATGGAGAGTAAGTCAGGCTGGCTCTAGGAGGGAGTTAGCTTTGACTACTCAGGATTCACATCAAAGGGGCATAGGTAGTTTGGTGGATTAGATCATGCCTTAGATTATGTTTTGTGCCTGTGGAGGTACAAGTAGGTATAAGGTTTACTTGCGAGTTAAAGAGTGCCAAGGGGCATTCTGTTGGTCATGAAAGGTCATACCGGCCTACGTCATGCATTCATGCATTTTAAATAGCTAAATTATATACTATGTTGAATTTATTATTCGTTTATTCGATTATGGCTTACTTTGTAATAATCAATGTAGATTTCTCTGTTACTGAGACTGTGGTTGTCTCACCCCTTTCTTTTCAATATTTCTAGGTCCAGGCGAAGAAACCAGTGGAGGACGGGGAAAAGAGCAGAGCTAGGGGTTGTTTGTGAATTGTAAAGAACTGCAACCCCTTTCTTTTGAGGAAATCTACATTTAGGATTAGGGTGCCAGTAGGATATGATTATGTATATGTGCGTGAGTATGTGTGGATTGTATGGCTTGTGTATGAATTTTTGTTTGCTTGTAGACTTGTGGCCAGGAAACTTGGCTATGGTGTGGGGTTTTGATGGATTTATTTAGTAGACTAAGTTTTTACTACAAGCAAATATTTATTTTGGTATATATGTGATTTCACAAGCAAATGCAAAGTGATTGCATTACAAATGGTGTGCTATGGGCAAACATATACTTTAGATAGAGAGAGTGGGTGCATGGGCCTTACAGAGATCTCTGAGCTAAGTGAAAATGTTTAGCATGTGTATTCATATGTATATGATATTTGAAATAGTTTTTGGCCACTCTTGTGTGATTTGTGCATTTTGAAGGTTTATGGTCCATTTTGAAAAATGGCACCCGGGTAGTCAAATTTTGGTATAAAATATTTTTTTATTATTTAAATATTTTATCAGGTGTTTTTAGTCCTATTTGACGTGTTCAAAGTGTTCCCATAAATTTGTGACCATTAGGATGAGATTTTGATAATTTTGAAAATGATTTTTACTAAAAAAATTGCACTTTTACATCTGAATGTCCAAATCTTAATCCGACAGTTGGATTTCTCTAAAATTTAGGTCACGAGTAAAAATTTTTATAAGCTTCGTGTGGGCTTTGGAATCATGTCAATCGGATATTAGATGGAGAAACAGCGCACTTTGAAATTTGGTCCGGAGGTGCTGTCATGATAGCAATATTTGTTGATGTTGTAACATGCACGAAATTTAATCCATCCACTGAATCTTTCCAAAATTTGGTATGCTAATAGTAATATTTGAAAGTGACATGTGGGCTTTGGAATCGCTCCGATCGGAGATCAGATGATGAAATGGTGCACCCCAGAAGTTAGTCCAGAGGTGCTGTCATGAGTCATGACAGCAAAAATAACCAATCTTTTAACATGTCTAATTTTCAATCCGACTGTTGAATTTTTTTAAAATTTGGTACACTTATAGTACCCTTTGAATGTGACGTGTGAGCTTTAAAATCACTTTGATTCGAGGTCGAATGATGGAACGGTACCTCCCGAAAGTTGGCCCAAGAGGGCTATCATGACAGCAATTTAATGCTGTCATGACAGCATCTTTTTATTCCACTTTCATCTAGCTTGCTTCCGTGTACTATATGTAGAACCTATAATTTTTTTAAGGTTTTAAATGATTTATTTCTTAAGTTGGTTAGAGGATTAACTCCTTAACCACACTTAGTTTATTTGAATTATGTGATTTTTAAATAACACTTAAAGCAAGTGTTACATAATGTTTCTAGAAACATAAGAGTTAAGGTAATTGGATAATTTGTTATGTTTATTAATTGTTTTAACTATTTATAAGTAAATGTTAATGTAATCTATCATTGTAATCGTTAATATGTTTTGAAATGGTTCTTTTAAAGTAAACTATTGTATAAAGGTGTGCTTGTGATATGTGATTAAAAAAAATGTGGCATTGTGTGTGTAAAAATGACATGTGTAAGGTCTCCCTTACTTAACCACATTTAACTCCATAATTAAGGTAATCAAGAGATTAACCCTCAAAAGATTACCAAAGTTGTAAAATCATATAAAAGAGAACAATTTCAAATCATATAAAATGGGATTCTCAAAACTCAATTTTTAATCTCAATCACACTTAAAAGGTTCAAATTAGAGTTTGAAAGTGATGCAAAAGCTTGAAAAATAAATGGGACCCAAAACTAAGTTTTAAAACTCAAAATAGCATTTTGTGAAGAAAACATGACATGCGCCACGACTCATCCTCTTTTGTGCCATACATCGCGGCGTGAGGTATATTTCACAAAAATGATAAATATCAATTGCCAAAATGATAGCATAGGAATTGAACTTCTAACACATCCCAAATCTCCATCTAACATTCAATTAAGATGGTTTTAATGTTTATAAAAAGCTTTCTCCTAGCTCCAGCTAATAGCATTGGATTCACACTCAACTTCTTTTTCTATATAAAGTTAGACACCAAAACTCCTTTTACTATTTTTTCACAAAAATCTCACATCAATGGTGTCCCAACTCAACTATAAGTGCCAAAAGCTTACATCGACCATCTGATCACACTCAATGGACTCTAGCAAACCTATACAACACACTACACATAATTAAAAACACATATATCTTAAGATCACCACTCAACCCCAATTTGCACAAAACACAAGGAGGAGGAAGTTCTTGCACAAAATCATCATTTTCATTTCATATCTTTCAAAATATACATATTTCTACTTACACAAGTATGTTGGCCTATCCATAAGTTTACAATCAAAACTCATTCACCCGGGGCACAAAATATACAAGTTGTACATTAAGCTAATGCAAGTAGTGAAAAATAATAACATGTGACTCCTAGTTGGCAATTATACAACATTTATACACAAAACAAAGTAAAAAGGCATGAAAGTAGGATTTCATCACAATCCTATACCTCAGAGTGTTTTTCCTCAACTTGGATTTGATGAGCTAAGCCATGAAAATATTGAGAATTGAGGAGTGAGTTCAACCACTTTGTAACCAAGTTTCACCTAATCTATATAGTTGCATATCAATTGTAAACAAATACAAATAGGTAAACATACATATAACACATATGAGGAACTTGGCCGTGGTTCACAAAACTAACAATCATGTGACTAGGCCCAAAACACACATAATCATGTTATTTTGCAAAGCACAACATTGGGTCGCAATACTAACAACCATACACCTTAAACTCATACCAGATCACAATACTAACAACTATGTGGCCAGATTTATATGCATGATCAATGCCAACCTTATACCCTCCTATTACCTCCAATATGAAACTGTGGCTATCACGTGGCTACATCCTTCACAGACTAGCCTAGCCTTCTACTTTTAAGGAGCTACCAGGCTAAGTTTAACTAACTCACTTATGTAATCCAGTTTCCCCCTAATACTAATAACTATGGGGTGTTGTACCTATAATCTAGCCTCCTTATAAACTGATAGAGACTAGTTAGGTTCGAGTCCCTCATGGAACAAGTGGGATAGTCTTGAATTAACCATAGGGCACAAGCTACCTCTCGATTCCAACAGTCAGTGCCAAGGTAAATTTCTAATTCCAATGGTCACTACTAATACCACGTGGATTTAAATCAATTTACTCCTCTCCTTCGGCGAACTCCCACCAATGATCATGCTATACACATTTATCACATAATATGCATTTTAAACAATCAATTCATGGCACATAAACTCACATACTCATATTCAAATATTCCACATACTCAACACATTACACATCACAATTCTCTACCTACAATGACAATCATAATTAAATTCATAAATCACTAATGGGTGGCATAATCAAATTTTCTCTTTCCAAAACCCTTTTCACAAGTTACACACATTGCCAATGTGCATCATCAATTTAATTCATCAACCACATTTCATAAACAAAATTGACATTCAACTATAAAAATTAGGTTTCCCTAGTTACCTTAAATCTTTGAGAGGTCAAAGGTTTACCCCTCACACAAATCACTTTTAAAGCTTCTCACAAGCTTGAATGGTGCTAAATTGGATCTCATTACATTCATAACACGAGAATACCATCATTATCTTATTTGAGGATTTACCAACATAAATCTCCACACACTCTATTCTATCAATCCATAAATTACTACCCATTTATGCCCAATAGGTTCATTGGGTTCCATTGACTCTCATTATCATTTATGAGTTATTAAATGACCATTAATAGTCTGCTAACACTTCCAACAACCACATTTATATTAATTTTAGACACTAAATGCTTCTCTCAACTAACCACACCTAAAATAATTAATGTTGTGTTCCAATACCTTAAACACCTCCAATTATATCCATTTTAACTAATAGGATCAAACCCATACTCCTATAAACTGAAAATGAACTTTCCAACTCAAACCTTATCATAAATTTTCATAAATGAGGGAGAGAAAGGAAGAAGAGGACTTAGATTACTTACCTTGGGTGTTGGAAAACTTCAATCTATTCTTAAAGGTTCCAATGTCAGTGCCCCAGTAGAGCTCAACTGTGTTCTTCGTGTCTTACTTTTCCTTCTCTCTATTTTCTCACACAAAATGTGAACTAATTTATCATAATTTTGCTCGTGTATTGTGATGCACACTGCCCTCCGCCGTGACGCATGGTACAAAGAGGCCCATTACATTTAAATCTACCCTTGTGCGATGCGACGAATTGACCACACACCACGGCATATAGCACAGAGGGCTTCATCTTACTTTTTCTTCCTCTTTCCTTGTCTAGTAGCCTACTATCGATCTAAACCCACTTCTAAGGCTGAAATTATAATAAATTATACCAATTAGGCCCCTCTACCATACACCTCATTAACTCACTAATTACACTCATTAGCTTAACTAATCACACCTAATTTTTCTTGGATGTTACAGTATGACTATATTAGGGGGTGGGATTTCACCTTGAGTGTGTAGAGAAATGTGAATAGAAAATCCACATAGTTTGACTAGCACCATAGGACTTCTGATGCAATAATATATTTTGGACTGTTACTATAGGACATTCAAGCAATCTAGCAATTCTTTAGTACCTATGAGGGTGCTATTAGTAGTCAACAACACTACTACTATGTTTATAAAAGGGGGAATTCATTGTCTGGGGGTGGGATAGAACATCTTTAGCTAGGTGTTTCTAATTGAAGGTGTGCTCAGATCATTGTTTATGTGATTAGTCCAATAGAGTCTATGGGTTTAGTTAGGGAGCATGGAGGTTTGGTGGATAGATGATCATACAAGTGTGTACGCTTGTTTTTATGATAATAGATAACAGAATTTATAAACATATACATGCACATATGTATGTAATTTGAGATAATGATGTAACTGTTTTGATTTACTTGTTTATAATTATTCCTGTTATTAGGCATGGGTGAATTATTAGACTTACTGAGATGTTTATCTCACCTGTGCTTACCATTTTACAGGATTTGACGTCAAGAGCAATGAAGAGAAAGGCCAGGCCAAAAGTAGTAGGACTATTAATAGCCCTTCTTGATTGGTGTAATGAATTTGAGTTTATAAATGTTGTTATGTATATAAGTTGCTTAGGATTGCATTTACATATGACATAGAATGTACTTGTATGACTACATAGGTAACTTAGCCCTAAAGTATGTAAATTTGTGATGTGTGGTAAATTTTATAAATGAGAGGTAAGATACCATTTCGAGTACATGTTGATGTGTTTGATATGGAAAATATCGGTAGTTTGGTCAAGCATGTAAATACAAAAATAGCCCTACTGTGTGTGTTTAAGGGCAATTTGGTAGCCAAACTTGTGTGTATATGTGGTTTTGTTGATATATATGTTTAATCAAGTGTGAAACGTGTGTCTTCCTTGACATTACTAACATTCACCACAAAATCACAACAAATAATGATAATTAGGAGCAAGGATTACTCCTAAACTCACATTAAATACAAAAGGGTTAAAACTAATAATCTTTTTGAAATAATTTTTAAATATTTAGGATCCTATAAAAGCTCTACAAATAAGTAATTTGAGCTCAAACTTAATGATTTATAAAGATATGGAAAGCTTGAAAAAGTTTAGGGAAGCAAAACACTTGAAAACAGGGCCAAAAATGTCATTTTTGTATATTTTGGTATATGCACTGTGGCTCATGATCCATGTACCATAGAATATGGCACAAAGAGGCCAATTCAGCCTCTATACCATGTGCCATGGCTCGTGCACAATGAGCTATGTTGCACATGTCCCTATCATGACAGCAAAATGCTGTCCTGACAACTTTTCGAGATGAATTTGAATGCACACCATTTTTACATCTGATGTCCGATTAGAGTGATTCAAATACCCACGTGAAGCTTATTCAATAAGGTAATTAATGGTATAATTTCATTATGATCTGACACTATATAAGAATTTTAGACACTCAGATGTAAAAGTCAGTTTTTAAAATGATTTTCAAGCAACCAAGTATCAAAAACTCAAAATTTATACCATTAACTCATTTTGAGGCTTGAATCAAGTTCAATAGACTAATATATGCTTGATTGAGCATTTAAACACACAAAAATATACCAAACACAAAATTTGGCTACTTAATGCTGGTTTCACCCAATATAGCCAAAAACACAAAATCACTACCACATACACTATTTGGCCTCTATTGACAAATAATAAACCACATACACATTATCACCACATATATACAACATTCCACGTACTTGTATTAATATTTTAGCCCATCACCACATATTCATATCATATATAACATTGGGTTAAAATACAAAATATCATAGTATAATACAAGTGAAACCAATTAAAATGACATGCATCTCTAGTTGTCAACTCATGTTATCATCCATGTAAGTTTACATACACAACTCAAAATAAAATCATGCATTACAATTGTAATGTAGCAAGTATGCTAGCCCTTGCCCAAATCCTCCCTTGCTCAGACTCAATAGTAGAACTTGTAAAATGATAACTATAGGGTGAGATAAAAATCTCAATAACTAAGATAATCTACATTGTTGATTAACATGCCATGTTATAAACAAGCTTTAAAATAAGCATAATAAACACATAATATACAATCGCCACAATTTAAATGCATGATCATTAATCATCTAGTCCTCCAATACTCTCGATTGAACAATTAGGCTATTTCATGAAACTAAACCACATGTATGGTCCCCAAGCTCATCATTCATGATAGGACTACCCGACTAAGGTATCTTAAACCACTTTTGAACTACAAGTTCCCTCTATTACAAGTAATTAGGGTGTCGTTACTCCAATACCACATCCTACGAATGCTAAGGAGCATAGTCTCCAATTTCGCATCCTTCTAGGTATTAAGGAGAGTAAGTCTCCAACACTATACCTTTTTTCGAGCATTAAGGAGAAACATGAGCTCCACTTGGTGTCTCAAGGTGCCAACAATGCCATATGAACTTAATCTTAACTAATTCCACTAGGGTGACCTCCTACCCTTTAACATGCTGTATTTTACTATATATCTCTACTTGACTATGCATAAAATACTTTCTAAGAAAATATAAAAAATCTTACCACTTACTTCAAAAATATGAAAATTCACAAATCAATACTCTACTCATTTTCTAAAATAATTAACTTTTATAAAATTTATACATATATACATAACAAATCATACAAGAACAACTTGAGAATAACTTATACAAAGTAATAAATTATGTAAATTATCTAGTTACCTTAACCCTCTTGTTACTAAAAAGGTTACCTATGGTACTAAATCTCCTTGTGTCAAAGTAAGTTTTCTCACATCGCAATCTACAACAAGTATCATATGTTAATTTTCAATTAACACAAGCACTATTAGCTACCAATATCATCCCAATTCTCCTGCTTCTCACTCATGTTCTCAACAAAGAGGCTTGTCAAGATTACAATTTGTTCACACAATCCGTTTAAGCTTCCATCTTACTCTATCACAACATAACACTTGACATCTCAACTTATTACACCTCAAAACCCCATAATCAAGCTAGGGCTTAATCCAATTTATACCGAACAATAAATAAGCTTCATATTACTACTTATTCAAGGTTAAGAAACTTAAATCAAATGTTTAGATTCACTTGAAGTCTTTAAAACATAGACTCACAGCTTAATCCATTAAGAGCAAATTCCCTACATCCCAAATCTAATGAAAAAGAGATGTAAAGGTAGAAGAGAAAGGTGGGAAACTTACTCAAGAGTTTAAATGTCCAATTTAGCTTCAAAATCCTCCCAAATTGAAGCCCTAGCAGTGCCCAAATCTTCCTCCTTCGAGTTCCAAGCTTTCTCCTACCAAAACTGACTTTTTTTGATTTTTTTTTTTGCATTTTAGCCTATGCTGTACCGTGCACTATAATGCATGACAAACAAGCCACAGATCATAACATTGAGAGTAAAAAATCACTTTTCCTCCACCCGATGCCACCCGATTCAATCCAACTTCCATCCTAACTCAAATTAGAGCCAAATATGACCCAAAAAGCCACTTAGTAACCTAAAAACATAATTAAAATAATTAATTATTTTCTTAACTAATTTATCCCTTAATTAATAATTTATTCTAGATTTAAAACTTTTAGATGTTATAAATTGTCCTATTGAATGTCATTAATACCCTAAAAGTTGCTAATGACATGTGATTTAAAATTGGGACGCTCAGGTGAGTGAAAATGGCTTGAAACAGTCATTTTGCATTCAAGTACCCAATTTTTTTAAAGAAAATAATTGATTGAAATGAAACCAATGTCATTAGCTAAATTTAGGAATAAGCTTTGTGTGGTTGATTAAATCATTCCAATTAGACACCGTATATGGAACTAGTGCATGTCAAAAGTTCATATCAATTGAGCTATTTAACAACAAAATTTGATACGTGCATCACGGTGCATAATGCACATGCTACGGTACATAACACAAAGTGAAGGCTTATGGTTCTGTATTACAAGTTGTGGCATATGTGTCGCATGCTACAACATATGGCCCATTTTTAGAGCTAGTAACTTGAGCCAAACCTAACAAGCCAGTCCAAACCCACTCCGAAAATTTTAAGGTCGACCCTAAAAAAATAATATTTTTTAATGTTCGGGCATATTCGAGCTGATGAATACCCAAATAAAAAACAACATTTTTCAAATATATATATATAAAATAATAAATATTAATTAATTCGTTAAGTTTTATATTATTTTATACTAAAATATCATATATTTGAGTTCATTACTATAGTTATTTTTAAAAAAATTAAAAATATTTATGTTTTCATATTTTTATTATTTTTAATCAATAAAATATCTCAAAATAAAAATTAAAATATATTTTAATATTGATTTTTATATTTTAAGTCCTAATTATTATTTTTAAAAAAATTTATGTCCTATACATCATTTGAGTTTCCAAAAAATATATTTTATATTTTTATAAAATAAGATAATTAACTTTAAAGTGAAAATTAAATTAAAAATAATTTTAAAAATATAATTAGGGCATGTTCGAATTCTTAGTTCTACTACTAGATAAACATAATAAATAAAACAATATTCATGGATAATTATTTGGTTATTATCCATGCCAGACTTGGTTAAAAATTAAGAATAAACTAGAGTAAAGACCCCTTATATATAGGGGTCAAACAAGATAAAAATTTAAAGAAAAAATTATTTTAATCATAATTAAAAGATTTTGCTTTATGTAATAGTGTGATGGTTATTTTTCTCATATTCTTAAAAGTAAAAAGTACAATCTATCCAAAAGTTATTAAAATTTTGAACTAATCGAGGCAATAATTTTACGTTAGTGGCCTAACCATGATTGAATTGAACTTGATCATAATTAAAATAATATAATTTAATTAAAATATATAAAATATTTATATATGACCATGATAAAAAGAATATTTAGACAACTAAGATGTTAATTTACAAGCAAAGGAAACATTCATGAATAAATTACACATAATACAACAAAATAGTAATAGTTACTTTAGTATAAAGTTGATAAGTTATTATTTTTTTATTTTATTCTTTTAAATTTAAAATATTATTTTATGCTTAACAAACTTATTTAAAAATTAAAATTGGTTTAAAAAATAAAAAAAAATATTTTTAAAAAGTTTTAGGTGTTCAAGTGAACCCGAATAAGCCCAAAGTCTAAGGGCTAGGCTTGGCTATTTAGGCTTTTTTAAAAAAGGTAGGATACTTTAAATCCGATCTGAATAAGGTTGGCCTAAATTGAATAAACCAGGCTTGCTCGAATTACCAACTCTACCCATTTTGGTGAAAATCTATTTTTTGCCTTGTTTGTTTATGTTTTGTTATTTATGCAATCTATTTGCATTCCTAAGGTGTAAATGCATACTTTTGATGAAATTTAGATAGTTTTCAATATATTTTCTTTTAAGATCCCATCTTTTACAAATATTGAATTTCAAATGTTTATATATATATATATATATAAGTTGTTGGTTTGAGTGTAAAGTACTGTAATGTCAAAAAAGACATTACAATGTTAATACTCAGTGGAATTCAACTTACTTGATGTTGGAATCTACTTTGATGTTTCAAAAGGCTTTTGAACAGTTTGAAGATGATGATGATGATTATATGGCATAATTTGTTAGAAGTTCTAAGCGTGAAGTTCCTCTTAAAACTAGTGATTGGAACAAGGCATGAGTCTTTCTCAACTTCTTAAAGGTACTATATGACATAACTTTGATGTTTTCAAGTTCACTAAGTGTGACTTCTAACACTTGTTTCCATCAAATTGCTCTTATTCATAAGTTGTTGGAAGAGATTATTAATGGAGATGTCCTTAGTATGAAAAATAAATATGAAAAATATTGGGATCAAATAGTGAACATGAATCCTTTACTTATTGTAACTCTGATTTTGGATTCTTAGTACAAGCTTGCTTATGTGAATCATATATTTAAACAACTTTTTCTTGATGTCAAAGTTTGCATGGCCATGATGATTAAGATTAAAGATGCCATGTATTGTATGTTTGATGAGTTTTCTAAAGGATGAGAAAGTAGTACCCTAGGCAATGCTTCTTCTATACATCTAAGGTCATAATCAATGTTTGAAGGCCAAGGCTAAGGGAGTATAGATCCAAGTCATAGATAACTGGCATCACAAAAAGAAAAAAATTCATCTAAACCACAATTTGAATTAAATAAATATCTTTCATCTAATTCTATTGATGATACCCCTCTTGATGATGATTTTGATTTAGTAGTATGGTGGAGAGCCAATTCTAGCAAATATAAGGTTTTTTTTGTGATGCCACATGATGTCTTGCTATTCCAGTGTCTTGCTATTCCAGTGTCTATAGTAGTCTCTAAATTGACATTCAGTATGGGAAGATGTGTAGTGGACTCTTATAGGAGTTCACTATCACCAAAGATTACTGAAGCATTTATATGTGCTCAAAATTGGCTACTTCCTAGACAATCTGATGAGAATTACATTTGAGTCGATTTAGGGTTTATTAAGATTTGATTTAGTATCTAAAGATTGTTATTATTTCTTTAGTATCTTAGATTTATTTTATCTATAAGTATTATCTCAAATAAAATAAGATATCTAGCCTAATGATGAAATTTGATTTGATTTAGGGTTTATTAAGATTTGATTTAGTATCTAGGGATTGTTATTATTTTATCTTTAACTATTATTTCAAATAAAATAAGATATCTAGCCTAACTAGATACCTTATCTTCATCTTTTAGATTATGATTTGATTTAGATTTAGATTTATTATTATTTTTATTATTTCTATAGCTCTATAAATAGCCCTAGAGTTCTTCAATTGCATTTAGTTTTAGCATTTGAATAAGAGTTATACATTTTTTCTCTCCTCCTCCTTTCTCTTTATCTCTTTTTCCCCTCTCCCTTCTTGTTTTACATCACAATCTCTTTCTCAATTTGCATCCATATGTAACATTTGGAAAAATTTAATCCTGGTTTATTAACTTAATAAGGATAATTAGTGAGTTAATGAGGTGTATGGCCAGAGGGGCTTAACTTGGCATAATTTTTGTGATTCCAGCCCTAAAAGTAGATCTGGATCAATGGCGGGCCACCTGGGCAAGGAAAGAGGAAGAAAAAGTGAAGAATTATTTTTTTGTGCCACACGCTGTGATGCGTGGTTGGTCTGCAATGCACAGAGACAAATTTAAATGTAATGGGCTCCTCTGTGCCATGTGCCACAATAGAGGACAACGTGTGCCACGGCACATAGGCAAAATTTTTGATAAATCAAATCGCATCTGTGCGAGAAAAATAGAAAAGAGGAAGGAGAAAATGAAGAGCTTGACTTATACTCTGCTAGGGCATGGCATTAGCTTCCATTGTTGACATTTTGAAGCTCCTAAACACCCAAGGTAGGTAATCTAAGCTTCATTATTCCTTTCTCTCCCTCATTTATGATGATATGTGGTAGGGTTTGAGTTAGAAGATAGATGTTCGATCTATAGGAGTATAAGTACAATTCCATTGGTTAAAATAAGTATAATGGGAGTTGTTTATTATATTGGAACACCACGTTAATGATTTTGGAAGTGGTTGGTCCATAAAGGCATTTATTATCTAAAAATTATCATAAATATAGTAGTTAAGAGAGGTTAATATGCATTAATGATGGTTTGAGGTGTTGCTAATGATAATGTGCATTAATGAAATTTAATGAACCCATTAGGTATGAATGGGTAGTGATTATGAGTTGATAAAAATAGAGTGTGTGAAGTTATATATTGATAAAGTTTCAAGAGTTAGACAATGATGAAATTCTTATGGTATGGATGTAGAGAGATTTATTTTTGGCACCATTCAAGCTTGTTGAAGCTCTGGGAAGTTGGTATAGTGAGGGGTAAATCTTTGACCTCTCAAAGGTTTGAGGTAACTGAGGAAAACTTAATCTTTATAGTTGAATGTTAATTATATTTGTGAAATATGATTTATGAATTAAATTGATCATGCATATTGGAAAAGTGTTTGATTTGTGAAATGGTTTTTAGGAAAGAAAACCTTGATTTTGCCACCCTTGATGTTTTGCAAAATTGATTATGATTTATTATTATTGGGTGGAGAATTGTAATATATTATGTGTTGAATTGTGGAGTATTGAGTTATGTGAGTGCATGTATTTTGAATTGATTGTTAAAATGCATATTATATGAGAAATGTGCATAGCATGATTATTGGCGGGAGGTAACCTAGGGAGAGGAGTTGTCGCACTCAAAAATGTGACATGGACGGCGTGAGAGTAGAGGTTCTGGCTTTCCAAAAGAAGACCAAAGAAATGGGAGTCGCCACCAAAATTTTGAGAAAAATCTTGAAAAACCGTTTAAAAGAGCATAAGGATGGTCTGCTAAAATAAAAAATAGGTTCAAAAGTCGATTGAGTGTAGTGAAGGCGTTAGGCACCCCATAACACTCGTTTGTCAGAACGGTTACTTGGAGTTTGTTGTACTCTATTAATATAGTTTTATGATTATTTTAATTATCCCTTTTATATTCATGTGTTTGATATAAAAATAATAAGAATTAAGTGAAAATTATTTATTTATTTACGAGGGAGGACTTGACTCAGAATTCGACTCTAAGGCCTACGTACCCTATGATGGGGATCAAAGTCCATGTAGCTCGGGCTTATAAGTTCGTTGGTGAATATATTTTTTTAAAGAGAAATTAATCAAAAATAATTCACCATTTTGCAAATAAAATAATTTTCTAAAATTTTGATATGTGTATTTTAAATTGCAGAAAGTGATTGAATTTCAATTATTTTCTCTATTTTAAATTTTTGGAATAAAGAAAAGAAAAGAGTTTAAGAATTATTTTTTATTTTTATTTTTTATATTTTATGATCGAGAATTTAACTGCTATACCTGTAGAGCTTTATTGGCTCATATGATAATATAATTATTCTTTATATCTACGGAGAATCCAAACTCTCACATGATAAAAAAGTTTAACAACTTAGTTTATTTACTTAATTTTTTAAATATTAATAATATCATTATTTTTTTTAGTGCATTCATACATATATACTTTTTTTAAAAAGACTCTTAAACATCATACTTGCAAAGCTTTATTGACTTTTACGGTAATAAGATTATCCTAAATATCTACAGAGATTCAAAATCCTCACATCATAAAGAATTAAATATTATATATTTTAATGCATAATTATACAATTTGCATTTTTAAATATAGAAATCTTAATCGTTATACCTGCGAAGTCTTATTGACTTTCATGGTTCTTATTCTAGAGGTCTATAGACATTCAAAAATCTCATATGATCAAAAGATCTAATTAGACAATATGATTATAATTTATATTTATTAATTTAATTAATTAATGGTATAAAAATGTTTTTTTTACATTATTCATATAAATTGAGAATTGTGATATCTGTGAGGACTTATTATCCTACATGATAAGGCAATTAATTTAAGTCTTTACAAAGATTTTTGAAATCTCATGTGAGACTTAAATATTTATTATAAAAAAGAAAATTAATTTTAATAATGGGCCTCTAGAACCCATATAATTGCCCACAAGATTAAACCTCATACCTGTAAAATCTTACTAATTTTTATGATATAAGATCATTTTAAATTTAAATGTTTACATGGATTCTTGAAATCTCACACTGCAAATACATTTAAATATTATACATTATTAAGAATTTTACAATAACAAATAGTTGTGAAGCTCACAGTCAGGAATAATTTCAATGATAGTCTAAAACGTACAAAAGGAAAAGAATCCCAAAAAAACACAACTTAGTACAATGCCACACAAATTAATCATGTAACCTATACAAATTTTAAAATTCCCTAATTACTCTATTAATTGCACAGATTAAGCTTTGAAAAATGAACAAAGGGAAATCGTTACCCCATTGAAACTAAGCCATTACTCTTCGCTTCATCACCTTTCATCTTTACCCTGTTGTATGTGTAACCTAGCTTCTTCGAGTGCTAAATCAGTTGTTGCTTCTCCCTCCGAATCTTCAATTGTTCAGCATCCTCTGTCCTTGCTCCTTGTTCATTATCTTGAGCTGAATGCAGTAAAAGGAAATGACAACAATTCCTAGTCGAGGATGCAAGCTATACAGATTGGCAAATCCCACTTTCATTATGGTATTTAAAGGCGCAATAGTTTCCAGTGATTCCAAGTGCTATTGCGATGACGTGTAGAACAAGATGTATCAGCTTCTTCAACTCTTTCTTCAATATAAGAGATTTGTGACTTATAATAGTGAGAAAGTGAAAGACAAACGTGAAGGGAAGGGCAGGCACAACCAATGCCATATTTAGTGCTCTCTTTCTTAATCTGTTTATCTATTTTGTAGTCTCCAAAAGAGAACAGATTCGATTCCCATCCCATTCCTTAAAGTCTCTCCTCTGTTTTTCTTTTCATCCTTTCTCCTTCTCTGTCACTCTCTTACTCTCTGTCTTTCCTTCTTTTTTTTGTTTCTCTTTTTGAATCTCCCTCTCAAAGCTTCTCTCTCATCCTCGATCTCTATTCAGACCCCTTAACAACGTCTGAAGCAAAATGACAGGTCCTCTCTTCGTTTTCATCCGGTTTTAGTGGTGCCACTTTACTTTGTTTTTTTCCTCTTCTATTTCTGCCACTGCTCTCTCTCCTATCGACCTCTCTTCTTTCTCTAACTTATTCTTTATCTCCCTCTCCATCATTCCCACTCTCTCGGTCTCTTCTTTTACGTGTATCTCCCCTCTTTTTCTGCCTTTTTGCGTGTCTCCTCCATGCTCTATTTTTCTTGCCTTTTCTCTTCTCCTTTTTCTGTCATTATTTTCTGCTTTGTTTGTCAAGTGTGTCTGTGTTTTCTCTGCCAAGTGAATGCGTGTCTATTTTTCTGCTTTATTCTCTGTCTGTTATGTGCATGCATGTGTTTCGTGTGTGCATGCTGTGGCGTGTGCGTCTGAATTTCCTTCTGCGTTTTTGTCTCTCTCTCTGTGTTTTTGGCTTTCTTCTTCTTTTCCCTGTACTCTGCTTCTGCTGTAACGTGCATGATTTTTTTTCTCCATCTGTTTTTCTTGTGCTTTTGTGTAGGTTAGGGTCTCTCTCTCTCTTCTTCCTTTCTGCATTTCATCTCTGCTGCTTCCTGAAAATGCACATGAGTGTATAAGTATTGCATTTTTGCTGGGTTGTTTTTTTTTCTTTTTCCTCTCATCTAAGGCTAAGCAGATAGCCAACAAACATAAAGGCAAATGCACGTGTATTCTGACCAAAAGAAGGATTTTGGAGTTGATGGGTAACCTTCAGTTTATATATATATATATATATTTCTTAAAAGAAACCCAACTCTCTCTCTATTTTTTTTATGTTTATTAATTTCAAAAATTAGATTAAGGGATTAAAAATCTGATTTTGGATTACACAAATATTTCTTTTGAAAAATATAATCTTAAAAAAGATTAAATTTTATTTTTGTGTTTTTATATTTTTTGGTTGAATTCATTATTATTTTCATTAAATTTAAAATATGTCTGGACAAAATACAAGGTTTATAGGAGTAGATTGTTTAAAAATTCACATGGTATTAGCAGTGACTATTGGAATTGAGAACTAGCCTTAGCACCGACCATTGAAATTGGGAGGTAACTCTTGTCCTATGGTTGATTCGGGACTGTCCCACTTGTTCTATGAGGGACTCGAACCAAACTAGTCCCCACCAGTTCATGAGGAGGCTAGATTAGGGGTATGATACCCCATAATTGTTAGTATTTGGGGAAAACTAGATTACATAAGTGAGTGAGCTCACCCTAACCCGGTAGCTCCTCATAAGTGGAAGGCTAGGTTAGTTTATGAAGGATATAGCCACATGATAGCCACCGATTTTGTGTCGAAGGTAACAAGAGGATATAAGGTTGGCATATGATCATGCATAAAAGTCCAGCCACATTATTGTTATTTTTATGGTTCGACATGTGTTTAGGGCACATGGTTGTTATTTTTGTAACCCTGTGTTATGTTTTTACTGAATAACTTGATAAAGTGTTTTGTAGCAAGCCCAGTCACATGGTTGTTAGTTTTGTGAATCGTGGCCGAGTGTGATGTGAAATATGTGCTTATTTGCCTAATTGCATCTATTTAAAATTAATATGCAACTGTATGGGTTAAGTGAGACTTAGTTACTGAGTGGTTATACTCACCCTTCAATTCTTAATATTTTCAAGACCTAGCTCATCGAATCCGTGCCAGGAAAAACATACAGAGGCTTAGAATTTGTGGAGTAATCCTTTATATGCCTCTCTTTTGTTACTTTCATGTGTATTTGTTAATGTAATTGCCAACTAGGATTAATTGACATGATTTATGAACTACTTCCATGATTTTGTGTATAACTAGTGTATTTTGAGCCCTGGGTTAGTGAGTTTTAGTTGTAAACTCGTGGATAGAGCTAAAATACATGTGCAAGTAAGAACATATGTGTTTTGAGAAATTTTAAATGAAATGGTTGATTTTGTGCAATATTTCCTCCCCTTTTATGTTTTGTGAAAATTGGGGTTGAGTGGTGATTTTATGAGATACGCATTTTTAATTGTGTGTTGTATGTTGCATGAGTCCGCAAGAGTCTATTGAGTGTGGTTGGATGGTTAGTGTAAGCTATTGGCACGTGTGGTTGAGTTGGGACACCCTATTTGTGAGATTTTGTGAAAAAGTGGTCATAATGGGATTTTGGTGTTTAACTTTTTATATAAAATGAGTTTGAGTATGAACTAGTGCTATTAGCTAGAGTTAGGAGAAAGCTTCGTACAGACACTGAAACCACCTCAATCGAACGTCAGACGGAGATTTGAGACGCATCAGAAGTTCGCTCCCGTGCTATCAAATGACAGCACTGATAATGTCAGATTTTGTGCAATGTGCTATGGAGCACGGTGTCCCACGCCACGGCACATGACACAGAGAAGACATGCCGTGGTGCACATGCTGTAAGCCATGGCGCACGTGCCATTTTCTGTACAAAATCTATTTTTGAGTTTTAAAACTCATTTTTTGGTCCCAATTGAGTTCCAAGCTTCCACTTTGTTTTGAAAATTCAAATTTAAATTTATTAAATCATATTTGAGATTTGAATTGTTAAGATTGGGATTCCTTTAAAAGATTTTGAGAAATTCCTTTTATAAACTTTACAATGTGGTAATCCTTTGAGGGTTAAAACCTGGATTACCATAATTCAAAGTGAATTGTGGGTTAACCTCAGGGAGGTTACACCATGCTTCAAGAGTTTGATAACTTTCAAGAGATAGAGGGTGTGGTGAAGACTGGTATGTGTTGCAATAATGATATTGACTATTTATATTTTATATGAATTATCATATATGTTTTAGTTGTAATTATTTTTCATTTGTGTTGTAATGTCTTTAAATATTTATATTTCATATATTTTTTAGATCTTTCTAGAGTTATCAATGTTGGAGAGGACGACTGTATCAGTGTCATTTGATGTTGAATGGCACTTATATTTATTAAATTTCTAACTTTCAGATATTTTGGATATATTTTAGGCACATCTCCCTATTTTTTGTTATGTGAAGAAACATGGTGATAGACTAAAACTTAATTTTTGGCTAGCTGACTACATCATGTGGTTGGCTAAATATGTGGATAGTTACTTTTTTTGGATAGACTATGAAGCTTTACAATGCAGTATTAAACCATTGACTAAGTAGGTAGATCATGGTTGAATTATATAGTTACGGTGAGATGTAAATATTCTAATTATGAATATATGATCATTTAGAATTTTGATTTGGATTATACTTTGTTGGACGTGTGGTCCATATATTGACTTTTTTAAGTTGTGTTGATTCAAGTTTAATGACGATGTGAGCGCATGTGTGCTTATTGTAAAGTTGGATATTATATATTCAATAATATCATTACTTGGTCAAACTTCACAATTCAATTTGAATCATTATCTGGTGTCACATTTGTAAAGAAAATGAATTATATGAGAAAATAGAATTTTATTTTATTATATTATTATATTACATTACATTATATTTTATTTAAATTATAGTGAAGATAATTTGAAGATTTTCTTTCTCTTGTTAGAAGAAGATTAAATATATTCATCACCCACAAATAAAAAAAAAAGTCATGTTCCTTTATCAAAATAAAAGTCATGGTCCAATAGCCCAATGTGCCAAGTCCAACCCGGTCTAGGTGTTGGGTTTAATTAGACTAGACCAACCTTCGAACTAAAAATTCCAGCCCAATCTCCATTCTGACTAGACTTTAGGTTGGAGTCCAACCCAATCCAATCTAGTATTGTGCAGCCTTGGTTGTACATGTAATGTCTACCTTGACATTACCAGGGCAACACTCACACATCATTGTGATAACCAGGATTAAATAAAATCCTATGAAGAAGTTACCACAACTTAAGGGTTTAAAGATAATTAGTTTAAAACATTGAAATCCCAAGAAAACCCTTTTTAAAATATTGTTTGAGCTTAAACCATAGTTAAAAAAATTAATTTAGAACAAATATGGAAGCATGGGAAACAAATCACATCAGAATTAGGCTAAAATGCCATTCATCTGTAAATTTTAGTCCATCAGCCACAATACAAGCCGCATCCGCTGTGGTAGATAGCACAAAGGGATGAATCCCTCAAAGGCCCTATGCGTCGCAACACAACAACCATGCGCCGCGGCACGCACCTACTGTCATGACAGCAAATTGCTATCATGACAACCCTCCAAATTTTCAGAGCATGCCGTTTCGCCATCCGACGTCCAATTTAGGCGATTCAAGTATCCACACGAAGCTCGTTAAGCTCTCTAGCTAATGGCATAGTTTCTCACTCAAATAATCATTCACTAAAAAGATGGACATCCGAACCCAAAATGGTTCGTTTTCACCTCAAAGCACACACAATGGTGTCTAACTCACAATACCAAATGCCATTAGCCCTAGAGATACTTTGATTACCTCAAATGAACCACACACAACATGACAATTCATTCATATCACACAAATAAGAATTCATGCTCAAAATGATCACCAAACCCCTATTTGACAATAACACAAAGGGATAGATTGGATTTAACACACATATCAACTTGGTCATTTTAGGCATATAATTCACTTTAATTTCATCGCTTGTAATTGTAACTTGGCCCAACGCAGACACATAATTCATCACATTAACCTTGGACCAAGATACGTATACTTATAACAAATCCATACAAGTAAAATCCAAATTAATGTCATATTCTTAAGTTGGCATTATATATAAATATATATATATATATATATTGACAATATTCGTTACAATACCCAAAAAGAAGAAAGGGAAGAGCTATACAATGACGCTCTTTACTCTTCAAACTCCCATTCTTTCCCCTTACTCCTATCAGAACCCTTACCTGTAAAATATAACCACAAGGTAAGATAAACATCTCAATAACTCATATAGTTCATCAAATGCTTATTACCACAAATAACCATGATAAAGTATCAAAACTATAGTAATATCAAGTATATCATATTTATGAGATAAATGCATCTTTTTACAACAAAACACATAATTTCACACTAGTATGATCATCTAACCAATGAACCTCCAATGCTCCTTGACATGAAACCATATGCTCTCCTGGATCAACTACTTATTGACCCGAGCACACTTTTGATGGTAGAAATACCCAGCTAAAGGTAATCTAACCCACCTATAGACTATGGTTTTTCCCTCTTCACACACTTCTGATAAAGGCATCATTAACTTCTAACCGCACCTTAACAAGTACTAGGAAGTTGTCAGATTGCTCGGATGTCTCATGGTAACAATCCCATATAATATTACACCGGATGTCCTATAGTGCCAACCCAATCATATAGATTTTTTACTCTCATATCTCCACACACATATATCCCCACATATCTCGGGTGAACTCTCACCCCTCATGATCATGCTCTTTCACAATTTCCACTAGTTTTCATCACATTTCCACATCATAAACTTATGTACATAGTATATACATATCAATTAAAATCAATAACCTTTTACAAATTAATTTTCATGCTAAAATTATTTATAATATCAAATTATGCACAAAACTCTTCAAAACCACAACTTTATCATTTGTATTTACTTATACATAGTTATAATAGTTGATAAACACAATAAACTATATAGTTACCTTAACCCTTTATCACATAAAAGGGTTATGGTGGCCCAATGTTAGCTCCACACTTCTATATGCATGATAAAGCTTAAGCAATACTCAATCTATACTATCAAGTGACAATCATCAATTATCACTCCGGTTAACTCTGAATTGACTAGGTTCTAACTGCTTATAACACCCAATTTCCTTTTCTCACAACATCAATCATACCCAAACACTATAACCATCCTATTAAACATCCCAACACACCAAATTCGCTAATCAATGTTTCACATTGTCTCAAAATCCTTAAATTATACTTAGGGTTTGTCCAAACCCTTACCAACAATTCTTAATCACCACAAAACTCATAAACTTATGGTTAGAGGCTTGATTTAACTCTCCAAGACCTTAAATAAACCAATAGGTTCGATCTAAAGCTAAGGGAACCAAAATCATAGTCCTCATTGCCCTAAATGTTCAGATTTTTTGTATAATAAGGGAGAAGAGGGAAGGTGCAACTTGCCCAATGGTGATTCAAGCTCCAAATACCTCTAAAGTAGCCTTAGGATCATGCCTTAGCAGACCATAAGCTCTTCTCTGTCGCTTTCTCATTATCCCTCTTTCTTCCTTCTATTTCTGATCTATTTTTTACATTTGATAAGTGTAAATTTTGCACGTGTGCCACGGTACATTGACACGCCTGCCACGACACATGGCACAGAAAATTCCACAAAATTTTAAACTCCCTTCCATGCCATGACCTACTTAAACATCAACCTAGTCCTCTTCTAAGGCTGTCCAAGGATTCAAAAACTAGATTAGTCTCCTATAAACCTCGCTAAATCAACAATTTATCTAAATTGACTATATTACCCCTTTGAAAACACTGATAATTACTAATAGAAAAACTTAGGATGTTACAGTATACATTAAGAGAGGGAGAACTATTTGTAAATTTTATAGGTGTAGGGGAATCACTTTCATTGCATTAACAAAAAAACAAGGCATAAATGGTGTGCATTTATGTGAGAAGAGAGAGAGTGATAGCATATGGCAAGATCTCTCTCTCTCTCTCTCTCTCTAATGCCTCTTTTACACTATTTAAATCATATCGTGGAAACCAAAGTCAACTTATCTAGTTGAACCATTAAACCAATATCTTAACGTATTCAATAAAATGATCGATTTATGACTAATTTGACAACAATTTTGATAACTAACATTTAAATCAATGTCTTGACCAGTTACTATTCTAGTTTTTAGTAACTTGACTTACATCGTCAAACCCTAAACCATTAAGTTTAATTTTCCAATTATGAGGTCTTACTATCTTTGGCTTCATTTTAGAATTTATCTTACAAGACAATGTTTTTGGGGTATCCAAATTATAAACCCTACTTGACTCATAAGTTACCCAAATTGTGTCAAATTAAAAACCCTGATTAGCAACATCAAACTACCAATAATAAATAAAGCATCCATATGGAGACAATAGGATAAAAAATAATAAAAAATAAAAATTGTGAGATGGAAAGGAATTAAACTCAATTTGATGTATCCAATTAGGGTTTCTGATTAGGAATCAAGATTCAATTCCTTTTTATATAATTCAATAGGATTAAATAGTAATGTCAAAACTAGGCAATACTAATATTCTAAAAAATTTTCAATTAAAAGAATGTATAAACTTAGTAATCATAAATAATCAAACATATTCATTAATATTTTAATGATAAGCAGCTACATGACATTTATCTGCTATCTATCATTCTTCATATATACAGTCACTGAAAATGGGGGCTAGCACAAGCTTATTGCAAAGAACAAATTATCTCCATCATATGACTTGCCAAAGCTTATCTTAGGCACTTTATTTGCCTCCACTCTTGTACATGTTGTCAACAACATTCCGTGCACAAGAAAAAAATGAAGTAATTACATTCATCTTCTATTTCATTGCTCCTAAAGTAAGGTGCTAATCAACAACGTAAATGTTGGTATATAAAACCCAATACGCATGCATGGTAATTTCTACACAGTACATACACATAAGCATTCTTGAATCTACTGAACGTGTTAACCAGCCATTCAAAGCTTTAGCTTATTAGTGAGAGTATTTAGGTTTTGGTTTGGATGACGAGAAAAGTGGAAAGAAAATAAATAGGAGAGAAAACTAGAAAAAGAAATTTCTAAAAATAATATTTTTTTAACTATTTTTAAGAGTTTTTCCTTAGTTTTCCTTCTCTATTTTTCCACCGGTCCAAATGAAGAGTTAGTTTCAACTATCATGTCACAACTTCAATATGGCACTCTGCTAAGTGTGTCAACCTAACCAACACTTCCTATTACAAGTTCCCATCTTATTGTACATGCACACATTTGAACATGTGAATGTGTATATGGTCTAAAAAAAATCTATATTTCCATTAGTTTGTCATCATTCAAGTTAAAGCTACACACCTATGAATTTTGTTTAAGCATGTGCTCAAGTAAGCAAGTTGTCATATCCTACATCGAAAGGACTTGGAGAGAGTCCTAGTTATATAAATGGATGCACTATACACCCCACCAAGCTACCTTTTTTGGGGAGAGAGTAATGGCCTAATGATAAAGTGGTATCAAAATCAAACTCAAGTTTGCCCAATCGGTGGACCCTTCTAGTGGACCACTCGTGAAAGGGTATCCCGAATTGGCCAAGACTTCGGGAGGATCTTGGCTATATAAACAAGTGCGCTGCATACCCTATTAAGTTAGCTTTTTAAGAAAAGAGTAATGGCACTATGACAAAGTGCTTCAGTTGAACTTGCAATTATGCATATCCATGCATGCATTTAAGCCATAATAAAATTTATGATCTAGCTACTTTGACTTCATAGTAGCACATAAAACAGTGAATGAGAAATGACCATGTTGTCTTACTCCTCAATAATTCAGGGCAAACCAATCAATTGAATGCTAATTTCTTACCACTTTAGCCACCGCCATTCAGTTCTTGTTTGTTTAAGTTTTTTTAATGAAAAAATTACTTATTTTCAATGAAAAAATCTATTTTTTGAAATTTATTAAATTTGTTTCAACTTTTCAAAAAAATTCAAATGTGACAAAAAGAAAATTTCTAATTATTTTGATTAGCTACTAAAAATAATCTAATGTGATAGAGATAGAACGCCATAAAAATGTGGAAATATGAGAAGATATCATAAAAGTAGAAAATAACTAAATAATAAATCATTTTTATAAATAGAAATTTACAAAGATATCATAAAATAAAAAAAATTACTATATAACAACCACTCTTCATTATTATAACCAAAAATAAAATATTATTTTTCTTTTTACAAAATCTGTATAAAATAAATCTCTTTATAAAGGGCATGTTTATTTAAAATTAAAAAATAAGTCATTTTTATAAGAAGACATTATTTTATGTTTGATTACATTAATAAAAGAAGTGATTATTAGTTAGTTCTTTTAAATTTTATAATATATTCTTTGATTTTTTATTTTATAAAATGATTTATTATTTAATTATTTTAAAATTTTATGATGTCTACATATATCCCACCTTTTTAAAATACTCTATCATCTATCACATTAGATTATTTTCAAAAGCTACTCAAAATAGCTTCTTAAAATAATCAAAAATCTACTTTATTTTCATATTCTAATTATTTTCAAAAGTTTAAACAAACATAATTAAAACTCACAAAATATTTTTTTTTAGAAAATTAGTGACATCTTTTTTTTTTAAAAAAAATAAACTGAAACAAATGGATCCAAAATATTTAAACCATCTAAAAATCACTTATTTTTATGGTCCTTCCTTGGTAGAACTTAATCTAAGAACAAGAAAGGAGCAATCCTCCATTTGATGACGGCAAACCCACCATTCTCTCCAATTCTATTTGTATGAAGCAAAACAGAAAAATCATGTGATTTTGAGACTTTTACCTAGTAGTACTTAAGCAGCTGAGGCCTCTTCTTCTTATAAGTTAAAGTGATGAGGTCACGTTCCATGTCAAATGGCACTGGCTCAAGATAAACAGCTTTTATAAACTCAAAACCTTTCAACTGCCAAATCAAAATACCAAAAAACTTCAGGTAACATTCCAATATATATAAATTGTACTATATATAGAAAATTTATGGGAAACCACATTATGCATAAGCTATGAATAACTTATCACAAACTCCATGCTTTTGCACGGGCTCATAATTTACTTAAGGAGAAAAAACATATCAAAGGTTTTAAACAACTAAGAAAGACCTTCTTTTCCTTCCCAAGCTTTGTTAGCTGTTTGACTATGTAGTGTTTTGCCCTAGAATCTTTACAAAGAGACTTGAAGTCCCCATTTATATTATTTTCTTCTGCTCAACTTTCAAGTGCTTGCTTGTTGGGATTAATAACGGCAACAAGAAAGGATTCAAAGCTGTTGCCATAAACCCATATCTAAAAGAGCGAAGAGAAAAAGAATATATCAGCAATAACATAAAACAGAATGTTATCAAGCCATGAAAGGAAGGTGAACTAGAAATCACAGCTACCAAATCCTTTACACATAAAGGAGTAGAAACAATAATTTCTCAGCTACATGTCATAAGACTAGACTATAACTAGGACATGATAATATTAAGCATCATAATTAGGACACCATACATCTATAACTAGTTAGTGGACACGTAGAAGCAGTTGAGCACAAGTTTTGTCTTTACATTCGACTACCATTCCAGTAGACAACTTGATGGTAAAAAATTCTAAAGCTTTACATGAATAATTAACACACCTAATAAGAAATGGTTGATTACAAATGTTTAAGCATGCAAGAACTCAAGGACGGTATCGCAATCAGTAAGCAAAGGGTGCATCCATCAATGTGATAGCTGGTGAGGAAATAAAGGTAGGAGAACAGAATATTGTTAGAGAAACTAATTCCAAGAATTTGAAAAGCTTCATGACCCCAACAACCCCAAATGGAGGATCTCCAACACACAATTGAAGCATAAAACTAACTAGTAGACAAGCAACCATAATTGAAGCCCCATAAACACATTATTGAAGCAACTAAATCCTTAGTAGATTCATGTGCTGTTGAACAATTCACAAAAAGTTAATTGCTTAAAATAATTAAAAATTTGGTACTGGTTATTGTTCTTAGAGTTCTTGTTAAATAAAAAAGAAGTGCACATTGGCAATCAAATTCATAAATTATCCTTACCGTTTTAAAAACAATTTTATCAAAAAGTGGAGATGCCTCTTGATGATTTTCCCCTTTTTATATGTTATGAAACTTATTACAACCAGATTTGATGATATTAATAACAAAATAATATAGACTAGGGGCATAATTCTATCATATCTTGAAAGAATCAATAACAATACAAAATGATTTGTCTAGGACATGTAATCAGTTACAATAACATAACACTTACTATGAGTAAGCAAAATTAAACATTGTCTTTGTCAAGAACCCCCTGAAGAAAATTGTTGTGTCAAACCTGTATAGCATAAAATGAATGAGATATTTTATTTAAGGAAGAAAAAGAAATGAACAAAGGGCCCTTGAAATCAAACTAGAAAGATTATTACACAGCCTATAATGTTTAGTAAGAAGAATTTACCTACGTATATCCTATCAAGCACACGAGGAATAGCATAGAAAATAGATGGCTTCAGTTCTCCAATGTCTTCAATTAATAGTTTGACATCTTGCAGCCATTGCGTGAAAGGTAAGCATATTTCTATCAAATCTAGTAGTGAACTATAATATTAAAGAAATTATACTCACTCTGCATTAAGTCAAAATCCAATAGATGCACCATGCCATATAAAGAGCTTCTCAATGACTCTATCAAATATATGTGCAAGTGGAAGATATGAAAGGTACACATCTCTTTCATGCAACTAAAAAATAGGAAAAAGGATGACAAAGAGCTAAATAATTAGCGCCGCCTTAAAATTGAAAGGTGATTTCTGAATCATTTATGTTAGATATATCATACACGTAACTAAAACCCAAAAGAGCCATATTTTAGGTTTTTTCTGATTCAAGTATTCACATGTGAGATTGAGAAACAAGAAAACTTACTTTTTCATTCACACTTTCTAGTAGCCGCTTAACTCCAGCCAATAATGTAATAATGCTTTCATTAGAAATCATAACCCCCTTAGGGTCACCAGTGGTTCTGCTGGTATACATTATTGTACAGACATCATCTCTCTTTTCAACAAGAAGATCAAAACTTTGACCATGACCTTGAAAAAAAAAGAAAAAAATTAGAAATAACAACCAAAAAGAATATCGATTGATGTAAGGTAAAATAATATTTCCAATTGGTTTTGATCTTTAGAGAATGTAGCTGAAACATGAGTACTTCAATATTTTGAAACAAAAAAACAATTCCAAAATTTCCATTCACAACAAAAATCCATGCTTAATTATTTTTTCATCTAAAAGAATTGCATACACTAATCCTTGTGTAAACTACTAGTATATCAACTAATGCAAATAGAGATATAGATTTAACAAATGATAAATAATTGACAGGAGAACTCTTAATGCCAAACTATACAACCAGCAGTAAAAATACAATAACAAAAAATTTGATTGAATAACCCACTAGTTGTAAGAATTCTTCCCATGAATATATTACCAACCTAAAATTTTCAACTTCTTGTTTTTGTTCTGGCGTGACCTTCCCAAAGCTTACAAGTGCTAAACACAAAAGACAAATCTTATCACACTTTCTTCCCTAAAACATAAAGTTTTATGAAAAGGATGTAGCTAAAGATTAGATCTTACTCTTGATATGCTTTGTTGTATTTGGAAATGTCTTCAATAGTTGAAAAGCATTTCACAATGAATTATATAGATAAGTCTACATCTTTACACCACACACTATGGCCATGTTGATAACAAGATTCTATAACATGATGATACAAAAGTATACCTCAGGAATCTTCTTCTCTTCTGAAACTGCAATTGAAACTTCTAAATGGCATATAATAAATTCTATAGCTCCAGCACCCAAATAGCATAACTGACAATGGAAAAACTAAGCTTAAAGTTGTATGACTATCAATATATGTACAGCTGAATCAAGACAAAAAATTTAATCTGATCAATATGATATAACCATGATGAAGAAATATACTAAAGAAAGTGTGGAAGTACCTTAGGTATCATATAAAGGAACACAATAAAGCCCATGAGCATTGTAAGCCTGCATTTATTTGTAGCATCAGTTAGAAACCATCAACTATGTGAATAAAAGTTTAGCAACATAAAAGCAGCATGGCTAGGTGACTAAAGATTCCTCAATATAAGTAAAAAACCTAATACTAGAAGGGAAACTTTGTAAAATGCAAATAACACATAGAAGAAAGAAAGTTTCAGTACATAAATGACTTAGTCTCCTTCATATTCTAAAAAATATTAAAAACAACAACAAAAACAAAAACCACAAAAACAATACATTAAACAATTGATGAATAAACATGATAGATGCACATATCAACATATAAATTGAATAAAATCTTGCAAATATCATAGTAGTAAGAAAATAGATGGAAACTGGCTAACAAAACATAAAACAAAATAATAGTACCTCCATGCTTATAATCTACTCTAGACAATTAGCACCATAAATACCACACTTTACACCCTAAAACCAAAAATGTGGATATCTAACACTACTACAAAAATCTAAATATAAGACGACATAAAAAATGATGGTTAAATAAAAATATATCATATATAAAAGAGGCAGGTGATGATCAGAACATAAATGACGGGTGTTTAAACACCCATCATTTATTGTCAAACTTTAAATGATGGGTGTTTAAAACACCTGCCATTTAAAGGTTAAAAAACCTTTCAGTTTCTTAATTTAAAAAAATAAATAAGAAACTAAACTTTAAATGACAAGTGTTCTAAACACCCATCATTTAAAGTCTGATAATAAATGACAGGTGCTTAAACACCCGTCATTTATTATAGCCCAACGTTTCATTTTCTCTGGGAGGAAAACTAATAAAAAAATTTGAACTTTAAATGATGGATATTTAAAATACCTATCATTTAAAGTCTAAACAATATATGGCGGGTATTTTAAACACCCGTCATATATTGTTGCCTAACGTTTTAGTTTCTAAAAGTTAAAATAATTAAAAAAATTTTAAACTTTAAATGACGGGTGTTTTACGTAACATCCTGAATTTCTTAATTTTAAGCTTAGAGGTTAATCGAGAGTGAAGTGAAAGTTAGTGTGGGATTAGAGATTCGGATGATTAATTAGTATTTTGACTTGTTTGTGTGTTATATGAATAGATATGGGTTATAGGAGTGCATTTCAGGTCGAAGCAAGTGCACATGGTAAGAATAAATCTCACTATGCCATGTGCCGTGGCTTGTGCTGAATGCGCGTCGCGTATGGACTAGAAAATCACTTCTTAAGTTATGAAATGGGGTGATTTTTAGAAGTGAAAATGTGGAAACACACGAGATAGAGAGAGGAAAAGGGCTGAGGAGCTAAGTTAAGCTATTTTAGAGTGGTGGAAGGTGATTCGGATTGGTAACTTATCAGGTAAGCTATGTATAACTCTTACCTTCCATTCTACACAAATTTCTCTAAAAATGAGTTATAGGGAAATTGAATTGGTGGAATTTGAGGAGTTTGATTCTTTCTTAATTGTAATAAAAAGGTTTTTAGAGGTTAAATTAGAGCTTTGCGACTGGTTTAGAGCTGAATGGTAGAGCTTTGAACCTGTAGGCTCAATTTTAGCCTTTAGAGAGAGAAAGTTAGGGCAAGAATCTAATTTGAGTAAAATAAGACCGGTTGAGGTGATGTAAAGTAGTAATTGGGTAGTCATAGACTTAGAATGGATAAATGGAAAAGAGTTTATGGATGAATATATCCCTAAGTAGTAAAAATGAGTTTTTGGTCAAAATAGACCAAATGACTAAAATGTACCAAATATATTCAAATTGGCATATTAGATGCGTGAGTAGAGAAAGAAAGCTTGAGATAAGCTTGTGTGATAATTGAAATCTATGGGTAACCTTTTTAGTGATAGAGGGGTTGAGGTAACTGAATAACTTCCTTTGTTTAACTATTTATTGTAACTAAATGTTAGTATGCAATGTAGTGTATGAAACAATTTTAAACTAAGCATGTTTTATAGCATTGATTGATTGTTGTGTCTGAATGGCTTTTGATTGAAATAAGCATGGAAATGTGTGTTTTGTAATGAAAAGTATTATATGCATATGTTATGTGTAAGAAAGTATTAAATGATAAATGAGAACCTTAAATGGTTCGAGAAAGCATGATTATAGGGGTGAAAATTTACCCGAGTGTAGGAGATGATAAAGACCATATGGCAAAGTTTCCTTAATACCCTTTTGGGTGTGGTGTTGGAAACAATTCTCCTTAGTGCCTTGAAATGTATGGTGTTGGAGAAGATTTCCTTAGTGCATATTGAGGTACAGTGTTGGAGATGAGAGATTCCTTAGTATCTTTATGATATGGTATTGGAGTCAACAACACCTGATTGTGTGTATTAGGAAAACCATAGTCTATATTGTGCGTTAGAATATCTTTAGCTGGGTAATTCTACGACTGCAGGTGAGCTCAAGACTAATAAGAGTGTACATTGGTCTAAAATGAGCCTATGACTTCGTGTCGGGGTGATTTGGAGGTCTAGTTGGTAGAGATCATGCTAGTATGTTATGTGATATGATGAAATATCTTGAGATAATATGGAATCATTTATGATATGATAAAAAGTTGAGAATGAAATGAAATATGAGATATAAATGCTATTTTATAAGGTTTTGATGATATACTATGTTTAGTTCCATATTGTTACATGTGATAGTCAATAGGAGTGAGTTATTCTGTTACTAAGATTTTTATCTTATCTCCGTGGTTACATATTTATAGGACCGGGAAGTGATCAGGGTAAGGGAAAAGTGTCTGGACTAGCTTGAGTTGTGAAGCCATGTACTCTGAGGTTGTGTGATGAACTGAACCAAAATATTGTATATATATATGAGTTGCCATAGGATTGCATGCATATATTGAATTGAGATTTTGTGAAATCAAACCCGATTATGTGTATATGTGTTGTTTGAGACAAAAGGGCTATGATTTGAGTATGTTTATGTTAAAATGGTTGTTTATATTGGTGAATCTTAAGCGAAGGGATAAATTATGATGAAACGAGTAATTTGGGGGCTAAGATTATATTGTGAATATAATTTTATATGTATGGGTTGAGAAATAGCCAATTAGGCTAAGTTTTGCCAAGAAATAGTAAAATATGTGAAGTATGATTGTAATTAATTATGGTTAATCAGGTGTATTAGATCTTTTTGAACTTGGTTTAAGTCCTAGTGTGGTTTAATGAGACTAAGGGATCGATTTGGGTGCTTAGGTGCGCAAATTTTTTTAAAAAAAGTGACTTTTTACATTTGGGTGTCTAAATTTTGATTGGACCATTAAATTGTGTCCAAACCTACCTTATTAGTTAGTATACGAGCTAAACTTCATGTAACCACTTGAATCACTCCAATCGGATGTCATATGTGAAAATGGTGCACGCCGGAAGTTTGTCATTTTTGCTATCAAAATGATAGCGAAAATTCAGACAGGTGCGCTGCAGCACATGATGACACATGCCACAGCACACAATATAGAAAGGGCAAGCGTGTGGCTCTGTGCCGTATGCCGTGGCACATTGACTGCACACCACAGCGCACAACCCAAAATGCAATTTTATTTTGTGATGAAATACATGCAATTGGAATAGGAATGTTGGTGGGTTATGTCCACTATGTATTTGAGGAGTGTATGATTTACTTTTACTGTGTTTTTCTCTAATTATATTGTGATTTGATTTATTTTACAAAATAAGTCTTCAGCTGAAGCTTTTAAAATAAAATTTGATTAATGTGATTGTTGTGAGGTAGTGGTAACACTGTAATCTTCTTTTATATTGAGTGAATATAAGAGGAGGTTACATTTTATTTAAAATACCATCATTTAAAGTATGAGCAATATATAACGGGTATTTTAAACATCCATCATATATTGTTGCCTAACGTTTCAATTTCTAAAAGTCAAAAGAATTAAAAAATTTTAAACTTTAAATGACGGGTGTTTTAAACACTCATTATTTAAAGTCTTCCAGATATATGACGAGTGTTTAAAACACCTATCATATATACTAGAATAAATGATGGGTATTAAAATACCTGTCATTTATTCCCTTTTTTAATCAGTTTTCAGTCTCATTTTCTATTCATGCCCATTTGTCTTCTCACGTATTCTCTCTTCTCTACTTGCACATAAAATTAGTAGAAATCTCTCAATCTTCCTCCATTGTTGTCGACCATCTTCGTCCTCTCTGACGTGAAAGTGCCACCACCTACGCCGTTCATTGCCTTCTCATTTGCTTCCTCTTTATGTTTCATCATCTCTTCTCCAAGGTACGAGGGTATGTAATTTCTATGATTTTTTTCATTTTCTTCCAATATCCTTAGATTTCTAGATTATGGGATTGATTTATTTAATATTATGGGTTGTTTTATTAGTTGGTTTTTCTTGTTTAAATTTCTCCTCATTTGTTGCCCATTTTGATATTATAGGGTGTTGAAAATTGTTAATGTTTGATGTGTTATTGACTTGAGAATGTTAGTAGATGATATAATTAGCCTTAGGGTTATTATTAAGATGAAAATTAGTGATCAAAATGAGATATTTATGATGATTGTATTTTTCTATGAATTTTGACTTATTTATTTTAATAATTTTTAATTTAAATTTCGTGTCTTGTTTGATTAGAGTAGTTTCATCATTCAAAACTATATATGTACTAGTGTGCCAATTTTCATTACAAGTGGAGTTCATTTAGATGATCGAAACTGATACACAGTTTCTCTAAAAATCATTACTATTTTATTGATATTTTTACATTTGGTAAAGAATGATTTTTTCTTAGCTTGGGATTGTTAATAGAGGATATGTGTAACCTTAGAATGATCAATGAGACAAAAAACATTAATTCAAAATGATATTTATGGGGTTTTTCTTTTTTCTATGATTTTTGAACGAATTTTAGATATAATTTTATAATAATTAGAGTTAATTTGAAAATTATATTTTGTGAGAATTTTGTTGGTGTTGTGATTGTATATGGTTGAAATTAATTTTTTGAGTGAGATGCTAGGACTAAAAAGAGAGTTTTTTCCCAGAAAATACTTTCTTTGTGCCATTATGCTGTTGAATTTGTTTTGGTGGTTGAAGGAATATGTAAATGCTCATACATTGTGAGTCAAGATTTATTAATTACTCTATATTATATGTAGAGTAGTTAATTTCTTTATTGATAATCTTTCTATCATTCCTTTCCTTTTCATATTCATGAGTCACTAATCACATTTCTTTGAATAAATTGTCTTTTAGATTAAAGTTATGGATAAAGAATAGATGTCTGCCAATCGATTAAGTAAATAGTATTTGAATGGTGTGAAAGAGTTTATGAGGCTTGCTCTTAAGCATGTAAAAGACTCTAGAAGAATAGTATGCCCTTATGTAAGATGTGGTCTTTTGAAGCAAATTAGTGCATCTGAGTTGGAAGACCATTTAGTGTGCTATGAAATTAATGAAAATTACAAGTGTTGGCATAAGTATGGAGAGACTAGAGAGGATGAGTGTAGTAGTAATTAGGAGTATAAAGGAAGTTTTGAATCAAATGATTATGACACAGATACTTATAAGGGTGATTGCCTTGAAGAGATGGCTAATGCAATTGAAAGGGAACTTAAGGATTGTCCTGAAATGTTAGAAATGTCGAAAAGTGATGCAGAGAAGCCCTTATATGCTAGTTACACTAAATTCACAAAGTTGTTGGCAGTGTTGAAATTGTACAACTTGAAAGTGAGCAATGGATAGAGTAATAAGAGCTTTATAGAAAATCTTATACTTATAAAACAACTTCTACCTGCGAACAATGAGCTTTTAAGGACTACATATGAGGTAAAACAAATGCTACGCTCAATTGGCATGAGTTATGAGAAAATACACGCCTATCCTAATGATTGCATTTTATTTAGAAATAAATATGCATCATTAATAGAGTGCCCAAAATGTAATGCCTTGCACTACAAAGAGAATGAGAAGAGTCTAGAGAAGGCATTATGGTACTTTCCCATTGTACTTAGATTTAGACAGTTGTACAGTAGTGCAAAGGATACAAAAAATTTGACATGGCATGTGAATGGACAGATTAAAGATGGGAAGCTTCGACATCTAGCTGACTCTTCTTAATGAAAAAAAATTGATCTCAATTACCATGACTTTGGAGCAAAGATAGAAACCTTTGCCTCATATTATCTATTAATGGAATGAATTCACACGGGCTTCAAAGTAGCAGTCATAGTACATGGCCAGTTATTTTGGTAATTTACAACTTACCTCTATGGTTATGTATGAAGCAAAAATATATGATGCTACCCATTCTAATTTCGAGGCTAAAATAATCGAGAAATGACATATACATATATTTGGCTCCTTTAATTGAAGATTTAAAATTGTTGTGGGAGCATGTTGTTGAGGTATATGATGGATATAGAAAAGAAAGGTTCAATTTAAATGCATTGTTGTTTAAGACAATCAATAATTTTCCAGCATATGGTAATTTATTAGCGTATAGTATCAAAGAAAAACTCAAATGTCTTATTTGTGAAGATGGCACACATTCAATGAGATTAGAACATGGGATGAAGAATGTCTATCTCGAACATCATAGATGGTTGCATCCTGATCATTATTATCAATGCCTAAAAAAAGATTTCAATGAAAATTCAAAAAAAAGTAAGGCACCTTTGCCACTGATAGGTGAACAACATTTTGATAAGATGAAGAATTTAAATATCGAGTTTGGCAAACCTTTTATAAAGCATCTTGAGACATATGGGTGGAAGAAAAGATCTATTTTTTTTGACCTACTAGATTGGCAATCCTTATATGTGAGACATTTTCTTGATGTCATGCACATTGAGAAAAATGTGTGCAATAGTTTGATTGGTACATTACTTTATATTTTAGGAAAGACCAAAGATGGTATCAAGGCAAGACTTGATATAATTTCTATGAGGATAAGAGAAGAGTTGGCTCTGCAAGAGAAGGGAAGTCACATATTTCTTCATGCAGTGGCTCATACACTGTCTAAAAAAGAAAAGAAGACTTTTTATGAGTCGCTTGCTATATTAAAGTTCTAGAGGGGTACTCTTCAAATATTAAGGGCCTTGTGTCATTGAAGGATTTAAAGTTGAAGGGTTTCAAATCACATAATTGCCATGTGTTGATAAAAAATTTTATTCCAGTGGCTATACATTCTATTTTACCCAATACGGTTTGAGCCACGATTACAAAATTGTGTTTCTTCTTCAAGTTTATATGTAGTAAAGTAATTGATCTAACAAAATTGCAAAGATTGCAAAGCCGAATTGTGTTAATCTTATGTGAACTTGAAATGTATTTTCTACCTACATTCTTCGATATAACGGTGCACCTCATTATTCGTTTAGTTAGAGAGATACAAATGTGTGGCCCAATTTTCTTAAGATGGATGTATCCATTTAAATGTTACATGAAGATACAAAAAGGATATGTAAAAAATCAAAGTCGACCTAAAGATTGTATATTTGAATGATACATTTGTGAGGAGGCAGTTGAATTTTGTACTAAGTACTTATCAAATGTCAATCATATTGGTCTTCTAACATCTCGACATGATGGTAGAATTGATAGAGAAGGAATTATGAGCAATAAAGTAGTTACAATCTCTAACTTACAATGGGAACAAGCACATTTATATGTACTAAACAACTCTGTAAAGGTTGAGGAGTATGTAGAGATGCATATGGCCAAGCTTAAGCAAGGTAACCCTAATAGATCAGAGATTTAGTATGCAAACAAGCATAATAAGAGTTTTATAGTTTGGCTGAAATAGTACATTCTTCAGAAGTTGACTGTTAAGCCTGATTCAATTTTTAAAAAATTAAAATGGTTGACAAGAGGTCCAAATAAACAAGTTCTTTCCTTCACTGGCTATCTCACTAATGGGTGCACATTTTATACTAGAGAATAAGATGATCGGAGCACAGTGCAAAATAGTGATATAACACTTATAGCCCAAGTAATGCATACATCTAGTACTAAAGACAGAAATCCCTTGTATGCAAAAATGTCATACTTTGGGGTAAATGAGCATATTTGGGAGTTAGATTACATCAAATTTCAAGTTTCAATTTTTGGTTGTAAGTGGGTTGATCATAAAAATGGTCTTAAAGTTGATGACTTGGGGTTCTTAATAGTGGATCTTAATAAAGAAGGTTATAAAGATGAGCCTTTTATTTTGGCTTCACAAGCTCAACAAGTGTTCTTTATTCCTGATCTAGCTAAAGTAAATTGGTCTATTGTTTTATTAAGCAATAAAATAAAGGAAGATATGAATGATTTTACAGTTGAAGATGATTCATTTATGGGGACATCATTTGAAAGTTACTTCATTAAGGATGAAGTATTTTATATGAGAAATGATCATAATAAAGGTATTTGAATTTCAAAGAAAAGAGGTAGAAGCATTCAAGCAAAGATAAGTAATGTACAAGAAAAAGAAAAGAACAATTTAAACTTGTAGGTTACTTATTTTGTGTGATTTAAATTTTTATTGTTATTTATGATGTGCTATATTTGTTTTATAATGTGTGATTTACATTAAACCTATAATTATTTATTATGTGCTTTATTTTTTAATATTTTTATTTATTATTTATTTTGTTTTTCTGCTTTTGTAAGTAAATGGCTTCTCAAAGGAGTGTTGATCTTAGCATTGACATAAATGACTAGCAAATTCAGCAAGAAGCAAATCAAATAATAAGAGGATTGACATTGATGGCCGAGGTGAATAGAAGAGGGGCTGCTGGATAGAAATATATGAAATTTCAAAGGTCAACCTATCAAGACCAACAGAAATAAATTTATCAGCTAAATAGGGGTTGTGACAAAAGCAAATGTGTCAATTACAATTAGGCACTGGAACGATGTTAGTCTAACTATGAAAAATTATATTTAGGAGCAAGTAGAGGTAAAATAATTTACTCACATTATTGTAGTTAATTGAAATTACTTGATTGAAAATCTAATTAATTGTCTTAGTTTACAGTCAACGTTTGCAATTAATGTTAGTCAGATGAAATTTATCATCCAGCAAGCTAGAAAGGCAATGCAGACATTTTGATATTTTGTGGGAGCGAAATACATTAAAAAATTAGGAGGAAACTTAAGTGCTGAGGTCCCTGCCTTGATAAGGCTATTAGTTTCACAAGAATAGTGGGATGAATTTGTTGCTCAATGTCTCAGGGGACAATTTCAAGTAAGAACAATGAGATGAATTAATTTTTATTATTGTCAATATATTTAATCTTATTGATATGATTCTATGTGTTTTGCACAGAAATTGAGCTATAAAAAAAAAAGAGTTGCATGAGAAAGATTTATACCCTTACAAGAAGGGGTGCATAAGATATGCAAGAATTGAGCAACAAATGGTAAGTTAATATTTATACTATATAATTTTAGTTTATTTCATGGATATATGTACTATACTAACATTCAAATTTATTTAAATTTGTAGATCGAGCGAGAGGGTTCAGGAGCAAGCTTAGTTTCACGTCACAGACTCTTCATAGAAGGCTGAACCCATAAAGAAGGAAACATTATTGATGAATGTGTTCAGGAGCTTGCCAATAAGGGTGTAAGTACATTAACTTAACATTTTTTAATATTCAATCAACTAAGTTAACTATCTTAGTATATATTGCATAGGCCAAGATTGAGAAAAGTGGCACACCTGATGATGATGTCTTGTGCAAGGTATTGGGTAATCCCAAATACCCTGTTTGAGATAGGGGATATGGCTTCAGTGTTTTGAAAAAACAAATATTCGGGTCACAAAAGAAGGAAAGGTCAACAAAGGATGTGGGTGTAAGGGCTAAGATTGCTACCCTAAAAGAGGAGCTATCTAGGCAATGAGACATGATTAAAGCTTTGCTAAAGGACAAGGAGAGACAGGAGGTAAAGTTTCATATTAGTCCTAGCGAGAAAGGTAGTTACAATATCATGCAGCCTATTAAAAATCTCCCTAAGGTAAAATATTATTAATTTATTTCACTTATGTTTCACTATTTCTATTTTCCATAACTTTATAGTATATTATTTATTAATATAGGGTGAGAGCCTATGTGAGTTGTTGGCAAATAGTCTGAATCGTCATGTAGTTGCCATTGGTCAGGTGTTTAATTTACCAGGAGACATGCTACATAATATACCACTCCCTGCATCCTATGTACGCGTTGCTATTGATGTGCCGAAGGATTAAAACTGTCCGCTACCTATTCCCACCAAGGACGTAGGGATTGTTGGAGAGGTGATGCGTAGTTTTATTGGATGGCAAGCTAATCAAGTTAGGATGCCAAGTCCAAAAAAATACTAGCAAAGATGCACAATTAAAAAAAAAAGATGATACCCCGATCTAGGCTCTCCTCTAAAAAGACAGTCTCTCATAAAAGCTGTGCCTAACAAAAGCCTCAATTGCCAAGCCAACACATAAATTTACTCTAGGCATATGCAACGGTTCATAAATCTAATCCTTCGATCCTACAAATCTCATTTAAGGCTAGTATATATGGTGAAGACTAATATGATATGCTTTTGCTTGATGTTATTGATGAAATGCTTCAACATGATATAACCAGTCTCATTGTTCTCAACTTCTACATATGGTAATTTTTTTTCCATATATGAATAGTTAATATTTTAAATATAAACTAATCCATTTATTTTATTTATAATAAGTGCTTCTATGACAAATTTGTTGTCCCTTTTGATCTACAAACGAAATTTGTCTTCGTTAGTCCTCATGAAGTGGGTGCACATGCCTTAATTAAAGTGACAAAATTTTAGAACAAGCAAGGTGTAACATCCCAAAATTTTAAGACTCGAATTTATTTTAAAAATAAAAGAAAATATATATAATTAAATTAAAATTAAGAATAATTTGATAGAGGTCTAGAGTTTGAATTTTTCTCAGCAAAAGTTTGGTTTTATTTGATTTTTAACTATGAAAAAAATTAGCAAAGTTGACCCAAGCTTTTGTGCTATAATAAAAAATGTTGGGCCCTTTATTGTAATTTTTTTCAAAGTATTAGATCAGCATTTTAAAGGGAAAACTGACGTAGAAAAGCAGAAATGAATCAAGGAAAAGAACAAAGAGCGCATGAGAGAGAGAACGGATAAGAGAGTGAAAGAGGAAGGACGAGAGGGAGTTAGAGCTCAGATTTAGGAAGCTTTGTAGCTATTGCGAGGTCAGCTACACGATAGGTGCACTTCCTACTTCAATCCTCTTCCTTTTCTCTTAATTTTCTTCAATTTTTGAACGAGAAAATTTCTTGATTTTGATCCAAAAGGCTTTATGCTTGTAAGTTTTAGTTTCCTTGGGTCCTTAGGAGGTTTTTTTTTTACATGATGCTCTAATATTTTGAGCAGATAATTGGATGAAAAATGGAGTTTTAGGTCAAAAGTCAAACCCTAAAAGGTTGGGTTTTGCTCCTCAATAGCTTAAGTCTATTGATTTAGTTATAATCATACTATTTGAGCCCAACAAGATTTAAATTAAGCTTTGCTTTTCATTATAAGGGCTAATAGTAAAAGTTGGTGACACTAAGTAAAGGTTTTAATTGATCAAAAATTTTATGAATTGAAAATTAGCCTAATGATGGCTAATAAATGGTTTTGGTAGTTAACTGGTATTATGTGAATGGCTGGTTTGATATATAGACCACTGGGATGGATTATAGCTCATTAACCCAAGTTGTATGATATGAGCTATAGTCTTCATTAATGTTATTTGTCATGATAAGTGATGTGGATCACTTATATGTTGTAGGGAATTGTTGGTGAAACTTATTGAGAAGTTAAGGAATAAGCTAAGTCCTATTTTGTACAAGAAGAAACATTTTGGTACCAAAGGGTTGAGGTAACAGGGAAATTTATATTTCTTATTACTTTGTTTTAGCTATTTTTGAATAATATAACTAGCTATCATGCATTACATGTTTTAAAAGATTAAATGTACTTTATAAAGGGTTATGGGGTACTACTTTGATTATAGTGCAAATATGTTTTCTAATTGTTTGACAACAATATTTTTATGGAAACGAGATTTGTCTGCATGTATTGTAATCATAAAGAATAAAAGTTACACTTAAGGAAGTGTAACTAAGTAAGGTACCTTAGATAGGCTAAGGAACCGTTTAAGGGAGATTTTTACAAATGATATGTTATGGACAAACATACACCTTGGATAGAAAGAGTGGGTGTGTGGGCCCATAAAGATCTTTGAGCTGAGTGAAAATGTTTAGCATGTGTATTCATATATGTATATAATATTTGAAATAGTTTTTGGCCATTCTTGTATTATTTGCACATTTTGAGATTTTAGGTCTATTTTGGGAAATGGCACTCGGATGGTCAAATTTTGGTATAAAGGGTTTTTCTATCATTTAAATATTTTATTAGGTTTTTTTAGTCCAATTTGACATGTTCAAAGTGTTCTCACAAGTTTGTGACCATTAGAATTTGGACAATTTTGAAAATAGTTTTTACTAAAAAATTGTACTTGTCCAAATTTTAATCCGACCGATGGATTTCTATAAAATTTAGGTCACAAGTAAAACCTTTTATAAGCTTCATGTGGGATTTGGAATCACATCAATCAGACACCGGACGGAGAAACGGCACACTCTGAAATTTGGTCCGGAGGAGCTGTCATGACAGCAACAATGATGATGTTACAACATGCATGAAATTCAATCCATATGTTGGATCTTTTCAAAATTTGGTATGCTAATAGTACTCTTTAAAAGTGACATGTAGGCTTTGGAATCGCTATGATCAGAAGTCGGATGATGAAATGGTGTACTTCAGAAATTAGTCCGAAGGTGCTGTCATGACAACAAAAATGACCAAACTTGTAATATGTCTAATTTTTAATTCAACCATTGGATCTTTCTGAAATTTGGTACACTTATAGTACCCTTTGAATGTGACGTGTGAGCTTTAAAATCACTTCGATCGAGAATCGGATGATAGAACAGTGCCTCCCAAAAGTTAGTCCGGGAGGACTATTATGACAGCAATTTAATGTTGTTATGACAACATCTTTTTACCCTGCTTTCGCCTAGTTTGTTTCCGTGTGCTATAGGTAAAACCTATAAATTTTTTTATTATTTTTATTTAAAAAGGTTTTAAATGTTTATTTTACAATCGTGTATCTGCTTAGTGATTTAAATGGTTTGTTTCCTAAGTTGATTTTAGGATTAACTCCTTAACCATACTTAGCTTATTTGAATTGTGTGATTTTTGGATAACACTTGGGGAAAGTGTTACACAAGGGCTCAAAAGGGAACATTATTCATAATACCATACTGTCAAGGGTAACATAATTCTCACGTATCTTAATAATTTGTTTATTTTTAATTTAATCAATTAATTATAATTTTGCAACACTTGTTAATACTATTAGGGACCATTGGATGTTGATCACCACCAAACCATTCGGCAACACTTCAAAAATATATTATCTCAATTCTTTAAAGGGGAACTAGGAAAGAGATAAATTTTATTAAAGTTAATTAATACATAAATGCATAAAGTATTTTACATATTCATTTAATTATTTAAATTTTATACTAACATATTTTTTACTGTTTCATTAGGGCGATTGTGTTATACCACACTAACACAAAACAATCAATTCCAAAGTCCGTTACAAATTTTGATGCAGCCTATACTTAGAATATAATTAAGGTAATTGAAATTATTTATTAAATTAAAATTAATGCATTAATACATATTCATCGATTCTTTAATTTTTAATGTCCAAGACAAAAGACAAATAGCTTGAATTGTGGCTTTTGCATTATGAGATTCATGAAGGACATCATTATTCATAACGAGAGCATAATTCCCGAGATGGTATGCCAATAATATTAACTTTTAAATTACAAAAATATTTAATAGATTAAAATTAATTTATGGTGGATCATTTATGTTTTGCAATACTATAATGATTCTTTATGTTAAAGAATCCAGGGATGCAAAAATAAATAAGGTAGTTGAAGAATGGTATCAGTACATTTTTTAAGTGTAGACCTCATACAAAAAATATTAATAGAACTATCATAAAAAAGTAGCTAGGATGTTTATACTTTTAATAGATAATTTATTTTTTAAAAATAGTTTACTTTATATAATTATATTTGTTTATCGATTAATTTTGAAATTGAATATAATAAATTTCGTTGATATTCAAATCTGAAATGGTTGTTTGCTATTATTTTGATTTCTTTTTATAGGAGGTTGGTATAAAAATAGCTCCCATATTAAAAAACCATATAATAAATGACAGTTATATAAATAACCATCATTTATACGACAATAAATGATGATTATATAAATAACCGTCATTTATTCGATGGTAAATGACGGGTAAATAATTTACCTATTAATTATTGTCTCATTTGGCTTGGGCTTCTGTAAAAATTTTATTTTAAATGACGGTTTTATAATCATCATTTATTGGGGGCCTTTAAATGTCAGTCCCATAAATGACGCATATTAATCGTCATTTATGGACTAAAATAAATGTCATTTATTCTTTTTTTATAATAGTGTAAGATTAAACAAACAATTTTCCACTAAAAATACTTAAAAGTTAAAGTCAAACAAAAAGTAATTTCTACAGGAAAGCGGCACACAGTGACAAGTAGTAGCAAGAACAACGCTGCTGACTTCCTTCCCCACAACCACTACTGCGGATGGAATTTCCAACTTTCATCACCAAGTCATATACTTCTTTGTAGCTTAGCCAGTTGTACTTTCCAAGCTACATTTAACGGCTAAAAATTAGAAGTGATTACGCAATCACAAAAAAATTGATAAATTCAAGTCTTGGAGAGTGGCTGGCCAAAGAAAAAATCTTGGAGAATGAAAGAAAGAGAAGTTACCTTCCCATCCACTATCTCTCGTCGACCAAGCATTGGATTCCCAGGGTATTTCTCAACAGACAAGCTGCAAAGGCAATTTGATGAAAAGAGCTAAATGAAAAAAATTCACACTAATACGAGTTCTAAATACTGCACAATGCAGTAGAAAAGTGGACTGATGAATATCCTCGACAATGTGTCCATCATTCACAAAACCCAAAACCATATATCAATAAGAAAATAAAGCCCATTTCATGCTCGGGACAAATGCAGAGAACGAATCAAACATGCACCACAGAGCACAGTTCTTCGCACAAAATGATTAATCAAGGAAACAAATTCGAACTTAGGAACGCTGAAAACTAACAGCTTGCACTAAGTTATTACTCCTACAACATTTTGGTCAAAAATAAATAAATAAATCAACTTTTTTCGAGACAGTGTTCAGTTGTATCAAATCAAAATGAAAAGGGAAAAACCAATTAAAGACTAAGTTTGATAAGATAAATCTCTGATATGCTCACCGAAAAATATCCCAACAAGTATCAAGACCTGGAGCAGGAGACGGAAATCCATCTTTGGCAAAGAGGCTGCGGTACACAGGACCCATTGATGGCCTGCCATTACTCTCTTCCTTCGCCTTCCCTACCTCAATGATATATCTTTCTTATGCCATTCTACCTTCTCTCCGTGAAAGAGATCAAATCTCAATCAGATCGATCACTCTGATCGACCACTCTATGCGCATGTTGATGTAAGAGAAAACTATGTGGTAGAGAAAAGTGATGAAAGAAATACAATCGAAAGAAACAAAGATACCAAGAGAAACGTCTAAAATCTAAATAAGAATATTATAAGAAACAATGACACAAAAGTTCCCTAAAAATATAGGCGAATGAAAGAAAGAAACCGTGAATTGGAGTTATAAATCTCAAGTCCCTAGATCTTTTCAGACAACTTTTTTTGAGAAATTACTATAGTGCTCAAATATTTTTTGTAAGAAAATAATCCATATCCAACCACCACTGAGCGCCGGACCGGCTGCCAACCGGATCCGGTGTCCAGCTATTGAAGCTCTATTAACTAAAAAATTGTTGATTTATAAAATTAATGACTATAATGGTTAAGGTAATTACTGTCACTTGGCTAGTGATATCTAATTTCATTAAATTTGTTTTATCAATCTATTTTAATTAAGTTGTTTTTTCTCATTTGCTCAAACAAAATGGTCATTGCCTTACCATTGAGGATAAATAAAATTGTAGAATGATGAAATAAATTTCGAAAAATTAGTTGTTACTAGCTGTGCATTTTTTTTGTCCTTCGCCAAAATAAAGTAGTCATTGTCCTAACCATTATGGTCATTGAACACCAAGGATCAATAGATTTGTAGAATAATAAAATAAAAGATTTAGGGTAATTTTGTCATTAAATTATAAGTATGTGTTTGGTTAACCATTATAAGTATGTGTTTGGTTAACCGACTTTTATCATTTGCAAGTACTTTTGTGAATCTTTAAATGCTAAAGTTGTTTGGTTTGCAACAAAATTTTCAAAGATCATTGAAAAAGTCAATTTCCTCAAAACTTCTTTCTCTAAATATGTGTTTGGTTTTCCACAGACTAAAAGTGAGTTATTAAAAGTTGAGAAAAACACAATATTTGGTTTTTATAATTTTATCTAGTTTTATTTTACGTCCCTATAGTTTTTGTTTAGTATTTTCAGTTTCTATGATTTCAAAAAAGATTTGGTGACCTTTGATTTCTAATCCCTATAATTTTCATTTTTTTAATGTATAAATTAGGGATGTTTCACCAAAGGCTTAGGAATATTATTTCCTACTGTAGGCCTATTTTACTTTATTTCATATATGTATTTAAATGTGATATTGCCAACTAGTTGCATATTTTGATTTGATACTTGCACCATTTACATGTTTATTTGAGAAGTAGTATTTTTTGTCCTAAATTATGTATTATGTACTGGTGAAATCCGATAAGGGTTAAAATACTAGTGTAAGGATAATAGGGTTTATATGGACAATTGTAATTGAATTATATTGCCAAAAAAAGCAAATTACCTCCCCCTATTATTTTGATATCAAGGAGCTGAAAATTGAAAGTGTAATATTGACGAGGAAATTCCTACTTGCACCTAAAAGTAGACCCTTTAGATTTCAACGGATCATTGCGTAGTTGTCAAGTACTACACAAATAAGAACAAGAACAAAGCAGAAGCAAAAAATTAAAAGAAACAAGAAACAAAAATTGGAAAACAAACAAGATAGATTAGATAGTTGATCCAAGAGGAACCTGTCTCTTGACCCTTTCTCCAATAGTCTATGATTTAGAACCTAAGAGGCACCTAACTCTTGACCCCTAACTCTACAGGCACCCGCAAAAAAAGACCAATTCTTTGATAATCCTAATCTTCTCAAGTACTCAGAAGGCACAAGAAAAGCTCTCACAATATGTGAATAATTCAAAAATTGTATTAAGCTTCTTCTCAAACCAATTAAATAAGGTCTATATAAAAGCAACTAAATGAAAACCCTAACCCTAGAATGAAGGAGGTGGATGGCACCACCTATGGAAAAGAAATAGAAAAGTTGACCGAAATTACAATAGAAATCAAATTTAGAAACTTTCCTAAATGATGACAAATTATAGGATATTACCTAAAATATAATAACTTAAATTACAAGTTTGCAATCCCAAAAATTAAGGAAATCACTAAAAGTTATTAGAAAATAAATGCCTAAATGATAATAGGAAAATAACCTAGCAATCAATGCTTGCTTGACTAGTCAAAGATCTAATCTTGCACTCCTAGTATGTATATGACAAATCTTCTTGGATGCTCTAAAGAGTGAAAATAGCGCCTTGGGTTTCTTCATTGGGCAAGGGCTTGGCTTCAATAAATTCTTGAATCAAACCATTCAGAGCCTCCTTCATAGTTTTGGTGCTAGCCCTTATCATTGGACCTCCAATCCCTTGTAATGGATCATTGAGCATGCCCTTCTTGATATGTTTGGCTTGGACTCCTCCTTCTTAGACCTCATGCATGCCTCCTTGTTCCTTAGTTGGGCCATCAGATATGTATGATATGATTGTTGTGGTGTGTTGCACAAACGTCCTAAGTCTATTGAGTGTAGTTTAGATGTTTGGTTGAGCTTTTCAATCTTTATAATTTTACTTTTTTTTTAATATAGAGACCAATATTTAAGTAGTTGAAACTATAAGGGCTAAATTGCAACAAGCAAAGTTTAGGGACTAAATTACAATCAAGTTAAAACTATAAAGACTGAGTTACAACGAGTCAAAATTTAAGGACTAGGTTACGATTAAGTCAAAATTATAAGGATCAAATGATTAATTTTTCTTTATTTCTTTAATAAAAGTTAAAAATTTTAATTGTGTTTTGTCAGTCAGTGTGAAAAACTAAATGTTGCAAGTAGCTTCAAGTTTTTAAGACAGGGAAAACACAATTATCACTCCCTACACTTTTATGAGGCTTTGTTTTAGTCCCTATAATTTTTTTCCAATATTTTCAATCCTAATAAGAACTAAAAATATTGAAAGATTGAAACTATTGTGATTTTAAAAACAAACATCACCTAATCTTTTTGAAACTTTAGGGATTGAAAACACTAATACAAATTATAGAAACTAAAAGTAAAATTTAATGAAACTACAGGACAATGATTATATTTTTCCATTAAAATATAATTTTAGTTTTTTTAAAAAAAAATTGATAACTGCAGAACTACAGTGATTTAACTCACAAATCATTATACTTCAACGGTGATCTATCATTCTACTTTACAATTTCATTAGATAGATAGGTAGATTAGAAGATTAGACAAGATTCACGTTGGACCTGGAGAAATGGAAAAGCAAATAACAAATGAATAAAAAAACAAGAAGAGAACCCAAGTGTTTGGTTTGATGAAATGATATTTTCTTAAATCATCGCATCCAATCATATTATTAGAGAATAAATGTATTAAATTATTTTCTTAAATCACATTAGCACATTTTTCACCTTATAATATAGTTTTGTAAAGTCATATGTTTTAATAATGAAATCATGATCAATTTTTTAAACCATATAATGTATTTTACAATTTGCGGAGAGTAACCAATTTATGCCACATTTTTTATTGGGTTAAATGATAAAGTGATTCCTAAATTATATGTCTAAGATCATCCAAGACCCTAAGCTTTTTTTTTTTTTGGCATAATGTTCTTATTCAACTTTTTAAAATGGTGCAATATAATTCATGTCGTTAACAAAAGTTAACTTAATTATTAATTAATCAAAATTTTATATAAAAAAACCTTAAAAATTAATGAAAAGCACCCAAAAATTATAAACAAGAGACCAAAAAATTACCAAACAAAAAAAAAAGACTAAGAAAATTTTCTCTATATTTTTCCTTCAAGATTTTCTTGCTACAATTGGTTTAGAAAGTGGTATTTTCTAGAATGGTTGTGGTCTTAGCTAGAATTTTTAGACCAGTTGTTATTTACACTAGTTTAGAAAGTCTTCTTTTATTTTTATTTTATTTTTTTCTTTTTTTGGGGTACTTTTTATTTTCTAAACCAGTTCTGGAATCGGTCTAAAAGGTTTTGGACCTTTTAAACTACCTATGTCTAAAGCAATTCCAGAATCAATTTAGGAAGGCTTTTTTAAACAATTTAAAAGGCATTTTTTCCCTCTAATATTTTTTGTAATTTTTGAAGTCATTCTGTATATTTTTTTGTTAACTAACTATCAAAGTTAACAATTTTTTAATGATAAGGGCCACAATGAATCATCTTGAAAAGTTAAAGGAAAACATTATACTAAAAACAATTTTAAAGTTTTAAACACTCATAAACATATGTTTTAAACGCTAATTGCCCATTTAACCCTTTTTATTTTAAAATTCTTTAATATTGCAAAAAAAAATTATTCCATATTCTTGATGTCCTATGCAATGCATGGGGTGTCTCTAGTTAAAGAGGAATGCTAGTAAAAGTAAACCATAAACATGGTTAGAAAAAATAAAAGAAAGTTGACGAAGGACAGAATGATAAGTTGGCTTTTATCACTGTTTGATAAACTCAACGAACTTCAAAATTAAACCAGGATCACCTTATTTGGATGTCTAAAGCTCAAGTTATGACTCAGCAAAGTTGAGAAACAATCCGAAAAAATAGAATTGACCATATAAACAGTAAAATATTCATGTTAAGGATGTTCTAATTGATCTCACGGAATTTCAGTTTTATATTTTTCCCATATAGAAAACTTTCTATGCTTTGATAGTATGGTACAATTTTACCTGACAATATTAAAAAACAATGCAAAAATCCCAAATCCATAATAGAGACTTGATGTCCATTAAGTAAAGGGTTTTTTTTTTTTTTGGAAAATCACATCCACAAGTCATGTTCCCATTTTAACAATAATTTATTTCTCATTAATTCTTATTTGTGATTAATTCTCTTGAAAGGAGGCTGGATGTAATTCTCCCCCCATTTTCCTGGTCAGATTTAAGTAAGGGTTGTGAGTCTTACATACTATACCACCCATAAATGGGTTAGGGGCAAAAATATCCATGAATTAATACATTATGACGCAATTCTGCCCATCAACCCTAAAAATGGCACAAAAATCCCCAATTTTTAACCAATAAACACATTGGCAAATGCTGACCTTAAATGTTTGAAGCATTGATATTTTATTTTATGAAGTGCATATGTCAAAATACAAGTGTTTAAATTCGTTCTAATGGGCTAAAATTAACCTTAGGCACATCGTTTTATTTTGTCACACATCACATTCACAAAACAAGAGCGTTTCAATGTAATCTTAGTTATCATTATGAATTTGAGTATAATTATAATTGAGAGATCATTGAAAGCCTTGTAAGACATGCCATGGTCTTCCACTCTTAGGGTCATTGATTGGTCATTATGTTGTGATCGGTTAGGAGTCATAGTGATTGGTATAATGCGAGTTTTGTTTGGTTGCTTGACGACTTGCATTGAATGTTTGTCTAAAAATGATTCTTTATATTTTCCTAATTTATGAAATTGTTATTTTGTATATTGGTTGCATTTTGGGGGAATAAGGCCTTGGTAAGGGTATTTTATCATACCTCTACATAAAGTCTTTGGCCTAGATTACTACATTACTTAATATATTCTTTTTTATGAAAATTATAAATTATTTAACCATAGTAACTAGTTTCTGATGACCTTATTTTAAGAATTAAAATTGTTATAACTTACTAATATGCAGTACCTATGAGGCACCCAATCTTCAGTTTTATTTTAAAAAAAAAACATAAACCCCATGATGTTTAATTAAAGATGTTAATTGTCCAACATGATTTTCATTTCATGATACTAGCGTCTTTAAGAGCAAGATTTTCTAATAATGAGGTTCTTTTATGTTTCTGGCTTTTTCCACTTGCTTTTAACTAGGAAATTCATCTCACGTAATTTTAAACATAGTGCCAGTGATGGAGGAGGGAACGGTAAGGGCTACGACCCTTCTAACTTTTAAATTTTTTCTTAGTAAAATATAATGGTTATATATTTTTAACTCTTAGTTGGCACATTATAAAACTTATAAAACATTAGATTAAATTTCCATTTTAATTTCATATGTAGTCTTTTACATATATACATAGCAACTATTTTAGTAGCTAGAAGATATGGTTGTTATAGAATCTATTCATTTTTAACAAAATAATACTATACATGCTCTTAAAATATTGATGTCATTTTATTTTTCTTTCATTTTATATTTAAAGAAAGAAATTGTGAGAATTATTTTAACAAACTTTTTTAAGCATTGCAATAGAAATTCCAAAATATATTGAATGTTATGTGCTTAATATCTATCATAAAATCACTTATCCAAAAGTAAAAGGTATGGTTAAGATGTTCTTCTAAAAAAATTAATTTTTAAAATAATCAAGCTATTAAAATTTATTATATGAATGATTTTTACTTTGATATAATTTGATCTTATTAACATAAAGATTTTATGACAATCAAGCATTATTAATGTGTTGATATATTTGTTTACAACAATTATTAATTAAAAAAATTAAATAATAAATTTAATAAGCAAGTAATATAACTTATTACATTAAATAGAATTTTAGATTTTAACGATGTATTTAAATCATTTAATGCTCATAAAGATGATAAAATTTTTACCAATTTAATAATAATTCATATTGAGAAGAAAATTACTAAAACATTTATTGTAGACATAGTAACTAATAATTTTTATGCCATAAAAAATTAAAAAGAAAAATTTAATATATATATATATATATATATTGTTATACATGTGTAAAATTAAATATAAATATATATATTAAAATATTTATATTATATCGGTGATATATATATATATATAACTTTTATTTAATTATCATAAATACCTTATTATCTCAGCTTCCCTTAATAAAAATTTCCGACTTCGCCCCTACCTAGTGCTAGCTTTAATATTAATATTTCTCCGAATCTCTATCCCTCTTAGCATTTAGTACATTAAAGGCTAATTTTTGCCACTTGCTCATGTTTAGAATCTCCATAAGTTTCACCTCTATTTATGAGATATATATATATATATATATCCTTTTATTTCGATAATGTTAGTCGCTGTTTATAATCAAGTAAATGTCAACTTGAAGCCCCTTTCAATAATTCAACAACACCTCACCAACCCATTTCTCAAGCTAATCATGATTAATTGTGGAAGTTCTTTAATCACAACCAAAACCAGACTACCTTGATTATTTTGCAATATAATAATAAATGATTTCTTGATTTCATTTCACTAAAAAAATTTCAAGAAGTGATTTATTTCATATGTTGAGCCTTTAATGCTTGTTTAGTGGCCAATGCCTTCCTTGATTTCATTTCACTGAAAAAATTACAAGAAGTGATTTATTTCATATGATGGGCCTTTAATGCTTGTTTAGTGGCCAATGCATTCCTTAGTAATTTCCATATAAATCAATGGACTTATTGAGCTATTGGTAGCTTCTAAGTCTATTGTAGATTTCATAGTGCTCTTCCTAATTTTGCAACAATATTCTATCTTGATGTTTTTAAAGGTTAATTGGATTCATTATTTCCTTATTTTTGTGATATTTAAATGGCTTGATTTGAATAACTTAAGTTTGAGAAAGTAACGGAGGGCTTTATTTGTCATAGAGTGTAAACTTACTTAAATTGTTAATGAGTCATCCTTGACTTGAGGTGAAAATAAATAAAACTAAGTCTTATTTCTAATGGAGGTTCTATCAAATTTTCCATAGAGAGTATATGATTTTTTGTTCATGTTAAAAGCATGGTAAGAATTTTTAATCCTATTATTAACAAGTTTAACGTATTATATTAGAAGTGTCTTGAATTAAGGTTTAAGGAATGTAAGTTTTATATGCATATATATCCTGTGTTGATCACATTTTATTTTTTTAGGGCATGACAGTTGCACCATTTTTAGAATTTTTGACAAAATTGCATCATAATATAGTATATGATGAATATTTTTGCCCCTAATCCATTTTTACATGTCATACATGTGAGACTTAAACCCTTACTTAATGGACGTTTAACTCGTGTTACAAATTGGAGAACTGGGCATCATTTATTTTTTTTGGTTGATAGGTAAAATTGCATCATACTTGAGTTAAGGATATCATTAGCTCCTTTTAAAACATTTTGTGAATATTTTTACACCTTAACTCAAAAATAAAATACTACTAGATGAATAGAAATCGAGAACAATATTGTAAGAAAATTTGCAATGAGTCTTTTTGGACTTTAATTAACACTTTAGTCTTCACCTTAACCGCATCGCTCCCAATGCATCCTTGAGGGCTTAAAATGAGGATGTGACATTTGGGACCTTAAAATAGGAAAAATCACAATCAAGGACCACTAAAGATAATTAATTACACTACAAGATCAAATAATTTTGATATTAATCTACAGGACCAAATGACCTAAATTGAATTAAATTTGTTATGAAAAGACAAAACTATCCCTCATATGTTTACTATTCTAGTCTCATTTATAAGGCACTTTCAACATGTTTCATCATAATTAAGAAAAATTTTAAAACTCATTAATTTTGTCTAAAAATTTAATAATTTTTCAACTTTACCCCTATTAAATATACATATTTTAACAATGTATTCTTTCTTTCCAACATTCAATGGAGGTTAAATGGAAAAATTCATAATGAAAATACAATGAGGTGACTTATAAATAAGACAAAAAAACATCCTGTCTCTACCCTATAAATAGGACCAAAGAGAGTATATACACTCCTTTAAAAACAACTCCTCATTCAAAAAAAAAGTCCTATTTCCATTTTAATAGCAATCAATTCCTTTATTAATAATTCTAAAAAATTAATAGTTAATGAGCAAATAGGACCCTGAACTCTTAAAATATACAAAATAAATCTTAAACTTTTAAATTCATAGCAAAATAAACCTTAATCGTTAACTTTTTTAACACCGTTACTGTCCATACAAGTACTGTAACAAATAGGGTTAAATTCGTAAGAAAATACACCCTAAACAATACATGCGTGGATAGTAACGGTATTAAAAAGTTAACGGTTAGAGTTTATTTTGCTTAGGATTTATTTTGTATATTTTAAGAGTTCAAGGTCTAAGGAGATTTTTGAATAATAGTTCAAGATCCTATTTACTCATTAGCCCAAAAATTAACTTGGTGGTGGAGAAACAAGGGTTGCGATTAGTGACCAAGTCTCCATTCAAGAAAAAACAAGTCTTATTTTTATTTTAATAGTAATCAATTCTCTTAATAATAACTTCAAAAAATTTAACCTGGTAGTAAAGAAGAACAAATGTTGTGATTTGATAAACAAATCTCCATTTAAAAAAAATTCATTTTTATTTTAACAACAATCAATTCCTTCGTTAACAATCTAAAATATTAACTTGATAAAAAGAAATTATTATAATCTGGTAAACAAGTCTCTATTTAAGAAAAAAATAAGTTTAATTTTTATTTAACAATAATCAATTTCCCCATCACAATAAATATATAAGGGATAGTATTATCTTTTCATAACAAGTTTTAATTATATTTAGATCCTTTGATCCTGTAGACCAATATTAGAATCATTTAATTTTGCAACGCAATTAATTATCCTTAGTAGTCTTTGATTATGATTTTCCCTTAAAAATACCCATTGGCAAATATGGATCTTCTGTAGGCCTTGTCGTTTTTGGAAGTATAATGTCTAGTAACTAGGAAGATGGAGTAGATAATTCAGGTCAAGTGCATTAAGCCAACCTGAACCTGCTCGAAAAAGATTAGAGACATGCTTAGTTATATGGGCTTTTTAAATAGGGCATGATACTTCAAGCTTGATCCAAATAAATCCATCTTGAATTGAGCCCGATCTGAATAAATCCGACCACTAAAATTTTTTGATTTATATATATATCTAAAGTTGATACTTTTAAACAATTCCAACAAACCAGTTCAAACCTAACTAAAAAAAGTTAGAGCTGAATTTGACTGTATGAATTTTTTAAAAGGGGTAGAATATTTTAAACCTAACCTGAATTAAACTCGATTTGAATAAATCTAGCTTGCCCTAATTACTAGCTCTATAGGAAGGTTTGAATCACTCTTGACCTATATTAGCCCTTTCTTTCTTTTTTGACCACATATTAGCCCTTTCTTTTAAACCTCTACAATTTACTTTGCCACCAACCATGTTCAGAACATCAAACTTTATTCTATGCAATACAATTTATTTTTTTTTTTTTATTTTTTGGCATGAGGAGTTCCATGGTAAGGAACGAAAAATGAAGAATGATATGAATAATTAAGTTAAAGGACTTTGGTCCAAAAAAAAAAAGTTAAAGGACATTTTTATCCCTAAACTATACCTTAAAAACTTTTGCACTGTCTCCCTTTAACTTTTAAAAATAGTACATTGGGCACTCTATTATTAAAAATGTTAACTTTGACTGTTAATTAACTAAAAGTCACATAAAATAATATTAAAAATTACAAAAAAAGATATAAAAAAATTACATATAAATACCCTATATGAAAATGAATACTAATTATCACACTATTTTAATGACTTAATTGATATTAATTATATTATAGAATACTTATTTGTAATCATTGAGGTCCTATTCTAGAGAATTTTTCAGGTAAACTAAAACTCAAAGTTAACTTTTTTAACGACAGGGTGCTAGGTGTATTATTTTCAAATATTAAAGGAAAAAATTGTATTACATGTAAGTTTAGGATATCAAAAGCTCATGAGCAAATAATTAAAGAGTCAAAATACCCTTTAACCTGAATAATCTATAAAGTTACCCTTTAACAACTTGAGTTTTGAAATGACAGAAACAATCCCCTTAAGCTTGCTGGCTGTTCTGAACTTTCAAACGTGTTTATCTTTCTATAATGGCACAAAACTTAATCCCTCATGCAGAGTTTTAGACTATTAAAATTTAAATAATCTGTTATCAAGCCAACATTTTAGTTAGTATTTTTATGTTTCGCACTTGAAATCACAATTCACATGCAGGAGGTCATTTTGGCGCAATGTTGAAAACCTAAAGTTAAAACCAAGTTCTGGAATGACATAGGAATGGCAAACAATTCATTATTCTCTACTCAATTACTGCTATAAACAATTCATCATTCTCTATTCAATTACTGCTATCTTATGTACACCTAAAATTAATTGAATTAGTGTACTTTAGCAAATAAGATCAGACTCAACCATCTTAACTCACCAAACATTCTGTACATTGTGTTACTTGTTGACTGAACCATTAGGGACTGATGTATCAAGCTCCAATTTGCAGTCAGTTTGTAAAGCAGATAGCCAAGAATCGATCTGAAAGAGGCAGAAACATCATTATAAGAAACAAGTCATCTCAACTTGGACACAACTATGGCCAAAAATAATATTCCCTTCAGACTACAATATAAATCATTGTTAACTAATTCACGTTTCTCAAAAGAGGTTGGTTAAAATGTTTATTTTTTAAAAATTTCTATATCTTTTCAATCATGCCCTTAAGTATAATAAATATGACATTTGACTTTCAAAACATCTTCATAAATTGCTCAATAAAGTAAGGGTATAATTGAAAAAAATATATATAACACCTACCCAATGCTCTATATTTTGGATCAAGCAAAACTTGTAGAAAATATATTATGGTTCAAAGGGAGTATGCTTACAAACCTGAATTTTAGAACTGCTTGAGCACTCATACCGTAGTCCTTGATGAGTTAGAATATAAAAGGCATAGTGTACCTCATCATCCTCACGTTTTATACTTGGTAAGCGCCCAACTTCAACAACATCAGATAAAAGGGTGGAGTCCTGTGGGCTAAGATCTGCAATTTTCCTCTTAATCAATAAACAGACATTGACGTTCTGTAGATGAAAACCTGTTATCTGAATGCTTGAAAATATAATATACTCCTTTTACCCTAGGTTATAAGACAATTTTAGATAAAATTATGCATGCCAATAAAGCTCGTCAAATACACTTTACAATGTTATTTATTTAAAACAAAAATATCAATTTTTAAAAATACCCTTCATTTAATAATGTTTAGCCGACCCCACCTAGTGGGATAAAGGCTTGTTGTTGTTGTTGTACCCTTCATTTAATAATGTTGAAGAGAGAGAGAGAGAGAGAGAGGATATAATGAGGATGGAAGGGTAATATTGGAAAAATATAGTTAATGAAATCTAACTTTTATCAAATTATCTTATATTTGAGGGCACTGAATCACATCTAAAATTGTCTCATAAGTTGGAATAGAAGGAGTACTTAACAAAGATAACCATGTTGACCATTTGGTTTACTGTCCAACTAAATGTCATATTCACGTGTTTTAAATTCTCATCTCAATAACCGAGAAATGAGAAACCTTTAACAAATTAATCTTGCAAACTTTGCAAGTCAAAAGCCAATCCTAACAAGCATGGGAACGAAGAAAAAAGTTTAAGAGATAACAGAAAATAAGTCCTCCATAAACACAAGGAATATTTATAAAGAAACACTAGTTGTGTAACAAGAGCTCTAATAGAAAACAGTTGAGCAATTCTGGTGGTTCGGAGGACTTAATTTGAGATACAATATTCCCATGATGGAAAAAGCATAAATGAAATTTATCTAAATATGAGGTTGATGCATTGCTCAAGTATAATCATGCTTGACAAGAGGGTGATGCTAAAGTTACCCAGTCAACAAATCAACAAAATGTGAACACTAGAAGCAACTGCTAGCTACATGGTGGTACCCATCCACTCAAGAGAAAAGAAAGAATGAGAAGTGGCAAGTGATAGCAACTTCAGTACATATCAAGCATGTCAATTTACAAAAGGTCAATTTGAATAAAAAATACTTAGGCCATTGCATGCTCTCGCAAAACAAGAAATTAGCATATTACTCGATCAAGTAAAATAAGAGATAGAATCATTAACATATGAACTACCTTATTCTACCTATTTTTCCTCTGATTTCCTTTCATGCATTCTAAAACTAACATTGAAGGTTTGTGCTTTGTAGTGAATGCATGAGCACACACGCAAAGAGGAAGGATAAATAAAATTAAGCAACATATGCATGTTAGTAGGAAGTACAATAATTGAGAGGTATCAAAGAAGTAAAAGAGGAAATTGGGGGGGGGGGCAGATATACTGCTTATGAATGCATTTCTTAATCTGACAAGAAATTGATATTGTAAAAAAATGCATACATAACAAGAGGGGACAAAAAGACTTATTTAGATTTAACACTAAAAAGGAAAATAAAATATCAGGTAAAAGTGTTTTCTAGAATTTCTTTCTCCCATGCAATGAAGATAGAACTTCGAAACAAGAAGAATAGAGGGGGAGACCAGGAAACCGACTAACAATATTTAATGTATACAACAAATAAATTATATACAAACCCCCATGGAAAACAACAAAGGAAGCCAGTCATCAACATCAACACTCTTGGTTTGTGCTTCATAGTTTATATCCTATGCATGCTAGCCGTAAGGACGAAGAGACAGAGGGTATGAGAAAGAAATCAACTACTTATATTACCTGTACATGACAAATATAAGAATATGCATGCCCCATGGAGAACAATAAAGCGAGGAAGCCAATCATCTACATCAGTATCATCTATGGGTGGAGGTTCTCCTGGTAGTGCGGTCCATCTCTATATAGAAAATTAGAGGCAAATTGTCATGAAATTGATAAGGTAAATCAATAATTAAGCACAAACTAATCTAAGATAGAGTAATAAGGTAACAAGGTTTTGAACAGTCAATACCGTTCGAATGTAAAGATAGCCAGAGAGACGAGCAGACCGCAAAATCTCATCAATATGTTCCAACCTATGAGGGATAATATTTCAATGACATGATCATTGATTGGAAAACACATGTATTTCCCAAATGGTACGTGAGATGTCCCCTCAAAACGGGTAGGGATGGGTAAAGATAAACCAGTAACATCTCACTGGTTTTTGAAAGCAGCAAAAAATTGTACTCCAAAAAGGACTAGAGTTTTTTCTCATCCAAACAGAAAGAATCACTAATTAAGCGTGAAGCAAAGAACAAAAGAAATTAGGGAATCAAACTTCCTTTTATCCATATTACTCAAGAAGCTACTCATGAATATAGTGGACTTCACAGCTAATGCTAGCATCTGAAATTTAAAATGTTTTTCATTATCTTCCATGCTTTGACCTAAAGGGATATTATGTGCAAACAGAAAAATGAAAGGCAACCTAAAGCAAAGTGTTGCTTCTAATTGATGACGATTCACAATAAATTAGAAGATGGTTAAGATTATAATAATCCACAGTTAGTCACTCACTGAGCTTTCAAGTGGGCTTCCCTCTCCTCTATATCAGCAACTTCTGATCGAAGAGACTCTATTTCTGCAGTTGTTAGCTCAACCTACAAATTATGAACTCGTTTTGGTAAGGCATCGTAGAGTTTACATTACTGGCAAAAGGTGCTCGAAGTGTACCTTTTCCTGACCACCACTTCTAGAACCCCATGACAGGCCCCGTAGACTAAACAATTTCAACATGAAAGCAGATCTTAATTTACTACGAGTCCACAGATGATGATGATGATGAGACCTAAATTGAAATAGATTGAGTGACTAATTTTAAGCAAAACTACAAAGTTTATATTTGTATTTTTCTTTTCCCACCAGAAAACAGTACCTCAAAGATTTATCAGTTCCAGGTTCTGAAATTGATGGTGTTCTGTTTTCAAGAGATTCTTCGCTTGATGTTGGAGCTTGAAAGTGATCAGAGATTATCTTTAATTTTCCATGTCCATCATCCATGAAACTGACCTTCTTCAAGAAGATAGGGCAAGAGTATAAGAGAAGAAGACTGTCATGACACGATGATAGGTTAAATTATCCTGAAACGGCAGCTAACACCAATATGTCAGATGCAATTGACCCCCAGTAAAAGTATCATTTACTCAATTGTTTTACAAGTTCATAAGTTGCAAGCAAGTTTCATTAATCTAAGCAAAACAATTGTCCTTGCAATCTTTCTGTGAAATCATAATAAATGAAGGAAAAAAGTTTATAACATTGAATTGACAGCGAATTGATGCAAATGATGAAATAAAGGCATTGAAGAACATAAAAGAACGTTTGGACTGCTAATCATTTGGAACCAACAACTCAAGCAAGATAGCCTAGTCGTATAGATGTCATCAGACCCAAAGGATAAATGGAAAACAACTACATATTGATTACCCGAAAATATCACATACTCACCCGCAATAGTTCGAAGAAGCGATAAATTATCTATCTTTTACAGCTCCAAGCACATTAATCAATTTAAAGAATGGGAACCTAGACTTGGAAGTAGATTGAGAGACAAAGGAAAAAATTTCTAACCTGAAAATGAAAAGTAGGGAAAACTCCTTAAAAATGACCAGTGAAAAGGGAAACCAACTCAAGGCCACGGGTATTAAACAACATCATCGTCCAACATATGCAGATTTATTAACCGATTCCCCAGCAGAAAGGATCACGGATAACTCACTCATATTGTTTTTGATTAAAAAAAAAAAAAGAGCAGGAAAGTTAAACTCCTCAGCTAAAATGAAAAAGCCTCACACGAGCGTCCATCAATCAATTAAAATTCTTGAGATAATACACACACACACACACACACACACAGAGAGAGAAGGAAGTGAATTAAAAGAATCCAAGGAGGAGAAAAGCAGAGATTCGTTGTTGAGATCGTACTACGTACCTGTGGTCGCGTGGGAGGGGACTTCAGAAAGAAAGAAGGCAGCTGATGAAAAACACTTCCCTGGCCGCAAATAGATTTGACCCGAAGCCGGAACACGACTGTTCGGTATATTCGGTAGTTTACGGCGCGGCCTAGTCGGAGTGGTTATCACTTAAAAGACATTTTTGCCCATTTATTTCCAAATTCATTTATATTTTGCTTTTTGGCATATATGTGTTTATGTATTTATCGAGGAATTTGTATAGAAGTATCAGATAACAAAATTAATTACTCATAGGTCCCCAAATTTGGTTTGTTAGTAAAATAGATTCCTTATTTTTTTTTATTTTTCCAAAAAAAACTATAATAAGTTATAAATTTCTCAATTTGACAACACACAAATACAAGAGGAGGATTTGTGAAATTTTTATTTTAAATCCCATGGTGATTTACTAGTTCTTCTCCCTTATTTGTAAGTGAAATTCAAAAAATTACAGCTAATCTTGTATGTTTTTTTTTTTGGCAAAAGTTCTCCAAAAACTTTACGTAGTGTATGGATATTTGAATTTAAATTTTAGGTTTAAAATTTTACATTTAAAATTAATTTTTTAAAATAATTTGTTTGGATAGCATAAAAAATTTAAGTTAAAAGATAACAAAAAAGAGAGATGAAAAATGTAAATGGAAAGAGATAAGAAGGGTTAAAGCAACTAGTGTTTCAAATAATCAGGCTATATAAGAAATTTAAAATTACAAAGTAATCATAATAGTATATGAATTTAGGTTTGTATCAAATTTAAATTTATAAATTTTAATGGATCCAAATCTATGAAGTAGTGATATTTCAAATTGTGTCATGTATCCATGTCAATAACGTATTTGATACCAATACTTATTGTCACCGGTACTTTTTCAATGAACATCCATAAAGTATCATAATATTATCTTTTAAATTTAAAAAATTTTAATTTTTGATACATATCAAATATTTCTAAAATGCAAGTCGATACTTCAAAACTAATATTTTAAGAAAAATTTTAAGAAATTAAATTTTATTAAAGATTGAGATACTAAACTTTTTATCACTAATATCGTTTTTGATTTTCTTTTGAAGTTAAAGATTAAAAGTTTTAGATGTAATAAAAAAATAAAAATTATATTTTTCTTAATTATAAATATGTGAGAATTTAATCTTATGTTAGTCAAGGAGGGAAAAATATTGATATTATACCTATTACTAGGGAATAGGCGGTAGACAATTAGATATAGATAATATAAAAGTATAATTAATGATTGTGTTTTGCTTGGTAATACTATAAAGAACTATATATGTATGTTAGTTTGGATTTTTTTTTAAAATTGAAATTATATTATTAATGTATATTTGATTTTTTTTAAATATATATGTATGTATCGAGAATATGTTGTGCCCTATATTTTTAAAAATAAAAGTATCAATATATTGGATACGTATTTTATCCGATACATGCATTGGTATCTATGTATTATAGATCCAAATGGTGAATTTAATTCAAATTTAAATTCACATGCATCCAAATGCAATATAATAGCAACTAATTTTTTTATTATGAATATTAGAATATTATGTGGATATCTCTTATCTCATTATATCTTTTAGATTTTTTAATATCTTTCAGTTATCATAATATCTTTCAGTTATTATTATTTTGTATATTTCACTTAATTTAATTGATATATTTATACCTATAAATAAAATGCACTTTAATTATATTTAACTTACTGAAATAAAAAAGCTCTCAATTCCCATGATATGTTGTTCTCTCCTTCTAAGTTTTTCTATTATTTTCTTACCTCAATTTTTATTTTTATAATGCGTTACCAGCATAATCATTCTATTTTTAGCATTGCTAGGTGAGTGCTCTTATAATATCTAGATTAGAGATTAATATTTATGTCAATGAACATCTCTAATAGAAATGAATGCACACTTAGTTAAAATAACTAAGTAAATTTTGCTCATCCATGCACTCCTGTTATTTTATATATTATTTATTTATTGAATTTATTTTCTCAATTATTTTCTTCCCCCCTCAATCAAATCAAATAATTATGTATTGTACGTCATATTCAAAAGTATGGGACACATCTTAATTTTAGAAAAGTGGATTTTGAAGTTATAACATAGAGTGAATCATGAAATTATCTACACATAACATAAACTATATCTTAAAAATTCATATATAATATAAAGTAAATTCAAAAATTATACCCCCAACACACACATACATATAATATAGAGTGAATCATGAAGTTATTCACAATATAAGGTGTATCCCAAAGTTTTTCACATGAAAATACAAGGTAGATCCAAAGTTATTTACATATAATATAAAATAGATTATAAAGTTATGTATAGGTAGATTGTGAAGATCTATAATATATTGTAAATGCTATCAATGGTACTGTAGATCTACAATATCCATCCAGCTTTTTTTTATTATTTTTACTTTTTAATTGTTTGATATGTAGCACTGCTTTTTTTTTTTGCTTTTTATTGTTAATTTTTTTAATGTGATATAATAAAAAAGTTAAAGAATAGCATGGGCCTTATGGTAAAAGGGGTACATGTGGGACCTACAAAAATAAATTGTTAATATGAAACTTATAGTTAAAAATGAGTAAAATATTTTGTCTATTTTTATCTTAATTAATCATATCTATCTCTCCTTTTTTTAAAATCTATATGAACATTTCTTAATATAAATAATTATAAAATGAAAGCCTCCCTTTTATTTTTAAGATTTTATTTTCATCTACCTAACTATTAGTTGAATGTTAAGTCATGTATGTTGGACTAAAATACCCCCATTTTAATATAAATGTTGTCTAAAAATTATTTAAATGACCAAAAAATAAATTTTTTATTATTTAAATTTTCATTATTTAAATGTATTTATCTTGTAACTTTTTTAAAAATTTAAATATATAAATTGGCCAAAAAAATATTCAAAAACGCAATTTATGGACTTAAAGAGAAAAATAAAATAAAATAATTTTAATAATTTTGGGTAGTTAAACCAGCCTAAAGAAACTCAAAAGCTAGATGTCTCAGGAGTCAGGCTTAACTATAAATTTTTTATGTATTTAGATATTTTAACCTTGCTATGAATTAAGGATCTAAGGGTAATGGAGTGAATGTAATATTTTAATAAACTTGATTTTTAAAAAAAATTAGTGTAGTGTGGTTTAAAAAAGTGGTGTGTGGGATCTACCATTAAAAAATATGGTGGGGTCTACATTTATAAATTTTTAAAATTTAAATAAGGTGTAAAAAATAATAAAATTTTAATATTTTGAGAGATTATGTAGGATCCATAGTAAAAATTAATAGTGAATATAAGATTTTTATTAAAATGATAGGTGTTAAATCTACAAAAAAATTTTCTATATATTTATATTGTGGGGGTTTTTGTAGATATAATTCATATTATAAGATCAAACTAATCAAACAACTCAATATTTATTATATTTTACATTATGGCCAATTTATTATATTTGTCAATGACATACCATTATATATAAATGATAAATCTCTTGTAAATTTTAAATGATAAACTTATTATATATTAATAATAAATCTTTTGTATATCAATGTCAACAAGCCATACTCCCAAATTTTTAAAAATATGATCCATATTTTATGGATGCAAAAGTTTTGGCTGTATGACCAAAACTTATGGCAACCCCTTATATAAGGTATAAAAATCTATTATTTTATTATTTATATGTAAAAGTTGATCATGATTTGAACACCTATAAAAAATATTGATATAGTTTGTATCTCAAGTCTGAGCAAACAAAATTATGAGCTACAAGTTAATTATATGATGTTAATAAATTTAAGTTAATTATATGATATTAATAAAGTTATCTTTCACTCCACACATAATCTTTTCTCAATAATCATTTTGCTACTTTTAATGATTGTATGTATGATTGATGAATAGTATTATAACATGGATTATATTATTTGCTTGAGTTACAACTATTATAATTATGATTTATAAATAATATTATGATATAAATTGTAGTATGATTCATTTTAATATATGTTTTGTTTTCCTTAAGGTGATACGTGGGGCAACACATTTTGAAGAAGAACAAGTTCTATTATATTTCAAATTGTAGTAAGTGATAATTTTTTTTAAAATGCTATATATATATATATAAGTAGCACATTGGAAAATAAAAGTCGATCCTTATATGTATCATCCCACTAAAATTTTAGTCTCATACTTGCCGATTGTGGAGATACCTTAAGAAACAAGAAGAAGTTAAGTCATGTATGTTGAACCAAACTACCCCTATTTAAATATAAATGTTGTCTAAAAATTATTTGAATTTAAAAAAATAAAAATTTTTATTTAAATTTTTATTATTTAAATGTATTGATTTTGTAACTTTTTAAAAATGAAATATATAAAAAATATACTCAAAGATGTAGTTTATGGACTCAATAAAGAGAAAAATAAAATAAAATAATTTTTAATAATTGGGGTAGTTAAACCAACTTAAAGAAACTCAAAAGTTAAAGGTGTTAAGAGTCAGGCTTAATTATAATTTTTGTATGTAAGATTTTAGTAAACTTTATTTTTAAAAATTAGAGTAGTGTGGTTTACAAAATTAGTGCATGAGACCTGCCATTAAAAAATGTGAGTGAGGTCTGCAATTATAAATTCTAAAAATTTAAACAAATTGTACAAACTAATAAGATTTTTACATTTTGAGAGATTATGTAGGATTCATAGTAAAAATTAATGGTGGATATAAAATTCCTAATACAATAATAGGTGTTAGATATACAAAAGCGAGAATATATTTCAAATTGCAAGAGGTGAGAAATTTTAAAAAAAATGCTATTGTTATATATATGTAACATCCCAAAAATTTTAAGACTCGGATTTATTCTGAAAAAATAAAATAAAATATTTATAATTAAATTAAAATTAAAAATAATTTGATAGAGATCCAGAGTTTGAATTTTAATTAGCAAAAGTTGGGTTTTATTTTATTTTTAACTATGAAAAAAATTGCCAAAGTTGACCCGAGCTTTTGTGCTATAATAAAAAATATTGGGCCCTTTCTTGTAATTTTTTCCAAAATCTTATATCAGCTATTTGAAGGGGAAATTGAACGCAGGAAACAAAAAAAAAAAAGAACAAAGGGCATGAGAAAGTGAGAGGAAGAAGAGAGGAGAAAGAGAGGGAGTTAGGCTTGGATCTAGGAGGCTTTACGACCGTTGCGAGCTCAACTACACGATAGGTAAACTCCCTACTTCAATCCTCTTCCCTTCCTCTTGATTTTTGGAAGAGGAAATTTCTGGATTTTGACTCTAAAAGCTTTATTCTTGTAAGCTTTTGTTTCTTTGGATCCTAGGGAGGATGTTTTGAGTTTTTATATGGTGTTCTAATATTTTGAGTGGATAATTAGATAAAAAGAGGTGTTTTGGGCACAAATCAAACCCCAAGAGGTTGGGTTTTACTCTTCAATGATTTAAGTCTACTGATTTAGTTATAATTTTGCCATTTGAGCCTAATAATATTTAAATTAAGGTTTGGTTTTCATTATAAGGGCTAATGGTGAAAGTTGGTGACACTATGTGAAGGTTTTTAATTAATTAAAAATTATATAAATTAGAAATTAGCCTAATGATGGCTAATAAATGATTTTGGTGATTAAGTGATACTATGTGAATGGTTGGTTTAGTATATGGACCATTAGGATGGATTATGACTCATTGACCCAAGTTGTGTGGTATGAGTTATATTTTTCATTAATGCTATTTGTCATGATAAGTGATGTGGATCACTTATATGTTGTAGGGATTGTTGGTGGAATTTGTTTGGAAGTTAAGGAACAAGTCGAGTCCTATTTTGTACAAGAGGAACCCTTTTGGTCCTAAAGTATTGAGGTAACAGGGAAATTTATATTTCTTATTACTTTATTTTAGCTATTTTTGAATAAATATTACTAGTTATCATGCATTTCATGTTTTAAAAGATTAAATGTGCTTTATAAGGGGTTATGCGATACTACTTTGATTATAGTGCAAATATGTTTTCTAATTATTTAACAACAATTTTTATGGAAATGAAATTTGTTTGCATGTATTGTAATCATAAAGAATAGAAGTTGCATTTAAGGAAGTGTAACTAAGTAAGGTACCTTAGATAGGCTAAGGAACTGTTTAAGGGAGATTTATAAATGTTATACTACCTTAAAGTGTTGAAGTGGTCAATACTTGGGAAAGGTAGACACGAATAAAAGGCATGATCTTGGTGGAAGTTCATCAATGAGAAGGTGTGGACTTTTGATATTCTATGGCACACTGCCAGTACTCAGTGTTGTCTTAAGTATTGTGGGCTTAGTGCACTAAAGTGGTTAGTGTATTGAGTGTTCGACACCTCTCAGTAGGGGAGGAAATCTGACATATAAAGTATGAGATTGAGTGCCTAGGCCAAGGTAGCCCTCACATGGAGAGTAAGTTGGGCTGGCTCTGGGAGGGAGTTAGCTTTGATTGCTCAGGATTTACGTTAAAGGGGCATAGGCAGTTCGGTGGATTAGATCATGCCTTAGATTATATTTTGTACCTATGGAGGTACAAGTAGGTATAAGGTTTACCTGCAAATTAAAGAGTGCCAAGGGGCATTCTGTTGGTCATGAAAGGCCATACCGGCCTAGGTAATGCATTCATGTATTTTAAATGGCTAAATTATATACTATGTTGAATTTATTATTCATTTATTCGATTATGGCTTACTTTGTAATAATCAATGTAAATTTCTTTATTACTAAAACTGTGGTAGTTTCATCCCTTTCTTTTCAATATTTTTAGGTCCAGGTGAAGGAACCAGTGGAGGACGGGGAAAAGAGCAGAGCTAGGGGTTGTTTGTAAATTGTAAAGAACTACAACCCCTTTCTTTTGAGCAAATCTATTGTAATGTATTTGGGATTAGGGTGCTAGTAGGATATGATTATGTATACGTGTGTGAGTATGTGTGGATTGTATGGCTTGTGTATGAATTTTTGGTTTCTTGTAGACTTGTGGCTAGGAAACTTGGCTACGGTGTATGGTTTTGATGGATTTATTTAGTAGACCAAGTTTCCACTACAAGCAAATATTTATTTTGATATATATGTGATTCTACAAGTAAATGCAAAGTGGTTGCATTGCAAATGGTGTGCTATAGGCAAACATATACATTGGATAGAGAGAGTGGGTGCGTGGGCCCCACAGAGATCTCTAAGCCAAGTGAAAATGTTTAGCGTGTGTATTCATATGTGTATATAATATTTGAAATAGTTTTTGGTCACTCTTGTATGATTTGTGCCTTTTGAGGGTTTAGGGTCCATTTTGGGAAATAGCATCCGGGTGGTCAAATTTTAGTATAAAGGATTTTTCTATCATTTAAATGTTCTATCAAGTGTTTTTAGTCCTATTTGACATGTCCAAAGTGTTCCCACAAGTTTGTGACTATTAGGATGAGATTTGGACAATTTTAAAAATGGTTTTTATCAAAAAACTGCACTTTTATATCAGGGTGTCCAAATCTTAATCCGATCGTTAGATTTCTCTAAAATTTGGGTCACAAATAAAAAATTTTATAACCTTCATGTAGGCTTTAGAATCACGTCAATCGGATACCGGTCGGAGAAACGGCGCACTCTAGAATTTGGTCCAAAGGAGCTGTCATGACAGCAATATTTATTGATGTTGTAATATGCACGAAATTTAATCCGTTTGTTGGATCTTTCCAAAATTTGGTATGCTAATAGTACTATTTAAAAGTGACATGCGAGCTTTGGAATCGCTCCGATTGGAGGTCGGATGATGAAATGGTGCATCTTGAAAATTAGTCCGAAGGTGCTATCATAACAGCAAAAATGACCAAACTTTTAATATGTCTAATTTTTAATTCGATCGTTGGATTTTTTTAAAATTTGGTACGCTTATAGTACCTTTTGAATGTGATGTGTAAGCTTTAAAATTACTTCAATAGGAGGCCAGAAGGTGAATTGGCACCTCCCGGAAGTTTGCTCGGGATGGCTATCATGACAGCAAAATTAATGCTGTCATGACAATTACTCCATGTTTGCCTTATTTGCTTCCGTGTGCTACATATTAATCCTTTAAATTTTTCTAAGAGGTTTTATACATGTGTTTTTCTATTATGTAAATTGTTATTAATTTAAATGGTTTATTTCCTAAGTTAGTTTTAGGATTAACTCCTTAACCACACTTAGTTTATTTGAATTGTGTGATTTTTGGATAATACTTGAGACAAGTGTTACAATATATATATATATATATATATATAAAAGAGTAATACATTGCAAAATAGAAGCTATTTCTTATAAGTATCTTTCTATTAAAATTTTAGTCTCATATTTGCTGACTGTGGAGATATAGAAGAGGATTTTAATTCATTAATTTTTACAAATTAATAAATTATAAAGTACAATACTTGACATCCCTTTTGTTTTGCTAAAGTTATAAAGACTTTTTCTTTATTTTTAAAACTTAAACTTTAGTCTCATTTTATATCTATTTTAGAGTGAAACACTCAATTAAATAGTAAATATAAAACAAAATGCTATTTTGAAGACAAATATTTACTTTATTGGGATGAAATTCAGTTAAAAATATCTTACATTTTTAAAAACATGGAGTATATATTTATTTTTAATGTATTTAATTTAAAAAATACTAAATAAATTAGTTTGTATGACTAATAAATTTAAATTATAAATAAAAATTTAAAAGAATATATCAAGAATAGTATTTTAGTCCAATATATGTGATTTAATTATCAACTAATGATTCGATAGGTGAAAATAAAAATTTAAAAGTAGAAGATATATTTGTATTTTATAATTCTTAACTATTAATTTTAAGAGGAATTCGTATATATTTTAAACATAAAAAAATCTTTATAATTAAGCTAAAATAAAGGGAAAAGTAATATATTTCATTTTAAGGATATTAAAATAATTTTTTAACAATGTTAACATGTAATTTGAATTTTAAACTATTGATTTAAGGGCGATTTAAATCTTAAAATTTTAAAAAATATATTTTGAACCCTAAATAAATTGGGACAATTTTGCCCCCATCATTAAATTTGAATAAATATCCATTAATTTTTTAAAATTGAAACTTAATGTGCAGTATTTATTAAATTTTACCATCTCTCTCTTACCTGTCGGGGTAAAAATCTAGTTACTGCATAAAATACAAAATAAATCTTGAAATTATTTACATTCAACATACCTATTATTATATATCTTAAAATTATTCACATGAAATATAAAGTCAGTCTTAAAGTTACTTACATTCAAAATAATTTATTTTATTTGAATTATTTTATAATAGAGAATCATAATATCATATCTCAATTTGTTTGTTTTTATTTAGATGAAGTATTACCTACATTTAAAATAATTTATTATTTTATTCAAATTATTTTTTATATATATTCTTTTGGTTCGATGATTTTTTTTTTTTTCAATGCCACGTCGAACTCATGACTAGTTGGATAAAAGTATATAATACTCTCAACAACCAGCCACGAGCTCAATTAGCATATTATATGTTCTATAGCATTGCTTCGTTGCTATTATTATCATCATTATACCTACAATCCGTTGCTTCTAGTTTACATATGTGTGTATTTTATCCATATATTACTTTTATTTTCTTTTATTTGATTCTTTTCAATATTTTTACTATAAGATGATCACTAATCATATTATTTTGATTATATGATCAGATGGGCTGAAGCCACATTGCTTTAAATTTTTATTATTTTATAGATGATCATTATATGGTCATAATGGGTTGTGATTTTATTACCCGGAACAAAATTTAATTTTATAATTATATAACCAAAAGCCACATTTCATTTGTGATTATATGGTTAGAGGTTATATTATATTTTGTTAATATATGGTCAGAAGCTGTATTTGATTTTATGATTGTAGCTAGAAACCATAGTTAATTTTGTTATTTTATAGCCAAAAGTCATATTTGATTTTGTTACTATATGGCTAGGAATTATCTTAGTTTTGATCATGACTATTATGTAAATGATAATTTTATGGTCCAAGTGGTTACTACAAATTCTGTAGAATTTCCATGACCATCTTGATTATTAATTGCTTGTTTTAACTATTATAGCCTTGAAAGCTAATGGTTCATAAAGAATTTTCAAATTTAAAAGATTATTTTGTATGATCCTAAAGATTATAGTTAATAAATTTTATGTCACAGAAAATTAATAGCAGCTTTTAAATTTAATATGCTTACAAACAATTGATATGATATAGCCTCCAACTATATAGACAAAAATGTCTATTATCTATTGGACTTGAAGAATGCCAATTTTAGTCATTATAAAGGACCTGAGGTCTTGGGAAGACGTTATGCATGAATGGCTATTGAAAGCCATTATAACAATAAATTTATGAAAGTATTTATATATTGATAATTCTAATTATTGTATTGACAAAATTTATTTCAAGAAAAATTCTACAGGTCATCTAAAAGTGTTTGGAGATTAATCTTGAAAAAAATTAGACATGAATGATCTTCTCCCAAAAGAATTATCTAAAAGGAGTCGAGCAACTAAACATATTTTCATGTTCTTTACATTCTTTATATGTTCATATAGTTGACTAATTGATTTCTTCTTATAATGTTTATTGTAACATCCTGGAATTTTAAGATTCAGATTTATTTAAAAAAATAATAAAATATTTAAAATTAAGAATAGTATGACAGAGGTCCTGAGTTCAAATTTTACTAAGCAAAAGTTAGGTTTTATTTTATTTTTAAGTATGAAAAAAATTATCAAAATTTGACCCGAGCTTTTGTGCTATAATAAAAAATGTTGGGCCCTTCCTTGTAATTTTTATCAATGTGTGAATGAACGCAGAAACAAAAATTAAAAAGAACAAAGAAAGAAACAAACAAGAAATGAAGAGAAGAGGAGACGGTGGAGAGAGGGGAAAGAGAAGGAAGCTAGAGCTCGGATCTGGGAGGTTTTGTGGTCGTTGCGAGCTCGGTTATAAGATAAATAAACTCTCTACTTCAATTCTCTTCCTTCCCTCTTGGTTTTCTTGAGTTTTTGGGAGAGAAAATTTCTAGATTTTGATCCTAAAGGCTTTATTCTTGTAAGCTTTAGTTTCTTTGGGTCTTTGGAAGATTATTTTGAGTTTCTACATAGTGCTTTAATGCTTTGAGTATGCAATTAGATAAAGAAGGGAATTTTAGGGCAAAATTCAAATCCCAAGAGGTTAGGTTTTTCTCCTCAATGGTTTAAGCCTAGTGATTTAGTTATAATTTTGCTATTTGAGTCCAATAAGATTTAAATTAAAGTTTGATTTTTATTATAAGGGCTAATGGTGAAAGTTAGTGATACTAAGTGAAGGTTTTTAATTGATTAAAAATTATATAAATTAAAAATTGGCCTAGTGATGGCTAATAAATGGTTTTAGTGATTAAATAATACTATGTGAATGGTTGATTTAATATATGGGACTATTAGGATAGATTATGGCTCATTGACCCAAGTTGTGTGGTATGAGTTATAGTTTTCATTAATGCTATTTGTCATAATAAGTGATGTGAATCACTTATATGTTGTAGGAATTGTTGGTGGAATTTGTTTGGAAGTTAAAGGACAAGCCAAGTCTTATTTTTGAACAAGGAAAAACCTTTTTGATACAAAAGGGTTAAGGTAACAGGAAAATTTATATTTTTTATTATTTTGTTTAGCTATTTTTGAGTAGATAATATTATCTTGCATGCATTACATGTTTTAAACAATTGAATGCAAATAAAATGTGTTTTAGAAGGGTCTATGGGGTATTACTTTAATAGAAATGCATCTATGTTTACTATCTATTTAATAATGATGTTACTTATGGAAATAAGATTTTTAGCATACGTTGTGATCATAAAACAAACGATTAGTTGACTTAGGGAAGTGCAACTAGGTTTGGTACTTTAGACAGGCTAAGAAACTGCTTAAGCGATAAATTATGAGTGTTATACTACCTTGAGTGTTGAAGTGGTTAATACTCGAAAAAGGTAGAAAAAGGGTAGGAGGCATGATCTTGGTGGGAGTTCACCAATGGGAAGATATGGTCTTGTAATATTCTATGGCTCACTATCAGTCTCAATATTGCCTTTCGTATTGTGGGCTCAGTACACTAAAGTGGTCAGTGGATTGAGTGTTTGACACCTCTTAGTGGCAGAGGGCATCTAGCATATGAAGTGTGAGGTTGAGTTTCTAGGCGAAGGTAGCCCTCACATGGAGAGTAAGTTGGGCTAGCTTTAGGAGGGAGTTAGCTTTGATAGGATTCACGTCGAAGGGGCACAGGCAGTTCTGTGGATCAAATCATGCCTTGGTTTATATGTTGTGCTTGTGGAGGTACAGTGGGTACAAGGTTTACCTACAAGCTAAAAAGTGCTAGGGGGCATTCTGTTGGTCAGGAAAGGCTATATCGACCTATCTCATGTATTCAAGCATTTTAATTAATTAATTATATGTTATTTTGAATCTATTATTTATTTACTTGATTATGGCTTTCCTTGTAATAAGGAATATCGATTTCTCTGTTACTGAGACTGTGCTTGTCTCACCCCTTTTTTTACAATATTTACAAGTCTAAGCAAAGGATCCAGTAGTGGACGGGAAAAAGAGCCGAGCTAGGGTTTGTTTGTGGATTGTAAAGATCTGTAACCCCTTTCTTTTGAGCAAGCACAATGTAATATATTAAGGATTAGGGTGCTAGTAGGATGTGACTATACAGATATGTGAATATGTGTGGATTGTGCGCTTGTGTATGAATTTTTCCTGCTTGTAAACTTGTGTTTAGGAAACTTGGTTATGGTGTGTGGTTTTGATGGATTAATTTGATAGACCAAGTTTTCACTACAAGTAAATGTTTATTTTAGTGTATATAAATGAATATGTGTGATTCTACCCGCAATTGCAAAGTAGCTACATTACAAATTGTATGCTAAAGGCAAACATGCACCTTGGATAGAGAGAGTGGGTGCATGGGCCTCACAGAGATCTCTGAGTCAAGTGAAAATGTTTAGCATGTGCATTTATATAAATACATGGTATTTGAATTGATTTTTGACCACTCTTGTATGCTTTGTGCATTTTAGGGGTTTAGGGTCCATTTTGAAAAATGGCACCTAGGTGGTCAAATTTTGATGTATGGGAGTTTTTAATCATTTGAATGTTCTATTAGGTACTCTTAGTCCTATTTGACGTGTCAAATGTGTGTCCACAAGTTTGTGACCTTTAGGATGAGATTTGGACAAATTTAAAAATAATTTTTATCAAAAAGCTGCACTTTTACATTTGGAGGTCCAAATTTTAATCCGACCATTGGATTTTCTTAAAATTTGGGTTACAAGTAAAAATTTTAATAACCTTCATGTGGGCTTTGGAATCACCGCAATTGGACTTCGAAAGAGAAAATGGCATGCTCCGAAAGTTTGTTCGGAGATGCTGTCATGATATCAATATAATGCTGTCATTATAGCAACAATTACTAAAGTTGGGATATGCATAAATTTTGATCCGACCGTTGGATCTTTTTAAAATTTGGTATACTTGTAGTACCCTTTTTAGCTGTCATGATAGAAAAAATGACCAAACTTATAACATGTTTAATTTTTAATTCAACCGTTAGATCTTTTTAGAATTTAGTGTACTACTAGTAATCATTAAAAATGATATGAATTTTAAAATTACTTTGATCGGAGGTCGAATGGCGGAACGACACCTCTCAGAAGTTGGCCTGAGAGGGTTGTCATGACAGCAATTTAATGCTATCATGACAGCATCTCTTAATCCCACTTTCGTTTAGCTTGCTTCAATGCGCTATAGGTAGAACCTATAAATTTTTTTTTAAAGGATTTATATGTTTATTTTGTGATGGTGTATTTGTTTATTTATTTAAATGATTTCTTTCCTAAGTTAGTTCTAGCATTAACTCCTTAATCACACTTAGTTTATTTGAATTGTGTGATTTTTGGATAACTTGGGGCAAGTGTTACATTTATGACATAGAATAAATTTTAATTCACTTAGAATGAACAATATAACAATTATGTTTTGATATTTAGATTTGACTATCATCATTACAATGAATGACCATAGAAGCTAGTAAGAAATAGCAAGAGTTTTAAGATTATTTATGATGCAGTTCTAGAAGAACATTTGAAAATTTGTATCATTTTTATCATTGAATTAAAGCTATGCAATGAAAATATTCTCTTTAAATAATATTTAAGGGTGAGGATTAAGTAATCTCTCATTAGAAAATATTTTGTTATATTGATTATTGCATGTCATATTAAAATTGTAATTGTAGCCAAAAGTCTACAATGATAAATAAAATTATCATAGTAGCCAAAAGTTTAATATTGACTTGGTATAGTATGTTGGAAGTATGCTAATTTATTTGGCATAACTGGTTAGATCATCCCAAATCAATATTGAAGTAAAGTATTATTGAGAATTCACAATTACATTTATTGAAAAACTAGTAGATTCTTCCTAACTTGCTAACATGTTATATACTTATATTATGTCTGGATGCATGTGGATTTGGATTTGAATTTAGATTTAAGTCAAATTCATTATTTGGATGATTAAAAATATGAGGAGTCAAATCCTAACTCAATTCCTTTGTAATTTTAAATCCTTTAATTTCTAAATTTATACTATTTCAAATTTCAATGGAAGTTTCTCTCTTTCTTTGCATTCGTTAGTTGATTTTGCTACCTTCTTGACTTCAACATTGTTAACTCCAGCAAACTTACACTAGGATTGCATTGTTGGCATTAACTGTAGGTGATGATTGAGATAGGAATGCTGGCATCGATTGGTGTAATGTTTGCCTTAACATTACCAGGATAACACATTAACATGCTATTGTGATAGCTAGGCCGCTACAATAGCAATTTGACTATTCTTAACCTGGTTCTTTTCCTTGACTCTTATCTATCTTGAACTTGAAAAATAATAATCACAAGGTGAGACAAAGTTTTAATAACCAAAATAATTTACAACTATTTATTAATGAGTAAAACTATAGCAGGGTGATAAAACATGTTATAATACATATAATTACAATATTACATGCATAATCATACTATCCATCCGAACTTCCGTATCAACCTCCTATTGATTCCCCCTATTACACACATAATCGAGGTGTCATTTACTCCAACGCCACACCCTTTAGATGTTAAGGAGTGTTTTCTCTAACACCACATCCTTTCAGGTGCTAAGGAGAGAATGCTAGTTGCACCACGAGTCTTAAGGTGTCAGCAAAACCCATATGTATTTCCTCACTACTTCACATAAGATGAACTTCCACCCTCGCTATAATGATCTTGATTTTTCACACACAATGCAATCTATATTCATTATTTAACATTTAGTTAAAAATACAATTAATAAATGCATGTTATTTTCTCAAAATCATTTTCTTTTCTCACTTTACAAGTTCTAAATCATATAAATGTATAATAAGATATTTAATTTTGCAAACAATTTGCAAATAGTTAAACAAGCTAATAAATAATATGAATTATCTAGTTACCTTAACCTTTTAAACACAATGGTTACCAATGGCAATTGTCGCTCTTTGCACTTTCAACTGCTTAATATACACTTAAGCCACATTAATCTACAATATTAAGCAATATTTGTCAATTTTCCAACTTAACATAAGTATTTAATAGCACAATTAAGCTAACTTAAACTTCTTACTTCTCTCGTCAGAAAACTCTAAGCCCTAATCAACCTCCACTTAAGGCTAACCCAATAAAACCAATATAAGATTTTCATAACTTTAAACCTTCCACTTGAGGCTATAATTTAACCAAATCCTCAAAACTCAATAAACAACCACTATTCTAGTTGTAAACCCTTAATTTAACTTCTAACAACTCTATAACTATTGTTAGGCCAAATAACAAGCCTCCATTATCTCAAAATTCAATTCCCTTAGCTCTCAAACCAAGAGAAAATGGAGTAGATAAGGAGAGGAAAGAGATACAAAGCTTACCCAAAAGATGATACGTTAGAACTAACTCTCAGGTGCCCAAAATTCCTTGCCTTAGCAAAGAAGCCTTTTTCTCCCTCACTTATGTTGTTCTCTCCCTTTTTTACTTTTGAATATAGGTCGTTGAAAGGGTTTTCAAGCTTCCCAGAAGGCTAAGGCAGCCAAAACCCAAAAGCAAATGGGCAGGGCTTTCAAAATTGAGAAGTAGAAGGGTAGGGCTATCATGATTAAAAAATAAGAGGGCAAGGCTATGGAAATCGAAAAGAATAAAGCCAAAGGTGCTGAAATGGAGAAGCATCATGGAAAAGCATCTTTATCAAATCACATGAACAAGTCTGAGATGATTCATGATTTATAGTGAAACAAGTATACCAAGGAGTATGCACAAAGGCCAGTTATCACTTGCCATAAGGTAAGCTTCCCAGATTTTATTTAACAATACTTTCTAGAATTAGTGGAGTACTAGCACCATTCAAGAAATTGGTTGATCTTGATATTGCCTACTCCCTCAATGTTGTTAAAGCCTTCTACAATGTAATGACCTATTTGCTCATCCAAGGGGTTAGTATGCAATTTGATGTTAAATATATTACAATCTTACTTTGATTACATAGAAAGGATGGAATGAAATCAATTGACCTAGACAACAACAATGAGGGTGCTAAGAGGAAGATGCATTCTAAGGAGGAAAGTTGGACTACATTGATGTAACATTCTAGGTTTTCAATTCCTAAGTAACAATCATTAAATGCCATTCATTTTAAAAATTAAAAGAGTTAACTGAGGTATATAGAATTAATTAATGAGTTTTAAGGTATAAAGGAAGAGAAAATAAGAATAAGGATTTCAATTGAGAAAAATTTAAAATATGCCATAATTCCTTTAATGCCAATATAGGGTAGAAAGGTCCTTACAAGGCATTAAGATGAAATAATAAGGTCCTTCATTGGTAATATCTAAAAATTGAATTAGACAGTACTGAGAATCTTGGAAAATGTGTCTATAGATTTGGGCACATTTCTTGAAGAAAAACATTAGTTGGTTTCACTATTTAAGTCCCATATTTTAAGTATTTAGAGAAAATAATTTTTTTATGGGAGTTTGAGTAGTTAAAAAATGCCATTTTAGGAACCAAAGGACAATTTTATAACTTTATACTCTCAAAAATAAGTTTGTAAGACCATAAGAAGAAAAATAAGAAAAGAAATAAATAATTAAATAAGGGATGAAGAAACTAAAAAATCTAAGTAGGTTGAGAATAAAGTCCCATATTGTGTCGAAAGAAAGTCTAGTTAGTTGAAAACAAGTCCCACATCGAATAGGAATGGGAGTAGTAAGGCATGAGATGGGTATAAAAGAAAGGTAGGAGTGGAGGCATATGCATCCTTAGACTTTCTTTCCATGCAAGTCCTCACACAGGGTTGAGTTGTAGTTAGAAAATATTACAACTCTTGACCTTAAGTTTTAAGATTTTTTGCCTTTGAATCCTTTTTCTAGGTTCGAGTTTTTAGAGCAATTTAGAGCTCCTAGACCTTAAGTTATGTTCTTTAAATCTTATTTCAACTTCAAAATAATTAAAATAAGGTGTCCAATCTTACTATAGGATAGGTAAGAGGACGCTAAGGTAGTTTAGAAAAGTTGTAATAGAATTCTATTTCTCTTTTGTTTAATTTAGATATGAATTTTTATTTGTGGTTTTAATGAGATATGAGGGGAAGCTCATAAAATGGTTATGGGTAGAGTCTTAGAGGTTCTCTATGAGAATAGAGACGTCAAGTTCTTATGTCAAACTCAAGCTCATGTAATCATATTTTTAGTTACTTAGAATGCACAAAATAGTAGACAGTCTTTCTTTGTATAAATTAATAATGAATTAAACTAAAGAGTATGCCTAGAGCTAACAACTTCCAAAATTTAAAACTCAGTGTAGTGGTGAAAAATTTTAAGAAATAGTTATTAAAATAATATGCTTTTTATTGATAATCGTGCTGATGTTGAAAACTTGCTATTGTTATCACTATAGCCTTTAAGATTGGATAGTATGATTAAACGTTACAAACCATTTGTGACTTCACTTTTAACATTGGCATGTATATGAATTCTCTAAGTTATATCAGTATATTTTATTTGAAATAATATTGTATCAGAATCTAATTTGCTTGGCATATATGTTTGCATGAAAACTTATGGATAATCTGTTATTGGATTTACACTGGATGGATATACTATAATTTAACATGAATTGAGACATCATGAGGAGGCTGTTTTTTTGGGGAATATTTGAAGAAATAAGGGAATCAATTATTATTTTTTCTCCCCCATAAATAGCTTGTTAGGTGGCACTCTTGTACATGAGCTAACTTAACCCTTTAACTAGGGTCAAGACAAGGTTGGTGCCCATTACAACACCCTTTGCATTTAGAAAGGGAGAGGTTGGGGTTTGAGTAGGAGAACTAGAGCCTTTGGTCGGACACCATCTCTTATGTAGCCCACGATCACAGCTAGAAAAATGAGGAGGAGATAAGGATGGAATTAATGAAATTAAAAATGGAAATTTATTCTACATCATAACTGTTGGAATCAAGAACCCTTGTAGTAGGACTATGACAGTATGATCTTTACTTTTAACTATTATGTATAGGAAACCATTAGAATTAGGAATCCTATTAGTATTGACTAATGCGTGATGTCTATGTTACGACTTTGGTATACTATAACATTTCTATTTGTATTGTGAAACCCATGCTTCCAAATAAACTACAATTAAAATATAAATTGGAGATTTATTAGAAACAATCATGAAGGATAAAATGAGTCTTGGAATTGCTTACAACTTGTTATGTATAACTTTTTCTATGTTGCTAGTGTTATTATTTCTACAAAAAGTATCATAATTGAATATTACACTTTATTATAATAGTTTTAACTAATTTGATAACGACAAGACTTTCATAATCATGCATGAATACTAGTTGATCAAGATAACAATTTAAGTTGAGATTTACTAGTGTGATATTATTTGTATAGATCTATTGTTTGGAATGATTGTGAAAACTTATTAGGCTGAACTGTCAATCAGTTGTGGATAGTTCATAACCATTAATGTGATTATTGAGACATTCATCTCACCTCTTTTCCTTATGTTTTTTCAGGGATGAGCATTGAGTTGTTAGAAGGGAATGGTAGAAAGGACTTTAAGTTTCATGAGAAGTAAAGTCTTAATGAATTGGGATTGCCTCTGCTACCACCTAGGATTTATAACATGCATCCATAATTGTTGTATGATTGAGTTCATTATTATGATATTTGAGAAGTCTTATCCTTTAGGCCTTGCAGTTAGGGAATTTTACTAGGGTGAAAGTTTTATACTTATACATTTATTTTTATGTATTGAAAAATGAGTTAGGGTATACTAAAATATGTTGATTGTTAGTTGAGATCAGAGCTTTTAAGGTAGTTATAAGTATGCTAGAGTTGGCAAAGCTTACACTAAGTGTTTGATGTAAATTGTGTTAGATTTACTTATTGATTTACATGATAGGGTTTTGTTGCATGACTGCATATCTCTAATTGCATGTTTTATCCTTCCCTACTATAGAGACTTGCATAAGGGCTCTCCTCCTTTCCATTATAGTAGATGTGGAATAAAGATGATTGCTATGAATAATGTTTTAGTTTCTTCTGCTATGGTATCCTTCTTTGATTCCTCGAAAAGTTTTCTACCATTATAGGGCTCATGCTATCATGGTAGATGTTAAGACAAGTCATATGTTTACCATGATAGAGTTAGGTTATTCTTTTTCTAGCATGGTAGGTGAGTCCTTTTCTATCATGGTAAAGGATTGCCTAAGTATTGTAGTTGGGTCGTTTTAATTGATAGAAAAAATTCCCCCTTGACTTCAAGTTAGTTCCATCAAAGCTACCTCTCCAAAATAGAATCTCGCACTCCATCATTTACAAGATTTTCTTCAATAAGTCTGGTAGTTTTCAACTATGTATCAAAAGAGGAACTATAGGCAATGACCTTTGTCTTATAATAGGAGGAAATTAACCTTGTAGATTTTATCTATGAAAATAGTTTGAGTGTCACTAAAATGAAAAAGAAGGAAGCTCATCTCCCATATTGTAGTATTATTTCCTTAGTCCAAAAAGGAACATAAGTTTTATCACTTGGAACAGGTTTAAGATAGTTTAGAGGACAAAAGTATGCACATGATGCATTTGACACTTGATAAAAGCAAGAAGAAATGGGTAGAAGTCAAATTCAAGGGCAAGAGGAAAGGAACAAAATTGTGCGAAGATTCTCTTATTGATGTCAAAACCATCTACCAACTTTTACAACCAACATTGATATCTTAAAGAACAATAACGGTATACTTGTGCATTTGACCACTAAATGTGATCATTTGGAGAGAAAAGTGGATTCCATCATGGTAGAGTTTAAAATTGCACCAATAGCATTGCTAGCTGTAATTGATAATGTACTAAATGATGGTGTTGGTGGTCAAAAACCAATAGATCTTGATGTGGTTGTACGTATAGTAGCAAGGATAAGATAAGAGTATGATAAGGATACCTCTATAGAGGAAGTTAAGAATAAATAAGTGTAACAATCTAGTAAGGATACCTATGTGCAAGAAGTTGAGAATATTAAAGTATAGGAATCTAGGAAGGATTACTCAACAAAAGATGATGGTATGGAATCTAAATCTAAATAGGGTGGGAAGGATGACTTTGAGAAGGATAGTAAAGGAATTGAAATTGAGGACATTGGGAAGAATTCATATGGTAATGAGAGTGAGGTTGAGGAAATTGTGAAGGATGTTGGTGAGAATAGTGATGATGAGGAAGAAGAGGAGGAAGGAGGAACAAAAGTAAGGGAGAGAAAGACTAGGAGGATGAAGTTTACCTATTAGCTGAGAAGCAAGAAGCCAACCAACATGGAGGTGAGAAGGATAATGTTGATGAAGGTTATATAGAATGATGTAACTATGTTTTTTTGTTGATATAATGATGTATTTTGTGTGGCTATAATGACATGTCCATATAGATTCTTGGTGTTTTTGGCTATAATGATGTATTTATTTGAATGTATGCTCTTGTTATCTTAAAATGTTCAATGTCATATAGCTTCTTAATAAGCATTTAATCAAATATATATAGTTGTTATTATGAAAATTGACTATAAAAAGGAAAAGTTGTAATGTCCACCTTAACATTACCAAAATGCACCACACAATCACAACAAACAATCATAATTAAGAGCAAAGATTGTTCTTGAACTCACATTATCTATATGAGGGTTAAAACTAATAATCTTTTAGAAATAATTTTGAAAAATTTGGGATCCCATAAAAACCCTTCAAATTTATAGTTTAAGCTCAAACTTCATGATTTATAAAGATATTGGAAGCATGGAAAAGTTTTGGGAAGCAAAACACTTCAAAACAAGGTCAAAAATGTCATTTTTAAGTATTTTGGTCCATACAACGCGACTCCTGGTCCATGTGCCGTAGCATGTGGCACAGAAAGGCAAGTTTGCTTGTTGTACTGTGCATCATGGCTTGCGCGAAATGTGCCACGGTGTATGTGTCCATGACAACAATGCTGTCATGATAGCTTTTCTAAACGAACTTTGAACGCATGCCATTTTCGTATCCGATGTCCAATTGGAGTAATTCAAGCACCCACATAAAGCTTATTTGATAAGCTAACTAATGGTATAAGTTTCATTATGATCCAATACTGTGTGAGAATTTTAGACACTCAGATGTAAAAGTCAGTTTTTAAAGTGATTTTCAAGCATCCAAGTACCCAAAACTCAATACTTATACCATTAACCCATTTTGAGGTTTGAATCAAGTCCAATGGACCAAAATACACTTGATTGAACATTCAAACACACAAAAACATACCAAACATAAAATTTGGCCTCTATTGCCACATAATACACTACATATACATTGTCACCATATAGATAAAACATTCCTTACACTTGTATTAGTATTTTAGCCAATTACCACAAAAATTGCCACATATTCACATCATATATAATATTAGGCTAAAATACAAAATAACATAGTATGATACAAGTGCAACCAAATCAAAATGATATGCATTCCTAGTTGGCAACATATAATATCATTCATATAAGTTTATGTATACGACTCAAAATAAAATCGAGCTTTACAAAAAGAATGTAGCAAGTATGCTAGCCCTTGTCCGATTCCTTCCCTTGCTTAGTCTTAGTGGTAGAACCTATAAAATGATAACCACGAGGTGAGATAAAAATCTCAGTAACTAAGATGATCTGCATTATTGATTAACATGCCAAGTTATAAACAAGCCTTAAATCAAGTAAAATAAACACACCATATAAAATCACCACAAGTTATATGCATCATCCTTAACCATTCGGTCCTCCAATACTCTTGACCAAACTGGTAGGCTATTTCACAAAACCAAACCATATGTATGGTCCTCAAGCTCACCATCCATGGTAGGACTACCTGGCCAAGGTATCCTAAACCACTTTTGAACTACTGGTTCCCCTTATTACAAGTAATTGAGGTGTCGTTACTCTAACACTGCATCCTATGGATGCTAAGGAGTATATTCTCCAACTCCATACCCTTTTGAGTACTAAGGAGAGTAAGTCTCTAATACCGCACTCATTTTTAGGTACTAAGGAGAGTAAGTGCTGCACTTGGTATCCCGAGGTGCCAGTAGTGTCTTATAGACTTAATCTTCACTAACTCTACTAGGGTGACCTCCTACCCTCTAATATACCACATTTCACTACATATCTCCACTTGACCATGCACAAACCACTTTCTAAACTAATATAATGAATATTACTACTTACTTCAAAAACTTAACATTTTACAAATCAATACTCCACTCATCTTCTAAAATAGTTAACTTTTACAAAATTCATACATATATACATAACAAATCATGCAAGAATAACTTGAGAATAACTTACACAAGGTAATAAATAATGTAAATTATCTAGTTACCTCAACCCTTTTGTTACTAAAAGGGCTACCTATGGTACTAAATCTCTTCTTATGTCAAGGCAAATCTTCTCACACCACAATCTATATTAATAAGTACTATATGTTAATTTTCAATTAACACAAGCACTATTAGCTACCAATAACATTCTAATTCTCCTACTTCGCACTCATATTCTCAATAAAGAGGCTTGTTAAGATTACAATTTATTCACACAATCCCTTCAAGCCTCTTCTAACTCTATCACATCATAACATTTAATATCTCAACTTATAACATTCAAAACCCCATGATCAAGTTAGGGCTTGATCCAACTTTCACGAAACAATAAAGTAGCTTCATATTACCACATATCTAAAATTAATAAACATAAATCAAACCTTTAGAGTCAATAAAAACCTTCAAAACATAGACTCATAGCTTAATCCATTCAAAGCAAATTCTCCCACTTTTAAATCCCATGAAAAATGAGATGAAAAGATAGAGGAGAAAGGTAGGAAACTTACTTAAGAGTTTGGAGGCTCAATTTATCTTCAAAATCCTCCCAAAATGATGACCTAGTAGTGCCCAAAGCTTACCCCTTTGTGTTCTAGGTTTCCCACCACAAAAACTATCATTTTCTAATGATTTTCAAAAATTTAAGTTGCCTGCTGTGCTGTGTGCCGCAGTGTATGCCACACAAGCCACGGCTCATGAGGCAGCAACCCCTGATGACTCTTGAGTTGATCTAACTTTCATCCTAACTCAATTTAAAGCCAAATATGACCCAAAAAGCAAATTAGCAATCCAAAAACATAATTAAATAAATTAATCATCTTTTTTAACTAATTTATCGCCTAATTAGTCAATTTTTTCAGATTTAAAGTTTTAAAATGTTACAAAAGTTCCTTTAAATATTCAAATGAGACATGCTTATCATAAAATTTTATTGTTCATTGTACAAGTCATGCACCAAAGTGTAAATTTTCATGATATGCAACATTGATGTCCTAAAAACTTCATTGATGATTCCTTTCATGCACCCCAATACACTTTTTTTAGGATATCTTATACACATATTTGAATAAATGGAAGCTCAATTGCATACCTTTGAATCTATCCTGTATATAATTGAAGAAGGGATGCATATGGCTAAAAATACTTGCATTTAGACTTTCAAAATGATACAATAAAAGTTTTAAGGATATCATTTGCTTATCTTTAAAGTTAACATGCATATGATTATAGAAAAACTACATATGGCTAAATATACCTACACTTAGTCATCTAAAATGACATAAAATGAAAATTTTCAAGATATCGTTTTGTCATATTCAAAAAATTGGAAGCTCAATTGCCCATTTTTGAAGTTAACACACATATGACTATAGAAGTGCTACATATGACTGAAGATACCTGCATTTAGTCTTCCAAAATAACATTAAGTAAAAAATTTTAGAATATCATGTATATGATTCAAGTAATCTTGCTTATAATTGAAGAAGGGTGACATATAGCCATTGATTCATGTGATCAATATACATTCAATATTGTTGACATTTACAACCATTTACAAAAATATATATAGCAAACGGCACCACCTATTCCTAAAAAATAACATGGGTAATAATTTACAACTTCTAACATATGCCATCTATTTTTGCCTTGAACAACCTAAGCTTTAAACTTGGTTTCTAATAGCTAATTAAATGGTGATTTAGAAAATTAATGAATTAATATAGTTAAGCATGTTTTAGAAGGTTAATTGGCATTTTAGTCATTGATAAATTTCAAGATAAGGCTAGGATGGAAGTAAAAGTAGATCAAGGTCAGAATGGGTAACCTAAAGTGAGAAGTGTCTCACTATACCATACATCCTAGCATGGCACAATGCACTATGGCGCTTGATGCAAAAACTTAATTAAAAAGTCATGGGTCAAGGTTGAAATCAAAAATAGGAAAAAGGAAAAAATAGAGAAGATAAGGGGGAAGAAAGGAGATCTACTAAGGCTTAAGTTTTCAGGCACCTAGGAGTTAGTTTCAACCTACCATCTTTCAAGTAAGCTTTGTACTCCTTCCTCTCTTGATCTACTCTATTTTCTCTTGGTTTCAGATGTTATGAAATTGAATTATGAGTTTATGAAGGGCTGTTTTATGGCACAATAATAGTTAAAGGATTGTTGGAAGTTAAATTAAGAGTTTACAACAAGTTTGGTGGTTGTTGATTGAGTTTTAAGGCTTTGGTTCAATTCTAACCTCAAGTGGAAGATTTTAAGTTGTGAAAACCCTATATTAATGCTAATAAGGTTAGTAGAAGTTGTGGAAAGTTTGTGGAAGTTAATTAGGACTTAGAGTTTTCTAGTGATAGAGTTTAGAAGTTTAGGTTAATTTAATTGAGACTAATGAGTACTTATGTTAAATTTGAAAACTAATATATAGTGCTTGGATTTGTAAATTATTGTAATTTGGTACTTCTCCAAAGTCAATGAAACTATTATAGCATACATTGGACCACGAGCAATGCTTTCATAAAAAAGGGTTGATGTAACTAGATATTCATATAGTTTAATAGCTTGAAAAGTTATTTATAAGTTATTTATGAAAGCGGGGGTGTATGCACATTAATGCTTTTAAAACTTGTAGAGTGAGCAAAAAGAAATTTGAATAGGAAAGATGTTAAAAATTAAAATGTATGCTAAAGGTCGAGTAATGTGATTTTTGAAATAGATTTATTAAATTAAAGGAAAATGACATTATGGATGCTTGACCATATGGAATGCATATTGTTGCATTGGTAAGTGAATGATTAAGTAGAGGGTGGGAGTTCATGTTAAATGAAGAGGTAATAAAAATTCATGTGATTGAGATGACACCTCGATACTTAGTATAGTTGATGTTGGCTCTATATTTGTTGAAGAGTGTTCAGTAGATTTGTGTAGCTTTTTATCAACTAAAAAGTATTTGGAGGATCAAAGCATACAACACCTCAATTATATGAATAGACCAAATTTGTACCCTAAAAATGGTTGAAAACACCTTTGGCCAAATAATCCTTCTATTGAAGGTGAGTTGGGTCAATTTGTAGAAGGATTGATCCTGTGTAGTAGCCTACAAATTTAGTCAAGGAGTAATGGAGGTTTGGATGGAAATGTAACCATGCATGTGACATGTAACATCCTCAAACTTTAAAAATCAAAATTCAAAGTATAAATAAGAGTAAATTGGTACATTTAGATTATTAATGAATTAATGATGTTTTCAAATATTAATGAAGTTATTAGATCATTGGATAGCCTTAGAAGAACCGATTAGAGTTCAAGTAGACCAGACAACAAGTGAGGCCTAAAATTCATCTTAGGCTCATTGTGCCATCTGGTGCAAAAGGCATAACATGCATTGTAGTGGATGTGCAAAAATCATATTAAATCAAAAGGTCATGTGCATTAAAACTAGAAGGAGAAAAAGAAGGATATGAGATAGGTGATGAAGATAGAGCTTTTGGTTGATAGATTCCACTTTTGGAGTTATTTAAAGGCAATCTAAGCTAGAAACATCCTTAGGTAAGCTTCATTTCCCCTTTCCTTCCTCTCTATGTGAAATTTTAGTGAGTTTAGGTTTAGTTGGTGTTGTTTTCTTCTCCCTTAGGTTTTGACTACACCCATTGGCTTAGATGAAGCCTTGGAAAGTTAAATTAGGTTTTTAAACCTAGGTATAAGAATTTTATAGTGAGTTGGAATTTTGAGCTAGGGTTTGGACGAGCCCTAGGCTTAAATTTGAATGTTGGGAGAAATGTGAGTAAAAATTTAATGTTATCTATGTTTATCAGTATTAAGTAGAATTAATGGAATTTATTAGGATTGTTGTTTATGCCAGAGAAGAAATTTATGTAATATGGGTACCAAAATTTAGGATAAAAGGGGTTATTTAGAGTTGTAATTGACAATTAATGTTTAATTTTATAGATTCAATATTGATTTGGCTTTGTTGAGCTAGTGGAATCTAAAGAAGTTGATAATTACCATGGTAACCCTTTTTGTGATAAAAAGGTTGAGGTAATAGGATAATCTAGTCTTTTTACTTGTGCATTTAGATGATTATGAGTTTTCCAAAAGAATATATATATATATATATATAATCCATTATGAAAACTAGTAAATTATTTATGTGAATGTTTGATGTTTTGGAATCTATGTGAAGTGGTATTAAACTATAGTATTATTTCTACATTTGAGACCTATTTATACTTATTGGTAGATAATTGTGAAAACGGATACAAGTTCAAAAAGCTAGAAACTATTGTATGATCCTTCCTAAGGAGTTCAATATGTATGATTGGTATTGTATGAGCAAGATCATTATGAGAGAGTTAGAGTTCACCCTAGGGTTGTAGGGATATAGTATTTGAAATTCATATAGTACACTGGTACTGTGGAGGGCTCAATGCTCAGTATTTTTTGTTTGGAAGTTTTAGTACTATCTTGGTGATAGATTGGGCATATAACACTTTAGATATTAGAGAAAGAGGGAATTTGTGGTCTAAAAATGGATGAAGGCAACTTTAGCCCTACTACCTTCTCTGACTAGTAAACTTGGGCCAGTACAATCACATGGACTTAGTCCTATTGTGTTGTTAACCCACTAATTTAGTCAGAGAAAATAAGGAGAATATAAGGTGGAGAGTATCGATCATACATTATGTAAATGGAATCTCATAATCATGTATATGTTATGTATCTAATAAACTTGTTTTACTTGCCACTTTACGTATCATATGCTATTCTGATATACTTGTGGATAGAATAGATTACTTGGCCACTAAGACATTGTCTTACCCCTATAGTTATTATTTTTATATGTGAAGGCTTTGATAGAGATAAAGAGAAAGAGGGAACTATTGAGAACTAAAGAGCTTGGGGATTGTATAACTCTATTCTTTAGTATTTTATGTAACTAGTTTATATATGTATATATTATGCTAATTTCAGAATATATATTGTTTTGGTGCACTTGCATGTTGACATGATGTTGTTTTGATGTATTTTGTGGCCTTGGATATTATATTTGAGTTGAAAATTGTTGTTAGAAGTTGAAATACTAATGCAATTATCATTATTGAGGTAATTGAATATGTAGGGATGGCTATTGTATGGATATATTGAATTATGCCTATGCCTCTTGATTTATGCAGAATCAGGGTTTTGATGGTCAAGTTGGATATAAGATATATATATATATATATATGTATGTTTACTTGTTGATTCAATTAGGTGTATTATGGCCTGTTTGAGTTGATTCAAGTAGTCCTAGGGCTATTAGCACTTGGTTTATGATTTTAGACACCTTCAAGTATGTTTTAAAGTGAAAAAGTATCTTTTAACACCCTGGGTGTCTAAATTTTAAATGGTAAAGTGTCTTAATGTAAAACCAATGCCAATAGATAGATGTCTCAAATAGTTTCATGTGAAAACTTGAATTGCTTGAATCGGACATCGAATGGAAAAACAACACACTTCAAAATTTAGTCTTGAAGTGCTGTCATGATAGTATGTTGCTGTCAAGATAGCAAAGGTGCATCATAGCACATTACATGGTGAGGTGGCTTCCTCTTCTATGCCATTTGATATGGCTATTGACAAGATGCACCATGGTAAATAGTGGATTCTAGACTCAATCCAAATTTATCCCTATTTATCATATGTTGGTCCTATTCTCATTTTCCATGCTTCTGCTACTTCTTTATATGTTTTAAACTATTTTTTGAGCTTGAACATCTTCTAGAAAGGGTTTTATTAGGATATCAACTTTTAAACTTTTGGTTTTAAACCATTGTCTGTGATGGTAACCTATTATAAGGATTTGTATAATTTTAGTTATCATGATAGTATTGTGTGTTGTGTTTTGATAATGCCAAGGTGGATATTACATGATACATATGACACACACACACACACACACATGTTTTAACATGCTGTTCTACTACTTGTTAATAATTATACTTGCTACTAGATAGTATGAATTATTCTGGTTACTGGAATTTTGTCTCACTCCGTGGTTAATATTTTACAGGTCTAGGGATAGAAAGAAGACAAGGGAAAGAACAAGGCAAAGAGTAGCAAGCCTATTTGATTGTAAAGCCTTTACATTTTAAGCCTCGGGTAAATGAATGTATATATAAAGTTAAGGTTGCCAACTAAGAATTTACATGTGATTTTAGGCTATGCTTGTATGATATGCTTTGATATTTTAGCTCGAGTTTTATGTTTTTATACTTTTGGAATACATGTGGAAGGGTTGAACTATTAGTACAAGCATAGGTATATTTTAAGTGTATACATGTATGGATAGCTACACTTATAATGGAAAATTGTGGGTATTTAGCTTATTGGGTATGTTTATTAAAACATTCAGGATAAAGGCTAAATGATTTTACAAGTGTATGTTTATGATGTTTATATGTTTTGTGTTAAGATAATTTAGCCTAAATGGAATTTAGTGAATTTCATGAATTGCCTAGTTTAATGTGGAAATAGGGCATCAATTGGCCAAGTTTTGATGTTAACGTGTTATTGCTAGGTAAATTGTTCAATTAAATGCAAAAGGTCCTTTTGAACTTAGTGTAAAGCCTAAAAGTAGTTTTGAAATACGTTTGGTTAGTTAGACACTTGGATGCTTAAAAAATCACTTTAAAACTGGCTTTATGCATCCAGGTGCCCAATTTTCAAATGAACTATTAGATCAAAATGAACATTATGCCATTAGCTAGATAATCGTACAAACTTCGCATGAGTACTTGAATCATTCCAATAGGACGTTGGATATGAAAATGGTATATGCTGGTAGTTTGCTCGATGAGCTATCATAACAACAAAGATGCTGCCATGAAAAGCCATGTGCGCTATGGCACATTGTGACATGCTGCGATGCATTACACAAAGGCAAAATTGAACTTTTTATGCCACATGCCATGACATATGTGCCATTTTGATAAAAAATGACTTTTATTTCCCTATTTTCTTGTGTGACTTGTTTCTTGAATATTTATTATTCTATTGTTTTAAAACTTTACTAGCTTGAGTTCAAACTACTATTTTGAAGGGTTTTGGGATGCCAAATGATTTATGAAGATTTTAATAACTTATTTCAATTTTAACCCTTTAATGATTAAGATATAGAATTTAATGACTCATAATGTAACATCCTAAATTTTTAATCTAGAAACTAATTGCTAATTAAGAAAAAATTAGTGAATTAATTATGTATTTATAATTTTGGATGATGAATTGATGCTTTAGGTTATTGAATGATTGTATGATTAAGATCATAAGGAAGAACTGTGATTTGGAGCAGAGCATGTAAGCTACAGTGAGAATTCTCTTACCATGCCATGCACCACGACATATGCATGATGCACAACAGTGTATGGAGTGAAATTTGAATTTAAAGATAAGTATCAACTCATGCAATTGAAGGAGAAAAGGGCAAGAAGCACAAAAGAGAAGGAGAAGAGAAATTCTGCTAGGGCATAGAAGTTCAAGCACCTAGTAAATAGTTCTAAGTCGTCACTTATCGAGTAAGTTTTATACCTCTCTACTCTCCTATTCTACCCTATTTTTTCTTAGTTTGTGATATAGAGAAACTTGATTAGGGAGTTTTGAGGAGTTATTTTCTAACTCAAGAGTCATGAAAGTGCTATTGGAAGTTAAATTAAGATTTTGCAGCTAGTTTGGTGGTTAATGGATGAGCTTTGAAACTATGGGCTCAATTTTGCCAAAATTAAGGGGTTTAAAAGTGTGAAATTCTTATATGGATTGTATAGAAGCTAGTAGAAGTTGTAGAATATTTATGGAGGATTGTTAGGACTTAAGGTTGTCAAATAAAAGTGATTAGGTGGTTAATTTAGTTTAATTACATTAATAAGTACTTATTATTTATTTAGAATTGACATATAGTGCTTAATTATATAGATAGATGTGGCTCACGAGTTATTTTAAGCAGTTAATAGCCAAAAGTGTAAAAAATACCATGGGTAACCCTTTTCAGCATATAAGAGTTGAGGTAACAAGATAATTTATTCTATTTATTAGCTTGTTTAACTATTTACAAGTAGTTAGTACAAATAAATATGTTATTACTTATTTTAATGATTTGGAAACTTTAAAGTGGAATAAAGAGAAAGTTTTTTATGGAAATTGTGTGTGTATGTGTGCGCGTGCGCATGCATACATGCATTATAATTGTAACTTAATTTTATTTTAAATGAAATTAAGTATGGTAATGGCATTTTATACATATATGAAAAGTCATGATCATGATAAAGTATGGCAGTTCACGCTAGGCAGAGTGGTGTAAAAGTCTATATAGCATGGTTGACACCTTAGGATACCGGGTGCAACTTATATTCTCCTTAGTGCTTGAAAGGGTATGGTATTGGAGAATTTCTATACTTAGTGCCTGAATGGGTGAAATGTTAGACATTATGCTCCTTAGCATATGTGAGATGTAGCATTGGAGTAACAGCACCTCAATTGTATGTGTAATAGGAGGAATTCGTAATCTAGAAGTAAGATAGAACATCTTTAGCTAAGTAATTATAGCATGAAAGGTGAGCTAGATCAATTGATATAGTATTGGTCTAGTATACCATATGGATTGAGTCAGAGGTGGATGCGGAGTTTCAGTTAGATTGGATGATCATACTTGTGAAAATGATTATTTATGGATTTACGTGCACGCACACACGCACTAGTATATGATTGATAAAAATTATGTTTTATTTACATGTTTTGTAGTTTTACTTATTAATAGATAGTTTTGGATTATTTTGATTACTGAGACTCTATCTCACCTCATGTTTTATATTTTACCAGTTCAGACGTTAGTAATAGCAGAAGAAAAGACCTGAGTTAGGAGTACTGGATCTACTATGTTACCCATTGAGTTTATGTAATGAATTTGTAATGGTATATATATAGTAATGTTTTTTTAAATTGTCATAGGAAAGCATACATGTTTTTTGGTTTCATTTGTATGGATATGCATGGGTATATTAGCCTTGAGATGTGAAAATATGTGAAATGTAATAGTGAGGGTTGAGATACTAGTACAAGTGCAAAATTGTGTTTTGTTAACTTTATAAGGTGTGAAATTTGGCCAAGAAAGGTATGTGTGTGTAATTATGAAAATGGCCTTATGTTGATGTGAACAAGCTTGAAGTTGTGTCATTATAGTTTGAATTGGAGTTATGTCATTCTAGTTTGAATTGGATCATAGAAGTTGAGATTTTCACTGCATGATATTTCACGTGTGATTTGGAATGGTTCCATACGTGATATATCACTTTAGGCACACTAACTAATATTTCACGCCTGAATCAATAGTGGTCCATACATGATTTGTTACCTATGTTTATGTGATGCCTTGATAAAGCTAGTGTGCTACAATTCACGCAAGATATCCTTGTGTATGCATACTTGAATTGTCACCTTGTGTTCCTTTATATTTTATGTAGTGTCATTTCACACCTAGAAGAGAAAGTGTTCACACGTGTTTTGTTACTAAGATTCTTAAACACATTTAGTCTAAGTGAGTCTTCTACCATTCAAGCCTATTTCGTCTTATGAACTTACGTGATTTGTCACATATTGATATGAGTCTTTTTAATCATGAAATCCACACTTGCATGCACATTGGTTCCACGTGTGATATGTTTAACAGAATGGCTTAGTTTTATAACCAGCCATTTTGTGCATGAGAGTAAGAGTGTTCCACACGTGATTTGTCTTCCAGAATGGTTTAGGTTTTGTAACCAATCATTTCATGCGTGATAGTGAGTTAGTCCTACACATCATTCATCACCTCGATTGGCTTTGGCATTTGTCAGTCAATTCACATGAGAGAGTTTGAGGGTAACACGCTTGTTTTGTCACACATAATAGTTTGCATCTTCTTATCTAACAAGACAAGCATAAGTCACCTTGGTGTTCATAATTGAATTGTCACATATGCTTGATTGGAATTTCACGCATAAATCTCATGGTTGCATGCAAGAAATGTCACCAACGGCTATAAATATTGCTCCAACAGTCTATCAACTGCCAATACTATATATGTAATATAATTCAAGTCTAGAACAAGAATTCTAATCTTTGAGTGAACTATTCATCATTTGAACATTCTTAAAAGCTTTTAAAGTTATGCGTCAAAATCTTGCATTCATTCTTTTATCATTCTTGATAAATTTTTGTAAAAAAATTCTCATAAATTCTTAAGCTTTCATTGGTACTCAATCTACTCTTTTTAAATAGTTTATTTTTGAGATATCTTTATTTTATAAATAAGCTAAAATCTTGAAAAGGAATTTTCCAAATGAGTTGTAACAATTTGTTGGTTGTAGCAAGGTTGGATTATCGATACAAGACTAATCAAGTCTTGTGAGTTGTGCTGAGGTTGTAAGCACCTATTTAAGCTTGTGGTTAAGTGAAAATCTCAACAATGATCTTAAGGACTGGATGTAGGCCAAGATTTGGGTTGAACCAGGATAAATCTCTTATGTCAAATCTCTTAACTCCTTGCATCTATCTTCCTCTTCTCAAAGTTCTCTAAAAATATTAAGTGTCACCCAATTCACACTCTCTTAGGTGCCAGCCTATCCAACATTTAGTATTAGAGTTTAGACTCTTGATCAAGGACTTAACAATCTAAGAGGATCTTATGGCTAGTTTTAGTGATAGTATTCTCCCTAAAGGTGCCAAGATCAATAGGCCTCTAGGATTTAATAATGAAAACTATACTTTCTAAAAGAGTAAAATGATATTGTTTTTTGAGATATTAGATCTTGATTTATTGGGAATTGTTAAGAATGGTCCCTATTCCTCTTAAAATAGTGGAAAGAGAGCTAGTGAGAAAAGTAAGGAGTGAATTCATTGAGAAAGAAGAAAAGCTAGTGCTACTGACTCCAAGACTAAACTAATCATTGCAAGTGCCTCAAGTCAACAAGAGCACTTTTGTGTCAACAATCTTAAAACTACAAAGGAAATGTGGGATGCTCTAGAGATAGCTCAAGAAGGCATAGAAGGAGTTAAAGAAAACAAAATGAGTACATTAACTCAAGAGCATGAGCTTTTCAAGATGAAGCCTAGAGAAAGCATCAAGGAAATGCAAGTCAAATATATTCATATTATAAACAAGCTTGCAGCACTTGGAAAGACTTACACACAAAAGGAGAAAGTAAAAAAAAAATCATAAGAGGACTTCCTGTTGAATGACAACAAAAAATCACTACCATTGAGGAAGCAAAAAGTGATTCTATGAGATCAATGGCTACATTGTTTAGAAGCCTTGCTAAACATAAAGGGAGATTATCAATGCTAAAGGAAGATGCTGAAAAGAAGAAGAAATCACTAGCACTAAAAGTTTCAAAAGAAAGTTATAATTCTAAAACTATTAATAGTGAAGACTCTGATGAAGAATTGCTATATTCGTCAAGAAGTTTGGAAAATTTTGAGAAGAAAAATTTTATCAAGAAATTCTTAAAGAAGAAAGATAAGGAGATTATTTGCTTCAAGTGTAAAAAGCCAGGCCACATCAAAGTTGATTGTCCCTTAAAGCAAGAGAGTAAGAGCTACAAGTATGACATGAAGAAGTTCAAGGTATATTTCTCTTCAATATGGGGTGACAGTAATGAAGAATTTGTAGAAGAAGAACCAAATCTCTGTCTAATGGCAAAGAGTGACACAAATTAGGTAAATGATTCTGACTCAAACTCTGAATTTGACTTTCCTTTTGAAAAACTAAAAATTTCTTTTGAGGAATTACATAATGAATCATTTTTGCTTATGAAAAATCTTGCTCAAACAAAAAAGAAGCTTGCTATTTCAGAAAAGGTAAATATCTCTCAAAACTGAAAATGAAGCTTAAAAGAAAAAGCTAACATTTTGGAAAATGAAACTTAATGTGTTGATTGTTTACTTCATATATCTGAAAAGGAAGATTTGAAAAATACTCTTGCTAAATTTGTTAAAGGTAAAGAAAATTTAAATAAGATTTTAAGTTAACAAAGAAATGTTTTTTATAAAGTTGGTATGGGCTATAAACCTAAGCAAAAATAGAAATATTATAAAAACTTCTTTATTCCTACAATTATGACTAACTCATCCAAGTCCACTTGTTCTTATTGTAACAAGAAAGGACACATGACTAAGTCATGTATTCATAGGAAGCAAAGGTCGAGTGAAAATATGAAGTGCATTCAAAAGAGATCTACAAACCCATCAAGACCTAAACAGATTTAGGTACCTAAGAAAACCTAACATTTGTGTAGGTATCAAGGAGAGTCTCACATAAAAAATGGTATCTAAATAGTGGCTGCTCTAAGCACATGATTGGTGATAACTCAATATTTCTATACATGGTAGAAACCAAAGATAGTGGGAAAATTTTTTTGGTATATGTAAGGTTAGTAAGAATTCTTCCAACTCTTCATGCATAAATAATGTTTATCTAGTTGATGGTTTAGGACATTGTAAGCTTTGGGTTAGACCAACAAGGTTACCCTTACTAATCCTCCCTAATCTCTCACAAATCAATGTAATTAACAATTTTGACAAAATCCAACAATTAGGATAACCAAGCTTTAACAATTTATAAATGGAAGAAACAATTCTTGATAATTGCAATGGGATCCTAAGACTTTCAATATTTAAAATACTCCTATACACTTTCATTATATTCAAATTAGAGTTTTAAAACAATGCAAAAGCATAGGAATCAAGGGAAATGAAAACATTTGCATAAAAACTCAAACTAGTGAAATAGTGTAGAAATTGGCACAAGAATCACAGCTAACTGCAAGTATGCCACAGCTCATGAGCCTCTATGCCATACATCATTTCATGAGGTTACATGTGTCGTAGCGCATTGTATGATTTTTTATAGCAAACTTCTGCTGTCAAATGACAACATAGGGAGCAAACTTTTGATACGTCCCAAATCTCCATCTGACATCTAATTGAGGTGATTTTAGTGTCTACAGAGAGCTTTCTACTATATCTAGCTCATGGTACAAGTTTCACAATCAAATTCCTTTTCAATAAAAAGTTGGACACCCAAAACCCATTTTTACTCCTTTTTCACATGATGTCCGAACTCACAAACATGTGTTAAAAGCCTACACCAACTATTAGACCATACTCAATAGACCATTTTGGACTTGTGCAACATACCACAACTATATAAATACACATATAATACAAATCCATCACTCAACCCCTAATTTCATAAAATACAAGGAGGAGGAAATCTTTGCATATAATCATCAATATTCATCTATATCATCCCAAAATACACTTTATACTACTTGTACAAGTATTTTATCCCTATACAAGTTTTACAATTCACATCTCACTATCACAGGGTATAAAATAAACAAGATTTACACAACGTTAATGCAAGTAGCTCAAGACAATCATATAAGTCCTAGTTATCAAATTAACAACATTATTAATACATAAAACAAGTCTAAGGGGCCTATTTATAGGATTTCACCCCAATCCTAAGCCCTAATACTTTTTTTCCTAATCTAGATTTGATAAGCTAGGCCCTAAAAATATTAAAGAATGAGAGTTGAGTACGACCACTTAGTAACCAAAGTTCACCTAATATATAAGTTGTATATCAATTAAAAACATATGCAAATGATAATAAATATAATCATCATGCACAAGTGGCACACATAGCCTCAGCCACAACAATAACAATAATGTGATCAAGCATTAAACGCACTTATCATATATATATATATATATATATCAAATATACACAACCTAGGGTCACAAAACTAACAATCGTGTGCCCTTAAACACATTAGACCATAATAATAACAACCATGTTGCTAGAATTAAATGCATTATTAATGCTAGCCTTATACGCTCTTGTTACCTCTGACATGAACTTGGTGGCTATTAAGTGGCTACATCCATAACTCAAACTAACCTAGCCTTCACTTTTGAGGAGTTTTAGGGCCAAGGTTAACTCAATCACTTATATACTATAGTTCCCCTAAAACTAACAGCCATGGAATTTCATACTCCTAATCTAGCCTCCTCATTAACTGATGGAGACTAGTTAGGTTTAAGTCCCTTATAGAATAAGTGAGATAATTCCGAATTAACTATAGAATAAAGGCTACCTCTCAAATCTAATGGTCGGTGCTAAGGTGTAACATCTTAAATTTTTTAATCCCGTGATTAGTTATTAATCGAGGGTAAAGTGGTAATTAGTATGGGATTAAAGACTTAGATGATTATATGAAGATTTGACTCGTTGGGATGTTATATGATTAGATATAGGTAGAAGGATCATGTTTTAGGTTGAAGCAAGTATGCGTGGTAAGAATTTTTCTTATTGTGCCACGTAATGCGGCTTGTGCTGCATGCGCTGCGGCGCATGGACCAAAAAGTGACTTCTTAAGTCATGAAATTTCATGAATTTTAGAAGGGAGAAATCTAAAACACATGAAAGGGACAATAGAAAAGTGAAGGGTGTACTAGGGTAAAAGATTTAGAGTCATGAAAGGTTTTTCTGATTAATAACTTAGCAGGTAAGCTATGTACAACTCTTACCTTCTATTCTACCCAAATTTCTCAGAATATGAGTTATAGAGAAATTAAACCGGTGAAATTTTAAGTGTTTGATTCTTGACCAATAATGATAAAAATGTTCTCAGGAGTTAAATTAGAACTTTGCAACTAGTTTAGAGCTAGACGATAGAGCTTTAAACCCATAAACTCGATTTGGCCCTAAATCAAGAGGATTTTAGGGTGAAAATTCTATTTGAGTGAAATGAGACCAGCTGAAGTGATGTGAAGTAGTAATCGAGTAGTGATGGATTTAGAATAGATAAATGAAAAAGAATAGACGGTTAAATATAGCCACAAGTAATAATTTTGTACTTTTGGTCAAATTGAACCAATTGACTAAATTGTGCCAATTCTATTGAAATTGGCATATCGAGCATGTGAGTTGAGAAAGGAAGCTTGTAACAAGCTGTTGTGGCAATTAAAATCCACAGGTAACATTTCTAGTGATAGAAGGGTTAAAGTAATCGAATAACTTTCTTTATTTAACTATTTATTATAACTGTGTGTGAGTATGCTATGTATTGCATGAAATGGTTTTCAACTAAGCATGATTTATGGCATTTTGTGAATGTTGCATGAAATGGCTTTTGATCAAATAGAATTATTGAAACATGTGATTTGCTATCATATATACATATATAAATGTTATGTATTGAAACATGATAAGTGGTGATTGGGAACCTATGATTGGTTTAGAAAGCATGATCATAGAGGTGGGAGTGTGATAATAAGACCATATGGAATATTTTTCTTAGTGCTTGACGGGGTGTAGTGTTGGAGAATTATACCTCTTTAGTGTCTTTTGAGGTGCAGTGTTAGAGATGATCTCCTTAGTGCCTATTGATGGGCGGTGTTAGAGATTTGAGACTCCTTAGTGTCTATGTGATACATTGTTAGAGTCAATGACACCCCCATTGTGTGTATTAAGGAAAACTATAGTCCGAAAGTGAGATAAAATACTTTTGGCTTAGTGATTCTACTACTAAAGATGAGCTCATGACCAATGAGAGTGTACATTAATCTAAGACGAGCCTATGGTTTCTTGTCAGGGTGATTTGGAGATTTGGTCAATAGTAATCATGGCATATGCTTTATTAGTGAAAAAGCAGAGAAAAGTAGTAAAACAAGTATAAAAGTGATGAAATAATTAATATAAGTGATATTTGAAATGAAACATTTGATTATGTTATGATTAAGGGTATATTATGCTTTACTTTCATAATTGCATGTGATAGTTAATAGGAGTGAGTTATTCTATTACTGAAATTTTTATCTCACCCCCGTGGTTACATTTCTATAGGACAAAGCAGTGATCAAAGCAAGGGAAAAGAGTTAGAACTGGCTTAGGGTTATTGAAGCCTTGTGAACTTAAAGTATTGTGTAATGAACTTAGAACTTGTGTATACATGTATATAAGTTGCCATAAGGATTACATGCATGTTTTAAGTATTGAAATAGAGAAAACATAGTGAAGTTGTGAAATCTTAACCTAATTATATATGTGTGTGTATGTGTGTGTGTGTGGTGAAATGAGAATCAGGGGCTAAGACTTGTTTGTGTATATGTTGAGAATGTTGTGAGTTTTTGTTAATCTTAACCCATGTGTGAAATTATGATGAAATGAGTAATTTGGGGCTAAGATTGAGTTATGATTATATTATGAATATAGATAGATGTGATTTTGGTGAGAAAAGAGCCAAATAGGCCAAGTTGTGCCAAATGATGGCAATTTCTGCTGTCATATGATAACTCTAAAGATGAACTTCCGCCACACACCATTTTCACACCTGATATCCGATTAAAGTGATTTAAGTTTCCATACGAAGTTTACAACATATACTAGCTAATGGGACTAACAATCTGATCTAAAATTGGACACCCAAATGTAGAAAGTCACTTTTCTTTAAAAAAAACTTGCACCTTAAGCGCTCAACTCTTATTCCTTGTTCCATTAGACCACTTCAAACCTTGAACCAAGTCCAAAAAGACCACATATACTTGATTGACACCTTAGACCACATATACCATATCAATTGCCCATTTTGGCATATCAATACCATATTACACAATTATGGACTTATATGAGGAATACACATATAATTCATATTCACATATATATAACTAAACTTGTTCCACTTTCAACCCTCCTCCGACTCTTACATAAGGGGCTATGCCTCACAATATGGTTAGGAATCACAATATACTTGACTCTTCCAAATAGGGCTCCACCTCACCATTTGTGTCAAGTTCTCACATATATACACAAATCACAATCAATTTCACATTCAATACCTATATATACAAGTGGAACAAGTTACAAAATAACACATACTTGCTTGATTAGCATCTAGGTCTATCCACATACCCACTACTAGGGCATCCTCAGTGAGATGCAACATCATATATATATATATATAAGCAAGTTTTCACAACACAATTCATATACATATCCACTTATGTATCTTAGTTGGCAACTCTACTATCACAACTCATTATTCATTCATTTACACGAATGGTAGGCATATCATTATCAAGTGAGGTTACTCTTTCCTCAATTCCTTTCTCAATCTTCTTGTGCTCTCTTTACCTATATTCAAAAGTAATAAAGTGAAACATACATCCCAATAACTCAGAGATAACCCCAATTATTGGTTAGCAAGTAAATCATAAAATAAGAGATAAAGTAGCATGTGTTTCAATCAAAGTAATATTATATGCATATATAAGGACTCATTCTCATCAATCTCATTATGCTCATGTTCATACATTCTTGGTTCCTCCTACCGAAGTAATCTCTGTGCTCGAACTAAAACTTTCAATTACATGAAATAGGGCCCACCATACCACTACTCAGACTAGGTAATCCTCTTTGTGTATAGGTGGTCTCCCAAGTCATTCATGGCAGACTTAAATTATGTGTTTTAGATTATTAGGACTTCCTAGCCTTATACAGAGTAGAACCATGACCCCTTACCCTAGTTTAGGGTAACCTCATGGATCATTCCATATCCTAGGTCCATCATGGCAAAGTCAAGCTCTATGATCTTAATCATCAGGATTCTTCTTTTAAGTCTATCCTAGCAAAGTCAAGCTTTACGCTCTGGATCATTAGGATTTCCTAGACTCCTCATGGTAGAGCCACATCCCCCTACAATAATCTAAGGTATACTCGTGGATGTGATGCATGTCAATGCACATGCCACCTCAAATTTATTTCAGTCAATACTCATATACCTGCATACATATTCTTTCACAACACTACTACTCTATTAATTCATAACACAATGCATGCAGTTATATAAAAATACTTGTAAATAATTTCACAAATAAACAAGTAAAAAGGTTACTCCAGTTACCTTTAACTCTTGATACTAAGGGTTACCAATCACACTAAGCTCCCAGAGGCATAAATTCTCACCAGCAATGTCACAGGTGCTCAATTTACACAACACAATGCCCCTCAATCAATTCTCAATACTTAACATAAGCATTGATTCAGTTAAATCGAATCTCTTAATGTATAAAACAGTCTAATTAAAGCCTTTTGTATCTATTTATCCATTATTTATAGTCATTAGCCCTATAGGCTACTCAAACAATCATAACAGCCTCCTAACTTATTATTCAACTAAAATTTTTCCATTTAACCTAACTTTTAAGCTATTTTGAGCTTAAATTCTCAAACCTCAACCATTCAATTTCATACTAGTCACGAAACCTTAGTTCTATATTCAATAGCGCATTTTAAACATTTCTTTTAGATTTTAATACCTTAAAACTCCCTAGTTTGATTTTTCAACTAATGAAATTCAATAAAAATGGGGTAGAATTGAAGGTTAAGATTGCACGATACTTTCCCAACAAGTTACTAATTGATGCCAACTCTAAAGCTCTAGATATGGCTTGCCTTAATGAAGCTAAACTTCTCTACCCCTCCAGATGTATTTTCCACTCTTCCCCTTTTGATTTCATGAGCTAATCATGTCAGTTTTAAGTGATTCCTACACAATGTGTCATAGCCCACTTAGCTTTCGCCATGGTGTGTGGCACAATGAGGTCAATCTCATTTATGTTCACTTGTTATGCCTCGGATTATCATTCTACCCTTCAATCCTATCAATACAACATCCAAACAATACAAATTATCAACACAACATCCAAACCACAATAAATCCACTAATTACTAATTTACCCCTAATTAGCAACTAATTTCAGGGATTAAAATTCAAGATGTTACATTAATCCCAAATATGCAACATACATGAGGTTCTCCATTTCCAAAACCATTTTACACAAACTTATCACATTGTCAAAATTGCATCAATAGTTTTCATATAGATTTCTCTCGGTTACCTTAAACTTTTGAAAGGTTAAAAGTTTACCCCTCAATATAACCACTTTCAAAACTTTCAATTTAGCTTGAATGGTGCCAAACGGTTACTCTACAAGCATAATACAAGGATAACATCGTTACTCTGCTTTTGATAATTTTTACTATTATAACTCCTCATTCTCCATTTTAACCAAAATCATAATTTCACTACCCCTCATACCTAATAGGTTTACTAGGTCCCATTGACCCACATTTTTATTACCACTATTAATGACCATCATTACTCCCAATAACCTTAATAAATACCAATTTTTTAGATATTTATGAGAGTTTAAATACTCTAAACAACTCCCATTATATCCATCTTAACCAATAGGTTCAGACTTATAACTCATATGAACCAAAAATCACTCTCCCAACTCAAACCCTAACTTTATTCCTCATAAGATGGAAGTAGGGGGATGAGAAAGACATAATCTAGTTACCTTGAGTGTTAGAAGGCTTCAAGTTATAACCAATGGTCTCCAATATCATGCCCTAACAAAGTAATGGATGTGCCTTTCGATTTCTTCCACTCTCCTCTTATGGTTTTTTATGCAGACATGAAGTGGTTTAACCAGATTTTTTATCATACGCTATGATGTACGTAGCCTTTCGCCATAGCTCATGACATAAAGAGGCTCTCCTTCATAGTTTTGCCATTGTGTGCTGTGACGAACCATACACATACCGCGACATGTAACATAGAGGGCCTTCCTTCATATTTTTCTCCTCTTTCCATGCCTGGATGGCCTAACTTTACTTTGAACCCATATCTAGGCCTGAAATCACAACAAAACACACTTATTAATTCTCTTTAGCCACATACCACACTAATTCACTTAATTATCCTCATTAATCTTAAACAATTAGGTTTAAAAATCTAGGATGTTATAGACATAACCTTTTAAGCATAAGTTAATTATGTGACAAAGGTTATGAGGTTATATTTAATGTTGTGCGTTACATTGTGAGAGATGAAGAAATAGGAAAAATTATTTTAAAAGGAAAAGAATTTAGAATGTGTATTTCATCAACCTTTGTGGTGATAATTCCCTGAACATAAAGTGCCTAATATCTGTTAATGATAAAAGTTGGTTGTGGCATAAAAGATTAGCTTATGTGAATAAGAAGCAACTAGACAAGCTTGCCAAGAAGGATCTTGTCATTAAACTACTAAAGAGAAAAGTTGAAGCTAACAAGTTATGTGATGCTTGTATAGAGGGAAAGCAAGTCAAGACTATATTCCACATTAAGAATGTGGTTTCCACCTCAAGAACTCTTGAACTGCTTCATATGAATTCAATTGGTCCTTCAAAGGTAAAAATCCTAGGGGGTAATCTTCATTCTTTTGTTATTGTTGATGATTATTCTAGGTTCACATAGACTATTTTCATGTCTCACAAGGATCAAACCTTTGATTATTTTGTGGCACTTATAGCTAAAGTTTAAAATGAAAAATAGTTTAAAAATTGTAAAGATTAGAAGTGACCATGGTGGAGAATTTGATAATTTTAACTTCATTAAGTTTTATGAAGAATAAGGAATAAATCATGAATTCTTAGCACATAGAACTCCTCAACAAAATAAAGTTGTAAAGAGAAAGAACAGAACCTTGAAGGTGATGTCAAGAGCTAAGCTAAATGAAAAGAAGCTACCAAAATACTTCTGGGCTGATGCAATAAGTATAGTTTGCTACATTACAAATAGAGCCTACATGAGACTAATTCTAAACAAGACACCTTATGACCTCTACAAAGGAAGAAAGCCCAACATATCATATTTGCATGTATTTGGCTGTAACTATTTTGTACTCAACAATGAAGTTTATGTAGAGCAGCCTTTAGGATTTCAAGATCCATCATTGCCAAATCATGTCTACAAATTAAAGAATGCCTTTTATGAACTCAAACAAGCTCCTAGAGCTTGATATAATAGGTTAAGTACTTTCTTACTTAGTAAAAACTTCAAAATGGGAATGGTGGATAAAACCTTATTCTTTCAAATTGAAAGAACTAATATTTTAGTAGTTTAAATATATGTTGATGATATTATTTTTAGAGCTATTAATAAAGTTCTTTGTAAGAAATTTAATGAGATTATGCAAGGTGAATTTGAGATGTCCATGATGGTAGAGCTGAACTTCTTCCTCAGACTACAAATTAAGCAAATAAGGGATGGGATCTTCATAAGTCAGACCTAATACACACATGAGTTGCTGAAGAAATTTGGATTCAAGAATTGAAATCCAAGCAATATTCCTATGAATGCTTCAATCAAGATAGACAAAAATCAAAAAGGTAAGAAGGCAGATCAAGCTAGATTCAGGAAAATGATTGAATCCTTGCTATACCTCACTGCCAGCAGACCTGACATAATATTTAGTATCTATATATGTGAAAGTTTTCAATCAAACCCTAGAAAGCCTCATCTAAAAGCTATAAAGAGAATTTTCAAGTATCTAAATGGCACACCATAACTAAAACTTTGGTTTCCTAAAAGAAGAGAGCCTGAACTGATCACTAATTTAGATGCTTATCATACTAGATATAAGACTAATAGAAAGAGTATAAGTGACACTTGTCAATTCTTTAGAGGCTCACTCATTTTATGGTTAAGCAAAAAGGAAAATAGTGTGTCCCTCTCTTCATGTGAAGCTAAGTATTTGGCTACTAGCAGTTATTGTGCACAAATCTTGTGGCTAAAGCAACAATTAGAAGATTTGGGAGTTCATCTCAAGAAAATTCCAATCAGATATGATAACACAAGTACTATAAATCAAGCAAAGAATCCTATCAAATACTTAAGAACCAAGCACATTCATATAAGACATCACTTTTTAAGAGATCATATGCAAAAGGACATTGTATCGAAATTTGTCCTAACTAATGAGCAATTAATAATATATTCACCAAAACTCTAGCTAATTTAATTTTATAAGAAGGGAATTAGGAATGGTAAATCCAAATGAGTTATGATCTATTCTAAAGTTTAATCTTATTATATTTAGATTTTTACTAACTTAAGTTTCAGAGTGGTTATAATTTGTTTTACAGGGTTCATATTAAGAATCTTGGCTTTCTAGATTTAATTGGCAAGATCTTCAAAGAAGGAAGTCAATAGATCAGGAAATATTTTGTTAAGAGAGTTTTTTCCTATGTTTTAGGACATTTCAAGCATGATTACATGCTAAGCTGTAACCTCTCCCTATGCCAAACTATTTCCTTCACACTAAACCAGTATAAGGAAGGGTTAATTCAATCATCACATAATATTACCAAACTGTACTCAAGGAAAATTTATTTGAAAATACTTGGGACCAAAGACGTCCTTATTAAAACCATTTGAAATCAATCACATGAAGCAATACACAACAGAAAAAAAATTTTACATTCATCACTCCAAACATGTGTTATAAAACAAGAGAAACAACATCAGAAAAGGGGGTGTGTGCCGCTACATGTGGCACAGAGCCATGGGCTCCTATTCTGTGCCATGCATCGCGGCTTAATATGCCATCGATCATAGTACACATTACAGATTTTTCTATCATATAACAGTTTGTAGAGGCAAACTTCTAACGTGCATCATTTCATCATATGACATTTGCTTGGAATGATTCAAGCACTTACAAAGCTTATTTCATAAGTTAGCTAATGAGAGAAGTTTGGACACGATTGTAACATTCTATTTCAATCTCGAAAAACTAGTTACTAATCAAGGATAAATTAGTAATTAGTGGATTGATTATGGTTTAGATATTGATTTAATATCTTATATTATTTGGATGTTGTAGTGATAAGATTGAAGGGTAGAATGAAAATTCAAGGCTTAACGCATGAGTTGTGTAAGGATCACTTAAAGCTAACATGAATAGCTAGTGAAATTAGAAGGGAAAGAGTGAAAAATCCATCTGAGGGGGTAGAGAAGCTCAGCTCTATTAGGACAAGCAATATCTAGAGCTTGGGAGTTTAATTCAATTAGTGACTTGTCGGGTAAGTACTGCATAATCCTAAGCTTTATTTTTGCCCCATTTTCATTGAATTTGATTGGTTAAGAAATCAAATCATGAAGCTATAAAGTGTTGGAATCTAAAAGAAAGGCATAAATGAGCTATCAAATATAGAACTAAGGTTTTTTGACTAGTATGGAGTTAAATGGTTAAGCTACAAGGATTTAGGCTCAAAATTGCTTGAAAGTTAGGTTAAATGGTGAAAATTGGTTGAATAAATGAGTTAAGAGGTTGTTATGGTCATTTGAATAGCCTATAAGGCCAAAGACTATATACAATGGATAAATGGATTCAAAGGGGTTCTAATTGAATCATTTTATGTGTTAAGAGATTCAGTTTATCCAAATCAATGCCTCTATTAAGTATTGAAAATTGATTAAAAGGCACTGTGTTGTATAGATTAAGCACCTGTGATATTGGTCGTGGGAATCTACATGCTTGGGAGTCCATAGTGATTGGTAACCCTTAGTAACAAGGGTTAAAGGTAACTAGAGTAATCTTTTTACTTTCTTGTAGTGGTATAACTACCATATGTATAAATAAATGTATAAAGTTGTATATAGAGTTTGAGTTGCTAACTAGAATGCATAAGTGAATGTGTATATGAATTTTGTTGTGAAAACTTACTTTTATATATATATATATATATATATAATATTGCATCTCACCAAGGGTGCCCCAATGAATGGGTATATGGGTAGGCCTACATGCTAATCAACAGGTATATGATATTGTGTAACTTGTTCTACTTATATATATGTGTTGAATGTGAAATTAATTATGATTTGTGTATATATGTGAGAACCTGACACAAATGGTAAGGTAGAACCTCATTTGAAAGAGTCGAGTATATTGTGATCCTTAACCATATGGTGAGGCAAAGCCCCATATGTAAGAGTTAGAAGGTTGAAAGTGAAATAACTCTACGTGATTATGTGTTATATGTATTGTGCCTCATATAAGACCACAAGTGTGTAATGTGGCATTGAGAAGTGAATTTGAGTAAATGATATGATATATATAGTTAGTAGTGTCAATCAGGTGTATGTGATCCTTTTCTACTTAGTTCAAGGCTTGAGCTGGCGTAATAAGATAAGAAATGAGAATTAAGCACTTACGGTATAAGTTTTGAAAGAGAAAGTAACTTTTTGAATCTTAAGTGTCCAATTTTAGATTAGAATGTTAGATCGAGTCCAAACTTATTCCATTAGCTAGTATATGTTGTATGTTTCGTGTGGGCACTTGAATCACTCCAATCGGACGTCGAATGTGGAAATTGTGTAAAGTAGAAGTTCATCTTCCGAGCAATTATATGACAGCAAAAATTATTATCATATGTGTCGCGGTGTATGGCCCTTTTTTAGAATAGAGAAGTTATGTTTTGTTGAGTTGTATGATTGCGTTTGCACTTCCGCTAACCCTTTTATTTGAATGTGTTTTAAAAATTCGAGATCCCACAATTTTGAAAACAAACAAAAGGGCTATTACTTTGATATGATTGTTCATATTTGTTGATTGTGTGATTATAAATGGTAAAGTCTAAATTAAGTTAGGACTTTACAACAATCCAATGGTCCGATCTAAATTTAGTCACTCAGGTGCAAAAAATTACTTTTTTAAAAAATTTTATGCACCAAAGTGTTCAAATCACACACTTTATCTCATTAAGCCATTTTGGGCTTAGAATCAAGCCCAAAAGGACTCTTCACACCTAATTAACCAATATTCAGATCATATATACACATAAATCAAAATTTGGCTACTCAATCGCCCATTTGTATAATAAGGGTTGTTTTTACAAATATACAAATTCACACACTCTTGGCTAATCTATTCATAATTTCCACCACATAATCATCATTTCTATAAACATATTACATACATGCACTTTCATTCAATACAATCCTAACGCCAAACCATTTTTCACCATGTTTGGGTAATGATACACACATTGCTACAAAATTCACTACTTACACAATTATAACATCCTCAACTATATCTTAGCCCTTATCACATAATTCACTACACATATCACATTTTCGCATACATTAGGCTAAGATTCCTAAAATCACTACTTATCATAATTCAAACATGCATATGATTCCCTATGGCAACTCATTCATTTACAAATGTATAACAGAACAAGTTTATTATACAAACTTCGAGATCTCATGGTGATAGCTCTACTATACTAGTCCAGCATCTTTCCTTTTTCCCGACTCACTACTTTGACCTGTAAAAATGTAACTCACAAGGTGAGATAATAATCTTAGTAACAGAATAACTTGCTATTACTAACCATCACAAGTAACTATAAGCAAGAATAGCATATATACATATTCAAACATAACATATAGCACAAATCTCTTCTTATAAAACCATTTTCACAATGAATCATCACTATTAGCATGATTACTACCATCTAAACCTCCAAATCACCCTGACTAAAACCATAAGCTCTTATTAGGCCAATAGACTCTCACTGACTCAAGCGCACCTTCAGTGGTAGAATTACCTAGCCAAAAGTGTTCTGTCCCACTTCTAGATTATGGTTTTCCCCTATCACATGCAATGATCGAGGTGTCATTACTCTAACACTGCATTACATAAATATTAAGGAGCTTTGATCTCCAACACCACACCTCACATAGTTACCAAGGAGATAATCTCCAACATCGCACCTTGATAGGCACTAAAGAGATGAAATTCTTTAGCATCGCACCCCGTCGAGCACTAAAGAGAATATACCATATGGACTTTCACTACTTTTCCTTATGGGTAAACTCCCACCCCTATAATCATGCTTTCGTACCAATCACTTGTCTAAATTTAAATCTATATATATATAGTATAAAACCATATATTTCCACACATTTGTTTAATCAAAATCTTTTTTATACAACAATCATGCAATGTCTCAAAACATACACAATTTAAAACAATTTTATGCAATACATATAATACTCTCAAACAATTACATTAGATAGCCAAATAGAGTGAATTATTCAGTTGCCTCAACCCTTCTATTACAAGAAAGGTTACACGTAGATTTTCACAATGACTAATGCTTCCTTACATACTTTCTTTCTCAACTTACACGCTTAATATGCCAATCTACACACAAATGATACTATTAGTCAATTAATTAAATTGACCAAAAATACTAATTATTACTTTAAACCATATTTAGCCATGCATTCTCTTTAACTTAGTCAATTTAGGCTCATCACCTCTGAATCACTCCTTTCCATTACTTCAATCAATCCCAATTCACCTCTTTCACAACTTCACTCTTGTTCTTTTTTAGTTTAGGGCTAATATAAGCTTCTAAACCTAAAGTTTTATTATTTAACCCCAAACTAATCGCAAAACCTTAGTTTGATTCTAGGAAACCTTTTCATTACCAAAAGATAAGAGACAAACCCCTTAAGATTTCCTAATTTAATTTCCCTATAACTTATATTAAGAGAAATTATAGTAGAATCAAAGCTAAGAGTGGTATGAAACTTACCTAATAAGCTATTAGTTAGAAACTTCACCCGAACTCCAACTATTCAATGTCTTAGTGAAGACTTGGCCTCCTCTTCTCTCCTTTCTTGTGTTCTCTCCCTTTCTCTTCTAACCCACAAGCTGATCCACGTATTTATAAGTAAACTTCCATGCCATGCACTGTAGTACAAACAACATTAGCCATGACATGTGGCACAGTGAGGAAAATCCTCACCATATGCATCCGCTTCATTCCAAAACGTGATCCTTACACCCACATCAATTCATCTAACATTCTAAAGAGTCAAATACTGAATTGTCTTTAAAATTATAATTGCTCACTAATTACTCATTTATCCTTAATTAGCAACCAATTTTAGGATTAAAAAATGAGGATGTTACATAAATCACGCCTTAAATGCCTTATAAAATTATGGCTACTATAAGGCATAACAAATCATGCATGAGACCCAACAAGTTTTGTAACCTCCTCCCATATCCTCTAGATAAAGGAAAAGATTAACAAAATCATCACATCAAACACACTAATCAGTAATCAAAGAATTTGGTTGAAAAGCTTTGACCAAAGACTCATTTATGAAATCATCAAAAACAATAATACATTAGATCAATACGTAGCAGAAATAACTTATATACATTAATATCAATCATTGCATGCATTAAAAACCTAAAAAAAATTTGGAATATAGACCACGCACTATGGTGTGCAGTACATACGCCACGCATTTGGCACAAAGCCACACACCCAAACTCTTTGTGACATGTGATAGTTTGAAATTTCTGCTATCATTTTGATAGCAAAACAACTAAATTTTGGTGTGCACCATTTTCACATATGACATCCAATCAAAGTGATTGAAATACCCACACAAAGCTCATCTCATAAGCTAGCTAACAAGACAGGTTTGGACACAATCTAATAGTCCAATCAAAATTTAAACACTTGAGTACAAAAAAGTTACTTTTTTTGAAAATTTTGCTCACCCAAGTGCTCAAATCGATCCCTTTCTCTCATTAGACCACACAAGGCTACTAAACCTGATTAATCATAATATATCATAATTATACATATATATCAAAATTTAGCTATTCAATAGCTCATTTTAACATTTCACAACCTTTCGCAATTAAACACATTTTGGCACATCTTGGCCTTTTCTCAACACATATTCACATATAACCACATTCATAACAAATTCACAATTCAATCTTAGCCTCAAATTGCTTATTTTATCATAATTTCACATATGTGCTAAGATTCACCATAAATTTCCACACTTTCAACAAAAAACCCATATCAAACACTCAAAGCATGCATGCAACCCTATGGCAACTTATTTACATGTACGTACATGAGTTTTCAGTTCATTACATAATCTCAGAGACTTCCACAACAATGGCATCCCTATACCGATCCTATCTCTTTTCCTTTTCCATGATCACTACTTTATCTTGTAAAAATGTAACCACGAGGGTGAGATAAAAATTCGAGTAACAGAACAACTCACTCCTATTAACTATCATTTGTAACTATATAAAAGTAAAGCATATATGCCAATCTGTGGATTTCAACTACCACTACAGCTTATCACAAGCTTCCTTTCTCAACTCACATGCTCAATATGCCAATCTGAACACATTTGACACAATTTAGTCATTTAGTTCAATTTGACCAAAAACATATATTTATTATTTATGGTTATATTTAGTCGTGTATTCTTTTTTATTTATCCATTTTAAGTCTATTACTACTCGATTACTACTTTACATCATCTCAACTAGTCTCATTTTAGTTAAATTACATTTTCACCCTAAGAACCTATTGATTTAGGGTCCAATCGAGCCCATGGGTTCAAGCTCTATCGTTCAGCTTTAAACCAATCGCAAAGCTCTAATGTAACTCTTGAGAACCTTTTTATTACTATTGGGCAAGAATCAAACACCTAAAACTTTACCGATTCAATTTCTTTATAACTCATATTCAGAGAAATTTGGATAGAATGAAAGGTAAGGGTTATACATAGCTTACTTGCTAAGTAACTGACCAAAAAAACCTTCCAATGACCTAAAATAGCTTGCCCTAGCTAACCTGCCCTTCTTCTCTTTCGTTCTATTAGCACTCAATTTCTACTTTACATCACCTCAACTAGTCTTATTTCACTCAAACATGATTTTCACCCTAAAATCTCTTTAAATTAGAGCTAAATTAAGCCTACGAGTTTAAAGCTCTATTGTTCAGCTTTAAACCAGTTGTAAAGCTTTAATTTAACTCCCGAGAACCTTTTTAACTATTGGGAAAGAATCAAACCCCTAAAATCTCACTAATTCAATTTCTCTATAACTTATATTCAGAGAAATTTAGGTAAAATGGAAGGTAAGAGTTATACGTAGCTTATCGGCTAAGTTACTAATCAAAAGTACCTTCCACCACTCCGAAATAGCTTGCTCTAGCAGACCTCAGCTTTCTCTCCTCTCATTTCATGTATTTTCAGATTCTCCCTTTTGAAATTCACCTAAAATTCATGACTTAAAGGGTCATTTTCTAGCCCATATGCCACAGCGCATGCAGTATAAGCCGTGGCGCGTGCATAGTGAGAAAAATTCTCACTATATGTACTTGCTTCGACCTGTAACACAATCTTCTCACCTATATCTATTCATATAACATCCCAACAAGTTAAAGTATTAAGTAATCATCCAGGTTTCTAATCTCACACTAATTACCACTTTATCCCTAATTAATAGCTAATAACAGGATTAAAAAATTTAGGATGTTACAAGTTTCAAGCATGAAATGTCACGCAAAAGGCTATCTTCCTTGAGTCATGACAAATCACATGTGAAAAAACTTGTGCCTCAAGCGTGAATTGTCTTAGAGAGAGAAATCTCTTTAACTCATGACAAATCAAGCATAAAGGTATAAGCTTTCCTTGTGTGAAATGTGATTCTAAAATCTTTTCTCTTTTATCCTTGCCAAATCATGCATGAGACTAATCAGTGATCACACTTGAATTAGTCTGAGCCAAAATGTTGAATTTAAATTACATTATATGAACAAATCAAGCATGAAACTTACTAAGTCTCAAGCATAAAACATCGATTCTTCATCACGTGTGAATGGCTCATTACTATATATATACCTCATGTTAGATTCTTCATTTCGTGCATGCTTTAATGTTCTAATATCTGACCATTACAACTCTTAATCATTCTTAACTACTTTCATGATCCTTCTCTGATTGTTATGGTGTTCGAATTTCATTACCCATCCTTCTTAAACACTATTTTGCATCTCAAATTCTTTCAAACACCTCTTAATCTTCAACTTAGCCTTTTTTTCATATCTCTGAAATAGCTTGTATTAAGGAGACTGGGAAGAAACAAAGATTGAAAGTGACTAAGAAGAGAAAATTCACAAAAGCCTTGATTGAAGAAGCTAGAAAATCACCAACACAACTTTTAAAGAAGAGCAAAACTCCAAGAATTGGAAGGAAGCCTGCAATAGAATATGCACCTTCAAGCCAGCCAGAAGATGAGTTAACAAGGCTAGGAAGAGAATTGTCCAAGGATGGAAGCAATATGCCTCCTAATGACATATTTAAGGCTAGTTTAAGAGAAGAGAAGTTGCTCAACTCAGAACACCAATCTCGGTATAATCAGTTCTTCTCTTCTAGAGTAGTAGTCATTAGACACTTCACTAAGTATGATTCATTTATCAAGGCTCACAACTTTGATATTGATAAATTCTTGAGTGACTATAAAGGATTGCTAGAGTAGAACATCAAACTATTCTCCAAAGGTCATCAAAGCCTTCTATGAAAGATTTGGATGGGATAGAACCAAGAAGACTTACAAGGCTCAAGTAAGAGGTTATCCCATATTCTTTACTGCCAAAAGCTTAGCACATATTTTAGGCATTGAAGCAAGAGGATTAGAGCTGCAAGAATATGATAAAGCAACTTAAAAAAATGCTCTAAGATTTCACTCTATGGAGGGAAAATATAAGACAATTATGATGATAGAGGAAGTGCTAATGCCTAGATTCTCGTTCAGACCAACTAATTTTCCCTTCAGACATCAAATGCTAGCATATGAGGTAGGGAAGTTCTTTGTCAACAAGAGGACTACTTTCAATACTTGTAGCAAATTTGAAGCTAAAATGTTGACAAGACTAATTAAGAAGCAAAAGATTAATATGTATCACTGCATATTGACAAAGATACTGTGTGTCCAAGTTAGACACCAAAAAGAAGAAGGAGAAAGATAGAAATCTCTACTTCCTAAATGTTATCTCAGCAATCCTAAGGAGATTCAAAATCAATCATATTAAAGGAGTTGCTATAGAGCCTAAAGAGTTTAAGGATACTACACTCTTCAAGATGAAGTTCAAGCTTGTTGGGAAGGATTTTGTCCTAAGAGAAGAGTATCAGCCAATTAATATGGCGAAACCAAGGAAGAGAAGAAAGATAAAGGAGAAGGTTGAAGCTGCTGGAGCCTTTTCATCTCAAACTTTGCCACAAATGCCTACTCCTCAAGGTGATACGTCCAATGCCTTCCTTTACAAGACTTTGAATGGGATTGAAGGCAAGTTGGATTAAGCTGTGGTTCACCTAAAGAATGACATTAAAGGACTAGGTGACATGACGCTCTATCTTAATGGTAAATTAGATAGAATTATGGATCACCCTGATATTTCTAAGGCTCAAAGAGGAGAAATAAGGAGACAAGATCAAGCTAGTCCTTCTAGATTCAAAGAAGGTTTTGTACACACTATCTCCACTTCCTCAACTTCCCGAACCAGATATGTGACATCACCCTCACCATTTGAAATACCTTAACCACATGACCCTTTCTCACATGAGCAAGAAACCTTCTCTTCCACTGAGACCAAAAATCCTCCATCCACTACTAAATCGAAACTCAAACATAAGAATCAACTCATCACACCGAGTCTAAGATAGAATCTCAAAGCCATCAAGGCACATCCAAGCCAATCCACCCTTTTAATGGCTTACCTAAACCTATACTTCCATCACCACCAAAACCCTCTAATATTGCAATATTTGAGGAACTCTATGAAAAATAGATGATATAAGTATTACCAAACTTATTGGTAAACTCACCAAGAATGTTACCATACTTCCATCCCTATGCCTATGACTTCAGCCTTCTCCTCTGCCCAATCCCTAACCAAAACCTTCCAAAGAAAGAAATCCATCCCTAAACACAAGCACACTAAACCTTTTATTTGACTAGTACATTTTCAAGTTGAGGAGACAATTATTGAAGAACCTGCAGATTAAGGCACTAAAGGCCAACTTCAATAGCAAGATCAAGAAATTCTAACTACTAAAGGTTAGCTTGAAGCTCATCTAGCAATTCAACCTAAAGATTTAGAGCTACTGATGGCTTAAAAGCTGTACTAGACCACATTCCTCCTATAAACCCACATGAATCCTCTACATCGGCTATGGTTCCTTATCCTCAACCCTACAACCCAGACTCTTTATCTCAAAGAGAGGTCTTGGAAGCCTATCTCCGATCTAAAGTTCATTCTCTATTATAAAGGCCTGCATCTTTTTGATGATGCTAAAAGGGAAGAAATACTAGACATAGTATTTTTAAGAAGGGAGTTGTAGTAGAATTTCATAGTCTATAGGGAGAATTTTCTTAGTTTTTAGAGGAATGAATTAAAGGTTTTATATAATCATTGATAATTATTCTAACACTTCTTGTATCTTGTTATTTATTAATGAAATATTTTGTTTTATTCATTCATGTATTTTCAATTTTTAAATTTCAAGTTCATTATTCTGCACTTACATTTTAAAAAAAAAAACTCCCATGCCTAATTAAGGGAAATTATTTTATTAAATAGAATTAAGAACCTTAATCTTAGGTTTTTTCATCATCAAAAAGGGAAAGAATGTTGAATCATATATTTTGATGATTGCAAAATTAAGAGAAGAAGTATCTGTTATTTGTACAAACCCAAAAGATTCATAGATAAGACAAAACCCTCAAGAAGCATGAAGAATCAAGAAAAAAAGAAAATTTATAGGATAAGTTATTTATTTCTCTTAGATTCAATATGAAAACTATGAGAGCTTAATCACATGTTATCAATCTTAAAATGAATGCATCATCTTAGGCTCATAAGTCTTATTTGTTCATATTAGGACTTGTCTTAGTCAATTCAAGCTTGGAGTTATGTCATTCTAGCTTGAATTAGATCATAGAAATTGAGCTTTTCATAACATGATGTTTCATGCGTGATTCAAAATGGTTCCACATGTGATATATCACTTTAGGTATACTGACTAATATTTCACGCCTAAATTAGCAGTGGTCCAAGCGTGATTTGTCACCTATGTTTGTGTAATGCCTTGATGAAGCCTTTATGCTCCAATTCACACAAGATACCCTTGTAAACACATACTTGAATTGTTACCTTATGTTCTTTTACATTTGTGTAGTTTCATTTCATGCCTAGAAGAAAAAGTGTTCACACGTGTTTTGTTACTAAAGTTCTTAAACACATTTAGCCTAAGTGAGTCTTCTACCATTTAAGCCTATTTGTCTTTTGAACTTGTGTGATTTGTCACATATTGATCTGATTTTTTTTAGTCATGCAATCCACATTTGAATGCACATAGGTTCTATGCATGATATGTCTAACAAAATGGCTTAGTTTTGTAACTAATCATTTCACGCGTGTGAGTAAGAGTGTTCCACGTGTGATTTGTCTTCCAAAATAGTTTGGGTTTTGTAACCAACCATTCATGCGTGATAGTGAGTTGGTCCCATACGTCATTCATCACCTAGATTGGCTTTGGCATTTTTTCAGTCAATTCAGCATGAGAGTTTGAAGGTAACACACATTTTTTGTCACACATAATAGTTTGCATCTTCTTATCTTACAAAACACGTGTAAGTTATCCTGATGTTCACACTTGAATTGTCACATATGCTTGACGGGAACTTACCTAGCTTTATTTCACGTGTGAATCTCATAGTTACATGCAAGAAATGTCACCAATAGCTACAAATACTATTCCAATGGTCTATATATGTGATACAATTCAAGTTTATAACAAGGATTCTGATCTTTGAGTGAACTATTCATCATTTAAACATTCTTAAAAGCTTTCAAATTATTCATTAAAGTCTTGCATTCATTCATTTATCATTCTTGATAAATTTTGTGAAAAAGTTCTCATAAGTTCTTAAGCTTTCATTTGTACTTAATATACTCTTTCTAGAGAATTTATCTTTAAAAGATCTTTATTTTGTAAACAAGATAAAATCTTGAAAATCAATTTTTCAAGTGACTTGTAACAACTTGTTAGTTGTAGCAAGGTTGGATTATTAATACAAGACTAATCAAGTCTTATGAGTTGTACTGAGGTTGCAAGCACCCACTTAAGCTTGTAGTTATAGTGAAAATCGCAAAGGTGATCTTAAGGACTGGACATAGGCCAAGATTTAGGCTAAACTAGGATAAATATCTTGTGTTAAATCTCTTAACACCTTGTATCTATCTTCCTCTTCTCAAATTTTTCCAAAAAATTAAGTGTCACCCAATTCACCACCATCTTGGGTGCCAACCTATCTAACATTTTGTTGTACATAAATACTTACATTGTGGAGTTTTAAATTATTTTCATATGGTTTTTGGGATTGCAACCATTTTAAAAGAATTATTTTTTAAAATTTTAGATATTTTTGATTTATGATAATTTAGGGACTTAAGGACTCTTAACTGCTCTTATATGTGATATGTAGATATAGTTTGGTAATGTCAAGGAGGACATTACTCATAATTACCTTGTGTATTAATCGATAAATTATTGGTAATGTCAAAGTGAACATTGCATGCCCCATTCTCCAAAAAACCTATGATAAGGATCAACTTAAACTATGTATAATAATAGCAACAAAAGATCAAAATATCAACCATTGAGTATAGCAAGTACCAAAAGGTGAATCAATATACAAGAAGAATGCATGGTCATTCAAAATTAAGATTCCTACATACACCTTATTCAAGTATGCCCTTCTTAGTGGCACATTAAACATTTGTATACTTTCTTATATTGAAATTGAAACTCTTTTCTAGTTATGCATAGTCTACTCGCATGACGACTTGTGGTTGGTAGCCAAATGAAGGTCTCATTCTCATAATCAATCCATTCCAATTCATTTAGCTTAGGCATATCATGAGTATCTATTGGCATCATAGTCCTATTATATATCTTCTATCATGCACTAGATTTATAGTACTCTTCAATATATGTGTAAACATTACCTTTAACATGTTTGATTGTTGCACATGCATGTGGGCTTGGTATACTAGATATTTTCTATACCTTGCAAGTGCACTCCTTGGTTGCAATATTGATGGTCAATTGAACTTCCCCTATTACAATATGAAACATATGGTTTGAATGTTATGCCATCACTAACCTCTTTACAAGCAATAGATGTTCTTTCAATTTAGCTTCTATATTAAGTCCAACTCCATTCCTCTACAATTTGATTGCATCCTTGCTAGCAAATATGTTCTTTGTAAGATTCTCTCTATGCTCATTTATCAATGTAATCACTTGATGTTTTCTTTCCTTCAAAAGCCATACATTATATGACTCAACTAAATTTATGGTTATATTATCCCACCTCCTAAGTAAAAACCATAACAATACCCAACAATTGATATCATTGTGATCTTTAATCCACTTTCCCAACTAAGGATCAAAAGAATGCATATTGACCATTGCTCTATCAAACTCTCCATCAAGTCTAGCATATACAATTGCATCCAACATTTTCAATGCATCCTCCTTCTTTATAGCAGTTTTGTGTTTGGCCCTGAAAAAACCTGTCCATATTTTGCATAAAATTCCTCTTGACATACTATATTTGACATGCATATAGCAATATGGGTGCCTCTTACCCTTAAAAGCAGCTCTCACAGCATGTATTATTGCATTAAGCCTATATGATAGTATTATAACTTGCATATTGCCTATAACCTCTTTAATGTTATTCATAAATCATGCCCATTCCTCAATGCTCTTCCCACTCATAATGGCAACTACAATAGGAAAAGCTCATTGTTAGCATCATGAGCATATGCAAACAACATAGTTCCCCGATAAGGGTTGTTAAGGTGACATTCATCAATAAACAACACAAGCCATCAACCATTTAAAGAATCATTCTATACAACACCCATATAAGAGAAACAACCTCTAGAATTTATGGTCAATTGATGATCCCTATTTTGCCATACTTGTAGAGTCTCCTTTCAATATTCTTTGGCAAAACCATATAATCAACATATACGATTGGTCAAGTGCTCCTTGCCTTTTTGTCAATGCTCTCTCTTTTCCTTTTCATGCTTGATCACAAGACAATGCAAGGTAATAATTCCTGCACAAGTCACAGCTTATATCATTTGGTGCTTTGTCCAATGAACACCTCAAACCATCCATAATGATATATAAGGCCAAAGTGAATGTAAATTTATGAGAAACTAGGAGATTGTACTAGGCTGAGTGAATGTGCTCATTGTTAAAGGTATGCACATGTAAGAATCTTGAATCTTGATCACCCATTACATAAGCAATAATCTTTCATAGACACCCACTAAGGTTGCACTTCACTATCATCTTACTTGAGCATTTCTTCACATAGTTGTATGCAAACTTGTGTGTCAAACTATGTTATACAATGATTTCTTGAATATACTTGCATTCTTGAAAGTTTGCCTCAAGCCCAAAAGCAAGTCTTTCTACTTAGCTGCTTCATGCTTAGGAAGGAACAAGTGCATTTTCAATTAAACATGGAAGCTCTTGTGTTCCCTTGGTTGAAGAATATCCAATAACAGATAATACAAATAGGCATGCTAGAGATTCTAACCCTTGTGAAGTTAACATGGGTTTTACTTCAACTCTACAGTCATTTACACCTTCACATATATACACATATCCACATTTTTTAATTAAAATCAACTATTCACCATACTCCATCATCTTTCTCTACAACAATGGTTGCATCAAACTTCAATTCCATTATTTTTAATTCACACCCAAGGCATGAACATATTGTTCTGTTTAGTTCATTAAAGGACATTCCTCTATTTATCATCTTTCCATTTGCTTTGCCACCAACATTTTGCAACCTCTTATCATTAATGACTAATTTCCCCTGTATGAAAGAAATAGAACATTTATTCAATCAAGCTTTTATATACACCTACATATTTGAATAATGGAAGGAAGAAAAACTAATGTTAACTAAAATTATTGCAAATGCTTCTAACATATTTTCCATTAGCTGTAACTAACTACTAGAATTTCTGGTACTTTGCTTGTGGGAGGAGCAGGTGACAAACCAATAACTAACTTCAACCTCTTTTAACCTCTTTTAGCAACAATCTACAACTAAAACAAGAAAGGAAGTCATGAAACTCATTGTCGCACAAAGATAACCAAAATGAGAACTCAAACACTGAATTGTTCAAAGTTGTAGACATGAATACTGGCACTCATAAAAGAAGATGTGACGCTGGTGTAGCCCAACTTCAAAGAAGAAGAAAAGCCAAAAGCATTAGGGCAAGGCTAGATATACACACCAAGGAAAACAACAATGTGGAGGAGTGCTCAATGACAATGTTCTCAATGTTCGAAAACCACAACTTATGGGATGATAGTTGCTTAAAGATGGACATGGGAGAGAAAATCCAGGAATAAATTGAAAAAAGAATTAAGATAATAAGAGAGAGAAAATGATGGATAAGAGGAAGCCATTTGATAGTCTCGAAGGCATCATTAGAGCTGTCAATTAGGGTCGACTTTTGAAAAGCTAGGGCCTAAACAGGCTAGCTCTAATAAATCCGATCATACTTCAAGGTTTTCTTTTACGAGGCTCGGCCCTAACCCTTAGGGCTGAAGGACCGACCCTCAAGGTCTCAGCCCTTTTTTTAAACTTTTTTCAATTTAAAATTCTAAAAAAATATATTTATAATTCTAAAAAAAGTTATTATACATAAAATTAAATTTAAGAAAATAAATTTAAATCAATTTACACAACAATAAGTAAATAAAAATTTAAACATTCAGATCTAATATCAAATAGCAACATCAAAATTAATACCAATAAAAATTAGACTTGACTAATATTATTAGCTAAATCTTAATGAATGAACGAAGGAGGGACGAATGAGTCTAATATATTCACTTCTTTTAGTTATATATTTAATTTTTTATTTTTTATATTATAATTTTTTTAAAAAATAAAAGGGCTTAAAAGGGCTAGTCCTTTTATTTTCGGGCTTAAAAGGGCGAGCTCTTTCAAGCTCAAATTACCATTTTTCCTTCCAAAGTAGAGGTCTAACCCTAATTATTTTCGAGCTTAAAGCAATCGACCCAATGGGCTCGGCCCTAATTGACAACTCTAGGCATCATGCATATTGTTTTTATATAAAAAATAGTTTAAAAAACAATATAACAGTAGATGGGATCATGGTAGAGATTATTTGGGAATAAATTAAAAGAAAGAGTTAAGATAATAAGAGAGAAAAATAAGGGATAAAAAGAAGTTATCTTAACATTGTTTTAGAGATATCATGTTTATTATTTTATTAAAAATACATTTTAATCAATGCTAACATGGATAGGCTAGAATTGCAGCATTATGAAATTAGCTTATGTGTCAAGTTGTGGATGATGCTTGTGATTCTGAGATAAAATAAAATAAGAGTTAATATAATGAGAGAAATACAAGGATAACGGAAAGTAGTTTCTATAATTTTTGAAGATAATGCAATAAAACATTTTTTAAAAAAATCAAGGATGATGTAGAAGTTGTGATATTGAGAAAGATCATGAGAGAAAATATTATAAATAAATGAGAAAGAAATAATACTTAAGAAGAGGCAGTTGCTATTAGTTTTAGATATGTAGTCATTATTTGAATTAAATATTTTTAAAAATAAATGAAGGTTAGAATTGCAATATTTTAATGGAAAGTGGGGATTGGGAGTGGGATAGTTTTATAATTTTTAAATTAAAAATTTAAAATTATGAACAAGTTAAATTAGAAAATCTGAACTTGAAGGAAATGTGGCATAAACATGTTGTTTGCCATTCTATGTATATATATATATATTTATATATAATAAAATTGATTTTGATTATTATTTTTTCGTTAGATTATTTGTTTTAATTATTATAAATTTGAAATTAAATTAGGATAATGAAGAGATATGTTAAAGAGATAATTTTATTTATTTTTAAAATAAATATTAAATCATAAAAAACACTTGCCATCACCAATCCTAACCTTGCGATTAAAATGTGATAATGGATAGATATAATTGGGGGGGAGGGGGAGATGGTTTCATTTATTTATGAAATAAACAAAACAAAAATCAAACATAACAGACCCGGACGCGCGGCTTGACTAAACATAGGTCTGCGACTCTACTCATATATATATATATATATATATACATATTCATATAGAAAGATGGTTGAGAAAGCTCATAAATACACCACCTTTTTATGCCAAGTGATTACTAATATAGAAAGCCATCAATTTGTTAAAAAAAAAAATTACTAATATATAGTACCAAAAGGAATACCGTGTAAACATCACTGATAAACCAAGTAATTCGCATGAATTTCTGAAGATGGAATGCCTCATACAATCCTTAATCCCGTAGGATTTAAGAATAACTACATATTTAATGCAAGGTTTAGTACCGGATTGGAAAACTACATATTCACTCCAGCAATGCATCAGCAGAACACGCTAAGCCTGATTTAACTTCAAGGAAAGTAAAGCCAGTCTATTTTTAGTACGTGTATCATACAAATAGGAATACTCTAATTTAAATATCATAAAACTCACGGCCCTAGTAAACTATAGCTAATACAAACCAACTCTAATAAGTGTTAGACTGAATGTTTTGACCAGCACGTCTTAAGATGCACAGACAAAAAGAACACACCAGGACTCACTATACACGACGACGTTTGTTCTTTATGTCATCAAAAAACTGGTGAATATCATCAGCAGTGATTGGCTTTGACGAGTCTGCAGAGTCCTGTTGTGAAATGTAAACAAACAGCATAGCATTGGTGAAACAAGGCCATAGTGGGTTCCTCACCTCCGACATTCTGAACAAATGGTAAAAGCACATAATAAAAATATTTTGGCAAGAGTATTGTACCAGGAAAGCACGAAGCCCATCCTTCATTTCCTCGATGCCCTTCAAGATCTCAACTTTCTCTACGTGTCCAAGTTCATTAAAAAAACTCAACTCAGCACCCTCCTGCTCCTGCAACTTTTCTTCCCTCTTTTGCTTTCCTATTTTCTCGTACTCAACAATTGAGTCTTCTTTGTCTGCTAGAAAAGCAATCTTCTTCTGATTGTAATACTCCATACACTTTTCACATTTGCAAAAGAATCTCTCCAATTTTTTGAAAGGAACATTGGTTTACTATCTTTACTTGGAGGAGCATCCACAATGTTGACACCAAGGACACAGTTAGCATGGGGATTGGTGTTTTTCATGCAAGGACTTAAAACTGCATTTTTAGCACAATTGTCTCCCTGAAGCGGATCTTTCTCTCCAGAGACAGTTTCAGAATCAGCTTTAGATTTTGAATCCTCAATTTCAGGGGAACTATGAGAGCACATATTATTCATCGACTTTTCAGATCTACAAGTGGAAGGCATATCTTCCGACGCACCTTTATCCTTGCTACCTTTGATATCAGCATCTGGCTGCTTTTTGCAACCTTTGACATCAGCATCTGGCTGCTTTTTGCTACCTTTGATATCAGCATCTGGCTGCTTTGCTGCAGCCCATATTGCTTCAGGATACAATCTTAAAAAGGAACATACTACAGAGCATGCTCTACATATGAAGTCCTCATACAGAGGCTCTCCTTCATCATCTCTTGGTATCTGAGAAACAGCAAGAGCGACAGATAATTAAACAAGATAACATCAGGGGTGTCCTTATTTGACATTTCAAAGTTGATTACATGGAGATATAGAACAACTTAAAACAAAATATATAGCTATTATGATTGTAGAACAAAATAAGCTACCCATCATATAAAACTTTCTGATTGCTCCTCACAACAAATGCAACGTCTGCTCCCACAAATTTGACCCGCAATTACGAAAAAACAATATTATGCAGCAAGTGCACACGAATTTAGAGATATAGAAAAATTTGCAGTCAGTAATGCTTTTACTACCTTGATATTAGCTTCAAGTGAGAACTGAAGAACATATCAAATCAAATACTAGGTTGAAATAGAAATTGTAGCAATTTGGCAATGAAGATTTCCATACATTAATCGAAAAAGAGTACACAGATATATACAAGTGAGCATCCAATTATATCTCCGAGAATCATGGAGAATGAATCAGATTAGAATATCACATGATATCACCTAAATAAATACCCAATATTCTCCTCATTATCTACCTGATATTCTCTCATAAAACAATATATACAATAAATATTAGTTCTGACCATAAATATTATGATAGGAAACACATCTTAAGATGCATGAGAAACTTGAACAAAGTAATATCTTGAGGGGCATAAAGATTAACTTTGAGGAAATTATTAGAGGTAAGGTATCACATAGAGCCATATAAAGAGGCTTGCCGGGCAAAGCATTTTATTACAGAACACATAAAATTGTGTGAAAAAAAAAAAAGAGGAAAAAAACACCTAAAGGGAATAATTAAACAACCATCAACATTATTAAAGCCAACAGCCCAAGTCAATACTTTTTCAAAGGGAGGAGGGACTATTAGAGGCAAGACCCTGAGTAAATCACGTGTAACAAAGACAACAGAATATTTTGAGTTTACTAAATTATTTATAAGCTCAGAACAACTAACAATTGTCTATCTCCCCTTTAAGTGATTCCTGTGTAACATCTAGAGCACAAATAAAATTTGTTATAGCCCACAAGAGAATGCAACGAATGATAGTTCCCACTAATTTTGCACTATGTGGCAGCAAATTCAGCATTAAAAAGCCAAAAAAAAAAATCTTTAACTTAAAAAAAAAATCTTTAACTTACAAAAAAAATCTTTAACTTTATGCTCTAAGTAGCATAAGTTGAATCGTTGGCCAAAAAAAAAAAGCATACGTTGAATCTACAGAAATCTATAAATTATATATGATTGCAATCAAGGACTTGGACTAAAAATAACCCTAGAACCGAGAAGTTAACACAGAAGACCTAAAATTCAAACTACATTGAAAGGCCATGTCAAAACTAACTCAAAAGAACAAGATATAAAACAGTTAAGAGAGGAACAGAGACCATGCTCCAAGATACCAACCTCATCAGAAGACTCTAGGCCAAGATGCTCCTCATGAAACCAGTCCTCACATAAGCAGCACTGTATCATCTCCTCTTGTTCTTCAGCATCTGGATCAGGATAAGGCCGACCACATGTGCAATATGAACCTTTGAAGTTGTGATTGTACGCATTCTCAACATTTTCAATATCCTTGTTAGCAAAAAGCTTACAATAGAACTCCCCAAACTTTGAATTTCCACAATCACACCTGAAGCTTCTTTTTGTCCACAGTTCCACGACCTTAGCTCAAAAGCAGTAATGAAAAACACAAATTATTCAATGTTGCATTGAACAAGTAAAATCAATGGTATACAGGAGATAATAGAAAATTATTTCAAAAAAATGATGTCAAATTTATATCTTAAGAGCAATGCATGATAGTTGAGATTTGTTTAGGAAATCCCTCCATCCTTTGGGTTCAGTACAAATAGTATAATGTGATATTAGTCTTCCATCTCATTGTATCATCTCTTTGGTCAGTTCAGTTGCAATGAAAACCACAATTTTATGCCCTTGTAGTAGAAAAGAACTACCTGATGGCCGTCATGGCAAGCCAATGAGCAAGCAGTGCAAACTCCAGCGTTCCCATCAGGGGTGCATGTGAGGCAAGAGAAAATTGCTTGTCTTTTCATATAGCCATTGTTATAGGTACACTCCTTACCATCATCACCCCCTAGAACTAAATCAGCTTCCTAAGAGAAGAATTGAGGATCTAAATTAAAATAAGTTATTAATATTCAATCCATAAACACAGATGAATATAGATAACATGGAATGAACTAAGTTGGAATTTGAAAAAAGATCAGCTCATACATAATCACAATTTCTTATAAAAAAGAAAGCAAGCATCTTTCTAATCAAGCAAAGTGAACACAATAAGAGGACAGCTATTTTCATTTAGATCAGTACAAGTCATAATATATAGCAAACATCACCCAACAAAATATTATTGGTCCCAGTCACATTAAATAGAAGCTCAAGAAAAAGGCCCAAACTCAGAAAAGATGAAGAAAAATACATTACTTTTTTAGGTTTCAAGACTAAGAAACTCAAAGTAATACAAAACAACCTATTTATATCAGACTTCAAAAACCAATGACTTCTCATCAAACATCTGCACGCACAAGTTCAAATATTTTCTTCAGAATTTAAAAGTCTCAAACTTAATTCTTGTCTTAGCATCCTTTCAAATGAGAAATACACTTAGGGCATGTTTGGTATGGTGGAATTGGGGTAATAGAATTGGAAATGGAATTGGAATATTGAATATTGCCCACGTTGTAGCATAAAATCTCATGGATTTCCATTTCCATTTCCTCCAAAATTGGTGGAATTAGGCTCCAACCTCCAACCCAAAGAATTCAAATTCCATGTTCATTAGCTCATGTTTGCCCTCTCACCCAGCCCTTCATGCCACAGCTTCTCGTCACAACAGCAGGCAACCTCGTCATTTTCTACCCCTATTGACCCCTGTAGCTGGTGCAACAGCAAGGAAGTGATGGCTAACTAACAAGGAAGACAGCAACATCAAACCATCATCTTCAACCAAACCACATCTTTGACCATCCTCTTCGATCTAACTCCCTCCTTCCTCTAGTGATGATAACAACAACCTCCTCAATGATCTCAACCCCATGATAGCAACAACAACCTCCTCCAACAACAGTGATGATTACCCTTTCATTGTCAACAGCAAAAACCCTCCAATTTCTATGCAATTTCTGGTTAACCCGCATCTAGTTTCAAGTTCTAGGTGATTTCCCTTCAATGTCTTCAATCATCTTCAAAACCCTTTGATTTTTAGGTGATTTTCCTGCATGTGGTTTTGAGTTCAACTTCGAGTTTGACAGCCAGGTGCCCCACAAGAAGATGCAATTTTGACCACAGACAGAGATTCAAGCAAAGCAAAGAGATTTTACCTGTTTAATTTTTATTTCCATTTTGGCTTCAATGGTGGAACTTGTTCTCCCCAATGGCTTGCATGGTTGTGGGCGATGGTTGTTTCTGATGTTTTTGGTGGGAGAAATGGGTTTTCTAGGGGGCCACTTGGGTGTTTTCATATAAAAGTTCCAAATACAAATGAAACAAACTTTAAATTCCATTTGCACCCTATTTCCATCTCACTTCCGCTTCCATTAAAAAAAATTTTGGGATACCAAATGGGCTGCTATATAGTAAGTCATCATACCAACTCAAAGGCCTTTAAGGTTGTCAAAGATCAAACTATTTCAAGTAACTTGAGTAGTCTAATTGCCTGATCATTTCACAAGTAGCTGGCCTAGATTCTTCAATTGATGCTATCAAATTAGTAATAAGCAAATTTCCGAAATAGTTACCCTAGTCAGTTAACAAAGAAATACTATAACCTTAATGGTCTAAGTTGAAAAAAGTCCATAGCAATGTATACTTTCATCAATTGGTCCAATTCAAAGCAATACTATCCTTCCTTGTGCCATTGAAGATATCAACCTGACTCATTTAGTTTTCCAAACAATATTTTGTGTTGGTAAGAGCCACTTTAATTCATTTGGCTTTCATATAAACAATTTTTTGATATAGCATTGTTCCAATATCCATTATGTTTATATGATATTATAGTCATTTTAGCTTTCACAAAAGCCCCCTCTGGGACCAATAATACTAACCGCAGCTTAGTCAAAAACTGCAAAACAACCGGAATGCCTATAGAGAATCAATGATGGATCCATACCACCTTCCACTTCTTAGTCTAGCCATTGTCAGGATGTACAAATAAACAACATCATAAATCACCTTAGTGCCTAAGGCACTGGTGCAAGGCATCAACACCTCTTGCTGGTTGAGTCAAGGGGCCTCAATAGCGGAGCTCACTTGCAGTGCCTTTGGTACCTCTCTAATGAATGCAAGGCACTCGCATAATTACCTTGCACACACTCAAGTTTAATTTCATAGTTATGCATTTCCAAAACCCCGCACAATAAGCCATAGCTATCAATTGAAGTATATTAAGCATAGGGAAAAAAATTAAAAATCCAGCCTAATTGGGCAAAGTGGTCTTTCACCTTAAGAGATTATTATTTAGGCAGATAAATCAAATTTAAACAAGATAAGAATTTTCTGACTTAATGGTTTGAATAGTTTATTGTTTTATATGATTACTATGCAAAGAGTTAATTTATATGCTGAGAGTTACCATGGTTCATATTAATTTTCTACTTGTATATCTTATATATAACCTTTTTTCTCGTCTAATTTAATGCTTTGCTTCACCTGGACAAACACTTTTCCAGCGCCTCTTGCCCAAAGGCATCATCATGTAAATTAAGCCACCCCTTGAATTTGACTACCTTGAATAAATCTCAGTCTGCTCCTTATGTTAATCATTCTGATTTTTCATTTTTAAATTCATATTGAAGGTAAGAATTCATGGAAAGAAGCAGCACTCTAGTCTAGCATTATCTTGCAAGCATTTTGAAGCCTAGCAATCTTTTTGAAATATGCAGAGCTATTACGTTTAACTTTAACTGCGATTCACATTATTCTGTCTCATGTATTACCCACAACCAATTGAAGGGTATTAACTAAACCATATGTCATGGAGCCATCCTTTTTAAAACATAGTATAGTAACAATTTTGTCGATCAAATAAAGCTGTGAACAATTAAATGGATGATAGCCAACGCCAGTAATAGAAATTCACACTGGCTTGTACAGGCAGAAAATTAAAGTAAAAATGTGATGGAAAAAAGACTCACCAGCTCCCTGTCCTCAACTTCCTTAAGATATTCGTGGATTGTAACAGCCTGCTCAGCTTCATCATCAAACGCGTCGGCCATTTTTATAAAATAAGTGCAGCTAGAAAAACTCTCCTTCTGATTTCAATGTTCTCTACCTTGTTCCAACCATATAAAAGAAATGGCGTGATCAATGAAATATCATAGGCATAAATTTACTTCACATTGGATTTACATGTATACCCTAGAGAAGAAAACAGTTCCCCAAAATCTACGACAAAGTTCCAAAAAAACATGGAAATTTATAAAACAAACCCCAAAAAAAAAGTATCAAACCTAATTTTGAGACAGGCTCGTTAGGAATTATGAAACTCAATGTTCCACTGGATTGTTCAACCAAGAAACATTGAAGCTGCAGAATTATGTTGGCCAATTGTAGGGGGGCAGAGAGAGATCACGGACTATGTAGAGAAATGAGTTAGGGTTTATATCTATGGCAAGGACTATCTGGACATTTTCCAGTCATATCATGGGGATCAGTGGTATTGGGCGTGTATTCCACTAATCAAAGGAAAATGTTGCATTTGCAATACTTCAATGGATTTTTGTTGAGTGCTGGGCGTTATTTTTTTGTATTGCACCCAATATCCTAGACTACATTATTTGAGTTGAGGTGACATAACGGAGTTACTTTGACTCAAACTTGCCAATTTTAGCTCAAGTTGGGACGGCCCAACGGGCCAGCCTGAGATCCTGCTTGTAGATCTATCTTAAAATTTCATATAAGCATGGGCTACATTTAGTTGCCCACAGCATGTCATAAGCCCATTTTAGCTCGTCATCCGAACAAGCAAGGCAAGACCAAGGTGAGGCTAAGCGCTAACCCCTTTTTAGATATCTCTTTTTATTCCTTTCCCAAAAAAAAAAAAAGAAATAAGGAGGAGGAATAACTAAAATAATCATAACTAAATTCCATTGATATAAAAAGGAGGAGAACAATGAGAAACCATTTTAAAAGAACAAAAATAAAATAACAAGATGTTAATGTATAAATTCATTCTCAAAATTTTCACACAATGCAATTGGTATTGTTAAGTATTTTTTGATATTGAGGGTGAAAGCCAAAATGAGGAAGAGTGCCATGTGTGCTTTACACCTCAAAAGATGGTTCTAACCTAGGGTAATGAGCATCGATGCCTTAGGGTTTACAAAAATCCCAAGGCCACAACAAAGTGGTTAGCAAGCTATTTTAAGAGGAAAGAGCAAGAGATGCCACAATACAAGACTACTAATATATAGAAGGATGTAGTAGGTGATTTAACGATCAATGTAAACCTAGCTAAGTGTACGAGGGCGAAGAAGATGATAATGGAGCAGATTGAAGGTAGTTATAAGGATGTGTTTGGAAGTCTTAAAGCTTACTAAATTAAGTAAAGGGAGTCTAATCCTAGATTTGATGTCATTGTTGAGCTTAGCAGATATACTCCTGAGCAAGGAAGAAGGGTATTTGGCATGATGTACTTGCACTTTGATACTTCGAAGGTAAATACTCACTCTAATGCTCATAGTTAATGCGATGTACTTGCTTGGATTACCAAGTTACTTATCCTCTCCTTTGTGCAGGTTGGTTGGAAATCAAGGTGCTGACCCTTCATTGGCTTAAATGACATGTTTTTAAAAAGGCCACTCAAGAGGGATCCTACTCACTGCAACTGGAGTAGATGCTGATGATTCACTTTCCAATTGCCTTTCGTTTGGTTGAGAAGGAGAATATAGTAAATGGGATGTGGTTCATTCAATGGTTTTAGAGGTTACTGGTTCTTAGTGATGAGGTCTAAAATTACTTTGATGTCAAATATGCAGAAGGCATGATGATCATTACTTCATTTGGTTATTATCTTCAAAGATCTCATGTGGAGGGGGAATAAGGCTGCATAACCTCAACTATAGTTGTTGAAAGGGAGAGAAGGATTGGCCTTGTGAGGATGAGGACTAGACATTCAAATATTTAGACCCTTATTATGATAGTGTTTGTTAGACAATATTTTGTGTATGTTACAAGAACTTTTGAGTGCAACTTGTGTTCTTAGTATCTTGGAAAAGCCTTTTGAAAAAGCTTCGACAATGTTATGGATGGATATATTTATGGCAATTTGTGGTCTCATATATTTATCGCTCAACTTTGAGCATATTTTTTGGATATTTGAACATTATTGCTATCGAACAATTATGGCCATGCAAATTGTTATCATATTCTCAAATTACTTTTAACTCTATTATTCTCCATTATTCTAGGGATTAATTGATATAAACCAAAGCTCAAAAATCTCCTTAACATGAAAAGGTTCACATTAGAAAAAGGAAAAAAAAAAACTCCAAACTTTTCAATCATAACATTCGAACACAAACTAATATCATATTAAGTCTAACCTTGGGGTTCTTTGATACAACCACCTCCCATTGAGTTATTCACAAGTTTAGGAAGAAAACAAAAGCAAAAAAAAAACCTAGACACAATCTGAGTTGCCATAGCCTTCTTCTTCTTCTTCCCATATCCAGCCTCAACGTGTGTGTTCTAAACCCTTCTTAATTCATCCAATATTATATCAACCTCTCCAACAAAGATTTTCCATCTCTCGACTCATCTTCTCAAGGTCACCATTTCATTGGTAAACTTATCTACATGTTTAACAAGCTCGTTTATGACATCCTTTGATCTTTCCTCAACAATAAAGCCCTCCTTCGAAAGTTATCCATCAACATCATTGATGGTAAATGTCATTAATTATGTGCATTAGTTACACAATCAATTAGGAATTTAATTCGAGTGGGAGTTTAGCCAAAAATTAGGGATTTTTAATATTGAAGGCTTATTTAAGCAAATATATTATTGATGTAAATGTCATTGATTATATGCATTAGTCTGGACACAAACATCCGAAATTTGGGCAAGATTAATTAGGCCATTTGAGTAAGGCAACTAGGGTTTGAATTGTTATGTAGGCTTGGTTAGACCCTTACATGTTTAAATTGTAAGTCATATGTATTATTAAATCGAAGTCATAATATCGTTAGGAAAATGTCGCCATTATTGGTTAACATAGAGTGGGAAGTGGGATAGAATTACCATGGATTTCATCATAGGACTATCTAAAATAGCTTTAGGCCACTATAATGCTTGGATGAGTTTAGACTGACTCGGGATATTAGTCATTTTCTGATGAAAAGTTCATCCGTTAACTTAAGGAATTAGTATACTTGTAGGAGAAAGAGGTAAGGAGACTACTTAGAGTATTGAGCAAGACTGTGTCAGGTCAAGACTTGAGGTTCACTTTGAACCTTCGAGGGTCATTGCTGGAAACCATGGGAACAAAGGTGAGGGTAAACACCACTTGTTCTCCTATATAAATAGACGAACCAGACGAATTATCTATCCCAATGTTTGAGAGATGTGTTCAGGACATGTACCCTGCGATTGAGAAGTAGTTGGGAAATCCCTTCCATTTACCAAATTTTGTTACAACAATGAATGCTACTCTAGCACTTATGCGACACCTCTTAAAGCAATTGTTGGTCCCATTTATAATGGACGGAATTGTGAGAGGGAGTGTAATTACTTTATAATTGTGGATCAAACTACACAAGAATCATCGTGAACCAAAAAGAAATTTTGAAGACTAAACAATTTCAACATGAACTCCGCCTATGTTTATAGCCGGTCCCAAGCCCGGGTAAAGGAGGAGGGTTGTGTTAGGCCATCAACAGCCAATGTAAAAATTTGTTGAATCTATCATGAACATGGACAATAGACGTTATAATGTTAATGCTAGGTCGTTGCCCGTAAGTAACGCGCTGCATGGCTCGAGTACAGTGATAAGTGAGTTAGAGCCGCTGCATCGGCGCCCGGATGTAGTGTTAAATGAGCAAGGGCTACCGCGTCATTCTGGACGCACGCGGCTAAAGAAGTTAGTCCATAAGAGCAAAATTAGATTTGGTACTTGGAATGTTGGGACATTAAATTGTAAATCTGTAGAGGTTGTAGGGGTTATGATTCAAAGGAAAATCAATATCCTTTGCTTGCAAGAAACAAAATGGCGTGGAGAAGGAGCTAAGGATATTCAAGGTTTCAAACTTTGGTATACAGGAAAAGTAAGTGCACGCAATGGAGTAGGCATCATTATAGATAAGGAGTGGAAGAAGAACGTTGTAGAAGTTAGCAGAATTGGAGACAGAATTATTTCTTTAAAAATGATAATTGGACGTGAGACTGTTAATATTGTTAGCGCTTATGCGCCGCAAGTCGGGACAGAAGCCAGTCTTAAGGAATTATTTTGGGAGGATCTGGAGGGGTTGATTCGACACATACCACAGAGTGAAAAGATTTTTATTGGAGGAGACTTTAATGGGCATGTCGGGAGGGAAGCTGGTCAGTATGCGAGGGTGCATGGTGGTTTTGGTTTTGGAGAGCTAAACAATGAAGGGCAAACTCTTCTTGATTTCTCATTGGCGTATGATTTTAAGATTGCCAACACTTGTTTCAAGAAGAGAGATGAGCATCTCATCACTTACAAAAGTGGAGCCTCAAGGTCGCAGATTGATTTTCTTTTGGTTAGGAACACAGATAGAAAACTTTGTAAAAATTGTAAGGTGATCCCTGGAGATGCTGTAACGACACAACATAGGGTCCTAGTCCTTGATGTGTGTATTATGAGTAAAATCCAAAAACATCGACAAGTAGTAACACCAAAGATTAGGTGGTGGCAATTAAAAGGTGAGAAGCAAGATATTTTCAAGCGAAATCTTTTGGATAAAGGAATTTGGGATTCTCAGGGAAGTGCTAACATCATATGGGAGGATATGGCTAAAAAGATACGGGAGGTTGCAAAAGTAGTTTTGGGAGAATCGAAAGGTTCTGGTCCGAGAGATAAGGAGTCTTGGTGGTGGAATAATAGTGTACAGGACAAAATCAAGTATAAGAAGAACTGTTTTAAAGCCATACATTTGTGTAACAATGAGGAAAATTGGGAGAGGTACCGTATGGCTAAGAAGGAAACTAAGAGAGCTGTGGGTGAAGCTCGTTCCAAAGCTTTTGAAGAATTTTATAAGAACCTTGAGACGAAGGAAGGAGAGCAAAATATTTATAAGATTGCCAAGAGTAGGGAAAGAAAATCAAGAGATCTAGAACAGGTAAGGTGTATTAAGGATGAAGAGGGAAGAATTTTAGTTACAGATGATGAAATTAAAAATAGATGGGAGACTTATTTTTCTAAACTTTTCAATGATGGAGAGGATTCATCTAGTAACTTGGAGGATTTAGTAACTGGTGAAGGAGAACAAAATTTGTCATTCTATCGAAAAATACGTGATAAGGAGGTAAAGGAAGCTCTTAAGAAAATGGCAAATGGTAGAGCTAACGGACCTGATTGTATATCTATCGAAGCGTGGAAATGTTTAGGTGAAGAAGGGGTGAGATGGTTAACTAAGTTATTTAATGTGATTTTACGGTCCAAGAAAATGCCTGATGAGTGGAGGAGAAGTACATTAATTCCTATTTATAAAAATAAAGGAGATATTCAGAATTGTACTAACTATAGAGGGATTAAACTCATGAGCCACACAATGAAATTGTGGGAGAAAGTAATTGAGCACAGGTTGAGATTGGAGACAAGTATTTCTGAGAATCAATTTGGTTTTATGCCAGGTAGATCAACTACAGAGGCAATTTATCTACTAAGGGGATTAATGGAAAAGTATCGTTGTAAAGATAAAGATCTACACATGGTTTTTATTGATTTGGAAAAAGCTTATGACCGTATACCAAGAGAAGTGCTTTGGAAAGCGTTGGAAAAAAAGGGAGTACGGATTGCTTATATTAAAGCCATACAAGATATGTATGAGGGGGTAAAAACTAGTATAAGAACGCCTAGTGGTCAAACAAAGGATTTTCCTATAAAGATTGGACTACATCAGGGATCATCTCTGAGTCCTTATTTGTTCAACTTGATTTTAAATGTTTTGACGGAACATATTCAAGAGGAAATCCCGAAATGTATGCTCTTCGCGGATGATATAGTTCTTATAGCAGAGACAAGAGAAGAGGTTAATTGCAAACTTGAGTTATGGAGGAGGACATTGGAGTCGAAAGGTTTTCGTCTGAGTAGAAGTAAGACGGAATATTTATATTGTAAATTTGGTAAAGGACTATTCGAAAATAATTTGGAAGTGAAATTGGGAGATCAAATCATACCTCAAGTGGAAAAGTTTAGATATTTGGGAGCCATTATTCAAAATGATGGCGAAATCAGTGGAGATATTTCACATAGAATTCAAGCTGGGTGGTTTAATTGGAGAAAAGCTAAAGGAGTTATTTGTGACCGTAAGGTGCCTAATAAACTTAAAGGAAAGTTTTATCGTACTGCTATCAGACCGGCAATGTTATATAGTAGTGAATGCTGGGCTCTAACGGGACAGCAAGAGCATAAAGTTGGAGTAGCAGAGATGAGAATGTTACGATGGATGTGCGGATATACACGTAAAGATAAAATTCAAAATGAGCACATACGTGAAAAAGTGAGGGTGGCACCTATTGAGGTAAAAATGGTAGAAAATCGGTTGAGATGGTTTGGGCATGTACAAAGAAGACCAAGGGAGGCACCAGTGAGAAGAGTGGAACATATAACTTTGAGTCCGATTAAGAGAGGTAGAGGAAGGCCTAAGAGAACACTCTTGGAAGTTGTTGAACGTGATCTCTTAATTAATAATATTTCTAAAAGCTTAATAAATGATAGAGCACAATGGCGTCTTGCAATCCATGTAGCCGACCCCACCTAGTGGGATAAAGGCTTGTTGTTGTTGTTGTTGTAAACAATTTCAACATGAAAGCAGATCTTAATTTACCACGAGTCCACAGATGGTGATGATAAGACCTAAATTAAAATAGATTAACTAATTTTAAGCAAAACTACAAAGTTTATATCCATATTTTTCTTTTCCCACCAGAAAACAATACCTCAAAGATTTATCAGTTCCAGGTTCTGAAATTGATGGTGTTCTGTTTTCAAGAGATTCTTTGCTTGATGTTGGAGCTCGAAAGTGATCAGAGATTATCTTTTATTTTCCATGTCCATCATCCATGAAACTGACCTTCAAGAAGATAGGGCAAGAATATAAGAGAAGAATATAATCATGACAAGATGATTGGTTAAATTATCCCGAAACGGCAGCTAACACCAATATGTCAGATGCAATTGACCCCCAGTAAAAATACCATTTATTGTTTGACAAGTTCATAAGTTGCAAGCAAGTTTCATTAATTTAAGCAAAACAATTGTCCTAGCAATCTTTCTGTGAAATCATAATAAATGAAGAAAAAAAGTTTATAACATTGAATTGACAGCGAATTAATGCGAATGATGAAATAAAGGCATTGAAGAACATAAAAGAACGTTTGGACTGCTAATCATTTGGAACTAACAACTCAAGCAAGATAGCCTAGTCCCATATATGTCAACAGACTCAAAGGATAAATGCAAAACAACTACATAGTTAGATTTTGCATACTCGTTATCTCATGGTAAAAGGAAAATGTTGATTACCCGAAAATATCACATGCTCACCTGCAATAGTTCGAAGAAGCGACAAATTATCTATCTTTTACAGCTCCGAGCACATTAATCAATTTAAAGAATGGGAATCTAGACTCGAAAGTAGATTGCTCCAAGATAGAGAGACAAAGGAAAAACTTTCTAACCTGAAAATGAAAAGTAGGGAAAACTCCTTAAAAACGACCAGTGAAAAGGGAAACCAACTCAAGGCCACGGGTATTAAACTAGATCATCGTCCAACATATGCAGATTTATTAACCGATTCCCCAGCAGAAAGGATCACAGATAACTCACTCATATTGCATTTGATTAAAAATAAAAGAACAGGAAAGCTAAATTCTTATGCAGATTTACTACGTACCTGTGGTCGCGTGGAAGAGGACTTCAGAAAGTAGCTGATGAAGAAAAACACTTCCCTAGCCGCAAATAGATTGGATCCGAAGCCGGAACACGACTGTTCGGTGTATTGTATTCGGCGCTGCCCCGTCGGACTGGTTATCAGTGAGAATACTAAATGAGAGTAGGGTTGGGAGTGTAATGTAAGCCAATGACAGTACCAAATGGGTCGGGCTAAGTTTCTTTATTCTATTATCTCTCCTTTACTTTTTAATTTTAAAAATTAAAATAATTATTACATAAAATTATTATTTTATTTTGGTTAATTACTCTATCCGTTTCTTTTCCTCCGGACCAAACCGAACCAAACAAACTGAATTAAAAAAAAAAAAACCAAGCTAAACTAAACTCACCATTTAACTGAATAAATTAAATTGAATAGATCAAATTCAATTTAGTTTGATTTGATTTTCGATTTTAATTCAATATCGCACACCCCTTACTTAAAAGATATTTTTGCCCATTTATTTTCAAATGCATTTATATTTTGCATTTTGACATATATGTGTGTATGTATTTATTGAGAAAATTATATAGAAGTATCAGGTAATAAAATTAATTACTATTAGGTTCCCAAATTTGATTTGTGAGTAAAATATTTTTCATTTTTTGAAAAACAAATATAATAAGTTATAAATTTCTCAATTTGACGTGACACAAATACTAGAGGAGGATTTGTGAAATTTTATTTTAAATCCTATGGTGATTTACTTGTTCTTCTCCCTTATTTTTAAGTCAAATTCAAAAATTTATAGCCAATCCTGTGTGCTTTTGCAAAAGTGCTCCAAAAAATTTAGGCAGTGTTTGAATATTTGAATTTAAATTTTAGGTTTAAAATTTTACATTTAAAATTAATTTATTTAAAATAATTTATTTGGATAGCATAAAAAATTTAAATGAAAAGATAATAAAAAAGAGAGATGAAAAATGTAAATGGAAAGAGATAAAATGGGTTAAAGCAACTAATATTTTAAATAACCAAGCTGTATAAGAAATTTAAAATTACAAAGTAATCGTAATAAAATATGGATTTAGGTTTGAATCAAATCTAAATCTATAAAATTTTTATGGATCCAAATTTATGAAGCGCTAATATCTCAAAGTGTCTCACATATCTATATCAATATCATATTTGATACCAATACTTACCGTTATCGAATACTTTTTTGACACAAATCCATAAAGTATCATAATATTATTTTTTTAATTTAAAAAATTTTAATTTTTAATACATATTAAATACTTCTAAATTACAAGTCAATACTTCAAAGCTAAATTTTAAGAAAATTTTTAAGAAATTATATATTTGAAATTACATAAATTTTAATTTTAAGCTAAATTACATCTTATCACTAATATCTTTTTAAATTTCCTTTTGAAGTCAAAGATCGAAAGTTTTAGATGTAATAAAAGAATAAAAATTATATTTTTCTTAATTATAAATATGTGAGAATTTAATCTTATATTGGTCAAGCAAGGAAAGATATTGATATTATACTTATTAATAGGGAATAGGTGATAGATAATTATGTATAGATAACATAAAAGTATAATTAATGATTGTATTTTGTTTGGTATTACTATAAAGCACTATATATCTATACTAGTTTTGTTTTTTTAAAATTGAAATTATATTTTTAATGTATGTTTGATTTTTTTTATAAATATATATGTATGTATGGAGAATGCATTGTGTCCTATATTCTTAAAAATAATATTATCAACGTATTGGATACACATTTTATCCGATACACATATTGCTATCTATGTATCATAGATCCAAATGGTGGATTTAATCCAAATTTAAATTGACATACATCCACATGCAACATAATAGCAATTAATTTTTTTATTATGAATATTCAGATATTATGTGAATATCCTTTATCTCATTATATCTTTTAGATTTTTTAATATTTTTTGATTATCATAATATCTTTCATTTGTTATTATCATGTATATTTTACTTAATTTAATTGATATATTTGTACCTATAAATAAAATGCACTTCAATTATATTTAACCTACTAAAATAAAAAAGCTCTCAATTCTCTCAATATGTTGTTCTCTCCTTCTAAATTTTTCTATTATCTTCTTATTTCAATCTTTATTTTCATAATACATTGTCAGCATAACTACTCTACTCTTAGCATTACTAGGTGAGTGCCCTTATAATTTCTAAATTAGAGATTAATATTCATACCAATGAATATCTATAATAGAAATGGATACACAATTAGTTAAATATTAAGTAAATTTCTCTCATTCATGCACTCTTGTTATTTTTTATGTTATTTATTTATTGAATTTATTTTCTCAATTATTTTTTTTCTCCCTAAATCAATCAAATAATTATGTATTCTGTGCTACATTCAGAAGTATGGGACACATCTTAATTTTAGAAAAGTGGATTTTGGAGCTATAATATAGAGTGAATCATGAAATTATCTACGCATAACAGAGTGCATCTTGAAAATTTACATATAATATAAAGTAAATCTTGAAATTATCCACACATATATAATATAAAATTAATCTTGAAGTTATTTGCAATATAAGGTGCCTTTTGTAGTTATTCACATGAAAAAATAAAGGAGATCCAAAGTTATTCACATATAATATAAAATAGATCATGAAGTTATTCAAAGATAGATCATGAAGAGATTACCACATAAAACACAAAATAAATCCTGAAATTATTTACATTCAAAATACCTATTATTATACATATGAAATATAAAGTAGGTCTTGAAGTTACTTACATTTAAAATAATTTATTATTTTATTGGAATTATTTTATAATAGAGAATCATATTATCATATCTCAAATTGCTTTTTTTTATATGAAGTATTACCTACATTTAAAATCATTTATTATTTTATTCAAATTATTTTGTATATACATTCTGTTGGTTCGATGATTTTTTTCAATGCCACGTCGAACTCATGACTAGTTAGATAAAAGTATATATAATACTCTCAACAACCTGCCACGAGCTCAATTAGCATATTATATGTTCTATAGCATCGCTTCGTTGCTATTCTTATCATCATTATATCTACAATATAATCCGTTGCTTCTAGTTTATATATGTGTGTATTTCATCCATATATTGCTTTTATTTTCTTTCATTTGATTCTTTTCAATATTTTTACAATAAGATGATTACTAATCATATTATTTTGAATACATGATCAGATGGGCTGAAGCTACATTACTTTAAATTTTTATTATTTTATAAATGATGATTATATGGTCATAATGGGTTATGTGATTTTATTACCCACAACCAAATTTAACTTTATAATTATATAACCAAAAGCCACGTTTGATTTTGTGGTTATATGGCTAGAAGTTATATTAGATTTCATTAATATACGATCAGAAGCTGTATTTGATTTTATAACTTTAGCTAGAAACCATAGTTAATTTTGTTATTTTATGGCCAAAAATTATATTTGATTTTGTTACTATATATGGCTAGAAATCATATTAGTTTTAATCATGACTACTATGTAAATGATAATTTTATGGCCCAAATGGTTACTATAAATTTTGTAGAATTTCCATGACCATCTTGATTATTAATTAATTATTTTAACTATTATAGCCCTGAAAGCTAATGATTCATAAAGAATTGTCAAATTTAAAAAATTATTTTTTTATAATCCTAGAGATTATAGTTAATGAAATTTATGTCACAGAAAATTAATAGCAGCTTTTAAATTTAATATGCTTACAAACAATTGATATAAGAGAGAATTATAGTCAGCCCCCTCTTAGAAAAATTAATCACAAATAAGGAACAATATAAAACGAGTTATTGTTAAAATGCAGAATATAATTTATTTTTTCTCGAATGAGACTTGTTACTAATCTTTGTTTGTGATAAATTTTTTTGGGAGAGAGTTGAATGTGATTTTCTCCTGATATAATATAGCCTGCAGCTATATAGACAAAAATGTCTATTATCTATTGAATTTAAAGAATGCCAATTGTAGTCATTATAAAGGACCCGAGGTCTTGGGAAAATGTCTATACATGAATGGCTATTGAAAGCCATTATAATGATAAATATATGAAAATATTTATATGTTGACAATTCTAATTATTGTATTGAGAAAATTTATTTTAATAAAAATTCTACAGGTCATCTAAGAGTGTTTGAAGATTAATCTTGAAAAAAATTAGACATGAATTATCTTCTCTCAAAAGAATTCTCCAAAAGGAGGTGAGCAATTGAACATATTTTCATGTTCCTTGACTTCTTTATACGTTCATATAGTTGACTTATTGATTTTTTCTTATAATGTTTATGACATACAATAAATTTTAATTCACTTAGAATAAACAATATAACAATTATGTTTTGATATTTAAATTTGACTATCATCATTACAACGAATGACTGTAGAAGCTAGTAAGAAATAGCAAGAGTTTTAAGATCATTTATGATTTAGTTTTGGAAGAACTTTCAAAAATTTGTAGCATTTTTATTATTGAATTAAAGCTATACAATGAAAAAAATCTCTTTAAATAATATTTAAGGGTGAAGATTAAGTAATCTCTCATTAGAAAATATTTTGTTATATTGATTATTGAATGTCATATTAAAATTGAAATTGCAGCCAAAAGTCTACAATGATAAATAAAATTATCATAGTAAATTAGAAGTTTAATATTGACTTGGTATAGTATACTAGAAGTATGCCAATTTATTTGGTATGATTGGTTAGATCATCCCAAATCAATATTAATGCAAAGTATTATTGAAAATTGATAGGATTTAGTCGCTCATCCTCAAAATTAAACTCAAGTTAACACAAATGTAATATAGGATCAACCCTAAGTTATCTCCCAAGGAATGGTCTTAATCTAATTAAAAGTCATCTAGTGGAATAAATCACCCAAAGTTATAGGAATTTAGTTACATAATTATCTAAACTAATTACCTAATGTGCAAGTAAATAAAATGCTAAATAAAATGAGTGAAAAGAACTTCTCTTTTCACAAGAGTGGAACCATAGAAATTAGTTGATTTTGGACTTATTATCTTATCATGATTAGGCTAAGTTTAGCTTTTCTTTTCTTTTGACTAAAGCTATTATGACTTAAGAAAATTATCCTAAACCAATTATGTAACGGACGTCCTAAATTAGGACTTAATCATCATACTAACCATGGTTAATCAAGGGACTAACCCAAATGAATTATACAATACGAGATTAACCTAAATGAATTCTTAATATGTATTTATTTTTCACAAACTATTTAATATAAAAGAATCCCAAGTCTTTAAAATATTTTAAGAACTCATATCATTCAATTAAACATATGCGGAAGCATGATAATAACTATTTTTACTTGCACAAATATTTTGACCTATTAATATAATACAAGCATCAAAACACAATCTCAAGAGCCCAAAATACCTTTCCATCCTACACAAAACCCATAGTGCAAATGGATCAAGAATATATTATCCTAATTGGCAATATCATAAACTAAATACACATATCAACATAAAAGGAGAGAGGCCTACAGAAGTGATTATTATCACTTGACCTAATGCTCTTTTCCTCTGTTCTTCTCAGATGAGCTAGCTCCTGTAATATGTTAAAAGAGAGGGATGAGTACAACCACTCAGTAACCAAGGTACATCTAAGTTATACAAATGCATAGTAATTAATCACGAATGCAAGTGGCTAATAAGTTTATCAAAGTGACTATGTAAACAATCACATTAACATTTAACTCATGTGAATAATCTCAAGAATAAAGTCAAGTACAAAATAGCCACATATATGTTATTCACATGGTTACTACATGTTCTCATTTCTACAATTATAACCATATTCTCAACATAGCCATCAATCACTCAAATGGCAAGATAGTAATAATATGCATGATCGATCTCTTCCTTATATCCCCCCTTATTTCCTCTAACATGAAATCCGTGGGCCAATAACCGAAAGGGATCGTTCATGTGGTGAGACTACCCAAGGCCTTAATCATATTATGAGGGGCTACCGGGCTAGGGTTACCTTACTCACTTATGAATACGGTTTCCCCCAAATCACACACTATGGGGTGTCATACCCAAAACTAGCTCTACCCAAAACTTCAGATAGGCCAGTAGGGTCAAGTCCCTTAATAGGAATAATGCTACAGTACCTTACAAGATAAGTAGTGGCTATAACCCCTAGGATTATCGATTAATAGCCAAGTACCATATGGATTTTGCATAACTGCTAACTCCTTCACTAAGGCGAACTCCTGCCATATGATCATGCTCATGAGAAAATGCATTTCAAAAACTCATATATATATATTTCAAAATTATTTCACATGCTCATCAACTTTCATCACTGTGCATAATTCACAACTTATAACCAAGAGTGTACACATAATCATCAACCATTAATCTCATTACTCACAAGTCATAAAGTCTCAATAAAGTCACATGCATTACAAACAACTATTTCAAATTTAGATATATATATATATATATATATTCTTTTGTTTCACTAACATAATTAATTAACATACAAATGCATAAAATAGATATTCCCCGGTTATCTCAACCTTTGAGAGGTCAAAGGTTACCCCTCAAGTTACAACACTTCCAAAGCTTTCCAAAGCTTGAATGGTGTCAAAAGAAAATTAATCTACAATTGATCATATCCCAATGTGTCAATAATATTATTAACACAATTTTCACTCATACTCTAACATCTAAGTATTTATTTTATTTTATTTATTTATTTATTTATTTTTTAAGAAATTAGTCTTAGTCTCTTGAATTCTAAAATTTAATTTCATGTATTTGAACCTATCTACTTGGTTCAATAGTCTCCTTCACAATAATTTCATTCAAATATTTTTCTAATATCAAAATTTCTCTTTTTATTCCAAAAATTCGCACATAAAAATACCCAAAAATTACAAACTTGATTTCAAGCCTAGAATCATTATTCTATAGACATAATAATTTATTTTTCATCTCAAATAATCATTTAAATATCAACAAATCAATTTATATTTTCAGGTTTAACCAAAAATCTACCCATAGGAATTTAGGGATAAACTCAAATGCCTCAAATTCCAATTCTATCAATAAAATAATACTCTAGAATATTTATTACACTACTAACAACCTCAAAACCATATTTATTCAACATAAATTCATCCCTCTTCCAAATCCTAAATTTTCTACCACCACAAAATCAGAAACTAAAGAGAAAATATGACTAAGAAAAATGTTTAGAACACTTACCTAATCTTAGAATACTTAAAATCTCATATAAAGTATCCTATTATGGAGCTTCACCTTCTAAATCAGTCAGCCTCTCCATCAATGTCGCTCGCTCTCTGTCTCAACTCGCGTACAGGGATAAAATGAAGAAACGAAGGAAGGAGGGTGGTTTTATACAAAAAAATACTGCGGGTCCCACATGTTTTTTTTGTTTCCTCTTTCCTCTCTCTTCTTTTTATTATTATTATATATATATGTGTCATGATTGCCGTGGGAGAGCACCGAAAGCACGATTTCTTCTTCTCCTTCTTCTTCTTTCTTTTTTTATACATTTTCTTTTTTTAATGATAATAATAATAATTTAATATTTTTTAATTAATTAATTATTATTATTTTAAATTTTAATTTAGAATTATATCCTGATTAGATTTAACAATCATCTCTTTCTAATTTGCTTACATTTTTTTTCAAAATTTCTATTAACCCAAATTAACTATTAAAATTTAAATTGGGATGTTACAAATTAACCTAATTAGCTAACTTTCCTAAGTCTTAGATTAAAGTTCTTAGTTCAATTAACCAATTGGTGTAAAATTTAGTTAAGTGAATTACTCAAAAATCTCCCTCAAATGCCATGGTTAAGACAAGGAATTAAGTAACCACAAGATTATGTCAAGCTACTCAACAACTCAAGCATTAACGTCATAAGATTATGCAACATTAACACATATAATTCACTAAATAAAAAACGCAAGATTATGTGCCAAATAAAGAGTGGCCAAATTCAGTCATGGCTGTCCAAGAAAGAAATTAAATGAAACAATCCTTTCTCTTTATATCAATATCAAATTCAAATTAGAATTTACAAGCTAAGATGATTAAACCCTAGATTAAGGAATCTAACCATCTAGTAAAAAGAGAAGAGGATAGGAAACAAAAGAACTTAGTCAATTTGAAGCTCAAGACTCATCCTCTATAATTACCTCTCTAGGATTTCACCAAAAAAATTAACCAATCTTCATCATATTCAAGAACCCTAGTAATTGCTTATGAAGGCCAACCTTCATAGCTCTTGAATGATGAAAATGAGCTTCAATCCTTGTGAAAGTAGGAGAGTTAGGACAAAATTGAGGAGAGGAGAAGAATGGTGTGAGTTTTATGGAAGTTTAGTGGCTAAAAATGGAGGTTAGGGTGTTGGAAAATGAAGAACAAAAGAGAAAAAATGAAGAACACTATGAATAAATGAGAGAAAATGAAGGAGATGAGTGAATGTGGTGAATGAATCTAAAAATGAATGATGAATGGCATGCTCAAAGTGTTTCCCATCAGCTGATCCCAATTAAAAAAATAAGAAAATAAAATAAAAAGGAAAATGAGAGCCTTGTCATACTTACAAAGTGGCCACCTCTTATTGGTTTATAGATAATTCCAATATGTGTGTAATTTGCCATGTCCATATCATTTAAGCTGATTTAATCCCTCAAGATAATAAGAAATCACGTGCAAATGCTCAGCTATTGACTTCAAGGGGTGTTGACCTCAATTGTCCAATTGATGCACAAGTCACGTGTTACCTGTGTCATATAAATCACATAATTCAATTAAATAACATGTGATATAATAAAATATAATTAATATACGAAATTAAATTCATAATTAGAAGGGAGAATTTATTAAATTAACTAAGTTCTAGGCTGCAAAAAATTATATAAATATTTTCATACAAAAGAAAATCAAAAACTAGGTCAGACTAAGACATTTAAGAAGGTGTTGAGTTTTTATTTAATTACTCCCAAACTAAAATATATTGTAAAAATATAATTTTGCCACTCATCAATTGGACATAAAATGCACTTTGTCAATTTTTCATGTGCAGGTTCTTAAAAGTTTATTTTTAGACTAAAATACCCATAGTGCACTAAATCTAGACATTTCGGCGATTTTCCAATTATAATGCAATGTGTGCTTTATAAAGTGATAAAAAAAATTAATAAAATGATCCTAATTGATAAATAAAAGTGTGTAACAAATGTGTTCTATTAAAAATTTACAATGATATTTATTGAAGAACTAGGAGATTCTTCCTAACTTGCTAACATGTTATATACTTATATAATGTTTGGATACATGTGAATTTGAATTTAGATTTAGATTTGAGTCAAATTCATTATTTGAATAGTTAAAAATGTGAGGATTTGGATTTGATCTAAATCCAAATTCTAACTCAATTCCTTTATAATTTCAAATACTTTTTAAACCCCTATTATTTCAAATTTCCATGCAAGCTTCTCTCTTTCCTTACATTCGTTAGTTGATTTTGCTACCTTGTTGACTTGAACATCGTTGCCTATAGTAGACTTCCACTGGGACTGGATTGTTGGCATCAATTGCAGGTTATGATTAGGATAGAAATGTTAGTGCCGGCTAAGACCAAATCGCTAGCGTCGATAGGGACCTAACAGCAAATGTTGAGAAGGATCGAACCGTCGATACTAACGAAGATCAAATGACCGACTTTGACCTAGACTGGATAAATGACATCGACTAAGATCAAATCACCTTTGCTAATCGATATTGGACAATTAATATCGATTGGGATTAGATTAGCGGCACCGACCGAGATCAAACCACCAATGCCAAGTGGGACCTAATGACAAATGCCAACAGGGACCCATTCAAACACAACCTTAAAGAATTCTCAAATGATGCTTAAAGAAAATTATGGGAATATCACTAGGTATAATTGGGATTGGATCCCAAATATTTATAAATTATATTAAATTGCTATGAGTTCATTTAGGCAACATGTGAACCATACAAAGATATAATAAAATTAATAGATAAAATTAATAGGGGTGTATATCAAGCAATTCACAACTTGAAGTTTGTGAGAAAAATATATATTATATGCACATTTTTTAGTCTAGTGATAGAGATGATTCACTTGCAAATGCTAGTGATTTCATATCTCAGGTTTCAATAAATTTTGATATGAAGAAAAGCTTATTTGTCATAATGGTCTATTAAAATTATTGATGCTTCCTATTACCTATAAGATGATTAGATCAATATTTAGAAAATAAGATTTTTTTCGTAAAATATGGAAGCATGCATGTTGTAGAACTTATATATCAAGCTAATAAAGTATTGTAAATACCCCCTGAATTTCGTTTTCTAACAAGAGCCAAAGATTTTGATTGTGTGAATTCCATCACATTTCAATCGATGTTTAAATCAAGTTGAAAATAGATGTTAGTTAAGACACTTCTTCTTGTTTGTTTTTAAATGAAACAAAAGGATGTTTCTTTACAAAACAAATGGATCCATAATGTATGTACTGCATGGTTTGTTATTCCGAATTTGGGGGGGGGTAATGAATAGCTAGAAATGAACATTGAAAGAAGGCATCCTTTATATATTATATAGATCCTCATATATATATATATATATATGAACCAAAAGTTCATAAAATGTTGCATTCATGAAATACTAGAAAATAACTGCCAAAAGAAAATCTTGATGCAATGAAAATTATTGAATTTAAAATCTAACTAGCAATGCTCCAAAATACAAAGGAAAAAAAATTAAATCACACCTGAAGCATAAAAGAAAAACTGGTTAAAAAAAGAAAATATTATAGAAAGAGAAAAGAGGAGCATATAATTAAGATGATCATTTTAAGGAGGCTAACATTCTATTAGAGGTCAAGACATAATTTATTTTAAGTCCCTAGAAGAGAATTAGGTACTTGATAACAATAAAAAGTTTTTTGAGAAATTATGTCAATATGATAAATAATGGAACTGAAAAGAATAAAATTGTTGACAACACTTTCAATAAAAAAATGAAATATTGCAATCAAATGAGGATAAATTGAAAGTTTATCAAAGTATTTGGTATTCTAAATTTTTTCAGTGCAATGTTTTCTTTTAACTTTAAAAAATAGTGCAATGTTACTACAACTTTTAACAAATATTAATTTTAACTATTAGTTGATCATAAAAATAAAGGAAATGACCTAAAATATAACAGAAAATGACCTTATATGAAAATTAATAGGAATAAATTCCTTAAATTAAAGATAAATACTAAGAGATATATGTTATTTCTTATGCATGTAAATGACTAAAATTTCATTTTAATTAGCTACTTTGATAAGTTATGGGTGATTATTAGATTACCATTATTGGCAACAACACAGGTAAGTAATTAAAAACTAATTGATTTGTTTTAATAATATCTTATTAAAATATTGATACTATAATATTTAATAATTTAAATATTATTTGGTCAAACAAATAATTTAAATATTATTGATATTATTTGTAAATCTTCCTTTAAAATTTATAAATCACCTTTTTAAAATCCAATCACTCAACTAGTGTATTTGAGATATATTTGTGAATGTGTTTTTCATACTAGCAGAGTTGTAAATTAACATAGTGTGATAAATTATAAATATTCTACTAAAATTTATAAATCATTCTTCAAAAATTTACAACTAGGGTGAACAATGCATTCACTTATAAATTATAGATACATTAGTTGAGTTATAAATTTTTTTAGGAGAATTCATAAATCACAAAAGTTGACTTGTAATTTTTTTATATTTGTTGACTTGTAAATTATATGTGAAGATTTTAAATAATAATAACAATAATATGGAAATTATTATGTATTAAAGTATTATTATTTTAATAATATTTTATTTAAACAAATATAATATTTTTAGTTACCCATTGGTGTTATTGCTAGCAAAGGTAATTTGATAATCACTTAATATCTAGTCAAAGTGTTGGATTAAAATGATATTTTAGTCTTTTACACGAATAAAAAATAACACTTATCTCTAGATATTTATTTGTGATTTAAGAAAATTAATCAATATTAGAGAAAATTTTAAATAATAATATTGAAATTATTAGGGAAATTGCTAAAAAAAAAGCCTGACTAGAAATCTAATTTTGGGTACTTTTCAAAAACGAGGTCCTTTTCTAGCATTAAATGAGACATTCAAAAAGACAAAATTTCCCTTAATTGAAAACATTTGGAGAAATAGAACCCTGGAGCAAATAGCTTTTGTGCAACAAAGGTGTTTGAAAGCAGAAGAGGAGTTTGCATCAATGGTCAATGATGGAGGAGATAAAGAAGTTTAATCAAGTTGGCAAAGTTGAGGACTATTCAAGCGACACTTCCAATGCAAGGGATGGTGGAATTGGAGTGTTTGTTCTTTTGGTTAGTATATTTGTCCCATTTATAATCACATTTCTTTTCCTATTTCTGAGTCATATTTCTTCTCCCATTTTGAATGCAATAGGTTGGTCAGTGTATCTATCCCATACTATCCATTTTTCCATACTGTAAAATAGTGAAAGGGAAAGAATCAAAGAAAATGAAAGGGAAATAACCAAAAAAAAAAAGGAAAGTCTAAGGTATGATTTGCATAGTTTTATGTAAGATATTTAGGCAGACTAGAAAAGGAAATGGATATTTAATGGAATTGTAGACACAAAAAAAAAATTTGCAAGAGAAGCCTTGAAAAATCTATTAGATGAAGAGAGGAGTGAGTATGGTAAGATTGCCATAGAAAAGAGAGAGAGGACAGGTGATACCTCTTCAAACAAAGAAGTGAAATTACTGACAAGGTGCTCTCCTAAACAATTTATGGATGTAGCTTTGCATATGATAAATGATTGAAAGTTGAAGGCTAGGGATGGTAAAATTGTTTTTGGTAAGATAATAAATGTTAATTGCACCAAATTATACTATGATCTATGTACTGAATTGATTAGAGCAATTGACCCTACAACTTCATCATTATTAATTAGCAATGTTCGGCTAGTGATATATGGGATGTTAGTTGAAATGGTAATGGGATTGCCTCATTAAAGAGAGGAAATTGTTGAGAAAGTAGAAACTAGTAAGAATGATTTTTATTCAGAATTGATGATAAAGTTTGATAGAAAAAGGTTTAGTGAGTTGACAAGCATGGTGATGTCAAGTGAGTAAGATGAAATGTTTGAGTCATTCTTTGTTCTTTACACTCTTGGAATGTTGTTGTGTCCTCTTATATTTAGAATTGTGATTCCATGATTGTTGAAGATGATTTGTTACGACAAAAGTAGTGTAGGCTTATACAATTGGTTAAATCTTGTTGTTAAAGAGTTGATAAAAGATGTTGAAGATTATAAAGATGCTTTGAATAGAGGAAAGATAGGGAAATATGTGAGTAGATGCCTATATTTTTTTTTTGTAAGAATCTAACTTTTCTATGTTAATTTAAAGTTTGTTTGTCTTTAGTTGGTTGATAATGTGAAGTCATCTCTTGGATGTAGATATTTTTATTTGAAAAGTTTTTATAGGATGTTGATGCATCACTGTCAAGAAATTGGCCACCTCTATATTGGGATGATGACAAAGTGAATTACATTGTTCAATTGGAGAAGTTTTATGAGCAAGGGCTTCTGTGCTCCTCTATTGGTACAAATTCAAAGGTGAAAGGCAATATTCTTTCTCTGACAATTCCTCCAATGACAATATCCAACGATCCGATAAGTGAAACTTGTATTCTTGTGCTATGTAAGTTACAACATTTTGCTTGACATTAGATGTGTCCTTTTTTTGGGAAAAAAATTAGACAAATTTTTTCACACATCATGGCACAAGTTGGTTATAATCTTGCAACTAAGGGTAGAAAGAAGGGGCAGTGGCAGGGGCCATGGCCTCCCTAATTTTTTAATTTTTTTCTTAGTAAAATATAAGAGTTATATATTTTCAACTCTCCTAAATTGGCGCATTATAAAAGTTATAAAATACTTGATGAAATTCTCATTTTAATTGTATATGTAGTCTTATATATATATATATATATATAGAGCAACTATTTCAGTAGATTGAATATATAATTGTCATAGGATCTACTCGTTTTCAACAAGATAATACTATACATGCTCTTAAAGTATTGATGTCATTTTATTTTGCTTTCATTTTATATTTAATGAAAGAAATTATGAAAATTAATATTAACAAACTTTGTTAAGCATTGCAATAAAAATTTCAAGATATATTGAATGCTACGTGCTTGATATCTATCATAAAATCACTTATCTAAAAGTTAAGAGGTTTGGTGAAGATGTTATTCTAAAAAAAATTACTTTTTTTAAATAATCAAGCTATTTAAATTTATGATATGAATGTTTTTTTTACTCTAATATAATTTGATCTCATTAACAAAAAGATTTTATGACAATTGAGCATTATTAATGTGTTAATATTTTTGTTTACTACAATTATCAATTGAAAAAATTAAATAATAAATTCAATAAGCAAGTAATATAGCTTATTACATTTAACAGAATTTTAAATTCTACTAATATATTTAAATCATTTAATGCTCATAGGGATGATAAAATTTTACCAATTTAATGATAATTCATATTGAGAAGAAAATTGCTAAAACATTTATCATAGGCATAATAACTAATAATTTTTATACCATAAAAATTTTTAATTATCATATATACTTTGTCATCTCGGCCCTCTTAATTAAAATTCTTGGCTCCACCCCTGCTTGCAACAACGCTACTAAAATTTGAAAAAGAGTTGCAAGGGAAAAATAGTAGCAAGGGGGAGACAAAGAGAAGGAGAAAGCGAAAGAGACAGACAGATTGTAAAGTTTGTGGTTGAAGTAGTTTTGGAGGATATAAGGAATAAAAAATATGTTGGAAGATATGAGAAAGTAGGGTATGTGTGAATCAATTAATATAGATTTGGAACTGGTGGTGGATGTGAATGAACCATCTCCCTTTGATGATGACAAAGCTGGATTTGCAGAAGGAAACAGTTCTGACAAAGATAGTAAAAATGAGCATTATTTAAGGGGCTCTTAGAGGGTAATTCCAAATTACAATTTTATCCACTGAAACCTACTTAGGGTCATAAAATCAACTTTCCAAACAATGAACCTCACTAAAACAAAACAAAAGGCCATACCTATGTGACAAACACTTGACCACACCATATATTCATTAAATGACTTAGATAAGACACTACTTTAATCACAACCACATAAATTCTTTAGTTAGTTTACATCCATCCAACATAATTTACATAAAAAATTAATATGAATTACTCCATAATAATTTCATGATTCACACATGAACTTCTCCATAATAATTTCATGATTCACACATACTTCCATCATCATAAATTTAGACCATAGGTGTCAAAAGTCATGCTCATTGCTACAATGGATAAGTTTAACAAAAGTCATGAGTCTACATGCTCAATTACCAAATAAATGCCTTAGGTTGGCAAAATATACATATGCCAAAAATAAGTAATACAAAGTTGATGGCCACACACCAACACTATGCCTCCGATGCTTTTCTGGTTGCACCCTCCCTTGATAATTGTTAACCATGGTAAATGAGACACAATGTCCCAATAACTAATACCAAAATGCTATAATGCATGTAATGCAACCAACCATGTGATCACTAAGTGGTCATTGAAAACATATTTTCGAATAACATTTAATCAAACAAGATCAACAAAAATAAATAATGCATGGTTGTCCCCCTTATCTTCTCCTTTCTCTTGGACCATAGTCCACGCTTGGCACTATTTATCTTACATGTATATCTCTGCAAATTTCTCCATAGGATAGTCCACTCTAATTGTCAGAAAATGAGCTAACTTTATTAATCTATCTAGAATAACTCAGATAGCATCATAGCCTGCCTGAGTACAGGGCAAACCTGTAACATCTCTATTTTTAATTCCCTAATTTACTAAGACTAATAAGGATAATTAAGTAAGTTGATGTGGTGTATGGTCAGAGGAGAGTAATAAGTGTTCTTAGTTGGAATTTCCAGCATAATATAGGTTCAAAGTGAAATTGGGTCACTTAGGGACCAAAAAGTGGAGAAAAACAAGCTGAAAAGCCTCAGTGCCACATGTCGCGGCACACAGGGTCATCAGACTAGAACCACCTTCTTTGTACCACATGTCGCAGTGTGTGGAGACGAGTGCTGTGGCGCATGGTGTGAATTCTGCAAAAATAATATGTGAACTAGTGCAAAAAAATAGAGAAGAAAGGAAACGGAAATGGAGGAGCTCACATTTGCTCTACTAGGGGACGACCTAGGGGAGGATTTGAAAAGATTAGAAGCTCTAAATCATCCAAGGTAATATCTTTAAACCATTCTTCTCCTTTTCTCTTCAATTTTCTCAAGGATTTAAGTTAAGGTTTGATTGTGAAAGATGATTTTCGATCCATATAGGTTATGATTCTAAATTTATTGACTCAAATGGAGTTAATGGGAGTATATTAAAGTATCTAAATCTAAGTATAATGAATTTTTGGTGTATTGGATTGTTGGGCACCATTAATATCTAAAATTTCATTTTTATGGGTGGTTGAAAGATTGTGATGCCATTAATGGGAATTTAATGGTTCATTAATGTTATTGGGGACTAAAGTTAACTAATAAACACAAGGAATAGGCTCAAATTCTTATGGAGTGAATATTGGGCAATTTAGAAGTAGAAATTGAGGTTTAATACTTGAGTTGATAATGTTGATGAAATTCAACTTGGTTTATTATAATTTTGTCTCTTGGTCACCTATTTGACTTGGGAATTCAAGCTTGGAAGCTAACACGTTGAGGGGTGAACCTTTGACCTCTCAAAGGTTTGAAGTAATCGAGGGAACCCTACTTTAAGTAGTTATATGTTAATTAATTGTAAATTGATTTCTAATTGTGAATTTGCATGCATGGATTGATTTTCAATGTGAAAGCATGTATTAGCTTCAAAAAGTGTGTGAAAATTTGAATGTGCATAATGTTATTTTTGGCTTGAAATGCAAAATGTAAAAATAAGTTAGTTTTGAACTATGAACATGCATGTCTTTGGGAAGACTAATGTGGTTGTGTTAATGAAGAAATGGATTAGTATGATAAATGAGGAGAATGTGATGAAATGTTACTCGATGCTCACTTAGGTAGCATATGATTGTGAACCTAATGTGTGAATGTGATAAACAAAAAAATGAAAATGTGGAAATGAGTGAGTATCATTTATGGCATGATTAGTAGGTGGGAGTTTGCCTAAGGATTGGGAGTAGAGAAAAATTCATATGGTATTTAGGTTGCCCTCTGGTGCATGGGGGTATAGCTTTATCCTATAGTTTATTGAGGGACTAGAACTAAGCTTTCTCCACCAGTTCAATGAGGAGAATAGTCTAGGGTATAAGACACCCTAAAGATTTGAGAATGGGAGAAGTCGTGGTCCGAGAGTGAGTCATGTGACCTTTGGCCAAGTCACACCTCATGATTAGTGAGCTTGGGTAGTCCAGTCACACAGACAGAGCCCTATTCAATGTTATAACTCATGATTTTAGCCTGAGGAATAAGGAGGTTATAAGGTTGGTTGATCATTGCCTAAGTAAATATATGACATGTCACACGTGTTAAGTTGTAGCAAGTCGTGTGAATAAGGGGTCATGTCATATATCTGAGAATATGGTGACAGTACACCTAGTATATGTAAGATAAAGAAGTTATTAAATGAGAAATGATGAGTTATGATATGTGTGAGTATGTCTTAAGTACTTGGTTTCATATGCATGTTCTTGATTTATAATTGATATATAACTACATAGGGCAGGTTTTACCTTGGTTATTGAGTAGTTAGACTCACCCCTTTCATTTAACACTTTTCAAGCTCTAGCTCTGGTGCTGAGAGGGAAAAGACTCAAAAGCCTAGGAATTAGCATATTCCTACTGTATGCGTCTAGTTTAGATTTATTTTGTGTAGTATTATATGATTGCCAATTCTAGGTTTCATACCATCACACTTGCACTATTTTGTTGTTGTAAATATTTGACTTGTATTTTGGGCTCTGAGTATTTATGTATATTGAGATACATATGTTTATAAGGCCAAAATACTAGTGTAAGTGTAGACATGAAGATTTGAACATGTTTTGATTGATTTGGGTGTAATGCAATAAAAAATTACCACCCCCTCTATTTTTGGTAAAAAGGGGTTAAGGGGTGAGAATTTTTTCTACTATTGTTTAAGTGTGTATGACATGTTATACCAGTAGTCCTAGGTCTAATGGATATGGTCCAGGTATTAAGAAAGGCTTTTGGCATATATTGAGGGTTTTGGACACCTATTTTGAGTGAAAGTTGTGAAAAGTAGTTAAAATGCATTTGGGTGTCCAACTTCTTGGTATGACTTGTTTTAAAAGTGAAACTTATGCCATTAGCTAGTTCATGTAAAGAGCTTTTCGTAAATACCTAGATTATGTCATTCGGACATCGGACAAAAAATTAGGGTGTATCAAAAGTTCCTCAATTTTGCTGTCAAATAACAGCAAAATCTACTGAATTTTCATGCAACACATTGCGGTACATGGCACCTGAGCCATGGCACGTGGCACAGAAAACAACACGCCATGGCACGGTATACACGAGTTGCAGCACATTACCCTGTCACACATTTAAAGATTTATTTCACTCCTCTAAGATATCCCATACTTCCATAACTTATTTTTTCTCTAATATAAGAAGCTATGATAGTTTGAACTCATTTTGATTTAAAAAAATTGAGATCTCTTAAATTTGAACTAAAACTTAGTAATCACCTTTTTGAGTTAAATATTTGATTACCATAAGTCATATTGGTTAATTGTGTTTAGTGGAGTGAGATAATACAAAACCCATAATGAAGTCTATCAAAATGCTATCCCATTTTCATTCTAGAATTTCTAACAGTTACAGCATACCAGGTGGTTTCTGATGTTCAATTTTAAGCTTCTGACAAGTCAGGAGCTTAGACACATAATCGGTCACATCACGCTTCATACCATGCCACCACCAATGTCTCTTCATGTCTTGGTATATTTTGGAAGCACTGGGATGAATTGTGAACTTGCTCCAGTGAGCTTCAAATAGAATGGTGTCGTTAATCTCCTTAACATCTGGGACACAAATTCGATTATGATAAACAATAAAGGCAACATCATTGAAGCAAATTTTTGAAGCCCATTTCTCTTCAAGGTTCTTCCGAACTTCCAACAAATACTTTTCTTCCAATTATGCTTTCCTCAAATCCTTCCAAAATTCATTAGTAATCATTGTGGGATTTAAGCTAAATGCAGCAAAATCTAGCATATTCTGGGGTATGCTAGAGAAATCCTCAAGCAATTTTTATCTTCACATCATCATGTAAGCAACGTGCGCTGTCTTCCTACTTAGTGCATCGACCACTACGTTGGCCTTCCTTAAATGGCACTTCAACTTAAAATTGTAATCTTTCAAGAATTCCATCTATCTCCTCTGTCTCATGTTTAACTCTTTATAGTCGATTAGGTACTTGAGACTTTTATTGTCACTAAACACCTCAAATTGTAAACAATAAAGATAATGTCTCTAGATCTTTAAAGCAAAGATAGTAGCTGCTAACTCAAGATCATGAGTCTGGTAGTTCTCCTCATGTGATCTTAGTTTTCTAGATGCATAAGCAACAACCTTGTCATCTTGTATTAATACACATCCCAATCCCTTAAGTGAAGCATTAGTATAGACCATATATGGCTAATTTGGATTTGGAATAGTTAACACTGGCACCGTAGTCAACTTCTCCTTTAGCATCTGAAATGCTTCTTCACATTTCTCAGTCCACATAAACAATTTATCTTTCTCTGTTAGTTTGGTTAAAGCAAAGGCTATTTGACAAAACCCCTGAATAAACCTCCAATAGTAACCGGCTAACCCTAAGAAACTTTTAATCTCAGTCATCTAGGTTGGTCTCTTCCATTGCAATACCACTTCAACCTTGTAAAGGATCCATGACTATACCATTGATAGATACCACATGACCAAGGAATTTCACCTTACGTAGCCAGAATTCACACTTACTCAACTTTACATAAAGCTTGTGCTCTTTTAACACTTGTAACACTATTCTCAAATGCTTCGCTTGTTCCTCTTCATCTTTAAAATAGATCAAGATATCATCTATGAATGCCACCATAAATTTATCTAGGTAGGGTTTAAAAATCCTATTCATATAATCCATAAAGATTTCCAGTGCATTGGTCAACCCAAAATGCATAACTAAGAATTCATAATGCCCGTCATTCTAAAGGTAGTTTTGGGTATATCATCAGCTTTTACTCTCAGTTAATGGTAACTAGATCTCAAATCAATCTTAGAGAATACCGCAGCTCCCATAAGTTGATCAAGCAAATCATCTATCCATGGCAGAGGATATTTGTTCTTTATTGTTACTTTTTTCAACTGTTAGTAATTTATACACAGCCTCATATTCCCATCTTTCTTCTTTACAAATAGCATAGGCAAACCTTACGGCGATATACTCGGTCTGATGACTTCTTTCTCTAATAACTCTTCTAATTGCTTCTTCAACTCATCTAATTCAAATGGAGCCATGCGATATGGAGCCTTAGAGTTGGGCAGGGTATTAGGTACCAGGTCAATGGAGAATTCAATCTCTCTTTCTGATGGTAATCCTAACATCTTATCAGCAAACACCTTAGAGAATTCATTCACAACCCTTATTTTATTTAGACCACCATCATAAACCCATGCACTAAGAAGAAAATTAGAAAAATTTGACACCCTTTGCGGTCTAACTTCTTTATTTGAATAATAGATAGAAACTATGGTATTTTAAGGGTTATGTTGAAACAATGTCCTCAGGCACTATAGGAGTTGCATTGTATACTAGTAGGGAAACTATCTTCTTGTCACAGTCTAACATCCCTCCATTAGCTGACAACCTTTCCATCCCAATGATTACATCAATTCTCGACATGGGCAAACAAATTAAATCAATTATTGTAATCTTATTACCAAATTTCAACTCAACTTTTAAACATGCACAGCTAGTTTTCGTAGACGCATTAGCTGGCATAGACACATTCATTAAGATAGGCATCTCAATCACAAGTAATTTTAACTTTTCTACACCCCCATTAGAGATAAAATAGCGAGTGGTATCAGAATCAAACAATGCAATAATTTGAGTACTATATAAAGAAATAATACCTCTAATGAGCTTCGGGGAGACTTTAGCTTCTTCCTTCAACATGGCTAACACATGACTAGGAATGGCAGACCTCTGGTCAGGTACATTAGTGTTCTTCAGGCAGTATCATGTGATGTGGCCAATTTTGTGGCATTTGAAGCATGTCAAACACTCCTCGTTATAATACTTTTCACGCTTGTTTCACTATGGGGATCTTCATATGTCTAATAATAGTAAGGGCAGAGTCCTGCCTCGAAGTTTGGTTCTAGACTCTTATACTCCTTAGTGTATTGCTCTTAAACTAGGATCCCTTAGATTGAGACCCCTTTTGGAGATGCTTCTTAGTATACCTGGCATTACACCCTCAAGGATGATCCGAAAATGAACTTGTCTTTTTACTCACACCACCAATAGGACCCATATATGGAGAGAAACAACCCTAGCCATCTTGCTTCTTATCATCAACTATCCAGCCTCTTCTAGCAATGGCTCAAAACTTATTTCACATCATCTCAAATGAGGTAATCTTGAAGGCTGCCAATTGCCCACTATACTCAAGCCACATCTTGTCTATGAATTACACGGCCTTCCACTTTTCATCATCATGATGCCTTAGATAAGTCAAATACTTTAACAACTCATTGAACTTGGAAATGAACTCTTCCTCATTCATATTGCCTTTCTGTAGACGGTGAAACTTAGATTCCTTCTCATTTTAGAAGGTATATGGGAAGTAGTAAGCAAAGAATCTCTTTTTAAACTCTTTCCATGACAATAAGGAGCCATCAACCAACTTCACACTCTCTTGCCATTGCTTAGTGGCATCCTCTAGCATAAATGTAGTTAAGAGAACCTGTTACTCTGTTGTGCATGTCATCACTGAGAAGATTGTCTATAATTGGCCAATCTGCTTCCCCCAACCCTTTCTTTTATAAAACCATCAAAGTGAGGAGGATTCAGTCTCATAAATCTCTTAAGTGCAAAGTCAATGGAACCCTCATGCTCCTTCTCATTAGGCCTCATTGTATGTCTTGGCCTTGTTGGTGCACTCTCCTTATAGTACTCATCATCTTCAAGCCCATGCACTTCCTCGGGTATCTCCTTATGTTTCTTCTTCTCATGGTTCCCTTCGATTTTCTCAAATGTTTTGCTACACCCTTTGTTAGGATTCTTGACAAGAATTCTATCATGCTCATCTAGTCTTCTCTCAATTCTCTTCATCATTACTCTTAATTCAAGCAGTATATCATCACTACTTATAGAAGGAATTCATTTTTTTGAACCCTGTGTAATGCCCTAACTGAATTACCATTCAATCTTCCATGCAATCTACCAAATAATATAAACATCTTTCTTGAAAGGGTTAAGATCCCAGCATAAAGCTTTTGAAAACTACTTCTTAAGTATGTTTAAGTCATATAAAACAATACACAGTAGAAGCATTCAATCAAGGGCATGTAAATCTCAAGGAAAACTAATTTAAAACAATAAAATTTAGGCAAAATACAAGCCATGTACCGTGGCATGTTGACACATACACTACGGCACACACATTAGATTCTACTACCAAAACAATAGTTTCTGATGTGAACTTTAGACATGCACCATTTTCGTATTCGATGTTTAATTAGGGTGATTCAAGCGCCCACATGAAGCTTGTTTCAAAGTCTAACCAATGACACTAGTTTCATTTAAATTCAATATCTTATTCAAAAGTTAGACATCTAAGTGCATTTTGACTAATTTAAGTCAGAATTTACCACTTGAATATCACCATTTGAAACCACAATTCATTGGCCACTTTTTAGGCCTGACCACATCCAATTAGACAAGTTACACCTGATTGAATTGTTTAATGCATAATATCACACATACGCATACTCGTTTGGCTTGTAAACCGCCCTTTTCACACATTTTGGGTGAAACAATAACATTTCACATACTTGGCTTAACTTTCACATTTCCCAATACATTTTGTTTCACATGCACACATAATCATTCATTAACCCACGCTGTCCTATTCAGCCTAGACACATACATATACATATACTGGATTAGGATAATAAAATCATTCATACACACAAATACTCACAAAGTTATGCACATGCATTAATTTCTATGGCAACTTATATCTCAGTTATTATACCAATTCTTACAATGCACTTTTCACAGAAATCTCTACTCTCAGCCCAATTCCTTCTCTTTTACCCCACTAACGTCAGAACCTGAAAAATGTAAATAATCATAGGTAATATCAAAATCTCAGCAACTAAGATAACTCATTAAATGTCTATTAACACATATAACCACATATAAGTAAACAAAACCAAATAATATATATATATATATATCAAATATAAATATAGTTTTTCTCTTTATGAACTTTTTACACATTTAAAAATTACCAGCATGATCAACTATCCACTGATTCTCCAAAACTCCTTGACTTGAAACCATAGACTCTAATAGATCAATCACATATTGACTCAAGCACACGTTCAGTGGTAGAAACACCTGGCTAAAAGTATTCTATTCCATTTTCAAACTATAGTTTCCCCTTCTCACACATGCACTCATGATAGGGGGTCATTGACTCTTAATCGCACCCTCATAAGTACTAAGGAGTTGACAAACTTTCCGAATGTTTCATAGTAACAGTCCCCAATATAATGCTACACTGGATGTCCCATGGTGCCATCCTAATATAAATTGCTGCACCCAATGTCCCATGGTGCTAGCCAAACCATATGAATTTATTCATTCACATCTCCACACACACATACCCATACATACCCTGGGTGAACTCCCACCCCTTATACTCATGCTTTTAACACATATCAATTACTATTTTCACATTTCACATTGCGCGTGCGTGCACACACACACACATTTCATTTAAAAACTAAGAGTTACTCAATGAAATTCTTAAAATCACTCAACATGCCAAAACCATTTACAAAATCATGCATTAAAAACTGACAAACACTAAATGCATAATTACTCATTTACTTTTACACAGTTATAATAGTTAATAAATATAATAAAACTATATGGTTACCTCAACCCTTCTGTTCACAAGAAAGGGTTACCTATGCTATATTCCCTTATTCAAGTCTCTTTCGCTATTCAACACGTCACATATAAAAATCTACACAAAATTGGAAACCAAAATCAATTAATTTATTGACCAAAAGTTCCAATTTTAATAATTAAATAGCTAAACAATCCCAACTATCAATCCTAAGTCCATTTCCACCTTCTATACCTAATTACCACTCATGTCAAGTATTAACATGCTTATTCTCAAATTTTACCCATTTCTTTTTCTCTCTAAATCTAACCAATTTGAGCTTAAAGCTTCAAAGCTTTATCATTCTGACTCAAACTAGTCACAAAGTCCTAATTAAACTTCAGAGATCCTTTTTATTACTATAGGGTAAGAAATTAACTCCTTAAAACTTTCAGATTCAATTTCTCAATAGTTTACACTAAGAGAAAGTAGAATCAGCTGTTAAGGCAATACGAAAATTACCGGATAAGTAATAGGTCAAAAATGTCACCCTTGCTCCTGAAATTTGATGCCCTAACAGAGGTCCTTCTCCTTATCCCTCTCCATGCATTTTGCTCACTTTTTCCTCTGCCTCCACAAGCTAATACTCATCCCTATTAATTAGAATTTTGTGTTATGCGTCATAGTGCATTCTACATTAGCCCCAGCATGTGGCACAGTAAGGAAACCCCTTACTGTGTTCACACGCTCTGTTTTACAATGCCATTCTTCCACTCCCATATGTTCAAATAACATCTCACACAGTCAAAATGACATTCTACCATCTCAAACCCTAATCTTACATTAATTTACTAATTCACCCATTATTCAGCATTAATGCTAGAATTAGGAATTCAAGATGTTATGCCTTAGCCCAACTCTACTTGTTCTTCTTCATTTAGGACCATCCCATCTTCTACCTCCATTGAGAATTCTCGCTCTTATCTCGATATATTTATTAGAATATTGCTGGCTATATTTCTTGTTTACACCATGCTCCTTTCCTAAGGATAGAAGTAATCCCACAAAAAGAAAATTATTAGCACTAGCTCAAAGGAGGGAAACAATATGTGTATAATAATAATTGCCAACTTTATATGCAAATGCACGAACAACAATCACAACTGTAACCAAATTCCACAAATCAATTTTCAAAATAAGAGAAACTAATACCAAGTTGTAAAATCTAGAGTTGGAAAATAGGCAAGCTCGGCCCTTATGGGCTCAGCTTATAAGGGCCTAAGCCCTTAAGCTTGGTTTCCCATTTTCACCCCTTTTTTGAGGCCTGACCTTTATTTAAAGGGCTCAGGGTTAGGGTAATTAAAATATTCTAAAATTGAAAAAAAAAATAAAATAAAATCCTCATAATCTTTTAAAAGTTAAACAACACACATTTAAAAGTCTAGTAAGAAAATTCAAATCTTGGTTTAAAAAATAGTTCATTTTTTATAAATACACAAACATAATAATTATAGAAATATAAAAAATATCAAAAATTTTATATTGTACATTGATATTTATTAAATTAATTTTAGAATAAATTAAAACTAACAATAATGTAAAGCATGTAGGATTAGGGCTTCAGGCGAGCAGGTCCTTCTTGGCTTCAAATGCATGTTTCACTAAAGAAAAAATTAATAATAATAGAATAGGGCTTAAAGGGCCGCCTAAGCCCTAGCCCTTTTCTATAGGGCTTACCAGGGCCAGGCCCTCAAGCTCGATTACTTTAAAAAAATTAATTTTTAAAGCCTAAATCCTTTATTTAAATAGAGCTTTTAAGCCTGACCCTCCAAGCCCAGCCTTATTCTCAGATCTAGTAAAATCTTTAGGTTATACTAGTAAGGTTACCCTTACTAATCCTCCCTAAACTCCAAACATCAATGTAATTATCAGATTAGTCAATTTATTCAAATGGGATCCCAAGTTTTTAAAGTTTTCTCAAAACTAATAGCTTATCTTTGTAAGTATAAATCAGAGTTAAATTAGTATGCGGAAGCATAGGACCTTAAAAAGGGTCAAAACACTTGCATAAAAGTAGAAAATAGTCATTTAATAAAACATATAGGTATGCACTGCGGCTTGACACATTTGTGCCATGGCTTGTGTGTCTCCATGCCATACATCATGGCTCAAGCACCATGTGCGGTGGTGCACTGCATGATTTTGATAGCCATGTTGCTGTCATTTAATGGCAACAGGGGCTAACTTCCTACACACCCCATTTCTTCGTCTAACATTCGATTGAGACGATCTATGTGTCTATAGAGAGCTTTCTCCTGGCTCTTGCTAATGGTTTTGGTTTCACACTCAAATTATTTCTCAATCAAAAGTTAAACACTCATTTTAAAATTCATTTCTTTTCATAACTTACACATAACTTAAGTGCTCAAAACTCCTACCAAAAGCCAAAAGCTGCAAACACCACCCAAACTATAGTCAATGAACCAAAACAGACCTGTGCAATACACCATAAATCATAATTAACAAATACATCATATTTTCAATATTCAACTCCTTAACCTCAAAAATAAAAGGTAGAGTTGTAACATCCAAAAACTTTAAATCTAGAAAAATTGACTAATTAAGGGATAAATTAGTTAAAAAGATGATTAATTAATTTAATTATGTTTTTAGGTTGCTAATTGACTTTTTAGGTCATATTTGGCTCTAAATTGAGTTAGGATGGAAGTCGGATTAAGTCAGGTGGTATTGAGGGGAGTAAAATTGACATTTTACTCACTGCATCGTGAGTCATGGCTTGTATGGCGTGCACTATGGCGCACGGCATAGTAGGCAACTTAAATCTTCAAAAATCATCAGAAAATGATAATTTTTGTGGTGAAAATCTAAAACACAAAGGGGAAAGCTTTAGGCACTACTAAAGCATCATTTTAGGAGGATTTTGAAGATAAATTAAGCCTTTAAACTCTTAAGTAAGTTTCTTACTCTTCTTCTCTACCTTTTCATCTCATTTTTCATGGGATTTAAAAGTAGGAGAATTTGTTCTGAATAGGTTAAGCTATGAGTCTATGTTTTGATAGTTTTTATTAACTCTAAAGGTTTGATTTAGGTTTATTAATATTAGATATGTGATAATATGAAGCTACTTTGTTGTTGGGTGAAAGTTGGATCAAGCCCTAACTTGATCATGGGGTTTTAAAGTGTGATAAGTTGAGATATTAAGTGTTATGATATGATAGAGTTAGAAGAAGGCTTGAAGGGATTGTGTGAATAAATTATAATCTTAACAAGCCTCTTTCTTAAGAATATGAGTGAGAAGTAGGAGAATTAGAATGTTATTGGTAGCTAATAGTGCTTGTGTTAATTGAAAATTAACGTATAGTACTTGTTGATATAGATTGTGGTGTGGGAAGATTTTCCTTGACACAAGAAGAGATTTATACCATCGGTAACCCTTTTAGTAACAAAAGGGTTGAGATAACTAGATAATTTGCATTATTTATTACCTTGTATAAGTTTTTCTCAAGTTATTCTTGTATGATTTATCATGTATATATGTATGAATTTTATAAAAGTTAACTATTTTAGAAAATGAGTGGAGTATTGATTTGTAAAATGTCAAGTTTTTGAAGTAAGTAGTAATATTCATTATATTGGTTTAGAAAGTGTTTTATACATGGTCAAGTGAAAATATGTAGTGAAATGTGGCATATTAGAGGGTAGGAGGTTATCCTAGTGGAGTTAGTACAGATTAAGTCCATATGATACTACTGGCACCTTGGGACATCAGGTACAGCACTTACTCTCCTTAGTGCTCAAAAATGGGTGCGGTGTTGGAGACTTACTCTCCTTATTGTGACATTAGAGAATATGCTCCTTAGTATTTGTAGGATGTGGTGTTGGAGTAACAACACCCTAATTACTTTTAATAGGGGGAACCAGTAGTCCAGAAGTGGTTTAGAACACCTTGGCTGAGTAGTTTTACCATGGATGATGAGCTTGCAGACCATACATGTGGTTTGGTCTTGTGAAATAGCATACCGATTTGATCGAGAGTATTAGAGGACTGGATGGTTAGGAATCATGCATGTAACTCGTGGTGATTTTATATGGTGTGTTTATTTTACTTAATTTAAGGCTTGTTTATAACTTGGCATGTTAATCAATAATGGAGATTATCTTAGTTACTGAGATTTTTATCTCACCCCTGTGGTTATCATTTTATAGGTTCTACCACTGAGATTGAGCAAGGGAAGGAATCGAGCAAGGGCTAGAATACTTGCTACATTCTCATTGTAAGGCCGGATTTTATTTTGAGTCATGTACATAGACTTATATGTATGATATTATATGTTGCCAACTAGGAATGCATATCATTTTGATTGGTTGCACTTGTTTCATAATAAGTTATTTTGTATTTTAGCCTAATATTGTATATGATGTGAATATGTGGCAATTTTTATGGTAATGGGCTAAAATACTAATATAAGTACAAGGAATGTTTTATGTATGTGATGACAATGTATATGCAGTGTATTATGTGGCAATAGAGGCCAAATAGTATATATGGTGTTAATTTTGTATTTTGGCCATATTGGGTGAAATGGGCATTAAGTGGCCAAATATTGTATTTAGTATGTTTTTATGTGTTTGAATGCTTAATTAAGTATATTTTGGTCTATTGGACTTGGTTCAAGCCTCAAAATGGGTTAATGGTATAAGTTTTGAGTTTTAGGTACTTGGATGTTTAAAAACTGATTTTTGCATCTAAGTGTCTAAAATTCTCATATGATGTCAGATTGTAACAAAACTAGTACCATTAGTTAGCTTATTGAACAAGCTTCGCATGGGTGCTTGAATAACTCCAATCAGACATCGAATGCGAAAATGGTGCTCGTTTGAAGTTTGTCCAGAAAAGCTATCATGATAGCATTGTTGTCATGGACACGTGCACCGCGGCCTATTTTGTGCAAGCCCCAGTGCACGGTACAATGAGCAAACTTGCCTTTCTGTGCCACATGCCGTGGCATATGGACCAAAATACTCAAAAATGACATTTTTGGCCCTATTTTGAAGTATTTTGCTTCTTAAAACTTTTTCATGCTTCCAACCTTTATAAATCATTAAGTTTGAGCTCAAACTACGGGATCCCAAATATTTGACAATTATTTCTAAAAGATCATTAATTTTAACCCTTATATCTATAATATGAACTTAAGAGCAATCCTTGCTCTTAATTATGATTGTTTGTTATGATTATGTGGTGAATTTTGGTAAGGTCAAGGTAGACATTAGAGGAGCTCTAATCACGCATTCCAATAATAATCATCATTAGCCACATATTATATACAACCCTTACTTGAACTAATATTTTGGCTCTACTATACGTATCACAAACAATACATATACACCCTAAGGCCCAAAATATATAATATAGTTTAACAAAACACATAGTGCAAGTAAGTCACAATATGAATTATCCCTAGTTGGCAATATCATGCAAGAATATACACATTGATACTCAAAAAGAAAAAGAGGCCTACAAATAGGATAGTAATCTTATGCCTCATGCTGTCTCCCTTTGTCTTGTCCCCTTGAGCTAGTTCCTTTAATATTGAAGAGAAAGGGGTAAGCACAATCACTCAGTAACTAAGGTCCATCTAACTTATACTAATGCATGTTAATTGATTAACATGCAATGGCAAAGATATCATTCTCAAGTCATTTACCATGATCAAAATCACTATGAATATTTTTTTCATTCACCATGACATATACTCAAGAAATCATGACTTAGTAATAAAATTTTACATGGATATAGGACCAATCATATGCTTTTCATTATTAAGGTCATAATACATACAACCATGTGCCCTTTTATCACTATATGCATGATCATACCTCCCTTATATCCTCTTTATTCCTATGACACAAAACCGTAGGCTAAAACACACTGGGATCATCTAAGAGATAAGACTACCTAGCTATTCATATGCAAGAGGCCACCCAGCTAAGGTTACCTAACTTATTTGTGGGTTACAATTTCTCCTAACTCTCATACTTTAGGTTGTCATTCTCCTTATACTAACTTCCTTATTGAACAAGTAAAAAACTAGCTAGGTTTGAGTCTTTCATTAGTTATGTCAAACATTTGAGAGGTCAAAGGTTTTACCCCTCAAATACACACTCCCAAAGCTTTCACGAAGCTTGAATGGTGCTAAATGTGATCACTCTACAGTAAATCACAATATAATTCATCAATATCCTTTTGTATAATTTCTACTATCTAGTTCAATACTTCAACAAATCTTAAAATTCATTCTCTCCAGTTTCAAAGGTACCCATAGGGTTTATTAGCATCCTTTAACTCTCATTAACTTTATTGAACTCCCAATTAGATATAAATAAAGCCATATTGCTATAACTACCTCATTTATGATGGATTTTCGAGTATTTAATAACCCGCACCTACCAAAACTCACAACACCATAAATGCTAAATTTAAATACCTTAAACAATTCTTATTAACTCTATTTAAGTCAATTGGTTTAGACTCATAACCTCTATGAATCAAAAATCATCTTCCTCAACCAAACCTTAACTCCTAACACCAAGAAAATAGTGGAGAAAGAGAGATTTAAGCTTAGGAAACTTACCTATAGTATTTAGAAGCTTCAAAACACTCCCAAATACTTCAATCTCTCAAGCCCTAGCAGAGCTCATCGCGTCTCTTTCATGCATCTTTTGTTTTCTGTCTGTTTTCATGACTTATTTCTATAGACTCTGTACCATACATCATGGCATGTGTCCCCATATGCCATGGCATGTGGCATAGAGAAGGGTCTTCTTCTTCAAATGGCACCCTGCACTACGGCATCTTGTGCATATAATGTAGCATGTGGCACAAAGCCATTTCTCTTGTTTTTTGCACTTTTTCATGCCTTGGTAACTCGACTTCACTTCAGACTCAATTCTAAGGTTGAAACCACAACCCAAAACACCTATTAGCTCTTTATAACAACACAGCACATTAATTTACATAATTAATCTCATTTATTCATCTAATTAGGGGGTCAAATTCTCTAGGATGTTACATTTTTTGCTTTGAAATTTATAAGGGTTTAAAAGGGTAAATTGGTCAAAATAAGAGAATTATGAACTAATGATATTTTCAGATGACTAATAAGGTTTTTAGATCGTTGGAAAACCTTGGAAGAGTGCTAGGATGGAGTTCAAGCAAACTAGTGCACAGAAAGAGGTCCAAATAGTTTAGAGCCTCATTGCGCCATGTGCTGCAATAGATAGATAAAAATCTAAATATATCATATTCATCTTCACATTAAAAATAGAAGAGAAAGAAGAGAGAAAACATGAGAGGGTATAATGCCCTTACTGACATTACCATACGCTCTACTACAAAATTTCTAATTACTTCAAACATTTAAGTTAAAATTATTGAGAACATTGGGATCCCAATAAAATATTTTTAGAAACCTTTATATAATTTTACACAAGTATAAATCTTATTATACACAACGGAAACAATAAAGCATTATGCATCAAAGATCTAAAAAACATGTGTATCACTGAGAAATAAAGTAAAAATTGACACCTTGTACCACGACTTGTGTCACATGTGCCACGGCATGTGGCACAAAGGCCACAATCGCTTGCTTTATACCATACACCGCGGCATGGGAGTACATGTACCGCGGTGCACACACCTAAATTTGCTGTTAAATGACAGTTTCTGATATGAAATTTAGATGCATACCATTTTCACATACGAAGTCCAATTGAGATGGTTCAAGCACCCACATAAAGCTTGTTTTGAAATCTAACTAATGACATTGGTTTCATCCCAATCTGATATTTCTATCAAAAATTAGACACTAAAATATACTTTGACTATTTTTTATCAAATTTTTGTCACTTAAGTGTCTCAATTCGAAACCAATTGTCATTAGCCTCTTTTTAGGCCTTGACTAAGTCCAAAAGGACAAAACACACTTAATTGATCATACACATGCACAATATAATACACATACACAAATTTGGCTTGTAAATCTCCCATTTCTCCCTTTGGGCTAAATCCACATTTCATTTCTTTAATCTCATATTTGGCCAAAACACTGTAAATAATCTCTACCCATTTTATATTCACACATAATTACATCCATCCACTAGCCCTTCCAGTCATTTCATCATTCACACATATACAAGGGCTAGGGAGTTTAAAGTTACAAAACAAACCACAATCATATCTTATGCATATGTACAAATCCTATATCAACTTATACATATATAAGACTAATATCAACCAACTTCATTACATCATATCTTACAAAGATTTAGGCGAGAGATGTCAACTCAACCTATATCCTTTCCCTTTGACCCACTAGTATCAGAACCTGAGATAAAAATCTCAGTAACCAAATAAAGCTCATTAAATGTCTATTACCACAAATAACCATGCCAAAGTAACTGAAATCATCACATAACGCATATATATAACATATCATAACTAAATTATCACTTTCGCATATAAATCATGTTTTAAATATTTTTACACCTTAGCATGATCAACTAGCCACCAATCCTCCAAAGCTCCTCGATGTGAAACCATAGACTCTTTTGAATCAACCACTTGTTATCTTAAGCTCACTTTTGGTGGTAGAAATACCCGACCAAAGGTAATCTATCCTACTTATGGATTATGGTTTTCCTTTTCATACACTTATGATAGAGGTTTTGTTGACTCCTAACTGCACCCTAACGGGCACTAGGAAGTTGCCAGACTGCCTGAATGTCCCATAGTAACAATCCTATAATATAATATACCAGATTACCCATGACAACAGCCTGTAAAATGCTGCACCGGGTGCCCCATAGTGCCAGCCCGACTATATGAATTTTTACACTCATGTATCTCTACACACACACAATTCCACTTATCTTGGGTGAACTCCCACCCCCTATGATCATGCTCTTTCACAACTTTCACTACTTATACATCTTTCTACAATATATATACTTTCATATCATATATATGTATAGCTATCAAAATCAATAACTTTTCAAATTCATTTCATAATGTAAAAATTCATGCTAAAATCATTTCAATAACAATCATGCATAAAACTCATAAATTTATAATTTATCATTTGATATTCACTTTTACGTAGTTATAATAGTTAATAAATATGATAAACTATATGATTATCTCAACCTTTCTGTTCGATAGAAAGGGTTACCCGTATAACTTCAACCCTATTCAAACTCCTTTCTCATAATTCATGCATCACACACTATAATCTACACAAAATTGGCATTCAGAGTCAATTCCTCTATTGACTAAAAGTGCCAATTATTGCATTTAAACACTCAATCATTATGAAATCCACATTTCACACTTGATTATGCACATTACTACTGATCACCCCTCATTTCAAGTTTTAACATTTTCTAGCAATTTTCTTTCACTACTCTCTCTCTAGATTAGGCAGCCTCAAAACTTTATTATTTTGACTACAACCAGTCACAAAGCACTAGTTTAGTTCCAAAGAACCTTTTTATTACTATTGGATAAAAAATTAACTCCTTATAACTCCCGAATTCACTTTTTAATTGGTTAAAACTAAGAGAAAATAAGGTAGATTTGGATGTTAAGGTAGTACGTGACTTACCTGATAAGTAACGAGTCGAAGACATCGTCTTTGCTCTTGATTTAGCTTCCCCTAGCTTAGCCTTTTCTCTTCTCCACACCAAACCTCTCCTCCCATGTTTCTCTCTTCTATTTTTCAAGCGGAACATGTCCCTATTAATCTAATTTCTACTCCATGTACTGTGGCACATCTATCACCCGCCGCGGCGCGTGGCACAGTAAGGGAAATCCTCACTATGCTCACACTATTTGCTTTAGGACTCCGCTCTTCTACTCATATCTGTTCATATAACATCCCAATGAGTTAATATAACACTTCATCACTCAAAACCCTAATCCCACATTAAATCACTAATTCATCCCTAATCAATTATTAACACAGGATTAGAAATTTGGGATGTTACAGAGGGTGATAGAGGTAAAGCTTGGGGCTAATCTCCAATGTCATTTTAAGAGCTTTTGGAGCTTGATTATTATTGGGTGAGCTTTCTATCCCTCTCCTTCCTCTTATATGCAAAAATTTTAGGAGTTTAGGTATATTGAGGTTTGATTTCATGTTTCTTTAGGTTTCAACTGAACCCATTGCTTTAGTTAAGGTATTGGATAATTAAATCAAGCTTTATGGATTTTGCAGTGATCTAAAGTTTTTGGTCAGGGTTTAAATGAACCTTAAGTAGAATTTGAGCCAAAAGGAGCAATGTGGGCAATGATTTGAGTTTATTTAAGTGTTTAGGTACTAGATGGAATTAATGGAATGTTTTGAGAGTGTTTAGGGTGTTAAAGTAAAACTTTAGGTATAGTGAGTACCCAAAATTATTCTAGAAATGGGTTAATTAGAGTGAGAATTGATGTTAAATATATGTTTAATCTTGTAGATTAAATATTTATCAGGCATTGATATGCTAATGGACACTTCTGGAGCTAAGTTTTGACCATGGAAACCCTTTTGACAAAAGAGTTAAGGTAATCAAATTATCTAAACTCTCCATTTGTGTGTTTGGATGGTTGTGTGGCAATTACAAAAGCTACCATTGCTTTGGACTAGTATAGTATTAATATAAAAAATGATTATTTTTTAGAAATTTTATATGAAGTTGAATGAATAACTATGTTTTGCACAATTCTGGTTTTGAAAGTTTTATACTAAATCCTATGTTTATGTACATTTACTTGTAAAATTGTATGATTTATGGTAGAAATAATTACTCAAGTGTAAGTTATATGTTTATGACTATGTATGGAATTATTGAGCATATGTTTGGCATGATCATTGTGAGAGGATGGGAGTTCAACCTAGGCTTGTTGTTCGGGAACATTATTTGAAAATTCATATGGTACATTAGCACCATGGAGACTTAGTGCATAGTTCTATATTTATTTAAAAGTTTCAGTATTATTTAAGATAGATTGGGCATACAACACCCTAGTATTTATGGTAATAGAGAATCTGTGGTTCATAGTGAGTGAAGGTGCCTTTGGCCAGGGTTGCCTTCCACGAATGGTGAGCTTGAACTAAACCAATCACATAGATTTAGTTCTATCTAATTGTTAGCCCATGAATTCAATTGGAGAAAATAAGGAGAATATAAGATGATGTGTTGATCATGCATATCTCTATTGTATAGCCATGTGTGTGTATGTAACTTGATATATATGGAGTATATGTTTAAATGCCACTTTACATACTAACTATTCTCACATGAGTATTTTGTTTAGATTATTTGGTTGCTGAGTCCTTGACTTACCCCATGGTTTTATTTTACAAGTGAAGGCTCTAATAAGGGTAAAGGAAAGGAAGGGGTTATCGAGTCTTAAAGAGCTTCAATTTGTATAGCTCTTCTCTTTCCTTTTGGCAATGTAATGAATTTGTATTAATTATGCTAACTCAGGATTATGTGCTATTTTGTAATCATTTACATAAGAATTATTGTGTAAATGTGTGTATCTAGGACTAGAATAAGGTAATTGTGATAAAATTATTGTAAGAGATTAAGATACTAGTGCAAGTAATGTTTTTGTGTTGTTTAGGTGTTGGAATGACCAAAATGATATTGAATGTGAATTATTATTACCCTTCAAATTTTAGTGAATTTGGGGTTTTTTTGGCCAATTCATGTTTAGAGTATTATTTGTTAAATAAGGCTAGCACCTAAGAAGGGGTGAATTAGATGATACTAAATTTTTCTGGATTAAAAAGAAGAGTAGGAGTAGATAAAGAGAGATACAAGAAGGAAAAAATTTGACACTAAGGATTTATCCTGGTTCAGCCCAAATCTTAGCCTACATCCAGTCCTCAAGATCACCCTTGAGTTTTTCAACTATAATCACAAATTTAAGTAGGTGCTTGCAACCTCAATACAGCTGACAAGACTTGACTAGTCTTGTTTTAATCAACCAATCTAGCTATAACCAATATGTTGTTACAATTTAGTTGAAAAATCTCTTTTCAAGATTTTAACTTTGTTTCAAAGAAAAGTTCTCTCAAAAGTAAACTCTCTATTAAGAGTAGATTGAATAAAATGGAAGCTTAAAACTAAAGAGAGCTTTTTCACAAGGTTGATCAAGAAATGGTATATGAATGAATGCAAGACCTTTGATACATAAATTGAATATTTTCAAGAATGTTCAGACTTAGAATAGTTTACTTAATGATCAAATTTTTTGTTCTAGACTTAAATTGTGTCATATATATAGTTTTGCAATGTTCAAACCATTAAAACAGTGAATGTAGTCGTTGGTGACAATTCTTTCATGCAAATAGAAGTTTCACTTGTGAAATGAAGCTTAAGCAAGTTTCAGTCAAGCATATATGACAATTCAAGCATGAACACAAGGATGACTCACGCATGATTTGTAAGGTGAAAGATTCAAATCATTCTATGTGACAAATAAAGTATGGATCCCTCAGTCTCTCACGTATGAATTGGCTGGTAGAATGCCAAAGCCAATTTAGGTGATATGGAATAATATACATATCATGCATGAAATGGATGGTCACAAAACCCAAGCCAATCTGGATGATAAATTACACGTGGAACACTCTACTTCACACGTGAAATGAACAATGCAAAACATAAACCATTCTATGAGACATATCACATGTGGAATTAATATGCATTCAAGCATAGATTGCATGATAAAAAGACTTAGTTACAATGAATGATAGATCATGTGATTGCATAATACAAATCAGGCTTGAATTAGCTTTAGGCTCACTTAGGCTAGGAAGATGTTCAAGTGAAAAAGTGACAAATCAAGCGTGAAAATTTCCTTTCAGATATGAAACATCACTGCTCTAAATGAAATCTAACACAATGTGACAATTCAAGCGTGTGCACAAAATCTTTTCAATCATCAATTAGAGCACATAAGCTTCATCAAAGCATCTAACATATAAAGGGGACAAATCACACATGGACCATTTCTCATTCAGGCATGAGATGTCATGCAGTATGCCCAAAGTGATAAGTGATGCATGGATCCTTTTTGATTCAGGCGTGAAACGTCATATATGAAAAGTTCAACTTTTATGATCCAATTTAAGCATGACTTGTATCACTTTCAAGCATGAATTGATTAAGACAAGTCCTGTAATACACAACAAAGACTTATGAGTTTAAGATTATGCATTCACTTTAAAATTGATAACATGAGATTAAGCTTTCATAATTTTCACATTGAATCTAAGAGAAATAAATGACTAAACCTATAGATCTTCTTCTTCTCTTGATTCTTTAAGTTATTGGAGGTTTTGTTAATATATAGACCTTCGAAATCTGCACAAGTAACAAACACCTCTTCTCTTAATTTTGTAATCAACAAAACAAATGATTCAACATTCTCCCCTTTTTTATGATGACAAAACCTAAGATCAAAGTCTCAGTTTTATTTAATAAAATGCTTCCCCTTAATTAGGCATGGTTAAGAAAATGCAAGTGTAGAATCATGAACTTGAATTTAGAAACTGAAATAACACAATTGTGAACTGAATAATACATTTCACTAATAAACAATAAGATAAAAGCAGTGTTAGTACAACTATTGAAATACAAAATCTTACCACATTCCTCCTTTTACAAAAATATTCCTTACTATTGGCCTATAAAATTCTACTATAACTCCCTATAACTCCCCTTTAAGCCTATAATACTATTATTCTCTCCGCCTTTAGCATCATCAAAAGATGCAGGTCTTTTTAAAAAGAGTAACTCTAGAATATAGAAAGACTTTTAAGACTTCTTTATTAGACATAGAATATGGGTTGAAGAGTTGAGTATAACGAACCATAGCCCAAGTGGAGGAATTGTTAAGGTCTATTAGAGGAATTTGATCCATTGCTCCTCCTAAGCCATCAGTAGCTCTTTAGGATCCAAGTTGATCTACTAGATGTTCTTCAGACTAACCCTCAATAGTCAATTTCTCTTGATCTTATTGTAGAGGTTGGCCTTTAGTGTCTATTTAAGTACCTTAATCTTCAGGCTCCTTAATAATAGTATCTTCAACTAGAAAATGGTCTTAGCAAAGGAAAGGCTTAGTTTGTTTGTGTTTAGAAATGGTTTTCTTTTGTTGAAAGGCTTTGGTCACTGATTGGGCACAGGATAGGGCTAGAAAAGTTATAGGTATAGGAATAGAAGAGGGAGTGGCTGGCTCTCCAACATTTTTGGTGAGTTTACTAACTAGTTTGGTAACACTCATATCAGCAATATCTTCATAAAGTTCCTCAAATGTTAGAGTGTCAATGGATTTAGGTGATGGTGGAAGGTTTAGATCAAGAAGATCATCAAAAAGATGAATAGGCTTAGAAGTGCCTTGATGGCTCTAAGATTCAGTAGCGACTCAATTTGGTGAGGTGTTTCTTGGTGTTGAGTCTCAGTTTAATTGTCAATGGAAGATTCTTAGTCTTTGTGGAATAGAAGTTTATCATGTTCATATGAGGAAGGATCATAGGGTAAAGGCACTTTAAAGTGTGAGGGTGGTGTGACAAACTTTATTTTGGAAGTAGAGGAGGAAGAAACTTCCTATACAAAGCCTTCTTGAAATCTTGAAAGGCCAGCTTGATCTTCTCTCCTTATTTCTCTTTCTTGAGTAGTAGAAGGAAAAATAAGGAGAGAAGTGATTCCATCTAATTTTTTGTTTAGATAAAGCATTATGTCACCGAGCCCTTTAATATCATTTTTTAAGTGCACCATTACCTAACATAATTTGCCTTCAATCCTATTTAGAATTTCGTAAAGGAAGGCATTGGATATATCTCCTTGAGGTGCAAGAATTTATAGTAGTTGTTGTGTTGCAAAGGTTCCAGCAACTTCAACCTTCTTCTTTATCTTTCTCCTTTTCTTCGCTTCTGCCACATTAACAAGTTCATCCTTTTCTCTTGGGACAAAATCTTTTGCAACTAGTTTGAACTTCATTTTAAAGAGTATAGTATCCTTGAACTCTTCAAGCTCCATAGCAATTCATTCAATATGATTAACTTTGAATCTTTTAGGAATTGTAGAAATAATAGTTGAAAAGTGAACATTTTTGTCCCTCTTCTCCTTCTTCTTCTTGGTGTCCATCTTGGGAAACATACAAAATTTTGGTCAACATGTGGTAACACATATTGATTTTCTATTTCTTGATCAACCTTGTTAACATCTCAACTTCAAATTTACTACAAGTGTTAAAGGTTGTCTTCTTATTTACAAAGAACTTTCCTACCATATAAGCCAGCATCCAATGCTTGAAGGTGAAATTTGTGGGCCTAAATGAAAAACCAGGCTTTAGGACTCCTTCAGAACATCTTGTATAATTATGATGGTTTTATACTTCTCTTCCATAGAGTGAAATTTTAGAGCATTATTTTGAGTAGCTCGATCAAACTCTTATAGCTCAACTCCCTTAGCTTCTATACCCAAAATATGTGACAAGCTTTTACTAGTGAAGTACATAGGATATCCCCTCACTTAAGCCTTATATGTCTTCTTTGATTCATCCTAGCCAAAGCTTCCATAGAAAGCTTTAATCACTTTTGCGAAGTAGCTTATATTTAGCTCCAATAGTCCCTTATAGTCACTTAAGTATTCATCAATATCAAAGTTATAAGCTTTAATAAATGAATCATACTTAGTAAAATATCTAGCTACTACTACTCCAGAGGAGAAAAACTGATTTTATCTTGACATATGCTTTGAGCTTAATAGCTTTCCTTCTCTCAAGCTTGCCTCAAACAAGTTACTAGGAGGCACGTTGTCGCCATCCTTAGACAGTTCCCTTTTAACTTGGTCAGTTCATCTTCAAGTTGATGTGTTTATGGGATTTCTATCATAGGCTCCTTCCCAAGTCTTTGAGTTCTACTCTTCTTTCTTGGTTGAGTTAGTGATTTTCCAGCCTCTTAAATCATAGCCTTAGTAAATTTCCCCTTCGTTGTCATTTATATGCTTTACTTCTTTTAAGTCTTCTTTGTTCATGCCATTTCTAAAGATAGATTTAATAAGAAAAAGAAGCTAGGTTATGGATTAAAAGGAGTTTAGGAGGAATTTGAGGTGAGAAAAAGTGTTTAAAAGAGATAGGTAAAGAAATTTGAACACTATAACCGTTAGAGGAAGATCAGGGAGAAAGTTAAGAAAGAGAGACAGTAGTAATGGTCAAATTTTTAGACATTAGAAAGCATGTGAAATGAAGAATCTAACACACGGTGTGTGTGTGTATATAGTAATGAGCCATTCATGCGTGATAGAGGAACGATTCATGCGTGATTTGCCATTTCATGAGTTCATGTGGACGTTTCACGCTTGAGACTAATATGTTTCATGCTTGATTTATCTATATGATGAAGTTTCAGAAATTTGACATTTTTGGCTCAAGTTATTCATGCATGATCATAGATTATTTTCATGTGTGAAATGTCAAGGACAAAAGGAGAAAGCTTTCAGAAATGTATTTCATGCTTGGAAAACTCCAACCTTCACGCTTGATTTGTCATGACTCAAAGGGATACCTCACTGTAAGACTTTTCATGCTTGAAGACCAAGTGCTTTCTATAATATCCTCCTCCTTTTATCTCATTAAATACAAAATTCTCATTAATTAACAAAATGGGGTCCTTAGGATTATAAATCTAAGTCAAATCAAGTCTTGTAAAAAGGTAAAGTAGAGTTCAAAAATACGCGGAAGCAAGAGATTATCACATGAGTGGTTACATAGATGTAAAAATCTGGAACAAGAAAAATTTTGAAAATTTAAAAGGTGTGTGCTGCGGCTCGTTGAACATGTTTCGCACGTGTTCACCTATGTGACACGCGCCACAGCTCGTGACGCCATGCGTTGTGATACAAATGCACAAACTTTGATAGTAAATTATGCTGTCAATTTGATAGCTTTAGGGCCAATTTCCGACGCGCCCTAATTCTTCGTTTGACATCCAAATAATGTGAACTATGAGTCTACAGAAAGCTCTTTTCGGGCTCTAACTAATAGCATTGGTCTTAGGCTTAAATTATTTTTAAAACAAGAATTAGACACCCTTTTCAAAACTTATACCTTTACCTCAACTTTCACAAAATTCAAGTATCCTATCCCAAAATTAAGGACCAATGGCCACCGACACCAAATGACCACATTCAACTCAACAAAGTTAATTCGTGCAAAGCACCAAAACAAAAGAAATATGTCTAGATCAAATTTTCACTACTTGACCCCTTAACTCAAAATCATAGGAACAAGGAGCTTACCACAATTTTCATCAAGATTTCTCAAATCATCACAATATATACGCTACCCTCACTTGCATTAGTATTTTGGCCCTATCAACATAACACATAATAATCAACTCTCTCACTAGGGCCCAAAATACTAATTACAATTTACTTTTCTCTTAATGCAAGTAAGTAACAAAAAGGAAAATCTTAATTGGCAATCGAAATTGTCATACGCATGAATTACCCAATTTAAAGAGGCCTACTACAAAAGGATCGTGATCCTAAGCCTCGGGTTGTTTTTCTCTGTCTACACTTCTTGAGCTATTTCCTGAAATATTGAAGGTAATGAGGTGAGTACAACTACTTATTAACTAAGGTCTGACTAACTCATGCTAATGCGTAACAACTAGTTTAAATGTGAGTGGCCATCAATATTAATGCTCTAGACCATTTGAGATATTTGAAAACTTGATATCCACAGTTTAGCTCACATAATAGCAACTACTAGGAAAATATTACTTTTAGCACTTTTCATAGAGATAGAGTTGATCAAGCAATTTATTGACAAGCATAAAAGTAGAAAAATAATACTCAACTTAAAATGTCATCATTATGGACTCAATATAGACAACAAGTGTCTTTACTCACTATATGCATGATCACACCTCCCTTATCACCTCTTTATTCCTCTGACACAAAATCGTGGGCTATAACTCAACGGGATAGTCTATATTCTTTGACTTCCTTAGCCTAAACACTTGTAAGGGAATTACTTGGCCAAGGTGTACCCAACTTACTTATGGATCACGGTTTCCCTCATTTCTCACGCTATGGGGTGTCATATACCCTAAACTAGCTTTCTCATTGAACCAGTGGATAGCTAGCTAGGTTCGAGTCTCTCTTGAACCAGTGGGATAGTAAGGATAGAATCAAACTAGGCAATCCACCACACGGATGGGGCCTTACCACGTGGATTTCTCATCTACTCTGCTTCCTAGGCGAACTCCCGCCTCTCAAGATCATGCAATAGACATTCATGCCATAACTCACACATATACAATTCATAGAACATCACATTACCCAATCATTACACTTCTCACACATATTTTATAGAACTTCAAAACCCAACAAGTCATTAAACTCCCAAATCATAATCATTGTAACTCACAATTTAAAATCATTGAACTTCATCATTACACAATCATTGAACTTCTCAAACACATTTTATGGAACTTCTAAACCAAACAAATTGAACTCCCAAATCACAATCATTGTACCTCATACTTTTAAAATCATTGAACTTCATCATTACACAATCATTGAACTTTTCAAACACATTTAATGGAACTTCTAAACCAAACAAATCATTGAACTCCCGAATTGCAATCATTGTACCTCACACTTTTAAAATTATTAAACTTTCATATTTTCAAACATCATTGGACTCATCATAATGAAGATTCATTTTACTTCTCAGTTTGTAAAAATCATTGCACTCTCAATAAACATTAATATGAAAATCCACCACTCTTGTTTTCAAGGAAAAATTTGCATCATAAGGCATAACACTCCCAAATTTAATCTAGTGGATTTCTTCACAAATTAAGCCACACTTGCATTTTCTCTAGTTTGTACATTTCAATAATAATTCATAAATCAATAAACTGATAGACACACAAGTATAAGATAGAATTTCCCTAGTTACCTCAAACCTTTGAGAGGTCAAAGGTTTCACCCCTCAACTATTTGCTCCCGAAGCTTTTAAGAAGCTTGAATGGTGCCAATGGTAATTACACTATAAGTATTTACCATGCAAAATATCAATATCTATTTTGAGCTATTTTTCACTAGCATTGTCATCATTTCTTAATACTCAAGCTTTATTCTAAACTCATGTAGAAGTATCCATAAAGTTTCTTAGCTTCCTTTAACTCTCATTTATAAAATTAAGCTCTTAAATGGGCATTAATGTAGCCACATTATTCCCAACTACCAAATTTATGGGAATTTCATATATTTAATGTCCTCCAACCACCAATCATCATAAAATCATAATTATCAAGTTTACTTAGCTCAATTTACCCCCATTAACTCTATTTAAGTCAATGGATTCAGACCCATAACCTCTATAGACCGAAAATACCGTTAGAAATCAAACCCTAACTTCTACCATTAAGAAAATGGAGGAAGAGAGGAAGATTTAAGCTAGGAGGCTTATCTTGAGTGTTTATGAGCTCCAAATTACTCCCATCAATCAACTTCTTCAAACCCTAGCTGGCTTTTTCGCCACTCCTTTGTTCTCCTTTGTTTTCTCTTTTATTTCACATCATGTTCAAGACTTAATACTACAAAATTTTGGCCATGCACTACGGCGGATGCACAATGCGCATAGTGTATGGCACAAAGAGCTTCTCCCAAGCGTGTTGGCATGCATGCTCAACGGCAGACCAACCCCACATCGTGGTGCATGGCACAGAACTACTCCTTTTAGAAATTCTTCCTCTTTTATCCCTGGGTGACCCGATTCTCCTTCGGACCCGTGTTTGATATTAAAATCAAGATCAAACACGCCTGTTAGGCCTCTCTGGCTACTTACCCTAAAAATTCACTTTACTAACCTTTTTAAGTTTAGTTAATCTAGGTTTAAAATTGAGGATGTTACACTTTCATGCATGATTTGTCATGACTTAAGGAAAGTAGCTTTCTATGTGATGTTTCACGATTGAAAGCTGCCTGCTCCTACGTGTGATTTGTCATGCATTATGAAAGCCACTTTTCTGTAAAGCATTTCAAGCGTGTGAGTTTCATGCAATCATGCTTAAAATGTCCTAGAACATTAAAAAATTGGCTCTCTTCAATAAATATTACCTGATTTACTGACTTCCTTCTTAAGGAACACCCCAATTAATCAAGATAACTAGGATTCAAGAGATGAAATTTGCAAAAACATATTAAAACCACTCCAAAGCTTAACTTAGTAAAAATCGAAGTTCAAAGGTAAGTAAAAGAATGTAAAATTTAAACTTAAAAGCTTATTATAATTCATTGGAATTTACCATTTTCAATTCTCTTCTTATAAAGGTGAATTGTTCTTCAACCAAAGGTTTGGTGAAGATATCTACCAATTGCTCAGTTGTTGGAACAAATTTCAATACAATGTCCTTCTTTTGCATATGATCTCTTAGAAAATGATGTTTTATATCAATGTACTTAGTTCTTAAATGTTAGACATGATTCTTCACAAGATTAAAGGTGCTTGTCTTGTCACATTTGATTGAAATTTCCTTGAGATGAATTTCCAAATCTTCCAATTATTGCTTTAACCATAAAATCTGTGCATAACAACTTTCAACAGTCAAATACTCAACTTCACATAAAGAGAGTGACATACTATTCTACTTTTTGCTGAACCATGATATAAATGAGCCACCAATCAATTTTTTAATTAAAAATTATTAAAAATCATTTTATAAAAATAAATAGGTAAATAGATTGGAAAAATAATTTTATGTCGTGTGAGGTTTTTAAATCTCCCCATGCATAAAATAATTAATTTTTATTTGAGATTTTTATAATCTTTATAGGAACATTAATAAAAAGTTTTTGATTCAAAATATTTTCTCAAATAACAAAAGAAATGTATTTCTTATATTAAAAGATACAAATCCAATAAAAAGATTATTTTCAAAAGTTATGAAATAATTTTCTAAAAATTGCCAACAAAGTGGCATGCCTTTGTCTCATCTTAATTAAAGTCTAACTTATAAATAAATATTTTTTTATTTTTTATTGTTATATTAAGGATAATAAAATTACATTTAAGGTTATATTAATTTTGTATAGTCAATTTAGTGTAATTGTTCTTACGAACAAGTATTATGGGGTGTTTAACATCTTTCCTATGCATAATTAACTACCAAAATTCTATCCTGATTTTTTTTAAATGTCTTTTTATGAGATTTCTAAAATTATCCTTTTAAAATTTTAATAGTAACTCTTACATTTCTTATTTTTGGCCAAAATAGTGACTCTTACATTCAAATCATATATAGTTCTTTTAAAATTTATCATTCGTTCTATACCAACACACAAGTGCTATGAAGTACGTTGAGTTTTCTGGCTTTCTGTAAGAATTTACTTTTGGAGCTAATATTAGGCTGAAAACAGAGGGATTGACATTTGACTTCCACTTTTTCCGAAGTGCTTATAGCTTTACGATTTCTCTTCTTTTTTATATGGGTTTTGGGACTGGGATCACAAATAAAATCTGAACAATTGCACTGATTCAGTTATGTTAAATGTCAATAATCATCGTCACAATGGGAACGGAGGTCTTCCATCCTCATTACACAAGTTATTAATACATTAATTCATAATTTTTTTGGCCTGATATTAATTCAGAATAACACACAGAGCAATGTATAAAAATAATATAAAGCAATATAATTCATAATTCATATAACTTTTTTAAATTTTATTCCTAAGCAATTACTATTATTATTATTTTATCTTAAAAAAATATGATCAATCTATTTATGTTATTAAAATTTTATTCCTAAGTAATTGTTATTTTTAATTTTTAAATTATTTTTTTATTTTTTTATTTTTAAGTTAAATTATCTTGCATATCTAACTTGAACAAGGGTAGAGACAAGGGGACTTGAGGAGGCCATAGCCAACTCTAATTTTTAATTTTTTTCTTAATAAAATATAAGAATTATATATTTTTTGTCTCTAAATTGACACATTACAAAAGCTTTAAGACACTATATGAAATTTTCATTTCAATTCTATATATAAGTTTTTTATACATGTATAGTACAATTGTTTCGTTAGCTTGGAGATATATAATTATCATATGATCTACTGATTTTCAACAACATAATGCTATATATGTTTTTAAAACATTGATCTTGATTAATTTTGTTTTTATTTTATAAAATTAAGAGTAAATGTGAAAATTTGACATCAACTATTTTTTCAAAAGCACTAGATAGCCTATACTATAAGGTGATACAAAATAAATTATCAATTTTAAAAAACGAAGCATTCATCTAGTGGTGGAGCCAAGACCTTGAGATAGGGGGTGCAAAATAATTTAATAAAAAATTAATTTTTTTAAAAAATAATAATTATGTTAAGATTAAAATTGTAATAATATAAATAGTTTTATCATCATTTTTCATTTTAAAAAATTACATTGAATAGATTAATATGGTCTTATATTATAAGTATGCTTTTCATATCTTATCTAAATTATTAAAATATTATATATTTAATAAGTTTTTGAGCCTAAATATTTTTCGTTTAATTAAGAGGGTGCAAAATATTAAAAGTATGGGGGTGCAAAGTTGTAAATTTTATATATCCCAGTTATAATTTTCTCCAAAGTGATATGGTTCTACCACTGCATCCAGCAGCCTTTATTAATTTTTTTTCAACGGACGTTAACTTCCTATATGGGGTCCACAAAATTTTAACAGAAAATGACACATGACACTCTACCTCAAGAAATAAAGGTGTAAATCTAGTCATTAACTATTTTTCAAGAAATACTAGATAGCCTCTACTATTAGGTGATGCAAAAAAAATTATCAACTATAAAAAACAGACCATCTAGCATCATCCTATCAACTTTGACCAAACACTATTTATTTTCAGATTTATGAGACTCACAACGTGTCAATTTTTCTAATTCTTTGACCTTCTTTCTCACTCTCAACCCGAGAAAAAGAGGTTTTAAGAGTTATTATTTAGAGACATTCACGAGGACAATACTAACGAAATAGAAGAAGAAAAGGAAAAAGACAAGATTTTATTTAAATCTCTATGACAATTTAAGTGAAATAGCAGTTTGAATTATAATACTACTATAGGTGGGAGAAGCTTGATTCAAGCTTAATCTAGCCATAAATTATTTTTATATAAAATGAAGCAATTGAATCAAGCTTCTCCCATACGTAGCAACATCACAATTCAAACTGTTACTTCACTTGAATTGCTACAAAAATTTAAATGAAAATGTGTCTTCTTCCCCTTCTTCATCTATTTTGTTAGTGTTGTTTTTGTGAATGTCTTCAAATAAGAATTTTTTAAACATCTTCTTCTTTGTCTAAGACTGAGATTGAAGGCAAGAAGATTGAAAAAATTGATAGGTTGTAAGTCTAATAAGTCTAAAAATAAATGGTGTTTAGTCAAAATTGATGGGAATGTGCTAGATGGTCCTTTTTTATAGTTGATAATTTTCTTTTTACCACTCAATAATAAAGGCTATTCAATGCTCTTAAAAAATAGTTCATAAATAAATCTATATATTTATTTATTTATTGAGGTAGAATGTCACGTATTATTTTTAGTTAAAATTTTGTTGGCCTTATATAAAAAATTAACGTCTGTGAAATAAAAATTAACAAAGACAACTGAATATTTCATTTTTAAAAGTTAAGAACTTATTTTATATTATTTTATAATATAAATTATTCAGTGTTTTTGAAACAATGATTGATAATTAAATTTACATATTTACTTTAAAATTAATTATCTCAAAAGTCTTAGACTCTTGGCAAACAGGAACAAACCCATCGTGGATGATCTTATCTTTCTTAAAATTACTTTCATCAAAGGCTGTCTAATCTCGGACAATATAATCTTTACTTCAGAGATTTTTCATCACATTCATTCTCCCAAAAAAAAAACAAAGAAAGGAAATTTGCCAAGGTGATATGCTTTTTCCGTACCTTTTCATTATCTGTTCAAATATTGATCACTTATTATTTTTCTAAATAAAAGGTCACGAAAAAATTACACTATGTGACGTGATGTCTCAAACCAGCTTCATGACTTATTACTCAAAACATGCATGGAAAGGGATATTTATCTCCCATCAAGCAAAACCAATTTCTTTATGCCAATGACTCACTGTTGTTCTTTGGATGAACTAGAACGATTTGAATGCAATAAAACATACTCTAGAGGAATTTTAGTTCTTATTTGGATAGGAAATTAACTATTGTAATAGTCCCGACACATGTCCTATTCTTAAAAATCTGGCTTCTTTCTTTGGTATCCCTTTATCTAATAGACTTGAAAAATATTTTGGTACATTGGCTGCCTAAAGAAAAGGGGTAAAAAGTAAAAATATTCTGCAATTTTTTCTTGAAAGGCACCAATATTTTAAACCTTTTTTGTGAATAATTTTTACCCTAAAACTTTTGAAAAGGAAGCATTTGTTAGTGTGACACTTTGTTGATGATTATTTTGACTTTATTTATCCGAGATGACAGCTGCCTGACATTTAAAAAAAAAAAAAAAACATGCCATCTCCTTCTCTCTTCTCGTCTATGTTGCTCAAACAATCTTTGAAAAAAAAAAAAAATCAAAAGCCAAAAACCAGAGATAATTAAAACAACAATTTATCATCATAGCAATCTCTCTCTCTTTAAGTGATTCAATCTTCAATTACTCTCAGGCCATCAACATCAGAGTCACATGGCTCTAGAAACGATGAAGTCACATGTAAAAAATAAAGATAAAAATATAATCATCTAAATGTGTAAAAGAGATGAGTTAACTCAAAAAAAAATTTAATTTATAAAATTGAGAGTTATAATTTTTTAAATTTATGATGAGTATGATAATTTTTATATTCAAAATATATGACATTAAAATTTTTTATATTTATCACAAGAGATTAAATAATTTAATTTATTTTTATCTTTAATTTTTTAATCCATTGCATTTCTTTTCAGCAAGCAAATGGGACCTAAACAACCATCAAAAGCATTAATTTTTCTTGGGAAGCTTATGCAAGAAGCCATTGATTTTCTAAAACAAGCGTACTTTGGGATGCCAAAATGAGGAAACTATTCCTCATATCTTATTTAGTTGTCCTTTGGTGCGAGCTCTATGGTTTGGTTCACTGTCTTTTAATGTAAATCAAATTTTCTGGCTAATCCTGATTGTCATCTTCTACAAGAGGTCTCAGAAGTTTTATTTATTCAAGATCTATTAAATGAAGAGAACCGAGATATGCTTAACAATATTAGGAAATTGCACAATGAAGCTATCCACCGTCGAACGGAGGCTGGTGTTTCTGTTTGCGGGAAAAGGCAAATAAAAGAATATAAGGACCTACTCGGTTTTTTTTTTTTGGCTTTTCATTTTTTGTTTTAAAAACTGTTTTGTAATACAGTTTTTAAAATTATTTTTAAAATAAAATAAAATAAAAATTCGTTTAATTATATCTATTAAAAAAATTTAGAATTAAAAGTAAACTGATAATAATAATTATAGGTAATAAATAGTGGTAATTAATAATAAAAATTGATCAAGATAACTATAATTTTTAATAATCAAATGTAATATATTTTTAAAATAAATAAATAAATAAATAACAACTTAAAGCTTTTTTTTTGAAAATAACTAAATTAAAAACACTTATTCAAGCAAATATTTAATTTTTTTTATTTTTAAAAATAATTTTTATTTTTAAAAATAGAAAACAAATAGAGCCTAAAACTTTGGATCCTCGTCTTTTATGATCGCCATCAAATGGTCCCACTCATATGGAGCAGATGTAGTTTTTTTTTTTAAAAAAAAATTAATATAAGGTTAGAGGATAATTGTGCAAGATACTAATGTCTAATCAGGTCTATAGTCATGAGACTATCATAATCAAGGCGAAGACCGAGAAAGATATAAATACCATCAATGATACCTTTGGACTATAAAGCTGCATCTTGTCTGCTTTCTAACCAAGGGCAAAACCAGAACCTGGTAGATGGGGAGGTCAAATTAAATAATAATAATAATAATAATAATAATAATAATATACTTCTATTCAAAAATTTAAAATATTTTTTAAAGAGTTAGATATTTAAAAATATAAATTTTTCTAATATTTTATAGTGTAGTTATTGTATTTTTTAAAAAATACTCTTAAAAATAAATTATTTATATTTATTTTTAATTAAAATACCTAATTAAATAATGATAAATATGAAAAAGACAATATCAATTTGAAGATAAATCATTAATTTAGTGGGGCTAAACAAATAAGTTAAAAATACTTTATATTTTTAAATAGAAGGAGTATAATTTTTCAATGAACTAATAATATATATTATTTTATTTAGTATATTAATAATGAATAAATAAAATATCAAGTAATATTTGAATACAGCCTAATATTAAATTATGTGTGAAAAAAATGTAAAGGATGAATAGCATGGTTGATTAAAACATCTCATATTTGTCTCCAAGAAAAAACTTCTCATATGTGAAATATATATTAAAAAATTCAAGAATTGGTGCACCACGGCCCTCTACATAGAGTTCTTCTCTGTAAAGGAGAGTAGAGGAGAGATCAGTGTAGACTTGAACCATTAAATTGAATTTGAAATTTTAGATTTAATAATTTTTAAAAATATAGATTAATTTGAATGGTTCATATTTATAATAAAGAGGCAATGGAGAAAAAAAGTAAGAGAGAGAAACTCACCCTCTCTTCACTATACATCTAGGTTTGCCCTGTGTCTAACATTCTTCATTCGTTTAGAAGAATAGATGCAGTTGATCTCAGTAATTCATGAAGACATCTAAGCTCTGCATTGTCTTCTTGGATAAGTCAACAAATTTTACCTCCTAGTCAATCATCAGATAACTGATAGGTTTAGCTCATTTGTTTCTTGTATATTTTTTCATTTTCTTTTCATTTATTTATTTTTACTGCTTTCAGGAGGATTATTTGTAACTATTTGACTTTAATAAAAAAGTAGTCTATTTCTTTTAAATACAACATTTTTTTTACCTTTTTATGAAATGCTAATTATAAAATGAGAATGTTGTCCAAAAATTTCTCACTAGCAAATTTCTTACTTAAAGGTAGTTGGAATTTGTTTAAGGACTTATGTCACGGGGCTAGTCTTTCAACCCGCGTGGCACTTAGACACTCTTTATTTGAAGATGCTAAGTAAGTTTAATTTGTAGAAAAGGAGGATGCTTTTATAGAAAAGGAGGATATTTGGCTAAGTTGAGGAAAGGGAAAGCTTGAGAGTAAAGAATAGTTGAGAAAGTTTGGGGATGTGAGAGTTGTATTGCTTGAGAATTCAAAGATGAGAGAAACTCAAGAATGGTTATGAATAAGGAGGGAGGTGGTATTTATAAATCTCCCCTTAAATCTAGAAAATTTCCATCTCCTTAATGGATGGTGGAAATTGAATTGATCTAACGGCTATAATTGATTCTCTAGAATTCTCTTCTAGATATTTACAACAAATATCTGGATGTTTACATGAAAATATCTAGAAATAATATTAAAATATTGATGCTAGAATTGTGTAGATTTTTCTAGAATGTTCTTGCACACTCTAGCTCTCTTAAGGTCACCCGGGAGCCTTCTGAAGTGTTCTAGAGCATTTTAAACCTCCTTACCTCACGAAAAATCATGGATCATGACATTCTCCCCCACTTAATTTTGCAATGCCCTCATCACGCCTTCCTTCTTGTAGCATTGGATTTGGTTGGTGAATTGGCATAGGAGGTCTTCATGTTCCCAGCTAGCTTTAGAGTCTAGTTAACCCTCCACTTGATTAAGTACTCAATGTAGTTGGGAACTCCTCTCCTTTTAATCACCCTGTCAGTAAAGATCTCCTTTATTTCTTTGTCATACTCAATGACAACTACTGTTGGTGCTTTTTTGGAGATACCTCGGGATGGATCTTCCTCATCTCTGCAGTATCTCTTCACGAGACTAACATGAATAACAGGATGAATCTTCAACTTGGGAGGGAGTTGTACTTGATATGAAACCATTGCCACATGTTTGACGATATCCTTTATATCTCTTGACTAAGCCTTTATGGACTTTGCATCGTGACTTGAATTGATTTGGTAGTAATTTCACCATGACCAAGTTACCAACTTGAAACTCAATGGGGTGCCACTTCTTGTCTGCCCAGTTCTTCATTTTACAGGAGGCTTTGTCTAGGCTTGCATGAGTAATGTTAGCTTCTTCTTACCATTCTTTGGAAAACTTATAGGCAGCTGGATTATCCCCTTTATATGGTACAGTGAGTGCGCTGTGGGTTAGAGGTTGTTACTCGATAACTATCTCAAAGGGGCTCTTTCTTGTTGACTCGCTTCGTTGCAAGTTGTAAGAGAATTGAGCCATATTAAGCAATTTGGCCCGATTTCATTAGTGTGTACTCACATAATTTTTAAAGTAAAGCTCTAACAAAGCATTTATTCACTCTATTTGTCCATCACTCTGAGGATGAAGCTTATTAAGAAGTTCAAGTCTATCTCCAAGAGCTTAAAAAGTTCTTTCTAGAATTTCTCGGTGAATCGAGAATCTCGATCACTGATGATGCTTCAAAGAATTCCCCATAACTTTACAACATGCTTGATAAACAAGCGAGTCGATTTGTCAACTTTGCAATCTGCGGGGGCTAGTTTAAAGGTGGCATACTTGCTAAATCTATCAACCACTACCATAATACTCCTATATCCTTTAAGCTTAGGGAGAGCAACTATGATGTCTATTAAGACACTCTCCTATGGTTTTTTAGCCACCAGCAGAGGTTTGAGTAAGCTAGCTGGATTTTATTATTCAACTTTATCTTATTGGCATATAAGGAAAGTCCTTACATATGCTTCAACATCATCTTGCATATGTAGCTAGTAAAAGTAATTTTGTATGAGAGCAAGTGTTCGTGCCATACTTGGATGTCTAGTCCACATGGAATCATGGCACCCTTTGAGGACATCCTTTTAAATGTTGCCCCATTTTGGCACATAGACTCAATTTCCAATTGTGTAGAGTATTCCATTATTCACCCAAAATCTTCTAATCTTGCCTTTTGTAACAAGTTTTACTAAGTGGCTTGCAGTGAAGTCTTGAGACATACCTTCCTTAATTCATTCAAGGAAGTCGTTTAAGGCCATGCTTGTTGAGAGAGTAGCTAACTCAGCTTTTCTGCTTAATACATCCACCACCACATTTGCTTTGCCTAGCTTATACTCTAATCGATAGTCAAACTCAGCAAGAAAATCTTAATAACAGGCTTGTTTTGGGCTGACCTTTTTGTGTGTCTAGAAGTAGCTCATATCGACATTGTTTGTCATTATAATGAACTTACTTCCAAGAAAATAGTGACACCAGGTTTTGAGATAATGAATGATGGTAGACATTTCTTTTTCTTGCACTGTGTAGCGCCTCTCTATGTCATTCAACTTACAACTCTCGCACGCAATAGGGTGTCCATCTTGCATCAACACACCCCCAATTGCAAAGTCTGAGGCATTAATGTGTACCTCAAATGGCTTGGAGTAGTTAGGCAAGGACATAACAAGTTCTTGTATGACCATCTGCTTTAGCTTTTCAAAAGCATCCTGGAAATTCTATGACCATTGCCAAGATTTATTCTTCTTGAGTAAATTTATTAATGGAGTAGCAATCGTTAAATACCCCTTGACGAACCGGTTATAGTAGTTCACTAAGCCAAGGAATGATCTTAACTCTAGGACTTTGATAGGAGGCTACCATTCTTGAATGGCTCGAACCTTAGTTGGGTCTATCATGAGCTTCCTATCCTTGATCTTATGCCCCAAGAAGTCCACCTCTTGTTCGGCAAAAGAACATTTTTCCAACTTAATGTAGAGTTTGTGATCAGAGAGTACCTGGAAGACTTTCTTCAAGTGTTAAGCATGTTCCTTAAGGGTATCATTATACACCATGATGTCATCCAAGTATACTACCATAAATTGGTCCAAGTAAGGGTGGAACAACTTATTTATGAGTGTGCAGAATGTTGCTGGGGTATTGGTTAGTCCAAAGGGCAAGATAAGGAATTTGAAAGCTCTATATCTTGTTACATAGGTTGTCTTCGGTTCATCACTTATGGCAATACGCACCTGATAGTACCCAAATCGAACATCAAGCTCAGAGAAGTACCTGGCCTTTCCAAGTTGATCAAACAAGTCAGCGATCAAAGATATTGGGTACGTGTTCTTGATTGTAATCTTATTCAAGGCCCTGTAGTCGATGCACATCTGTAGCGATCCATCCTTCTTCTTCTGAAAGAGGACTGGAGCACCATGTGAGGCCTTAGATGGTTGGATGTACCCAGAATCAAGGAGGTCTTAGAGTTGTCTACTCAATTCGGCAAGTTCTAAAGTGACATGCGGTAAAGTGCCAAGGTAGGTGGTTTAGCACTAGGCTCCAACTCAATTTGATAGTCTACTCTCTTCTAAAAGGTAGTTTCTTTGGCAGCTCGTCATGCATGACATGTTTGTACTCTTGCAACACCTCTTAGATGTAAGGTGGCAAGGCTTCTTGTGAGTTGCTTCAAAGAGAGGTCTTAGAGATGTCTCCTCAATTCGGCAAGTTCTGGAGGTGACATGTGGTATGGTGTCAAGGCAAGTGGTTTAGTGCCAGGCTCCAACTCAATTTGATGGTCTACCTCTCTTCTAGGAGGTAGTTTCTTTGGCAACTCATCATATATGTCATGTTTGTACTCTTGTAACACCTCTTAAGGTGGCAAGGTTTCTTCCGAGTTGGTTATGCCATCCTCTTCTTTAGTCAATGAACATATGGTGGTAATGTGGCCTTTTAAATTCTTAAGACCCCTTTTGAATTGCAAGGAAGAAATCATAGGTTTGGATTTCTCCAAGCGCTTTAAAGGGATTACCTGAATTATGTTAGAGTCGATGACCACTAAAAACTTGGCCTCAGGAATGTAGAAGGCATATGCTTTGCAGAAGAAAGCAAGTCCTAACACAACTTTAAAATCATTTATAGGGACTATGGTAAAGTCTAGCGTACCTTGCCAATCCCTGTTCTTTACCCTTCACATCCTTAGCAATCCTAAGGACTTGTTTTGCAAGAGAGTTCACTGCCTTAATGGTGCCTTCTCCTTTGTTGAGTCAGATGCCTAATCTCTTCTCTTCTTCAACCTCCATAAAGTTGTAGGATTTTCTTGTATCGAGCATGGCAGATGTAAGCTTACCTTCAATGGCAAGATCAATATAGAGTAAACCCTTCTCTTCCTCCTTGGTAAGAGAGAAGAGTCTAGATAATGCTGCCCTCAGATGGTGTAAAGAACCAACGTTAGCTTGTTGTTTCTTGTCTTGCCTTTCTTTCATCTCAGCAACTAAGGCATTTATAGCCTTACTATTGGGGTAGTCGTGAGTCCAGTGTGGGCCATTGCATATAAAGCATGGCTTTGGTGGCTTTGAGGCATCACATTTGGTTGAGGATGGCTTATCCTATTTAAAACTTCCACTAAAGTATTGCTCACCATCTTTATGATCAGAACTCTTCTTTTTTCCTCCTTTGTCTCCCCCATGCTTTACAAGATTAGGCTTCTTACTCTTAGTAGAGTAGTCGATCAAGGACTCAGTAGCCACAATAGCCTCATCTAAAGTTTGCACCTTGTGTCTGGCAAGCTCTACTCTAGCCTAATCTTTGAGCCCATCCATAAAATGGAAAAGAGCCTCCTTATTAGACATGTCCTCGATCTCGAGCATGATGGTAGTAAACTCTTTGATATAGTTAGAAATACTATCTGTTTGTTTCAACCTTCAGAGCTTACCTCGAGCCTCCGTCTCAATGTTATGGGGAACAAAGTGCTTGTAGAGTTCTAACTTGAACAGCTCCTATGTGTTGAGAGTGCAAATGCCCTTCTCTTGCTTGGCATGCTTTCTATGCCACCATAGTTGGGCTATATCCTAAAGAAAAGTTAAAGTATTGTTGATTCTGATCAAGTCATCAGTAACCCCCATAGCCTCGAAGTATTGTTCTAGGCCAAAGAAAAAGTTCTCATAACTGTCACATTATGAACCCCATTATACATTGCTGGTTTAGGCACCTTCAATCCTTGAGAAGTGGTATTTGAAGTACTACCATTAATAGGGCTACCTATACGAAGATAAGATTCCCTCTCATGGAAAATCTCGTCCATTTAAGAGTGTAGACCTCACAACTCGTCCTCGACATACTTGCGAAGGTCAGCAAGATCATATGTAAGGGAATAAAGATCTTTCCCAAGATCGTTCTTCAATCATCAACTTGGCAGCATGTGTGACCTCATCATTCTCTTAGATGAGATTTTTGAGTTGATCTTCAAGTACCCTCATAATGCACCTTACATTCTCCGTGTGAGATTCCAAGCTAGAAACTTGAGGTTCAAGGGACTCACTTGCGGGAACCTTGCTTTTACTTCGCTTGGACTTGATATGAGCTTGCTCCTCTTATACATGAGCTTGCTCTTTGTAACCTCCTCCCATGTTCGCCAGACATAGAAGAAGATTAACTAAATCACCACATTTTTAAAGACCAATTAGTAATCATATTTTCCTTGAAAAGCTTGGGCCTAAGACTCATTTTGTAAAATCATCAAAGTCACAATACATTTGTATAATACGTAGTGGACACAACCTATAAGCATTTCTATCTCAAATTGTATGCATTAGAAAACCATAAAATCAAGCTGGAAAATAGGCCATGCACCGCGGCATGCAGTATATGTGCCACAGTATGTGGCACAGAGCCATACGCCTAAACTTGCCATGTCATGCACCACGACATATGACACCATGCGTCACGGAGTGCTAGCCTGAATTTTTAACTATCATTTGACAATAAAATGATGAAATTTTAATGTGCACTATTTCACATAAAATGTTTGATCAGAGTGATTCAAGCGCCCACACGAAGCTTATATCATAAGCTAGCTAATGAGACAAGTTTGGACATGATCTAACGATTTGACCAAAATTTGGACACTTAAGGTGCAAAAAGTCACTTTTTATAAAATTTTAATGCACCCAAGTGTTCAAATCGATCCCTTTCTCTTATTAGACCATACAAGGCCTTGAACCAAGTCTAAAAGAACCTAGTACACCTGATTGACCATAACATAACACATATATACACATATACCAAAATTAGACCACTTAATGACCAATTTCTACATTTCTCAACTTTTTACAATTTAACAAATTTTGGCCCACTTGGGCCTTTTCTTATCACATATCCACACATGTCATAATTCTACTCAATCTTAGCCCTAAATTATTCATTTCATCATAATTTCACACATGGGCTAAGATTCACTACAAATCTCTACATTTCCCATGAAATCCAAATTAAACATTCAGAGCATATATGCAACCTTATGACAACTTATTTGCATATATAAACAAGTTCTTGGTTCATTAGATAATACTTTGAGTTCACGTGGCTTTGACAACTCTAAGCTAGTTATGACTCTTTTTCCTTTTCCTAATCACTGCTTTGTTCTATAAAAATGTAATCACGGGGGTGAGATAAAAATATCAATAACAGAATAACTCACTCCTATTAACTATCACAAGCAACTATATGAAAGTAAAACATATATACCATTAAACATAACATATATCACAAGTTTCACTTAAATCACATTAATGTTTCACATTGCACTTCTTTACACCACTTTTCACCACTTTACTAACACTAGCATGATCTCCCTGACTTGAAACTATAGGCTCGCCTTAGACTAATATACACTCTCATTGGCCTTGAGCTCACCTTTAGTGAAAGAATCACCAGGCCAAAAGTGTTTTAACTCACTTCAGACTATGGTTTTTCTCAATACACACAATAGGGTGTCATTGACTCCAATACCATATCACATAAACACTAAGGAGTTTGAATCTCTAACATCGCATCTCAATAGGCACCAAAGAGATCATCTCTAATACCGCACCTTAAAAGCCACTACGGAGGCATAATTCTTCAATACTGCACCCTATCGGGTACTCAGGAAAATATGCCATATGATCTCATCACCATCTCTCCATATGGGTGAATTCCCACCCATATCATCATGTTTTCTAAACCAATTATAGGTTTTGAATCACCACTTTATATATTTAATCATATATAACATATATATATATATGTTTACATTCTGTATGAAATCACCTATTTCAATACTTTTATTTAATCAAAAGCTATTTTATGTAACATTTACAAATGCTATAAATCATGCTGTGTTAAAAATCATTTCATGCACTACATAGCATACTTACATATAGTTACAGCAAACAGTCAAACAAAGAAAGTTATTCGGTTATCTCAACCTTTCTGTCACTAGAAAGGTTACTTGTGGATTTCAACTACCACTACAGCTTATCACAAGCTTCCTTTCTCAACTCATATGCTCAATATGCCAATCTAAACACATGTGCCACAATTTAATCATTTAGTCTAATTTGATCAAAAGTACATATTTACTACTTATAGCTATATTTAATCATCTACTCTTTTTCATTTATCTGTTCTAAGTCCATGACTACTCAATTACCACTTTACAACATCTCAACAAGTCTTATTTTACTCAAACAAGATTTCTACCCTAAAATCTCAATGAATTAAGGCCAAATTGAACCTACAGGTTTAAAGCTCTATCGTTCAACTCTAAACTAGTTGCAAAGCTCTAATTTAACTCCTGAGAACCTTTTTATTACTATTGGGAAAGAATCAAATCCCTAAAATCTCATCGATTCAATTTCTCTATAACTTATATTTAGAGAAATTTAGATAGAATGGAAGGTAAGGATTATATGTAGCTTACTTGCTAGGTTACTAATTAGAAACACCTTCCATTGCTCTAAAATCTCTTGCCATAGAACACCAACCTTTCTTCTCTTCTCCTTTCGTGCATTTCCAATTTCTCCCTTTTGAAATTTCTGAAATTTCACAATTTAAGAAGTCACTTTCTAGTCTATGCACTGTGGCACATGTAGCACAAGCCGCAGCGCGTGGCACAGTGAGAAACATTCCCACCACGCGCACTTGCTTTGACCCGAAATGCTATCCTTCCACCTGTATCTGTTCATGCAATATCCTAATGAGTCAAATCATCACATAATCATTCAAATATCTAATCCCATACTAATTACCACTTTACCCTCAATTAACAACTAATCACGGGATTAAGAAATTTAAGATGTTACACTCTTGCACTTCCATGCCAATAACATTTCCTTCCTCAATTATCATCACACAATACCTTTCTCTAAGCACAACAGTTGAACCGTGCTCTGATACCAATTGTTACGAGGCTAGTCTTTTGACCTATGCAGTACTTAGATACTCTTCACTGAAAGATGCTAAGTAAGTCTGATTTGTAGAAAAGGAGGATGCTTGGCTGAGTTATAAAAAGGGAAAGTTTGAGAACAAAGAATAGTTGAGAGAGTTTGAGAAATGTGAGAGTTATATTGCTTGAGAGCTCAAGAATAAGAGGAACTCAAGGATGGTTACAAATGAGGAAGGAGGTGGTATTTATAGGCTTCCCCTTGAATCTAGAAAATTCTCACCTCTTTAATAGACAGTAGAGATTAAATTGATCTAACGGCTATAATTGATTCTCTAGAATTCTCTCATAGATCTTTATAACAAATATCTAGATATTTATATGGAAATATCTACAGACAATATTAAAATATTGATGTTAGAGTTGTGTAAATTTCTCTATAATGTTCTTGCACACTCTAGCTCTCTTAACGTTACCTGCGAGCCTTCTAGAGGGTTTTAGAGCATTTTGGACCTCCTTAACCTTATGAAAAATCACAAATCATAACACTTAGGTCCTTTGAAAAAAAAATACAAATTGATAGCTAGATTATCAATATGCCATGCTTCATCTTTCAGGAATGTATATTTTTCAAAATGTCTAGTTATGTTTTCATAAAAATTAAAAATATATTTGATTATCCATTACCATTATTATTATGAAAAAAGAAGAAATTTTAAGATATATTCAAATACACAAAATTGATATCATGAAAATGTTCTCGCCATATGCAAGGAAGCTACCACTAGTCATTGGAAACAAAATACTGTCATGATGTTGAATATTTCATTGGTGGATTAAATTTTTTACAAAATGTAATTTTCTTTTATCATTTACAAATATATATATATATATATATATCTCTCTCCTCCATCATATGCAAATATTTTTCGTTGGTGTACATATTTTCTTCATTGTATGTAAGGTCCTATTGTGATATGCAATGTTCTCATGTCAAGTAGCGTAAAATTCTGTCACATAAGGCATACATCCTCGGGTACAATACATCTTCCATGATATGCAACTTTTCTTCATAAGCAAATTTCTTTAGTACATGCACATTTTACTCCATTAAGAAAAAAATTACCATTCCCAAACATTGACATCAGATAATCCCAAAATAGAGACACGAAAGAAGCTTGATCAACTCTCTCTCTCTCTCTCTCTATAATTTTTTCTAGAGTTACTAATTTGAATGGGTTGGGTTTATTTGAGTCAACTCAATTCAAGCTGGATTTATTTGAATCGAGTTTAAAGTATTCTACCCTCTTAAAAAATTTCATATAGTCAAGCCTGACCCTAACTTTTTTTAACCGAGTTTGGGCTGGCTCATCAGGCATGGCCAAAATTGCCAACTCTATTTACACATAGAGCTGTAAATTTTAGTGGTCAGGCTTATTCGGATCAAGCTTAATATCATACCCTCTTAAAAGCTCATATAATCAAGCTCTAGCCTTAACTTTTTTTTAGTCGGGCTCATGTTAGTCCAAATTACAGACTCTAGTTTTTTCCATTAACAACATTTAAGTTGTTTACTTTTCTCCAATATTAACACCAATATATTTTAGGTACCTTAGAGCAATAATATATTTGCTGGTGAGGGATTTTTGGACAATTTTTTCTTATAAAAGTGATATTATTATATATTATTATTAAATTTTAGTTAACGTAACAAATCAGAATTTATTTAAAAAAATGGACACTACACTCTAAATTTTATATTGACCATGTATATTAGAAATGTGCCTTATCCTCATCTCTCCAAATAAATTAACATATACTCCCTCCATTTAAAAATATAAAGTATTTTTAATTAAATCTTACTCCCTAATAAAATAACTACTTACTTTCAAACTGACACTATATTTTTATATTTATCTCTATTAAATACCCTACAATAAATATAAAGTCATTATCAATAAGGGCACTTTTGGAAAAAAGGCAATGATTACATCTCAAAAGACTAAAAATGTTTTATATTTTTAAATATTTAACTCCTCAAAAAATACTTTATATTTTTGGATGGAGAGAGTATTAATCATGTTGTTTGAAAAAAAAATTATATTGAAAAGAGATTTTTCTTTCCCAAAAATATTGATGATGGAAATACACACGCATATGTACTAACTGTAAATATGATAGGTCAAAGAGTTTTTTATCCTATAATTTCACCAAAATTTAATTTGATTTATTAATTTTATAAAATATCTTTTAAGTTTTTAATTCTAATATTGTTATGTTTATTAATGAAAAATGCTGATATTATAATTTTAAATGCTACTATGTTGTGTTAGGATTAAGCATTTAGGTCAAATTTATTATTTAGGTAGATAAAAATTCATGGATTTTAATTTGATCCAACTTCAAATAATTTTTATCATTACAAATTCTTTAGAATTTTAAATTCTTACTTTAACCGTGTTATTTCAAATGCTCAATCTAACATATTATTTCAATTGGGAATCCTATATGTCTTGATAAAGGATTTTAAAGCGTTAAAATGTGAAATTATTATGGAAAAATAGCATCCAAGGATCACTGTGTGATATTTATATGAGATAAGAACCAAATAATTTCATAATAGCTCTGTAGTCCTTTCGTCCTTCTTACATGTTAATTTCATAAGCAAAAAGACTGAAATGACCTTCAAGTAGTTAAAAAACAGAAAAAAAGAAATCTCACTATCGCCAGTGCTGTCCATTGGACCACCACCGACGGCGAGGCTGTCGGAGCCCATGCTGCAGGTAGGGGTCACCAGTGGCAAGTCATTGAAGCTCCAACACCAGTGACATTTTATTTCAAACCCTTGGTCATCTAAAAAGGTTGGTGGCGATTAAGCTACCAAGCCATTTAATAACATATATTAAGCAAAAAAAAAAAAAAGTAGTAAACCAATCTTCTAACCACTTCCATGTAGTAATATAATGATGTGTTGTTAATTTATGAACGGAACTTGTTATTTTACTAATGTCACTTATTAATTTAACATGGATAATTACAAATTGAGAGTTTCAAAATTTCACTCACTTTACTTATTGAACACCCTAATGTATTGTTATTAATCACAAATAGATTGTTGTCAAAATCAAACGGATAATTGTTAATGAATGACTAACATATACAATTAAACTTTTCTTATTAATTTTTTTAACTTGTTAAAATCATAATAGATTGTTGTTAATTTCAAATAAATTGTTGTTATTTTATAAATGTCATTTGTTAATATGAGATGGATAATTACACATTGAGGGCTTCAAAACTTCATTCATTTCATTTGTTAAATATCCCAATGTATTGTTGTCAATCACAAATAAGTTGTTGCTGAAACCAAATGGATACTTGTTAATGAATGACTAACATATACGACTAAATCTTTCCTATTAATTTTTCTAACTTGTTAAAATTATAATAGATTGTTATTAATTTTAAATGAATTGTCATTGAAACGCTTCCTATCAATTTTTCTAACTTGTTAAAACCATAATAGGTTGTTGTCAATTTCAAATGAATTGTTGTTATTTTAAAAATGTTATGATTTTAACAATAATTCATTTGAAATGAACAACAACCTATTATGGTTTTAACAAGTTAGAAAAATTGATAGAAAGGGTTTATTTGTATATATTAGTTATTCATTAACAAGTATTCATTTGATTTTAACAACAATCTATTTGTAATTGACAATAATATATTGGGACATTTAACAAATAAAATGAGCGAAGTTTTGAAGCCCCCAATTTGTAGTTATCCATGTTAGATTAACAAATGACATTTGTAAAATAACAAGTTTTATTCAGAAATTAACAATATACAATTATGTTATTATATAGAAGTGGTTAGAAGCCTGGTTTATTACTTATATTTTTTTGTTATTTGTTATTAAATGGCTTGTGTAACACTTGCCCCGAGTGTTATTCAAAAATTACACAATTCAAATAAACTAAGTGTGGTTAAGGAGTTAATCCTAAAACCAACTTAGAAAATAAACTATTTAAATCACTAAGCAGATACACAATTGCAAAGTAAACATTTAAAACCTTTTTTTTAAATAAAAAAATTTATAGGTTTTGCCTATAGCGCACAAAAACAAGCCAAGCAAAAGTGAGGTAAAAAAGATGCTGTCATGACAGCATTAGCCCTCTCAGGCCAACTTCCGGGAGGCACTGTTTTGTCATCCGATCCCCGATCGAAGAAATTTTAAATCTTACACGTCACATTCAAATGATACTATAAGTGTACCAAATTTAAAAAGATCCAATAGTCGGATTAAAAATTAGACATATTAAAAATTTGGTTGTTTTTGCTGTCATGACAGCTAAAAAACTGTCATGACAGCACCTCCGAATTAACTTTTGGGGCATACTATTTCATCATCCGACCTCTGATCGGAGCGATTTCAAAGCCCAAATGTCACTTTTAAATAGTACTATTATCATACCAAATTTTGGAAAGATCCAACAGACGGATTGAATTTCGTACATGTTGCAACATCATCAATGTTGCTCTCATGACAGCTCCTCCAGACCAAATTCTGAAGTGCTCCGTTTCTCTGTTCGGTATCCGATCGATGTGATTCTAAAGCCCACACGAAGCTTATAAAAGGTTTTACTTGTGACCCAAATTTTAGAAAAATTCAACGGTCGAATTAAGATTTAGACACCCGGATGCAAAAGTGTAGTTTTTTGGTAAAAACCATTTTCAAAATTATCCAAATCTCATCCTAATGGTCACAAACCTGTGGGAATACTTTGAACACGTCAAATAGGACTAAAAATACCTGATAGAATATTTAAATGATAAAAAAACTTTTATACCAAAATTTGACCACCCAGGTGCCATTTCCCAAAATGGACCCTAAACTCCCAAAATGCACAAATCACACAAGAGTGGCCAAAAACTATTCCAAATATCATATACACATATGAATACACACGCTAAACATTTTTACTCGGCTCAGAGATCTCTGTGGGGCCTACGCACCCACTCTCTCTATCCAAGGTATATGTTTGCCCATAGCATACCATTTGCAATACAACCACTTTACATTTGCTTGTGAAATCACATATATATCAAAATAAATATTTACTTGTAATGAAAACTTAGTCTACCAAATAAATCCATCAAAACCACACACCATAGCCAAGTTTCCTACCCACAAGTCTACAAGCAAACAAAAATTCATACACAAGCCATACAATCCACACATACTTACACACATATACATAATCACATCCTACTGGCACCCTAATCTTAAATACATTACAATAGATTTGCTCAAAAGAAAAGGCTTGCAATTCTTTACAATTCACAAACAACCCCTAGCTATGCTCCTTTCCCCATCCTCCACTGGTTCCTTCGCCTGGACCTGAAAATATTGAAAAGAAAGGGGTGATATAACCACAGTCTTAGTAATAGAGAAATCTACATTGATTATTACAAAGTAAGCCATAATCGAATAAACGAATAATAAATTCAACATAGTATATAATTTAGCTATTTAAAATGCATGAATGCATGACATAGGCCGATATGGCCTTTCATAAGGCCTTTCATGACCAACAGAATGCGCCTTGGCACTCTTTAACTCGCAGGTAAATCTTATACCTACTTATACTTCCACAGGCATAAAACATAATCTAAGACATGATTTAATTCACCGAATCGCCTATGCCCCTTCGACGTGAATCCTGAGCAGTCAAAGTTAACTCCCTCCCAGAGCCAGCCCGACTTACTCTCTATGTGAAGGCTACCTTGGCCTAAGCACTCAACCTCACACTTCATATGTCAGATTTCCTCCCTCATTGAGAGGTGTCAAATACTCAATACACTAAACACTTTAGTGCACTGAGCCTACAATACGTAAGGCAACATCGAGTACTGGCAGTGTACCATAGAATATCAAAAGTCCACACCTTCTTATTGGTGAACTCCCACCGAGATCATGCCTTTTATTCGTGTCTACCTTTCCCGAGTATTGACCACATCAATACTCTAAGGTAGTATAACATTTATAAATCTCCCTTAAACGGTTCCTTAGCCTATCTAAGGTACCTTACTTAGTTACACTTCCTTTAGTGCAACTTCTATTCTTTATGATTACAATACATATAAACAAATCTCATTTCCATAAAAACATTGTTGTTAAACAATTAAAAAAATATATTTACACTATAATCAAAGCAGTACCCCATAACCCCTTATAAAACACATTTAATCTTTTAAAACATGTAATGCATGATAGTTAGTAATATTTATTCAAAAATAGCTAAAATAAAGTAATAAAAAATATAAATTCCCCTGTTACCTAGACCCTTTGGTACCAAAAAAGTTCCTCTTGTACAAAATAGAACTTAGCTTGTTCCTTAACTTCTCAATAAGTTTCACCAACAATTCCTACAACATATAAGTGGTCCATATCACTTATCATGACAAATAGCATTAACGAAGACTATAACTCATACCACACAACTTGGGTCAATGAGTCATAATCCATCCTAATGGTCCATATATTAAACCAATCATTCACATAGTATCATTTAACCACCAAAAACATTTATTAGCCATCACTAGGCTAATTTCTAATTTATATAATTTTTTATCAATTAAAAACCTTCACTTAGTGTCACCAACTTTCACCATTAGCCCTTATAATGAAAACCAAACTTTAATTTAAATCTTATTGGGCTTAAATAGCAAAATTATAACTAAATCCATAAGCTTAAACCATTGAGGAGCGAAACCCAATCTCTCAGGGTTTAATTTGTGCTCAAAACACCTCTTTTCATCCAATTATTCACTCAAAACATTAGATCACTATATAGAAACTCAAAACATCTTCCCTAGGATCCAAAAAAACAAAAGATTACAAGAATAAAGCCTTTGAGATCAAAATTCAAAAATTTTCTCTTCCAAAAATTTAAGAAAATCAAGAGAAAAGAAAGAGGATTGAAGTAGGGAGTTTACCTATTGTGTAGCCGAGCTCGCAACGGTCGTAAAGCCTTCTAGATCTAAACCCAACTCCTTCTCTTTCTCTTCTCTTCTTCCTCTCACTCTCTCGTGCTCTTTGTTCTTTTTTTCCTGCGTTTTTGCGTTCATTTTCTCCTTAAAAAAGTTGATATAATACTTTGAAAAAAATTACAAGAAAGGGTCCAATATTTTTTATTATAGCACAAAAGCTCGGGTCAGCTTTGGTAATTTTTTTATAGTTAAAAATAAAATAAAACTCAACTTTTGCTTGGTAAAATTTAAATTCTGGACCTCTATCAAACTATTCTAAATTTTAATTTAATTATAAATATTTTATATTTTTTAAATAAATTTGAGTCTTAAAATTTCGGGATGTTACATTCTCTCCTCCTTTAAAAAGGATTTTGTCCCCAAAATCCAAGCTAATGCATGAATCAAAGAGAGAAACATACCTAGGAAAACAATTGTGGATACTCCTTCCTCATTTGATCCTCAGTTTCTCAGGTTGCATCTCTTGAAGTCGTTTCTTTCCAAATCATTTTTACTAACCGGATTGTCTTATTTTTGAGCTGCTTATCCTCAGCATCTACAATATGATTTGGTTCAGTTCGGTAGGTTAAATTCTCTTGAATTTCAACCTTATCAGGTTCTATCACATGGGACAGGTCTGGTTGGTACTTCTTCAACTGCGCCACATGAAACACATTGTGTAGACCCGTTAACTAAGGCGGCAATGCTAACTGATAAGCCACCAGCCTAACTTTCTTCAAAACCTCAAAAGGACCCATATATCTTGGAGACAACTTCTTAGCCTGAATTGAGTGTCCAACGCCCGTCAGTGTGGAAACCTTGAGAAACACATGATCCCTAACCTCAAAAGACAGGTCCTTATGACAATTATCTGCATAACTTTTTCGTCTACTCTGCATAACTTTGGTAATTTTTTCCATTGTTAAAATAGAATAAAACCTAACTTTTGCTTAGTAAAATTCAAACTTTAGACCTCTATCAAACTATTCTAAATTTTAATTTAATTATAAATATTTTATTTTATTTTTTTAATAAATCTGAGTCTTAAAATTTCGGGATGTTACAGTATGGTGGCCATTAGGCCACCAATCTTTTTAGATGGCCAAGGATCATGCGATCAAACCCTTTTTTGGCCACCTAAACCAATTTCTTTGAAATGAAATATTGCCGACGCCAAAGCTTCAGTGATCCCTATCGATAGCAGGGGCTTTGGCGACCTTACCACTGATAGTGGTCCAACAGTCGATGCCCGTGACAGTACGATTTCTTTTTTTTTTTTGTTTTTTGGTTACTTAAGGGGCAATTCCATCATTTTGCTTATGAAATTAATATCAAAGAAGGACTAGAGGATTGTAGCATAAATAGAAAATCATTTGGTCCTTATGCAATATAAATATCACATAGTGATCCTTAGATGCTATTTTCTCAATTATTATACCACTCAAATAAAGGATTCTAGATTTAAAATGAGATTTTAAATCTAAAATCAACATCAAAATCCATATATCCAAATTATTTCTCTTTCTTTTTTTGGTTTTTCATAGTAATCCTATAACTAATTGCTGTGATGCATTAGACTAATTTATCAAAGAATTTGAACATCATTTAAAAAATTGTCCTCTTTCAAATAATGTTCTTCACACATACCAATAATAATTAAACTCTAAAAGTGATTTTTAACGACCCAGACTGCCACACTCACTTGATATCCAAATGTATTTCCAAAGTATTAAAGGATGATATTTCAATCTAGTCATATTTATTTTTTTAAAAAATTAAATTTAACATGTTAACATTTAAAATCATACTATAAATATTTTCTATTACTGGGACTAACAATATAGAATTAAATGATTTAAAAGATCCTCTATAAAATTAACGAATTAAATGATTGCAATATAGAATTCGCTCTTTGCTAAAATTTAAGCCAGCGATATTGTGTGTCCGGTTTTTTTTTACCTGAATATCGTGCGTCCTGTGTCTCTCTGTGTTTTGCGCTCTCGCGCGCGCGCTCTCTCTCTATCTATGTAACGCTTACGTCACAGTTGTGATTAGTGAACACGTACAGAATTTCTGGCTTTCTCCTAGCGCGTTTATATAAAGCGGCCTTCTGGCAGCTTCCGTGGTAAGTGTCATTCAAGTTCTCTTCAATCGTCATTCTCTCTTCGTCTTGACAGTTCAGGCATGGTGACGAAGGTCGTTTTGGTTACCGGTGGAGCCGGTTACATTGGTTCCCACACCGTTCTCCAGCTCTTGCTCGGTGGTTTTAAGGCCGTCGCCCTCGACAATCTTAATAATTCTTCTGAGGTTGCTATGCGCAGAGTTAGGGAGCTAGCTGGTGAATTCGGCAATAATCTTTCCGTTTACAAGGTCCTCACAGTTACCTATACCTTCCGATCAATTTTGTTGCATGTGCTTCTAAGCATCACAGTTTGGTTTTTGCCAGTTTATGTTTCTGAGAGCTAGGAATTTTAGTATTCATTTTTTATGTAGGTTTATTTACCAAGTACCAATTCTTGCCCTGCTGTTTTAATTTGTCACATTCAGATTCAAGCTATCTTTATTTGACGTTCCTTTCTTCTCAATATGTGATTGCCGTTGGCCTTGAACACAAAAGTTTTGGCTCATAAAGCGACGCCGACACGCGTAATTTATATATGTTTCAAAATTTTTGCCTCATGTTTCCTGTCAGTTTAGGAATTACTCAGGTGCTTTTTGATGTAAAATAAGTAGGAATAAAATGAGGTTTATTTTCTAGTTCGATCCAATCTTTTCTATTTTACTGATTTTGCAGAATGTTTTTTCTTTTTTCCATTTTCCTCTTTTTGTAGCCAAATTGCTTGCTTTGCTTGCCCTATTTGACTCAAGCTTGACTGATACTTGGTGCCTTGTGCATTTAAGTCAAAATTTGAGCTCTTCAGCTGTAGACTCTGGTACAGATATGTGTGTATTGGTATGCATATGTATATATACTCATATATGTTTATATCTATACATATGCACATGCGTACATATATACATACACGAAGTATTTTTCTTTTTTTTTTTCTTTTGTACTTGGAAAGGATAGATGAAGTCAATTTATAAGTACTGTTGTTTTTCTGGGCTATCAAATCCACTGTGCGTGTAATGGTTTCAACTTTCAAATATTTTTGTTGGTGTTAAACTCTGGTACCAAGTTTCTGCTGGAAAGGAAAAAAATCAGCTACCAAGGGCTTCAAGTAATTTTTCACATCTTGATATCTAAACACTAAACAGGCCAACATAATTATAGTTCACTTGTTTTTTGGATGATCTATTGCTTGCATTATAAGTTGGCTATTGCTGGTGGACCTCCGGGACAGAGCTGCACTTGAAGAAATTTTTGCTTCCACACAGTACGTATTATGGCAGAAGTTTCTGTTCTAGGAAAAAATTGCAATGTCCGTGGTTTCTTATAGTTGTATCTCATCAAGTACCTAAAATCTGTTTCTGATTTCTTTACTAAATGCAGATTTGATGCTGTCATACATTTTGCTGGGTTAAAAGCTGTGGGTGAAAGTGTGCAAAAACCCTTACTTTATTACAAAAACAACTTGATTGGGACAATCACCCTCTTGGAAGTCATGGCTGCCCGTGGATGCAAGAAGGTAAATCTGTTTCTTTCTTCTTAATCACTGGAAGTCTCGTGATAGGCTTCTTTTTCATAGATAGCATGAAAGGAATGTAATCAATGTTGTCAGAATTTATGAATCATCCTTGTTGAAAGTTTTTCTTCGAAATTGTGCTAAATTCACAAATATATTTAGTTCTGGTACTTGACCTCGACAGCTATAAAGGAATATTTTTATATTGTTCCATTATCTGGGTGCTGCTTTGGTGACACCACTCCTTCACAGAAACCAATTGAAGTGTCAGTGAAGTATTTGGTGTCCTCACTATCAAGGAGATAAAGTAGAAGCCTTTATGAACTATTGTAAAATGAAATCTTGATTTTTTTTCTTTTTTAGGTGCTCTCACCTTGAGGTGTCTCCTAAGATTAATAAATATTATTTAGTCTTGGTGCTGCGTTTTTCTGTTTTTGACTAATCTATTTTCTGCATGATTTCAGCTTGTGTTCTCATCTTCAGCAACTGTATATGGTTGGCCCAAGGAGGTTCCCTGTACAGAAGAGTCTCCACTCTCTGCATTGAACCCATATGGACGTACCAAGGTGCAAATAGAATGTTGTTCGCTGTATTTTTGTTGGAAAATGAATTTGGGGGTGAAAGAAACTAAAAGTATAAATAATTTTGATATGAATTCTTTGAAATTGACAATGATTTCTTTCCCTTGCACTCTATGATTTGGTGAATATCAGTGACACTGATAGTAATGTTTATCATGGAATCTATTAATGATGTCTGAAAAGGTTTCTGTTTCAGCTTACAGTTGAAGAAATTTGTCGTGATATCTACCAGGCAGATTCTGAATGGAAAATGATATTGTTGAGATACTTCAACCCAGTTGGTGCTCATCCCAGTGGGTTATATTGGTGAGGATCCTCGTGGAATTCCAAACAATCTCATGCCATTTGTTCAACAAGTAGCAGTTGGCAGACGCCCTGCACTGACAGTGTTTGGAAATGATTATAATACAGTTGATGGCACTGGGGTATGTTCTTTTCTAGTCTAAGACTTTGCAACATCGCCTTGAAAAGTTGCATGAATTTTTAACAATACAGATACTCAAGTGTGAAGTCTACCAACTGTTTCTTAGTTTGGAATACTACTACACATGCATTAGTTCATATGTTGTGGAAATCCTGAACTCTAACAAATTACAATTGGGTCTTTAATTTCTCACAACCCTTCCTGCTTGAATTCCCTTGTGGGTATTTCTGATTAAAAAGTCTTTCCTCATTGGACTTGAATGGTCCATTACATGATATATTTCATTTTATTTAAGATTTACTTTTCATTTCTTCACCAATGAGTCTAACTCAATGGATCTTATCTTTTTTATCAGGTGCGTGATTATATTCATGTTGTTGATTTAGCAGATGGGCATGTTGCTGCACTACATAAACTATATGATTCTCATATAGGTATCCCTCTAATTTATCATTATTTTCTTGTCCAGTTATTATTACAGTACGTTGGTTCTGTGAAGGATGGAGGTGTCTCTTGTGCTTTTGTTAGAATTGATCACATGTGAAATTTATGGTGCGTATATGTAGGTTGTGAGGTGTATAATTTAGGAACAGGAAAGGGAACATCAGTCTTAGAGATGGTTAAAGCTTTTGAAAAAGTCTCTGGAAAGGTAATGGACAGATTATTTCCAATCCAGTCAATATAACCATTTTTCTTTCTTGAGGTGAGGCAAAGAAATTCATCAGCTATAAAAAAATGGAGCATTAGGCACCTTCCGTTTAGTTTCAACAAATGGCCATTTCTTCAAAATTGCGGGGCCCACATTCATTTAACTTTCTCTCTCACATTTTCATAATGCATGAACGGCTGAACGCTGCCTCTCGATTGCTCCTGCAACTCCTCACTTATCTCTCTCACTCTCATTCTCAGAAGTCACTAAACCAAGACAAGCTCTTCTTCACCCATTCAACCGCTTGTTCTTCCTTTGGTGGTCCCACCATAGTTCCAGCCACCCCACAAGTTCAGTTTGGAAAGAGGGTGAGAGGAAAGGAGAGGGTTAGAAGAAAGGTAATTCTGTCCTGCTACTTCATGCTGGATCACATGGCTCCCTTGTCATTGTCGTACTCCATCATGACTTGGGTCTTCCCGTTAAGCCCCAGCCATTGGTAGGTCCCATTTTTGTGGACCTCAGTTAGCTGAGCACTGAGCTTTGTCTCCGGCGAGCCGCCGTGCTCCTTGTAGGCAGCTTTCAGCTTACCAATGATTGTGTTGAGGCTTCCCCAATCCTGTCTTGCAGGTGGGTTGGGTGGAGGGGGGGGGGAGAGAGAGAGAGAGGAATAATAGGTATATGGATGGAGGAGTTGCAGAAGAGTGTGTGTGTGAGAGAGAGGAAGGAATAGGTCGTTCATGACTTCTAAGAATGAGGGAGGGAGGGAGGGAGGGAGAGATGAATGAAGAGTTATAGAGGTGAGAGGCAACGTTCATGGGTGCATTTGGTCTTTAACCTTTTTTTCTTTTAAATTTGTTGCTTTCTTCGCATATTTCTTTTCTTTTTGTGGATGGGTTGTTCTAAAACTTGGTAGAGAATAAAGCAGTTTACAAGCTTAGAATATTTGTGCTGTGGTTCTCGCTTCTAGTTATTTAATAAAATTTTTTAGGTCAATGTGCATTTTTATCTTTGAACTATTCTCCAACGAGAACTCAATATTCTAAGTTAATTGTCATAACAATTTCGCCTTTATAGTAATTAAAACATAGCATATTTTTCCTGATGTTAAAATGCCCTAACGTTGATTGTTAAAAATGCGGATTGGAACTTAAGTTTGACAAAAAATGCCACTTGTTGTGCTAGGTGAGTTTGGAAATATGCTACATTTTAATTACTTTAGAGGTGAAATTGCTATACAACAAATATTTTAGGATACTGGGTGTTTCTCAGAGAATAGTACACAGGTCAAAATGTATCGTAACTTGGATTCACCTAGCATGACGAGTGGCATTTTCAGTGAGACTTAAGTGCCAATCAGCATTTTTAATAGTCAACATTGGAGTATTTAATGTCAAAGGAAAATACATTATGTTTTTACTTTAGGTGCGAAATTGTTATGACAAATAGTTTAGGATAGTAGGTGCTTCTTAGAGAATAGTTTAGGGGAAAAAAAAATCTTAACCCATTTTTTTAATCTACAGCCCATTTTTTTAATCTACAGTTATCTAGTAAATTTGGAGTTTTGATGTTTAGGCGCTAAAATGATATTCCTTTGCACAAATTTGAAACATTTGGCTGAATTGATTTCTCTGCTTTTATGAAAAATCAAAATATACAGCTTCTTTTTTTTTTTTTTTTTAGCAACAAAATATACAGCTTCTCAAAGTTATCATAGTGTAGAACCTTTACTTAGAAAAGATGGGGAAAAAAGATGGTAGACAATGAAGAAGATAGAACAACGTAGTTTTTTAGGATAGTTCCCCAGGAACAACATGCTTTGAGAACAATGCATTGGCTGTGGAATTGTTTTCCTTTTGAAATCCCAACCTAATATAGGCTAACTAATGCTGTAATTCTTTTATATCATATTGATTCATTAAATTATTTTATTTTACTGTACAGAAAATCCCACTTGTGATGGCTGGGCGAAGGACAGGTGATGCTGAAATTGTTTATGCATCAACAGAAAAAGCAGAGAGAGAACTCAACTGGAAGTGAGTGTTATCTACTTTGAATGGTCCAGATACCGGGCCTGGATTTTTTTTTTTTTTTTTTGAAACTATCCAATTAATCTTCTATTGTTCCAATGTAAGAATATGCTCACATACTCAAAATCTCGTTAACTGCAAAGAGAGTCCAAAACTAAAATTTGTTGTTTCGTTGGTTTCAATAAATTCTATGTTGTAATTATTTGGTCTCTGTTTTTCTTTTTTTTTTTTTTTTTGGGGCCAGAATTATTTTCTGTTTCACGTGTTTATCTTCCTTACAGGGCAAAATATAGCATTGAAGATATGTGCCGTGATCTATGGAATTGGGCTAGCAAAAACCCTTATGGCTATCAATCACAGGATTCCCCAAGTAATGCTAATTGTGAAATATAGTTACTGATCTCTTCTGGGGTCTCTTGCCAGCCCCGATATACCCAGGGCTTGTGAAATCGATTAAAAAAGGAATTTAAATTGTAAAATAATTGTGAAATATAGTAACTGATCTCTTTTGTTGGGTGGCGTTAAACTAGGAATTTTAAGTTGTAAAATAATTGTTAAAGATTCTCTTGCTTTTGCTGTACAGGTTATTTATACAAGGGATACTGGACAAGATTTTCAGTTTAAAACTAGTTCTACTTTCTGGGTTCTGTTTTCTGTTTTTATATTCTTAAAATAATTGTGTAGAATAGTTTTTTAGGACAAGACTGGGAAACAAAAAGTGAAAAAATCTATTTGAACTAAATTGATGAAATAAGGGGTGAAAGAATAATTTATTTTATTAACATAATTATCATTGATGAAAATATGATATTTTGTTTCTAGTTTTGTAGTGTAAAAAATAACAAAATATTTAAAAGATGGTCTGATTTTTGGTTCTTCAAAATAATTTTTAATTTTATTTTTTAAAGCGGATAATAGAAAAATACATTTTTGAGCAAGTTTTTCTTTTCTTTTCTTTTTCTTTTTCAGAATATAAATAAGCCCTTCTGTTTTCATCCATAGTTCTTCGATGAGGATCTTGATCTTAATGACAATTATCCCCAATCAAAAGCAATCATGTATGTTTTAATAGTGAAATCTTCTTAGTCCCTCAAAACAAATGCTATAACGCTAATTTTAACAAACGGTTAATGAGCATCCTATAATTTAAATTATCATGCAAATAACATCCTAAATCTTGAATTAAAATCTATAAACACTTTTTTTAATTTTTAAATTATGAGTGTCTAAAATCTTATCGTTAAATTAAAGAAAAAATTGTTATTTTTAATAATCAAAATGAATACTATATTATTGTGACTGGGCCCATGATTACAAAAATAATGAATTTTTTTTTAACTTAATGACGAGATTTAAAGTGTTTAAAATTTAGAAGTTGAGAGAATTTTTTTATACATTTTAAGAATTCAAGGTCTATAATACCATTTATGCAATAATTTAGAGTTTATGAAATTTATTAATCATTTAATAAAAATATAATTCCTAAACCTCTCTGCTAGAATCATAAAAGTTAAAAGGGTGGGAAGTGAAATCTTTTCACACTTCTGTCCATTCTCTCTTCACTGCTTATGCTAAGACGGTTTAGGTGTAATATTTTAAAGAATAAAGTTTTTTTTTTTTATTGCCACTTTAAGAAAAGAATCTTTGTATCCTATTTTACCTGGGAAAAAAAGTCTCAAGGAGGTCTTTGTATCAATCAAGATTCTTGATACAAAAATGTTAGCCTTTACTGCGAGGTCTCGAAAGACAGAGGTTTCGTCCACAAACCCTGTTTTTTTTTTTAAAAAAAAAATATGAAGACAAATAAATTAAGTAAAATAAAAAAATAAAAATACCCACGCCTGATGTGGGTTTAAAGAGGGAAATGTTATTGGACATAATATTTGACGGAATACAAAACGCTGTGCAAAAAGTTAAGAGAGAATCTCATGTTAGGACCATGGATATGATTTAATAAAAAATAAAGACCAAATCAATTTCAAAATGCATTGAAGGTTGCTGGAGCTGAAATAAAAGTAATTTCTTAAGACAAATAACTAAAATACCCTTAATAGAAATGAAGAAATAGAATAGGAATAACTGCTTAACATGATTTATTAAATCCCTTACATTATACTTGCTAAATTTGCAATATTATTTGTGAATTTACCAGGCCCCCATTAAACCTAGAACTTGTTATATCAATATCTTAACTTGTACATTATTTGTTAATTTCCTTCCATTACTTAATAAGCTGATTACATTGCTTGTTAATTATTTAACTTATATTAAATATATTATGAATTTTTAAATTATTAACTTGTAAAATCCATTATGCTACTCGAAGCTGCAAGTAATGTTGTAAGAGATTTAACATACCATATTAATATATTAACTTAACTTGTAAATTTCATTATGCATTTAGCATGTAATATAAAGGATTTGACAAGTCATGTTAAGATGTGATTCACGTTCTCTTTCTTCATTTTTATTAAGGGCACTTTAATTATTTGCCTTATAAAATGATTTTCATTTCAATCCCAATAACTTGTAGTGCATTTTCAACTTTATTTAGTCCTAATTTTTAATTAAGTCACATCATGGTTTTAATATAAACTTTTTCCAAAAGTTATTATCTTCAAAAAGAGTCCTAGTGCTTGGGCATGTGACTTGCCTAAGTTGAAAAGGAAGTTTTCGGTATCCAATTATGTTGATAGGAACACTGTCAAAATTCCTTGAAATACATAAATTCCTCATCCGAGAAAGCCTATCTCTTAATTAGAATTGATAATTCGAGCTAAATTCAATGAGCTAATCCAAATCTGTTCAAAAAAATTTAGGGTCAGATTTTAAAAAAGATAGTTTTTTATGTTTGGGTTTGGCCCGAATACCTGAATAAAAAAATATATTTTTTAAAAATATATAAAATATAATAAATATTAATTAATTCTTTAAATTTTAGGTCATTTTATACTAAAAACCATATATTTAAGTTTTATACTTCTTTTAAGTATCCAAAAAATGTATTATACATTTTTTAAAATAAAATAATTAATTTTAAATTAAAAAATTAATTAAAAATAATTTTAAAAATAAAATTCGAGTATTTGGGCTGTTCGAAGCCTCAAGGAATTTGGGTCAAGGTTGGGCATTTGGGCTTTTCAAGGAACTAGGCTTAGCCCATTAGAATTCTTGGCTTTACTCTTAACCATGTAATGGACAATCCTAAAAAGTTAGCTTTATTTGTCTTGTTTCTGGCAAGAAATGTATATCCTCATTCTTGTGTTTCTTCAACCAAATGGACCAACCTTTGGAGAATATTTCAGTAAAGGGTTAAGGTTTATTTTTATCTTTGAACTATTTTCATAAGAGTACCTAATATTCTAAACTTTTTATAGTAACAATATCGCCCTTGTAGTAATTAAATCATAGTAAAGTTGCCCTTGATAATAAATAGGCAAATGCTGACTGTTAACTTTACTAAGTCAGGCTTAACGTTAGGTGCAACACTCTAAAATTTCACATTGATTTTTCACAAATATTTGATTTATTTAATTGAATTAAAGTAATTAAACACTTACTATAGTAAAAAAAAAGGTCTACTATGGTAATAATAGAGCCAGTAATTCAAGAGGACCAGACTTATTTGGGTCGAGCTTTATTTGGGTTGGGTTTAAAGTATTCTATACTAGTTTTTCTTAGTTTAGGTTATAAAGAAATAGAATCAAGAGTTTAAGGGGTTGGTTTCTTATCTTTTTTTTTTTTTACAAAAAGATTCTTAGGAGTTGAATTAAGATTTTGCGATTGGTTTGAAAGTTAATTGTTAAGTTTTAAAGTTGTAGGCTTAATTTAGCCTAATAGATTAAAAAGGTGAAAAGTTAGGGAAGAAGTTATTGGGTGATTAATTATGATAATTAGTACTTTTGATCAATTTGGTAATTGACTAATAGTACTCAACTATGTAGATTGTCTTGAATTGCACATTGACTTAACAAAAGGAATCCAAGATAAAGTATAGAGCCATGGGTAACCTTTCTAAGTATGAAAGGGTTGAGATAACCATATAATTTATTATGCCTATTAATTAGTTTAATTGTTTATAAGTGAATGTGGTAATATGACCTATGGTTTTATATTTGTTATGTTCTGTAACTCACATGTTTTGGCATTCAAATAGATTTGGCATGTTTATTAAAGTATGTACATGTGGTTTTAAAAGGAAATTCATTATATATATATATATATAAGTGCATGAAAATGTGTAATGGTGATTATATGTGTGTAAAAGTGGCATGATCATATCAAGGGTGGGAGTTCACCTTGAGTGTGTGAAGATGTGTGTAAATAAATCTAGATGGTCAGTTTCACACTATAAGACATCTGGTGTAACATTATATTTAGGACTGTTACTGTGAGATATCCAAACATTTTGGCTACTCCTTGGTACCTGTAAAGGGTGTGGTTAGGAGTCAACGACACTTCTATCATGTGTGTGAAGGGAGAATTCATAGTCTAGAAGTGAGATATAATACCTTTGGTTGGATGTTTTTATCATTGAAGGTGTGCTTGGATCAATGTGATGTGATTGATCCAATAGAGTATATGGATTCAATTAGGGAGCTTGGAGGTTCGGTAGATAGATGATTATGCTAGTGTGTTATTATATTCATGAAAATTGTTATAAGGCTGTGTGTGTGTGTGTGTGTGAGTTTGTTGATTTCAAATACATAATAAATGGTTTTGATTACTTATTTGGAGTTAATCTTATTAGTAGACATTTAATGAATTATTTTGGTTATTGAGATTTTTATCTCACTCGTGTTTATTCTTTTTATAGGACCTGACATCAAGAGCTTTAGAGGGAAAGAGTCAAGTTGAGAGTAGTGACCCTACGTATTGCCTCACAAAGTAGGTGTAATGAACTTGAGTATATAATTTTGTTGTATATAAGTTATTATAGGATTTCCTAAACCTAAATGTCTAATGCACTTGTATGTTGTGTTAAACTTGGCTAGATATGTGTAATCTTGTGATGTGTGTGTTTTTGTAATCAAGGGCTAAGGTATGGCTAAGTGCATGTATGAATATAGTTAGTGTGAAAGTGTGGGAAGTTTGACCAAATGTGTAAATATGTGTGTGAATATAATTTTTCCCAAGTTTGAAGAAGGGCAATTTACAAGCCAAACTTGTGTTCATGTGTGATATTGTTGATATACATGGTCAAGTTAGATTTTGAAATAAGTTTCATGTGGATACTTGAATCACCTCAAAGGGACAAATATGCATAAACAACACATGTCAAAGGTTCTTGTCATATGTGTTGTTTGATAACAAAATATGATACGTGCATTATGATGTATGGTGCACATGCCATGATACATGTCATAGAATGAAAAGAGGTGGCTCTGTATCATAACGTTGTGGCACATGTGCCACATATTGTGGCATATGGGTCAATTCATTCTAATATTTTTGTTTCGCTTTTGTTTTCTTCTTGTGCTTTATACATGCAATTTTTATGCTTTTGCTTTATATATATAGGCTTTTAACCCATTTAAAAGGGTTTTCCAAAAGGTTTTATGTGGGATCCCAATTCTTATGGTTTTCAACTTTTAAACCAAATTGTAAATGTGTTTGAGTTGTATGTTGTACCATAATGTCTTAAGGGCATTACATATAGAGCTCTAAAATAATAAAAAATAATAAAATGATAAATCTAAATCTAATTCAAACTCAAATCATAATATATCTAAAATCAGAAGATAATGATAAGGTCGTTTGTTTCGGATAGGCTCTAACAAAGGCTTCTACTTAGTGAAAGAGTGCTATAGATGCTTAAGAGCTAGAGCTTTGGCTAGTGATTCTAGTTCTTTGAGAAGTTCATTCAATATGTCTAAAAATTTTTGGAAAATCATTTGGCATACTAAAATTCATGAAAAGATCAAACATTTTATATGAAAAGTTTTTAAGAATGCTTTACCTTTTTTGTCTAAGCTTTTTGGGTTTAATATTGTTAATTTGCCTCTTTGCCTTTGCTATCACTCTTGTCTTGAATCTATGGAATACCTTTTCTTGTCTTGTGATTGGGTTAGACATACTTGGTTTTGCTCCCCACTTACTTTGAATCTTGATCTCTTGCTTTTTTCTCAAGTTGACCATTAGTTATATTGGTGTTTTGTTGAATATGAAATTGATGATTTTGGTAAGGGATTAATAGCTATGACTTGATGGCAAATTTGAAAATCTAGGTGTGCTTGCTTATATGGAGGATCTTTTATTGATCTTATGTTTGTTGTTAGGCAATCTGAATCCCTCTTAACATAGTTTTGGTTGGTGTGTATGTAAAGTTCCGTTTTTCACCCCAAGTATTACTTGCACATCCGTACCTTAACTTATAATTACAATAAAATAAAAATATATAGACCTTAATTTGTTTTTAAAATATAGGATCTTGACCTTGCAAAAAATAGGTTTAATAAAAAGGGCTTATAAAAGTGCATATGTACACCCACTTAATAGATAAAATAAACAATTAATGTTTTCAAAAACAAGTCATGCGTTGCGGCATATGGTACAGAGCAATGTGCTTTGTCTCTGTGTCATGTGCCGTGGCATTGTCACCATGCGCTGCGGTGAATGTATCAAATTTTGTTGTCATGACAGATTTTTGATATGAATTTCTATCATGCACCATTTTCACATTTGACATCTGATTGAAGTGATTCAAGTGCCCATACAGAACTTATAACATAATCTATATAGTAAGATAAGTTTGGATATGATCCAACGGTTTGATCATAAATTGAACATTCAGGTGTAAAAAGCTACTTTACTTTCAAAATTGAACACCCTTAGTCTTCAATTCTCATACCTTTCCTCATTAGATCACTTTGGGTCTTGAACTAAGTTCAAAAGGACCATATATGTAACATCCTGAAAATTTTAAGACTCAAATTTATTTTAAAATAAAATATCTATAATTAAATTAAAATTAAGAATAATTTGATAGAGGTTCAAAATTCAAATTTTACTAATAAAAGGTTTAGTTTTATTTTATTTTTAATCATAAAAAATTACCAAAGTTGCCCAGAGCTTTTGTTTTATAATAAAAAAAAGTTGGGCCCTTTCTTGTAATTTTTTTCACAATGTTTTAAGATCAGTTTTAAAAGGAAAAATCACGTAGAATCAAAAATAAAACAAGAAAGCAAAGGAAAGAAATGTGAGATGGATGAGAGGAAGAAGAGAGGAGAAAGAGAAAGAATGAGATTTGGATTTGGGAGGCTTTGCGGCCGTTGTAAGCTTGGGTATATGATAGGTAAACTTCATATTTCAATCCTCGTTTTTCCCTCTTAGTTTTCTTGAATTTTTAGAAGAGGTAAATTTTAAATTTTGATCCCAAAAGGTTTGTTCTTGTAATCTTTGGTTTCCTTGGGTCTTTGGGAAGTTGTTTTGAGTTTCTATGTAGTGCTATAATGTTTTGAATGGGCAATTAGATGAAAAAGGGACTTTTAGGGCAAAAATCAAACCCTAAGAGATTGGATTTCACTCTTCAATGGTTTGAGCTTATTTATTTGATTATAATTATGCTATTTGAATTCAATAGGATTTAAACTAAGCTTTGGTTTTCATTGTAATGGCTAATTGTGAAAATTGGTAATGCCAAGTGAAGGTTTTTGGTTGATTAAAAATTATATGGTTTGAAAATTGGCCTAATGATGGCTAATACATGATTTTGGTGGTTAAGTGGTATTATGTGAATGGTTGGTTTAATCTATGGATCATTTAGATGGATTATAGTTCATTGACCTAAGTTGTGTGGTATAAGTTATAGTCTCCTTTTATGCTATTTTTCATGAAAAGTGATATGGATCACTTATATATTATAAGGATTGTTAGTGGAATTTGTTTGACAATTAAGGGACAAGCTAAGTTTCATTTTGTACAAGAAAAAATCTTTTTGGTATAAAAGGTTTGAGGTAATTGGGGAATTTATATTTCTTATTACTTTGTTTAGCTATTTTTGAATAAATATTACTAGCTATCATGTATTACATGTTTTAAATGATCAAATGTAATTAATTGTATTTTATAAAGACTTATGGGGTGCTACTTGAATAATAGTGCATACATGTTTTCTATTTGATTAACAATAATGTTTTTATGGAAACGAGGTTGTTTACATGCATTGTAATTATAGAGAATGGAAGTTGCACTTGAAGAAATGTAATTGGGTTAAGAAAGGTTATATGATGATATGTTGTGAGGGTAGCTCGAAACTTTATATGAGCATATGCTACTTTTCTCATGATATAATGCCTATGACTCTCATCCAGGTCAAAAGATATACATAAATCTTCCCATATATATTTTTTTGCTTCTTCAAGCTGTGGGTCATTTTTCTATCTCCAGTCTGCAATGCAATAGGGAACATAATGACGAGCTAAGACCCCTATGTAACTGACCAACTGAGGAGACTTAACTAATTGGCCCCTATCATTCCAATTTATTGGTAATTTATGACCAGCTGCTCGAGCCCGTATTACTGCTTTCATAATAATTTTACCCCGTTTAACCTCCTTGAATGCTTCTTTTTTAGTGGGTGGAGTATTACCACTGTTCTCAGGTAGGGTAGCCATATACCTGAAAGGAAAAAAGTAAATTTTTAGCAACAAAAAAAATATTTAACAACTAAAAATAAATTTTTAATAATTAAAAGGAAATTTAAATAAAGAACTTACAAGTATTAAAATTTATTTTTTCTTTTTTTCTTTTGTGTGTTCTACATATCCCTCATCAATCCAAATCCTTTCCGCGTGATCTTCTCTAATATAGAAGGCATTATCCCTAGTTCAAACATCAAATGTCCGTGATGTTCCCATGAAAGGGTCATCCTCAACATTAAAATCTTCATCCTCTTCATTACCCACTATTTTATTTGTTAAAAGAACAATCGACCAATTTTTATATGCTGGATCTGACACATAAAACACTTGTCGAGCTTGTGATGCCAAAATGAATGGTTCATCTTTATGAGCCACCTTATTAAGATCTACTTGAATAAAACCTAACTCGTCAATTTGAAAGCCATTTTTATTTTCAACCCACGTGCAACAAAAGACAGGTTCACGAAACTTGATATAATCCAATTTCCAAATGTGCTCTATAATCCCAAAATATGACATCATTGCATAGATTGGGTTCTTGTCTTTAAAACTAATACATGCATTGATTGAGCTTTAAGCGTTACAACACTATTTTGCATAGTGCTCCGAGATTCTTGGCTTTTCATATAAAATGTAAAGTCATTAATTACATAACCTGTATAAGAAAATACTTCAAATTCGGGACCCTTAGCCAAAAACCTCAACCTTTCTGATGGGTGAGACTCCTCAGAGATGCGAGCTCTAAACCAATATATAAAGTGTCAATTGTGATACGTTGCTAGCCATGTTTTATTTTTATCTTTATCCTGACTCTTAAATATTGCCTTGTGTTCGTTGATATATGGTTGAACTTCCTCAGTGTTGTGTAAAACATACAAGTGAACTTGCTCCCATTGTATCTTGTCTATGCTAATGAGTTTCTTCCCAATGATTCCACCCTATTCACCTATGGTGTCTTTTGTGTACTTTGGCAACCCAATGGCATCCACATTAGAGAGATATCCAGTGCATAATTCAACTACTTCTTCGTGATATACCTCTCAACAATACACCCCTCGGGCCAACTTCAATTTTTTACATATCCTTTTAATACTTTCAAGTAATACTCTACTAGGTACATCCATCTCAAATAAGCGGGGCCACACAACTTTATCTCTTTAACTAAGTGAAATGATAAATGAACCATGATGTTAAAGAACGAAGGCGGAAAATACATTTCCAGCTCGCTTAAAATCTTAGCTATTTTATGTTCTAGCTTTGGTAATTTTTTTGGGTCAATCATCTTGCTACAAATTATCTTAAAGAAGAAACAAAATCTAGTAATCGTGGCTTACACCTTCTTCGGAAAATGGATCATATACCAACCGACAATAAATTTTCCATGATGATATGACAATCATGAGTCTTGAGACCTATTATTTTGAGGTCTTTCATGGATACAAGGCTACTTACATTTGAAGAATATCCTTCTGGCACTTTAACTTCATGCAAGAATTCACAGAAAGCTAATTTTTCTTTCTAGACAAGGTGTGAGCTGCTGGAGGTAAAAAAGTATGTTTTCCCTTCCTCTCTGGTGCCAACTCTTCTCTTAACCCCATGCTAATCAAATCCATCCTTGCATTAATACCGTCTTTACTCTTTCTTGAAATGTGGAGTAATATGCCAACAAGACTATCGCAGACATTCTTTTCGATGTGCATTGCATCCAGGAAATGCCTATCATCTAGGGTCTCCTAGTATGGTAGCTCAAAGAATATGGACTTCTTTTTCCAACCATTCTTAACAATCTTACTTGCAAATGGTTTTCCAAATTCAATATTTAAATCTTTGACCTTTTCAAAGAGCCGCTCACTAGTTAATGGCATGGGAACTCTACCCTTCTCTGGGTGGCCATTAAAGGCCTTCTTCAGTCATCGGTAATGATGTGTTTGTGACAAAAATTGTTGATGACTAATGAAGACATTCTTCCTACAATGTTCCAACTGTACTGAACAAGTGTGCTCCTCACATACTGGACATGTATCTCGTCCTTTGATACTGTACCTAATAAATTGCCATAGGCAGGAAAGTTATTTATGGTACCAAACAACATTGCTCGTAGGATGAAATGTTCTTCTCTATACCCATCATAAACTTCCACACCTGTCTCCCACAAAATCTTTAGATCTTCAATCAAAGGAAACTAAGTACACATCTATATCATTTCCTAGTTGTCAAGGCCCAGAAATCAACAATGACAGCATCATAAATTTGTGCTTCATGCATAATACTGGAATGAGGTTGTAGATCATCAACATAATCGGCCATGTACTATAAGTACTACTTTGCATGCCATGTGGGTTCATTCCGTCAGTGGCTAGTGCAAGGCGTAAGTTTCTATCTTCAATCCCAAACTTAGGGTAGATAAGATCAAACTTTTTCCATTGAGGAGAATCTGCAAGGTGCCGTAGCTTGCCATCCTTAATTCTCTCATCAGCATGCCATGTTAAGTGTTTAGTATCTTCTGCAATGCTGTATAGGTGTCTAAATCTTGGTATGATTGGAAAATACCACAATGTCTTCGCTGGGCTACATCCATTTCTTTTGTACCGTGATGTATCACATTTTGGACACTTATAAAGCTTGAATACTCTTTCTAAAAGAGGACACAATCATTAGGTAGAAGCTCGTTGTACTCAAGTAACATTTCATATTAGAGTTTAAGCAAATCCGTGAAACTCTTATCGCTCCATCTATTCGCTGCTTTTAGGTTGTATAGTTTCAAAATAACTGATAGTTTTGTGAATTTTTTATAACCGGGGTATAATGGTTTATCAGCATCACTTTTCAATCTCTCAAACATCTCAGGACAGTCCTTAAGATCCTCTTCAATCACATCAATCATTTCATCAAGACGGTCAACATCATATATCCTACTAGGTACCTTAGAAAGGTTAAGAAACCGCTTAAGGGAGGAGTGATATTTGTTATACTATCTTAGAGTATTGAAGTGGTCAATACTTAGGAAAGGTAGACAAGAGTGAAAGGCATGATGTTAGTGGAAATTCACTAATAGGGAGGTGTGGACTTGTGATATTTTATGACACACTGCCAGTACTTAGTGTTGCCTTTCATATTATGAGCTCAGTGCACTAAAGTAGTTAGTAGATTGAGTGTTCGACACCTTTCAGTGGGGGAGGGAATCTAACATTTGAAGTGTGAGGTTGAGTGCCTAGGCCAAGGTAGCCCTCATATGGAGAGTAAGCTGGGCTGGCTCTAGGAAGGAGTTAGCGTCAACTGCTCAGGATCCACGTCAAAGGAACACAAGTAGTTAGGTGGATTTGATCATGCCTTAGATTATATTTTGTGTTTGTAGAGGTACAAGTGAGTATAATGTTTACCTGCAAGCTAAAGAGTACCAGGGGACATTCTATCAGTTAGGAAAGGTCATACCAGCCTATGTCATGCTTTTATGCATTTTAAATGATTAAATTATATGTTATGTTTAATCTATTATTCATTCATTTAACTATGGCTTACTTTATAAAGTTATGCATTTTAAATGATTAAATTAAATGTAGATTTCTCTGTTATTGACACTATGGTTGTCTCATCTCTTTCTTTTCAATATTTTCAGGTCCAGACAAAGGATCCAATAATGGATGGGAAAAGGAGAAGAGCTAGGGATTGTTTGTGGATTGTAAAGAATTACAACCCCTTTCTTTTGAGCAAATATATTGTAATGTATTTAGGATTAGGGTTCTAGTAGGATGTGATTATATATATGTGTGTGAATATGTGTGGATTGTATGGCTTTATATGAATTTTTGTTTGCTTGTAGATTTGTGACTAGGAAACTTAGTTATTGTATGTGGTTTTGATGGATTTATTTGGTAGATTAAGTTTTCAATACAAGAAAATATTTATTTTGGTATATATGTGATTCTACAAGTAAATGTAAAATAGTTGCATTGCGAATGATATGTTATAAGCAAACATACACCTTAGATACAGAGAGTGGGAGTGTGGGCCTCACAGGGATCTCTGAACCAAGTGAAAATATTTAGCATGTATATTCATATACATATATGGTATTTGGAATAGTTTTTTGCCACTCTTGTGTGATTTATAAATTTTAGGGGCTTAGGGTTCATTTTAGGAAATGTCACTCGGGTGGTCAAATTTTGATATAAGGGATTTTTTCATCATTTAAATTTTCTATCAGGTACTGCTCCTCTTATTTGACGTGTCTAAAGTATTCTCACAGGTTTGTGACCATTAGGATGAGATTTGGATAATTTTGAAAATAGTTTTTTTTTTCAAAAAGGTGCGCTTTTGCATCTGGGTGCCCAAATTTCAATTCGACCATTGGATTTTCTTGAATTTGGGTCATAAGTAAAAAATTTTATAATCTTCGTGTGAGCTTTGGGAATCACCTTGATTGGAAGTCGAACAGAAAAACAGCACGCTCTAGAAGTTGGTTCGAAAATGCTATCATGACAGCAACCATTGTTGAGGTTGGGATGTGCACAAATTTTGATCCAACTGTTAGATTTTTTTGAAATTTAGTTCACTTATAGTACTCTTTGAATATGATATGTGGCCTCTACAATCACTCTGATCGAAGGTCAGATGACGAAATGGTATACTCTGAAAGTTGGTCTGAATGTTCTGTCATGATAGCAAAAAATGACAAACTTGTGACATGTCTAAATTTTAATCCGACCGTTAGATCTTTTTGAAATTTAGTGCACCACTAGTAATAATTAAATTGACATTTGAGCTTTAAAATCACTTCAATCAGAGGTTGAATGGTAGAACAGAGCATTTTGAAAGTTGGCTTGGGAGGGCTGTCATGACAGCAATTTAATGCTATCATACTAGCATCTTTTTACCCTGCTTTCACCTAGTTTGCTTCCGTGTACTATAGTAGAACCTATAAATTTTTCTAAAAGTTTTAAGTGTTTATTTTGTGATGGTGTTATTGGTTTAGTGATTTAAATTATTTATTTCCTAAATTGGTTTTATGATTAACTCCTTAACCACAATTAGTTTTTTTAAATTGTGTGATTTTTGGATAACACTCGGGGCAAGTATTACAATATACACCTGATTGACATATTATATCACATATATTGTAAGCACAATTTGACATCTCAATTCCATATTATACACTTATGGTCTTACATGAGGCACATCACATAATCACATAAACACAAATACACTTGTTCTACTTTTAACCATCTGACTCCCACATATAGGGTTAGGCCTCACTATATAGTCAGAAATCACAATTTTACTTGACTTACACAAATGAGGCTAAGCCTTATCATTTAATCAAGTTTCACATAAATTCACATTAGCACATGTAACCTCTTCCTATATCCACTCGATACATGAGAAAGTTAACCCTTACCACATTAATCATAACAATTAGTAATCAAAGAATTTGTTTGAAAAGATTTAGCCAAAGATTTGTTTTGCAAAATCACTAAAGTCATACCATATCAAAGCATTATACAGCAGAAAGCAAAAAGTTACATTCGTATCACTAATTGCATGCCTTAAAAATTAGGAAATTAGATTGAAAAATGAGCCATGTGCTATGGCGTGTAATACATGCACCGCAGAGCCAGATGCCTAAACTATTTGTAACATGTACCGCAGCATGAGACACCGTGCACTATGGCAAGCCAATCTAAAATTTTTGTTGTCATTTTGACAATAAAATGACAAACTTCTAGCGTGCGCCGTTTTCATATATGATATTTGATCGGAGTGATTCAAGTGCCTACACGAATCAAACAGTGCCTATACTCAATGATCATAAACAGAAATTGTACCTTTTCCTACGTGATTGCAAAAACTCAGCCAGAAACTATAGATTTCTACTTAATCCCCTTAACTCTACCCTCTGTGTATTGCCTCACTATGTGACCCAACTTGCCACACTTGAAGCAAGCCTAGCACCTTTTTGGATGAGATCAGCCATAAATGTTGTACTGGGGTGTCCTTCCAGTACTTAAAGTCAGTGTTGGAACATTCAGTGCTTGCCTTAAAGACTGTGAAGGTCCAATTCTCATACCCCTACTTCTCTGCAATGACCCTCTCTACATAGGTCGGGACTGAGATCTTCTAATAAAACCTCTCCTTCTCGAAGAACTAGAATTGCCACTATTGAACCCAAGCCTCTTTGAAATTTTTCCTGTCGGACCCAAAGGGGATAAGAATCTTCCTATACTGCCTTGTCTCCTCTCGACATCTACCTCTCTACCACATCTCGCTACTACTCTCAACTTGTGGCATATCTCCTCATAAGTTATCACATCTAACAATGCTATTTGTTGGCGATACTTAGGTCTCATCTTTTTCAGTAACCACTTAGCTTTCCATTTTGTATCATTGCTGTATTGGAGGTATGTGGAATAAGTCGATAATAAGTCTTCTTATGAACTCCTATTTATCGAGTTCTCCCTGCCTGAATGCATGAAATCCTTCTTCCTTTGGTTCTAAATGAGACTAGGAAGTACTGATCAAAGAAAACTTTCTTGAATTCATCCTAACTCAACCGACTACCACCTGAAGGCCTCATGGATTCCTACCACCTCTTGGTAGCACTAATTAGTTGTACCATGGTTAGGATAACCTTCTGCTTAGGGGTACAAATAACCACCTTAAAGATAGTTTCCAATCACTTAATCCACAGCTCTGCTTCCCTCTCTCTCATACTACCGTCGAAGGTTGACAGGTTGAACTAAACAAACATCTTTCAAGCATGACCAATTGCTGGATCAATGCATGGAATCTCTTACTTGCTACCCAAACCCTGAGATGGTCTAGGTTTATTGTGTGCTTCCTCATGCATTAGAATATTCTAAGCCTTAACTCTCTCTTCCTGCTCTCTACCTCTCAAGATCGTGTCATGATCCCTAACAGTTTGCCTTATATCTACCACCATATCTTTGAGTTGCTCAAGTAGCTCATCATGTTTATCTCTTTGCGGTTGAACTTGTTGAACTTCTAGCTCCTACTCCTCCTTAACAACCTGTCTAGGCACAGCACTTCTAGCATGAGCGCCTCTCTTTATACTGTAATATTTTCTCCCCTTTTAATGACAAAAAATAAGAAACACAAAGGACATTAGAGAAAGAGTTGTGTAATGAACAATTGTAAGTTGCCACATTTGATCTAGAATGAATGCATCAGAAAATCACCACAATCAGGTCTTGAAACTCAAGAAACTGATACCAAAATTGTAACCTCCTACTATATTCGTTTGATGTAGGAGAAAGTTAACCCTCACCAAATTAATCATAACAATCAGCAATTAAATAATTTGTTTAAAAATCTTTGGCCAAAGATTTGTTTTGCAAAATCACTAGTCATACCATGTCAGAGCATCATACAGCAAAAAGTTGCATTCACATCACTCATTGCATGCCTTAAAAATTAGGAAATCAAGTTGGAAAATGAGCCATGCACCGTCGTGTGTAATACGTGTACTACAACATGTGGCACAAAGCCATACACCTAAACTTTTTGTGACATGCACTGCAGCATGAGATGCTGTGTGCCACGGCGTGCCAGACTAAAATTTTTGCTGTCATTTTAATAGCAAAATGACAAACTTCTGGCATGTGTCGTTTTCACATAAGACGTTCGATCGGAATGATTCAAGCGCTCACATAAAGCTTATCTCATAAGCTAGCTAATGTGATAGTTCGGACATAATCTAACGATCCAATCAAAATTTAAACACCCGAGTGTAAAAAGTCACTTTTTTTGAAAATTTTGCACACCCAAGCACTCAAATCAATCCCTTTCTCTTGTTAGACCACATAAGGCTTGAACCAAGTCTAAAAGGACCTATTACACCTGATTAACCACAACATAATACATATATACACATATACCAAAATTTGACCACTCAACCGTCAAATTTCACATTTCTCAACTTTTTATAATTTGTTACAATTTGACACAACTTGGCTTTTTCTCAACACATATTTTGATTTTGCCAATGGATGTGCCCTAGCTGAGCCAAGTTGTGCTCTTGTGTTTTCTCCTTCCTCCTCTTTTGATTTTTCACGCAGAACACAAACTGATAAAGTCAGAATTTTGGCCATACACTACAGCACACGTAGCCTCCCGTCAAGGTGTATAGCATAGAGATGCCAAAATCGTGCTTGATTACCTTTGTGTGCTGTGATGGATTGTCCACACACCACAGCAGGTGGCACAGAGGGCTTTTCTTCACTTTTTCCTCCTCTTTCCTTGCCTAGATGGCCAGACTTCAATCCGAACCCACATCTTAGGTTGAAATTATAATTGATTACACCAATTAGACCCCTCTGACCACATACTTCTTCAACTCACTAATCACATGCATTAGGCTAATTAATCATGCTTAATTTTATTGAATGTTACACATTGCATGCAAGCGACGAGTTGGGTCTCACATATGATATGTCATGCCTCATAAAAGCCATAACAATATAATGCATTTTACACATGATTTAGCATGTAATCATACTTGAAATGTCCTAGAACATAGAAAACAACTCTCTTAAATAGATAATACCTAATTGTCTAACTTTTTTCTTTATGAATCATTCCGATGCATTTCAGAAAAGTCAAGATTTATGAAGTAATCCCTCCAAAAACAACTTATAATAATTCCGAAGCTTAAGTTAGTAAAAGATTCAAATATAACAGAATTAAATCTAAATTATCACAACTCATTGAGATTTACCATTCCTAATTCCCTTTTTATAAAAGTGAATTGTTCTTCAGTTAGAGGTTTGATGAATATATTGACCAACTATTCAGTAGTTGGAACAAACTCCAGCACAATATCCTTCTTTTGATTATGATCTCTTATATCAATGTGCTTAGTTCTTGAGTATTGGACAGGATTCTTAGCCAAATTGGTGGCACTTGTGTTATCACATCTAATTAAAATCTCCTTGAGATGAACTCCTAAATCTTTTAATTGTTCTTTTAGCCACAATATATGTGCACAATAGCTTCCAGTAGCCAAATTTTTTTTTCACATAAGGAAAGGGGCACAGTATTTTGTTTCTTATTGAACCATGATATTATTGAGCCTCCAAAGAATTGACACATTTTACTTGTGCTCTTTCTATGTGTTTTGTATCCACCATAGTCAGTAGTTGAATAAGTGATCAACTTAGGCTTTCCTCTTTTAGGGAACCAAAGTCCCAGTTGTGGTATTCCATTCAAATACTTGAAGATTCTTTTCACAGCCTTTAAATGAGATCCTTTTATATTTGATTGAAATCTTACACGCATATAGATACTAAACATAATATCATCTTTACTGGTAGTGAGGTATAATAATGATCCAATCATTTGCTTGAATTTAGCTTGATCCTCTTTCTTCCCTTTTTCATCCTTATCCATCTTGATTGAACCATTCATAGGAATATTGCTTGGATTAGAATTCTCAAATCTAAACTTCTTTAGTAGCTCATGACTGTATTTAGTTTGACTTATGAAGATCCCATCTCTCATTTGCTTGATTTGCAATCTGAGAAAGAAATTTAGCTCTCCCATCATGGACATCTTGAATTCACCTTGCATAATCTTAGCAAATTTCTCACAAAGCACTTCATTGGTAGTTCCAAAAATAATATCATTAACATATATTTAAACTACTAAGATATCACTACCTTTAATAGAATAGAGTTTTATCCACCATTCCTCTTTTGAAATTATTATCAAGTAAGAAGGTACTTAACTTATCATACTAAGCTCTTGGAGCTTGTTTTAGTCCATATAAAGCCTTCTTTAGTTTATAAACATGATTTGGCATTGATAGATCTTCAAATCTTAAAGGTTACTCTATATAAATTTTTTTCATTGATTAGTCCATTCAGTAATTCACTTTTAACATCACATTTGATATAGTGTAAAATATTTAATGCATGTAAAAGCAAGTAAAAGTCTAATAGCCTCAAGTCTAGCAATAAAGGTAAAGGTTTCATCATAATTAATATCCTCTTATTGATTATAACCTTTAGCTACTAGCCTAGCCTTATTTCTTACCATAATACTAGTTTCATCAGGCTTAATTCTACAGATCCATTTCATCCCTATTACAGGATGATTACTAAGTCTAGGCACTAAGTCCTAAACTTGGCTTCTTTCAAACTGGTTTAACTCTTCTTGCATTGCTATAAGCCAATATTCATTAGATAAGACTTCTTTGATGTTAGAAGGTTTAATATTAGAAAGAAATGCACTGAAATGGAATACTTCTCGAAGTGAACCTCTTGTTCTAACTTTATTACTAAGTTTTACAATGGCTTGATCAATAGGATGTGACTTGCTATATCTCTAACTTTTTAGAAGATTATTTGTCTGTCCATTTTGATTATTAGTTATGGTATCTTTGTTAGTTTGATTTTCTTCCTTTTCAGTTTGTGAGAGACCATCAAGAGGAAGATTTATGGTTTTTTCTTCCTTGTTCTCATTTGATAAGGATTCATCAAATCTAACATGAATTGACTCTTCAATAGATAAGGTTCTTTTATTAAAGACTCTAAAAAATTTGCTTCTATTGAAATAACCTAGAAATATAGCTTCACCTCTCTTAGAATCAAACTTATCTAGATTATCCTTCCCATTGTTAAGTACAAAACACTTACAGCCAAATACATGCAGATATGAGATATTAGGCTTCCTTCCTTTGGAGAGCTTATAAGTTGTGTTGTTTAGAATAGGTTGTACATAGCTCTATTTGTGATGTAGCAAGCAGTACTCATGGCATCTGCCTAGAAATATTTTGAGAGTTTTTTCTCATTTAGCATAGTCATTGCCATCTCCTTTAAGTTTCTATTCTTTCTTTTTACTACTCCATTTTGTTGAGGAGTTTTAGGAGTTGAGAATTTATGACTTATTCCCTGTTCTTCACAAAACTCAATGAAGTTAAAATTATCAAATTCTACACCATAGTTACTCCTTATCTTTACAATTTTCAAACTCTTTTCATTTCATACTTTGGCTACAAATGCCACAAAATAGTCAAAAGTTTGGTCATTGTGAGACATGAAGATAGTCCATGTGAATCTAGAATAATTATCAATAATAACAAAAGTATAGAGATTACCCTTTACGTTTTTTATCCTTGAAAGACTAATTAAGTCTATATAAAGCATCTCAAAAGGTCTTGAGGTAGAAACTACATTTTTGCTATGAAATGTCGTCTTGTTTTGCTTTCCCTCCATACAAGCATCACACAACTTGTCAGCTTTGAATTTGATCTTTGGCAGCCCAATTACAAGATCTTTCTTAACCAACTTGTCTAATTGCTTTATGTTAACATGAGCTAATCTCTTATGCCATAGCCAATTTTCATCATTCATAGAGATTAGACACTTTGTATTCAAGGACTTATCATCACAAAGCTTGATTGAATATACATTATGAACTCTTTTCCCTTTTAAGATGGTTTTTATTGATTATTCATCTCTCACAATGTAATGCACAAAATATAACCTCGTAACCTTTATCACATAATTGACTTATGCTTAAGAGGTTATGTCCTAATCCATTAACTAAATAAGCATTATCAATGCATAGAGAGTTAAAGGAATTCTTACCAATCTTACCTATACCAAGAATTCTTCCTTTTTCATTGTTTCCAAAAGTGACAGTCCCACTATCTTTAGTTGCTACCATATATAGGAACATGGAGCTATCACTAGTCATATACTTGGAGCAGTCGCTATCTAAACACTATTTTTTATTTGTGGCTCTCCTTGTTACTTGAACAAATGTCAAGTTTTCTTAGGTACCCAAATCTATTTAGGTCTTGATGGATTAGTAGACCCCTTTAGAACCCACTTCACATTTTTACTCAACTTTTATTTCCTATGGATACATGACTTAGTCATGTGCCCTTTCTTATTGTAGTTAAAATAAGTGCACTTAGCTGAGTTAGTCATAATAGCAACAACAAAGAAATTCTTATAATACTTTTGTTTTTATTTAGGTTTCTAGCCTATACCAGCTTTATCAAAAACATTTCTTTGTTAGCTCAAAATTTTGTTCATATTATCTTTACCCTTAACAAATTTAGTAAGAATATTTTTTAAATCTTCTCAGAAATATAAAGGGAATAATCTACACAGTAAGTTTCATTCTTCAAGACACAGATATTCTTTTTTAAAGCTTCATTTTTGCTTTAAGAGTCATATTTTCCTTTTTAGAAATAGCGAGCTTCTTTTTAAGTTGGGTAAGATTTTTCATGAGCAGAAAAGATTCATTGTGTAATTCTTGAAAAGCAATTTTTAATTCCTTAAAGATAAAATCAAATTCAAAGTCAGAGTTAAAGTTAGAGTCATTTACTTGATCAAAGTTGCTTTTAGCTAATAGACAAAGGTCTATCTCTTTTTCTTCTATTGATTCCTTATCATTGTCACCTAAATTGAAGAGAGATATGCCTTAAATTTCTTCTTATCATACTTGTAACTCTTACTCTCTTATTTTAAGGGACAATTAGCCTTGATATGTCCTGGCTTCTTACATTTAAAGTAAATGATTTCTTTGTCTTTCTTCTTTGAGAATTTCTTGTTGAATCTCTTGTTCCCAAATAATTTGCCAAACTTTTTAATAAACATAGCCCTTTTCTCATCAGAATCTTCACTATCACTAGTCTTAGAGTCAGTATCTTCCTTTAATACTTTAAGTGCCAGTGATTTCTTCTTCTTCTCAGCATCCTCCTTTAGTATTAATAGTCTTCCATCATGCTCGACAAGACTTGCAAATAATACTGCTATAGATCTCATATAGCCACTTTTTACTGCTTTAATGGTAGTGATTTTTGGTTACCATTGAGCATGAAGACTCTCATAATTTTTTTGACTTACTCCTTTTATGTATAGGTCTTTCCAAGTATTGTAAGCTCATTTATCATATGTATATATTTCACTTGCATTTCCTTGATGCTTTCTCTAGGCTTCATCTTGAAAAGCTCATATTCTTGAGTCAGCATGCTCATCTTTTTTTCTTCAACTCCTTTAGTGCCCTTATGTGTAACCTTTAGAGCATCCCACATTTCCTTTACTGTTTCTAGATTGCTAGCATAAAAATATTCTTATTAACTTAAGGCATTTGCTATGATTAATTTTTCCTTAAAATTGAGTAGCACAAGCTTCCCTTCCTTTTCTATAAACTCACTCCTTACTTTTCTTAGTTGTTGTCCTTTTATAGTTTTCATTAGAATATATTAACCATTTTTCACAATCTCCCACAAATCAAGGTCTGAAGCCTTAAAGAACAACCTCATCTTTCTCTTTTAGAAGGTATAGTTTTCACCATTGAATCTTGGAGGCCTATTAATCTTAGCATCTTTTGGGAGAACATTATCATCAAAACTAGCTATAGGATACTCTTAGACTGTTAAGTCCTTGATCAAGGGTCCAAGCTTTGATACCAAATGTTGGATAGGCTATCACCTAAAGGTGATAAATTAGGTGACACTTAATTTTAAAAACTTAAAGAGTGAAAGACTTGAGTAAGAAGGAAAGAGATGAGACATACAAGATTTATACTAGTTCAAACCAAACTTGGCCTATGTCTAGTCCTCAAAATCATACTTGAGATTTCCAACTGAAATCATAAGCTTTAATGGGTGCTTGCCACCACGGTACAATTCACAATACTTAACTTGCCTTGATTCACTTAACAATCCTTGCTACAATCTAACAAGTTGTTACAAACATTTGAAAAACACCTTTTTAAGATTTTAGATAAGTAAAAAAAACTTTCATAAAAAAGCTCTCTTCAAGAGTAGATAAATTACAAATGAAAGCTTATAAACTCGTGAGAGTTTTTTCACAAACTTTATCAAGAATGATAAATAAATGCTAAATATTTAAGCACAATTTGAAAGCTTTTTAAATGCTTAGATAAAGAAAATTTCACTCAAGGATCAAAATTTCTGTTCTAGACTTGAATTGTATTACATATATAGTTTTGGCAGTTGACTGACTATTGGAACAATGTTTCTAGCTATTGGTGACATCTCTTGCATGCAACCTTATGCATCACACATGAAATGGCTAGTATTAAAGTTCCAAATATGCATATGTGACAATTCAGGCATAAACCTTAGGATATCTCACGTGTGTTTTAGAGTATATGGATATGCAACCTATTTTGAGTAATAAAACTTGCGTGCAACACTCTTGCTCTCACGCATGGTTTGGCTGGTAGAATGCCAAGCCTAAATTATATGTGACAAAACTTGTATGGAACTAATATGCTATCACGCATGGAATGGCTTGTTTCAAACCCAAACCATTCAGGAAGATAGATCACACGTGGAATACAATAACACTCATGCGTGAAATGGCACATTGCAAAACTTAAACCATTCTAGGTTACTGATAAGTCACATTTATTATATACTTTTCCTTGTTATTATTAACTAAAAATTATGTTATATTTACCCAAATTGCACACTTATTGCATTAATTGTGAAAAATCGCCTAAGCGTAGGATTCTATGCAAAGGCATTTTGGTAATAAAATTGAACTTTTGAAAAAATGTTTGAGAAAATTTTCCAAGATTTATTTTTAGTCTAAAAGAACAATGGTCTAATTGGATTTGTCAAACTCATTTTATATTGAGAGTAATTAATTTCACAAGTTGACTGTTTTGGAAAGTCAAAGTTTCGGGTTGGCTTGTTTTCTTGCACTTGGGCTAGGTCATTTTTGTGCATGTGTGGGCTTATAATTTTTAGGCTATATAGCATGCCCCTAACACCCCTAACATTTTTGTGCATTGTGCCACATATTTAAGAATTAATTTTAATTGAAAATGCAAATTATTATCCATATATTTTGAACTTTGATCTTGTGTGTCACATTTATTTGTGTAGGGTTACACACCTTGGATTTGGCACATGAGGACTATTGGATCAAAATACTAGATAAGTCAAGAGGTAAAACACTTGATTTTTAGTGTTCAAATATAAGCCTTGCATGGTCTTACATATATTATACCATACTTTCATTCTACTTACTCTCTCTCTTAATTTTCCATTGTCTTTAGCTTTATTGAATTCAATTAAGACCATTTTCATTTGAATTTTCGTCTATTTTACTATAGTAAATAATAAAGTTACCCTAACTCATTTTTTCACCCATATGCTTAAAACTAGAGTTGGGCCCATTCACCTTAGCCTTGAATCAAACTACCTTAATTTCATTTTTAGTATTCATTCTTCCATTCACTCTCAATTTTTAGGCCCCAACCTTCTCTGTTCTCTCTCACTTTTCTTCATGTTCTTTATCTTTATCTTCATCTTCTCTCCTCCATATCTCATGATCTAACTATCAAAATCTTAATTTGACTCCACCATTCTTCTTCTACCACCACACTCTTCAAGTTCTTAGTTTGGCTTCAAAATCCTCAAGATGTTCATGAGTATGGTTCAATCATGGTGGAAGGATTGTGCTCAAATGGGTTCTAAGATGACTAAAGGCTAAATCAACAAGGAGTGCTAGGAGGGAAGGATACTAGAGAAGTCTTGAAGTGCCTCAAAGAAGGTTAAGAGTTATGGCTACTCTCTATTAAACCTAAGTTAATATAACCTTGTTCTTAAAATTGGGAGCATTGTTATATCTTGTTTTTATTGATCAAAATTGGTATTTAACTTGTTAATTTAGCATTTTTTTCTACTTAATTTTCCTTTGTGTAGTTGCTGAAAATTTTCTCCAATACATTGTAATTCATATAAATATATGTTTTATGTGTGTTGAATGTGTCTTACATTGGCTATGCATAAATATGTTTGTTGATAAAATGTCTTGCGTGAAAAATTATGCATTAGACTTATCATAGGCTGAGCTACACATAAAGGGAACCTAAGGAGAATTTTGATCACTTTATACTTAACTAAAGAATTGATTAAGGACTTGTACAAAATTATGCAAGGACTTAGTTAATTGAATTGGTTAAGAAGGTACATTTATATAAAATTGTGCAAGGGATTTAATTTAATCAAGAGAGTAAAAATTAACTTAAACCTAATTAAAAAGAGTAGACAAGGAATCTAGCATCCCACAACTCTTATGACTATACTTTAGAAAGGGTTAAAATACTCCCATTTCCATTTCACTAGTTACTTAGATTTTTAATCAAATCTGTCCACTTAGTTTAATTAGCTAAAATCAATGAACTCTTGGTCAGTTTAGCTCACCAGTTTAACCTTAATTAACTTTTTTAGCCTCCTCAGTGAAGAATGACCTAGGTTGCTACTAGTACTATATTAGTGTCAGCTTAGCTATTTTGGAGTGTAAGCGACATATGCTATTAAGATTTGGCACCGTTACTAGGGCGGTAAGGCTAGGTTTATTTAAGCTTAATTAGTATTTTTGTTTCATTTTTATTTCTATGTGTTTTTATTAATTTTTGTGAATTTTTGTGTGTTTTATTGGCTTAGATTTCAAAAAGAGTATAAAACTAATTTTCTTTGTTTCTCCAACTTTATAGACAAATTGCAAAAATTCATTTAGAATTGCTTTGTGAGAGAAAATTATCAAATTTGGTAGGTTGTAATATTATTTGTTAATTTGATTTCTACCAAATTTCATGATTTTTGGACTTATAATTTTCTTTTCGCACGTTTTTAAAGCCAATAAGGTTAGGTTAAATTGCCTATTTTGGAGAAATCTAAAGCACTGAGGCAACTTGTCTAGTGCATATTTCTTTATGTACTTGTTCAAATTAGGTCATTTTTGCTCATTTTGCTCTTTGTTATCTTAACTATAACTTTTGTGTTAAGTGTTTTTAGTTTTAGAGTCCCTAACATTTTTTAATTTGAGAAAAAATTTCACTGGGTCATTTTGGAGGAAATTCTATCTCCAGAGTGCTGAAGCCCAACTTTAATGAATTACTTGGAAGTTTTTGTCAAGCAAAAAATTTTGAACTTTTAGCATGTTGTTGCTCTTTATCACCCCTATTTGCATGTAATTTTTTAGGTTGATTGGACGAGTGGATTGCTCTAGGGAGGCTAGACAAGCTACTAGTCACGAAAACAGGACACATTTTCTAGCATTAAACCTTCATGAGTATTTCTAAACTACACTCATATTAATTTTGTTTCTAAACTCTAGCTAGCTGTTAATGGTGTTTTTCTTAGTTGTAATTTGTATTTTTTTGTGTTTAGTTTTTTAAAAAAAATTACTTTTTTTTTGCATTTTTTAGTCTTAAGTCTTCTTTTCTTGCTTGAGTCCTAAACAAATTCTGTTTTAGATTATTTTTAATTTTTTTTAGTGTTTCTTTCTCATTTTTTTGGTGTTTTTCATTTTCTTGAGTCATTGATTTTTACTTTTTATTTCTCTTCTGGTGCATGACCCATAGGGATCCAAGGGAACATGTTTCACTTGATCCTGAAATTGAAAGGACCTTACGGCGAATTAGGAGAGAACAAAATTTTATTTCTTTTAATTCTAATATGCAAGATCCCAATTTTAGTATTTTAGGACAACTTGGTATACCTCAAAATTTTAATAATGAAGTGCAAAACTCACCCTAAAACCTTGTCCAATAAGGGGACTCAAAATGCTAATGTGGGTGCACCTCATGTAAATCAAGGGCAATGCTGAGTTGCTCCTAATGGAAATGGCAATGGGAAGCCCCACAATAATGGGATGAACGACCATCAAAGGAGTCAATTTAATAGAGGGGGAGAAGGACATTATAACTCCCTCGATGAAGTCTCAATTAGGCAATTGACTACACCCAATTGGCATGATAATCCATATGATATGTATGTTCCCCTAAATGATGTAGGTTTTGAAATTAAGCATTCTTTTATGCAATCATTGCTAAAATATCATGGATTGCCTAATGAGGATGTTCATAGATTCTTGCAGTCCCTATCTCTTGTTTGTGGTATAATGAAACTAATGGAGGTACATGTAGATGAAGTCTTTCAAGCTAGATTGTTTGCTTTTTGTCTTAAGGGTAAAGCAAAAAATTAGTACATGAATCATCCTCCTTATATTAAGGTACATATATGGGACCAACTTAGAATACTATTTCTTGAAAAATTTCTTCCTTCTTCTAAATTATGTAGCATGAAAAAAGGGATCATTAGTATGGTACAAGGCTTTGATGAGTCTTTCTATGAGTACTATACTAGATTTCAAGGATTTTTAGCAAAGTGTCCTCATCATAAAGTACCTAGCAAGCATCTTGTGCAATAGTTCTATGATGGTTTGGTAGATAGAGATAAGATCTTGATAAATGCTTCTTTTAATGGTGCTTTGGTTGACTTGTCACCCACTAGAGTTTGGGATTTGATAAAGAAAATGGCTTAAAGTAGTGTCCAATTTGGGATAAGAGAGTCTAGGGTAGTTTCGATTAATAGTAATCCTCTTATCATTAGCCCTTCTCAAGTTGATAAGATAGCCAATAAGATTGGCAAAATACTTAGTCCTACATTCAATGCTAATATAGCTAATGTGTCAAATTTGAACGTGCCTCCTACTAGTTATGATGCTCTTGTACCTTGTCTTGTAACATTTACAATTCTTCTATACATGTAGAGGCATGTTGCCCTATGAAAGACAATTATACTTGTGATGTGAATGCTCTTTATAAGGAAACCAAGGAAATCAAGGAGGATAATATGGCAATACTTATAATGCAAATTGAAGGACTCACCCTAATATTTCTTATAAGAATCCATATGGAACTTTATAAGAGACAAATCAAGGAGGGTATAACACTAAACAAGGCCGCAACACTCATTATGGTCAAGGTAGTAATTCTTCATACTATTAAGGCAAAGGTAGTACTTCTAACCCTCCAAAATTGAATAGGTAACTTGTGCTAATTGATGGTCCATCTTCTTCTTCTTAATTGTCTACTAATTATAAATTGGATATTATTATTAATGAAATAAAGAATGATAAATAAAATTTTAAAGCACAATTTACACTATAACAAGAGTTTAATGCTGCTACCTTTATTAGGCTTAATAAGTTGGATGAAGTGCTTGATGCACTTTACAAGCATGTTAGTTCTTTTACTAATCAAGTGACTTCTTCTAATGCCCAATCCCCTTCACTCCTTAGTAATACAGTGGTTAATCCGAAAACCCCTATAAATGCAATTAAACTTAGGAGTGGTAAAAGGGTTGGTAGTAATAATAGTGGTGTTGTTTTGAATGATGTTGTTGATGCTAGAAAATTTGAAAAAAAAAGAAGAAAATTATGATAATTGATTATCTTTCTTTCTCTAATATAGGTAAAGATGGTTGTGATGATAGTGATGATGATGTGGAGCAAGTTTATAAGGAACCAATGCCCAAACATAGCCAAGATAAGCTAGTTAAAGGTGCTGGAAAAAAAATTCAACACCACTGTCCATACTAAAAGTCATTCAGCCAATGCTCAAAAAGAAGAAGAAAAGGTTCAAGAGGAGGTGAAAAGCAAGGAGATTGTGAGGAAGCTTCCATATCCTCAAACCCAAGTGTCTCAGGCTTCAAATTCTAAGAATGTGCATGATAAGGAGGTAATATATTTTTTTTTGCTAAAATTCAAGTAAATGTGCCTTTATTGGATGTTGTGAAGAATTTTCCTAAATATGCTAAGTTCCTTAAAGATTGTTGCACTAATAAGAGGAAGTTCAATCCTAATACTAGAGTACAATTACCTCATTCTATTAGTACAATCATGAAGCCATAATTACCTATTAAGTGTGAAGACCCTGGATCCTTTACTATTCCTTGCATGATTGGTAACTTGAGATTTTCACATATTCTTGTTGATTTGGGTACTAGAATTAATGTCATGCCATATTTCATATATGCATCTCTTAAACTTGATTGCATGCATCCTACTAACATGATTTGCCAACTTACAAATAGGAGTGTTAGGAAACCACATGGAGTTATGGAAGACTTGATTATAAGTATTAAGAATTTATTATTTCCTGTGGACTTTTATGTGTTGGATATGAACAATAAGGGTTATGGGGAAGATATTTTGATCCTGGGTAGACCATTTATGCACATTGCTAGGACTATCATTAACATGAAAAATGGTTCTCTTGTTTTGAAATGTAGTGATGAATTTATGAAGTTTAATATTTATGATGCCATGAAACATCCATATGAGGATTACTCATTGCTTGGTGTGAATTCTATTGAATGTGTGATGGATGACATTGTTGATGAACATGCTTTTGCCTTGACTAGTTCTTCCATTACACTATCTTTTGCATCATGTATTTCCTATGCTTGTATGGATGGTTCATTTTATGATATTTGCAAAGAGATTGTTAGTTACTTGCTAGATGATAAATCCCCTTTAGATCTCTCTCTTGTTGATGACTTTGATTTGTCTCAATTGATGATTTTGCTTGATTTGTCTCAATTGGTGATTTTGCTTGATCAAGAGAAGGGTATCTTTTCTTGTTTTATAGGTGGCAAGGGCGGGCTTACCTTTTCTTGGCTTGATGCTCTAATGATTCCTAAGTTCAAGGAGGGTACCTTTTTTAAAAAAAATAATTAGAGGCCTTGCAAACTACTTAACAAAATAGAGATTTGTGCCAAAAGGAGATGATTGAAAGGTGCCTTGTGAGCCAAGTAAAGGGAAGTTCATGCCTTATTAAGGAAATTTTAGCAAGTATAAGTAGCATTAACCTCAGCTAAGTGAAGAGGTATGAGACTTGGAGTTTAAAGAGCTCATTCCCTTCACTATTGAGCCACCCACTCTTGATTTAAAACCTTTACCATATAATTTAAAATATGATTTCCTTCTTAAGGTTGATAAATTACTTGTAATTATTTCTAACTCTCTTGCTGCTAATGAGGAAATTGCTTTATTTTCTGTGCTTAAAAGGAATATTAAGGCTATTAGGTGGACTTTAGGAGATTTAGGAGATATACTTAGGATGGATCCATTAGTGTGCACTCATAGGATCTTGCTTGAGGAGAGTGCTAAACCTATTTGGAAGCCCTAAAGAAGGTTGAATCCTCTAATCCTAGATGTGATTAAAAGGGAAGTAATTAAGCTTTTGAGTGCAAGAATCATATACCATGTTAGTGATAGTAAGTAGGTCTCTCCTACTCAAGTTGTGCCAAAGAAAGGGGGTGTGACTATTTTGAAAAATGAGAGCAATTTGGATTTGATAATCTCTAATCCTTCAACCAAGAATAAGTGATTGTTAATGATATCATTACATGTAAAAATTTATGTTAGTAAAATCATAAAATATGTATAGTAAAATTTCTAAATGCATTAAATTAAACCTGCCATATCAGTTATGCTAATGCAATCTTGCTTGGCCCCTTATTTTCAAATATTCAAAGCCTATTTAAGCCTAATACATACCCATATCACACTTTATAAGTTAACTAAACTTATTTTGTGATTGCTTATGTGTTTGTACAAGAGTATCAAAATTTAAACTTTATTGGTTGCTTCAATTTATTATTTAATTTGATATTAGGTGATTTAAGCTAGTTTAAATGCTTAATTTAATGTCATGAAAATTTTGGAGATCTCATTTTTGAGGAAAAACTCTACCAAATTTTTTTTCTTGATAGTATATTGTTTCCATTTATGCTTAAAGTTGATATTTGATTATTTGGTCAATTTAAAGTATTTAATTTATCATTGTTAAAATTTAGAGAGGTCCCATGTTTAAAGGGAAATTTTGCCAATTTTTTTTCTAATCTTAACATGTCCATACAAGTAAGCGAATTGCTAAGTTGATGCACTTTGTGATGATTGATTAGGTAAAAATAGAATGGATCATAATTGGATAAATGTTAAGAGAATGAGTGAGGAATATAAGAATGTTGTGAATCATTTTCTTGAATTTGCTAGAAAAAATATTCTTAGTAAAAATAAGAAGTATTGTTGTCCTTGTGTCAACTATATGAATAAGATTGAATTGGATATTGATGAAATAAAAGAGAATTTAATTTATGATGTGATGCATTTGAGGTACACAAGATGGATATGGCATGGCAAAGTAGGAACAACTTTTATGTTCTAGAATGAGCAAATTGTGAATGACTTGGATGATGGAATAGAGGATATGATTCATGATGTTGAGATGGCATCATTTGCACAATCACATGTATATGACAACTTGCATAATGATACAAAGAAGACCTTATACCTAGGGTGTACCAAGTTTATACCCTTCACAACTGTGTTAGGATTAGTTAACTTAAAGTCAAGAAGTGGGTGGACTAATTAGAGCTTCATGGAGTTACTTGAATTTTTGAATGAAGTACTCCCAACCCTTAATTTGCTTCCAAAACATATTTATAAGGCAAAGAAAATCTTATACCCAATAGGTATGGATTATAAAAGAATACATACTTGTCCTAATGATTGCATACTATATAGAAATAAGTATGAAAGGCTATATAAGTGTCAGAAATATGGGACCTCACACTAGAAAGTGAAGAAGGATGATGATGACGGAAAATCTACTATTAAATGACAATTCACAAAAGCAAACTTCTAGTATGCGCTGTTTCTACTTACGAGTTCGATTAGAATGATTCAAGTGTCTACATGAAGCTTATTTCATAAGCTAGCTAATGAGATAAGTTTGGACACAATCTAATAGTCTGATCAAGATTTGGGCACCTAGATACATAAAGTCACTTTTTCTAAGATTTTGATGCACCAAAGTGTTCAAATCCCATGCTTTATCTCATTAAACCATTTTAGGCCTAGAACCAAGTCTAAAAGGACCTTATGTACTTGATTGACCACAATTCATACCCTACACACACATAAATTAAGATATAGCCATTAAATTGCCTATTTGCACATAATAGATTGTTACACAAATTTCCATACAAACATCATTTTTTGGCTAATCCTTATTCATTCACCACAAAATCAAGCTTACATACATTGCACTCCTAGCCCCATATCGCTTATATCCACACATAGGCTAGAATTCACTTTTCTACCACATATACACATTCACAACTAACTCTTAGCATATCACCACATTTTTCACCACAAACATTACACATTCACAACTACATGGCTAAGAGTCCCACGATCACTATAATTCACATATATTATCATGCCTATGAGTCTTATGGCAACTTAAATCATTTTATAACATTCATAAAAGTTAAATTCATTGCACAAGCTCTAAGGCTTTGCGGTAATAGCACAACTATGCTAGTCCTAAATCTCAATAACAAAATAACTCGTTACTACTAACTATCACATGTCACTATAAGCAAGTAATGCATAATATACATTTTAAGATAGCATATAATATAAATTTCACTTCAAACCATTTCACAAAAAATCACTACTAATATCAGTATGATCACTACCATTCAAACCTTTAAATCATCTCGACTGAAACCATAGGCTCTCATTAGGCCAATGTATACCATTGACTTGAACACACCTTCAGTGATAGAATTACTCAACCCAAGGTATTTTGTCCCACTTTTAAACTATGGTTTCCACCTATTGCACTGATCGAGGTGTTGTTACTCCAATATCGCATTACACAGATACTAAGGAGCTCAGATCTCCAATAACGTACCTCACATGGGTACTAAGGAAATAATCTCCAACACTGCACCTCAATAGGCACTAAGAAGATGAAATTCTCCAATACTACACCCCCTCAGGTACTAAGGAGAGTAATGCCAAATGAATTTCTCACTACTTCTTCCTATGGGTGAACTTCCACCCCTATGATTATGCTTTTATATAAAGCACATGTTTGCATATAGAATTGTATATATACATAGGTAAAATCATAAAACCATGCAATTTCATAAACTCAAATCTTCAAAAATCAATTTCATACATTAAACATTCATTTAGCAAACATGCACACTTTAAAATATTTTCATACAATAATATCTATATTCTCAAACAGTTATAATAGATAATTAAATAGAAGAAGTTATTCTATTACCTCTACCTTTTTGTCACAAGAAATATTATCCATGGATTTCACAACCACTAATACATCTCTACAAGCTTTCTTTCTCACTCTATATGTATAATATGTTAATCTACACATATTTGGCACTATTAATCAAATAATCCAATTGACCAAAAACACTCAATTACTATTCAAAGTCATTTTTAACTATCCATTGACTTTCACTTAGCCAATTTAGGTTTATTACCACTCATTAAATATTTTCTATCACTTTTAGTGTTCCCATTTCACATGTACTCAATTTTCACCCTTTTTTATCATTGGCTTAGGGTTACTTTAAGCCTATAGATTCAAAGCTTTATCATTCAACCCTAAACCAATCATAAAGCCTTAATTTAACTCCCAAGAAATTTTTCATTTTTAAAGGGTAAGAAACTAACTTCTTAAATTTTCCTAATTCAATTTTTCTATAACTCATTCTAAGAGAAATTATAGCAGAATTGAAATTTAGGGCTATGTGAAGCTTACCCGATAAGTTATCAATCGAAAATGCCTTCCAAGCTTCTAAGAATCAATGTCCTAGTTGACCTCTACTCTATTCTCTTCTCCTTTCATGTTTCTTTGTTTCTTTCTCTCCAAACTCACGAGCTTCCACACATTTATCAGGTCAATTTCTGATTTATGCACCATAGTGCATTTAGCTTGTGCCATGGTGCGTGGCACAATGAGGGAAATTCTCACTGCACGCACTTGCTTTATTTAACATTCCAAAGACTCAAATCATCAAGTTGTCATCCGAAATCCTAATCACTCACTAATTACTAATCCACCCTTAATTAGCTATTAGTTTAAGAATTAAAAAATAAGGATATTACAAACCTCATTTTGAGATCTTATGTTGGGGTGGACATGATATAAATGGATATTTCTTCTACACAAACCTCAATATGATAGAAGTGTGTTGTAAAATAGTAGGGTAATGGTAAAAGTAGAATGATGCATTTTTTAGTTTAAAAGATAATAACTCATTGTTGGCTTCCATGGACTATTACGGAATGGTTGAAGAGATATAGGAAGTAGACTATACCAAATTCAAAGTACCTGTTTTCAATTGTAATTGGATTCACTTTAATACTATTAAAATAGATAAGGAATTTGGATTTTTTTTAGTTTATTTTTATAGGGTTGATTCCAAAGATGCACCCTTTAATTTAGCAAGTTAGGCAAAACAATTGTTTTATATCATTGATCCAACAAATAAATAGCGCTCCATTATTCTACAAGGTAAAAGACATATTGTTAATATGGAGGATGATGACTCAAGTTTTAATGTTGATGAAACCCTTCCTTTTACTACAATTCTACCTAGATCAACTGAAGTAGATTTGGATGATGATGAATATGCAGTTAGAAATAATCATTGTGAAGGAATTTAGAAAAATGAATAAAATATGACCTCAATTAATAAAACAATCAAGCATATTTATTTCATTTATTTATTCCTATGTATTTAATTTAGATACAAATTGCTTACCATTATCGTTTTCTTTTTTTAATAGGCATGTGGAGGGTTCTAGTGGAGATGTAAGTTACAATGTTCTCTTTAACATTACCAAGACATACTACACAATTCTATTATGATAATCAGGATTAAGTAAATCATTGTATTAGGTTATTACGATAGACAAGGGTTAAAATTCAAAGTAGTTAAAATTAGGATTATGAGAAAAAACCTTTTTAGAAAGTGTTTGAGCTAAAAAAATAAGTTTAAAACATAGTTAAAGGAAGTACAGAAGCATGACGAGAGAAATCATCACAAACTAGTATCAAATAGGGATAAATTGGACCTAATCCAATCCACTCCATCTGCCATGATACAGGTGTCACTTGTCACAGCAACTAGCAAAAAGGGTCCCTTGCTGTGTTATGTGTAACATTCTCCTTATTGCCCAAGCACTTAACTAAAATCTCCATGATAAATATGGATTAAACCTTACAATTACCAAATAATGGTTGTAGACTTTAACTAGTTATTAATAGACTAGCTGTAGTAGAAAGAAAAAGACAAATCAAAGGTCAACTATAGTTAAAAGTTTAAAAACAACAAGTATTAGAATACTCATTTCACAATCCAACAACAACTTTATTTAAAAATATAAACCTTTCAAAGTTGGAATCCCAAGTTTAATAACTTAAACTTTGAAATCAAATATAAACTAATTTAAAATAGAGTAAAAACATATATGAAAGTGTGAAAATCATACTACATATGATAACAAACCAATTTAGGGTCAAAAAAGGCAAAACAATAATTCTAGCACAATACTCTGTGACATAAGGCACAACAAGCGCACTTCAGCAAAGTTTGAAACTACATCACAGCATAAGATTTTACATTACGACATAAAATGTAGAACCCATGACAGTAACGTGTTATCATGGTAGATTTTTTGGCCAAACTTCCAACGCGCCTTAAATCTCCTTCCAATGCTCGATTAAGGTGATCTAGATGTCGATAGAAAGTTCATTCAATGAACTAGGTAATGACACTAGTCTCATTTATAAATTCTATCATATCAAAAAGTTAGACATTCAAAACCAAAACTAGTACTTTCTTACATTTTTCAACTTCCAAAGTGTCCAAAACCCAACCAAAGTGCCATTAGTCACACAACCACCTAGACCATACTTAAGAGACTTAAGATGACCTGTGCAACACAGTACAATATATATATATATACACCACAGATCATATTTTTACTCCTCAATCCTAAATTTATTAAAAGAAAATAGGGATGCATTTTAACATCAAATCTCATAATCTTTAATTACAATTATCTTGAACTCTAAAGTTATACTTGCATCAATATTTTAGATCTTTCTCAGACTTCTCAAATCACAACACATCATTCTAGGGCCTAAAATACAACGAATTAACATAAACAATTAAATAGTGCACGAAATATCAAAATATGTATTTTTCTAGTTGGTATTATCAAATTAGTTACACACACATCCCCAAAAGAAAGAGGCCTACATTAGGAAACAAAGTTCCTAAGCCTCTGGTACTTTCCTATTGCCTTGACTTAAGCTAGCATTTATAAGATGTTAAATGAATGGTGAGTAAAACTACTCAGTAACCAAGATAAATCTAGCTTATATAAACGCATGTTAATTAATCATAGTGATGCAAATGACATATTCAAATAAAATATATTCACATATTAAACTACCCAATTCATATATTTATAAAACTAACAATCATGAGATATTAGATTAATTAGTATGAAAAGATCACAATAATAACAACCACGTGCCCTTTATAAGTCATGCAAGACTATTAAAATAACAATCATATGGTGATATAATAATATGCATATCAAAACACATATATGTTCACAATTCTAACAACCATGTGCCCCTATTAAATTATGCCAAACCATAATAATAACAACCATATAGCTAGGATATAATATGTATGATGAATGCTAACTTTATATCCTCCTGATATCTCTGACATAAAACTAGTGGCTATTTAATGGGTTATGTCCATGAACTCGAACTTCACAAGCATTCCACTCGTGAGGAGCTGCTTAGCTAAAGCTACTATACTCAATTGTGCGACATGGTTTGCCCCAATACTAACAACCATAGGGTGTTGTACCCTAATCTAGCCTCCTCATGAACTAGTAGAGACTAGTTAGATTTGAATCCCTTGAAGAACAAGTAGGATAGTCCTTCTATAATAATAGGACAATGATTACCTCTTAGTTCCAGTGAATAGCAGATTGGCTAGCTTCAGATTCTAATGGTAAGTAGCTAATACCATATGAATTTTCAACATCTACTCCTATCCTTATAGGCAAACTCCCACCTAATGACCATACAAATGAAGCATTCTTACTCTAGCATAAAATTTCTCATTAAATACACTGCATGCAATTTCTCAATTATTAAACTCCATTAACCACTTTGTTCACCTTTAGTTATTATTCACATCAAATATTGCATCTCATTCATACTACATTATCATCACATCATAAGTCTCGGCATGTTTTCATGTTTATGCTCAGATATACCATTTATCCACTTGTCACATATTCATATAGACATTTATTCTTACACATGTCATTACATTAATCTCAACACATCACATAAGCTTACTCATATTGCCACAATTTGCATCTAATATCATTTTACAAACATCACTTGGTTTTCAAACAATTCATTTAAACATATAATCAAATAACAAGAAAACGCATAAATTAAATTCTTCCAGTTACCTCAAACTTTTGAGAAGTCAAAGGTTTACCCCTCATTACCACTTGCTTTCGAGCTAAATCCAAGCTCTTTGGTGCTTTATGAGGTAAGTCTGTAATTAATATTAACACCCATTACTAATAAATTGAAATCACCACTTCTAACATCTAATTTCATACTTTAATAACTAAATTTCTTACCTACAAGATCAACTCATATCTAATGAGTTCTTTAACTTTCATTAACTTCATTTAGCTCTCAACAATTTAAATAATCACTAATATATCATCTAACAACCCAAAATTATCATTAATGTCCTAAATTACTTACTTCCAACTCTCAAATTTCAATACTTTAATCACCACATTAGGTTTATTAACTCCCATTAGCTCTAACTAACTTCATTAAACCCATCTACCACTATGTGTGGCTTCCAACAACTCAAAGTTTCATCATTAACGGCGCTTTAATGCATAAATTCATCCATAATTGAGAGCCCACTCTCATGGACACATAAAACCACCACTTTTAGGTTTAGATAATTTAAACAATTTCCATTAACTCTATTTAAGTCAATGGATTTAGACTTAAGGCTCCCAAGGTCTAAAAATCATCCTCTAATTATAAAACCCTAACTTAAAAATGGTTTAGTAAGGAAGAATAATGGTAGGGGAGACTTACATTAGTGATTAAAAGCTATAAATCTCCCTAAAACACTAGCAAAATCATGCCCTAATAAAGAAAATCACTAGATCCTTCATTCTCCTCTTTTTATTTTCTATTTTCATGTGCACAAATGCCCTTTTAAATCAAATTCATGACATTATGCTGCAATATAAATGCATTATGCAACGCACAGTGGGCCAAATTTTGATTTTTCTCTCTTCAATTTGAGTCCAAGTGACCCAATTCACTTATAAACCCAATTAAATGACTAAAACCAAATCCAATAAACCTATTAGCCAGCTCTAATTATCCTCAAATTTATTTGTACTTAAATTTACATAATTACCATTTATTAGCTTAATTAATCAATGAAATAATTTTCGAGATGTCACATTGTGTGTCGTGGCAACATGCCCTACACCATAGTACATGAGGCTGTCATGATGGTATTGATGCTATCATGACACCTCTCTAGTCCAACTTTTGAGACTCATTGTTTTGCCATCCAACATTCGATTCAAGCGATTCTAATGTCTGCATGAAGCTAATTAAGCTACCTAGCTAATTAAGCCACTATTTATAAATTGGATACCAAGATGTATCAAGTCACTTTTCTCTTTCAAAACATGCCCAAGGGTATCCAAAACCACTAACTAATTGCCAATATCCTAAGGATAACTTAAACTAACTCATACGAACCCCAATACACCTACTAGAATAGTTATATTTGCACACATATATCTCAAACACAAATAGGCATCAAATTCGTAATTTAACATTAATCATTAGGGTAAATGCATAATTTAAACAACCACTCCATAGCCAACCACAATTTTATCAATACCACAATAATAACACTTGTACTAATATTTTGACCCTTCACAAACATTGCCATCACAATTACAATAATTTAGGCCAGAATATACTAAAACAACATTATAAATCTCATGCAAGTAACCTAAAAATAATGTATATCCTAAGTTGACATATATATATATATATATATATTCATTAGTTACATGAAAACCATAAGAAGAGAGCTATATAATTGATAGCACTCCTAATTCTTAGCAGTATCCTCTTTCCCTTTACCCTTATTAGAGTTTTCACTTGTAAAATGTAACCTTAAGGTGTGAAAACAAAGTTTCAGTAACCAAATAATTTAATCTATCTACAAGTATGCAAAAACAATATATGAGCATGTGAAGAGGCAATAAAAGGAAGTAGTTTAGATACATATCAAGTATATGAATATAATTTCATTCAAAACAATGCATGATGAACACTCTACTGTATATCCTCCTTATTTTCTCTGACTGAATTTATGGGCTAACAATTCAATAAGACCTAACCCATGTGACTTGGCAAGTTTGAGCTCACCAATTATGGGAGGTAGCTTGATCAAAGTTGCCTTCATATTCGGGGTGTTGTATGCCTAATCTATCACCAATGTAGTACTGGGATTTCCACACAATAAAATTGAGCACCAAGGCCTCCAAGATACTAATAAGTACTATGTGGATTTCAAACAACCCTATAGCCTTAAGGCAAACTCATACCCCTTCACAATAATCATGCTCATACAATTTTATCAAACATAATCACAATTACATGATAATAAATCCCAAAACAATAGCATATCAATTTATGCTCGACTTCCCAAGTATATTCATATATGTAGATTTTGACATAAAATAATATTTTAAATATACATACATACATACATATATATATATATATATATTCTACTTCACCTAGATTTCCAAACCACAAATTAATTTTCATATTAAACATCACTAATTTGAGGTAATAGAATATATTTTTAAAGGCTCACGATGTAAAGTCCTTATTCAATCCAGATTTCACCATTCTCAAATACATAATCATTAAATAATAATCATACAATATCAGAGTAACAGCCCTCGATTCGTTTTCAAATTATAGGATCCTGACTTCATTGAACATATGTTTAAATAAGAGGGCTAACGGAAGCGTGAATACTATTCTACGACTTAATGAAACACAACATCATTACCTTGAAAAAGGGCCGTGCACCATGCTCATACCACCATGCCCCTTAGCATGTAGTATAGAGCAACATGCTCTATTCTTCTCTATGTCATGCGCTGTGGCATGACACACAATATGCCATGGCACATATGAGAATAAAATCTACTGTCATATGATAGTTCGAATGGCGAACTTTCACCATGTGTTGTTTTTACATCCGATATCCAATTGGAGTGATTCAAGCATCCACATGAAACTTACAACGTAATCTATCTAATGAAATAAGTTTGGACTTGATCTGATGGTCTAATCTAAAATTAAACACCTAGGTGTAAAAAGCTACTTTTCTTTCAAAAACTTGTACCTAAATGCTCAATTCTCATTTCTTGTCCCATCAAACCACTTCGAGCTCTAAACCAAGTCCAAAAGGACCATATACACTTGATTGACACTTTTAATCATGTATATCATATTAATTACTCATATTGACCTCTTAATGCCACATTACACACTTGTGGACTTATATAAGGCACAATCTATATAACACACACACATATATATAAACTTGCTCTGCTTTCAATCATCCAACTCTTATATATGGGGCTCCGCCTTACCATATAGTCAGGAATCATAAATATACTTAACTATTCTAAACGAAGCTCATCCTCACCATTTGTGTCAAGTTCTCACATATATACATATACAAATCATCACATTAATTCACATATATACAACTAGAACAAGTTACATAATAACATACACTTGCTTGGTTGGCATCAAGGCCTACCCATGTACCCACTATTGTGATATACTCAACTAGATATAATATCATATATCCAAGTATGTTTTCAATCATAATTCACATACACATTCATATATTCATTTTACATACATTTATGCATCCTAGTTGGCAACTCAACTCTAAATACAACTTTATACATTCATTCTATACAATTGGTAGTCATACCACTACTAAGTGACTCTACTCTTTCCTCGCTTCCTTTCCTAACCTTCTCGTACTCTCTTCACCTGTATATAAAAGTAACAAAGTAAGACATATGTTCTAATAACTCAGATATAACCCAAATATAGTTAGTAAGCAAAATCATAAATAAGAAATAAAGTAGCATGTGTTTCAGTAAAAGCAATATCATATGCATATATAAGAATTCATTCTCATCAATCTATCATACTCATGCTTATGCACTCCTGGTTCCACCTAGCGGAGCAATCTCTATACTTAGACTAGGACTTCTATTCTTTCATAAAACAAGGCCTACTATGCCACTGTTCAGACGAAGTATCCTCTTCACGTATGGGTGATCTCCTAAGTGTTTCATAGCAGAGTCAAGCTCTACGCTCGAGACCTTTAAGACTTTCTAGCCTTACACAGAGTAGGACCATGACCCTCTACCTTAGTCTAGGGTACACTTGTGGATCATTATCCTAGTTTCATTATGGTAGAGTTAAGTTCTATGCTCGAGACATTTAAAATATGCTAGGTCCTTCCTAGTAAAGTCAAGCTCTAAGTTTAAGACCTTTAGGACTTTCTAGACTTACACAGAGTAGGGCTGCAACCCCCTATCCTAGTTTAGGGTAGTCTCACAGATGCAATATGCTTGTCTATGCATATGTCTCGTCTCATACATCTCAAACATTACTCATACACCCACAAACATATACTTTTATAGTTCTGCTACTCTATCAATTCATAAATCACAATGCACATAGTTATATAACAAACTAGTAAATAATTTCACAAACGAACAAGTAAAAGGGTTACTTTAGTTACCTTTTACCCTTACTACTAAGAGTTACCAATTATATTGAATTCCCAAGAGTGTAGATTACCATAAACAATGTCACAGGTGTTTAATCTACACAATACAATATCCCTCAATCAATTCTTAATACTCAACATAGGTATTAATTCGATTAAATTGAATCTCTTAACATACAAAATGATTCAATTAACACCTTCCAAATCCATAAGTCCACTTCTATAGTCATTAGCTTTATAGGCTATCCAAATGACTACAACAACCTCTTAACTCATTTATTTAACCAATTTTCACCATTTTAACATAAGTTTTTAGGCTAATTGAGTCTAAATCCTCAAGATTAGTCATAAAACATCAGTTTCATATTCAAAAGCCCTTTTTAAACCTTTCTTTTAAATTCCAACACATCAAAACTTCCTGATTCAATTTCTTATTTGATCAAATTCAATAAAAATGGGTTAGAAATGAAGCTTAGGGTTGTATAATATTTACCTGATAAGTTACTAGTCGAAGCAGACTCCCAATCATCAAATAACGCAAGCCCTAGTAGATAAGAACTCCCTTTACCCTTTTGATACGTTTCCACCTCTTTCTTCTTTTGATTCACACATTCTAACTTAGGTCTTAAGTAAAATTTTGTGCCAAATGCCACAGCACATACAGCTTCCATCGAGGTGTGTGGTACAGTGAGAAAACTCTCACTTATGTTCGTATGTTTACCCTGAATTGCCGCTCTACCCTTCTATCCTATCAACACAACAATCAATCAACATCATATATCAACCTAACATTCCAACTATAATCAATCTACGAATTACTAATTTATTCCTGATTAGTAATTAGTTTTCTTGGATTGAAATTCAAGGTGTTACATATAACTACCCAAACAAACAAGTAAAAGGATTATATTAACTGGTTACCTTAACCCTTTTGTCGTAAAAAGGGTTACTATAGAAATTACCAACTTCTTTAGCCTCCACTAGCTCAAAAGGGTCCAATCAATATTTAATCTACAAAATCAATCACTAATAATCAATTTACATCTCTTATAAACACCCTTTTAGCCTAAATTAGAATAACCATGCTATCCAAATTTCTTCTTTATCATAAACAACACTCCCAACATGTTTCATTATCCTTATTTAGCATTTGTAAACCTAATAACATTAAATTTCTACTCACATTGCTCCTAAAACTTAAATTTAAGCCTAAGGTTCATCCAAATCCTAATTCAAAATTTCAAATCACTATAAAATCATGAAACCTATGTTTAACAGCTTGAATTAACTCCTCATAGACTCAAAGTACACAATGGGTTTGATTAAAATTAGAGGACGAATTCATCACCCAACCATGCCCAAAACTCACTAAAATTTAAATAAAGAGGAAGGAGAGTGGATAGGAAGGTTGCCCAAAGGTTTTTCTTAACTTACCTTGCCTCCAAAGTGGTCAAAGATTGAAGCCATTGTATCTCAAAGCCTCTTCTTAGTCACCTTTTTCATTTCTTCTTTTCTCCCTCTCTCTAATAAAATGTTGTTGAGTCTGATTTATCCAAAAAAAAAAGGCTGTGCATCACAACGCAATATGCATATACCACGGCATGTGGCATAGCATGCCAACACACCATTTAGGCCTTTTACTTAGGCTTAGTTAGCCAAACTTTATCATAATTCACCCCTAAGGCTTTTCAAAGGCCTAATAAACCCGTTAGTCGTAGCATTCCAAAAATTTCAACTAAGATATTAAAATAAACTATGAATTAATTGGGATTATAGTGGGGTAAAATTATGAGGATTTTATTTTAAGTCATATTTTCACAATAAATCAAGCTAGTTAAAATTAAATTAAATTATTGAATATATATTTCTAACTTAACATATAAATATTTTAATGATTTGAAAATTTTATTTGAACAAAATATATAAAATTAGATCAATTGTTTTAATTTTTGGAATGTCTAAGAAGATATATATATATATATATATTGGATAGAATTAAAAAAAGAAGAAAGAAAAAAGAAGAAAAGGAAATAAAAAAAAGTAAAAAGTAAAAAGTAAAACAAGAAAGAAAAATATGATGAAATTAATAGTGAACCACGGACCACTATTGCCACTTATGAGAAGGAAAAATAAGATTCATTCCCCCGTCTCCTTTATGCATTTTCGGCGCATAGAGGGGAGGTGTGAAGTAGAAGGAGAATTCATGATTGTGTTCGTCCGAGAGGGAGGAAAATTTAAAGGTTAGGCTATATTATATGATATTTTCAATATGATTTGAGTTTTTCTAAGATTAGATAAATTTTATAAATGTTTTTTTGAATTTATTTCTCTACTTTATTTTCAAATTTTTGATAGTGAAAGATTTGAAATTTTCTACAAATTTGAATTTTTGGTTGTTTTGACTATGAGGGAAGTTTTGGCTATCATAAAAGGATGAAATGGAGTTATTTGAGGTATATAATTGTTGCTAGAATAGGGGGTATGATTTATTTAGGTATGTTATCCAAATTTTTATTGATTTAAACAAACTCTAGGTTGGAAATGGGTAATGTGAAGATTATATTAGTGGTTAATAGATTTTGTTGGACTCATTAGAGTCTAATAAAGCTAATAGAATTATTAGATAATAAGGTTATGTAGTAAAGTAAATTTTAAAATTTTTGAGTAAAAATGGGTAGTTAGGAAAATGGTGATTTTGGTTAAGGGTTGATGATTTTAAGTTGTCTAATTGTGGACTAAATTATCTTAGGCTTTTAAAGCATTTGAGAGCTTGGAATTGAATTGAATCCATAGCTTTCCCTTTTGAGTGACTCAAGAGGAGGAGGTAACTAGGAATCTAAATTCCCTCATATGCATGTTTTAAGTGTTTTCGGTATTATAAAAATTATGAAATGTATATTATATGTGTAGATGCAATTTTGATGTTTTAAGAAAATGTGTAAATTAGGTATAAGTTAGTTGTTGAATAATGTGAATGAAACAAGTAAGATGTGCTTTATTGTAAATTATGAGAATGGTTGATATCTCTTTACTTATAAATGTAAAGTATGAATAAGTGGATGAAATTAAGCATATTAATTAGAAATTGTGCTTTCTTGACATGTGGAATTACATTATGATGCATGATTAAAATTGTAATATATTATATCATGATTGAGAATTGAAATAGGTGGGAGTTCACCCTAGTTGGAAGATTATTATAAGTCTACATGGCATGGACAACACTTAGGTAGCTTCTAGTGTTAGATAGTTGTAGCACCAGCTTAGCCGATGAAACTCACTCTGGGAGTAGGTATATGTTACCTGTAATAATTATGACACCCTATAAGAATTCGATTACCAAGGGAGTCTATGGTCTAAGTTAAGGAGTAGTGATCTTTAGTTGGGTTACCCCTTTAGAATTGGAGAACTTGGGTTAGTCCAGTCATATTAATTCATCCTGTTATGAATTGTAGCCCATGGACTCTATCAGAAGGAATAAGGAGAAGATAAGGAGAAAAATTAATTAATTATGCATACTGAATGTTTTATTTTGATCTAATATTGTTAGTTATTTCTTTACATACCCTTAATGCCTATGCTTGTATATGTTAAAAGTTAGGATTCATTGATTACTAAAATGTTTATCTCATTCCATGATTAATATTTACAGGAAATGCTTCGAGTAGTAGCAAAGGGAAGGATTCAAAGTCTTACAGCTAGATTGCATCTTATATAGCCTCATTTATCTTTGTGTAGTGTGTGTGTATATATTGCTAGCTAAGGAACATATTATGCATCTATGATTGTAATTGATTTTATGACTATGGTTGTTGTTTGCCAAGCCTTTTTTGTGAAGTAAACTCATGGGAGTTTGTATTTAGGCTAGTGAAATTATTATTGATTAATTATTATGTTGAGATATTATTGAATGCGGGATGTCTAACTATTTTTGTCAATCCAAGTCTTATGAACTTATGATGTGCTAGAAAAATTGTGATTGACACTTATATATTGTTTTGATGATGATGTTCATGATTAAACTATAGTTTGAAATGTATCTTTTCGCTCCCAAGAATTATTTGGTTGAATTGTTGAGTTGAGAAGTCAATGTCACGTGAATGCTTCGTTTTATGAAAGAACTAATTTGTCCTTGTACCGTGGCATAATCCTCATTAGTGGGTTATATCTTGCTTCTATTTATTGATAATTCTAATATAATGCATTTTGTTTTGAGCTCAATGATTTTGAAAACTGTTTTATCAGGATCTAGTTTTCAAATAGTTTTTTTCCTTATTTTCGATAACTATAGTCAAACATATTCTACCATGGTAATGGTTAATTATGGACATTAGCCTTAATTACCATGACAATAAGGTTTAATTAGTGGGTTAATTGTTATGAGTATCACATTAGTCGTTCGGAAACACCATTAGTTTGGTAAATGCTCAAATTTACTATTTTGTCCTTGTTTAAAACTTTAAAATTCCAAGTTTGAAGTTTGAGGATGTTAACGTAGATGACATAGCCAATACATCTAAAAAGAGAAGGGGTAAATATGGCACAAAGTTGAAGGAGTTAGCTTTACATTAAGGTACTATAAAGAAGGTACATTTGGAATTTGATGATGATACAAGACCACTTAGTCTAGAACGGGATAAGTTTATAAAATACATAGGTCTTATGGCCCGATCTAGAGTTGGCATCTTATACCCTAAATAAAAAGAAGTACCACAAGCTTCAACAAGTATATGATCGATGGAAAGATTTCAAGCTAACACTTAGCAGGAAATACATTCGAGGAGAAAAGAATAATGAGGATCCATGTTTGGAATACAATATTATTAATCAAGACACTTAGAGACAGTTTGTGAGATCACAGGAAGATCTTGAATTTCAGGTGAATTTTGATGGGATCAATCACTGACTTGGTTTATTTTTATTAAATCTATATCAAACTAACTTTGTATTGATTAAATAATAGAAATTATATCCACTAAATTAAGAGAGACTGTCTAAAAATAAATGTAGGCATTACTTGTCTCGGGGGGATATAAGAAGCTAGACAAGAAGCTTATGGAAGCTAATTTGAAGAAATTAGAGGAAGCTACAAGATCAGACCCCAACATTATTGTTCTCTCCCTAGCTTGGCCAACTTGTCAAAGAAAAAGGAAGGAGGTAAGGATCAAGAAAGGCCGTTATATCATTCTAGAGGCTACTTGTTACATCCTAAACTTTTTATCCAGAAGCTAATTACTATTTAAAAGGGGTAAATTAGTGATTTAGTGAATTAATTAATTAATCATGATTTTTGGGCTATAAATTGACATTTTGAGTCCTTGGACAATTGCTTGATTAAGATCAAGTGGAAATAGAGTGATCCAAGATAAATTGGGAGTTAGAGTGAGAAATACCTCACTGTACCATGTGCCAAAAATTTGATTTCTTATATGTGGACCAACTCATGATTTTAGAAGGAAAAAATGGAAAAATCATGAGAGAGGAGAGGAAGAAAAGGAAGCTTTGTTAAGGCATCAATCTTTAGGTACTTAGGAGTTAGTTTTGACCTATCATCTATTGAGTAAGCCTAGTACCTTCCTATTTTCTTGTTCTACCCTATTTTCTCTTAGTTTAAGATATAGAGAAATTAAGTTGGAAAGTTTTGAGGGGTTTGTTTTCTTGTTTAATAGCCATGAAAGAGTTATTGAAAGTTAAATTAAGGATTTGTAACTAGTTTACCATTTGATGGTTGAGTTTTGAGGCTTTGGCTCAATCTTAGCCATAAATAAAGGTCTTTTGAAAAGCAAAAAAAATCCTATATTGATAATAAGGAGGGTAGTAAAAGTTGTAGAAAGTTTGTAGAGGTTTATTAGGACTTAAAATTTGTCCTATAATAAAAGTTAGAAGTTTGTATTAGCATATTTGTGCTAATAAGTAGTTTTGTAAGTTGAGAATTTGACTTATAGTGTTTAATTTTATAGATTGTTGTGACTCAAAGGTAATTTGAGCAGTTGTTACTAAAAAGAACTAAAAGTGCCATAGGTAACTTTTTTTTGTAACAGAACGATTGAGGTAATTAAATAATTTATCATATTTATTAGCTTGTTTAACTGTTTACGAGTATGTGTAATGATGGATATAATAATATATGCTTTTCACGATGTATAATTTGTAAATGAAATAAAGGAAAAGTTTTAAGAAAATAGTACACACATACACACACATTTTTAAGTATATATGTAACTAAAGTTATATATTTTTAAGTCACTTGTCTCAATGGTATTAGACTTAGCCTCACCTTCCTTAAGGTGGTAGAAGTTGGAAGGTCGAGTCTGGAAAGGCTTCAAAAGACCTCTTTGGTGGGGTAAGAAATAACCCAAGTACCACCTTGGGGAAAGCTGGCTTGGGCTCCGTGAGGAGTGTTGGAGCCCAATCCAAAAGACCCCCGGTGGGATGAAAATCCTTATGGTCTGATTGACACCATAGGATGTCTAGTGCAGCAACTTGTAAGGGATTATTATCATGGGATATTCAGGCAATCATTACATGATTTGAGCTCCTTAGCACTTGAGTATATGCAACATTGGAGTATACAACACCCTGATTACATATGTGATAGGGGAATTCATAGTCTAAAGATGGGATTGAACACCTTTGGCTAGGTGGTTCTCCCATGGAAGGTGAGCTTAGATCAATTTATATAGAATTAGTACAATGTGTAGCCTACGGATTCAGTCGGAGGTAGATGAAGAAGTTCAATTAGATAGTTTGATCATGCATGTGATGTCAATTGTATAAATATGTGTACATGTACTAGCATGCAATTAATAATGTTTAATTTATTAGTTTATGGTTTTACTTGTTAATAGATAGTTTTGGATTATTTTGGTTATTGGGACTCTGTCTCACCCCATAGTTACTATTTTACAAGTTTAAATACTGATAGGGGTAGAAGGAAAGACATGGTCTAGGAGTAGCAGGTTTACTATATCTCCCTATTGTTGAATTGAGCAATTAATTTGTGTATTTGTATGTATATATTTAAAAGTTTCCATAGGAATGCATACATATTTTTTGTTGCACTTATATGACCATGTGTGTATGTATCTTAGCCATAAGATATGTAAATTTAGGAAATTGTGACAAGAGGCCTGAGATACTAGTACTAGTACATGTTTATATGTGTTGAATTGATATGATGTGCGAATTTAGCCAAGATAGATGATTATGTGCAAATATGCAAAATAGTCCTATTTTGATGTGAATTAAGGTATAAGGGTGCCTAAATTTATGTGTGAATGTATGATTGGTATTATAATTGCTTAATCAGGTAGACATTGTCCTATTAGATGTGATTGAGGCCCATTGTGAGGCTAATGACATTACTTTATGGTTTGGGATACTTAGATGTGGTGAAATGATATAAAATGGTCAATTTGCATCTGGGTGTCCAATTTTAAAACGAAATATCGAATTGAAGTAAAACTTGTATTATTAGTTAGATTGTGAAATAAGTTATATGTAGGCATTTGAATCACTCCAATTAGACATAGTATGTAAAAATGACACACATCTGAAGTTGGACTAGAAAAGCTATTATGTTAGCTTTTTGCTGTCATAAATGCAACAGCACATGATACAAAGATATGAAATTGCCCTCTCTGTTCAACATGCCACGTCACATGTGTCACATGCCGAGGCATATGTGTCCTTTTAGGTGACAATTTTGCCATTTTTTCTAATATGAAGTGATTTTGCATCCTATTTGTTTTTGCTGTGCATGAATACCTATTGTTTTGAGTTTATATATATTTTCTATGGTTTTTGGGATCTCAACTAGTTTTAAAGATTTATCTCTAGTTTTTTTTGTGAATTATGGTAATTTAGGAGTTTAAGGACTCCTAGTCATTTGTATGCTAAGTGGGGTGCTTTATAGTAATATCAAGGCGAATGTTACACTATTGCAGTTGCTATAAGGATTGTAAGTTATTTTATCAAATGAGTTAAATCAAATTTTAGATTACATGTTTTTTGAGATAAATTCATTAATTATATATTGCAAGATTCACTTAAGGAATAAGCTTCTCAAGGTTCATTTCAATTTACTAGAAGAATGGATCTTAGTAATAGCAATTGGAAAGCCATATTATCTTGGTCATATTAGAGGGGTAGGAAAAAAAGTCAGTCTCAAGTAGTACTTTAGACCAACACCATAAAGCTCAAGAGTTGTATTTAGAGCCAAGCTTGATGAATTTCTGGCAAAGGTTAGGGATGAAGTTGCTTAAAAGTACGAGTAGGATCATTTGTCATTCCAGAGCAACTTCTTGAAGAGTTTATATCCTTAGTCTCCAATATGGGAATTGAGCAGGGAATTGGGTAGCGGGGACCCCAAGTTTTCAATATTTTTATTTAGTTAAATATTCAATTTTATCTATTTTTTTCTTTATTATATTTAACTTCTTTCATTTGTTTCTCCAAACTTCCCCCTTGCTTTAAAGCACAAAAGATAACCATAATCCATCAGACATAGCAGTCTATGCCTCTAATCCCTCAATAGATGATGAAACTCCTTTTTTTCTTTATTTGGATAAACCCAGGAATTGGGTTGTCGCTACTACTTGGGTATACATGCTTAGAGAAATAATCCATCATATAAAGATTCCGAATGAGCAAGTCAAGGTGACGATTGAGGTTGTTCTTGAGCTGAACGTGATAATGGCATTCCCTATTGATGAGATTGTAAAATTAAGCCAAGTATAAAGCTGTTTCATTCTATGGCCTAAAAGACTTATTGTCATGGACATGATAGTTTCTATGGTAAAAAAACACCCCATTATTCTTTGATTATTTGTTTCAATTTATATAACTTGTATTATTTGATGTGTCATTAAGATCTTGAAGATGTTAAGGACTACTCTTATCTACCACATTTATATTAATTTTTGACAAAGCCAATTGAGTTGGCAATGCTTAAAGGAATTATGAGTGTAGATAAGTCATATCCTTTGCACTTGATAAGAAAGACATCTTGGAATTCCTATTGATGAGGGAGCTAGACATATCCTAGGCCATGTTATCAATCTTGGTAAGTTTATTATTTATATTTTGACTCATTTTCATTTATTTTAATTGATATGCATTAATTTCTATCTCCTTTTGCTAATAGTTTTCTCAATCATCTCTGCACTAGACCCAAAAGAAGATCAATTTAGACTTTTATATCTAGCTTCTGTGATGTCGGCTCACAATGATGTCCATGATAATGTGAGATATGTGGGCAATATTATTTCAAAAAAAATACCATGTTATCTAGCTCAATACTTGAAGGGCAAATTGTTTATATTCACATATTTACATTCAATTTGGTAATATTTTTTGTATTTTCATAAGATAATTATAATTTTTATATGTTGTAATTAATACTGGTCCTTTTGTGTTGTTTGCTCATATTTGCACAGGATATACTGGTTTTGTTCTACGAGTAGGCGATTAATTGTTGAAATTAAATATAATTTAACACATAAGTTAATGTTATTTTGTAAACATTAGTTTTTTTTCATATATTCAAATTGTTTTAATATTTTTTTTCACTTAAATTTCATTATAGATTATTAAAGCGCCACCCACAGAAAAAACCCAAAGAAAAATGACTCATCGACTTGGATATTCCTAAATATGAGTAATTTGAATTCAATATTTTTCATCCACAATCATTTCATATATGTTTTTTTATGCTTATAATTTATTTTTTATTTTTCCAATGCCATTGACAGATAGAAAATAAAGAGTGAAGATACTTTATTATTCAATCTAGTACCAATGAAAATTTAGATCCAAAAGTAGTTATTTAATCTCAATAATATATTAGTTTTGTGAAGCTTTAAAATTTTACAGCTCTAATGAAAAACTTATGAATATTTGTCACTTTTTAACAATGAGTACTCCTAAACCATTGAAGAGATATATTACATTTAAAATAGTTTGACAAGTCAATTTTTTCAAGAGCTATTTATTTAGATAGTCCTAGATATAGCTTATACCTTGTTAATTAAAGTTAGGATTTTAGCTAAATTTATAGGAAAGTTAGATGCATATAAACTCTACTTAGTGTATTGTAGTAGTTTGTTAGATTTTTTATTGTAAATATTAAATACTTAAATAAGTAATAATGGTTTTAGTGTTACATTGGCATGCTTGTGCTGTTGTATCTTAGATACTTTGGTTATATATGTTAGACTCTTGCTATTGTAATAATTTCGCAAGTTCAATTTAGCTGTAAAAATAAAATAAAATATCCATTTAAAAAAATAAACATACAACGACACTTTTTTAAAATGGAATGAAGTCCAAGTAAATCATGTCACTGTTATACTTAAAAGTAACTTCATTTTTCAAGAAATCAAGTTACTTTTAAGAGAGAGAGCAACGATCGTGGCTCTCATTTTGAAAAAAGTAATGTCATTACTCTTTTCTACATCCCCAAAACATGTAACATGGATAAGACAATTTTTTAAGTCACCTAAATTTATGTCCCCCACAATAGAGACATAAAATATCTTAAAAAAGTGATGTGAAAAGACTTTTTTATAGCAATAATAACTATTCCAAAATAAAAATAAGTTGTTATTTATATATTTAGTTTAATTATATATTTAATATGCATGGAATAAGATAAGTTATTATTTTTATTATTCAAATACTAATAAAAAAAATTCTTAGTTTACCAATGGAGTGAGCTCTTATGGTAGATGTTAATTCTTCATAATATGGCAAGTTAAAATTTAAGTTCATGTTAAAAGATATGTTTATATTTAATATCTAACTGTGTTTTAAATAAGAATATAAGATTGTCTCTAATTGAAAAATATATATGAGCAATAAAAAATTCATGTTTGTACAGAGAATAAATGTAGTTAAAAAAAAATAGAATATTAATTTTGAATAGGGAGAAATCTAGGTCCGGAAACAAGGAAGAAGACGACGTCGTCTGAGGACGAGCGCATATAAAAGTGGGGTTTGCCTTATCCATGTACGAAGAGAATAGCAGAGTGCATCAATGGCATCATCTTCACTGGCATCAACTCCAATCTCTTCTTCGTTTCTGCTTAAAGTGCCGAATTGCCCCAAAAGTTTGTTATCTTCTTCAATTTTAAGCTTTTCTCACTGCCTCATACCTCTTTTTACTAGATCAAGACCAACCTCTTACCAAAAGAGAATAAATTCTGGATTTTCCATCCAAGCCCAAACCCTCGACTTCTCTGGCTCCTTCTTCGAAGGTGGATTCGGTTCGGATGAAGACCCTACTTCTCCCGGAAGGGGTTTCACTTCTGTGGAGGAGAAGGAGGAACCACAATGCCCACCCGGACTCAGACAGTACGAGACAATGGCTGTCTTGAGGCCTGACATGTCCGAGGATGAGCGACTTGCACTTACTCAGAAGTACGAGGAGGTATCAACCCTCTTAACCATATTTTCTCATGTTTAATGCCATCAACAATTTTCAATTTCATCTTCATCTTAGTGACTTTTAAGATGAATATCAGTGGATTTCTATCAACCAAGGCGGTTGATTACCTTTTCTCTTATTGGTGCTTGAGGTGCAGAGTGTCTAGAAAGTATTATATTTCTCCAAATTTTTGTAAAATATCAAACTTCAAATGCTTTCTTGTTTGTTTCGATGAAATGAATAGGTAAAATATGAAGTAATGTGAAAGGGGAAAAATCTAAACTAGAGATGCCTACGTTAGAAGGAATGGTTTGGGGCGGATTAGAAGGAATTTCAAATCACGCTTTCCAATCCCACCCCACAATTTTTCCTACTTGTGTCTTTGGGAGAAAATGATCAAAAGACCGTTTGTGAAATTGCAATGAAGGATATGAAAATATACATTATTTTGAAACTCACATTGATATGATTATATATATGATTGGATGAAAATGTTCGGATTCATTAATTATCACTTAGGCTTATTGTAGTTTTGACGGATTTTTAAGGTCATCATTGCTAAGTTTTATGTTTCATACTACTTTTCTTTCCGATGAAATATATCATAGCAAATTTAAAATTGGGTAATGATAATCCTTAAGGTAATTTTTGGAAACATCAATGATGACAAATTGATGTTGCATCAATCTGCTATCAATGGTTGATTCTTGTGTGCATTGCTATCATGACTGAGCTGTGTTGGTTGCTTTGTTTGCAGCCTATTTTTAGGGGGTAAAACCAGAACTCATGAATAAAAATTAGAAAGCAACGTGATAAGAAACCTAAAATTTAGTAATAATAACCCTGAAAAGTCTCTTGTAACTTTTAAATGCCTAGGTTGTATTGCAACTTGTGCATGCAAGCGACCTCAAAATGGGGAAGCCAAGAACTTGGTGGTGATAATTCTAAAAGTTACTTGTAACGTCAGAAAAGTCTAGGTTGTAACAAATAGATGACGATTCTTTTGTCCAATCACTACCAAAATAAGGAGTGCCTTGTGAATAATTTGAATTTTTCAGACATTTCATTCAAATTTTTCTATCTTATTGTCATTGGATGTATTATATCAATTTTTGTTTTCAGATTTTCAAATAAAAACTTATAGTATGTGAAAAAAATACCTAAGATTGTTTGCATTTTTTAAAGAAAAAAAAATTGAAATATGGATTTTGAGTGTTTGCTGTGAAATTCAACAAATAAATTTTCCTCCAAAAAGTAGTAGCAAATTTGATGTTGCAAAATATTTATTTGCCTCTATTGGAGAACTTGATAGAAAGTATTTGAACAATTTTGTCTTTTTTTTTGTCCCTTATAAAATTTCCAACTTGGGGGGATTTGGAATGGTTTGCCTTCCAATTATTAATTAATTATTCAATTGTTCAATATTCAACTCTTATTATTTTATCCTTACTGGCCGTTGGGGAAAATAAAATATATGAGTAATACTGATCCATCCCCTCTACCTTAACGACCGCATAACTTTCTAAAGATGATAATTTTATTTGGGTTAGATCACTTCTCATTCAGAATTGGGTCCTTGGTATTTCTTAAAGAAATTCTTTGTGCCAAGTTCTAATAAAGAAAGACACTTGTTTAATGGATTTCATTTCATTTTTGAATTTGAGATCCATAAATATTGTGTCTTTCTGTCTTTGATTGTTCATTTCTTTGAAACTGCAGAGGACTAAAATTACCTCATCGTCCCCTTTCCATTTCATCTTACTCCACTCTAATAATTACTTCACTCCACCCTCTTCAAAACTCTCAAACATAGCCTACTAGGTTATAATTTTATCATGGGAAAAAGAAGTACAGCTTACTACTTTGTTACCCTGCCCTCTTGAGTTTGGCTTCATTACCATAAAATAACCCCATGCCATCATTCTATTAACTGTCACTTAATTGAATGATTTTTAAGATTCACTCTGCCTTCCCTTGTTCAAATTGTTTGAAGTTTAACAAAATGGTCGTACAGTGTGGTAGTATGGTTAGTGCACAAAGTTCAGGGGCGACATAATTTGTGGGTTTCAATCGCATGATACCAATGTGAAATGAGGAATGCCACTAGATGGTAAACTTTCTTGGGAGAACTACAATTCAAGACCTGATTAGACAATCAATGTCAAACAAGAACCTTGTCCCATTTAAGGTTCCAATTCATACTAATTTTTACAACTTTTCCCAATTAAGAAGCCATTATTTGACATTCATTTTCGAATCAGGTCCTGAGTTTGTCGTTCTCCCAACTTTCTTTTTCCCTTATAATAGGCATTTACAATCTGAATGAAATTTTGGAGTTATGATCATGATCAGCTTTACATATTTTTCCTTTATTGATTTACCTTCGATAGATCGAGATATTATCATTTTTGTATTGCAAGAGAAGTAGCTAGAAGGAATGTCCCTCACCTGACAAAACGAAGGCCTGAGGATAATATTGTGTTTAATCTGGCATTGGACAAGAATAAAAGACCAGGGATATAATTCAAAAGCATTTGTATAAAAACTAAGGCGATGATAGATGAAAGCTTATTATGTTCAACTTTCTCGTATCTTGCTTCCCCTGGAGCATTTAGCTCTTTATTTTTCTCCTTGATGTCATATGTCTCCATGTTTTACATCTAGACATTCTAATTGAAAGTATTTTCTTATCTGAGCAATGTGGAAGGATTAGAGATAATGATAACGTGAGGTAAATGATGATAATGAATACTTGATATTTCATAAGAGAGGGGAAATAGAATGAATACTGAATTCTTGCCGTGTCTTGGTCTAAATTTCATTTTTCTTCTCATGAGACAGCTTTTGGGACTGATGTTTAGGCATCTCTTGGAATTTACTGCACTCACATAAATTGAGGTGTGTCTTGTGAATGAGAATAGGACTGAGCCTTCAAGCCATTATTCTAAATGGTCAAGTGAAATGTTGGTTTTCTTAGGAAGGGAACCCGCAATTTTGAAGGGAACCCGCAATTTTCTCTCAGTGTAGCAAAATACTGGCGATATGATCTTAAGACCCATTATACTATCCGTTAGCCACTGATTATCATTTAATTCATTCAGTGCAGCTGCTTTTATCTGTGATCTTCTGAAATTTCTTGGCCTTTTATTCCGGTAATACTGTGCAGTGTACTTTAATGTTAATGAATAATGAAGTAATAAACTGATCATCCTCTGATGAAGTTGAAGCTTGATATGTAAGCCTAAAGTATTCAGGTGTGGCTTCAGAGGTGGCAGTCTGATCACATTTTACGATAATGATTATAAGTTAAAACTTGACTCAAACTGTATTATATGTTGATAGATTTAGAGAAATGGGATTGAAAAATGTATTGTAAATTCTCCTTGTAGCTGCTTGTTGCTGGAGGTGGCATGTATGTAGAGGTTTTCAACAGGGGAGTTATTCCACTTGCATATAGCATCAAGAAAAAAAATAAGGCCGGAGAAACCAACACTTACTTGGATGGCATCTACCTCCTATTTACCTACTTCACCAAGCCAGAGTCCATACAAGTTCTTGAGGACACACTAAAAACTGATGATGATGTGATTAGATCAATGAGCTTTCAAGTTAGGAAAAGGAGATATTAGTTTGTTATGAGTACTGAGATTGGTGAAAAAGAAAGATGTTTAGGACAGGGAAAATTGTATTTTCGTTGTAATATCATTTATTCACCTGATATTGTTTTTCATTTGGATTCAAGTATTTATGTATCATGATTAAGTTAATTAAAAGAGGCTTGCAGTAGGCATCATTTGCAGAAATAGTAACCACGAAGCATAAGAAATCGCTGAATGTTAATAATTACACATTGTTCTATTTATTGGCTCATATGAATTCTGAACCATTTCATTCATAGGTAAAAGATGGCTATTTATGTGATATGATACTTTGAAAAGCTTTTTGCCTATAATTTTTTATTTTTGAATTTTTGACTATCAAATTGCTCATAAAATATATTTGCACTATGAATATTATATGATTTTATCAATGAATACTCATAACTCTTAATGCTTGGGATTTTTTATTTCCCATAACTTTCAATATATGGGAAATAAAAAATCTCAAGCATTAAGAGTTATGAGTATTGAAATGAAAAATCCCAAGCATTAAGAGTTATGCCTTAGAAGGAGATTTTCAAGGTTAATGTTTTATAATCTCCAAATGATTTGTATTGTACTATTATGTTCTTTATTCATTTGTAACATTAATATTAGGATTTAATGGTTGAAAATTTATAAATAGAGTTATGTACAAAGCATTGAACATTCAAGTGAATAAAATATACTTTCTTGTTTTCTCTTCCAATTCTTCTTGTTTTGCTATTCTCTTTTCCTTTTCTCTTTCTCCTTACTGTTATAGCACAGTATCAGCATGAGATTTTATTAAATTAGTTTATGGCATGAATTTGAATAATTTTTTATTGATGCTTGTTGATTTTTGTTCAGGGTGTAGAGATAATTTGTCTAAATGAAGTGGTAAAATTTGCAAATTTATTTAAAAGAAATGATGATCTTACAATTTTAAAGAAGGTATGAATTTTACTTATTCATGGCTAATTATATTCATATTGAGGTATAATAATTTATTTTATCATGTTCTTACTTTATGCCATTCTTATATATTTTATATTTTATCATTTTAAAAGTTCAAGCTTTATTCTTATAGATTTGTGATAATCATTTTGATATCCATTAATATTTAAAAAAAATGAAAGTAAAATACCTTTAAATTATCTAAATAACATTTTAATTCCTTGAAATGTCATAATTTTCCTAAAGTGTTTAAAGACTTTTGTGTTATTAAAGAATTAAGATAAATGGCCAAATTGTCCTTGATTCAAATTAAAAAAAGTAACAAATGTCATTTCCCCTATTTCCTTCGTGCATTGTGCTCTGTAGTCTCGCTTGCTCTCTCCATGCTTTATCGTCTCACCTCAACTGTGTCTCCGTCGCTGTCTCATTGTAGCTTGACAATCAGTGTTCTCGTCTGTGATCTGCTTCACCTCCAGTGGCTTCGACCTTCTCGACATTCCTAGCAGTGGGTCTGTCGTCGTGGGTTTGTGGGTCTCAACATTGTCGTCATCATGAGTCTAGTAGCTTCTCTCCCTTTCTCCCCAATCACACTTGATTTTGGTTTTCTCCTTCCTACTCTTCCCTCTTTCCTCTTCTCACTTTAGTAATTGTAGGACTATGTTTGTGGGTCTGTGGGTGACCTTGAATTTGTGGTTCACTGTTGAATGATTTCACGAGGACAAATTCTATGATGATGGAAACTATAACACTGTTATATTTCATGTGCGACACCTCCTCCTTCTATTTTTGATAAGTTTGTATCTGATCCATGTACTTGTTGTATTGGTGCTTTTATATTTTAGGTAACTATTCTTCCATAAGGAATTTTGAAATGCAATGCCTAAAATCAATATGATGTGTGTGATTGGATTTTACTCACTAAAAAACTCTAGTATGGAGGGAAGTTGGTCAACATGCTGTTGGGTCTACTTTAATGATTTTCCATAAAAGTATCCTAATTTTTGTTTCAATGATAGTCACCCTTGATTTGGAGACTAGTTTTTCAAGGTGGGGGAAATTCATGGGAGTATTTTTTATTTTAAAAAGAACTTGTTGTAATTATTTTTATATGTTGGTGGCTATTTAGAATTTCAACTAACATTTATAGCTTGTAAATCTAACTTGAGAGGACTTAAAGGAGTTGATAATGAAGTTTTGAATTCTAAGCTTTCTATATTCTCTTTTGTCCTATAAAAATAAGACCAAGATCTCACTAAAGCTGATTGAATGTCTCATGCAATTGTTGTAATAGATTTGGTTTTTTAAATGGCTTGGATAATCTTAGTCATAAATTTTGATTTATTATCTATTGATCCATATTACATAAAAATATTCTATTGCTTCAAAGGTTATATATGTTTGTGGAAAATCTGTGTACGTTTTTTCTTCTTCTGATGTTGGTGCACTATAGTATGTTGTATCCTTGATTAAAGGATTGGCAGGGGAAAAATATGAATTTTCTAAAAAGCTTTAGTCTAAACTCTAGCAGTGCATCAAGGGCTTTCTACTGCTCGTTTCTTCCACATTTGATAGTTTGGCTGCTACACAAAGTGATCTATTTTATATTATCATTGGTCACCATTCATCTTTTTTGGTTCAAATAACAAATCATTTATGATGTGTTATTTTCTTCAAAATTGTTATGCTGAATAAATTTAATATACTCTTGAAACAAATAGAGAAAAAACAAAAAAGGATTCTTGCTGTCTATCCTTTTTATCTACCCATTACACTAAAGTATAAGAAATAAGGATAGTCTATCCTTCTTTCCTATATACCAATTATCTTCTTGTATTCATGTGACCTAACTTCTTTTCTGCTTTCTATTGAGTCATTGAACTGAACATGAAGTTCATTTTTGAAAATCTCACTACATGTTTAATTATCTATAAGAGAGGGAAACCTTTCCGCAGGAGATCTGGAAAAATGTTTTATTAAAATTTATGAACATGAAGTTCATTGTTGATAACACCTTCCATAGGAGATCTAGGAAAATTCTTAAGACATTCTCTGGATTCTAAGTATTAACACTTTCATTGTCTTCCACTACTATTTAAATTATATTATTTATTTAGCCACACTACACAAAGCTATAATTTTGTTTAAACTATCTCTACATGGATATGATTTTTTATTTAAATTATATTATTTATGCATAGTATTTGCTATGATTTTGTTTGAGCTTAGTTGCTGTGACTAGTGTAGATTATTAAATATTAACAGAGAGTTTTAATTGTTTAGGATAAGGAAGTTAGTGAATGCACTAAATCTGTTCAAGAACTTCCTTGAGGAAAATGAAGATAAATATAACAAAGGAAAAACATAACTTTGGGTCCCTACAATTTGTTCGCATTTTGCTATAGATCTTTATACTTTTTTTTTTATGTTCTAGGTTCCTGTATTTTTGTTTTTTGTTGTTCTAGGTGCTTTCATGAACAGAGTGTAGGGACCTTGGAGGGGCTTTGAACACCAAAATATAAAAGTATAGGGACCTAAAACATTGAAAAAAATACAGAGACCTATAACAAAACACGAATAAAGTATACAAAACTAAATTTATGTTCTCCTTATAAAAAAAATGAGGCTAAAACATACAATGAAATTTGAATTGAAGGCTTGGGAAGAGTTGTCTAAGGCTGAAAAGGCCAAATATGTTGAAAAGGTGAGGGAATTAAAAGTGGATAGAAATGTTGAAAAAAATAAATATAAATTTTTTTTTCACACGAGGTGCTATGTGAGGCAATTTATGAAACTTGCAGAGTTTGTAAAAGTCGACGAGAACTTAAGAGTAAGGGTAGAGTGTAATATCCTCCTCCTTCTAATCTCATAATTAAAACCAAACCCCGAGTAATTAAGGAATGGGATTATAGTAATTATCAAAATACAAAGTTTTCAATGATTAGCAAAATGGGGACCCTAAGTTTACAAAACTAAAATCATTTTTAAAGTCTTGCAATTAGACAAACCAAAGTTTATAAATATGCAGAAGCATGGGATCATTACATAAGTGAGTGTATTTGTTTTAGAATTTGAAACAAGAGAATTTCTGAAAAATTTTAAAGTGTGCACTGTGGCTCGTTGAACATGTGTATCAGCGTGTTCGCCTCTGTGACACGCGCCGTGGCTTGTGGCACCATGCACCGTGGCACAATTGCATGAATTTTGATAGCAAATTCTGTTGTTAATTTGACAGCATTAAGGCTAACTTTTAATGCATCCCAAATCTCCGTCCGATGTCTAAATAATGTGAATTAGGTGTCTACAAAAAACTCTTTTGAGTTCTAACTATTGGCATTGGTCTCAGATTTAAATTTTTTCTAAAACAAAAATTGGACACACTTTTCAAAACTTATACTTTTACAATAATTTTTGAAAAATCAAGTGTTTAAATCAAATACCATAGGCCAATAACCACCAACACCAATTTGACCACATTCAAATCATTAAGACTAACTCATGCAATGCACCACATCATATGAAATACTCCCAGATCAAATTTTCACTACTCAACCCCTTAAACTCAAAAAACATAAAAAGGGAGAGTTTACCACAATTTTCATCAAGTTCTCCAAATCATCTCATAATATGATCTACTCTTACTTGCATTAGTATCTTGGCCCTATCGCAATATCATATATTCATTAACTCACTCCCTAGGGCCCAAAATACACTTACAACTTACAATTCACATAATACAAGTAAGGAACAAATGAGAATTTCTAATTGACAATTGAAATTGTCATACACATATAATTACTCAAAATAAAGAGACCTACTACAAAAAGATCATGGTCCTAAGCCTCTAGGTATTTTTCTCTATCAACATCTTTTAAGTTATTCCCTGTGATATTGACAATAGTAAGGTGAGTGCAACTACTCAATAACCAAAGTTTGACTAACCCATACTAATGTATATCAATTAGTTTAAATGCAAGTGCTAGTTAATATCAATATTTTAGCCCATGTAAAACATTTGAAAATAAATATTCACAATTTGACTCACATAATAGCATTTACTTGAGAAATAATGTTTTTTAGCATTTTTCATATAAAGAGAGTTGGTCACACAATTCATTGACCAATACATTAAAAGAAAATAAGATTCAACTCATGATATCATCATTAGGGACACAATATAAACAACAGGTTTTCTTACTCATTATATACATGATCACACCTCCCTTATATCCTCCTTATTCCTCTAACATGAAATCGTGGGCTATAACTCAATGGGATAGTCTATATTTTATGACTTCCCTAGCTTAAACACTTGTGAGGGGATTACCCGGCCAAGGCACACCCAACTCACTTATGGAACATGGTTTCCCCTATTTCTCACACTATGGGGTGTTATATACTCTAGACTAGCCTCCTCATTGAACCGGTGGATAGCTAGCTAGGTTTAAGTCACTCGTTGAAGCAATGGGACAATCCCTCATTGGATAAATAGGACAATAAAGATATAATTAATCTAGCAAACCATCTCACAGATGGGCCTTACCACATGGATTTTATCATCTACTCCTCTTCCTAGGTGAACTCTCGCCTCTCAAGATCATGCAATTCACATTCATGTCATAATTTCCATAAATACAATTCATAGAACTTCACATTATTAATTTTCATTGAACTTTATCATTACACAAATCATTGGACTTCTTAAATGCATTTTCATGGAACTTCAAACCAAATAAGTCATTGAACTATAACTTCATAATCATTGTACTTCACACTTTGAAAATCATTAAACTCTACTATTTTAAACATCATTGAACTTCTCATAAACAAAGATTCATGTTACTTCTCAATTCACAAAAATCACAGAACTCCCAATAAACATAATATGAAAATCCACCGATAATGTTCTCAAAGAAATTTCACATCACAAGGCATAAAACTCACAAATTTGATCTAGTGAATTTTCTAACAAATCAAGCCACACTTGTATTTCTTTTTAATTTACACATTTCAATGATAAATCATAAATCAATAAACTAATAAACACACAAAAATATAAGATAGAATTTCCTAGTTACCTTAAACTTTTGAGAGGTTAAAGGTTTCACCCCTCAATTACTCACTCCTAAAGCTTCCAAGAAGCTTGAATGGTGCCAATGGTTGTTACTCTTACCAAGCAAAACATCAATATCCATTTTTGAGCTATTTTTCACTAAAATTTCATCATTTTTTAATACTCAATATTTATTCTTGACTCATGTGAAAGTACTCATAAGGCTTCTTAGCTTCCTTTAACTCTCACAAATAACAATGAGCTCTTAAATGGTCATTAATGAAACCACATTGTTCGCAACCACCAAATTTATGAGAATTTCATACATTTAATGTCCTCCAACTACCAATCATTATAAAACCATAAATACCAAGTTTTCTTAGCTCAATCTACTATCATTAACTCTATTTAAGTCAATGGGTTTGGACCTATAGCTTTTATGAACTAAAAATTACCATTATCAATCAAACCCTAACCTTTACTATTAAGAAAATGGAAGAAGAGAGGAAGATTTAAGTAGAAAAGCTTACCTATGATGTTTAAGAGCTCTAAAATACTCCCAATACTCAGTTTTCCTAAGCCCTAACACTACCCTCTCACTACTCTTTCATTTCTTTGTTTCTTTTATTCTCTAATGTATCAAATTCATAACTTATTTTAGCAGAAAAATGATCATGCGCCGCACAAAGAGCTTCTTCTAGGCGTGTTGTCATGCATGTGCCGCGGCGGCCCATCTACAAGCTGCGGCACATGACATAGAATTACTTCTTTCAGAAATTCTTCCTCTTTCATTCCCAGGGTAACCCAATTATCCTTTGGACCTATATTTAGAACTGAAATTGAGACTAAATATGCCTGTTAAGCCTCTCTGACTACACACCTCACTAATACACTTAATTAGTATATTTGAGCTTAATTAATCTAATTTAAAATCAAGGATGTTACATAGAGAACATAGGGTTTGGAATGTTGATTGATATTTGATGGAAAATACTCCCTCAAGGCCTCTATTTTCAATTAATGTTTTCATATGATCCACCTACCCATCAATTTCACATAAGGGGGAAGTCAAAAGGAATGAAAGCAAAGATGTTTACATTTTGATGGACTTACCTTATGATGGGGATAAGGTGTCAGTAAAGGTGGATGATCAAGAGGAAGAATTTTTGAGGTTGAAGAAAAAAACATTATAAAATGCCATATAAGAAGATATTGGCATTGATTAAACATGGAGCAAAGGTTGAAAATTTTGAATTTTTATTTGTATTGTATATATTGGGAACACTTTTATGTCCTAGTTTTAGTTCTAATGTTAGTGAGCGGATGGTTAAGGTCATGTATTACATCAAGAATGCATTGAAAAACTTCAATTAGTCAAGTTATATATTAGATGACTTGTGTGATATTTGAAACAAATGAGGAAAAAGAAGGATGGCGTTACAAATGTTGGAAGATGCTTGTACTTTCTAATGGTATGTATAAATGAATTTATGCTATTCTTTTCACTATAATATGTCCATACTAAGTATAATGTGACAAGTATATGTATATTATTACAAATCTATTTTTTTAAGCATTTTCCATTGATCAAAACAAGTGATCATGATTTAAAAAATGCTATCCAATATTTTAATGTTAAGAGAGTCAAGAAATGCAAAAAGAGAGAGAAAGCAATATTGGAATTCTTTATGATACTTCTACTGGAGAGGCCACTTCCATCACAATCAAGAAGAGATTGATTGCATCCTATCTTGACATAATAATTATTACTCATTGTTTTGGATAGAATATTATTTATGCGGCTTTTATGTGTTGAGACATGCATACAATATCATTACAACTGGCTTGACTGAGTTTACCAAAAAGGTAAATCTAATTCTAGATATTGTCCATTTTTGTTTACTTGGAATTGCTAAGTTAATTTTATTTATTTTTTATATGTTCAACGATCTATCACCATTTCTTGAATCAAAGATTCAAGAAATTAGAAAACATTAGGGACTATTCTCGGTAGACCATCACAACAATCATCTGTTAAAAGAGTGAGTGACGTAGTTGTAGAAAAGATTAGTGTGGTTGTGTAGGATTGTGTAGTTCATGTTTGACAATTTATTTGATATTTAATTGTGTACTTGTATAGTTTTATGTAAAAGGAAATGTAAATGTTTGACAATTTATTTTATTTGATCAATATTTGATTGTATTGGATCTGTCTAGTTGTCTGGTTATTTTAAATTTACTGGAATGCAGGTTTTAAATTGCAACCTATCATGGCTAAAGGTAAATGAAAGGAACAAACATGATATTTTTTTAACATACATATCTACACAAGTTTATGGTGATAATTGATGTAGATATGACAAACATGATATTTTTTTTAACATATATATCTACACAAGTTTATGGTTATATACACTGATTATGACCATAATTGCTATGTATATATATATATAATTTACACTGGTTGTATGTATAACTATTGTAGATAATAGTTTTTTAACAAAAAAATAATTTAATGAAAACTCTTTAAATCTTTTCTACACTAGTTATAAACTGATGTAGATAAAGATTAGTTATCAACTGATATAGATAATCAATCTTACCCAGTGTAGATGTCCCTTTCTACAATAATGGCATTTGATAGGTGATATACTCTCCCATTTCAAGTGACTTCTCTTGGGCCTATAATGTTTGACTTTCAGCTTTCCAGCCTTAATGGGTATATTTAAGTTTGATGAGCATTCTACAACACCACCATATCTCCAAGATACTGCTTCATTACTTATGTATGGAAATAGAGACGACATGCTTATAGTCAATGAAGGTGGCTTAGTATTAATATTATAGGGTGGTTTGAATCTCTAGGGCATCTGTTTAATGACAAAATATGCTATATCAATATGTTCTTTTGGAGTTGGATCTTTAATTACAAATTTAATTTGTCTTTTTTCTATCATGTAAACTTCTTTATCTTCTTTCTATATGATCGCAACTCTTAACAATATCAATTTCTTCACATCCTTTTTGAATTGTGGGCACATTTTTTTATCATAATCCATGTTCTTCTAATAATACTCATAATATACTATCATTTATGAGTTAATTTCATTACATTCCTCCTTTAGGTTCCTAATATATAGCCAAATGCTTTTAAGTGTTTGAAGAGAACTAACATTGAAATTCTGATATCAACAAATTTTCTTAAGAATCTCTTTTCCCCCCTCTAGTATTTACTCTTCTTTCATAGTTAGGGGGGATTAGAGATAATTGTAGAGTTTCCATTGTTTCTGAGTTGCATATGGTTTGAATTAACCAAATCCATCACATTCCTCTGAAATGTGATGTAATATTTTATGGAATGTCTTGGAGCATCCACATGATACACACATGTTACCTTATGATTATACGAGGATGGATAAGGTGGATGAGATGGCCTGTAAGGTCTTAGGCCTAATATTTGGGCTTCTAGTAATTATTGATACAATTCACATTTGTCATCCTAAAATTTAGCCAAGGACAACTCTCCCTAGCCTGTGCATTTCCTTATCCTCCAAATGGTCCCTACCTATAGGGTGTCGACACTGGTTGTACCTGTCATTAGTTTCTTTCACCAAACTAATAGGAAGTAGGTGATCTTGCAGAATATGAATTCATATGTTGGATATAGTTTACATTGCCCTCTTTCTTTTAGTGTCATGGCCCTTTCTTGCACTGTATTCACCTTGGAAAGTAGCAATTTTACCTTCTCGTATATCTATATCAATTCTTTCTCCAATTCCTATCAAATTGGCAAAGTCATCAACATACATTCCTATCATGTACCAATAAAATGGATCTGGCAAGGTATGAATGAAATAGGAGCAAAGTTCAGATTGCATCAAGGGTGGTTAGACTTATGAAACTACCGTTCTCCATCTTTAGGTATATTCTTTAAATGATTCAATTGTCTTTTTGCTCATGGCCTTTAACTGTTCTCTAGTAGAGGCAATGTCAAGATTGAATTTATATTGCTTCATAAAAATATCTACAAGATCTCTTTATCTCTTAACCTTCGAATGGTCCAAATGCATGTACCACGTCAACGTAGCTTCGATCAAGATTTCATAGAAGAAATTTATTAAAAAAAATTTATCTTGCGACCACACCGATATCTTCATATAATAAGTTCTCATATGATATACTAGATTACCACTACCATTGTATTCATTCCTTATAATGACTTCAATTAATCGTCTACCTCTCCTAACTCTTCTTTTAACTCTTTTCTTTGCTCTTGATTGGAATGTGAATTGTGGAAGGAACATCACTACCAGTAAATTCTTAGACATCTCTTGCATCAACCTATCCACAACATGATCTAACTACTTTTCCTTCCTAATAATTCCAAACGAGCCATCATATGCCTCACAAGTACATGGCTGCATATTGGACATACTGTTTTTCTCTTTTAAAGCATTTGTCAAGGATCTCATCATTTCACTCTTTTCAACCATCTAAGCTTCCATAACATATATACAATCATTTAGCGTGGATGACTCTCCTTTATTTCTTTGGTTCCCTTCTCCACTTTGACTTTCCATTTCCTTGCTGTACAATCATGTGTTATAAGTTCTGGTAGCAAGGGTTTGGCTAGATGAATTTTTCTTTGGAGGCACAATGTTGTTTTACCTATTTTCACAATTTCATTATTAATTTTAAATGACTTACCTTATTTTATTCAATCAATGAGTTTTCTAGCATGGTATAGGCATAAGGGTTTTTATACAAAAGTTTCCTCTAATTTACTCCCATAATTTATTATTCCACAGGGAAACATAAAGTTGACCATTGAATTGGCAGGATATTAGATCTTAACCAATCCAAGGTCTATCACTTGATAAAGATAGTATGAATCAAAGGCAAAGAAACTTGTAGAAGTAGATACATTATCCTAAAAAAATCTCAAAACATTGTTTCAATACATGATTTAAATATCATTACAAAGATTAGAACCTAGTCATCCTATTAAGTTCTTCCAAAATTTAGTTACACAGGCCAAGGAATTTCATGATCTTTGTTGGTATGTTCATAAGAAAGATCATGCCTTTAGCATGGTTACATGCTTCAACAAATTATAGGATCTTTTTGTTGGCAAATAGGACCATTTTCTTACATCGTTCAGCCCATTCCTTGGCTTCTTCCATTTGATCCCAATAGAGTTCTCTCCACCCTTCCATTACTTCAGCTTGTTGATTGAACCTCTCAGCATAAATTTGAATTGTCTCAGTTGCATTTCTCCTTGTGAGGGTTAATTATGTCATTGTCCTCTCTAGTTGTTGAGTTAATACATTGACCTATTATTGTAATTCATTTAAAGGCCAAGTCTCACATAACTCCCTCTGGAGCATGTCCCTTTCTCTTATGTTATTAATCAATTTATCTCTAGCGCTCTTCATCTTCACATCATTATCATACATTCCTCTCTTCAATTTTGCATTTTCTCTCTTTAATTTCTTGATTTCAATGTTCTCCTCAAAGTCAGTTTTCCCTCTCTTTATTCTCAATTTTCCTGGCAACTTAGAGTATTCTTTTCATAGGAAGTCTAACTCTTCCTTATTTTTCAAATCTAAATTGATTAGGTCTTGTAACTGATTTTCTTTCATTTCCAATTACTCCATCAGTTTTTTATTTATTTCATGCACATTATATCCTCACAATGGACTTATAAGAGCATAATCAAGTTCCTTTCCTATTATCATGCCTTTCAATCAGCTTGTATGCTTTGGAATAACTGATACAATCTATTTTCCTAACTCAATAACTCCTTTATATATAATTTGCTTCTAAGCATCTCTAAGGTTCTGGCTCAAGGTGATCACATTAGGGTCTTGATGCAGAAAGTATACCATATGCACTTCTTCTTTAGAGGGGAGACTTTATAGGAAAGTTAGTTGTCTTAATATTATAAACGGGTTGTATTTAATGCATCCTCTTAGCCCCATAAAGGGTACATTAGGAAAATCACCACAACAATAGATAATCTTCTCATCTAACTACCATTTTATTTTCCATAAATTAGAATCTTGCTTTAGTTCAGAGAAAACATTGGGCCAGTCAGTACAGCTTTTTTGGTTGATTTCTTATCAACCCTCACATGCTATCAATGGATTGAGGTCTGAGTCATGTCTTTTCCTAAAATGGAGCTTTTTCCTAAATAAGTAGCTCAACATTCATATGTTTAGTAATGCAAGGCAATGCTTGAGCTTTCCTTTCCCATTCAAATGACATTGGGTTAAAGTCATGTATCTTTCTGCCATTATAGCCATTATCAGATTATATCTAAATTGATCATGCCAATAGATGAAGGAAATATGCTTGTACAATAAATGGCCAATGCAAAGACTCTGCAAAAGGTGTCCCAATCTCCTTTTTCTACCAAATTCTTCAAGTGACTTTCTACATCAAATCTTTTAATTCCCTCTATTAGACCAAGATGAATGATTTGCACTTTTTCGATAGGAATACCTAAAATCTTGGCCACTGCATTTCGATATCCTAGATAATGATATACTGTAGCATTTTTCTTTATAGGCATTCTTAAAATCTCTACATATTCTTCTAAAGCTAGTGTAATTTGAAAGTCTAAGAATGTAAAATATCTCAATGAAGCATCTCAATATTGACTGATTTCAACCAAGGCATCTCTGTGTATAGTCATATGAAGGAGGTCTAAAATGTTCACTTGCTTCTCCTTAAACTTTTCTGGTATCTTCCCTTTGATGTGATAACTTAGTTGGATCAAGCTTTCGATAGGTTTGATTTCTGCTATTAATTTGATTCCCTTTCCTCGTAGACCTTCCTTATATGTTCTTGAGTCATATTGCTGTAAAATCTCACTCTACTAAACATAATTAATCAACAAAACTCATAGTAATCAAAGGATTAACTTATTAAGTAGATTGCCATGTTGTAATTTAAAATCAAGGGTCCCAAGTTTTCTCAATCAAAATGAGTTTAAATCAATCATAAACTCGTATATTAGAGTAAAAACAAGATACGGAAGCATGGATACCTCAGAGGAGTGAAAACAAATGAAGACAATTGAAAACCAACATGTTTGCTATGAGATAAGGCAATACACCGTAGCTCATGCAAGCTGCACCATGGCATGTTGCTCTTTGTGCCACATGCCATGACTCAAGCTCCATGCGCTGTGACGTGTTTGCACATAAATGACAGCAGATTTTGTTGTCATTTGATAGCAAAATTAAGACATCTTGATTCTCCATTCGACATTTGAATGACATGATCTAGGTATCTATAGAAATCTCTTTTCATAAACTAGCTAATGGCACAAATTTCACTTCCAAAATAAGTCACACCAAAAAGGGGGACACCCAAACACATTTTTACCACTTTTTACAACTTTCACACAAAAAGGGTGTCCAAAACTCACAACAAGTGCCAATAGACATTCTTAACACCTAAATCATACTCATTAGATCTAAGACTATCAGTACAACATGTCACACACACTTAAATACCAATATAGTATAAAATCACTCTTAACCCCTTTTTTACAAAAAAAAAAAAGAAAGGGGAGGTAATTTTCCTTGCATTACATCCAAATTAATCAAAACATGTTCAAAACATCATTTCTACACTTACACTAGTATTTTGACTCTATCAACATATATATATCATCATACACAAATACTCAAGGCCTAAAATACAACTCAGATATTTGCAACAATAAAATAGTACAAGTGTAATAATATGCAACATAGAATTGGCAATCGTATTCTATTATACAAAATAAATACATACAAGAGGCATATTAAAGGAATACACAAATTCTTGGGCCTCAATAGCTTTGTCCCTCTCAACACTAGAGCTAGAGCCTAAAAAATGTTAAAGAAATCTAACCACTTAGTAACCAAGGTAAAATCTACCCTATGCAGTTATATTTCAATTAGAAACCGAGATGTTACATTACCCTTTTCTGCCATTACCTTTTTGCCAATTTCTATTAGAAAATTCACTAATCCCTACAACAAGAATAAAAAAATAGATTGCAAGCAACATATTTTCTTGTGTACTTTTAATAAGTCATTTAGCTATTTTGTTTTCAAAGATAAAAATTTTCATTCCTCCAAACACTTATTGCATCATAAGGAAATAAAAAAGACAATTAATTTATAAAGGACAAACACCCTTATATGATTAATGCCAAAAGTAGTATAGCTTCATAACTTACTAAAAGATTTATTATTTTTAATGATTAACCTAAGTTACTATTAAACACAACTAATCTTGACATTGGGGTTGTTACAAAACATTTTGATCTCCTTCAAGTGCTTATTACTCCTTAAGGAGAAAGGAACAACATCTAGCCTATGAAAAGACTAAACCAATACATAGCTAGAGTATGAAAAATCGACATTTGCTCTCAACCCATATCAAGATAAGTTGTCTAATCAACCAATTACTATTAATTTGGTTTCATGAAATGCATTATTTTGTGATATTTTTAATATGACGAATGCCATGAATTTTTAGTCAATTAGGGTTGAAAACCCATAAACAAAGGGCTGGTTATCTAATGCAAGTACCATCCTTGTGATATAATGGTGTCAAGTTCTATAATGACATTTGATACTCACTCCAGTCAGGGCAACGAAAGGTCGGCTCTTCTTAAGGTTATGAAAAAGATGATATGCCATGATAATGCATGAAAATGTGCTCTTAGTTGTCCTATTTGTGTTAGATCCTAGTGTTGGGATATACCTTCAAGAAGACTAGGCTTCAACTAGTAGGTTGTTTACTAAGGTTTGTCTAGTAATGTGCAAAGTTTCAAGACAGACCTACATTCCTATTAGATATATGGTCTCCAAGTTTCCTCCATTGAAACATGAAGACCCCATTCAACAAGTCTAACCTTTTGAGATCTCAAAATATCCATAGGGGTTAAACCTATTAAATAGGTAACAACTTGAATGAAGTGTTCATAATAACCTCTAAGGATTCAAAAATCCCATAGGAAAACCACTACTAATCTTTACTAACATAAGGCACTCACAGACTCAAGTGAAGGGCCCAAAATATGTGTGAGGAAATACTGTATGTGTACAATGTGTAAAGAGAGCATATATACCTTATATACTAAAAGCTACCCAACCCTCATATGCTAACAAATCACAATAAGAGATAGAACAATATAAGCAGTTAAAGTCATCTACCTTAGGTTTTGTTCTGCACGTTAGCTACCCTAAAAGCATGTTATTCATATAATAAAGAAAAAGAAAAAACAAGAGGGTTAAATTTAAAACATGCTATGTACAATCATCAAGAGGCAAACACATGTAAAAGAGAAGTCAAAACAAATAGAAAGGCCAAACTAAAAGGCACAATCAACTTTATAACCTTGACTCTCAAAAACCTCCCTAGTGGAGTTCCCAAGCTATCGCGCGGTCGCCCGTTCATTGTGAGGGAAAAGAGGAAGGGGGCCAACCTTCAATGAGTAAGAACCAGTCCCAAAAGAATGAGTCACTAATGAGATTTTAAGGAAAAATCTTGAAAAACTAACTGAAGGTTATGAGAATGGTCTTTATAGCTAGAGATAGGTTCAGGAGTAGATTGTGAGTGGGAAAGGTTTTATGCACCCCATAACACCTATTCCAAGGAACTATATTGCAAAAAATTTCTTAGCCTAGGCCTAAAAGTGTAATTTTTATAGGAACTTTTACACTTCCACTACTCTAGATGTAATTTTTGTAAAACTTAAATTATATTCTTGCTAACCAAAAATTCCATAATTTAGGCTCCTAAATATGGTATTTAACCTTTAATTTATTTAAATAAAATTTGGGATGTTACAAAAAACATATACCTCATCATTGTCTTTGGCTCTCAAGCAAAGGTGGCTTCCTCTTCATCACTTGACTAATCATAATTGTTGCCCCATATTAAAGAGATATTCTTTGAATTTCTATTTCATATTTGTTACCTTTGCTCTCTTGCTCCTTCTGAAAGAGAGGACATTTTGATTTGATATATTTAGGCTTCTTTCACATGAAACATGTAATCTCTTTGTCTTTTTTTTGTTCTTGAACTCATTCTTTGTGAATCTTTTGTTGAACTTCTTCTTGCCAAAGAATTTCCCAGTTTTCTTGACAAACATTGCCATTTCGTTATCAAAATCATCAATATCACTTGATTCTAATTTTGGTTTTGTTTTGATGGCCTTGAATGTAAGATATTGAACCCTATTCTTGATTATAACAAGCTAGAAAATATTTTATATAATAGAATTAATTTTGGTTAAGGAAAAGGTAATTAAGGTATAATTGAGTCATATGCATTAATCTTTGTTTTTTTGGTCTTTAGTAGTATTATTATTGATATTATCATACTTCTTCTAGTATTGATATGAACTCCTAAACCTTTAATTCTCAATTGTTTAACAAGTAATGTATTAGACAATTCTCATATTCCTATAGAAAACTTATTTCATTCCTTTCCTTATTTCTTTAGGAAGAAAAGTCATTACCTAGCATTGTGCTTAACAAAGAATTCATATTAGTTTGGATATTGAACTCCTCTACGGTATAAATGACTTAGAGAGATTTTTGCTTTATAACTCTTTAATACTGGCACTAATAGCTTATGACTGGTACTATTTCCTCAATTCTCTTAAATCTTGTTCTCTACTGGTATTGTATCTAGCATGTCATTTTTATCACACCCATCACATGATGCGGTTGCCCATTTGTCGTGAGGGAAAAGAGGAAGGGAGCCAGCTTTCAATGAGCAAGAGTTAGTCTCGAGAGAAGGAGTTGCCACTGAGATTTAAAAAAAAATCTTGAGAAACCAACTAAAGGTGATAAGGATGATTTTCGTAATCAGAGATAGATTCGAGAGTCAATTATGAGTGGAAAAGGTTTTATGCATCCCACAACACCTATTCCATTAAACAATTATTTTAGTTAATTGTACAATTAGTATGGCCTTTAAAAATTATTTTAATTACTATTTTATTATTCACCTCCTAAAATAAAATAAATCTAAAAAGGAAAAATAAAAATTAAATTTAAATATAAAACGAAAGATATTATTTATTTATAAGGTAGACTTGACCTAGGATGAGAGCATAAGGCCTACTACCCTACTAGGGATCAAATCCCATGCAATTCAGAGTTGTAATTTTTTTGTTGGTATTTTATTATTTTTTTGAAGAGAAATTAATTGAAAAATAACTTACTATTTGCAGATAAAATAATTTTTTAAAATTTTGATGTGTTTCAACTTGCAAAAAAAATTAATTTCAATTATTTTTGAAATTTTTGAAATTTTGAAAAATAAAATGAAAATTTTAAAGATAGGTTAAAATCTTTTTTCTAAGCATTTTTGCAAATTTAACCATTATTGCTGTGAAACCTTATTGACTTATATGGTAATATGATTATTATAAATATCTGCAGAAATTTCAAAATCTCACACCCAAAAGAATCAAATACCTTAATCTATTCAATTTATTAATTACTCCCTCTGTTCAAAAATATAAGGCATTTTTAATCTTTTAAATTGTAATCATTGCCTTTTTTTCAACAGCACTCCTATTGATAATAACTTTATATTTATTGCAGAGTGTTTAATAAAGGTAAATATAAAAAAATAGGATTAGTTTAAAAGTAGGTAACTTTTTTATTGGGAGGTGAGATTCGGTTAAAAAAACCTTATATTTTTAAACGGAGGGAGTATTTATTTGAATATATTTATATTTATTTTAATTTTTAAGCATATATTATATAAAATCTTAGTCATTATACCTATAGAGCCTTACTAACTCATAAGATAGTATGATTATCTTAAATATTTGTAGAGATTTAAAAATCTTACATGATAAAAGAATCAAATACCTTAATTTATTTACTTGATTAATTATTTAATTGTATATATTTATATTTATTTTAATTTTTAACCATGTATTATATAAAATCTTAATTATTATACTTGCGGAGCCTTATTAATTCACACGATAATATAATTACCCTAAAGGTCTACAAAGATTTAGAAATCTTACATGACCAAAAGATCTAATCATCTAAACATGGTTGTACTTTAAATACATAAATTTAATTAATTAATTTTTTAAAAATATTATTATTTACAAAATTCACTTATTTGTTTACTATATACAAATTAATAATCACAATATCTGTGAAGATTTATTATCCCACACGTGAAGCAATTAATTCAAGTATGTGAGGAGATCCTTTAACTCTCACTTGATACTGTTAAATATTTTATTGATTTTAAAATCTAAAAAGACATAAAAATTAATTTGAATGATTATGCTGTTGAAACCCATATTTAATATATACAAAATTGATCTCCACAACTGTGTAATCTTATAGATTTACATGTTATGAGATCATTTTAAATGCCTATGAAAATTCTTACAATCTCACACGGCATATAAATAACAAGCAAATATATCCTCTCTTATTTTTATTGGATTTCAATTATAAAATTCAAACTTCCTCAAAAATGGAACTCCCCTTCCAATAACATAATGAACACACAATAAATGAAGAAAGGTAGAGAGGCGTGTAGAAATATTACAAATAAATAAAAGGCCTTTATTGGCATAAGGATCAAAGGCATGCCACTACCTATCTATATGCCTTTTCATGCTAAAAACATAGTTTAAATCCAATTCAAAAACCTAGCCTAACAATCACATCAATTCTTTCATTGTTTGAGGTAAAATTATAATAGGAATAGGCCTAAAATCAGATCAAGCTAGTTAGGACAGCAAGCAAAAATTTTATTTGTAGTTTCCTACTCCTTCTCCTCCTTCTTCTTTTTAAAATAACAATCACATCATTTTTTTTTGTCAAAAACATCACAAGATCATGCTAAAAACCAAATCAAATTTTCATTTGGAGTCTTCTCCCTTTTACTTTAAAGAAAGGAAGTGTCATGAACATGTAAAAGCTAGATAAAATGATTAAGTTTAATGACTCCATTTAAGTTATATTAGTGCATGGCCCAAAGCATGAGAGTTTAGAATAACTAAATTGGCTTAACCATGATTACATTATCACTCTATTAACCCATTGCACTCCAATCTTGACATCAACAAGAAGGCATGAGACTATATGTTTATCGCTGGGGGGAATGCAATGAAACTAAATATGCAGATAACAAATTCAAGCAAGCATAGTTCTATCATCAAAGTCAAGACAAAACTTTCATGCTCATAGTAGTGGGGATTTCCTCTCGTAAGAAATCAAGGGCACATGAAAATCTTAAGTTATTCTCAATTATTTCAAAGATCAAAATCTCATAGTTAAGAAACCACTTACAAGCACATAGCATGGGGGAAGAATTCACTCTATGACCAGGACCCCTATAATAGCGTAGATAAGATAATTAGAGTATGCATAACCAATGAAACATTTACTGTTTTTGAATATCACTAATTGCAGCAAGCAAAGACCTCAATCTCTACTCTTCTTATCTGAGCATACCTTAGATCTTCTCAGATGCTCACCTTCAATTCTCAATCATTTATCTCCGGCTCTCTCAAGTTTATGTCGTTCTCTTTAAACTTTGTTGCCCTCTCCAAACTTGGACTCCTCTCCAAAAATCTCTTTGAATTTTTCTTGCATTCTCACCACTCAAAACCCCCTTCCATGTTGCTCCATCGTCCTTATATAGGATGCAGAGGGGGTAGATTTTGAGAAGAAATGATAACTCATCACCTTTTATTGCTCTAATCCTATATGCATTTGTTTTAGCATTTTGTTTACTCTATTTTATTATTTTTTTAATATTAAATTTTAAAAACTAGATTAAAAGAAGAAATCTGTTTTCAAATCAAGAATATATATATATATATAAAGGGAAACAATAAGACTAAAAAGAACTTAAAAATATTTAATTTTTAATAGTTGATTCACTTATTTTTTTATTATTGAGATAATTTGGAGGTGGAGATTTTAAAAGATTTAAGCATGATTTCTCCTCCATTTTCAAAATGAATTTTGAAGACTTTGTTTTTTGGAAAATAAAAGGGATTAAATTTCCATTTTTATATTTATTATTTTTTTAATATAATTCTTAAAAAGAATTAATATCTCTTTTTTGTATAATTCATCATTTTTTTGAAAATTAACTCTTTAAAAAAGAATTAAATTTCATTTTTTATTTGAATCTTTTGTTTAATTTAAAAGATGAAAACAAATATATTTAAAAATAAGAGTTATTAAAGGACAAAACACATATTTTTTTTATTTTTCTTTATTTCTATTTAATATACGGGCAAAAATACAGTGTTCACAATTTTGAATATTACCACCAATACTAATGCCTCTCTATTGGTACTAAGTCTCTCTAACCATATTATTCATTCAATTCTAGCACTATTTCTTCCTTGAGCTAGTGTGATTTTTCTAGTACTATTTTCGCTCTACCCATATTGACTTAACATTATTGTTCTTGTCAATATCGATAATAGTATCTTTTATACTAATATGAAGAACGATGCTCTGCTTTACATTCTTTTCTCTGTTAGCTTCAAATCTTTGTTTGTCTCATTCCTTTTCACTTTTATGGGTTGTGTTAACCTTTTTATTCATCTAGAAAGTCTTTTAAACACAACTTTGAATAGAATCAAACACTAATCAATTCTTAATCTTCCCTTACTACCTGTGTTACATTTGGCTCTACTAGTACTCATCTACCTACTTTTATTAGAGCATTAAATGCATATAACCTTTATTTTCTTATTTGTCATGAGCATAAAACTCTGTCAAAAAACAATGTGCTATCACCATACTTTAGAAGAAGGTCAAAAGAAAAGAGGAAGATGAGTTTGACAAATTATTTATCAACTTTAAATGTAAATAAGCACATTTATAAAGATAAACATAGAAGAGTTATTACATGAACTTGAGCAATCAATTTCTTACTTACCTTTTGTCATCATATTATTGTATTTTCATTTCATTGATTGTAAATCTATTCTTAGAGAGAGTAATTTCTAATAGTTGTTCACTTTGTAAACATACTTTGTTTGCCCTTGTTTTACCTACCTTGAAACAAAGGACTTGAGCTTGAGGAGCTTATCGAGCTTAAGTGATCAAGCTTAAGTGAGATATATCATTACATTTGTAAGGGAAAGTGATACAAATGAGATCTGGGATTGTATTAAAGCAACCAAGAGCCTAGATTAATTTTGGTGGCATAGTAGATCTTGAGAACTTAATGTAGGCTCAAGTGGTTGGAGTCAAACTAGGATAATTTCTTATGCATGCTTCTCTTCCTTACTCTTAGATAAATTGGTGATATCATTTCTTCTCTTATCTCATTTTAATTTAGTACTATTTGCTAAAATTTTTATTTTCCCAATTCACTCCCTTCTTAAGCATTTACACTAGAGTCTTCTTCCTCTTCTCAACATCCTAATTGAGCATGTTGAGCTTCTTCCCTTCATATTTAGTAAGGATGCTAAATAATGTAGCAATTGAGCTCATTGAAGCTCCTCTGGCTTCCTTCATGGAAATGATTTTTGGCTACCATTCTACAAGTAGTACTCTCATCAGCTTTCTAACTTGCTTCTTTCAAGAATAGTTACTGTAAAAGGTAGCAAGTTCATTCATTAAGTACATCTCACTTACATCTCGTAAATGCTTTCATAAGTTTTGATATTGAATAGCTCATACTCTTCAATTAGTATGCTCAGCTTGTTTTCCTTAACATCATCAATGCCTTCATAGGCAATCTTTAAAGCTTCCCACATCTTTTTGGCATTTTCAAGATTGTACACTTTGAAATATTTGTGTTGGCTTAATGCACTTGCCATGATCAACTTTGCCTTGGAGTTGAGTAATAGCAACTTCTCTTCTTTCTCATCTAGCTCATCTCTGTGTTTGGGAACTAGCTTTCCATCTATCTCTTTTATGGGAATGTATGAACCATTTTTAATAATACTTCATAAATCTAAATCGGATGCCTTAAAGAATAATCTCATTTTGTTTTTTTAGAATGTATAGTTTTTACCATTAAATCTTAGAGGCTTGTTAATTTTGGTACTCTTTGGAAGAATACTATTACCAAAGCTAGCCACTTGGATTCTTGATTGTTAAGTCTAAATGCAGAAACCGAGCTCTGATACTAGATTTTGAGTAAGCTGGCACCTAGGGAAGGGGTGAATTGAGTGCCATCTTACCCAATAACATAAATCTTTAATTTGCCCTTTTCATTTGTTTCTTTTCCTTGTTTTCATGTTTGGTTACTTATTTACAATCTTCCTTTAGAATTTTTATTTCAAATATATTGCTTTGCTTATAGGTAATCAATTAGATCCTTTTGTTTAATTCAATCTTTTGATTTTATTAACTTTTCTTCCAATTTGATTTTCAAATCTTCACGCAAATCTTTTAAAGTTTCTATCCTGCTTGAACATGTCAGTTATTTATTTTTATCATTTTTTCATGTGGGCTATTCCTCTCACTATTGCATGAATTTAGTTTCTTAGCAGTTGAATGGCAGTGCTGTTCATGTGCAATTCTATAGCAATTTTAAGTCAATGGTGGTGTCTTTTAATAGTCTAAAATACTTTATACATGGCATTAAAGGAGTTCTCTTGAAGCCCAGCTCAGTAACTTCTTTAGACTCAGGCCATACTTCAAATTCGACTAAATATTCCCCTTTGATTCGTGGCGCTTTGCATGCTCCTTCTGCGTTGATCTCTTCTACATATACCACGTCTGCAAGGAAGTTTTTCACCATTTCTCTTGAGAGTAATTTAACATACCACACTACTAAGAAACTTAAATTTACAAATCTTGCCTCTAATGCTTCTTTAATGTGTGATTTGCAAGTCAACGTTGTTGGGTTTTTTTACTTTGATCATGGTCTCAAGTTTAACTGTTTGTTGAGGCATTGTGCTTCGAGTTTTGGCATTGCCTTATTTTCACTTTGGTTGTACAGTCTATTCTCTTCTCATCTCACTAGCAAGTTGAAAAAAGCTCTTGTATTGCCCTCCTAACACATAGCATAGGTTTTTTAAGGTTTCCATCAAAAAACCTCAACAACTTTAGACCTCTTAAGTTTTCTTGTAGCCACTTAGAGATCCACATTGCAAAGCTACTTTTTAGCTTCCAGTTGCCTTATGTTTCTTTAATTTTGACAGTGTCAGCATGAGTAAAATCATCTTCATACTTGCAGATATAGCTCTTTCTCAATGATGGCTTTAGATGTTAAAGCCTTAGCTCTCAAAATTCTACAAGAGAATATATAATGATTAGATACTTTGTTATCGTCTCATCTACATACTCTTCATGCTACATACCGTCTTCAAAAGCCAATTCTAACATGCTTTCTTATGAGTACTTTTGATCTTCATCTGTATGCTAAGATATGTTAGGGCTGTTTGTGTCTAGACTATACAGCCTGTATCCTTGTTTCTTTTTATTTATTGTATATTTGTGTGTTATGTCTAGTTTGGACCCTTTGAATTTTTTTTCCTAGGGGCCTATTGGTTTGTAAAGGTCAATAATATTTGGCTTCATTTTTTTTTTAAATCATGAATCTTTAAGAGAATTCATTAAGCCACATGTACATGTTCAAATTATTCAAAACAATGATTACTTTAAACTTTTACAAATCAAGATTCGAGAGCTTTATACTTTGATTTTAGATGCATGTATAGATGTATAGATTCTCTTTTTAAAAAATGACAATAACATCCTTTTGAATTATATAAGTGACAATTTAATTTATCAAAATATTACAATTTTACTAAAGTCCTTACGAATTTTTATGACAATAAATTGTGAATTGAAAAGATTATTTTACCTTTATGGACAAGTTATAAATTTTTGTTTAATTTTTGTGATTCTTTAAATAAAAGTTATTATTTTTTAAATAAAAATTATGATTTAGGCTTATTATTTTAAAAACTTATTTTTTAATAACAAAAATTACAATTGATAAGTTATTATTTTTGTTCAACTCTTGCGATTTACAGAATAAAAATTATTATTTTTTAAGCAAAAGTTATAATTATGGAGGCTTGTTTTTCAATAACAAAAATTACACTTGATAAGTTGTGATTCTTGTTTAACTTTTGTAATTTACAGAATAAAAATTGTTATTTCTTAAATAAAAGTTGTAATTGAAATTTGTTATTTTCAATAAAAATAAAATAATCTTTTCATTTAAAATTTATTGACATAGAAGTCTTCAGGGACTTAAGTGAAATTATAATATTTTAAGAAATTATATTATTATTTATATAATTCAGGAAGATTTTATTGTCACTTTCCCTTTTCTTTTTGGATCAAAAATATTTCTCGCATTTTTAAGTGTGAGTTATTCTTATTTTACAGAATTAGCATGTATTAATATCTCACCATTACTTCCGATGAATTCCCTTCCTTGTCAAACATTATAAATTATTTTTAACTAGCTTCCACCCTAAAAACCATTTATCATTATTAAAAATTACTTGCCCTTATTTAATAACATAATTTAATTGTAAATGAATATAAAAATATTATTAAAATCAAATATTTATTAAGAATATTTTTTTAAAAAATATTATTAATTACTCTTAAAAAAATACTAAAATATCTTATATTTTTTAAATATAATATCTTTTTAAAAAAAATCCTTTAGTCCTACTTGTAGGGTAGGAAAAAGGTATTTGTTTTGGTTATATTTATAGGGTATCTCAATAATTATTATATCTATGCTTATCATTTTATTCCTATTATATATTTAATAAGGATAAATTTAAAAACTTATTGAATTTTTAGACAATATTAATAAGGTTTAAAATTTTACTTAATTCCAATAAAAATTTAAATTAGGCTAAAGTATATTTTAATTCTTTAACTTTATATAAAGTTTTAATTTAGTATGTTAACTTAAAAAAGTATCTTTTTAATCCTAACATTGTTAGTTTTAAATGATTATTTTTGTGTATCAATCATTGTTATTTTAGAAAAATTAAACTAAATATGTTAATATTTGAGAATGTTTTATCAAAATTTAAAAGTTTAATGTATAAATTTTTTGTGATAAAATCAACAATGTTAAGGTTAAGAGACTAAAAAAATATTTTATAAAATTAAGGGATTAAAATAAAATTTCATATAAAATTAAAGGACTAAATATATAATTTAGTCTTTAAAGTAATAGAAGATGGGGAATATCTTATAATTTTTTTTACTAACGAATATCTTATAATTTTAAATTTTAAAATATAAAAACATACTCTCTCCATTAAAAAATATAAAGTATTTTTTAAAGAGTTTGATGTTAAAAATATAAGATATTTTTAATCTTTTAAGGTGTAATTATTACTTTTTTAAAAAAATGCTCGTATTGAATAGACCGCTTTATATTTTTTTAGAGTGTAAATATGGATAAATATAAAAAGATAAGATTAATTTAAAGATAAATAATTATTTTATTAGGATAAAATTTAATTAAAAATACTTTACATATTTTAAGGAAGGAGTAAAGTATTTCTCTTTTGTTTTTGTTTTTTTGAAGTCAGGCAAAAAAAGAAGAAGTAGAAAATGCAATCAACTGATAGAGGTGGGAAATGACTAGGCTTGGCCAATATGAGCTCGGCCCTTATTAGCCAGACCCTTAAACTCAATTTTCTAAAAATTCTATAATTTTTGAAGTTGGCCCTTATTCAAAGGGTTAAGGGCCTGGCCCATAAACTCTTTATTATTTTTTTATTTTTAATTTTTTTTAAAGTTAAAAATTTCAAGTATAACATGTCATATATTTTTAAAATATAAATTATATTATTAAAAAATTAAAAATGAATAATAAAAAATCAAATCCGAAGGCATAAATGTTTATTTTAAAGTTTAAATTTAATTTAAAAAATAAAAATATTTTATTTTTTAAGAATTAAAATAAAAAAAATTAAAAGGACCGTTTGAGTTCAAATCCGTTTTTTCAAAATCCATTAAAATTAGGATTGAGCTTTAAAATTTAATTTTCTTAAAAAATAATATTTTTTAAAATTTAAATTTTTATAAAAATAAATTTAAATGAGTGACTTGTTAAATTTGACTTCCTGGCTATATCAGAAGGTATCGGTCTTAGTTGTAAATTACGAATATAAATTAGAAGATAAGATGATAGCAGTCATAACGGTCTTATACCATCCAGTTAACACACTGCCCTCCGTAGCGCGTGTAAAATGCAACCATTAAAAGCTTTTCCTTCGCCGATATGGTAAGCTAGAAAGTTGCGCATGCATTCCCAAAAATCCCCGGACCCCACGATACCACGCGCTGAAGATGTCGCGTGTTTCAAAAAGAAAAGTCACAGGAAAATGATAAGAGATACATTTCAAACTGGGCCGTAGATTATTGGATCTAAATCAACGGACGCTATTGCTTTCTGTCACTCTGAGTGCGGCCTACTATGATTATATTTAAAAAAAAAAAGACGTATTTGAAGAAAATATTCTCAGCATAGGCGTCTCTGCTTGTCCCACTCTCACGCCCTCCTAGGGTTTCAGAGTCGCCGCGCTTCTTCTAGCATTGAATTTTTCTTCAACTGCTTCATCACTCTTCTCAGTGTTCACTGCTTTATTGGTTAATTATCTGTAAGTCCTCTTGTTATTGTCGTTCTCCAGTATTCGAGTCTGTGTTGGGTGACTTAGGGTTGATGCTTTTTCTGTTATTTACTAACTCGGATGTATGTGATCATAATCTGATTCTTTCTTAAAAATTGATTTTGTCGTAACTAATACTAAGAACAAGTGAAGTGGAGCCTTGCGCGTTTGCTGGGGAAAGGTGTACAACGACAGCGAACCTGAATCCTTACATTTCCGATCTGTTGGGAATTATTTAAGTAGTCTAACAGTGATGAATGTTTATCCCTCAATCACTGCACCGCCGACATGCCGTTCTTGCTTTCTCGGGCTGTGGTTGTTGGGTTCTTTTTTCATTTTATGTACTCTACCCTTTTTTTGGGGCTAACTTCTCTTGGAAGAGTATAACACTTTGATTACTAGGACTTTGATAGTATTTAGGATTGATAGTGCTGTCTTTGGAACGGCTGAATCAGTCTAGTATATTTTATTTTAAAAAAGAATTCTCATTTTTGGAGTGGGGTATGGAAGTTTTTAAGGGCATACCTTATTCTTTTCCAGTTAGTTTTAGGTCAATTTTTTGTTGCGATTACGTTTATATAGATTCCTGTGTTGAACTTTCAAGATCCTTCATACTAATATCTTACTTAGCGGCACCAAAAAAAAAAAAGAATTATAATTTTAATTGATTATAAATAGTATATTAAGTGCATGACTTTGCGCCATTGTCTGCCCCTTGCTATATTCTTTCTACCCTCTTTCTGTGGTCAAGTTCAATTTCCTCTGTGGTGTCTGTCAATTTTGTTGAGTACCTTATTGGTTATGATTTCCAGTTTGTCTTGATTTGCACATGTGATGCTGAGCAGGTGAGGTTCTTTCTCCGTCTCTTCTTTGTGATTAGATTTGTATGCTTCAGGTTCAGATGGCTATGGAGGTTACTCAAATTCTTCTAAATGCACAAGCAGTGGATGGCACTGTACGGAAACAGGCAGAAGAAAACTTGAAACAGTTTCAGGAACAGAATCTTCCAAGTTTTTTGTTTTCTCTTGCTGGTGAATTGGCAAATGATGAGAAGCCTGCAGAGAGTCGAAAGCTTGCAGGTCTAGTTCTTAAGAATGCCCTGGATGCAAAAGAACAACACAGAAAAATAGAATTTGTCCAAAGATGGTTATCATTGGATCCAACAGTCAGAGCCCAGATCAAAGCATTCTTGTTAAAGACCCTTTCCTCCCTTTCTCTGGATGCTCGATCAACGGCAGCACAAGTTATTGCAAAGGTTGCTGGTATTGAGTTGCCACACAAGCAATGGCCTGAACTGATAGGATCTCTCTTATCAAATATTCCTCAACTTCCTGCTCCTACAAGGCAGGCAACTCTCGAGACTCTTGGATACATCTGTGAAGAAGTCTCCCCTGATGTGGTAGATCAGGACCATGTAAATAAGATACTCACAGCTGTTGTTCAGGGCATGAATTCTTCTGAAACTAATAATGATGTCAGGCTTGCTGCAATTCAAGCTTTATACAATGCGTTGGGTTTTGCTCAAGCAAATTTTTCGAATGATATGGAGTGTGACTACATAATGAGAGTTATTTGTGAGGCTACTCTTTCCCCTGAAGTGAGGATTCGACGAGCAGCTTTTGAGTGTTTGGTTGCCATTTCGTCAACATACTATGAAAAGCTGGCTCCTTATATGCAAGATATTTTCAACATTGCTGCCAAGGCTGTGAAAGAAGATGAGGAGCCAGTTGCACTTCAAGCTATTGAGTTCTGGAGTTCAATTTGTGATGAAGAAATAGATATACTAGAAGAATACGGAGGAGATTTTAGTGGTGATTCTGATATTCCTTGCTTTTACTTTATTAAGCAAGCACTTCCAGCTCTTGTCCCCATGTTATTGGAGACACTATTAAAGCAAGAAGAGGATCAAGATCAAGATGAAGGCGCATGGAACATAGCTATGGCTGGTGGCACATGTTTGGGCCTGGTTGCTCGAACAGTCGGTGATGATATTGTGCCTCTGGTTATGCCATTCATTGAAGAGAATATAACAAAACCAGATTGGAGGCAAAGGGAAGCTGCAACGTATGCTTTTGGCTCCATTCTTGAAGGACCATCACCTGATAAACTCGTACCACTTGTAAATGTTGCTTTGAACTTTATGCTCACTGCATTAATGAAGGATCCAAACAATCATGTAAAGGATACTACTGCCTGGACTCTTGGACGAATGTTTGAATTTTTACATGGCTCAGCTCTGGAAACACCAATTATTACTCAGGCTAATTGTCAACAGATTATTACAGTGTTGCTTCAAAGCATGAAAGATGTTCCCAATGTTGCTGAGAAGGCATGTGGCGCTCTTTATTTTCTTGCCCAAGGCTACGAGGATGCTGGATCTTCATCCTCTCCATTGACACCCTTTTTTCAAGATATTGTCCAAGCACTTCTTACTGTTACTCACAGAGAGGATGCTGGAGAGTCACGCCTTCGTACGGCAGCCTATGAAGCCTTAAATGAAGTAGTGAGGTGTTCTACTGATGAAACAACTCCAATGGTGGTACAATTAGTTCCCATTATCATGATGGAGCTTCACCAGACTCTTGAGAATCAGAGCCTTACAGCTGATGAGAGGCAGAATGAGCTACAAGGCCTTCTCTGTGGTTGCTTGCAGGTCACCATACAAAAGTTAGGTTCATCAGAGCCAACAAAATATCATTTCGTGCAGTATGCTGACCAAATGATGGCCCTGTTCCTAAGAGTCTTTGCTTCTCAAAGCGCCACAGCACATGAGGAGGCTATGCTTGCCATTGGAGCTCTGGCTTATGCAACAGGATCAGATTTTGTTAAATACATGCCAGAATTTTACAAGTATCTGGAGATGGGACTACAAAATTTTGAGGACTACCAGGTTTGTGCCATTACAGTAGGCGTCGTTGGTGATGTATGTAGGGCCTTGGAGGATAAGATATTGCCTTATTGTGATGGAATAATGACCCAACTTTTGAAGGACTTGTCAAGTAACCAGCTGCATCGGTCTGTGAAGCCTCCTATATTTTCTTGCTTCGGAGACATTGCTTTGGCAATTGGTGAAAACTTTGAAAAGTACTTGTTATATGCCATGCCCATGCTTCAGAGTGCTGCTGAACTATCTGCTCACACATCAGGTGCTGATGATGATATGATAGAGTACACAAATTCCTTGAGAAATGGAATCTTGGAGGCATACTCAGGGATCTTCCAAGGGTTTAAGGGTTCCCCAAAGACTCAACTCTTGATGCCCTATGCTCCTTATATACTGCAGTTTTTGGATAGTTTGTACATGGAGAAGGACATGTAAGTAAATTTTTATATTTGCTATTCTTTCGTTTAAATTTCTAAATTTTGATCTATTGCCTTTTTTCTGTCCAGGGATGATGTTGTGACAAAGACAGCAATTGGTGTCCTTGGAGATTTAGCTGATACATTGGGTAGTAATGCGGGACCCTTGATCCAGCAATCTGTGTCCAGCAAAGACTTTCTCAAAGAGTGCTTGTCATCTGATGATCATTTGGTTAAGGAATCTGCTGAATGGGCCAAGTTGTCTATCAGTCGAGCCATATCATTTTGAGGCAATTGCTATTTCATGGGTCATTGTTCTTGCATGCATCTGCGTGTTGAGTGAGTCACAATTGCATACCATGAGTCGGGTCATCACCATTTTTGGGCTCAAGTGCTTGAGTACAGCTGTCTGCGTTTCTTGTCAGCAATATGAAGTCTTCTTTTTCCATTTCATTTTTTATTTATTTGTTCTGCATTGCTATGGAGGATGGTGGGTGGTGATTAGATTTTCTGCTAACTTGGCAGAAAATGTGGAGTTTTTGTTGCAGGAGGAAAAATGAAGTTAAGGGTGAGGATGGAGAAAAAATGATTTTCCCATGAAACAAATGCCAATGCTGTCTCTGTTGGCTTCGCTTGATTATATTTCTTCATATGAGGTGGCGGTGTACTGTCTGATATTTGGTGGGTTGTAAAGCCTTAACGGGAGGGATCCAGTCTGTCCTTGTCTTTTTGTTATTTGTCCTCTATTATTTGGTTGTAGAGTGGAAAACAGTTGTCTTAGTCAATGTCTTGGAATAGGTAATGAAACATATCTGCGGTCTAGTGAAATTAGTCAATCATTCTTCATCCATTATTCTGTATTGAGTCCCCCTCCCCCCCCAAAAAAAAAACAGAGAAAAAAAAAGGAGAAAAACTTCATGAATCTGTTCGTCTTGAGCTTCTACGAATAACCTGTCATGAAGTGAATCATCATATTTTCTTTTGATACGAATCCCATGCTTAGCATGGGTGTTTCAGGAGGAATACATAATGCTAATAAAGTCTCTTGTGGTTGTGCATAGCAAAGTAATTATTATATTTGGTTGTTCATATTTCACGGTAAGGTTCTGATTTACTTTTTATTGTGTATAGCAAAGTAATTGTAGAAAAATGGTGGATGGGATAATTAATTTTATGGCTGTTAATATTTTTATCAGATGTTGTGCCACGATGATATGTGCGTGTATCCTGATCAGGAAAAATATTTGGTTGGTTTTGTCTCTGATTGCATGATGAGATTAATTAAGATCTTGCAATAGCATATTGTGACAACCTGACAGGCCTGCAAGAAGAAATATTGTATAAATTTCCCATGGATGAGAATGCTGTTGCGTTGTCCTGTTCAAGCGCATGCAGATTTCTAGAGTGGCTTCAAGACGATTCTTTTATCTTGGCGTTTACCATAGCAGTAAGGCTCTATGAAATCCTTAACAATGGAAATTTTCTAGGAAGTTGACAGTTGATGACTCTTGGAGATTAGACTGATCGAAAGAATTTAATTGAACTAGTTACTCTTTCATCTGCTTGACGGGTTAAAAAGAGAATATCCATTGTTGATGTTAAGTAGCCCAATGCTCCAGTAGAAGTACACTTGTATTTTTATGTATGATGATGCAATTACAAGTATTTGCTGGAAACTTGAGAATTTACCATGTGATGTTAAAGTTGTAGCAAAGATTGCAATAAACTATTGTAGGGTATTATAGGGTACAGGTACGAGCTAAACAGTAAATACTACATTGAGTGAAAGGAAATCGATCGTAATATAATGGCTTTAGGTCCTTTGTGTGCTAACGTGTTCCATTATATACATATCTGTCTGGGTAGTTTTTTCTGTTTGTATTTTTGTTGTGGCCAGATTCCGGCAAAGCATGCAATTACCTCCTGTTTTTACTAGATGTTTAAGACATTTTTTTATAGATTTTAAAAGTTATATGGATTTATTAGCTGAAGAACATCCTAGGATTCCAATTATTTTCTGATCATTTTATATTTTTTTTAAAAGTCATAAAATTTGATTCAAGTCAGGAGACTTGTACTAAAATTTAAAAGTAAAAGGAAAATCATTTGCAAATCAATGAGAGGAAAAGCAGTTATGTATAATAATAATAATAATGAAAAATGATGATGATGATGATCCCTTCAGTTATTTTTAATCACTTCATTGAAACTAGGAAATTTAGTTATAATTTTATTTTTCAAAGGGTGCTAGGTGTTTTATATTATAGGGTGGTGTAAAATAAATAATTAATTGTGAAAAACATAGCATTATAAACTTTCATTCATTTATGAGTAACAGGCATTTATCCACATCTTTGTATATGATAATGAATGTTGAGCTTTAATGAAATAGCAAGAGCATCAAAGTATAGTAGCAGGGATGAGAGAATTGAGATGGATGTGTGGACATAAAGACAACATTCAAAATGAGGGCATACGAGAAAAAATAGGTATCACACCTATTGAAAGAAAAATAATAAAAAATTATTTGAGATAATTTGAACATGTAGAAATAAGACCATGGTAGGCACTTAAAAAAAAAGTGGAATCGATAATTTTGAGTCATGTTAATAGGGATAAAAGAAGGTTAAAGAGAATACTTTTAAAATTATTGATCATGGCTTTTTAATTGACAATATTTCTAAAAGCTTGATATATGATAGAGCATACTAGTATCGTATAATTCATGTAGCCGATCTCATTTAGTAGGATAGTTGTTGTTGTTGCTGCTGCTGCTTTGTTACTAGTAGAAGTAATCCAACACACTTATCACTAGCATGATATAAATATTTTAACATATATATTTATATTTAATTTTTAACATGCATAACAATATGTGTGTGTGTGTGTATAAAGTTTTACTCATCGATTTTTCATGTATAAAAATCATTAGTTATTATATTTATGATAAATATTTTAGCAATTTTTTTTTCAATATGAATTATCATTAATTTGGTGAAAATTTTATCATCTCTATAAGTATTCAATGATTTAAATACATGATTAAAATCTAAATTTTTATTCAATGTAATTAGCTATATTACTTTCTTATTGAGTTTAATATATAATTTTTTTAATTAATAATTTTAGTAAACAAATATATCAACACATTAATAATGCTCAATTGTCATAAAATCTTTATGTCAATGAGATCAAATTATATTAGAGTAAAAACCATTCATAATATAAATTTTAATAGCTTGATTATTTAAAAAAAATAATTTTTTTAGAAGAACATTTTTATCAAATCTCTTAATTTATGAATAAGATTTTATGATAAATATCGAACACATAAAATTTAATATATCTTGAAATTTTTATTATAATGCTTAACAAAATTTGTTAATAATAATTTTCACAATTTCTTTTATTAAATATAAAATAAAAAAATAAAATAATATTAATATTTTAAAATCATGTATAGCATTATCTTATTGAAAATGAGTAAATTTTATGATAATCATATTTTCAAGTTATTAAAATATTTACTCTATAAAAAAGAATATATATACAATTAAAATAAAAATTTAATTTAGTGTTTTATAACTTTTATAATTTATCAAACTAAGTAAGTCAAAAATATACAACGTTTACATTTTATTAAAAAAATTAAAAAAATTAGGGGGGCCGGTCACCCTTGTTGACGGTGGACGGTGCTTCTGATAAGGATGGCAGGTTCGTCATTAACGCCTTGCTTTGCTGCAAAGACATGTTCAATTTCTCGTCGAATCTCATTCTTCCTTGCTGCAGCACCTTACTGATGACAATGGACTCAAATTCTGAATTCGGCATTAAACAGCTTTCACTCTGAATCATCCTCTATAGATGATCTTTTCTCCAACGGTGTCATCCTTCCAATCCAAATTCAAAGCCAATCCTCACAAAGAGAACACACCCTTTGTGGTGAACCTCCTTGCACTAGCTAGACTCCCTCATCGTCCCCTGTTGAGAAAACCAAGAAACAGAGCATTGGAGAATCTCATTCCAGATCTTTTTGGAGAAGCTTGTAATTGAGTTTCTCGTACATGAGCTCGAGAAACATTCCTTATACTGACTATAGGTAGAACTTGGAAGAAGGAGGAGAGAGAAATGAAAGGCACTACTAATGAAAGAAGGGATGAGTGGAAGAAAATAGATTGTGGAACAGGACGAGAAATTCTGGAGGGAAAGAGGGGAGAGAGAAGGGAAGAGGGGATCAGGAAGAGATTGAGAGGGATGAGTATATGATTGAGAGGGATTGTGAGAGGAGAGGTAGAGGATGGAGAAGCAAATTGGAGGGCTATGTTGGTGTGTGCCATGTAAGGACAGTGATGCTGGTGCGCCATGTTAATGGAGGAGGAAAGGGAAATGAAAGCCTTTCTCTCTCCCAGCTATTTCAACTTCTCCCATGAATAAACGGATGTAAGGAGTACATCGATGGTAGGCTATAATTGCCATATTTTCATAGTTTTGATTTATCTTGCAGCACCATATTTTATAAAATATTTAATACCTTTTAAAAAATAATTTATAATTAAATTTACATTTTTACCTTGAAAACCGTAAAATTTTTGTTTTTCAATTATTTTTATTAATGTATTATTTTTAAAAATACTTTTTATTTTAAAATTTTTTTAAATTATATAAATAATAATTTAATTTTTTAAAATGTTATAGTTTTATTAAAATTTTTAAGAATTTTTATATTATTAAATTTAAAATTAAAAAAATTATTTTATTTTTATTAATAAGTTTTACTTTTTATTTAATTTGTGTAATTTTTTAAATAAAAATTATTATTTTTTAAATAAATGTTATTGTGATTTGTTATTTTAAAAATTTATTTTTTAATAATAAAAATTATACTTTATAAATTATAATTTTTTATTTTTAAATAAATAAAAATTGTGATTGATGATCGTTATTTTTAATAAAAATAAAATAATTTTTTATTTTAAAATTTATTAATATAAGCATGTAAAAGTGTAATTCGTGAGATAACAATGAAGATGATTTTTTTATTATTATTTTAAACTTTTAAAAGAATTTAATTATTTAACTTAGAAAAATAATTTCATTTAAGAACGAATGAAGTGCAGTGAAAATTTAGAATCTAACGCTTCTTGAATGCTATAAATTATCTATGGTGATCCGTGATTAATATCTTCCCAAATAATTTCCCCACTCCAGGGCGAGTATATAATAAAAATAAAAGAGATGTTGGTGGGACTGACATTAACTATCAGTGCCCCCACGCTGAGAATGGGTTCAGATTACAGAGAAGATTGAAGAAAGATGAGAGGAAAAATCCTCTCTGCGCTTTGAATCACAAAGCAAATTATGATGCGAGAGGCACTTGTTTACTTATAACTCCAAAATCAGCTATTCAACTCCACTTTCCTCTTTCTGCTATGGCCAAGCCTCACAGAGAGAGGCCACCTTCCTCTTCCTCTTCCTCTTCCTCTTCGGGACGCACCAACCTCGCCTCGTGTCTCGTCGCCACCGTCTTCTTGATTTTCCTTCTCATCGTCGTCCTCCTTGTTTACTTCACTGTGTTCAAGCCTCACGACCCCAAAATCTCCATCAGCGCCGTCCACCTTCCCTCCTTCTCCGTCTCTAACGGCTCCGTCAGTTTCACCTTCTCCCAGAACGCCTTCGTCAAGAATCCCAACAGAGCCCTCTTCACCCACTACGATAGCTCGCTTCAGCTTCTCTACTCCGGCAACCAGGTCGGCTTCATGTTCATCCCCGCCGGCCACATCGACGCCGGCCGTACCAAACGCATGGCCGCCACTTTCTCCGTTCAATCTTTCCCATTATCCACCCCCTCCGCCGATGGGTTCAATGAAGTAAAGGTCGGATCCACCATGGAAATCGAGTCCAGGATGGAGATGGCGGGTCGGGTCAAGGTTTTGTACTTATTCAGCCATCGCGTGGAGGCCAAGGCTGGATGCAGAGTTGCCATTGGCGTGAGCGATGGCTCTGTTTTAGGTCTCCACTGCTAATTCTTTCTCCTTCTTGTTTGATTTGCCTTTAATCTAATCAATGCAAAACTGTAGTTATTAATTGCTAGTCATTGGACTTAACCGTGTCATTTTTCTTTTTGTTTTTGCGACTTGAGCTATGATTGTATACTGAGTTGGGCATGGAATTGTAAAAATGGATTTTGATTGTCCTCTTGAATGTTAGGTTTTGTAATTCTGGTTCAACACTTGATCATGTTCTTTACTTGTTTGGTTGTAAGGAGAAGGAAGGCTTTAGGGAAAAGAAAAAAGGGTTTTGTGGGGTGTGGTGGGAACGAGGGAGCTTTTGCCTTCTTTTCCATTGATGAGCTTAATTGGGAAGTAAGCAAACCTGGATGCCATGCTTCATAATGCAATTGACTGATAGCATATTGGAATAGGAAGTAACTGATTACTTGGCTGCCTCAAACAAAGATCAATCGGACAATGATAATTTGAAGGGTTACCGGGCAATTATACTTTTATTAGTGTTTGGTATACCTTACAATTCATTTTTGGTGCATAGTTTTTAAATAATTTTTAAAAATGATATAATATGGTCCTTGTTCATGGTTATTTTGAGCAGAGAATTATAGGAAAAAAATTTTAAAAATATAAAAAAGATTCAAAATTAAAAATAAATTAATATTGTATCATTTTTTGTATTTGTTTGATCAACTAATAGTTGGTAATGGTTGGTAAGAGTAATAGTGTATCGTTTTTTAAAGTTAAAGATGAATAAATTTAAGATTTGGTGGAGTAAATTTATCCTTTAGTCCTAATTTGAGTAGCAAAGTAGTAATTTGATATTGGGAGAATAACAGGAAAGTTTTAAAAGGATTAATTAATTTAAGTTAAATAAATTTTAAAAATTTATAATTTAATCTCTTAATTTTATTATTTATATTTTAAATTTTAATATAAAAATTAAAATTAATCATGTTAAAATTTAAAAATTAAATTATAAATTTATTTAAAATGTAATTATAAAATTTAATAATTGAATTGTAAATTTATAAAGTTTAACATTTAATTTAAATTAATTAATTTTTTTAAAATCTCTTTCTCATTCTCCCATTTGACATTATTATAATTGTGCTGGAAAGAAGAGGAGGAAAAAGATAGGGAAAGATTAGTAACAAAGAAAAGAAAGAAAGACAGGGAAAGAGCCAAAGAGCGGGCGCGCTAAAGGTATACCAACTATCTCAGTGATTTGTCTCATTGAGCAGGTCTAATAAAATCAAAATGGAAAACTGCCACTGAAAGGACTTCTAAAGAAAAATAATTTATTAATTGATTTATTTATAAATTCATTATGAATTACGTGGTTACTTATTGTGTCGCCACGTCTTCAAAGGTGGCGGACTTGTCATTCTACTGTATACCTGTCAAACCGACAGTCATTGCGGCCTTTTGGCCTTTTCTTCCATTTATGAATGAATTATCCTCTTTTAAAATGATCCTTTCTTAACCCACAAGGTATGGCCGTATGATGGCTGCTCCCATTATGAGAAAATTAATTTGATTGCTATCAATAGCTGAAACCCTTTTTTTCTTCATGGTGTTGGCAATACTATCCTCCTGCTTTTATTTGTTTCTTCAATTAAGATACAAGTCTATTTTCAAAATTTTTATACCAATGCAATCAGTGTCATTAAATTTTATATATATATATATATATATAGGTTAAAATATATAAAATCCCTTTAAATTTTAAGATAATTGCATATAACTTTCATCACTTTTAACATTTTGAACTTAACCTCCCTAAACTTTAATTTTGCTTTCAAAACCTCTTATTGTTAATTATGTTATTTTTTTATGAGGGTTAAAATGTCATTCAATTAAAAAATATTATTAAACAAAAATATTATATTATATAACTATTTATAATAAATTTTTATATTTTTTGAATAGTTGAGGCATTGATAACAAAAAAAAATATTATTATCACTATAGAAGATTTTAAATATTTATGTTTATATTAGTTTTATCCATATTTTTTTGTTAATTTTATTTTTTTTAAAGATAAATTTTTATTTATATTTTCATGTTAGATTAATGTGATACACATGGCTGAAATATTTAAAATTTTAAATATTACCTTGTTAGATTAATTTATTCTTTAATACTAGAAAACTATGCACTATTGATAACAAAAAAAAATAGCTAAAGCTAACACAAAAGTAAATATTTAAAATTTTATATGGTGATAATAATATTTGTTTTGGCTATATCAATGCCTCAACTATTCAAAATTTAGAAAAAAATTAATTAGCCATAGTTCTATAATATAATATTTTATTTAATAATATTTTTTAGTTGAATGACATTTTAACACTCATAAAAAATAACATAATTAACAATAGGGGGTTTTGAAAAATAAAATTAAAAGTTAGGGGAGTCAATTTTAAACTTTTAAAGTTAAAAGATGTTATATATAATTGTTTCAAAGTTTAATAAAGTTTTATGCAATTTAGCCTTTTAAATATGATGTTGCCCTAGTATTTTACAATTTGATATAATGTTGCCTTGTTATCAAAATTTAATTGTATTGACTGTTAATTTTTAATTTTAATTGTTAAATACTTTTCTAGTTGATCACGTGTCAGTTCATGTGTGAAGGTGGAATTTATGAAGTATCAATATTTTAAATTATCTCACATATCTGTATCAGTATTGTATTGTATTTGATACCGATACTTCTTCGATATCTATACATAACGTATTGAAATACTAGTTTTTAATTTTAAAAATTTTTATTTTCAATACGTATTCGATACTTTTAAAGTGCGAATAGGTACTTTAAAGGAAATATTTTAAAACTATTTTTAAGACATTAAATTTTGTTGAGTATTGCGATATTAATCTTTTTTTATTCCTAATACATTTTTGTGATTTGCTTTTAAAATCAAAGATTATATTTTTCTTAAAAAAAATACGTTTTAGATACAATAAAAAGATAAAAATTATACTTTTTAATTAAAAAATGTAGAAATATAATCTTTTGGCATCTAACCATAAGGTGAAAAACTATTAATAGAGATTAAGTGATAGATAATTAGGTATAAATAGAATAAAAATACAAGTAATAATTATGTTTTACTTGATATTAAAATTAAAATTATATTTTTAATGTTTTTTATTATTTATTTATAAATACATATGTGCATATGAAAATATATTGTATCTTATATTTTAAAGTATCAGAATTTTGGATACGTAAGGTATTCAATATATGCATCAATATCTGCACATTATAGGGTGGAACCAATGCCGCTTCTCTTTCTTCTCTCAAAGCCAAATGCTTGACACTGAGAAGCTCTCCTTAATTTCTAGTAATAACCGCAGAGCTTGAACCCACCTCTTTGATTTGTGCTCGAATGGGTACCACATTTAGACAATTAGTCAAACCCACCTCCTCCTTCTCCACCCTAACCTCTTCGTCCTCAACTTTTGTTGTCATTCGCCTTTCTTCACCTCCAAGAAGTCATAAGTTTCACATTGAAAAGTTTTATAAGTGATATGAGATTTACAAATTTAAGGAGCTCTCCTTTCTAATAAATTAATCATTTGAGATGAACTTTTTTTATGAATTTTTGCTCGTTACATTGATGCTTTCATTGAGTGATCGATGTCACAAAAAGGATTATCTACGGAGGGTTCTGACTAGCAAAAACCCAAGTGAAGTGTTGTAGAGTGAAGCCGTCAAGAACATTGGCTCTTGACGAGATGACATTATTACAAGTTTAACATCAAGAAGCCTCATAAGTGGTGTGAGATTTATAAATTTAAAGGATTCTTTCTCTTAATAGGTTAGTCTTTTGAGATGGATTCTTCCTTTAAATTTGTATTTGTTACACAAGATCGAACCCCTCAACTTACATTTAGTACCATTGAACCCCTCAGCCTAGATCAACGATTGACCAGGTCTGAACTCATGACCATTTCTTTGCTTATTGTATTGAGTTCAATTAAGGATACCAATTGAATGCATTTGTACCTTAATCCAACTTCTTTATTTTATCCAAAAAAATATATAAAAAATATACATATCTTGATTTAATTTCTTTTAATTATAAATTGGGTGAGACTTGGATACTTAATTTTATATATTTAATAAAATTTTATTTATTCAAATAAGAAGTGGATTTTAGTATGTTAATAATGTTAATAACTAAAGTCAGTTATAAAATAAATAGTAAAAGATACACATATCTTAATTTAATTGAGAATTATAATATTAAATGTAATATTAAATATATAAATTTACTTCATAAATTTACTAAATCTCACATCAGTAGTCAACAAAGTAGAGATGATTGATACTGATAAAAGCAACATCTCAGTATAGTCACTTTTGGTAGAGTTTTCTTGCAAGTTTAGGCTATGCTTTAAGGATGTATTCGCCTTTGGCTGTGTTTATGGGTGTATATATATAAATTAGCATCTAAAATTATCCACGACTTCCGTTTAAAGAAAAGAAGAAAGAAATGCTATACCACCAATATTAGTTACCATATCATGAAATTTACCCGGGACAGAACATTAGGAACAAATTGAATCTTTCTACCTTCCTTAACTCTTTCAGTTCTGTGAAAACAAACCAATTATTATTAACATCTCGTCCTAATCCTCGCTCGTAGGTGCTAGATAACCCATGCACAGTCGGCAGAATGGTCTTTCTTTTCTCTCCTTTTCCCAACCCTCACCCTCCGTTGTAATTTAAATAAATTTATTTAATAAAATAAAATCAATAGTGAAGGTCAAAAAAAGAGGAAAAATGGGAGAAAAGAGAGGGAGACCCACAGTAGAGTCGCCCATCCCTCCTACTCTGTTACAGAACCAAAAAAAAAAAAAAAACGAGCAGTCATTATCTTATACATCTAGAAACCTCTCAACCTCAAATTCATTTTTGGTTTAATTTATCTTTAATTTTTGAAAACAACATAATGTTACCTCTACTAATAATCAAAGTTAATTTGATCATTAATTCACACAAAAAAAATGATCAAAAAGTATAAAATAGGATTAAAAAAAAAGAAAAGGGCCTAAATTACAGACAAGGACGAGAAAATTATCCAAAAAAAAAAGATTAAGAAAATTATTAGTTATTTTTTATAATTTTTTAATCAACTATCAAAATTATTATTTGTTAATAGTGAGAGTCATAATGCACATTTTGAAATGTTGAAGGAGAATATCATTCAAGAAAAGAGTTTATAGTCATCCACGTCTAGTAACCAGCTTGCCATTTAACACTTCTCCTATACAACACCCAAATTCAAAGACAATCTTATCAATCTTCACGTGCAAAGCCAGAATCGGCGCCAAAATACAGTTCCTCTTCAGCCAATATATTTACCATAACCCTATAAGAACTAGTATTTGTAAAGCTTGGATTCCAGCTGCAAATCGGATCCCCACCATTGATGAATACCATGAGCTTCTTTAAAATCCCCAGAAGGAGTTAAATTAACCGTCAAAGATGCCGAAGGAATTAGGTGCAAGGGTTCAGATGATTCCCTCCCAGTTGCACTCATCAGTAAACGAGTGAGAGAGTTTTGAGATGCTAACCTTTCAATGCCTCCAGCTCCAATCTCTTGCATTTTTCTTCTGTGCTCAAAATATCCCATGTACTCTGAGCAAATATGATCAGAAGGATTCACAAACAAACATGGGACCCAGGCAGACAAAGCAGCAAATGGATCACCAAAAGTCAAATTCTTCGGCTGCTTAACCTTCATAGCAATGGTGAGTCCAGCTGTTATCACACTGCCAGCAAATCGAATCCCATGTTTCAATTTCTTATCCTTAATTCTCTCAATTGGAGCAGCAACATATGGTGGATTGAAAAGAAACGATTCAAGAAACTTGCCAGTCTTGGCCATTGTTTTGCCACAAAGCATTGCCATGGCTGATCCTAGAGAGTGACCAGCCAACCAGATATTTGAATCACTCACAGAAGCAGCAACAATATTACGAACAGCTTGGATAGCTATCTCGGCACGAGAGGTCTGATGAAGTCCATTTCGAACTATGTGCATATCCAATTCGATGTCACGAGAAACTGAGTCTGTCTTGGTTATAGTACCTCGAAAGGCAATCACATAACGAGGGACTGTTCTCTGAAAAACGTCATTACTCTGAGACAACTGAGGCCTGAACTCATAGATCGCACCAAAGATGGAAGAATCAACATCATCCACAAGTGGACGTAACAACTTGAAGTTAAAGAATGCCCACCAAGGAGATGCAAGAGCATTGGGACCTTCACGTCTTTCTTGTCGATCCCTTTCCAGAATGTAAACACCTTGGACCAAACTAGCAGCAACAGTCATCCGATTATTGGCATTGTTCCTGGATAATTCAGCAAATTATTCAGAATACAACCAATGCATGCAACTCGACTGAAACAATTATGTCTGAAAATACGAGAATATAACAAACATATAGTTTAAGAAAGTTGGTTAACTGTAATAATTATGTCCGAAAATAAAAATATTTAGACCAAAATAACATTGTACTTAATCAAATAAATTTGCATTAATGTTTTGTCTCATGAATGAAAAGTGAAAACTATGATTTTATGATGGGTAATTTAGTAAACTTGTGATAAATGCTTACTGAAATGTGTAATTTTGCTTATTAAAAAAAAAAAATCCATGTGACACTTTCTCTTATATTCAGAAATGGAGGGAGTAATCGACTACAATATTCAAGAATTAAATAATGATTTGGCCCCTAAACTTTTGTTTGAGATTCTAAACTCATTTTTGAAGTAATATTCTCCTTTAACTTTTGAAAATCGTACAATGTCACCCTTGCCGTTACAAAAAATTAACCTTGATTGTTAGTTAACTTAATAATGACAAAAAGACATCAAAAACTACACAAAAGATTAAAAAATTACAAAATATAATCCAAAAATTAGAGACAATGATTTGAATACAGAAATAGATGGAGAAAATTTTCAAAAATTAAAGGAGAATATTACACCAAAAGTGAGTTTAAAGTTCCAGACCCTCATGGACTAATAGTTTGGGCACTAAAATACCGTTTAACCTAGTATTCAATACTGAAGCTCTATGTAATAAGTCAAATGTACCAAGGTTATGCTAAAATTGAATACTTTGTGCAATGCCTGGAGGTGAAAATTATAGTCATTAAAGTTAAAATACACAAAATGTATTTATTGATATTATATGTAAACAAAATGTCAAGTATATGCCATGAGTTTCATCAGACAGTACTGCACAAGAACGTACAAAATTATCCAGACACAAGTCAGTTCAGACATCACACAACGGTGATGCACCCACCTCAGTTAAGTCTGCAAACAAAATAAAAATGATAAATTTATAACGTGGGCAGATTTTTTTTTAAAAGGGTCATACCAGTCAACAGAAGTTAGATGTAAGGGTCCTGAGAGGTCAAAGTATTCCCTCTCAGAGGCCATGTATGTGACACCCTATATTTTCCCTGCTTCCTCCTTCCTTGTTGTCTTCGAAAGATTCTGACAAATTGCAAAACGGAAAAATAGTCTGTCAATACTTAGCCAATCAGAATGTCAGCAAGTCGATGCATATCTAATAGACAACTGAGTTTCTCTTATCATGAATGATGAATCATTTCACGTGGAAGGAAAAAAAAAAAAAAAAGCTCCAGAAAGAGGAACACATTTCTAATGCCCTGCATAATCTAAATTCTAAAATGGTGGCATGTCATTAGCTGTGTGAACATACATCAAAAGGCAAATACAACAAGAGACGTCAAAGTTCTAACATCTAATCACAAATATGTTGTCTAAATCCCCGGAAATTTTCTTTTCAGAATGCAAATGCATTGATGCTGAAACGATGCAAAGTGTTGGATGAAAAGAGATTCCTAATATTCACATAACAAAGAGAAAGCTCAACTAGGTAAAGGTTGAGATCTCCAGAACCCAGTACAGAAATAACATTTTGGTACTTAGACCACAAGGCCATGAAACTAGCCCCATTGATCTTGAAAGCACAGAAAAATCAGAAAACTAGTTGAACTTCAAGAACAGGTTAAAGACAATGTTGTCTTTCCGTTCAGCACCACAACTAAGACAGATTCGGTCAGAAAACTTCGTTTAAAAAAAAAAAAAAAAGACTAGCAAGTGCAGGGATTTGTCCCGGTAAAGCTTTAAATTATCTGTTCATCTGATATTATTCCCAAAGCAAATTTCAGAAGATAAGCTAGCAAAACAAATTTCTTCATCCATTATAAAATTCCAGTGAGACTGATAAGCTAGCATCACTGGAATCATCAACTAGGAATAATGAATGATAATGCAAGAGGAAAAATAGTCCGACGTTGGGGATAACTCATAAGAGAAAAGAAATGTTAATAATTAGCCCCAAATATGGAAGCTCAAACTGCACCGGACCGAATAGAAATGTAATGAAAAGCATGCATGTAAAAATTGTCTCAATAAAACATCTTTCTGAATCGCAAACATCTTACGAAGCAAATAAAAACAATGAAGACAAAAAAATCGGAAAGAACTGGGAATCAAAGAGGGAGAGAGATGTACGAAGAGATGAAGATCAGAGATATTGCAGAGTATGCTAACGCCCTACCCGGACAAAGCAGATCGAAAAGCTCTTGAGAATGGGAAGGAACTGGGTGATTGGCGAAAATGCGAAATGCGTTGAGACGTCTCTATCTCCAGCCAGTTGATTTCGCACATTCAACTAACGCAGGATGGCAGGCCAAGCTGAAAGAAAATGCAGTCACCAGAAATATACCCCCCCCCCCCTCTCTCTCTCTCGTTTTCCTTACAACAAGTGACAACCTGGCGCATTCTTGGTTTGGTTCAATGGAAGGGGAAAGAGAGGAAAAGGGGAAGTGAGTTTATTGATGGGAGGTTACAGGTGATTCTAGGTTACATTTATTATCTTTTAAATTTATATTAAGATTTGACTTTTTATTATTCTAATATTTTTAAGACAATATTAGGTCTTTAGAAATAACCCTGAAGTTCCTCGTTATAATCCAATTCATGTGATATAATAATAACATTGACATGTCAATAAATTATTGTTTTTAACAATTTCCAAACTAAGTATGATGTAGAGGATTTACCTATTTAATTAGTTAGACTAGGAAAGTAAATTTGCAAAATTATTTTGCATGTGTTCTTCACAAATGCAATCTTAGAATATTCTTTTGTTTCTAAAATCTTTTATCATCATTTTATTATTATTATTTTGATGATGTTAGCACGAATTTGGTTTTGGTGTTCATCAAGTGACAAGCATCATCATGCTCATCACTTGATGAACATTTAAACTGTCAAAATTTATGGTTTTTATTCTTTATTTTTATTTTCTTTTCATTATAAAAAATTGTCAAATATGAACAATATTTACCTTATCATCCTTCTCATCAATATGAACAATAGGATTATCTAATTTAATATTAATTTTTTTAAAAAATATAAATTAATTATTCAAATGTACTTTGAACAAATTAATTTTAAATATGTTTGGACAGTTAATTTAAAAAAAATTAAAACAATTAATATTAAATTGAACCGTACAAATTAAATCTATATTATCTACCTAGATAATAAGATAAATTTATTAAAATTTTATATTTTATATTTTAATAAATATAAAATAAGAACTGAAATTTTTTTAACCTGAACGATCCAAATTAATCATTAAGTGATAAGCATTGAAACCAATCGCTGTTGGCACTTAGATTCTTTTAGGAATTATTTGCAGCAAAAACGTAACAGTGAAAGATGACATCCTTGCCAAAATAGAAGGAAAGAAAGATGACATGACAATTCCAACAAGACACATCAAGTTTATTTTTCAAGGCCTTCACATTTCACTTAAGAAGAAAAAGATGATGACACATTGACACCACATTTTTAAAACCCCTGGCCTTAACATTTAACTTCAAATGAAAGGGGAAAAAAAAAAGAAAAAAATACACCACTTTTTATTTTTCAAGACATTGGGCCTTCACATTTCACTTAAAAAAAGATGAAGGTATAAATATTCATGAATATTTTTCTCCTTAGCATGGATATACATTATTTTTATAAAAGAAAGCAACATTCTCCAATCCATTAAAGTATCCTGGAGTTAACCGCAGAACTTAACATACTGAAAAAAGTTAGTTTATTTTATAAAGTTAATAAATATTTATGAATCATTGTTGATTTAAAAATATCAGAAATTTTTAAATTTTTTTAAATATTTTTGCACTTTAATCCTAAACAGATTAAGAAAAGACATAACATTTGTAAGCCCTTGGCCTATACATTTCCCTTAAAAATATGACGAAATAATATTTCTTGGACCAAACGACTGCATCAATTTCAGCCTGAGCACTCCTATACAAGTCAAGCCTCAGTGACAGACCACTGCGTCGTTCCATAATTGCAGGATCTTCATTCAGCAACGATGACGCGCGCTTTGGCTGCAACCCCATTTTTTCACGTTTCATTTACTTGGCAACTATTTATAATAATTACTAATCTCAGCATTAAATAACCAGCTTGCAAAGAATTAAAAAACACCGATTTATAGATATTACCTCCATTTTGCCTAGCTCTGTGAAAAAATGACCATGCAAGCCTCGTTTTGCCTCCCGCACTTGACAATACACAATGGATTTCAGAATTGAATGCCGTAGACTTGCACACACCATGTTGACATAAGACAAAACTGTGGTTCCTGTTTATTCCGAGATAGAGGGTGAAGGATGGTTCACGAGTTCAACTTATATCATGGTCGGATCGGAGCTAAGATTTAGATATGAGAAGGGACATGATTGAAAAATTCATGGCATAACAATTACATAAACTCTTGAGGTCGAAAATGACCAACACTCGTATAGTATTAAGGGAAAAAAATTAAGGGTTAAATAAAAAATTTGTCCCTAATCAGTAAGTACAATAATGCCTGAGACACTAAACTTGATTTTGGAGCAATATGCCCCGTCAATGTCTCAAAAAGGTACAATATTATCTCTGCCATTAATAAATATTAACTTTGACTATTAATTAATCAAAAAACTACAAAAAATGATATCAAAAGATGCAGAAAAGGATCAAGAAAATTTTCTTGATTATTTTCTTTTATTTTTTGGGTGACTGTCTCTACATTTTTGAATCATTTCCAATAATTTGAGTTATTTTCTATAATTTTTCAAGCCATTTCCTGTAATTTTATCAACTAATAATCAAAATTAACTTTTGTTAACAATATAACGACATTACCTCATTTTAAAAATTAAAAAGGAACATTACACCAAAAATAAATTTAAAATTCCATACACTCTTGAATTTATAATTTAAAAGTGAAATTGTCTTTTAACCAAAAAAATTAAAAATCCATTTGGAAGATATTCCCAAGGATAAGGAAAGGCTTGATTTACAAGACTTTACTTACCAATTCGCCAAATATATGAATCATTATATCGATCAAATAAAGAATGTTCAGGATTGTCACTCTCGTCAACCTCGAGGTAGGTTGCGAAAGAAGTCAACGGTCACAAGCCACACTCCATGTCCACAAGCTGTAGCGTTGCTTTTTTGCTTTCCTCCTTCAATCTTTCTAACGATCCAACTGCTGCACTCTCTACCTCAACCCAGAGACCAGGATATTGCTTCAATTCCTCTGAGAGAACCAATGTGTGTGTGTGTGTGTGTGTACATGCATGAACCATCAGCTGGCCTAGTTGTGAACCACAGATAAACTAGGAGCAACAGATACAAGAAAAGGAGAGAACAGCTACAGGTCAAATACTGCATAGCTTCTTATTTAGTTATTAAAATTCCAGGATAAGTAGGTAACAATTCACAAGACACAAAATCCCCTTAAAAAAAGAGGAGGCATGTTTTCAGTCACAAGAAAAATTGGACCATATCTCAACTTTCTGGATTGTACTTTGACGGCGCTACTCTATCACTTGACATGTTGAGCTCCTTTTTAGCTTTGAAATAAACATTGCCAAGGTTATTAGTGCAAAGGCAGAGTTAGAGATTAGTGCTTAATAGTATCTGAGCATGCCAATGGCCATGCAGCCTTGTGGCATGAAAGCTTCCCTATAAATGGGAGGTTGAGGGTTTGTTCTTGTAACTTAGGCGATTAGTGCATGTTCCCCTAGTTCACAAAAAAAAAAAAAAAAAGAAGAAGAAGAAGAAGAAAAAGGTATCTGAGCATCCATATCTCAACCACTTGCTTGAAACAAAGCTGATACTGATTGCATGTTTTAACATTCATTTAATTCCACATAATAAATCTTTCCAGTAGGGTAAGCCATGTGAAAGCAACAAGGACGAAATTGTTAAGCACATAAAGGCAAGAAATACATCCAAAACAGTAGACTTTGAGTAGGTCAGAAATATACCAGACTCTCACTAAATATGTACAGTGCAAACTAAAAAGACCAAAGAAAGTAACTTAAGTAAGAAAACGTAAAAGCATATCAATAAACTGAATTTATAAAAACTCATATTTGTAAAGGGTTTTGATGAAGTTCAGGATTTTATCGGCAAGTAGGCCAAGTGATGCAGAACAATAATAAAATGGGGAAGGAAGAATACGAAAAAGGGAGGGAGGAAGTTAGGAGAAAGATGATATAACTGATCTGAAATTTATGTTTGGTATATAGTCTTCAATGCAACTTGTTAATTGAGAGCCCAATAACTCCTAATAACTTCAAAACTATATCATAAATTACATAAAGCATACTAATTTATTATTTTCTAATTTAATCTTAAATATAATCATATTCCCAATATTATCTTCAATTTGTGATTTACTTTAATATTATTGTTATTGCCAAGTTATTAGATAGATCTCATAGCTTTGGTGAAAATAAATTTCCATTGAGAAGAGTGCCTGTGAGTGGATGGATTTTGAGTGTTGGTTCTGATTCAATAAAAAAAAAAAAGGCGACTTATCAATTTGAGGATTTCATACATATATGTCACTAAGAGAAAGAAAAAGAAGTTTTAAACAACAAATGCACTAACTGATCAACAACCTTGTTTACTCAGGAAACGTCCAAGAGAATATTAGTTGAACTGGAAGTTAATGATAGAAGGTTTCATTGATTATCTGAAAGAGGTGCGTGACATACTTCACTTTCAAAATTGAATTACAAAAAATGTAACCAACTTAATTTACTTTTTTTTCCTTGCCATTTAAGAAAGAACATAATTGGTTGCAAAAAAACTTTTAAAACCATGCTTGATAACAAATTTTAAAATAGAATCTTCCCCCAATTCATGCATACCGCATCAACTGCTGCTTCTGTAGGACCGTTGATAGTTATAAGAGAAGATTCAATTAGACGACGATTTCCTTGTCCAGGAGCAATTAGATGAGGTTGGAATCCGTCAGCTTCAGTGATAAATTTCCGTATATTTTCCATTGAAAGCTGCTTCTCAAACTGCAACCTTCTTAAAGCAGCAGGGAGCTAATTGTCAAATACAACATAAATTTTACCACCTCCAGGCCGGCTGTTGAAGATCAAGAAATTTTTAGTAGTTAAGGAATTGAATAGGATAAAAATATTATTAAGGTATAAAGGGAATGGGGCAAAGAATTTTTTAATCAAGTGGCAAAAATGTGAACCATACATGCCATCAAGATGCTCTTTTAAATATTTGATCAAATGAACGGCATATTTCCATAACTGCAAGCAACTTGCCCTGCATGTAATTTTAAATCTGTCACTAGAAAATTTTGATATGATGTTAGAATTGCTTGACAATGAAGTGTGCCAACATTCCATAGTATCTCGTAATCACAACTATTGAAACAAGCATCTAAAATCAGTGTATAAATTTTTGGATATAGGCACAAAAGTTATACATGGAAGGAAGGACAAAGTTATTTTGAGTGCTAACTTTTATTACCAAACGTATTGGAATTGATAAATTCATAGTTAACACTGAAAGCATACTTACCCCATCATCAACAGCAATGGGTTTTCCTAAATGACTCAGTTCTGTTTCAAGTTCAGCAATGGTTTTACTAACAAGGGATTGGACGCCTAGAATTTTGGAATTAATTACAGTCCCCAAACGCTGTGATATTAAACAAAACAATGTAATTATTAGAAGACATAATAACTAGATTTAAACAAAATGAGAAATATTTTAGTTAATTATTGGTGAATAAGAGTTAATTATTACTTTTGTACCTCTGAGAGAACATTTACTAGATGCTCACAACCCATTCTGGGAGCAAGGTGCTTGTATTCTGGGGTATTAGCAAAATAATCACGCTCTCTACACCTAGCGGCAATCATGTCAACATTCTTGTCTATATCTGCTTCTTATCGATTCACAACACCTATCCAAGTATATTTTAGCCTGTATGCTCTTCCTTCCAGCACCTGAAACAACGAAAAATATAAAGTAAAGTGATTTATAATAACTTAAACTAGCTGAATTTTATATTTTGTGAGTGAAGTAGTAGGTGTCCAATACTCAGGTGGAAGGAGTGAATCAAGGGCTTACGGATATATAATAAGCCAAATACTCCAACATGAGTGTTTTGAGAACCAAGAAAAACTTGTCCTTTAGACAGCTAATAGCAATCACACTATGATACTACAAAACCTCATTGAATGAAAAAGCTTCACTTACATCAACTGCATTAGTACTCTTATCCATAAGGTCAAATCTTCGTCAAGACTCCAAGTGTCCTCTCGCCTGGTAAAGTTACAGTTGATAAACTAAGAATTAATAATGTGCCAATAGACAAATTAAAGTTGTTCAATCAACTTGCTACAATGCAAAATGTCTGCCTTCGTGAAGGATATATCATAACTGCTTGACCCTTTAAGAGATGAAAATCTTCAGTAAAACATGAAGCACAACCAACGTGTACAAATATGGACATGTTCAACTTACCAGCAGGTTCAACTTGACGGAAATTTTAATTGCATCAGAAGTTGCAAGATCTTGATTTGCTGGTGAAATTGCCAAAATTACACAATTTGGCTGCACATTTTAACACCGAAAATTCAGTGCTTAATATTTAACACATGATAAAATTATTGCAAAGATGGAAAACAATTCCTCCAAAGATATTAATATTCTGTATGTATTTCCCTTGATTATTGAAAAATAAAACAATGAAATTCAGAAAGTTCAAATAGTTTCAAACATTTGCTCAACTGGCCAGTCTAGCTATGGAAATTCAGATTATGTGAATTATGTCACACAATTTGTAGCAGGCAAGTAACATCTTATACTGTGTTTTGCCCAAAAAAAGGGGAGTAAATTCTTGTACGTATGCAAGTGAAGTTCATTTCCTAAGCACACTATTACATATTAGAATCTGCGACAATTGAATGGACACTACCTTCTCAATGTAGGAGCGAACCATATTCTCAATGTCTTGCACAATACTATCTGGTTGACGCTCTGTATTTCACAAAAGCATCAGTTAAAATCTCACTCTTCATTACCCCAAAAAAAAAAAAAATTATTTCATTGCATTGGAAGAAAATCATGAACATAGAATGGCCTATCATATTGATAAAAATTTTTGTTCTTGGGATCAACCTCCACCTTGACAATTAAAAGGTGGAGGTTGATGGAAAGTCTTGGATAAAACTTTTCTTATGTCATCTTTTGTACATATTTTTTTATTTTTTATTTAATGAAGTTATTAGTCGCCATTCAAAAGAAAAAAAAAAAGGAAAGACAAAAAGAAAACCTTTGTTAGGCCAGGAAGATCAATGAGTGTGAAGTTAACAACTGCATGGGTGCAAAAAATGTCGCAAAAAATTAAAAAGTTTGGTCAAAAATAGGCAAGAATATCATGACACAATGTCACTAAAGTCATGTGGGTGAAGCAGGAAAATAATAAAAATTTCTAACATTTAATTGTACCATTAGGAGAATATATACTAAGATGAATCGGAGCACTTGAAATTTGTTTGGATTGTCCAGTCTCTCTGTCAGTTTCATCTTGAATTTCCTTCCTCACAGCAGCTACACAAATTAGATTACCATTATAATGGATTTATTCACGACCTCAAACAGAGTTACAGACATACTAATAGTGCATAATATCATCTATACATGTCAATAAGGTTTAATCTTTGAAACAAGCAAACCAGTACAGAATTCCTAAAATATTAATCATAAATTAGACAATTATTAATTTAAAAAAATATTAAACTTCAAATACAAAACCTACCAAAATAAGAAAACCTGGGAAGTGCAGAAATTCAGCGTACTCTCTGCTGCCCTCACTAGCCTTGTGAAGTTGCAAGACAAGAGGGCGGCGAGTGACAATCCCTACAAACAATTTTCATGCATCAAATAGACAATATTGACAAAAAGTAAACAGAGTGAAAGGTGCAGTGAAATGTTATTGCCATATTACCTGATCCACGAGGTAAGAAATCCTTCCCAACAATACCCTCTAACATTGAAGATTTTCCAGAACTCTGCAAAACTTAGAAGGTCGTGACAGATTAAAAGTATTCGCCTGCAGAAATAAGGAAAGCATATCACGTTTTCAAATGATCATCCTGCATGTAACGTTCCTTGATGTAGAATATACAAATTTCCATCAAGCAACATTCTTAGATCATTAGATGACTGCAGGTGATATCTTGGGATGCTCCACCAGTGCATACTCTTTCATTTCCATTACCAATTTTATGCATTGCACGATTACCTTTCTAAACTAAAATATGCATACCAATCGCCTTCAGGAAACACTGATGAACCAGTATCTTCTATGTAGTTCTTGCTAACCCACATCCATTGAAACAGAAAATTAAAAAATAAAAACGCTATGATGAATCAAAATAGGCGAACAGTTAACAGCGAAATAAGATTGCTTCTCCTCACCAAGGTGAAAGATAGAGCATAAGTGCATAACCATCTAAGCAGACAAAACCCTGATCCCTACCATACTTTGCAGAGAAACGAGTCACTGAAACATTTTAAAATGAGCACGGAATCGAGATGAATTATGAATTCAAAAGAGAGGAAGAGGAGACCTGGCCACCAACGACGGCGATGGCAGGGAGAGAGTCCCAAAGAGTAGGCAATGCGGTGGTTTCGCCATGATCACCTAGAGCGGTACATGCTCTCTGGATTTTGTTAACCAGAGAAATTAGGTTCTCCATTTGGGAGTGATTGAGAGGAGAGAGAGAGAGCCAATGTGAATATGAACATGAATAAAGGCTGAAAAGGTTCAGTTATAAATCGGACGTGCCAGCGAAGCACGAAAACAGAGCTTGTTTGGACTTCGAGAGGGGGCTATTAGAGTGACGAACAATTTGTGGAATTGGTTTTGAAAGCGCCGAGCAGAACAAGGGGTCAGGGTGAATACCAAAGAAACCTTAAAAAAATTAATTAATTTAAATTAAATTTTAAACATTAAAATTTAAAAATTTATAATTTAATTTTTTTAATTATGTAACTTTGATATGACACAACTTGTATTCTAAATTTTAATAAAAAATAAATTTTTTTATTATTCAATCATGTTAAAATTTAAAAAATAAGTTACAAATTCCTTATAATACAATTGCAAAATTGAGAAATGGACTTATAAATTTTTAAAATTTGATACTTGAAACCTAACTTAAATTAATTAATTCTTTTAGAACTCTTTGACATTCTACCGCACAACAATCTGCCGAATGGGGCAACTGTTGGAGTCTTAAAATTATTTTCTTGTTGGCTCTTTTTTTTTTTAATTCACATATCCCATAAGTAAAGACAATATTGTCACATCATATCTTTTATTAGAACTGATAATTCAGGTAGGTTAGACTTATTCGAATCAAATTTAATGTATTATACCCTTTTTAAAAAGCCCATATAGCCAAACTCGACCCTAACACCTTGGGACTTTGGCTAAATTGGGCTAGCCTGAATACTTAGAGCTTTTTAAAAATATTTTTCTCTTTATTTTTAACCAATTTTAATTTTTAAATAATTCTGTTAAGTATAAAATATTATTTTAATTTTAAAATAAAAAATAATAATTTATCAACTTTGTACTTAAATAGCTTTATTACTATCTTATTATATTATGGGTAATTTATTCATGAATGTTTCTTTTACTTGTAAATTAATGTCTTAGTTGTTCAAATGTTGCTCTTACCATGATTATATATAAATATTTTATATATTTTAATTAAATTATATTATTTTAATTATGATCAATTTGATCTCAATTCAATTATAGTTAAATGACTAATTTAAAATCATTGTCTCGATTAGTTCAAAATTTTTAATAACTTTTGGATAAACTATATTTTTTAATTTTAATAATGCGAGAAAAATAGCCATCATTATATTGTATAAAATGAAATTATTTAATTATGAGTAAAATGTTATTTTTTTAGAATTGGTTTTTTTTATAACTTTTATATTGTTTAACCCCTACATACAAATGATATTTACTCTAATTTATTCTTAATTTTTAATTAAGTCTAGCACGGATGATAGCTAAATAATTATTTAAAAATATTACTTTATTTAATATTGTTTATCTAATAGTAGAGCTAAGAATTCGAACATGCTAGAAATTTTTTTAAATTATTTTTAATTTTATTTTTATTTAAAAATTAATTATCTTATTTTATAAAAATAAAAAATATTTTTTTTTGGATAAGAAAATGATGTATAGGACTCAACTTTTTGTTTTAAAAAAAAATTGGGTCATAAAATATAAAAATCAACATAAAAATATATTTTAAATATTATTTTGATATATTTTATTGATTAAAAATAATAAAAATATGAAAATATAAATATTTTTATTTTTTTTAAAAAATAACTATAGTAATACACTCAAATATAAGATATTTTAGTATAAAATGACATAAAACTTAAAGAGTTAACTAATATTTATTAGTATTTATTTTTTAAAAAATTTTATTTTTTTGTTCGGGTATTCGGGCCAAGTCCAAACCTGGCCTGAATTTTCTCAGGCCTATTCGCCTTGCTCGAATAGGCTCAAATAATAAAAAAATTAATATTTTTTTGGGCTCAACCCTAAATTTTTAAGGCGGGTTTGGCCTAGCCCATTGGGCTTGGTTTTAATTACCGACTCTATCTTTTATATTCTAAATATGCCATTAAACAGTGGAAGATTACTAAAAGAGCGTTTACAAAGTATGGGCAATGGAACTTTTAAAAATAATCTTCTTGTTTCACTGCTCTTTAAAATCATACCTTTCTATTTTTGGATTAATTAAAACACTTCTTTATATCTTTTGAAGCATGTCATACTTAGACAAGATAGACAAGGAGGGTGCGGTTAAGAGTCAAGGATACCCCTAGTATGTGTATGAAGGGGGAATCCATAGTCAAAAAGTGGGAAATAATACCTTTGACTAGGTGATTATACCATTAAAGGTATGCTCAAAGCAATGTATACATGATTAATCCAATACAGCTTGAGGGTTTAGTTGGGGAGCATGGAGGTTCAAATGGACAGGATGACTATGTGAGTGTATGAAAATGGTCTTAAGAAAATGAAAGCACACACACACACACACACACACATATACACACACATTATTTGTAAAATTGAGAATGATGATACACTAGTTTTGTTTACTTGTTTGTCATTATTCATGTTAACAGATAACATTGAATTATTTTAGTTACAAGATATTTATCTCACTCCCATAGTTACTATTTATAGGTCTTGAGATGGGTAGCAACTGAGGAAAAGGGTCAAGCTAAGAGTAGTAGGACTATTGAAAGCCCCTGAGTTTTGGTGTAGTGAACTAGTGTTGTCATAATAATTACATTTATAAGTTGATATAGAAATGCATACATATATTATGTTTGATATACTTTGTGGCTGTGTACATATCTTAGCCTTGAAGTGTGAAAATATATAAATGATGTGAATTTTGATAAAGAGGACTAAGATATTAATGCAAGTGCATCAGGGTGTGTTGGAATGATTAATGTGACAAATATGGCCATATATGTGTGGTGGTGAAAAATTGTGTAAAGAAGCCTTATTGTGTGTGAATGGCATATCCTTGGCCAAATTTATATATTCTTGTGCTTTTGATTATTTAATTGGTCTATTAGGTGTAAAATGTCCCATTGGATGTGGTCAAGCCCTTGAAAGTGATTAATGACACACAATTTAGGTTTGAGACACTCTGTGAGCAAAAATGACATAAAATGAGTATTTTGCATTTCGGTGTCCAATTTTAAAAAAAATCAAATTAAAATAAAACTAGTATCATTAGTTATATTTTAACATAAGCTTTATGTGGGCGTTTAAATCACTATAATCAGACATTGTATGTGAAAATAGTGTACGCTAGAAATTTGCATATGTTAAACTGTCATGACATTAATTTTGGGATTGATTTTGAATGTATTATACTTGTATGACTATATGGTGTTTGTATTGTAATGTCCTCCCTAATAATACCAAACTGCACCACACTTGAAAATTAAACATTCTTAAGCCTATAACTTACTACAAACCATATAGGTATACTTGTAATCAAGGCTTAAGATGTGGAAATTGGTCATACATAGTCTAGAAGTGAGATAAAATACCTTTGACTAGGTGTTTCTACCATTAAAGCTATGCTCAGATCATTGTTTATGAGATTGATCCAATAGAGCTTATGGGTTTAGTCGGAAACTTGGAGGTTTGATAGATAGATAATCATGCAAGTGTAATATTGATTTGGTGAAAAATGTTACAAGTATTTATATGTATATGCATATGAGTTTATTGATTGTGAAAATAAAATAAATGGTTTTATTTACTTTAGAGTTAATCTTGTTAGTAGTCATTTGATGAATTATCTTAGTTACCGAGATTTTTATCTTACTCGTAGTTATCATTTTTATAGGACTTGACATTAGGAGCTCTAGAGGGAAAGAGTTGGGTTGAGAGTAGTGACCTTACTTATTGCCTCTAAGAGTGGGTGTTAGAACTTGAGTATATAGTTTTGTTGTATATAAGTTGCTGGAGGGTTTCATAAACATAAATGTCTAATGCACTTCTATGTTTGTGTGCAACTTGGTCTAATATGTGTAATATAGTGATGTGTGTGATTTTTGTAATCAAGGGATGAGGTATATGTCAAGTGCGCGCACGCATTTGGTGTGGAAGTATGTGAAGTCTAGCCAAGTGTGTAAAAATGTGTGTTAATGTATGATTTTGCCTAAGTGTGCGACAAGGATAGTTTACATGCCAAACTTGTATGTATATATGATCTTGTTAATATATATGGTCAATCAAGTGTTAAATGTCTCATTAGATATAGACAAGGCCCTAAAAGTAGCTAATGACATGTAGTTTAGTATTGGGACACTTGGGTGAGTAAAAATGACTTTAAATGATCCTTTTGCATCCAGGTGTTCAATTTTTGAATGAAATATCAGATTAAAATGAAACTAGTATCATTAGTTAAATTTTAAAATAAGATTTATGTGAGCACTTGAATCAATTCAATTGGACACTGTATGCTAAAATGACGCACATTGAAAGTTTTTATTAGAAATGCTATCACAACAAAAAAGATTTTTGGCGGTGATTTTTAACGACAATTAAAAAAGTTACTGCTAAAAGTTAGAGTTTTGGCAACAACAAATCAATCACTTTTGGTGATAACATTTAAAAGTTGTTGCCAAAAGTACTATTTTGATAGTGATTTTTAATAGTTGCCATCACAAGTGAACTTTTGGGGCAACATTTGTCACCACCAAAAGTATTTTTATCAAGAATAATTTAAAAATAAAAAAATAATTTGTATAATTATTTTTTTGACAACATTTGTCTCCACTAAAAGTATTTTTAAAATATTAAATATAATTTTAAATTATATGAAATAATTTATAAAAGTATCATTTAAATTATAAAAAATTTCTTATGAATTATTTTAGAAATTTAAAATTAAATTAAATCATTCAAAAGATATTTATGAAATTAAATTTCTTATTTTATATAAAAAATTAGAAATAAATGATATATAGGATTGTGAAATGAAAAGAATAATAGTGAAGATGTGTTAAGTTTAGTTATTAAATTATTTTTTATTTTTTATTATTCAAAATCGTTCTTAGACATATATAGCTCATATTTTTCATAATTATATTATTAAGCTAGTATTTTAATATGATAAATTAAAATCTTGATTGGTTATTACTTTCAATTAAAATTAGGTTAATTATACATAAATTATTTTTATATATAAATACATAATGACATTGGGACGTCAAAGTTGTACAAATATCGTGAGATGTAAATGATATTGTAAACTACTTGATATATTGCACACTTGATGCTTAACTTGGTATATATATGGTATTTACTTCTTCTACTAAACTCTAATGGCTATTGGACAAGGATTTTATATGATTATGCCTAGTATATTTATGTTTTCATTGATATAAAAAATTACTAATAAGATTTTTATAACTAATTATTACTAAAAAATATAAAAAAGTATTCAAATTCACTTTGCTATGCAGTAGATAATGGTTAGAAGTTAGCTAAATTGATTACATACAAGATTATTCTTGTAATTATATTGTATTGTAAAAGTTATTAATATTTATTAAAAATTTAAAATTATTCAAAATGACTATTAACAAAATTTATGTAGTCGAAATTAATTTATTACTAAAATTATTTTTTAAGATATTAAAAATTATAGATAAAATATATTTTTAATAAAAGAGGGGGGAACATTTAACCATTTTGAGAGAGGATAAAAATTTAATCATTTAATTTATTAATTTTTGAAAAAATATGGAGAAGAAAAAAGTAAAAGATATTTAACATAGACTAATATAATACATTTATAAATAAATTATATACTTAATAGTTTTCATTTAAAAAATAAAAAAATTTAAAAATTGGTTACAATGTATATAAGAAAATTATTTAATATTTAAAATTTGTCAACCCTTCTATTTCTAAAAGTGTTACCTATGGTCACCTCTAGCACGTCAATTTACTTCGACCTCAAAGAGGTTCCAAATTATTGAAATCTATGAGATTATTCATTATATGTCAATTTCAAATTGAACATAAATACTAATTAGTGCAATTAATGCTAGCTAAAACTTCTAATCTCTTCCTTAAGCAATTTTAAGTTCTTGTCATCTCTCACAATCTTTTTACAAATTCTACTAATCTCCATATCATCAATATAGGATTGTCATAGTTTAAAACTTCTCAATTAAGGCTAAAATTGAGTTAAAGCCTAAAAGCTTAACCATAAACCACCAAACCAGTTACAAATTCTTAATTTAACTTCTAATAATCTTTTCATAGCTATTCAGTTAAAAAATAACCCGTCAAAACTTCACAATTCATGTAACATCTTTAATTTTAATCCCAAAAACTAGTTGTTAATTAGGGATAAATTAGTAATTAGTGAATTGATTGTGGTTTGGATGTTGAGTTGATAATTTATATTGATTGGATATCATATTGATAGAATTGAAGGGTCTAAGAAAATCCAGGGCAAAACGTGCGAGCACATGAGAGTTTTATCACTGTGCCATGAGCCGCAATGAAAGCTGTGTGTGCAACGGTGCATGATGTAGAATTTTTACTTAAAGGCTAAGTCAGATCGTGAAACTAGAAAGAGAAGGAAGTGGGGATGTGTGTGAGAGGTGAGGAGGAGATCTCATCTGCTAGGGCTTGTAATAGTTAGAGCTTAGTCTGCTTTGATTAGTAACTTACTGGGTAAGTATCGCGCAATCCCAAGCTTCAATTCTACCGCTTTTTCATTAAATTTTATCGATTGAGAAAGTAAATTGTGAAGTTTTAAGGTGTTGTAATCTAAAAGAAAGGGTTAAAATGGACTGTCAAACATAGAATTAAGGTTTGGTGACTAGCATGAAGTTGAATGGTTGAACTTTGAGAGTTTAAGCTCAAAATGGCCTAAAAGTTAGGTTGATATTGAGAAATTGGATAAATTAATATGTTAGAAGGTTATTATAGTTGTTTGAGCAGTTTATAGGGCTAATGACTATAAATAATAGATAAGTGAATTCAAAAGGGTTCAATTAAACTGTTTTATGTGTTAAGGGATTCGGTTTAGCTAAATCAATGTTTGTGAAAAGTGTTGAGAATTGAGTAAGAGGCACTGTGTTATGTAGATTAAGCACCTGTGAAGTTGCTTGTGAGAATTTACACCCCTAGGAGCTTAGTGTGATTGGTGACCCTTAGTAGCAAGGACTAAAGGTAACTGGAGCAACCATTTTACTTGTTTGTTTGTGAAATTATTTGAAAGTATTTGATATAACTATGTGCATTGTGTTGTAAACTAATAGAATAGTAGCATTATGAAAGTATAAGCATGCGGGTATGTGAGTATTGATTGAAATGAATTTGATGTGACACGTGCATTGACATGCATCACATCCATGAGATATACCCTAAATTATGGTAGGGGGACACGACCCTACTGTGAGGAGGTCCAAGAAGTCCTAATGATCCAGAGCGTATAGCTTGACTCTGCTAGGAAGGACCTAGGAGAAGAATCCTGATGATCTAAAGTGTAGAGCTTAACTTTGCCATGACGAACCTAGGATATTAAATGATCTATGATGTTACCCTAGGTTAAGATAAGAGGTCATGGTTCTACTCTATATAAAGCTAGGAAGTTCTGATGATCCAAAGCGTAGAGTTTAACTCCGCCATGATGGACTTAGAAGACCACCCATTTGTATTACCTTGTCTGAGTAGTGGTATGGTGAGCCTTATTCCTTATGACTGGAAGTCCTAGTCCGAGCGTAACGATTTACTAGGGGGAACCAACAATGCATTACATGAGTATAGTAAGATTGATGAGAATGACTTCCTATATATGCACATAATATTGCTTTTATTGATACACATGCTACTTTATTTCTTGTTTATGATTTTTCTTACTAACTGGTAATTGGGGATACCTCTGAGTTTCTGGGATATATGTCTCACTCTGTTACTTTTGAACATAGGTGAAGAGAGCACGAGAAGGCCGGGAAAGGAAACAAGGAAAGAGTAGCCTCACCTGGTAGCGGTATAACCACCATTTAAATGAAATGAATGTATAAAATTGTTTATAGAGTTAAGTTGCCATCTAAGACGTATAGATGTATGTGAATATGAAAAAATAAATTTTGTTGTGAATCTTGCTTGTATATATATATATGGTATTGCATTATGCTGAGGGTCCCCAGTAGAGGGTACATGGGTAGGCTTAAATGCGAGACAAGCAAGTATATGCTATGTTGTAACTTGCTCTACTGGTGTATTTATATGATGATTATGTTTTGATTGTAAATTGTGTTACTATGTGAGAACTTAATACAAATGGTGAGAACTTGACACAAATAGTAAGGCAGAGCCCCATTTGGACAAGTCGAGTACATTTGTGATTCCCAATCATATGATGAGGCGGAGCCCTATATCTAAGAGTTAGAGGGTTAAAAAGTGGAACAAGTCTAGTTATATATGTGGATATATGTTGTAGACTTGTAGTCCTCATATAAGACCACAATTATATAATGTAGTTTTGAGAGGCCAAAATGGGCTATTGATGTGATATATGTAATATGTAGTGTTAATCAAGTGAATGTGGTTCTTTTGTACTTAGTTCAAGGCCTGAAGTAGTCTAATAGGACAAGGAATGAATTGAGTACTTAAGGTATAAGTTTTTGAAAGAAAAAGTAATTTTTTGCACCCAAGCATTCAATTTTAGATCGAACTGTCAAATCGAGTCCAAACTTATTCCATTAGCTAGTATAGGTGGTAATCTTCATGTGGGCACTTGAATCACTCCAATCAGACATCGGGTGTGAAAACTGCCACACCGAAACTTTATTTTTATTATCAAATGACAGCAGAAAATTTAGACAGGTCAGTGCATGACATAGTTAGAAACAGAGCGTGTGGCTCTATGCCACATGCCATGGCACATGTATTGCATGCCACAGTGCATTGGACCTTTTTAATGGTTGAGATTTTATTGCCTCTTTTAGTCATATGAATGCATTTATGTTTTCGCTAGCCCTCTTATTTGAATATATATATTTTAAAAAGTCGAGATCCTGTGTGATTTGAAAACAAATAAAGGGTTATTACTTTGATATTTTATTGTTCTTATGTTGTTGATTGTGTGATCAGGGATGGTAAAGCCCATATTGAGTTGGGACTTTACAATTCCATTTCTCTAAATCCCAAGCAAAGATAAAATAGGGTAAGATAGAAGAGTAGGAAGGTACTGAGCTTACTCTTAATTGCTTGAGATTTTATGCCCTAGCAAAGCCCTCTTGTCCTTCATCTCTATTGTGTTCTTTTCTGTTTTTTTCCTTCAATTTTTGAGTTTGACCATGTATTTAAAACTAATTAATTATTTTTTTAACTAATTTATCCCTTAATTAGTCAATTTATTCTAGATTTAAAGTTTTTGGATGTTACAATTCTCCCCTCCTTTGAAGGAATTTTTTCCTTAAAATTCAACAAGAACCATAACATATATATAGGGAAACAGATAAAGATCTCTTGTACTTCACCTCTATTGTGTTCTTTTCTACTTTTTCCTTCAATTTTTAAGTTTGACCATGTATTTAAAATTAATTAATCATCTTTTTAACTAATTTATCCCTTAATTAGTCAATTTATTCTAAATTTAAATTTTTTGGATGTTATAATTCTCCCTCCTTTAAAGGAATTTTGCCCTCAAAATTCAACAACAACCATAACATATATCTCGAGAAACAGATAGGGGTACTGCTGCTTCATTTTGTCCTCTGTCTCCCAGGTAGCATGACCAAGAGCCATTCCTCTTCATACCACCTTAACCAGTTGAACAATCTTGTTTTGCAATTGCTTATCTTTAACATCCACTATTCGTTCTAGCTCTGCTTAATAAGTCATATTCTTTTGCAGCTCTACCTCTTCGGGTTCAATCACAGAAGATAAATCAAGTTGATATTTCTTCAATTGAGAAACATGAAAAACATCATGAATCCCAAACAATTGTAGTGGTAAAGCAAGTTAGTAGGTAATTAGCCCGACTTTCTTGAGGATCTTGAATGGACCTATGAATTGAGGAGATAATTTCTTTGCTCGGATTGACCTTTTGATTCCCATCATAAGCGAAACTCTTAGAAAAACATGGTCACCAACCATGAACTCTAACGCTTTCAACATCTATCCTCGTAACTCTTCTACCCACTTTGAGCTGTTAGAAGTTTTTGCCTTATCATTTGAATCTTTTGCATCGTTTGATCCACAATATCTAGACCTATAATGCTTTTCTTACTCAGTTTAACCCAACGAAGAGGAGATCAACATTTTCTTTCATATAATGCCTCATAGGGAGCCATCCCTATATTGGAGTGGAAACTATTGTTGTAGGCAAACTCGGCCAAAAGAAGATAGCTATCCTAGTTGCCCCTTAGTTCCAAGCCACAAGCTCTCAACATGTCCTCTAAAGTATGTATAGTCCTTTTAGTTTATGGATAATACACTGTGCTGAATCTTAATTCAGTACCTATTGCTCTCTATAATGCTTTCCAAAAGTTTATGGTAAACCTTAGATCACGATCAGAGACAATGCCCTTTAGCACCCCATGCAATCTGAATGTAGATCTCTGCCAACTTCTCCAAAGAATCACTTATTCGCACTGCCAAGAAATTGGCTGGCTTTGTCAACCTATCTACAATCACCCAGATAGAATCATGATCGAATTGGGTTCATAGTAATCCCGAAATGAAATCCATAGATATACTATTCCACTTCTACTTCGGTATCTCCAATAGTTGTAAGGTTCCTGCTAGTCTCTAATACTCGATTTTAACCTTTCAACAAATCAAACATCAAGATATAAAATATGTGACATCTCTTTTCATTCTAGACCACCACCAATACCGCTTCCTATCCTGGTACATCTTAGTTGCTCTGAGGTGAATTGTATATCTACTCCTATGCACCTTATTTAGAATTTTCTTTCTCAAATCACCCTTGTTTGGTACACAAACTGGATCTCGATACATAACAAATCCATCATCATTGAAACCAAAATCTATGGTTTGCCTTTCGTCCACATCTTCCCGGATTCCTAACAGATACTCATCCTCAAGCTGTGCTGTCCTTAACTCTCTCCAAAAATCATTGGTAATCTCTATGAAATGTAAACTATACAAAGTTAATTTTGGTGAATCATGTTAAAAATCCAAGTAGGATTCCAGTAACTTGTGCTCCTGTACTATCAGATAAGTAATATATAATGATTTCCGACTTAAGGCATCCACAACTATATTTGCTTTCCCTGGGTGGTATTTAAACTTAAAACTATAATCCCTTAGGAACTCCATCCACCTTCTCTGCCTCTGTGAACACTGTATTTTGCCTGGGCATTTTCTTTAATAAAATAATAATAATAAAATCAACCAAAAATGAACTTTTAATAACAAAAAAATTTAATTAATAGGGTTTAATTTTAATCTTTTGTTAGTTGGGATTTTATTTTTTTAGTTTATTAAAATAAAAAAAATATAAAAGTATAAAAATGAAATTTAATCCTTGTTAGGATTATATTTTCAATAATAATAATAATAATCTAGCAAAATTTAAAAAAAATCTTGATTAAATCTTTTAAAATCTCTCCCAAATTATCCTAATTATTTAAAACATTGGGAATCAATTTTGTGAGAATCAACTATTTTTTTTTAAATTTTTTTCCTTAAATCTTGTTGCTTTCAATTAAAAAAAAAAAGATATTCTTGCATAATTCAAAAATTTAAATTTTTTCTCTCTTAATTTGATTTTCAAAATTTTAATTAACATAACATAAAATACAGAGCATTAAGCATTTAAAAAAATAAATATGGGATGGTGAAATGTTGATGATTCAGTGTTTCACCCATACACCTAAATGCTTGGATGCATGCATATTACAGGGAGAAACAAAAACGTAGAGAGCAAGCCTTACGACAAAAGCAAGAATAATAGAAGTAGAGAGCAAAGCAGTCTCACACATACATAGAGCAAATGAACACGGCAAACGCAAGAACAGCAGAAGTATAGCGTAGAGCAGTCTCACACATACACAAAAAACACACAGAAACACAACCATGCAAAAATGCACGTTACAGTAGAATCAAAAAGAGAAAGCAGAGAGTAGAGGTGAGTCACGTAGGCACATGAGCAGAAGAAATGCAAAAAAAAAAAAAAAAAAAAATAGAGCCACAACCCAAAAAGACCAAAACATTCAGCCACATGCAAAGAAAAAGAGCAGAATGCCAGACACACGCAAAGAAAAGCAGTAGAAATGCAGCACGCACCACGCAAAGAAAAGGAGTCAGAGATGCATGCAGAAAAAAGGCAGAGATGCACGTTGCAGAAAAAGAAGAAAAACAGAGCACAGAGATGAAGAGTGAGAGAGGAGAAGGAGCTGGAACAGGGAACGAATGGAGACGAGACAAAAATGGAGAGAAAGGAGTAGAGAATGTGAGAAGGAGGTTAGAGCTGAGAGTGAGAGGAGAGTGATCGAGTACTCTTATGTAAAGGTGTTCAGATATGTATCAGCATTTAAAAAACATAGGCAAAGGAACGAAGGGATTGACGGCACATTAATAGCAAAGAAGAAATTGCAGAAACAATAGCATGCATGCGCATGTGGTTTTTTAGACTGAACGAGATCATCATCATCTTCTTCCCTCAGTTGCACGGGTTCAGGTAGAGAATTTTCCACAACCACCTGAGTTTGTTTGCCTCATTTCCTCTTAGCCCGAGTTCATTCATCATTGCACAGAACTCTCATCTCTCTCTCTCGGTCACAGTCGGACTATGATAGACGAGAGAAGAGGGAGTTGAGCACATTAAGGGAAAAACGGACGAGAGAGACCAAGAGTAAGAGAGCAACATCAGAGATTTCTAGAGGTTAGAAAAAGAAAGAGACCGAGAGAGATTTAGTGTTGATCTTCAGAGAGGATCCGAATTCAAAAATGAGAAGCATCGTGAACACAATTGAAGCAGAGATTGGTAGACGCAGGAGGGAAGACTAAACCATGAAAGGGAGCATATTAGAATGAAGAAAAAAAAAAAGAAAAAGATAATTGGAGATAACTGTTAAAAGTCTCACATGAAATTTCAAGAATTTTCATAGGGACTTAAATTAATCACATCATCGTGTGAGATAATAAGTTCTCGCAGATGTAGTGATTCTTAATTTCTATAATAAATAAATGATTTTTATAAATAATGATATAATACACAATTTAGAAAAATTAATTAATCAAATTAATGTATTTAAATTGTAATCATTTACCAACTATATCTTTTAGTCACATGAAATTTTTGAATCTGTGTAGACCTCTAAGATAATTGTATTATCATATGAGTCAATAAAACTCTGTAGATATAATGATTAAGTTTTTTAAAAAAATATATAAATTATATATTAAATTAATTAAATTAAAAATTTCCTTAAATGTATATTATTTAATCTTTTATTATGTGAGATTTTGGAATCTCCATAAATATTTAAAATAATCATATTATCGTATAAGTTAATAAGGCTTTGCAGGTATGATAATTAAAAGTTCTTAAAAAATGTAAATATGTATATACACACTTAAAATATATTACTAATACTTAAAAATTTAAGTAAAATAAATTAAGTTGTTAAATTCTTTTATCGTGTGAGATTTTAAAATCTCTGCAGATATTTAGGATAATCATATTATCATATAAGTCAATAAGGCTTTGTAGGTATAACGATTAAGATTCTTTAAAAACATATATGTGTGTGTGTACATGCACGCGCGCACGCACTTAAAAAAATATATTAAGTTACTAAATTCTTTTATCATGTGAGATTTCAGATTTTCCACAGATATTTAAAACAATTATATTACTGTATGAACTAATAAGGTTTTGCAAGTGTAGCAGTTAAATTCCAAATTATAAAACATAAAAAAAATAATTTTAAACTCTTTTCTTTTCTTATTTTAGAATTTTAAAATTGAGAAAATAATTAAAATTAAATCCCTTTTTTGCAATTTAAAACACACATATCAAATTTCAGAAAATTGTTTTATCTGCAAAATGGTGAATTATTTCTAATTAATTTCTCTTTAAAAAATATGTTCATCAACAAACTTTAAGTCCAAACTACGTGAACTTTGATCCCGATCACAGGGTACGTAGGCTTTAGAGTCTGATTCTCAGTCAAGTCCTTTCTTGTAAATAAATAAATATTTCTCACTTAATTCTTATCATTTTTATATCAAACACATGAATAAAAAAGGGATAATTAAAATAACTTTAAAACCATATTCATATAGCACAACAAACTTTAGGTAACCATTCCTACGAACGGGTGTTGTAGGATGCCTAACACCTTCCCCACACTCAATCGACTCCCAAACCTATTTTTTGATTTTGTAGACCATCCTTATTCTCCTCTAAACGGTTTCTCAAGATTTACCTCAAAATTTTAGTGGCGACTCCCATTTCATTCGGTTCTCGCCTTCACTCGAAGGCCAGAACCTCTGTTCACGTGCCATTTGTGTTGCATTTTTGGGTGTGACAGCCTCATATTAAGTTTCTTTTAATCAATTAAATATTTTAGGCTCTTGTGGTCGCTGAAAACATTGAACATTGCCCTATACAAATAATGTCTCCAAATCTTCAATTCAAATACCATTGCAACAAGTTCTAAGTCATAGGTTGGATAATTCTCTTCATGCGGCCTGAGCTATCTAGAGACATAAGCTACTACTCACTCATCTTGCATTAACATACACCACAGACCTTTCAGAGAATCATTTGTATACACTTCATACGGCAATCGTGGATTAGGAATAATTAACACTGGTGCTGTAGTTAGCTTCTCTAGCTTCTGAAATGCAATCTCATACTTATCGTTCCAAATGAATGGTTGATCTTTTTAAGTCAACTTAGTCAATGATGAAGTTATCTAAGAGAAACCTAGTTAAATCTATAATAATATCCAGCTAACCCCAGAAAACTCCATATTTTGGTCACAAAACTAGGTCTCTCCCATTTAAACATTGCATCTACTTTATGCGGATCTACTGCAATCCCTTTTGCTGACACATGTCCTAGAATTGAACCTCCCTCAGCCAAAACTCATACTTGCTAAGTTGGCATATAGCTTGTTGTCCTTCAAAATTTGTAACATAGTCCTCAAATACTTCGCATGCTGCTCCTTATCTTTAGAATATATAAGAATGTCGTCAATGAATACTATGAAAAACTGATCCAGGTAAGGCCTAAATATGCGGTTCATGAAGTCTATAAAAATCACAGGCATATTTGTCAACCCAAATGGCATTATCAGGAACTCATAATGCCCATATATGAAATAAAAAGCCATCTTGGGCACATCCTCCAAGCGCATTCTCAATTGATGGTATCCTGACCTCAGGTCAATCTTCAAGAAAATTGAAGCTCCCACCAATTGATCTAGCAAATCATCAATCCTTAGTAAAGGATATTTATTCTTTACTGTCACCTTGTTCAACTATCTATAATCAATACAAAGCTATAAGCTACCGTCCTTTTTCTTAACAAACAGCACAAGTGATCCCCAAGGTGACACACTAGGTCTAATAAACCCCTTTTCAAGTAACTTCTCTATTTGCTTCTTCAACTTAACTAACTTAGTTGGTAACATTCGATATGGTGCCTTTGAGATTGGTTCAATTCTTGTACCAGATCTATTGTGAATTCTACTTTCCTCTTTGAAGGCAAACCAGACATATCATCCATAAATACCTCAGTGAATTCATTCACTACCCCAATTTTATCAATACTTTCATCATAAACCCCATGCACTGAAAAGAAAATCATATAAGCCATACACCCTTGTTGCATTAGTTTCTTTGCTTGTACCACTAATAAGAACTTAGACTCACTAGGAATATTGGCCAATGCAGTATGTACCGATAATGAAATTGTCTTCTTAGAACAGTCCAAGGTGGCATTATTTGCCATCAACCAATCCATACTGATAATCACATCCAAACTTTCATGGGAATTCGGATCAAATCAAGAGCGATCAAATGATTTTCAAACCTCACTTCTACATTCAGACGTGCTTTACTAGTCATATCAAATAACCTAGATGGAGTAGACACTTTAATTATATACGGCAATTCATGCAAAGGAAGTCCCAACCTCTCTATACATTTCTGTGAAATAAATGAATGTGTAGCACCGGAATTAAATAATGCTTCAATTCTTTGCTCACAGATAGAAATAATACCTTTTATCAAATTCGGCGATGCTCTTGCCTCTTCCTAGGATAGTGTGTAGATTCCTCTTGGAATGGTAGATCTCTGCTCTGCCATCTCCATTCTTCCCTTAAGGCATTGTCTCGCTAGATAGTGAAGCTTCCCATACTTAAAACATACCCAGCACCTCCCAGGATGTGATCGCCTACACTTAGCACATGGTAGTGATCAAGCTGTACTCAAGGTCGGGGCAGGCATATTGGAAACCTATTGGGATAATTGTGGAACACCAAAACTTCTAAGTCCACCCCTTTTAACCATTCCTCAAGTCTGCGATCCTTTAATAAAACTCTTCCTACCCAATGCTACAAAACTACTTGGGGCCATAATCAGTCTTCTTCGAGACTCTTCTAGAAGGGCTTAGGGAGGATAAGAACCTCCTAGACTATCTTGTCTCTTTTTTGCTTTTGCTTCTTAGCCCCTTCTTGCTATAATTCAGAGCTGATTATACATGTCACCACATGTGGTTACTCTTAATAGAGCAATTTGCTGTCTATATTCAAGCCTTATCTTTTCCAAAAGCCTCTGCACCTTCCACTCGCTATCATCCATCTCATTCAATAAGTAGAAAATTTTAACAACTGATTAAACTTCTGAATAAATGCTTTTTCATCAAGATCTCCCTACCGAAATGCATGGAACTCAGCTTCTTTCTCATCTCTGAATGCTAGAGAAACATTAATCAAAGAACATTTCCTTGAATTATTCCTAACTTAGTTGACGTCCATCTACTGGTCTTGTAGAATTCCACCAATGTTTAGCATCCTCAACCAGATACATTGTGTCTATAATCACCTTTTGTTCCGTAGAGCAGGGTACCATCTCAAAGATAGTTTCAACTCTCCCTATCCATTTCTCTGCTTTTCCTTCCTTTATAGAGCCATTAAAGGTTAGAGGGTTAAACTAAAAGAAAGTTCTCCATGCTCAATCAATAGCTATCCCCTGAGTATCTCCATCCGCTCTCGTCCTAGATGACCTTGATCTACTACCGGAACCATGAGATGGTTCCATTCTGCTCTCATGAGTTTCCTTTAGTCTTATTTATTCCTCCTCACGACCTTTATTACAAAGCAGAGTGTCACGGTCTTGAACATTTCTCTGAATATGCCTCGTCATATCCCATAATTCTTTTAGAATTGTATCATTACCCTGGGGCCTTTGTTGCTATTCTGCTTGCATCTTTGGCTGTACCTTGGATATAGGCCCATCATTCTTTGGTACATTGCCAGGTGGATTATCAATACTCCAGGTTCTTCTAACCATTTTTTTGCCCTTCTAAGGAAGAAACCAAGTAGAGAAGGGGAATTAGTAGGAAAATAAAGGAAATGAGACAAAGGGAAAGAGTTGTGTACATAAAGTTGCCAACTAATGAAGGGAATGCAAATAATGTATCACAACAAACCAGATCTTGAAACTTAAGAAATAGCTATCAAAATGTAATGTCCATTTTGACATTACCAACATTCACCACAAAATCACAACAATAATGATAATTAGGAGCAAGGATTGCTCCTAAATCCACATTAAATATAAAAGGGTTTAAAACTAACAATTTTTTAGAAATAAGTTTGAAATATTTGAGATCCTATAAAAACCTTTCAAATAAGTAATTTGAACTCAAACTTAATGATTTATAAAGATATGGGAAGCATGGAAAAGTTTTAGGAAGCAAAATACTTGAAAGCCAAAAATGTCATTTTTTGAGTATTTTGGTCTATGTATCACGGCATGTGGCACAGAGAGGCCAATTTAGCCACTGCACCGTGCGCCACGGCACATGTGTCCCTGTCATGTTTGGGGACAAACTTCAAACTAGTGCTATTTTTGCATCTGATATCTGATTGGAGTGATTCAAGTGCCCACACAAAACTTATTTAATAAGCTAATTTATGGTATAAGTTTCATTACAATCCAACATCATATTAGATACTTAGATAGAAAAGTCAGTTTTTAAAATGATTTTCAAGCATCCAAGTACCTAAAACTCAAATTAATCCATTTTGAAGCTTGAACTAAGTCCAATGGACCCAAATACACTTGATTGAGAATATAAACACATGAAAAAAATATCAAACACAAAATTTGGTCACTTAATGCTAATTTTACCTAATATGGCCAAAAACACAAAATCACTATCACATATACTATTTGGCCTCTATTGCCACATAATACACCACATATACATTATCACCACATATATAAAACATTTCCTGCACTTGTATTAGTATTTTAATCTAACATCAAAAAAATCACCATATATTCATATTATATACAATATTAGGCTAAAATACAACATAACATAGTATAATACAAGTGCAACCAATCAAAGTGACATGCATTTTTAGTTGGCAATATATAATATCATATCACTAAATTTATGTATGCTACTCAAACAAAATCAAGCATTACCATCTGTAATGTAGCAAATATGCTAATCCTTGCCCGATTCTTTCCCCTACTCAAACTCAGTGATAGAACCTGTAAAATAATAACCACAGGGTGAGATAAAAATCTTAGTAACTAAGATAATCTACATTATCAATTAACATGCCAAGTTTAAACAAGCTTTAAAATAAGCATAATAAACACACCTTTTACAATCACCATTATTCAAATGCTTGATCATTAATCATTCGATCCTCTAGTACTCTCGACCAAATCAGTAGGCTATTTCATGGAACCAAACCACATGTATAGTCCCTAAGCTCGCCATCCATGGTAGGACTACCTGACCAAGGCATCCTAAACCACTTATAGACTATAAGTTCCCCTTATTACGAGTAATGGGGGTGCTCTTACTCCAACACTGCATCCTACGGATGCTAAGGAGCATAGTCTCCAACTCCGCACCCTTTTGGATACTAAGGAGAATAAGTCTCCAACACCGCACCCTTTTTTGGGAACTAAGGAGAAATATGAGCTGTACTTGGTGTCCTGAGATGCCAGCAGTGTCATATAGACTTAATCTCTACTAGTTCTACTAGGGTGACCTCCCACCCTCTATTATACCATATTTCACTACATATCTCCACTTGGCCATACATAAACCACTTTCTAAACTAATATAATGAATCTTACCATTTACTTAAAAAACATGACATTTTACAAATCAATACTCTACTCATTTTCTAAAATTATTAACTTTTACAAAATTTTCACATATATACAAAAAAATCATACAAGAATAACTTGAGAATAACTTATACAAAGTAATAAATAATGCAAAGATATAGTTACCTCAACCCTTTTGTTACCAAAAGGGTTACATATGGTACTAAATCTCTTCTTATGTTAAGGTAAGTTTTTCCACACCATAATTTACATCAATAAGTACTATATGTTAATTTTCAATTAACACAAGCACCATTAGCTATCAACAACATCCCAATTCTCCTACTTCTCACTATATTCTCAACAAAGAGACTTGTCAAGATTATAATTTGTCCACACATTCTCCTCAAACCTCAGTCTCACTCTATCACAACATGACACTTAATATCTTAATTTATCACACTTTAAAACCCCATAATCAAGTTAGAGCTTGATCCAACTTTCAGTAAACAAAAAAATAACTTCATATTACCACTTATCCAAGGTTAAAAAACTAAAATCATACCTTTAGAATCAATTTAAATCTTTTAAACATAGACCCATAACTTAATCCATTTAGAGCAAATTCTCCACTTCCAAATCTCATGAAAAATAAGATGAAAAGGTAGAGAAGAAGGGTGAGAAATTTACTCAAGAGTTTGAAGGCCTAATTTATTTTTAAAATCCTCCCAAAATGAAGCCCTAGTAGTGCCCAAAGCCTTCCCCTTCATGTCCTAGGCCTTTCCCCCATAAACTACCTTTTTTTTATGATTTTTGTATTTTAAGTTGTCTGTGCTGTGCCGTGTGTTGCAATGCATGCCACACAAGCCACGGCTCATGATGTAGTGATCAAAATGTCATTTTTGCTCCCCCTGATGCTATCCAATTTGATCCAACTTCCATCCTAACTCAATTTAGAGCCAAATATGACCAAAAAAGCTAATTAGCAAACCAAAAATAGAATTAAATTAATTAATTATCTTTTTAACTAATTTATCCCTTAATTAGTCAATTTATTCTAGATTTTAAGTTTTTGAATGTTCCATGCAGCGCATGGCTAGTTCCTACTTGAGCTCTCCCACTCGATCCCGAGCAACTCTACTTCCTTCCAATCCTAATCATACAATTGTCTAATGACCCAAAATGTCAATTTACAATCCAAAATCATGGCTAATACAATTATTTGCTAAATTACTAATTAGTCTTGAGATTAAGAATTCTGGATGTTACATAAGCTATGGTAAACGCTCTTGTAATTTTCAAGTGTCATTTTTATCCCTTTCTTCAAGATGATTTTCAAAATAATTGGTATCCCATGCTTCTAAATGCTTTCAAACCTGATTTATGATTGCATAGGTTTTGTTATGTATTGGCTTGAGCTGTCAACTTGGAATCCCAATAAATTGTGAAGTTGTACTGTTTTATTAAAGGGTTTATATTTAGTCCAAATAACAATAGTAGACCTTTAAACCTTGGTCTTTTCTTTTCTACTATGGTTAATTTCTCTCTAATTGCATTTGAGAACTATTTACCATGTTATGGTGACTAGGATGGTTAATTCCTAATTACCATAGTAATGTGTGATTTATTGGTTAAGTATGTGGAGTAAAATAGGCAATATTACATGTCCCATTTGTTTTGAGGAAGTTGAGTCCTATGAACATTTGCTATTTTTCTGTGAATGGGCTCAAAGCGTTTGGTTTGGTTGTAGTTCATCCTTGAAAATCTAGAAAGAAGGTTTTAAGAGTGTAGTTCATTGGTTTTTGTATATGTTTGCGAAAGATAGAAAATTGGATGGGTAGGGGAAGGCTACTCTTTGTTGGGCTATTTGGAAAAGGTGTGATTGGGTTTTCAATAGGGAAAGAGTAGATGCAGGAAGGGCAATATATGAGGCTTAAAATCTAGTTTGGAATGTTTTCAAGCAATGAAGAAAGATATGTCATAGATGCAGAGTCAGGATGATAGGAATGACGAATTATGTCATGGATTTCTCCTATGCAGGGGAAAATTAAAATAAACACTTATGGATATTTCATTCAGGCAATTGGTGCTACTAAAGTGGGAGTGGTCTGCCGTGATAGCCTTGGTAATATGGTTGGTGGATTGGGAATGAAGATAAGTGCAATGTCTCCTTTCATGACTGAGTGTCGTGCTTTGAAGGGGGGCCTGCTATCTATTTGCTTGTTTGGAGCTAGTGCTGTGCTACTGGAAATGGATTGTGAGGAATTATATAATCTTCTGACAGGTAAGAAGAATTAAGTTGGTTGGCGAGTTGCAATGTGTGGATTTGGTTCAAGAGCTGCTTTCTTTGAAAAATTCAGCAGATGACCTCCTTGGTGTGTCGCCAAGGTAATAGGGCTACTAATATTTTAGCAACATTGGGTACTAAGTGAATGTGTCTAATAGGATGGCTTACTCAAGCAACATTTTCTTTAACGTTATCTTACTTGCAGATGTTTCTGGGATAAAAGCTTCTTCTTCTTCTTCTTTTTCATTGTTTGCTTGCAGGGAAATGGACAGATTTGGTATTGGTTGATTTTTCTGGTTTTTGTTTTAGGTTGTATCTAAGTTTTACTGCTTTCTGTCTTTCTTTTGTTTTTGTAGGTTGTATTCATGTTTATTGCTTTCTGTTTTTCTTTTATTGATAATTGGTGTGTGGAATACTTTTTTTATATAAAAAAAATTGACTCTTGTTTTACCCAAACACACACACTGTACCTGACCCTTGATGATGAAAACTCTGCAGCTGAAACAAGCTAAGTCATGATGCTATGGATATATGACATTATGAAAACACATAGACATGCACAAAAATAAATTTATATGTGAATATATGTGTGTGTGGAAGAAATTAAAGACAAAAAAAAAAGAAGTGAAAGACAGAGAAGAGTGCAGAAAAGGGGTCGAGGCGGTAGAAAAGGACGAAGGAGGTGAGTGAGTGTGATAGCCACCAAACGGGCACAAGATCCAATACATATTTACAACTCTATTCCTCTTTCTCCGTATTTCCACCAACGTGCTTGCTTTTGTACACGCTGTGTCAGTTCGTTTGAATTCAATTTATGATCACCCTCTTTATTATTCATTTTCTTTGTTTCTTTTAATTTTTTTATTTCACCAACTTCTTGTTGCTCTAATTCTCAAAAGTTTGCTACTTTTACTTTGAGCCAATCATTCCATCACGACAACGAAGAGATCGACCCCTCTCTCCTACTTGTTACCCCACTAAACTAGGCTTTCTTAACACAGTTCCTTTTGGTTCAAAAGTTTTCATCCCAAGCTTTTCACGAGACTGCTTCTTCTCTAGGCTTGTGCCCCATAAAAGTAGAATTTTAGTCTGAATAAAATATTTCACGTTCATCAAATAAACATTTAATTAATGCATGTTATGATATCACATGACGAGAATATAATTTGCACATCAAATTTTTATCGACTTAGAAAAAAATATCCAAGAGCGCAGGGCCAAAATTGAATAATAAAAACAAAGCTCGGTTTGTACGATAATGCTCAATAATAAGGGAGAACATCGTGATAAGCATCAATGTCAATCGAATTTGGTGTTGCATTGCACCCCTTTTAAAGGTATCATACTTGTCAATAAACTAACTAAAGCATTAATTCAAGAGTTAATAATAAAGACTGTAAGAATCAAACCGTTTATAAATAAAATTATTTTTAATAACAAATTTAGATAAGTAAAGTTTCGAAAGCTCACTAGGAGTAAAATATTTTTATAAGTTTAACTAGTATTTATAAAGATGCTTACAAATAGACAAATTATTTTATTAACCTAATATAATGGTTCATCAGTTTAGCTGAAAAGTTCAACTTAAATTTCCATACCATAGCTTTTACCGGTAATATTTTTTGGCCAAATTTACCGATAATATTGAATGTAATGAATCCATTGCGCGTGATTGAGAGTACTGTCCCACTAAAACTGTTCACACGTACCTTTTGGGAATGTGAAAAGTCTTGCTCTTTACTATCAAACCAACACACATACTCTCAAATTTGTAATTATCAGCCCCTACCTCTCATTCATATGACTAGAGTACTACTTTAGTTATAGTTTTATAGATATTTCCTATTAAGATCCCCAATGCACATATGATAACAGGAAATTTTTAATTTTCTATTTTTCTGTAGATAATCCATGTATCATTTGTTTATTGGAAAGCTTGATATTAAATAACAATAAAACTGTATCTAGGTTTTTTGTTAAAAGAATAGAGGAAAATTAAACATTTAGCCTTTTATAATTTTGATATTGTTGTAATTTAGTCCTTAAACATTAACTCATTGTAACTAAATTTTTAAAGCTTGTATTTTATTATAGTTCAATCCTTGAATGATGACTCTTAGAACTTAGTTTCTATAGTTTTAACTATCTAAAATATTATTCTGTATTTTTTAAAAAATAAAATTATAAAAATTAAAACTATTTTAAAATTTTTTATCTTTATAAAGATTAAAATTTTTATTAATTTTAAATATTTGTACTAAATTTTTATATAATTTTAATATTTTTAATTTTATTTTTTACAATATAGGGACTAATATTTTAAATAGTTAAAACTTTAAAGATTGAATTGCAAAAATCATAATTCAAGATCAAACCTATAAGGATCTAATTATAACAAATCAAAATTTAAAAACTGAAATACAACTAAATTAAAATTACAAGAACAATTTTCCAGAAAAAAGCTAGGAGTTGATCTCCACCAGATAACTGCTGCATTCATCGGATTTTGTTGATTCTCATGATCTTCCACTTAGTTGCAAATCTGATGAATGCCAGAAACACTCCTGCTTATAATAATGGAGGCGAAATTTTTTTGTGAGTTTATAGTTTCGCATGGGAAATTGTTTAGAAGAATGAATACTATTTATTGTTTGTTCCAATAAAAGCAAAAGATGCTATGTTTGCAAAAATCGAACGAAGTGGTCCATAACTGACTCTATTCCATTTTTTCATTCAAATCTCTGAAATCGTTCAGCAAAAAGAAAATTGGGCAATTCAGTGGAGTACCTGATGGATAAGGATGGAACACCAAACAGTTTCAGTGAAGAGAATTAGGGGAAGAAGAAGAAGATGGCCTGTGATCAGATGCAATTCCATCATCCTCTTGGCCTTGAATTCTCGCGGGAATGCAGAATCCAGGAATTCCCATTCCATCAGACAGAAGAAACCTGCTTCCAAAGATCGAAGCTTGTTGAGACTTGTTCTGCTGCTGATCCGAGGAAGAACAAGTCATTGCAATATTGTCATTCCATGCTGAAAAACTGGACTGAAGGGTCCCCCTTTGAGAAAATGTAGTCGAGCCTTGCCCCACTAACATGGAAGAAGCGTCGTTGTTGTTCCAAGTCACAAATCCTGCGGGATTATTCGCGTCTCCATGTGATGATTGGCCATGAATCAGACCTGGGTCTTGAAACGAATGAAGAGAAAGTCCTAGATCTTCATCTGGGTCGGTGGTTCTGGAGATTATATGAGCTGGGTAGTTCTGAAAATTGATAGAGGAACTCATAGTAGCAGAACTCGTGGGGAAGAAAGCTATGGCATCAGTGCCCATCTGCGACGAAATAAAACCAGAATGGTTATCTGGGTTCTCACAAAACTGTCTCTGAAGCTGAATGTTGTAACCAGAAGACTCAGTTTCTTCTGCAATTCTTATTTCAGGAGCTTCTTCAGTAGTGTTACCAACTGCCGGATGCCATGGAGGAAGCTCTCCGAGTTTGTCAATGGCGGATTTGGCCTTCTTGATGAGCCAATCCACCGCCTTGCTGGGTCGGTCATAGCCGAGACGGTCTTGAACATCGTAGAACTGAATGGCAGTGTGAGCTGAAAGTCGAACCCTTCGGTCACGAAGACCTTTCGAAGTGTACACCTTACTGTGACGATCTTTTCTACCTGTGGATCGAACAATGTGGCCTCCTTGAACCTGAACTATTTCTCCTCCTGTGCTCTTCATGCCCATTCGTCTCTTTTGTTTTCTGTAGTTTAAACTTTCTGGTTCTTCTTCTTCTCTTCCTCCTCTTCCTCCTGATGTGGTTGTCTATGGTGGGAAAATATGCTTTCTAAATGTTGGTAAGGATGCTGAAAATGATAGTATATGCTCAAGTTTTGTTCTTGTGATTCTTGTGCTCTTCTTTGCTGATGATGATTCCCACTGAAATCCAGATTCCTTTTTTTTTTTTTTTTGCCCCTTTGTTGCTTTTGCCCTTATGAGGATTTTGATTTCTTCTAGCTTTTCTTCAGGCAGCAGACACCATTTTCTGCTTTTCTTGCCTGTGTTGTACTCTGAATTCTGATCATTGCTGATCCCCAGAAAAAAAAAAAAAAACCTGCTATTGCAATCTCTCAGCTCAGATTCCTTGCCCAACGTCGCCTTTAATCCCCAAACAAACCCTTACAAACATACAAACAAAAGTTAATCCCTCACTGCTTCTTTATGGGAATATAGGTCTTATCTAGAGAGAGTAAAAGGACGGAGTAAATCAGCAGACGGGTCTGGTCTCTTTTTCTACATGGACACTCAAACTTGGCCGAGAATATAAAGGCATGATTTCAATTTTCAACCCCAACAGGATTGTACAGAGGGGGGTAAAAAACACAAACTAACAAAAGGACATTGAACTTAGTGACTTAACTTTGAGTTGTGGAGATATCACATGGGTTCTAAAGAGCTTTTTATTGCAAGAAAGAATAAAAGAGAGGCGTGCGTGGAAAGAAGAAATGAAGCATAGTGAGGAGGGAAAATTGTACCTTAGCCTATACGACCTCCTTCATGCTTCTTCAGCAAAGCGTGGCAGATTTTGTCAGAAGAGACTAAAGATCTTTTTTGCCATCTTTAACCCACATAAGCTCAAAAAGCATTACGTTGTTAACTTGTTTTTTTTTTTAATGAAAAATTTTGAGTGAGTTCAATTTTAAAAAATCACAAATTTTTTTTTGAAATACTTGTATATCATTCACTAATAAAATCTTTACATCAGTGGCAGAATTTGGTGCCATGATTTTGTAAGCTGTAAGTCATAATTCCTCCATTCTTTATTAGTAAAAAAACTGTCATTTTTTATTTATATTTTTATAAATTAAATAACTCATTTTAATAAGCATTTATTATATATTTTTTAAATTACCTCTCATGATTTACATTGATGAAAATAATTAATGATGTTTATGTTGATTAATACAGAGTATTTTAATCTATTTTTTTATTTTTAATATAATTATTATAGTTAATTAAATTTTTTAAATTATGTGATATAATTTTTTTCTTATATATATACACACACGAAGGGAGTACTCTTGTTAATTGGAAAATTTTTGTCGACACCTCGTTAACTTGTTAAAGAACTGCCTCTAATGGCCCAAATTGCTATTGATGAGCTATAATTAATTAAACTCATAAATGATAGAGAGAACTCTCAAGTCTAAATAGCTATGCCTTCCACTTGCAGCCGCACCTTTTGAAGGCTTTGATAATGACATATAACAGAATTTTTTTTTTTGGGTTCCTTTTTTCTATACGTACTTTCGCAGTTTTCAGTATTGATAAGTTTGTGGTTTTGCTAAAGGGAGCTTGTATAACGCACTCACCTCCTATTTGCCACTCTCATTATTATGCCCCTTCATACTTCAATTTCTATCAGCTATGATCATGTTTGGCATAATAGAATAATTAAGGTCATGTTTGGTTTCTGTTTTTAAAAATTATTTTTTATTTTCAGGAATGAGGAAATTAAAAAACTTGTTTGGTTAGTGTTTTAGAGTTTGGTTTTGTTTTTCGTTTTTATCTTCTTAACACAATTCTGCAGAATAGTTTTTCAGAACATATTTTGAAAATAAAAAAATGGAAAAATTTATTTGAATCATTATTTTAAAAAACATATCTAAATTAGTGAAATAAATGGTGAACGAATAATTTATTTTTATGGCATAATTGTCATTAATGAAAGCATGGTATTTCCTGTCTTTTCTCTAGTTTTGTAGAACAAAAAATAACAAAATATCTAAAAGATACTCTTTCCATTTAAAAGTATAAGACATTTTTAATTAAATCTTACACCCAATAAAGTAGTTGTTTATTTTCAAACTAACCTTATCTTTTTATATTTATCCTATTAAAGTTTCACCCAAAGATAAATATAAAATAATTTCTTCAATAGGGATAGTTTTGAAAAAAATAAAAGACAATGATTACAATTTGAAAAACTAAAAATGCTTTATATTTTTTAACATCAAACTCCTCAAAAAATACCTTACATTTTTTAATATCCAACTCCTAAAAACAATTGGTAAATGTGTCAAAGGGGAGATAAGTGGTCTTCATTTGGGTTTTAACAGCAACTCATTTGAAAAACAATAATTAATTCGAGCTTTAACAAGTTAAACAAACAGATAGGATGGTCATAATTATATATGTTAGTCTTTCATCAATAAGTATCAATTCATATTTTAACAATAACTCATTTGAAGTCATCAATCCATTTGAGCTTTAACAAGTCGATGAAATTTTAAAGCTCCTAATTTATAATTGATCATGTCAGATTAATAAGTAATATTAGAAAAATAACAAATGCTGTTCAAGAATTAATAACATATCGTTATATTATAATATGAAAGTGATTTAGAAGTTAAGCTACTACATATATTTTTTTGTTAAGCTTTTTAGTTAGTCAAGAGATCATAGGATCACACCCCTCGTTGGCCACTTTCACCAATTATTCTTTAATAAAAGTGTCACCAGCATTAGGGCTTAGGTGAGAGGCCACCGGCAACCCTCTGGTGGCAAGGGCTCTAGCAACCTTGCTATCAACAGGGTCTTTAGACTTTGGCAACTATTCGGTGGTTGGTGCTAGAGACAATGGAGGTGACTTTGTTTTTTATTTTAAACTTTAGGAGTAATTCAATCATTTCATGTAAAAAATTAATTTAAAATAAGGACAAAAGAACTATAGTGAAATTTTAAAATTTTATGATCTTTAATTAGTATAAACTTTTACAGTGGTCCTTGAGTGATATTTTTTCAATAAAAAAATTAAAAAAAATATGTTTGAATCTCTATTTTGAAAAATGTATCTAAATTGGTAAAATAAGAGGTAAATGAATAATTTATTTTGATAATATAATTGTCATTAATAAAAGCATGGTATTTCCTGCCTTCTCTCTAGTTTTGTAGAACAAAAAATGACAAAAAATCTATTGTTTTGATTTTTTTAGTTTTTCAAAATAACTTTTAACTTTTTTGTTTTTCATAACAAATAATAGAAAATACATATTCAAACAAGTTTTTTTCATTTTTTTCAAAACAAAAAACTATTCTAAAAGCAGGTAACCAAATAGGTGCTTAGATTCAATTTTTTTTAAAATTGTTCTCATTTATTGTTTTTAAACATGACAAAAAATAAAATATCTTAAAATTTTTTTCATTTTTTTTGTTTTTGAAACACAATACATTTGATTATTTTAAAATATGGTTAGCATAATTAATTTTTATTAGAAACCACAACTATTAATCACCTGCAATCATTACTATTAGTCTATTTTTTAATTTTAAAACTTTTTTAAAATTAGCATAACTAAATAGATTTTCATTTTGTTTTCTTTTGTTTTGGAAAATAATTTTGAAAACTCTATTATAAAACAATTTTTAAAAATAAAAACCAAACAAGCCCTAAATTAGAATGTTCTTCTTTTTAATTGACTGAGAATTTTAGACTAATTAACTTATATCAGTATGCCTTATTTACTCACTTGACTTGATTTATATGGTATTATTAGCTAGTTGCCTTGGCTTATGTCTCCATTATAAATTATCTAAGAAACTTTCATCATAACTAAATTATCCAAAAGGTACTTAATTATATTATACTACTTCCGTAACAATATATGAGATCCTTTTAAAAAAATCATATATATCAATAGATCTTATTAAATATACTATATAAACTTATTCTGTTAAAACAAAAATATAAAATTTTAAAAATACCCTTCATTTAATACTCCATTTGAGAAAGGATATAATAGGAAGTGTAATATTAGAAAAATATTATTAATGAAACTTTATATTTTGAGATACTAAATCTTTCTTAAAAATGTTTTATAAATTAGGATAGATGGTGTAATGTCTGCTTTGATATTATCAGGATAACACTTTTACACCCTGTTGTAATAATCAGGATTAGATAAAATCCCAAGTAAAGGTTATCACAACTAAAAGGTTTAAAAGATAATAAATTGAAATAATGGGATATCAAGAAAACCCTTTTTAAAATAGTGTTTGAGCTCAAACCGTACTTAGACATCAAATAAATATAAATATGGAAGCATGAAAATTAAATAGCCTACAAAACAAGTTGAAACCAGCTATTCTTTTAAAAATCTAGCCCATTCGCCACAGTGGATGGCACAAAGGGACGAGTCCCTCGAAGGCTATTTGTGCCACCATGCAACTACCATGCGTCGTGGCACGCACCTACTATCATGACGGAAGATTGTTGTCATGGTAGCTCTCCGAACTTCTAGAACGTGTCGTTTTGCCATTCAACGTTTGATTTAGGTGGTTCAAGTATCTACACGAAGCTATTCAAGCTTTCTAGCTAATGGTACTAGTCTTATACTCAAACAATCATCCGTTTAAAAGATTAATTCCCAAATCCAAAATGATTTGTTTTTACCTCAAAACACACACAAATGTGTCCAACTCACAATACCAAATGCCATTAGCCCTAAAAATACTTTGACCACCTTAAATAGACCACACACAACATGATGATTCATTTATATCACACAAATAAGCTATCACACTGAAAATGACTTCCAAACCCCGTTTGACAATAACACAAAGGGGTGGATAAAATTTAACACACATATCAACTTGGTTATTTTGGCACATAAGTCACTTCAAATTCATTACTTATAATTCTAACTTGGCCAAGCACACACACTTAATCTACAATATTAACCTTGGACCAAGATACACATACTTATTATAAATTCATGCAAGTGATATCCAAAATAATGTCATGTTCCTAAGTTGGCATTATATGTTAACAATATTCATTACAATATCCTAAAAAAAGGAAAGGGAAGAGCTATACAACTATTCTCTTCACTCTTCAATTGTCCCTTCCTTCCTCTTGGCCCTATCGGAAGCCTCACTTGTAAAATATAACCATGAGGTGAAATAAACATCTCAGTAACAGAATAATTTACTGCTATTAATTAACATGCACAACCATAAGAGAGTAAAACTATAAAACTCTAAAATATACTTTTAACATATCACCACATACTCTTTTCATTAGTACAAATCTTTTACTACCAATTGAGAATCCTTTTAACATATCACCACATACTCTTTTCATTAGTACAAATCGTATATGATTATTTTACCATCCAAGCCTCCATATCACCCTGACTCAAACCATAGACTCTTGAACCAATTGCACATCCACCATAGTCCAAGCTCATATTCAGTGGTAGGATCACCTGGCCAAAGGTGTCATATCCCACTTCTAGACTATGATCTCCCTTTATCACACACGAATCGGGGTGTCGTTACTCCAACACCACATCATTGATGTTAAGGAGCGTCACTCTCCAACGCCATATGGATATCAAGGAGAAAATCTCCAACACCATGTCTCATTAGACACTAAAGAGATAAATGCCATATGGATTTTCACTACTCCTTCCTACGAGTGAACTCCTACCCCCTAACATGATCATGCTCATACTCATCGTATATAATACATATATATTTCAAATTTTCTCAATCAAGTCATATAAAACTTTTATCATTCTCATCATTCACAAATAGTTTTTCATGTACAAAACCACATTTCGCAATATACAAGGTTATCAAATCTCAAGTTCAAATCAACATATCTACTCACAAACAGTTAAGCAATATAATCAATCATTATAAATTATTTCGTTACCTCAATCCTTTGTCACACAAAAAGATTGCCATGGCTTAACGTTAGCTCCACACGTTCTATACACATGATATAGCTCGAGTAATGCTCAATCTACAAAATCAAGTGACAATCATCAATTATCACTCCGAATAACTCTAAATTCACTAGGTTTTAAGTGTCTAAAATACCTAAATTTCTTTTCTTACAATATCAACCATTCCCAAACACTCTAACCATTCTATTAAACCTCCCAACACACCAAATTCATCATCCAATTTCCTACATTATCTTAAAATCTTTAAATTATTCTTAGGGTTTGTCTAAATCCTAACTAAAAATCTTAAATCACCATAATACTTACAAACTTAGGGTTTGAAACTTGATTTAACTCTCCACGACCTTAAATAAACTAATGGATTTAGTCTAAACCTAAGGAAACTAAATCAAAGCCCTCATTACCCCACCAATTCAGATTTCACATAAAAGAGGGAGAAGAGGGAATGTAAAACTTACCCAATGGTGATTCAAGCTCCAAATGGTCCCAATGTGGTCTAATGATCATGCCCTAGTAGAACACAAGCTCTTCTTCATCGCTCTCTCTCATTTTCCTTTTTTCTCTCTTCTGTTTTCGGTCTTTTTTCATGAACTGATAAGGGCTACTTTTGCACGTGTGCCGTGACGCGTTGACACGCCCACCGCAGCATATGGCACATAAAGTCTTACTAAAATTTAAACTCCCTTTTGTGTCATGATTCCCTCAAACATCGACCTAGTCCTCTTTTAAGACTGTCTAGGGATCCAAAAATATTAGTTTCTCATAAACCTCGTTCATCAATAATTTATCTAAATTGACTAAATTATCCTTAAAAATATTGATAATTACCAATTGAGAAACTTATAATGTTACAGATGGAATATATAACATAATATAACTATCTTCCATATCGACTAAAGTAGGCAAGTGACTTTTTTCTAAGAAGAGATAAAATAATTAGTCTGTTATTCTTTTTTGGATTGAGAAATTTAGACTAATTAACTTGTATCACTTTGCCTTTCACTTGACTTGACTTCTGTGGCACTAGCTAGCTGCTTTAGCTGATCATGTCTCCATTGTGTATTATCTAAGAAGCTTTCATCATAAACTAAATCATCGAGAAGGCACTTATATTATATTCTTTTTGATTTTATTTATAAATCATTTGTAACATTTTCATTATAACCAAAAAAAAAAAAATTAACCCCAATAGATTTATCTAAAAATTTATTAATTTTTCAACTTTATCTCTAATACATATACATACTTTCTCTAGTATTTAATAACATTCCTAATAATTAATAGGGATAAAAAGAAAAAGATACACACAATAATTATTGAGGGACTTAATAAATAAAATCAAAATAAATATTTTCTCTTTTTATTCTATAAATATAATCAGAGGAGTATAACAACATGTAACCACGCACCTTTTATATCAACTAATAAAGTAGGCAAGTGACTTTTTTTTCTTAATAAAGCATGTTATCTAAATATTCTGTAGTAAATAATTAAAGTAACATTGAAGGAGGAGTGACTAGCTTTATTCTTGATTTTTGGCACTGATCTAGAAGGTTAATCAGTCAATGCTAGAATCTCAGACTTCCAGACGGAAAATGAAGCACCTGTACTCATATATATGCGTACGATAATGGTGTGGCCCATGGGTTGATGAGCGCGAAAAATCAGAGCATGTGCTCAGAAGGAGATTGGTGTGATGACAATCAAGGTCTTTGTATGTTTCATTAATATATATATATATATATATATATAGTTTAAATCAAAGTTTGAGGGAAATAACGAATCCAATTGGCAATGAGGCGATAACATCTTCTGCACCACCTTGTGTCATATTTCTTTTTTAATAGTATATCTGCTGAAATTATTCAACGTAATAGAAAAATTAATAAAAATATTATGCATATAGAATACAATCTGGATGGTATAATTGAAAAAAAAATTAAAAGAGTTATTTGTAATCAAAAGGTATCTAATAAATTTAAAAGAAAATTTTATCAAACTATCATAAAATGATCTATATGGTAGTGAATTTTGAGTTTTAAATGAACAACAGGAGCTTAAAGTTAGAGTAACAAATATAAGAATATTGAGATAGATGTGTGAGCATATATGTAAAAATAAAATTTGAAATAAGCATAGATGAAAAAAAAAGTGAGCAAATCATTTATTAAGAAAAAGATTGTAAAAAATCATTTAAAATAGTTTGTACATATATGGAGAGACAACGGGAGGCATCATGAGGATAGTACAACAAATTACTGTGAGCCCTACAAACAGAGGTAGAGGAAAGTTAAAGAAAATACTTATACAAATTGTTTATTGAGACATTTTTGTTAACAATATTTTTAAAAGTTTGGTAAATGATAGAATATAATGGCAGAATGTAATCCATGTATTTGATCTCACCTAGTGGGATAAAGCTTATTGTTGTTGTTATTTTTGTTGATTGACATTACTGGTTTGAAGATTGAAGAGTATGATATATAATATGTTATATTATGACCACCTCCTTAATCAAGAAGACAAATATTATCTTGGTTCAAGGTTCAAAAATTCTTATAAGATATTTTGTGAGGAACTACTATCATTATTAACTCAAGGATGATGCAATCTTACCCATTAATTTTTAAAAACAATGCAAAAATTCCAAATCCATAATAGAAACTTGATGTTTGTTAAATAAGAGTTGTGGGTCTCACATGCTAGGCTACATGTAAACAAGTTTATGGTAAAAATGTGCATGGTACACTACAAAGAAAATTTGCCCATCAAACATAAAAATGGTGCAAAAACCTTCAATTCATAACAAATGTACTCGTTAGCAAGCATTAATTATGAATGTTACAAACATTGAAATTTTATTTGACATGAACTCCATACAAACATAAATATGCATGCATGCATGCATGCATGTATGTATGTATTTAAATTTGTCCTAATTGGCTAAAATTAACCTCAGGCATGGTATTTTATTTTGTTACGTATCATAGTCACATAAACATATTTTAATTTAAAATCCATCTAGAAGCTATCCCAACTCTTAACTCTCTTTTCTCCACTACTCAAGTTAGTTCAAACTCTCTGCCCTATCCTCTTGACTGTAAAGTTTGACAAAATAAAATATTGTGGATAGGATTTGTGTTTGTTAAGGCATTTTTGAACACATGCATTTTGTTATTAACACTCTGGGTCAAATAAAATTTTAATGTTTGCTAACATATATATTTGCTTTAGATTGTTTTACATTCATGATTAATGTTTGCTAACATATATCTTTGTTTTAGATTGGGGATTTTTGCAGAGTTTTTTAGGATTTTGGCCAGAAAATTACACCAAAGTGTAGCACATGATGGATATTTCTTTCCCTCTTACCCATTTACATTTGGAAAACATGTGAGACCCATGATATTTACTTAATGGACATTTAACTCCCGTTACAAATTAAGGAGTTTTAATTTGCACCATTTTGAAGAGTTGATAGATAAAATTATACCATACTTAAGTTAAAGATACTAGCAACTCTTCACAAGATATTTTATGAGTATTTTTGCACCTTAACATTGTTATTTTTAATTTCGAAGATAGGCATGTAATAATGGTTAGTTGGTGATGAGATTTGGAGTCAAGTCTATGACGGAAGATTGAGAAAAAGAGAGAAAGATTAAGGAAATCAAAGATGTTTCCAACTATCATTCAGAGACTTCACTTTTAATTTTGATGTCCAAATATTCAAAGATATCCTTAGAAAAAAAAAGGAAGTGAAGGAAATGGAAGGGCATATGAGATAGTGGAAATGTGGAGGGATTTATGACCACAAATATCATTGTCAGGCATGACAAACATTTTTGTTCTGGAAGCTTAATTCTCAAGCACTTATTTAGAAATTTTAGTGATGACCAGCCGCCCAATTCATCTTTTATCAAGACATGCCGCTGATTTTATTGTTTGTTTTTTAGCAAAGATTTTATTGTTAGATATTAGTTCGAAAGAGAGGTTAGTTAAAACAAAGCTTGGCTTTAAATATAAATGTAGAAAAGTAAATTGAACTCTAAATTATAAATCTAAAATTTTTTAAAATTTTAAATTTATTTTTCATGCAGTCAGGCTTTTATTATTGAGAAAAGTTAACTTTGATTGTTAATTGATTAAAAAATAAAAAAATATAAAAAAATTATAGAAAAGGACCAATAAAAATTTTTTTGGTCCTTGTCTATTATAATTTTTGAGTATCCTTTATTGTATTTTTTTGTCCTTTATGTAATTTTTCATGTCTTTTTTTGTTATTTTTTGATTATTAACAGTCAAAATTAACTTTTATTAATAATAAGAATAGATTAATCTGTTTTTAAAAGTTGAAGATAAACATTATATTAAAAATAAGTTTAAAGTTTTAGACATTTTTGAATTCATAGTTTTGAGGCCAATTTGCACAATTACACACACAATATATACAGCTAAAGCGAATTCGGTACTTATATGTGAGTGTTATTCCTTCTAACTTTTAAATATTACTGTCTTTTTCTGATCAGTCCTATATTACATATTCTGCCCTATAAGTTTGTTGCTTAAATTCATTTATTAAAAAATTTAATAGAGTTAGATGAAAAAGGTGAAGAGCCCATTCCTTAAAGTGTGTTAAGTATACATTTAGGTCTCATTTAGTTATTAAAAATGAATAAAATAAAATATATTGAAAAAATCAAAATAAAAATGAATTAAATCACCCTTTTTACTATAGCAAATATGATAAAACTCATTAATATATATTACGAATATGAGAATTATCACACTCTCTAAAAATTTTATGAATCATAATTCTCAATTCTATGAAATAAATTACTCCTCTTCTTTGTAAATATGCTCACTTATTTTTTTATTATCTTATTTTTTTTTAATTCATTTCATTTTATTATGTTTTGGTAAGCAAACGGACCTTAGTTTGCATTCAAGACATGTGTGTGCATGTATGACTAGAATTAGAATATTTTGTTGATAAAGTCAATCATGCAAGCACATACGATTAAACTGAGTCAAAAGTTGGATAAGGCATTTGGTAGAGATATGGTGAAGATAAGTGAAAATTGAAAAGCAAGACATTGACGTGTTGGCTTTTAATTTCTTACTCAATCAGAGATTGTAGATCAAGTATCATTACTTTTTTTTGCCCTAACTGGTTGGCAAATCAAGGAATCGCTTTTCTCGCTGAGGATTTGGTTCAACAATCATTGTAACTTCAAGCTCATCGATCCACATAGGAAATCCAGATTAGCAAATTCAATAAAAGAAAAAAAAATTACTGTTTTGTGGAAATCTCTCTCAATGGTAAAGACTTTCAATCCAACGCCTACTGCACATGCGTTCACCCTATGTAGAGGTAAAAATCAGAGTCGACCTAATCTTTAAGGGATAAGGGCTTGGCTCTTAAAGAATCATGCCCTAAAATCCGATTACCTAAAAATTGATATAATTTTAAGGCTCAGTTCTTATTTAAATGGCTCAAGGCCGGCCCTTAAGCCTATCTTTCTAAAAAAAAATTAACGTTTTAATTTAAATAGAATATTTTAAAATTTAATATAAACAAATCAATATCTCACATAAAAGTCAATATAAAATTTGACTAAAATTTTAAATTTTAAATTTAAGATAAAAATTAAAATCTTCATTAATTTAAATATAAATCTTCATCAAAGTCTCACATAAAAGTCATTTAAATTAATTAAAATCTTTATCAATCAAGTGTGTGTGTGTAAGATAACCAAGCTTGAAGGGACGCTCAAGCTTGAGCCTTTTTTCACAGGGTCTATCAGAGTTAGGCTTTCAAGCCGATTACTTTAAAAAAATTTAATTTTTAAAGCTTAAATTCTCATTTGAACAGGACCTTTAATCTCGATCCTTATTTATGACTTTAGCCCCATGTCCCACCAGAATTCTCCTTGATGATCTGCATCTGAAGCTTGCTTTTTGGATATGTAATTTCTAGATGAATTAGTTTGGTTCTACAGTGCAATTGGGAAAGCTCGTTATGAAGTTTAGCAGTGGCCATTTCTCGTCTCCCAAAAGTCAATGCCTGATAATCCATGATATTAAGCATCTCTTAAATATATTTTAAAGTTATCAGTTTTGAAGCATGGCTCTATCTAATAAAACCACCATCATATTTAGTTTTTTTTTTTAATGTCCTTGTCTGATTTTAACTTTATGGTTTTCTTTTCCTTTTTATATTCTTAATATAATTTATCTTTTCATCAAAAGAAAAAGGAATAGCTTTTCTTAGGACACTGAACTTCCCACGTCTACCTAGACTAGACATATAAGCATGTTTGATTTCTAATTTTTTTCAAAAACTGTTTTTTGTTTTTAAAAACAAAAAATAAAAAAATTATTTGGGTAAGTGTTTTGGATTTCAATGTTTTGAAATTTATGCTCATTCTTTTTTAAAAAAAAAACATCTTAAAAGTATAGTATATTTGACTATTATAAATTATCTTTAGCTATAGTCGGCCATTATCATAGACCATCATCACCATCAATTATTAGCTACCACTTCTATTAGCCATTTTTTAACTCTAAAATTTTGTTCAAATTGGCATGGTCAAACACATTTTGATTTTCTTTTGTTTTAGAAAATAAATTTTAAAAATTAGTTTACAAAATGGTTTTTAAAAATAAAAAAAAAAAGAGTTCTTCCTGTGTAGACATGTGAGAGAGTCAATTGAGTGTAACAATTTTTTAGCATGAAAGGAGGTTGGAAGGGCTAGTGGAGATTAGAGAGGTGATCAGAGGGAATTGTGATGGACATTTGTTTGTCGACGGTGATTATGGTAACGTCCAATAAGGGTGATTCTTATACAATCGTAGAGCCACTGGTCTGGAATGTTTGGAATGTGCATGGAATCTTTACACTGGTTTGGATATTGTTAAAGTCATGAAGAATTCTTTCTTTTACAAATTTTTGAATGATAAAGAATATAATCAAATTCTGAGTGGGGGAAATGGTCATTGAATGGTTAGATATTGAATATGATAGAGTGGGAGAAGTTTATGATGCTTAATGAATTTGACTTTAGTAAGAGTCTGATTTGGATTCAACTACATGGAGTTCCTTTTGAGGCTATGTGTAATGTCTTCCTTGATATTACTAGGACAACACTTTTACATGTCATTGTGATAACCAATATTAGATAAAATTTCAAGTAAAAGTTATCACAACCCAAGGGTTTAAAAATAATTAGTATAAAATAATGGAATCCTCTAAAAACCCTTTTAAAAATATTGTTTAAGCTCAAATCATAGTTTAAAATCAATCAAATATAATAACGGAAGCATGAAAACCATAAGTATCTGAGAATAAGATAATATAATCTAGAATTTTTTTAGAAACTGGATAAGTCCCTCAGAGGGCATTTGCACTGCAGTACAACTACTATACACCACGGCGTGCACCTATTGTCATGACAACATATTTCTGTCATGATAGTACTCCAAACTTTCGAAGCGCACCTTTTTGACATTCGATGTTCAATTTGAGTGGTGCAAGTATCCGCATTTAACTCTTTGAGTTCTCTAACTAATGGCATTAGTCTTACACTCAAATAATTATCCATTAAAAAGATGGATACTTGAATATAAAATGGTTCGTTTTCATCTCAAAACACTTTCAAAAGTGTTCAAAACACACTACTAAATTCCATTAGCTCTAGAATCACTTCGACCACCTCAAATGGACCACACACAATATGACAAGTCAATCATATCATACAAATAAGCATTTATACTCAAAATGACTACCAACCCCCAATACATAACAACACAAAGGGGTGGATAAAATTTAACACAAATATCGTTTTGCTCATTTTGACACATAAATCATTACAATTATGTCACTTGTACTAGTATCGTGATCGAGTGCACTCATTTAATCACAATCACTAAAGATTTAGGCCAAGATACGCACACATTCCACAAATCCCCATACAAGTGATTACCAAAACAAATGAAATGCTCCTAAGTTAGCATTATAAAATAGCATATTCATTACAAACCCAAAAAGAAAAAAGGAAAGAGCTATACAACAATACTCTTTAGTCTTCAGTCACCCCTTCCTTCCCCTTGCCCCTATTGGAGTTCTCACTTGTAAAATATAACATAGGGTGAGATGAACATTTCAATAACAGAACAATTTACTACTATTAATTAACATGCACAACTATATAGGAGTAAAGCTATTAAGCATTAAAACACACTTTTAACATATTACAACATAACATTTTCTATAGTAAATATATATTTCCACTTTAGCATATTCAACAATTACTTTCTATAAACACAAGTCGTTTACCATTAGCATAATCATTCTACCATTTGAGCTTCAATATCACCCTGACTGAAATTATAAGCTCTTGAACCAAGAGTACATTCACAATGGTCCAAGTTCACCTTTAGTGTAGGATCACCTAACCAAAGGTGTTCTATTCCACTTTCAGACTATGATCTCCCCCTATCTCACATGAATCGGGGTGTCGTTACTCCAACACTGCATCACTAATGCTAAGAAGCATCATTCTCCAACACCGTACCCTACATAGATAATAAGGAGACTTTTTTCAACGTCATGCCTCACTAGACACTAAGGAGATACATGCTATATGGAATTTCATTACTCCTTCCTTTGGGTGAACTCCTATCCCCTAACATGATCATGCTCACACTTTTCATACATTTTACACAGTTGTAAAAAATTACTATATTTTTCACATAAGGACTTAAAAATCTTTATTATTTTGAAAGTAATTTCTAATACATAAGGAAAATTATCTTTCACAACATGCCAAGCTTTTGAAACATATGCAAACAAATATACTTATCTACTCGAAACAGTTAAGCAATATAATCAACTAGTGTAAATTATTCCATTATCTCAACCCTTTGTCACACAAGATGATTAACGTGGCTTAACATTAGCTCCACATATTCTATATACATGATAAAGCTTGAACAACACTCAATCTACATAATCAAGTGACAATTATCAATTGTCACTCCGGATAACCCTGAATTCACTAGGTTCCAAATACCCATAATACTCAAATTCCTTATCTAACAACATTGACCATTTTTAAACATTCTAAGCATCCTATTAAACATTCTAACATACCAAAATCACCATCCAATTATCTATATTGTCCAAAAACTCTCAAATTATCCCCAAGGTTCGTCTAAACCCTCAACAAAAATTTTAAATCATTATAAAACTTATAAACCTAAGGTTAGAGGCTTGATTTAACTCTCCAAGACCTTAAATAAGTCAATAGGTTTAGTTTAAACCCAAGAAAATTGAGATCAAAGCCCCATTGCCCTAAAAGTTAGAATTTTTGCATAAAATGGTGAGGGGGAAGAAAGAAAATCTTATCCAATGATGATTCAAGCTCTAAAAACTATATTAGTCTCCCATAAACATCATTAATCAATAATTTATCTAAATTAATCAAAGTACCCTTCGAAATACTGATAATTCCTTATTTAAAAACTGAGGATGTTATACTATAAATCTTGAGAAAATAATAAAGATTGGTAATCGTGTTGGGGAAGTAGTAATGACAAAGGATCCGAATCACAATAAGAGATTATTGCATACTTTTTTGTAAGTATGTGTGGTTGTGGATTTGAGGAGGTCATTGAGTGCTGGTTTTTAAATTTTGAAGCTTCATGGTGATAGAGTTCGGGTATTGGCAAAATACAAGAAGTTATAATAGTTTTGCTATTGATGTGGTTGTGTTGGACATGGATTTAGAAATTGCAATCAGATGAGATTTATGTCTATAGTGACCAAGGTATAGCTTCTAGTTATCAGTTAACCAAGTTCAAGAGGTTCTTTTAGTGTTAAAGGAGGAATGGCTAGAGATTAATCTAAAATAGAAAAGGTGTAGGAGATTATGAGAAAGGAGAAGGAGTTTGATGAAACTAATGATGAGGATATATTCACTATTAGTTTGACTAAGAAGAGAGGATAGAGAAATGTGGATTATTTAAAAAAAGTAGGAGGGGTTTGATCTATTGAAGGTCATATAGTAGAGGAGAATGTGGAAAAGTATTAGTGAGATGTTCAGATATTGAGTTAAAAGAGTAATTGGCTAATAACTAGGAAGTGGGTACTAGTGGATGCAAAGATAAGGAAGGTGATGATGCTATGCCACTTTTGATTGATGTTGATACTATAAGCAATGAGAAAGTAATTGTAGTATATGTGGGGAATGAGTTTATTGAGGTAGTAGAGAGGTTGAATAAACTACACTAGAAGCATAAGGCTATTGATATTTTAAAAGATGATGAAATAAGGGGAGGAAAGTATAAGTTGAAGTTAGTAATGGTCCAACTATTGTCTCACTCTTTGTTAAGAATTTGAGGAAGACTAAGGCAAATTTGAGAAGAATTGTACAACATAAGAGTAGAATGCTAGTGCTTGTAGGAGCTAATAGTGCAAGGACAAGGGAAGGGCAAAAAATAAGGTCTATAGTTACTAAAAGTTGGAGAGGCTAGCCTTTAATAGCACCCCATAAAGCCATGAAACCACTTTATTAGAGCTATCAATATTTAAGGGTTGTCTTAATAGTTAGGAATCTTAAGGAATGTTATAGGAAACATAAACCTTCAATGATCATTATCAATCTAGAAATTTGATTTGTGTTAGATTAAGGCATGGTGAAAATCAATGCTAATGGTGCTTTCTCTAAAGTGAGAAATTATGAAAGGTGGGAATCATTTGTAGAAACATCTTGTTGGTGTTTTAAGGTGGTGTTATTGAGAGGATTGTTGTTACATATGCTTTTAAGGATAAGTATTTGGCTTTTCAAGAAGCCCTTCTAGTTAGTGATAGTTTTAACTCAAAAAATTTGAATAGAGGTGGATTTTGAAATGCTATATAAATATGTGAGGTGTAGTTTTGTTGCTAGGGTGGATAGGCAGTACAAAAAGCTATTGTTTGATATCCCTGCTATGATTAAGTACAAGTAAGGTATTGGTTTCTCCTTGGTTGCATACTAAGCTAATGGTGTTGCTGATCTTTAGAAGTTATTGCTAACAAAAGGGTGGAGCCTAATGGGTGGCTAAAAATAACACCTCCCTTCTTATCTAAGGTTTTGTTGGCTAACTTAGCCAAAATGAGGATGTCTGATTTGAGTTCTAAGTATGTTGCTTTTGTTAGATTTCGTATAGGCTAATTTTGTTAAGCCTTACTATTTTGTTGTTTTTACTTATTTTCTTGGTAAGTTTTTGTGTGTTAGGTTGTATCTATCTTTTTTTTTTCTTAGTATTTTTTGGCTTCACCTATTTGTGTATGTATTTGTTTTATTAGTGATTAAAAAATGGTTTCTTTCTTTTGTTTTTTTTAAAGTTCAACAATGGCCATTTCTTTTCTCTCTCAAAAGTCAATGCCTAATAGTCCAAGATATTTAGCACATCTTAAATATGTTTTAAAGTTAAAGTTTTTGAAGTATGGCTCTATTGAGTTAAGCCATCATTTAAATTCCTTTAATTTTTCTAGTCTAACTTTAACTTTATCATTTTATTTTCCTTTTTATGTTATTAATATATATCTTTTTGTTAAAAAAAAGGAATAGCTTTTCCTAGGATCATGGAACTTTCTACTTCTACCTAATTTGGATATATAAGTATGTTTGACTTCTTTTTTTAAAACAAATGTTTTCTATTTTTAAAAATAGCAAAAAAAAAAGAACTCATTTAATTTAGGTAAATGTTTTGGATTTATATGTTTTCAAAGTTATTCTCATTTTTTTATTTTTAAAAACAAAAAAAATGAAAACATCTTTAAAGTTACATTTGACTATAGAAAATTATCTTTAAATATAGTTAAAACTGCTCTAATAAAACTCTATCTTAGTTGGTCATAGGCTTTTTCCACGCCAATTTTAATAGCCAAAAATCTTCCCTCTCCTCTCATTGACTTCATACTCGACATCATAGCTTGAGCAATTACAATATTATCTTAAATGTGCCTCTTGGGAACAAAACTAACTTGGTTATGAGCCACCATCTTACTCATAACCCCTCTCAATTTGCTAACCAAAATATTAGGAATAGACCTGTATAACACATTGCATAGTGTAATTGCGCACATCTACTTTAGGCTTTCAAACTTTTCCACCTTTAGAATAAGAACAATTTGTGTATCATTTATCTCTTCCATCTCCTCCTTACCTTTCCAAACATTCCCCACACAATTAAAAACCTCCTCATCAACCATAACCTATTCCTTCTAGAAGAACAAAGTAGGAAAACCATCTGATCCTAAGCCTTAAAAGCTCCTATCGAGAACATTGCCTCTCTAGTCTATTCATCAGTGATCTCTATATCCATCCTTCCACACTCCTTAGGGAACAGTCATTAGAAGGAAACTCAAGGACTCACTACATCTATATCTTCCTCTCCCTCCTAGAATAACTATTGGTAAAACTCCCTAGATATCGTCTTAAGCATAGATTGATCCTCCACCTAACTCTCATACTCATCCTTAAGCATTGTTACTAGTTATGTCTTCTTTTAGCTAGAGTTTGCACATGATAAAACTTCATGTTTCTATCTTTGTCATTGATACATTCCCCTTGGATTTCTAGAACCAAAGCACCTTTTCTTGCTTGAGAACCTCTTCCAACTCCTCATAAAGCAAGTTATCAAGTTTAAGTAGATGGCTCAAAGGCTTAATCAACATGCTCAACTTCCTTTAAATACCATATATACAAGCTAGTAGCCTTCTTTTCTTTTTATGTATATTAGGAATGTCTCTTTATTCCAATCCCTTAACTTCCTCCTCAAACCTTTGAGCTTCATATTTGCATTACCCATGTATCTCTGCCCCTCTTGGAGCATCATGGAAAATTATCATGCAACATCCAGGAAATCTTAAATGTGAAAGGCCAGTCTCAAAAACCTCTAGAAGACTCCCTCAAACACATTAACATTGGACTATGATTAGAACACTCAAGATAAACCAAGTTGTTAATAATAACCTCCTACAACTGACATCTCTATATGTCATTATAAAGCCCTCTATCAAGTCTTCCAAGTACTCATTCATAACCTAGAATCAACGATCCTTTCCAAGTAAAATGATTCCCCAAGCTTCAATTTCCATTAAAATGCAGTTGTTTATATGATCATCAAATATATTACACTTCCTTACACTCACCAATGCACTACTACTCTTCTCTAATCCTAACCTTATATCATTAAAATCCCTAATTAGGGCCTATGGCTAATGCATTTCCTTAGCCAACTCTCTTATCTCCTCCAAAAAGAACCCTTTCTCTCTTTCTCTAAGCCACACATAAGCCACAGTCAAGTTTTAAGCCTCCTTACTAGAAAACTTAACCAACAAGTATAAGGATTAAGGATTTTGCTTAAGGTAAGAGACCAAAACATGCTCACTCCTCTAAACTACCCAAATACCTCAAGAGAAGCCAATCCTTATAGCTTAAGCTTCTGAAAATCCTTGTAGATCTTGCACCTTTAATGTTTGTTCCAAGCAACCCAAGTATGTCTATATGCCTATCATTCACAGTCATCCTTAAAAGCCTCTTACTATCTGCCACTTGGCAATTCCACACTAGCATTCTCTAATCCATAACAAATAATACAATATAGAGAAATTAATCTAATCTCATTAAAGATAGCGCATCAACCCATTTCCCTTCTCCCTCATCCTCCATTGATCCCTTATCACTACCATCCTTCCACCTTACTCCCTATTACGGTTGTGAAAGTAACAAACCATAGTAGATAGTAAAGGATTTAATTTAACAGAACACTATGGTTAAATAATTTATACAAATCAAATTATTACTTTAAAGCTTCCTACTAAGGTAGAATAAATTCCACCACAGTAGAATGGTTTAAAAACCAAGAAAATATAACTTGAATAATAAAAAAATAGTTGAAAGGTTTACAGTAGTAAAACTTTAATAAAGATAAGATTTCAATTTTGTATAAATTATTAGGCAAAAATAATGTTTCATTAAAGATAAGAAATATACAGAAGCATGTGATACCAATTAGACTTGGAACATTTGAAAACAGAGTGAAAAATGTTAAGTTCCCATAAAATGAGCAGTTAGTTGTGGCTAAAGATTGATGTAACACTACCAACTCTCCTCTGTGCTATGCCTCGTAGAATATACACTATCCATCATGGCATACTACACAGACAATGAAAGCACACTACTATACAATTATTGATGCAAGGGCCAAACTTCTGGCGCACCCTAAATCTCCATCTGACATCTAATTGAAGTGATTTAGATGTCCACGGAAGGCTTATTAAGTATATTAGTTAATGGTATTAGTTTTATTTTCAAAATATTTCATACCAATGAGTTAGACACCTAAACCCAAACTAATCATATTTTCACACTTTTCACAACCAAGGTATCCAAAACTCAACCCAAATGCCAAAAGCCTAACCTAACACCTAGACCACATTCAAGAGAATTAGGATAACCTATACAATGAACCATATAAATCAAATACAACATACATCTCGAGTTCAACAGTCAACTCCATGATTTCACATAAATAGTAAGGGGAGGTTTTCAACATCCACTACTACAAAAAATGGAATATAGAATGGTTATTTTTGCCAATATTAAATTGAGTAATCAAGAGATGAATGCCTAACCATTTAATATTCTTGATATGTTAAATGGTTTTAACCCACAACCGTTTAACATGGGAATCACAATATTAAATGGTTTTAGAGATAGAACCATTTAATATTGTTAGTATATTAATTGATTACATTACCAAAACCATTTAATATTCTTAAATATAAAATGGTTCTGTATCCAAAACCATTTAATATTGTCACATTATTTATTTGGTCATGATATCAAACAGTTTTCCCTCACAATTGTTTAATATTATGACCAAATTATTTAAAATAAGGGGATGCATTTCGAGCAACCCCTACATTGTACATTACAAATCCAAATTCCATCACCAAGAAACATAAATTCTAGCCAACAATAATCACATAAATATATGTTATAGTTCCTACACAAAAGCTATTTACAATTTGAAGTTAGTTAACTTAAACTAATTGGTAGCCAAAATAAAGCTTCAAATTCCAAAAATTAGCCAAGTATATCTATATCATCTATGTCAATTAACTTTAAATATATACCTATAACATCTATTTATTCATTGTTGCTACTCCTGGTTGTTAAAGCTAAATCAAGCTTAGAAAATACTATGTGCCTACTCTTCAAGGACTTTTTTCATTTGAGCCTTAGTAAATATATCATTATAAATGTCGTCATATTACCAAATGCACAAACAACAACAAAAAATTAAAATCATGTTGATTAATAAAAATAATATAATGATAAAAAGGTTGAAAACATATATACATTGTCTAGAAGAGTCTTGATGGGAGCATGTTAGATTACGTTCTTCATGTATTTCATGATAACATACTCATAATCTCTAGCTTTGTCTAGTTGTTCTAGGTACTACAATCACACAATGGATAAAAAAAATTTAATCAGTTAATAACATGATATGAATTATAGGTATGCTGCTAACATAATTAATGATAAATACATATACCTTGACAATTTATGATGCTATTATATCAAAGCAATGGCTTTGAATTGGTAGAAGAAAGGAAGAAGAGATGAGGTGGCATAAATGAATGGAGTGGAAGAAAAGAGATGTTGGATTTGATGATGATGATGCACACTGACGGGAAAAAGAATTCGAGAGAGAGCTTCCTTCAATTTGAGAGGATGAGAGGGTTTGGAATAAATGATCCAATAGCAAAAAGAGCGGATAGAGAATTTAAGAAAAATCTCAACCATTAAATTCAAAAAGAGCCAATAAGAAAAAAGATAAAAAGAAAAGTGTAAAAGTTATCTAGTTTTTCTTAGTTGGAAATTTCCCTTTTACCCATAATGAACATTGCTAATTTATTCCTTGTCTTTTGAAGCCTTGACCATTAGATGTATTTTGAAACTCAAAAATTAATCTTCACCATAAAATTTTATTAATTGTGCTTCCGTAACCTGAAAAGTCAACATAAACGTATTAGTGTAGATTATGTCCAAAATAAATCTCATGTCTCATGAAATATTTCTAAATTAATTTTTTCAAGAATTAAAATTTTTTCACAAAATGGCTAAAAACTCAACCAATGTTTGATAATCCAAGTTAAGCTCAATTAAAGATTGGAAAAATTAAGCCATGTTAAAAATAGGAAAATAAAATATTAACAATTTAAGCTCAAAATTCTTATAACTAATCCAAAAATATATTATTTCTCAAAGTTGGCTAATAATTCAAATCATATCTAATAAACCCAAATTAGACCAAAATTATTATTGAAATGTATGGAAAAGGTAGGGATATATATATATATATATATATATATATATATAATCTATTATTCATCAATTCTCCCATATTTATCCTTTATACTTCAGGGTAAAGAAGACCAAAACCAAGGAAAAATAAGAGACAAGATAAACAAAACTAGAAATTAAAAATGAATGTTCCAATCACAAACAATAAGTAAACTAAGCATTTCAACATTTTTATCAACCAAGTAATCTTCACATGGATTAAGATAAAAGACACCATGGCAATTTACTTGACAAACGAAAACATTGGCTAGAAATCCCTCACCAAAGAAAATGTGTAAGTCACTCATCACTCAAAAGTGTATAGGCTTGTGTTTAAACCCTAATCCACCAATCTAATCCTCTTTCCATTAGCTTGACAAGAATCTAAGTTCTTTACCACTAACAAGACAAATGCAAGCATAAATTAAAAGGACTTTTATTAGGTGAAAATGGACTATGGTTAACAAAGAAAAGATAAATGATAGGGGAAAACAAAGGTAAATGCTTTAGAAAAATGAAAAGCTTTATGACATAAAAGAATATGAAATGAAAGAAATAAGACAAAACTAGAGTTAGGTCTTTATTCCTCTTTCCATATTTATTTTCTTTATTTCTATTTTTTTCTTCATGTTTTTCATTGGCTATTAGCATTTCTTTCTTTCTCACTTTTCTTTTCTATTTTTTTGAACTTTTTCTTTTCTTTTTTTTCAAAATTAACCCAAATCCTAACTATATACAAATTCTTTCATCCAAAACATGCATAATGTAATGCTTTTCAACTCCAAAGCATTCAAAAAGGGTATGAAGTTTGATTTTTTTTAACAGCTAAGGGTGAAAACAAAGAAAATAGTCACGTCTCAAGGGGTTAAACAATTGACAAATGCATGAAAGGGTAGGCTTTTTGGCTAATGTGGCTAAAAGAAAATGAATGCGTTTATCACTTCTATGTATATAAATGTACAAAATGTGGTCTTAATTAAGATTCAACTCAAGTTCTAGATTAAGGAAAAAGATAGGCAAGACAGACGAAAATAAATATGCAATATAATAAGCTCAAAAACTCGCATAGGTATATGATTAGTAGCCTAAATTCACCAAAGCCAAATCATTGCCACTTAGCTTTCTCACTTAACACATGCTCAATTTCTTTTCAAATCAAGAAGGCATCATACTCAATCCACTTAAAGCTTGCAATTTTCACATTCAAAACAAGAATTTTTATAAATTTTCAAACAATTTTCAAATTTTATCTCTAAAACACCAAAACTATAAAAAAGCTCAACAATATTGAAAAAAATAAAATATTTACAAGCAAAACTAAGTCATCCCTCCCCTATACTTAAATAATGCATTGTCCTCAATGTATAACAATCAGTAAATCATGAAGACAAATATATCTAACACAACCTAGCTCAGTAATATGACAATGCAAAGCAAAAAGAGTAAAAGGAAGGAATACAATTGGGGCTACATGGCATCCTACAAAGCCACAATCTCCACTTCTTGAGTAGGGAATCCCTCATAGAAAGGTTTCAAGTAGTGCCCATTGACATTGAAGCATCAACCTGTTGGCTTCATGTTGATCTCTACAACGCCATAGGGAAAAACATTAGTAATAATGTAAGGCCCTGCCCATTTAAAGCAAAGTCTTTCAGGCATAGGCTTTAATCTAGAAATATAAAGTAACACTTTTTAACCCACATGAAATTCTTTTCTCACTATAATCTTACCATGAATAGCCTTTGTTCTCTCTTTGTAAATCTTAGCAATCTCATAGGTTTCTCTTCTTATCTCCTCAAGCCCTTGCAATTTCAACTTCCTTTCAACATTGGCATCTGCGAGATCTAGGTTGTATTGTTTAACAGCCCAATATTCCTTATGCTTTACCTCTACCAGCAAGTGACATGCTTTCTTAAAGACAATCCAATATGGAAACATTGCAATGGGACTCTTATATGTTGTGTGATATGCCCAAAGTATATCATCTAGTCTCTTATTGTAATCTTTTAGTTGGGTTGCAAGCATCTTTTCTAAAATGAGCTTGATTTCTCCGTTAGAGATCTCTGCTTGGCCATTTGTTTGAGGGGTGATATGGAGTTACTACTTTATACATCACACCATACTTGGTTAACAAGCTCTATATACTCCGATTGCAAAAATGAGTGCCTTGATCACTAATTGTAACATCTCGATTCTTAATTCCTTAATTTATTAAGATTAATAAGGATAATTAAGTAAGTTGATGTGATGTGTGGTCAGAGGAGAATAATAAGTGTTTTTAGTTGGAATTTCAGATATAATTTATGTTCAAAGTAAAATTGGGTTACTTGGGGACCAAAAAGTGGAGAAAAACAAGCTAAACAGCCTTTATGCCATATGCCGTGATGTGTGCTTGGTGCGCTATGGTGCACAGGGCTATTAGACGAGAACTTCCTTCTGTGTGGTGACATGCACTGTGGCGTATAATGCAAATTTTGCAAAATTTAGATGCGAACTGATGCAAAAAACAGAAAGGAAAGGAAAGGGAAATGGAGGAGCTCACATTTACTCTACTAAGACATGACTTAGATGAGAATTAGAGAAGGTTTGGAGCTCTAAATCATCCAAGGTAAGATTCCTAAACCCTTTTTCTCCTTTCCTCTTCCATTTTCTCAAGGATTTGAGTTAGGGTTTAGATGAGGATGGTGATTTCAGTCCATATGAGGTATGGGTCCGAACCCATTAACTCAAATAGAGTTAAAGGGAGTTGTTTAGAGTATTTAAACTTAGTATAAATAATTTTGGTGGTTGTTAGATGATGGGCTCCATTAATGTCTAAAAATAGACATTAAATTTGTTATTATTATGGTTGTTGAAGTACTGATGGCAATATGGCCATTCAATGAAGTTATATGATGTTATAGATAGATAATGAAGCTAATAGATAGGCTCAAACTCATGTAGAGTGAACATTGAGCAATTTAGAAGTAGAGGATGGAGGGTGTAAATGCTTGAAATGGTGATGTTGATAAAATTTAACTTGGTTGATTGTAGTTTTGGCTCTTGGTCATTTATTGGATTGGAAAATTCAAGCTTGGAATCTAGTAGATTGAGGGGTAAACCTTTAACCTCTCAAAGGTTTGAAGTAACAGGGAAACTCTAGTTTGGATAGTTATATATTATTTGATTGATAATCAATTGTTAAATGTGAATTGTGAATGTTACATGCATGGGATTAACTTTCAATGTGAAACCATATATTAGTTTCATTGAGTGTATGAAAATTTGAATGTGCATGATACTATTTTTGGCTTGAAAACGCAAAATGTGAAGTCAAGAGGGTTTTCAAACTATGAACATGTTGATGCTTTTTGAAAATGAATGTGATGTTGTGTAGAAGTAATTATGTGTTAATGAGAAGTGGATTTTGAGATATATGAGAATAAGGTTGAGAAAATAATGAGAATACATACTTAGATAGTGCACAGTCATGAGCCTAACATGATTCTTATGATAATGAGCAAATGAAAATGAAAATGTGAAAACGAGTGAGTATCGATTATGGTATAATCAGTGGCAAGAGTTCGCCCAGGGATTAGGTATAGAGAAAAATCCATATGATATTTAGGCTGCCCTCCAGTGCATGGGGGTATAGCCTTATCCCACAGTTTTCGAGGAATTGTCCTATAGTTTTTTAAGGGATTAGGACTTAGCTATCTCCACAAGTTTAATAAGGAGGATAGCTTAGGGTATAAGACATCCTAGGGATTTGAGAATGGGGAAAGCCATAGTCTGAGAGTAAGTCCAATGATCTTTGGCTAGATCATACCTCACGATTGGTGAGCTTAAGTAGTCCAGTCATGCAGATGGTGCTCGAATCAGTGTTATAGCCCATGGTTTCGGTCTGAGGACATAAGGAGGATATAAAGTTGGTTGATCATTGCCTAAGTAAATATATGACGTGTCACACATGTTAAGTGGTGGCAAGTCGTATAAATAATAGGTCATGTCACATATCTAAGAATATGGTGACAATACACCTAATTTATAAGAGATAAAGAAGTTATTTAATGATAAATGACAAGTCATGATATATGTGAGCTTGTTTTACATACATGTTTCCTTATGCATATATTTGGTTTATAATTGATATATAACTATATAGGGTAAGTTTAACCTTGGTTACTCAGTGGCTAGACTCACCTCTTTCATTTAACACTTTTCAGGCTCTAGCTCTGGTGTAAAGAGGGAGAAGGCTCAAGAGGTTAGGAATTAGCATATTCCTACTGTATGCCTCTGGCTTAGATTTATTTTGTGTAATATTATAAAAATGCCAATTCTAGGATGCATGCCATCACACTTATGCTATTTTATTATTGGAAATGTTAGATTTATATTTTGAGCCCTGAGTCTTTGTGTATATTGATATATATTTATTAATAAGGCCAAAAATACTAGTTCAAGAGTAGAAATAGATATTTGAGCATGTTTTGATTGTTTTGGTTGTAAAGTAATGCCACTTTACCTCCTCCTCTGTTTTTAGTAAAAAGAGGGTTGAGGAGTGAATTTCTATTATACTGTGATTTCAATATGTGTGATATGTTTTACCAGTAGTCCTGAGTCCAATGTATATGGTTTAGGTGTTAGGAAAGGCTTTTGGTACATGTTGAGTGTTTTGGATACCCATTTTGTGTGAAAGTTGTGAAAAGTAGTTAAAATATATTTGGGTGTCCAACTTCTTAGTGTGACTTGTTTTGGAAGTGAAGCCTATACCATTAGCTAGTTCATGTAAAGAGCTTTCTGTAGACACCTAGATCACATCATTCGGACGTCGGACGAAGAATTGGGGTTCATTAGAATTTTTCCCTATTCTGATATCAAATGGCAACAAAGTCAATTGAATTTTCATGCAACATGCCACAGCACATGATGCTTGAGTTGCAACACATGGCACAAAGAGCAATGCCATGGCACATTATGCAAGAGTCGCGGTGCATTGCCTTGTATCATAGCACATGTTTTATTGTTCAACCATTTTTGACTTCTTTCACTCCTCTAAGGTATCCCATGCTTCTAAAATTTATTATTACTCTGATATAAAAGATTTTGATTTATTTAAACTCATTGTCATTTAGAAAATTTGGGATCCCTTGCTTTTGAGTTAAACCTTGGTAATCGCTTTTTGAGTTAATCTTTTGATTACTATGAGCTTTATTTATTAATTGTGTTTAGGGGAGTAAGAATATTTCACTAATGGTAGCTCTTGGGATCCAAAACCTATAAAAATTATGAGACATGATAAAGGAAACCACTATAAAAGAGTCATCAGTATGAATAGGGATTGCCTCAACCCACTTAGACATATAATCTACAGCCAACAAAACATAAAGATAGCTAAATGAAATAGGGAAAGGTCCTATAAAATATAAACCCTAAACATCAACATTTTCATAAAATAAAAGGGATTGTTAAGGCATCTCTTGCTTTCTAGAAATATTACCAATAAATTGACCTCTTGAATAGTTTTTACAAAACATATGGGCATCATGAAATAGGGTAGGCTAAAATAATCCACTATTTAACGCCTTCCTAGCAGTATGCTTAGCATTAAAATGCCCCCCACATGCAAGAGTATGGCAAAAAGACAAAACAAACTCAAATTCATTATCAGGAATGCATTGCCTAATAATTTGATCACTCTAAATGCGCCATAAGTAAGGGTCATCCCATATATAAAATTTAGCCTCACTTTTAAATTTATCTAATTGATACTTATTCATGTCAGTAGGTAAAACAAAAGCAGCTAGGTAGTTAGCAACATTAGCAACCAAGGAACAAGCATACCAACCACACAAAGCCTATAAGGGTAAAGAAAATGTTGCCATAAGTGTTTCAATCCTACTCAAGTGATTAGCTACCATATTCTCTATACCGCTCTTGTTATAGATCTCCACATCAAACTCTTGTATCAATACTGCTCATCAAATTAGTTGAGATTTAGAGTCTGTGAAGACGATTACCTTAGTATGAAGGATGCAAGATCAAAACTTCTCTAACCCAAAGACCATTGCAAATAGCTCTTTCTCTATAGTAGTATAATTAGATTGAGTAGCATCTAATGTTCGTGATGCATAGGCTATGACATGTTGTCTTTTCTCTACTCTTTAGGCAAGAACTGCACCTAATGCAAAGTTTGAAGCATCACATAGAAGCATAAATAGAAGGCTCTAATTTGACACCTGAATGATAAGAGGTGTAGTGAGTCTCTTCTTTAATTCATCCCAAGTACACTTGCAAGAATAATTAAAAACAAAACTCACATCTTTTTTGAAGCAAACGTGATAGTGGCAAGGCTATCTTACTAAAATCTTGAATGAATCTCTTATAAAAGCAAGCATGCCCAAGAAAATAACACACATCTTTCACACAAGTAGGATATGGAAGAGATGCAATAATATCAACCCTAGCTTTATCTACCTTAATGCCATCATATGAAACAACATGTCTTAACACAATTCCTTTCCTAACCATGAAATGACATTTCTTAAAATTTAACACAAGATTGTATTGAATGCATCTTTCTGAAACCCTGTCCAAATTAGCTAAGCATGCATCAAAAGAATCACTATAGAGAGTGAAATCATCTATAAATATCTCCATGTAATGCTCTAGAAAATCCAAAAATATTGAAACCATACAGTGTAAGTGCCTGGTGCATTACATAGGCCAAATGGTATACACCTATATGCAAATGTTCTAAAAAGACATGTGAAAGTGGTTTTATCTTGATCCTTAGGTGCAATACAAATCTAAAAACATCCAGAAAAACCATCCAAAAAGTAACCATAGGATGTACTAGCAAGTCTCTCAAGTATTTGATCAATAAAGGGAAGAGGGTAATGATTTTTTCTAGTCATAGAATTTAATTTCCTATAGTTTATGCAAACCCTCAAGCTATTCTAGACTCTAGTTGGAACTAACTCACCCTCATCATTGTAGATAACAGTAATACCAGTCTTTTAGGGATTACTTGAATAGGAATAACCTATTGACTATTAAAAATAGGATAGATAATACCTACAGGAAGGAGTTTAAAAACCTCTTTCTTTACCACATCAAGAATTAATAGGTTGAGTCATCTCATGGCTATCGTATAACGTTAGCACCATCTTTTAATAAAATGCAGTGCATACACACATCAAGGATAATTTTAGGGATATCAGTAAGAGTCCATCCAACATTTCCTAGTCTAATTCATGACAAAAAAGAAGAGGAATTTCATGTATTCAAGTAGATAAGGAGAAATTCATTAGAAGATTTAATGACTTGTCAGCCTATTTTATATATCTCCAACACATTAACGATAATAAATGGAAGGCTGAGAGGTTGTTGGAGAAGATGAGACTTGAGTATAGGCAATAGATCACTTTGTTGGATGTGACAACATACGAGAACATGTGTCACAAGTTGAGAATAACTTTTAGGAGAGATAGAGAGGCTGAAGATGAGAGGAGATGAGATAGTTTAGGGAGATTCTTATCCCTACTAGATATAACAGTTAGAGTTTTGAGGAAGCCTGGGTATAGTTTTAGCAGTCCTAGATTAGTTTAGAGAAGTAGAGGTATGAGAACTGGACCTCTGTAGCCTTTAAGTCAATATTCAAATGTTCCAATACTGATACTAAGTACATGAAGATCACCCTAGTGTAATATTTATGGGTGTTATCATGCGATAAGATGTTGGGCTTATTTTAAGTGTGGCAAGTTGGGACATTTAGCAAGGCAGTGTCTAAAGGGTAGAGCTGAGGGGACTAAGCAGTGATCTACTATACTTGGATGAGCATTTGCAATCATGTAACAAGAGGTCAAAGCATCTCCAAATCTAATCTGAGGTATGATTTCTATATGTGAAAAGAGGTAGAAGCATTATTTGATTTTAGTGCCACACATTTCTTTGTGTTTGAGAAGTGTATGGATAGAGTGAAATTATCATTGCCAGAGTTACCAGTACTTATTAGAATAGCTACGCCTTTGGGAACTTTCAGTATTATGAGTTAAGCTTGTCAAGGGGTAAAGATTCAGTTTGAGGGTAGAATTTCTAAGGTCGATCTTATTTATATTCCTATAAAAGGAATCGACATGATCATTGGCATAGATTAGCTAGTAATAAATAATGCTATACTAACTGTGCTAGAAAGATGATTTTATTACCAGTGTTGTCTGTAACAGTGAATTCTTTTGAGCAGTGTAAGTTCTTGTCAGTGGTTAGTGTAGAGAAATTGATCCAAAAAGGTTGATCATGAGTGAAAGAGTTGTGTTTCAGAAAGAAGTGTTGGATGAAAAAATATGGGTAGAGGGATTGTGTTTTGGAAGAAGAATGTGCGTGCAGTGAGGATTTTTCTCATTGTGCCACACATCGCAATTCAAGTTGCTTAACATCTATGTTAGAGATCAGAGCTCCTTAGCATTTGTGTAATGCGGTGTTGGAGTAATGACACCCCAATCATTGTGTGTGATAAGGGGAAACTATAGTTCGAAAGTAGGACAAAATACCTTTGGCCTGGTGATTCTATTACTAAAGGTGTGCTTAAGTCAATGAGTATGTATTAGCCTATTAAGAGCCTATAGTTTTAGTAAAGGTGACTCAAAAGTTTGGATGGTAGTTGATCATGTTAGCAGTGGTGTTTTGTTGTGAAAATGGTTTTACAAAGTGAAATTTATATTAGATACTATGTTCTACTATAAATATGCAATACTTACTTATAGTTACCTATGAAGTTAATAGTAGCGAGTTATTTTGTTAATAAAATTTTTATCTTACTGCATGGTTACATTTTTACAAGTTAGAGTAGTGAGTAAGGAAAAGGGAAACACTCAGGGTTGGGTTAGTGATGTTACACCTATGCAAACTCAAAGTTTATGTAATGAATCTTTACTTGTCTTTGTGAATGAATGAGTTTCCATGGGAATTATTTGCATGTTTGAAATTGTGGTAGATTGTGATTTTGAGAATATCAATCCAGTGTGTGTGAAAATGTGATACATGTAGTGAATTATATGATATGGGCTATGATTTGATTGAAATCATGTTGTAAGTGTGTTATGGATGTGTAAGTAGTGTCTGTGATTTTGAGAATATCAGTCTAGTGTGTGTGAAAATGTGATATATGTAGTGAATTATGTGATATGGGCTATGATTTGATTAAAATCATGTTGTAAGTGTGTTATGGATGTGTAAGTAGTGTCTGTGATTTTGAGAATATCAGTCCAATGTGTGTAAAAATGTGATACATGTAGTGAATTATGTGATATGGGCTATGATTTGATTGAAATCATATTGTAAGTGTGTTATGGATGTGTAAGTAGTGTCTGTAGTAAGATTGTGGTGATATGTAGATCCTAGCCTAATTATGATGAGAAGTGATTTGAGGTTAGGATTGTGTTGTGAAAAAATGTGTTTAAATGGGAACATATGTGTATATATGATTTTGTGGTAAATGGGAAAAGAATAGCCAATAGTGTGTATATATGAAAGGCAATTTAGAAAGGATATCTTGATGTATAAGTATATATATTGTGAATATTGTTCAATCAAGTATAAATGATCCTTTTGGACTTGGTTCTAAGCCCGAAATAGATTAATGAGACAAAATGTGTGATTTGAATACTTTGATGCATAAATTTTTTTAAGAAAAGTGACTTTTTGCACCCAAGCCTTCAAATTTAGATTAGACTATTAGATCGTGTCCATATTTATCTCATTAATTAGCTTATGACATAAGCTTCATGTGGGCACTTAAATCACTCCAATCGGATGACATAATGAAAACGGTGTATGCCAGAAGTTTATAGAGGGAGCAAGCTAAAAGTTTGTTGAGTAAGGACCCGTGGATGAGGAAGCAGGAAGGGGTGGAGATGAAAAGGCACAAAGGAAAAGGGAGAAAGAGGGCGTGGGGGAGGGTATACTAAGGGAGGAGGGAGGATGGAGGAGGGTAGGGGAGGGTATACTAATGGAGGAGGGAGGAGGGTGGCGTAGGGTGTGCCAAGTGAGGAGGGAGGAAAGGGAGGCGCTAATAAAGGAGGGTGAAAGGAAGGGGGAGGCATCGACAATAGAAGGGGAAGTAGGTGGGAGGAGGACTTAACTGGGAGGAGGGAAAGGAGGTGGAAGGAAGAGACTGATTGATAGAGAAAAGACAAAGCAGCATGAAGATGAAATGAAGAAGAAGAAATAAGGAAATTTAAATTGACTTTTAACATCGAGTGTCCACCTAATATTAAAATTTATATTTTATTTTTCTTAATTCATTAAAGACTTCGAACATCAGATTGGCATCCACCTAATGTTAAAAATAAGAAACAACATTGGGTTCCTGTACGCTCGATGTTGAAAGTTAATTTGCCACTAGTTTAATCACATAAATGCCACTATAATCACTTTCAACATCATTTGCTTATGACCCAATATTAAAAGTTTAAATGTTAAAATCATATTTTGTATTATTAATATAGCTCAGACCTAGAAGCTTGTTATTCTTTGTAACATTTGTTTGATTAGAGAGAGTAAGCTTGAGAAGCTCATATCACTTGACTCACTTTTAGCTTTCAAGTTGTATAATTCGAACATAGTAGATAATAGAGTGAACTTAGTACAACTCTTATGCAAAAATATCTTCACATCATTTTTCAACCTTTCTAACTTTTATGAAAAATTCTTGAGTTTCCCTTTAATTGTGTATTGGCCAATTCTTCAAGGCAATTTGTCTCATATGCACTTGTGTTGGAATCTGAAGGTGATGAACAACTTTCTCTATGCCCTTAATTACTATTACTCACATCTTCAGGTGTCTCCCTATACTTTACCCAATACTTATATCTTTGATCAATTCCATACTTAAACAAGTGTAGTTCACATGTTTTAGGAGAAACTGACTTGCAATTACCACAACTTAAACAAGAGCAAACAATTCACCTAATGTCTTTTGTATTATTTACTGCAAACTTAACGAAGTCTGCCACCCCATCCCAATATTCTTTAAATAGACAGTTGGTAGACATTCACTCCTTATCCATAGTGCCATTGTTTAAGACAGATAGTAAAGAAAACTAAAAAAAATTGATGTTCTATTTATGCTAATTTAATCAAACAAAGTGTTAAAATACTTAAAAGAACTTCAAACGATGCTCAAAGTTGTTCTATATAATTGCAAAACAAAAGTTTGAGAAAATTTTGGCAACATAATGGCTTAAAATTGGTGTTCCTTGAGCCTTATACTCTCTATTTATACTAATTTAATCAAACGAAATGTTAATATACTTCAAAGAACTTTTTCAAAAAGAGCTTAAAGTTGTTCTACGTAATTGCAAAACAACAAATTGAATAAATTTCAGTGGCATAATGGCATGAAATTGAGCTGTTCCTTGACTTAATGCCCTCTTTTCTCAAATTCAATATTAAACTAACAACAATTTCCAAACAACATTCATAGAGAACAATTTCAAATCAATTATAGAGAAATTTCAAAGCAATTGCTAACTAGAACTAAAAGGATAAGAATGCATGTAACACAATGGCCATAATCCTTGAATAAAAAAGTCTATCTCCAAGCTCAATGACAAATAAAAGGAATCCAATTCCCTGTAAAGCAATATTTAAGAAAAAATTATAAATTTTTTTATTAAATACTTACCTCTACCAATAGTTACTCATGGCCAAATGAGGGAAGTTTGGAGCAATGGAGGTTGAATGGAAAGCAATAAAGGACCCACAAGAAAATGGTGGCTAACACAACCCACGATGAGCACCCACGAGACTGAGATGACCCACGGCATAGCAACCTACCAGCAAGAACCCATAACATTTATGTGGCAGAGGAAGGTAAGGAGTGGCTGAAAATGATGGGTTTTAGAGTAACAGATGTGGGGTTTCGAGGGAGGGGAAATTTTTTAAATATATATATATATATATATACCAAAAGGTTCTCATTAGAAAACCATTATATTGTTTATAAGATGGTTCCCATTTATATTAAGCTATTATTAAATGGTTCCTACCAAGGGACCACTAATAATATGATGATATCATCTACGTCTATTCTCTAGCAAATACTCAACAGTTATTCTATTTAAATGTTGAGTATGTGTTTAAATATGCAGTAATTAATTTTTGAACTGCTTAATAATTAATTTTTAAAAGCCCACCTCCTTTTATTAAACAATTTTACATATAACCATTTAATAAAAGGTGATATATAAATGCTATTTTATAGTAGTGATCAATTCTCAAATAGTCATTGACAATTACCTAATTAATCACAATCATACTTGTATCGGTATTTTAACCCTAAACATATGTTTCCTTTCACATAATTCTTCCCTGAGGCTTAAAATATAACGAATCAAAATAATTATGCAAATGGTGTAAGTATATCAAAATACAACCCTATTTGGACATATCTAATATATTACACATATTTAATCAAAATACAAGAGGCATACAGTAGGGAAATAGAGCTCCTAAGCCTTAGGTCCTTTTCCTTTATCTTTCCAAAAGTTAATGCTTGTAAAATGTTAAATGAGGGGTGAGTACAACTACTCAATAACTAAAATAGTCTAAATCATGCACACACAAGTCAATCAATCATAAGCATGAAAAGTGGGCAATTTCTTAACAATCTTATTTATACTCAAAACTTATCGTGATATTCAATTTCATATTCATTAATCATATGACAATATTTATTACAATGCATGATTAATGACCTCCCTCATTACTTGCTGATACGTCTGAGTGAATTTATGGGTTATTAAATAAAACAGGGCTGCATCTCTATGAATGGACTAACCTAAGGTCATTTATTGTGAGAAGTTACCGAGCCAAAGGAGCAATACTCACTCTTGGACCATAATTTTCCCTATTCTCAAATACTTGGGATGTCATTAGCCCTACCTAACACCTAATCTGAGGTGATGTTAAGGCCATGGGAGTTTAGGTAACCTACCTCACACCTATTTCTAGATGATGTTAAGGAATACTTGACCTTAAACCAAACATCAAGAACACCTAAGGTTGTCCATGTGGATTCAATATACTCCTCTCTTTCAAGGTGATTCTTGCCATCAATCATGATCATGCAAACAACCACATGCTTAACACACATAGTATGTCATTTCTCAATTAATCATGCTCAATACGCATAATCGTACTCATATCAACAAATCCATAGTCAACATCATAAATTCTCATTCAATTCCATCATATTAAAAATAATCACTTCTATCATCATAACTCTTATTACAAAATCTCATTTATTTTCTTGATATTCAAAACCATCATTTCCATAACTTTTTTCATTCTCATGCAATACATAAATATTACAATGACAATTATTTATTCTTTTATTTTACAATCATTTTTAAGAAGCCACACTTGCATTTGTAAATTTTTAAAACATAAGCATATCAAGTTAATTATGAAAATACACTCAAATGTCCACAATAACCCAAAATTAACCAAACAAGCATCAGTACACAAGTTAAATTCCTTTAAATTTCCCTAGTTGCCCTAAATCTTTAGGATACCAAAGGTTACCCCTACTAAACTTGCTATTCAAGCTAGAGTCCGAGCCTAAATGGTGCGCAACGTGGTTAATCTACAATTTAGGAACAACAAACATCACAAGGTCATATATCTAACCACTTCCAACACTTCAACTTTCACATAATCAACCTAAAATCCCAACCTCTTGGATTTTCTTTCAATAAATGGGTGTATTGACTTCCATTAATTCTATTTACTTTTATAAGGTTAAATATAATCATTTTTGAGTCCTAATTGGTCCAAATCATCACTTTAATGTCCTAAATTTGTCCAATTTGAGGACCCATACTCATGGACTAGTAAAATGCTCAACCATAGGAATAGAAAGTTTAAACAACTCTCATTAGTTCCATGTAGCCAATGGATTCGAACCTATAGTCTTAGGGTCCAAAAATTATCCTCCCGTTACAATCTCTAAGAAAAAATCCCACTAGAATGGAAAAGGAAGGAGTAACAGAGGTTTCTTAAGTAGAGACCAGCTTGAATCACTCTTAAGAGCTTGAAAAATCAAGCCTTGGCAAAAGCCAAATGCATGCTCCTCATCACCCTCTCCCAATCTCTCTGTTTCTCCTTCTATCAAGCGCGACCTCCAACTCACATAATTAAGTCTAAAAATGAGCCATCTACCTCAATGCATGGCCTATCCGTTGAGGCTGATGGTATAGAGAGGCTAGCCCAAATTTTGATCTTTTAGTTTGACTTAGACAGCCCAAAACACCCTCTAACTTGATCCAAAGGCTATATGCAAGTTTTCTAGACCCACTAAAAATTCTCTAACCATCCTCAAATTAAATAACTTATAAATTTATATAATTATCCTTAATCAAATCAATTAATATGGGATTTAAAATTCATGATGTTACATACCTTTACTCTAATCAATAGAGTTTTGCTTACAATTCTAGTTATCTTTTTCCCACCAACCTAGACCTCCTCCTCTTCTTCTTCTATTAACCATTAACAAACCCCTAATCTTCCTGGCCTCCCTATTCATCCCTTCCACCTTCTCCCCTACCTCAACATATTCTTCTTGCTTTTTCTCCTTTCACTCCCTTTTAAAGAGCCTATACTTCCCACAACGATTATGTATCCTAGAAGTAATGCCTTCTTCAGATCCACTTGTACTCCAACGTCTATATATCCCCTTGGATCTAAGAGAAGTGGACATGTCCACCTTAATCGTCTTCCCAATCTCATTCCTTATTGCCTCTAACAAATCTCATCATAGTATTCTTGTGGTAAATTAGGGAACCTAAGCCCAACTAACAAATCTTCAATACATTCTAGGGTTAAAATTAGGCTCCCACTTACAAACTTTAAGATAGTAATCAAAGATCGTCCAAGGTTTCCCTAGCAAAGCAAGTTATAAAAAAACCTTAATAGTAGAAAAATTAATCATGTAAATCTCATTTGAAAAGTCTACTAGGGAAACAGCTCCTTTCTTTGCCCACATCCGTTGGACCCTATCCTCAATCATTCTCCTCTTCCTAACTTGTTCCCTTTGAGTTTCACATCAAACTAAGTTCATAAGGCTTCTTGATTCTGTTAAGAGTCCTCTAGGATAATACAAATTTAGGAATAGTAAACATACCTCTATTGTGCTTTATCACCTTAATCTTATATCTAACTACTTCTAAAACCTCATGGTTCTCTAATAGCTTCAAACTATCTCTCAAAAAACTCTTCCTCAAATCCACTCCCTTCAAACTATCCATGAACAACCTCGACGAGCCTTTTGAAACTTCAACCTCTACTCTATTAGCCCCTCCATTAATCTTCTTATCAATCCTCTACAATAAATCAACCTCCTTCGCTGATTGCTAGCTCTTCTCAGAAAGCTTCGGAAAGTCCACCAAAGATCACAGAGAGACTCATTTTATGATAGTCTCTTATATTTGATTTACATGGAATATGCTCAATAAGAGAAATCAAACTCGCAGCCTCCCATGTATAAGGGGTTTTCAATGCTATTGTCTCACAAAGTTATTGGTAAAGAAATTATCTAGGTTCCCTATTTTTTTAAAAAAAAAGAGTGTATATAGATTAACAAAATCCTTCTTCCTCCTGACATAGATGAAACAAAGAGTTGTCTGGGTTCCTTTTTTTTTTTAATAGAAAAAAGCATAGTTATCATTATGATGTTTTATAATGGTTGGTTTGGATTCATGAGGATTCAATTTCAAATTTGGACTTAAACCAAATCCATCATTTGGATATATCAAAATTCATGAATTTTGATTTGATTTAAATCTAAATTCATTTTAAATTATAATTCCTCAGTAATTTAAATTTCCTATATACTCTAGTCATTTGAAATTATACTTCAAACATCTTGTTCTCTTTGTGTTTTCACTATTAATACATCTATGACTCATATCTTTTTTCATTTCTTGTCAATTAAAAGTAAAAATAAATTCATCATTTCTAATTTTTTTATTTTTGTTTTGAATCTCAATTAATCTCTCATCTTCATTTAAAATTTTTTAAATTACTCAAAACAAAGGATTTAAAATACATGAGTTTCATATGTGAGTTTTGAAATGCAATATTTTAAATCTAAAATCCAAATTTAAATTCATCAATCCAAACATTACTCAAGGTTTTTTATTAAATTATATCAGCTGAATTCCTTCCAATCTTCAATGAACTATATATTAAAATGGTAGACGAAAGTCGTCTTGGGAAAATTAAGAATATATATATTGTGAAATGTTTAATCACGCCTATAAGACTCCATATATACATGCTGTACGTGACCCTTGATGATTAAAAACTCCAAAGCTGAAACAAATCATGCTACTATAGATATATGATATTAGGGAAAGTCCAAGAGATGCAAATAAATAAGTTTATACTCTCTCCAGTCTATTATATACAGGACACTGTTTAAAAGTAATTTTTTTATCCTTAATGTAAGTAAAGCTGTCAATTAAAGCCAGCCCAATCCTTAAAGGGCCAAGGCCTAAATGGGCTAGCCCTAAGAAAACTAATTATGCTTTAAAGCTCTCTTTTATAAGGTTCGGCCTTAACCCCCAGGTTGAAGGGTTGGCCTTCAAGGTTTTGACTCTATTTTTTTTAATTTAAAATTCTAAAAAATATATTTATAGTCTTAAAAAAATTTATTACACATAAGATTAAATTTAAGAAAATAAATTTAAATCAATTCACATCACAACAAATATAGAAAATTTAAACATTTAGGTCTAATATCAAATAGCAACATCAAAATTAATAACAATAAAAATTAGACTTGGCTAACATTATTAGCTAAGTTTTAATGAATGAATGAGGGAGGAAGGAATGAGTCTAATATGTTCATTTATTTTAGCTATATATTTAATCTTCTATTTTTTTATATGACAATTTTAAAAATAATAATAATAATAAAAGGGGTTAAAAGGGTTAGCCCTAACCCTTTTATTTTCGATCTTAAAAGAACTGACCCTTTTTAAGCTCAAATTACCATTTTTCGCTCCAAAGTAGTGACCCGGCCCTAGTTATTTTTGGGCTTAAAAGGGTTGGTTCGACGGGTTTGTTCTTAATTGATAGCTCTTAATGTAGGTACATTATAGGGTATTAATTATAATTTTATAATATTGCCCATATTAGTTAGTCTCATTAAGTTTGAGAGAAAATGTATTGCAAATTTGAAAAACTTTCATCTAAATTATAGAAGTAAAATGAAAAATTTATTATATTTTTAAATAAAATTAATAACTTAACCACATCTTCTTAATTTTAATAAGATGATTGGTATCTTATAATATAAAATGGAAAGAATATATGCGTGTGAAAGAAATTAAATATAAAAAAGAAGTAAAAGATAGAAGTAGTGCACAAAGGGAGCAGAGAAACGAAGAAGGCGAGTGAGTATGAAAGCCACCAAAGGAATCAGTTTCAGCGCTCATCCTAAGATAGTGCTCAGCACCAAACGGCAGTGTTTTTTCTTTTCTTTTTTTAACCACAAATTTATTATTATAATAATAAATAAATATTATAAAATTATTATTTAATATTTAATAAATAAATAAATATTAAGACGTTAAAATTAAATCTGAACAGATTAGCTCATTAAAATTTGATTTGGACAGTTCATATATAAATTTTAGTCTGAACAGTTAAAAACTATATTGAAAAAATTAAAATTGTAACTAAAAATATTTTTTTTATTTTATTGATTTTGCATAGTTGTTTATCTATAAGAGATAATATCATTTAAGGCAGAATCAGGTATTAAATATAGGTATTTCTCTTAATAGGAATTCAAACATTTATTTATTACAGTGTAAGAAACTAGCTCATTTTGTTAGACTCAACTCCTTTTTTAAATTATTCAGATCATTTTTTATTTTTTTAATACAATTCTTAATGTTTAAGTCAAAATTTTTATATAAACTATTCAAATTCAATTTTAACATCTTAATATTTATTAATTTATTAAATATTAAAATAATAATTTTATAATAATTATTTATTATTATAATAAATTTATAATAAATTGATGATTTAAAAAAAGCAAAAGGAAAAAAAAAAAACTGCCAAACAGCAGTGTTTTGGTGCTGAGCACCATGGTGCTCATTATGATGAGCACCGAAACTGACTCTGCCATGAAACAAGAGTAGGATCCAATACACATTTACAACTTTATTGGCAATGTTTTGGTACTGGGCACCATGATGCTCATTTTAGGATGAACACTGAAACCAAGTCTATCACAAAACAAGCGCAAGATCCAATGCACATTTACAACTCTATTCTTCTTTATTCGTATCCCACCAACGAGCTCCTATCTGTGTGTTATTCATTTCTTTTCACCAACCTCTTGTGGTAAAAGCTCAAGTTTTCTTTCACTCTGAGGTTTGAGTCAATCATTCCATTCACAACCCTTTTCAAACTGAAGAAGCCACTCTCTTTGTCTACTTCATTATACTCTCATACTATGACACACGATATCTGTAATTAATTTACAATTTTTGAAAATTGTCGATTAAAACTTTAGTTTCTTAAAAAAATTTATCTTTTTAATTATACCTTCATTTATACTTACTTTAATAATAATAATAATTAAAATTTCAATACATGTATCATTTTAAAAATAATAATAAATGAAGTAGGAATATTTTAGACCAATTAGCAAGGTTTAGAATATATTTTATATTGTGTTCAGAAGGAAGTATATTACACACCACTAAACTAGCCTTTCTTTTGTGCCCGTATAGTAGAATTTTAATCTAAATAAAATATTTCACGTTCATCAAATAAGCATTCAATTAATGCATGTTGTATCACATGACAAGAATGTACGTAATGGACTATTTTGTTCCCTTCTCTGCAAAGGAAATTACATATAATCCTAATGCATTCTATCATTCTTGTTGATTGGTTGGTTTTTGGTAAAGTAAAAAAGATTACATTTGGTAAAGGAAATTATATCATATGTGGTAACAAGGATATCAATACACCTATGTAATTCCCATTATAACTATCTTTGTTACAAAAAGATTTGGATTCTATAGATATTGAATACTTATATCATATGAATCATTAAAATTTATATTAATAATTATTAATTTATTAATCTCAAACAAAGTATAAATTTATAATCATTAATATGAATTTTAACGGTCTAAATAATGCAGGTGACACTCAATGCGTGTGCTGAGTACAATTATTAAATTCAAATCCGTTATAAAATATCCCTCCAATTTCGTACGTGCTTCTCCTTCTATTGTCATTCGCCCTTCTAGTACAACACCCTCCTTCAAAGCCCACCTTGACGTCCGTCAGCCCGTGCTCAACCTTGGTGCCGCCGTGGATCTGAGTAAAGACGACAACGAAGAGACGAGAATGACAGTGAAGCTCGAGGATTCTGATAAGGAGACAAGAATGGCACCAGCACCAGCGAAGACGATGAACTTTGGCAAGGTCCCACTCACGACCGTTGCACCGAAGACAGATTGTCTGTACGAAGCTCACCTCGTCACCACACTCCGAGTTGCCACCCTCTCACGCCACCAATCTCATATCACATCTCCTCATTCGCATATTCCTCCATTCCTCATTATCTTTGACTTGATTTTCCAGATTGTAGGTTTTTGGGTTTGACCGTGTTGCTTTCCGTTGCCTGTGTCGGGTCCGCCTTCGGTCCTCATCAATCAAAATAAATCTAGGCCATCCAGATTTAATCTTAATGTTTCAGATTTTTTTAATTTTAAATTTATATTTATATTTATATTTATTAAAATAAAATTTTATAATTTTTTTATAAATATACTCATTATCAATTTGGATAGCACTGATCTAATTTGAATGATTTAATTCAATATTATATTTTTTAAATTGATTATTTATATGTACTTTAGATAGTCCAAATTTAATATTAAATTTTTTATCTGCAAGGTCCAGATTTAATTTTTTTTATTTTGATAAATATAATATTAAAAAATAAAAAATATAATATTTTGACTATAACTTTTTAAAAAAATTACAAGTTAAAAATTTTAAATCTGAATTGTAAAGAATACATATGTATGGTCGATATGTAAAAAATATAAAAATGTAGATCATTTAAATTAAATATAGACTAAGTTAGTAATAAAAAAATATATTAAAACTTTTTTATAATTTTTATTTTAAAAATATTAAATTAATTCCTTAAATGTGGATCATTCAAATTAAAAATTTAAATGATCTAGATTGTATCACCTTGCTCACCACGACGATGAGCACTCAAGATGGATTCATGTTAAGGTGTTGATAAATGAGGGTGATGTTGCCGAAAAGCTGTCACTAAGAAAAGAAGGAAGGTGGGTAGAATTTTTTTTTTTTTTCTTAGAGGTAAAAAGGTCATTTCAAAATTCTTTTGGTATTCTTTTTTCTTATAAACAATATATTCATCTAATAACATATCAAACAAATACATATAATTATCATTAAATTATATTACATGTCTTCGCATTACATTCCCCTTTAATAGAGTAAACCAAATAGGCCACTATTTGCATACCAAATTTTTATACTAAAATGCATAAATTCTTCTTGAATTTTGAAAAAATTGCACATGATTTTCCTCAACTTTAAACATTTAAAATTAGCCTTCCTAACATTTAAATTTTTTTCAAAGTCCTCTACTATTAATTAACTTTGATATGTTATTAATAGAGTTTATCATGTTAGATTAATAAAATACACATGGTACATGATGTAAAAAAAATATTTTTGTTAATTTTTTAACTAAATTTAAGGAAGGACAAAACTATAATTTTTACTTTTAACACGCACGATGATGATCTCATGTTTTAGTTGAACAGAATTATTTTCATTGTTCACTCTTAATACAATTTAAGGGAAAAACTATAATTTTAGTATTCTTTATCAATTAAAATAACTTTTTATGTTAAACAAATAAAAAAATATAAAAACTATCATTAATAAGAATCATGTAAATAAAATTTTATCTTTTAATGTAAGAAAACCATACACCATTGATAACAAAAGAAAAACAGATAAAAATAATACAACAACAACAACAACAACAACAACAACAACAACAACAAGCTTTTATCCCACTAGGTGGGGTTGGCTACATGGATTGCAAGACGTCATTGTGCTCTATCATTTATCAAGCTTTTAGGAATATTATTAATTAACAGATCGCGTTTAATAACTTCCAAAAGTGTTCTCTTAGGCCTTCCTCTACCTCTCTTAATCGAACTCAAAGTTATATATTCCACTCTTCTCACTGGTGCCTCCCTTGGTCTTCTTTGTACATGCCCAAACCATCTCAACCGATTTTCTACCATTTTTTCCTCAATAGGTGCCACCCTCACTTTTTCGCGTATGTGCTCATTTCGAATTTTATCTTTACGTGTATGTCCGCACATCCATCGTAACATTCTTATCTCTGCTACTCCAACTTTATGCTTTTGCTGTCCCATTAGAGCCCAACATTCACTACTATATAACATTGCTGGTCTGATAGCAGTGCGATAAAACTTTCCTTTAAGTTTATTAGGCACATTACGATCGCAAATAATTCCTTTAGTTTTTCTCCAATTAAACCACCCAACTTGAATTCTATGTGAAATATCTCCACTGATTTCGCCATCATTTTGAATAATGGCTCCCAAATATCTAAACTTTTCCACTTGAGCTATAATTTGATCTCCCAATTTCACTTCCAAATTATCGTCGAATAGTTTTTTACCAAATTTACAATATAAATATTCCGTCTTACTTCTACTCAGACGAAAACCTTTCGACTCTAATGTTCTCCTCCATAACTCAAGTTTGCAATTAACCTCTTCTCTTGTATCTGCTATAAGAACTATGTCATCCGCGAAGAGCATACATTTCAGAATTTTGCCTTGAATATGTTCCGTCAAAACATTTAAGATCAAGTTGAACAAATAAGGACTCAGAGATGATCCCTGATGTAGTCCAATCTTTATAGGAAAATCCTTTGTTTGACCACTAGGCGTTCTTATACTAGTTTTTACCCCCTCATACATATCTTGTATGGCGTTACTATAAACAATCTGTACTCCCTTTTTTTCTAACGCTTTCCAAAGCACTTCTCTTGGTATACGGTCATAAGCTTTTTCTAAATCAATAAAAATCATATGTAGATCTTTATCTTTACAACGATATTTTTCCATTAATCCCCTTAGTAAATAAATCGCCTCTGTAGTTGATCTACCTGGCATAAAACCAAACTGATTCTCAGAAATACTTGTCTCCAATCTCAACCTATGCTCAATTACTTTCTCCCACAATTTCATTATGTGGCTCATGAGCTTAATCCCTCTATAGTTAGTACAATTTTGAATATCTCCTTTATTTTTATAAATAGGAATTAATGTACTTCTCCTCCACTCATCAGGCATTTTCTTAGACCGTAAAATCACATTAAATAACTTAGTTAACCATCTCACCCCTTCTTCACCTAAACATTTCCACGCTACATAAGCTTCTAAAAAATAACATAATTTTTATTCAATTATTATTTGCTTGCACAAGATGCTACATAAACTTCAATATGGTCTTTCTTGATCCCACATGGCAAACTCCATTAAAAACATAACAAAGTAATTGATGATTGGGGCCTTTGTAATACAAAATTAAAGGTTAGGAGATTAATTTTAAAATTAAAAAAATTTATGTATTTTAGTTAAATTTTTATGGATGTAGAGGAAAAATCAAGAGGGTAGAGCCAAAATTGAGTAAGACAAAAAAAAATAAAAAAATAAAAAATGATAATAAAATTTCTTTAAGTTATATAAATGATATTTTAGTCTCTGAGAATGTTATAATTTTTTTGAAGCCCCTAAAGACTTTTCTGTCATCAAAAAATTAATATAGATGACTAAATTATCCTTAATTCAAATGGAAATTAACATTCACAAATTTTATTATAAGATTCACAATTTTTTTTATTAAAATCGTAAGAATTCAACAACAATTCATAAGTTCGTATTTAAAATTTTGATACTCTTTAAGTGTTGTAAATATCAATTGTCATTCATAAATTTTGTTCTAATATTCAAAACTTTTTTTAAAAAATTGCAAGAATATAATAGGAATTTGCAAGTAGCATTTGAAATCTTAAACTAAGGGCAATTTAGTTGTCTATATTAATTTTTTAATAATAAAAAGGTTTTTAGAAATATTAAAAGAATTATAATATTTAGAGAGATCAAAATGTCACTCGCATAATTAATTTTGATATGTTATTAATAGAGTTTATCATGTTAGATTAATAAAATACAAATGGTACATGATGTAAAAAAAATATTTTTGTTAATTTTTTAACTAAATTTAAGGAAGGACAAAACTATAATTTTTATTTTTAACACACAAGATGATGATCTCATGCTTTAGTTGAACATAATTATTTTCATTGTTCACTCTTAATACAATTTAAGAGAAAAACTATAATTTTAGTATTCTTTATCAATTAAAATAACTTTTGATGTTAAACAAATAAAAAAAATATAAAAACTATCATTAATAAAAATCATGTAAATAAAAATTTATCTTTTAATATAAGAAAACCATACACCATTGATAACAAAAGAAAAACAGATAAAAATAATACAACAGTAAAATTCTAAAATATAACATAATTTTTATACAATTATTATTTGCTTGCACATAGTTTAGATATTTGAGAGCCATTATTCAAAATGATGGCGAAATCAGTAGAGATATTTCACATAGAATTCAAGTTAGGTGGTTTAATTGGAGAAAAGCTAAAGGATTATTTGCGACCGTAAGGTGCCTAATAAACTTAAAGGAAAGTTTTATCACATTGCTATCAGACCGGCAATGTTATATAGTAGTGAATGCTGGGCTCTAACGGGACAGCAAGAGCATAAAGTTAGAGTAGCAGAGATAAGAATGTTACGATGGATGTGCGGACATACACGTAAAGATAAAATTCGAAATGAGCATGTACGCGAAAAAGTGAGGGTGATACCTATTGAGGAAAAAATGGTAAAAAATCAGTTGAGATGGTTTGGGCATGTACAAAGAAGACCAAGGGAGGCACCAGTGAGAAGAGTAGAACATATAACTTGGAGTTCAATTAAGAGAGGTAAAGGAAGGCTTAAGAGAACACTCTTAAAAGTTATTAAATGCGATCTCTTAATTAATAATATTCCTAAAAGCTTGATAAATGATAGAGCACAATGGCGTCTTGCAATCCATGTAGCCGACCCCACCTAGTGAGATAGAGGCTTGTTGTTGTTGTTGTTGTTTATTTGCTTGCACAAGATGCTACATAAGCTTCAATATGGTCTTTCTTGATCTGACATAGCAAACTCTATTAAAAACATAACAAAGTAATTGATGATTGGGGCCTTTGTAAAACAAAATTAAAGGTTAGAAGATTAATTTTAAAATTAAAATTTTTTATGTATTTTAGTTAAATTTTTATGGATGTAGAGGAAAAATCAAGAGGGTAGAGCCAAAATTGAGTAAGACAAAAAAAATAAAAAAATGATAATAAAATTTTTTTGAATTATATAAATGACATTTTAGTCTCTGAGAATGTTATAATTCTTTTGAAGCCCCTAGAGACTTTTCTGTCATTAAGAAATTAATATAGATGACTAAATTACCCTTAATTCAAATGGCAATTGGACATTCACAAATTTTATTATAAGATTCACAACTTTTTTTATTAAAAGCATAAGAATTCAACAACAATTCGTAAGTTCGTATTTAAAATTTTGATACTCCTTAAGTATTGTAAATATCAATTGTTATTCATAAATTTTGTTCTAATATTCAAAACTTTTCTTTTTAAAATTGCAAGAATATAATAGGAATTCGCAAGCGGCATTTGAAATCTTGAACTAAAAGCAATTTGGTTATCTATATTAATTTTTTAATAATAAAAAAGTTTTTAAAAATATTAAAAGAATTATAATATTTAGAGAGATCAAAATGTCACTCGCATAATTAATTTTGATATGTTATTAATAGAGTTTATCATGTTAGATTAATAAAATACACATGGTACATGATGTAAAAAAATATTTTTGTTAATTTTTTAACTAAATTTAAGGAAGGACAAAACTATAATTTTTACTTTTAATAGGCACGATGATGATCTCATGTTTTAGTTGAACAAAATTATTTTCATTCTTCACTCTTAATACAATTTAAGTGAAAAACTATAATTTTAGTATTCTTTATCAATTAAAATAACTTTTGATGTTAAACAAATAAAAAAATATAAAAACTATCATTAATAAGAATCATGTAAATAAAAATTTATCTTTTAATGCAAGAAAGCCATACACCATTGATAACAAAAGAAAAATTGATAAAAATAATACAAAAGTAAAATTCTAAAAAATAACATAATTTTTATACAATTATTATTTGCTTGCACAAGATGCTACATAAACTTCAATATGGTCTTTCTTGATCCCACATAGCAAACTCCATTAAAAACATAACAAAGTAATTGATGATGGGGCCTTTGTAATACAAAATTAAAGGTTAGGAGATTAATTTTAAAATTAAAAAAATTTATGTATTTTAGTTAAATTTTTATGGATGTAGAGGAAAAATCAAGAGGGTAGAGCCAAAATTGAGTATGACAAAAAAAATAAAAAACAAAAAATGATAATAAAATTTCTTTGAATTATATAAATGATATTTTAGTCTCTGAAAATGTTATTTTTCTTTTGAAACCTCTAGAGACTTTTCTGTCATTAAGAAATTAATACAAATGACTAAATTATCCTTAATTCAAATGGCAATTGGCATTCACAAATTTTGTTATAAAATTCACAATTTTTTTTATTAAAATCGTAAGAATTCAATAACAATTTGTAAGTTTGTATTTATAATTTTAATATTTTTTAAGTGTTGTAAATATCAATTGTAATTCATAAATGTTGTTCTAATATTTAAAACTTTTGTTTTTAAAATTATAATAATATAATAGGAATTCGTAAGTGATATTTAAAATTTTGAACTAAAGACAATTTAATTATCTATAATAATTTTTTAATAATAAAAAATTTTTTAAAAATATTTAAAAAATTATAATATTTTAAGAGATTAAAACGTAATTTGCATAATTCAATCAAATTTTATTATTATTAAAAAAAATTGGTGTGTACGTTAATGTAAAAAAAGGGAGCACATGGCGACGAGCATCACTGTCATCAATCGAATTTATTGTTGCACGGCACCCTCTTTTACTGATAATAATGAATAATGAATTCATTGCGCGTGGGTGATAGTGCTGTCCCACCAGCACTGTGGTAACCGATCACGCTGCCTTTCGGAATCTCAAGTCTTGCTCTCTACTATCAAACCCACGCTTACAGGTTACACCTTCCCCACGCCCCCCCGCTTATCTTTTTCTTTTTTAAGTAAAACTGGATACTTCATTAAAACAACATAAAAATAGATACGATCCAAAAGAAAACTACAAAAAGACTTAGGACTTATTTGATAATATATCTTAAGAATAATTTTTTATTTTTCAGAACAACATACAAAAAAAAATCTATTTGATGATGTATTTTTTTTAAAAAAATAAATATTATTTTGTAGAATGAACAAAGGAAATATCTTTTACATGTTTTGAAATTATTGTTTGAAAACTAAGAGTAGAAACAAAAAACACCTGTTTTTTATTTTTTTTAAAATATGTTCAACAAAACAGCAATTTTGAGAATAATAAAATAAAAATAGTTTCAAATAAACTCCTAACTTCTATAATCATTCTCCATCTTCGAAGAAAAAGGGAGGATGCATTAATACAAAAAGCATTTTTTATTACAATTAAAATGCATTTTTCATGACAGAACAAATTGTGTAGTAGAAAGTCATGTGATAATAAATAATTATTTTTTACCACACGTTCCGGCTCACTTGTGGTGAAAAATAGTGGTAAAAAAAAATTATCTTTTGCCATAGGTCTCATCTCAATTGTGGCAAAAATAATATTTTTTTCCACAGGTACCAGCTGACCTATGGTGAAAAATATGTCATCCAATGCATATCTTTCGCCACAAGTTCCAGCTCACATGTGACAAAAAATAGTATCTATAGCCACAAGTTTGAGCTTACCTGTGGCAAAAGATGCGTTTATAGGTGGTGATGGTTATGGCTATAACCATCACCAAATATTCATCTTCTACCACAATTATTGTTATAACTATGCCCGTAAATACTATATTTTTTTTATATAATCACAAATAACTATATATATCGTTTACTTATAAAACCTGCATTAATACATAAGCAGCAACTCCAGACACCAGTACAAATATATCTAATGCAAATATATGAATTAAAAGTTTACATTTTTAATACAAATATATAGAAAGTTTCTACTCTAATACTGTTAATTCTAGGAAAAACCTAAACTACATATTGTGAATATCTCAACTCTTACTTAAAATATGACTCTAAACTTTGAAAGTGCTGCAAATTAAATAACAATATATGTATGAATAATAACTCAAGTGTACGGCAAACATCATAATTATAAATCATTATTAACAAATTATTATCTGATCAAATAAGTGAGTGATACCTTGAGTGATGATTTCATATATGAAAGTTATCACATAATAACTATATTCTACACTTTTTGGTTGCAAAGTACACTATAAAGAAAATAAAAAATAATTAAATTTATTATATCAATAATATAATCTTCATTCTAATTAGGAATAAATTTTAAATACTTGCTTGCATTAGTACCCACTTGATTTTTTTTTGTCAACCATTCTCGCTAATTTTCAATATGTCGTTAAAGATCTATTTACCAAATATACACAAAAATATATATTATTAATAACATGAAATAGAATCATTCAAAAACTTACAATTCAATCAAAGTCTTTATATCGTCGCTTTTTTTTTTATAGTGAACAAAACTAGCATATAGTATTTTTATATGAGCAAATGACAGGAAACATCCAATGATGACTATAATATATTAATTTATATTAATATCACATCATTAAGGAAATTTTTTTAAGGGATGAAATTAAAATTTAATATCTCTAAATAATTGATAAAAACCAGCAGCTCTTCTTTTGCTTGCACATCATCTTTCCAATATAAAAAGCTCTTTGGTTCACTTTACCGCATGTAGTTAAAAGTGGAAATAAGAACCCATAATTATTATCAACACTGAGTTCAGTGCATATTTTGTGGAGACACCTTTGATAATAAAAAATACGTTAGCAATAAAAAAATATTAAATATTAATTTAAAAATAAAAATGAATACTTACATGATAAAAATGTGAATTATTCCCAAATTTAACCACTCAAAAATGATAAGTTCATTAATGTCTTTTCTGGAAACTCTAAACGTAATATGCTTCCCAATGATCTTTTCGATTATATTTATTTCATCAAAAAATTCATTCATGTCAACCACCACTAAAACCAACCGTTTCAAATCATCTTACACTGGTTGGGGATTATCATTAATGTCTTTTTTGGAGACTCTAAATGTAATATGCTTCCCAATGATTTTTTCAATTATATTTATTTCATCAGAAAATTCATTCATGTCAACCACCACTGAAGCCAATCATTTTAAATTATCTTACACCGGTTGGGTATTAAAGCCTAGAGATTCTTTTGATTGTAGAAATTTCTATAATTAATATATAATGAAAATTATAAATACCTATGATATTAATTAAAAATAAAAAATTATAATATTTTCATACCTCTTCAGTAACATATCGAACTAGCTTTTTCAATAAAATAATGAAATTATACCGAGCTTGTCCTATTGTTTGCACCTCCTCGTTAGGGAATAGGATAGGGGCATTAGCATCCACAATCTCTTCAACTATCACCTTTACTTAGTTATGTTGTATCTGCTGGTGGTAGACTGTAGTTACATGGTTATACACTTTTTCATATGCAACTACTTGTTTGCCATGATCCTTCACATAAAGTATGCATGGTATTCCTTCATTTGATGGGCTAGGATCACACACTAGATTTGTAACGCCATCATATATTTGGTGCTTGTTGTGTCTATAGATTACTAATCATTGATTGTATTTTCATCATCATGATTGACTTGCATTCTGCTATCATCATTTACACTTACTGTATTAGTACAAAATTAGATGGTAAAAGTCTAAAATATTGTTTTATACCCATGCCTTTTGAAACCTCCTAACACGGTCGAGGTGCTCTTTACCATGGTATTGAAAATCGGATCGGACCGGCCGGGTCAACCCAAAAACCGATGAACCGGTCCCCTGTTCGGTCTGGGTTTGCTCTTAACCCGGTGATGGAGTAAACCGGTGTAACCCGGTCAACCCGGGTTCAACCCGGTATAACCCGGATAACCTGGTGGGTTGACTGGGTTAACTGGGTTAATATTTTTTCAGACTTTTACCCCAAAATGACATCATTTTTGATTTTTTTTTCATTTTTAATTTTTCGGAGCTCTGAGTTTGGAAAAAAGATAACAAAAAAAGTAAAATTGAAGTCAAAAAATGAAAAATTAGAGATAGAGCATGCTAAGTCCAAAAATATAGAATTTTATTATTGTTAGACTTTTGAGTGGTTGGATTTGGTTGAATATTTTTATAATTAATGTCTTTTTATTTAAATTGTATTATTTTAATCATGACCGGTTTGCCACCGGTTCAACCCCCGGTTCAACCCCGATTGAACCACTAACCCGTGACCCAGTGCCATGACCGGTTTAATGACTGGTCTGGTTTTACGTACCTTGCTCTTTACTCCCCAAGGTTGTGGTTAATATATTCTTCCTACCAGTAGACACAAAGGTCCCCCCAAAGGATGCTTCTGTAAGAGCATTTTAGAACATGCAAGCAAATAGAAACCAATGTAGTGAAAAAATTTTGATCATATGATTAAGATATTGACCATAAAAATACTTACAATTTTCTTAGCTACTTCTCTAGCCTCCGAGGAAATAAACTCTACCTTTTTATTCATCTGTCCTTTTTTCCATGCTTGAGCATGATTAATAGGAGATGGAGGAGAAACATCTTCAATATTATCAACCCCCGTTGCTTGTCTTTTAGCTTCCCACTTCTCTTGAATCATTATATCATAAATATATGCATACCCTTCCCATGACATAGTGTAGTTTTATAGATTTTTTTTCGATGTTCTTAACCTTTTTTATTTTTTTCCTATTAACAAATAATGAAAATCATTTGTTAAAAATGAATCTTTACTAATATTAAACAAATTATCATATTCTTGTTTCACTTATCAAAAATTTAGGATCATATCCACTGTGATTAAATTTCATCCACGTATCATAATTAATGAATAGATATTTCTCCTAATGTTTTTTCAAGTTGACATTATTGTCACTTACATCATTTTTGTTGCCATTCTTAGAAAACACATTGTCTAAATTCAGACACACATATGACGACAGGCTCTTGGGTGAGTGTTGCCATAAGTGTGTCTAAATTCAGACATATTAATATTGTCTAAATTCAGACATAGTTAAATCATTAAAATAAATTATTTCAAATTTTTTTTATTTTTATATATTTTTATTTATCATTCATATTATTATTGTGTCTGAGTTAAGACATATTTAATATGTTTGGATTCTAACATAATGAGTTAACATTATTAAAATATCTTTAATAAGTTTATGTCTTTTAGATCCATTAAAATGAAATTTATCGATTAATAATTAAATTTTAATCATTAGTATATTTTGTCAATAAAATTTATTTAATATGAATTATTTTAGACACAATTAATATGTCTTAAATGTTACTCAATTAATTGAAAAAAATGAAGACTATAATTAATAATTTAATTTAACTTAATTAATTTTTTAATTTTATTTAATTTCTCATACGGTTTCGTTTATGGTGACAGGTTTGTTAAGGACTATCGCTATAAATGATACATTTTTTAGGTTATTTTCAAAAAGAGGCACTACATCAAATTTTACCACAATTTTCTAAGAAACTGTGGTGAAATTTGTGTGGTTAAAATTTAATTTTGTATTAGTGATGATCAAAGAAAATCAAAATACTATCATTAGTATGTGCATGAACTACTAAGCGATAAGCATGCCTATTCTATTATGTAAAAATAAAATTAAAAAAATATAGACCAATCTTTGTTAACTAAAGAGCTAAGTTGTTGCATCACATCTTAGTAAGGAAGGGAATCACTATATCCTCTTGTAATCAAATTAATATCTTCTGCATAATCACTAAAAAGTTTAACTTTCTTGATGCCATGGAACTAGTAGAACTCTAAAATTCTATTTGGTTACTAAAATGAAATGGAATATAATGGATTAAAAAAATAAGACTAAAATAGACTAAATCACCATCTCTTATGATGAACATGATAAAACTCATTAATATATACTACAAATGTGTGAATATCACATTCTCCAAAAATCTCATGAATCATGATTCTTAACCTCATGAACTAAATTACCCATTCCCTTTATGAATATGTTCACCTATTCCTTTTGAACCTCTTTTTTTTATTTTTATTTTTTTAATCCATTTGATTCCATTCCTTTCTAGTAAGCAAATAGAACCTAATCCTTTTATCATTGCAAAGACCTCAATAATTGTGAGGGGGAAGGATCCAAGCTTTCTCAAGAAACCATATGGCCATATATATGTTGAATCTTCAATAACTCCTCCACATGCAGCATAACCATTTAGCATTACTGAGCTATCAATTTAATAACGCACGAATCCATCTCTAGAACCTTATGAAGCTTTAATTGAGATCCCGAGCAAGTGAAGATCAAAAGCAGCTTTATAAATATAGATTGAGGCAAATAGTAGGGTAATAAACTCCTCTATCTCAAAGAACTATTTACATCTTAGAAGCCATAAGTCCCAAGAAACATAGGTAAACAAAGAGCTCTAGCAGATTTTCTTTTTGTGTTCTTTCCTAATATCCTATTTCATATTCTAACTTATCCAGTCATAGGTGTCTTCTGAAATGAAATCATAGCATCACTCTTGTTTAATGAGGTCAATCCATAAGTCTCTTATCACTTCACAATCTCAAGTAATGTGTAGACTAGTTTCATCATTTAACCATCCAACAGGGTAGGTACTTGATTCTATAATACCTCTCCTAACCCAAAGTATCAGCAAAGTACACCTTGTTCTTTACAAGCAACCATCTAAATGTTTTGATCTTTTCATGCATGTGTAACCGCTTGATCTTTTTGCATAGTCTATGTTCACCACCATTCGTACCTCCTCTCTTTAGGAACACAAGCACTAGTAATCTTGCCAACAATATTGTGTGGAAATGACCATTTTCTGTTTATCCCACTCACTAGCTTCATTAGTGAAATCACTTACTTTGCAAAACATCCTGAATTCCTAATTTTAGAATTTAGTATTAATAGGGGTGAATTAGTAAATTGATATGTGATTAGAATTTTAGATAACAAAATATTTTTTTTAACCCTTTAGGATGTTATATGGATAGATTTGAGCAAAAGAATGACATTGCGAGGCAGAGCTTGTGAGCACAGTGATGAGTTTCCTCACTATGCCACATGCCATGGCTAATGCTAGATGCGTCGTGGCACATGCTGCAATGTCTAATAGATAAGGATGTTGAGGACTCATGGAGAAAGGAAAGAAACAAATGAAAAAGGCATGCAGTAGAGGAAAATAGGAGGGGCTTTGCTAGAGCAAGTGTTCTTGGGAGTAAGGATGATATTTTCGACCTGCTACTTACCAGGTAAATCTCATACTGTGCTTAACCTTTAATTCAGCACTATTTTCTTGTTGTTTAAACTATTGAGAAACTAAATCTAGAAGTTTTAAGGGGTTAATTTTTTATCCTATAGTAATAAAAAGGGTTATTGGAGTTAAACTAGGGCTTTGTGACTAGTTTGAGCTTAAATGATAAAGCTTTAAAGTTAGGCTTAAATTGGTCAAATTAGAGGAGAAAATAGGTGAAATTTTAGAATAACCATGTTAATGCTTGCTAGGAGTGGTAATTAGGTGTAGTATGTGTGAATGGACTTAGATAAGGGAAACGATAGTGTTTAGGTGTTTCATTATTGTATTTGATACTTTTAATCAATGTGGCAATTGACTCCGAATGCCAATTTTGTGCAGATTATTATTGGTAGTGTTTAAATCGAGCTAAAGAAGTGTAAATAAGGATGTGTACCACGAGTAACCTTTCTTAGGAACAAAAGAGTTGAGATAACCATATATTTTATTATTTTTATTAACTATTATGACTGCATAGGAGTAGATATTCAAATGATAATTTGATATTTTGTGGAATTGTATGATACATGTTTTATAATGTGCATGATTTTAGCATCTAAAGGTATTTTGAAATGCTTAATGAGTTGTGAATGATTTTCAAATGAAATGAAATAATATGTGTGTGTGTGTGTGTAGTGTAATAAGTTGTACAGAACTATATTAAGACTGTTGTCATGGGACATTCAAGCAATCTAGCAACTTCCTAATGCACGTAAGGGTACGATTAGAAGTCATTGACACCTCTATTGTAACCCTTCCTTATATCCATCTTGATACAGGGGAAGATTAACTAAATCACTATACTTATCACACTAAACAGTAATCAAATACTTTGTTTGAAAAGCTTGGGCCCAAGACTCATTTGCAAAATCATCAAAATCACAACACATTAGAGAATTTCAATGCAGAAGCAAGTCACATGCATTCATAACACCAATTGCATGCATCAAAGACTATAAAATTAGGTTGGAATATGGGCCATACGCTATAGCGTGCAATACATGCACTGTGATGTATGGCTCTAGATCTCTTTTATGTCATGCATCGTGGTGTGAGACATCTTCACAGTGCACAAGTCTGAATTTGCTGCTGTCATTTGATAGTAAAATGACAAACTTCCAGTGTGTGCCATTTTCACATATGACGTCTGATTAGAGTGATTCAAGCACTCACATGAAACTTATCTCATAACCTAACTAATGAGATAAGTTTGGATATAATCTAATTGTCTAATTAAAATTTAGACACTGAGGTATAAAAAATTACTTTTTACAAAAATTTAACACACCTAAGTGCTTAAATAGATCTTATTACCTTATTAGACCATTCTAACCTTGAACTAAGTCCAAAAAAACCTAATACACTTTATTGACCATATTTCATCATATATATACATGTATATCAAAATCTGACCATTCAACAGCCCATTTTCACATTTCACAATTTGTTACAATTTAGCCCACTTGGCATTTTCTCACCATAAATCCACTACTTTACATATTCATAATATATTCACAACTCAATCTTAGCCCTAATTAATCATTTTATCACATAATTCCACACATGGGCTAAGATTCACAACTATCATCACAATTTCTACAATTTCTCTATTTCACTACTCAAAACATGCATGCAATTCCTATGGCAACTTATATACATAATTTTCATTAAAGATCCAGTTCATTACATAAACTCAAAGGTCTCGTAGTCATGGCACCACTATACCAATCCACACCCTTTTCTCTTGCCCTGATTACCGCTCTATCTTGTAAAAAATGTAACCACGGGGGTGAGATAAAAATCTCAATAACAAAATAACTTACTCCCATTGACTACCACATGCAACTATATGAAAGTATAGTATAATATACCATCAATCATAGCATATAACATATATTTCATTTCAAATCACACAACATATGTCAATTCACTCTTTTTCCACTTATTTTTCACTTTCTACCACTTTTCCACATATACAACATATAGCATGATCACTATCGACTGAACCTCTAAATTACCTCGACGCGAAACTATAGGCTCTCCTTAGACCAATATACACTCTCGTTGGCCCTGAGCTCACCTTTAGTAATATAATCACTTGACTAAAGGTGTTATATCTTATTTCTAGACTATGGTTTCCCCAAATACATACAATAGGATGTCATTGACTCCAATACCATATCACACAGACACTAAGGAGTCCAAATCTCTAATACCGCACATTAATAGGCATCAAAGAGATCATCTCTAACACCGCACCTTGAAAGGCACTAAGGGGATATAATTCTCTAACACTACACCCATTGGGTACTAAGAAGAATATGCCATATGGTCTTATCATCACACTCTACATAGGTGACCTCCCACCCTATGATCATAGTTTCTGAACCAATCATAGGTTCCCCATCACCACTTTACATATTTTGTAATACATAATATATATAAACACATAACATATAAAATCACTTGTTTTAACATTTCTATTTAATTAAAAGCCATTTCATGTAACATTCATAAAATGCCATAAATTATGATTAGTTTAAAACTATTTCATGCATTACATAGCATACTCATACACAGTTATACTAAATAGTCAAACAGAGGAGTTATTTGGTCACGTCAACCCTTCTATCATTAGAAAGGTTACTTGTGAATTTCAGTTACCACTATAACTCATCACAAGCTTCCTTCCTTAACTCACACACATGATATGCCAATCTACACACAATTGGCACAATTTAGTCAGTTAGTCTAAATTGACCAAAAACACTTAACCACTACTTATGGCTACATTTAGCCATCTATTCTTTTCTACTTATTCATTTTAAGTTAGTTACCACCTGATTACCAGTTTATATGACTTTAAATGATCTCATTTTGGCTAAACATGATTTCCACCCTAAAATCTCATTGAATTAGGGCTAAATTGACCCTAGGGTTTAAAACTCTATTGTTCAACTCTAAACTAGTTGTAAAGCTCTAATTTAACTCTTAAAAATCATTTTATAACTATTGGGCAAGAAAAAAACTCCTAAAATTTCATTGATTCAATTTTTCTATAACTCGTATTTAGAGAAATTTGGGTAGAATGAAAGGTAAGGATTATACATAGCTTGCCTAATAAGTTACTGATCAGAAGTGCCTTCCAATCCTCTTAAAGGGCTTGCCCTATCACACCTTAACTTCCCGTCCTCTCCTTTTTGTGTGTTTATGATTTTCCTCTTCTAAAATCATCCCAATTTCACAATATAGGGGATCATTTTTTGGTCCATGCGTCATGGTGCATGCAGCATTAGTCATGACGGGTGGCACAGTGAGAAGATTTCTTACCACGTGCACTTACTTCAACCTAAAACTCAATCCTCTCACCCGTATTTGTTCATTTAACATCCCAATGAGCCAAATCATCACATTATTATTCAAAACCTTAATCACTTCATGATTACTAATTTACCCCTAATTAACTACTAATCAGAGGATTAGGAAATTAGGATGTTACATCTATCATAAGTGTTTGTGAAGGGGGAGACCATAATTCAGAAGTGGGATAGAACACCTTTAACTAGGTGTTTCTACCACTGAAGGTGTGCTTATATCAATATATGATTTATCCATTAGAGCCTATGGTTTCAAGTGGGGAAGCTTTGGAGGATTGGTGGATAGAAGATTATGTTAGTGGTTGTGATTGTGTGAAAGTATTTAGACAGAGAAACTTATGCTTACATTTGATACACACACACACACTATTACTTTGGTTTTATTTACTTATATGTGGTTATTTTTGTTAATGAGCATTTAATGAATTATTTTGGTTATTGAGATTGTTATCTCACCCATAATTATTTACCTTTTTACATGTTTCGATGTTAGGGGTGCCAAAAGGAAAGATACTAGTCGAGACTAAAGGATATCTCTCTCTAGTTACCTATTGTAAGGAATTGATGTAATAAATTTATATTATTTAAGTTGTGTGATTGTATATAAGTTTTCATAGGAAATATATTATTGTGCATGACCTTGTGAATGAGATTGCATGTGTGATTTTTTATCCTGGTCTTATCATGTGTATATATATGTGCTTGAAGTGAAAATGATGTTACGAGTTAAGAATTGAGTACAAGTATATGGATGGAATGAAGTGTGATGAATGTGACATGTTTGGCCAACTGTGTGAAATCATATGAAATATTACTATTATGCCCAAATGTGTGTGAAATGGACAATTTATTGACTAAACTTGTTTATATGTGTAATAATGTGTAGATGAAGGGTCAATCAGGTGTAAATTGTCCTATTGGATGTGGTCAATGTAACATCTTGAGTTTTAAACCTTGAAATTTTTAGTGTTTAGAAGGGTAGTTTGGTTAAATTAAGTGATTTATGAACTACTTAGAACATAAGGTTTTTAGACCTTTGGAACACTAATAAGGTTTTTAAACCTTTAGACAACTAATAAGGTTTTTACACCTTTAGACAACTTAGGACATAAGCTATGATAGTGTACGAGTCAATCAGAATTGAGCGGGAGGCCATTTTTAGGATGTGGCACTTGTTGTGCTAGATGCCACGATGTACTCACCTTACACCACTACACATGGCCAAATTCTAGCATAAATTATACGTGAAACAAGCCTGATTTTAGAGAAGAGAAAGAAAGAAAATGAGAGGAGCGATAGAGGACGAGCTCATGGCTACTAGGGCTTGACATTGGGAGCTATTTGAAAGTATTTGGAGCAAGATTTATCCTTGGGTAGGCTTCCTACATCTCTCCTTCTCTCTTTTATGCAAATTTCTAAAGGTTTGGGGTGATTTAAGGCTTGATTTCTATTTTCCTTGGGTTATAACTGAACCTATTTCCTTAATTAAGGTCTCGGAGAGTTAAATTAAGTTTCTAAATCTAGATTTATAGATTATATATTTTAGAGTTTTTGGGTAGGGTTTGGATGAATCCTAAGTAAAAATTGAGAGTTTGGGAGTAATAGGAGTAATGAAGTAGTGTTATTAAAGTGTTTGGGTGCTAAATGGAATTAATGGAGTGTGTTGGGAGAATTGATAGGGTTAAATTAAGGTTTTGGGTATAATAGGTACTCAAAACATGTTAAAAAGGGGTAAATAGTGTGTGAATTGATCATTAAATATTTAATCTTATAAATTAAATATTGATCAAGCATTATTACACTAATAGACACATGTGGGGCCATTGTTTGACCACAGTAACTCTTTTAGTGACAAAAAGGTTGAGTAACTAGATTGTCTAAACTCTCTATTTATGTGTTTGGATAGTTGTGTGGTAGTTACTAAAGTTAATACTCTTGGTTTGTACTAGTATAGTATTAATATGAAATGGTTATAATTTAGAACTTTATGTGAAATGGAGTACAAAATTATGTTTTGAATAGTGGTTTTGAAGATTAAATCTTATATTCAAGTACAATTACTTGCGAAATTCTATGCGTTAAGTAGAAATTATATGTTATGGTTATGTGTGAAATCATTGAGCATATTTTTGGCGTGATCATTATGAGAGAGTGGGAGTTCACCCTAGTGTGGTATTAGGAACATTATTTAAAAATCCATATGGTACACTGGTACTATGAAGGCCCTAATGCATAGTTCTATATTTGTTTGAAAGTCCTAATACTGTGTGAGATAGATTGGGCATTAACACCCCTAACATTGGTGGACAAGGAAAATTTGTGGTTCATAGTTGGTAAAGGTGCTCTTGGTAGGGGCTACCTCCCACAATTGGTGAGCTTGGGCTAATCCAGTCACATGAATTTAGTTCTATCGAGTTTTTAGCTCACAGATTTAGCTAAGAGATATAAGGAGGATATAAGATAGTTTGTTGATCATGCATATCATTTTAAAGCTATATATTTGTATATGTAACTTTTTATGTGTTTTAAGCACCACTTGACATACTCACTATCTATTCTTGTATATAAATAGTATGATTAGACTATTTGATTACTGAGTCTTTGACTCACCTTGTGATTACATTTTCCAGGTGAAGGCTCTGATAAGGGCAAAAGGAAGGAAGGTGCCGTTAAGCATTAAGGGGACTAGTGTTTATATAGTCTTTTTTCCTTCTTTTAGTTTGTAATGAATTAACTATGCATATGCCAACTTAGGTCGATATGTAATTTTGTTGTCGCTTGCATGAATTCTATTGTAAACTATAAGTATTAACCTATAATGTTGTAATTGTGATGTAATAGTTGTGAGAGATTGAGATATTAGTGAAAGTGTTGATTTTATATTGATTTGTCTGTTTGTATAGCCATATGAATAATTATTGAATTATTGTTACCCCTTTTTAGATTTGTGCTAATTTAGGGTCTAGATGGCCAAATTTTGTATGGAGTGATATTGTGGTGATTTAACTACTTGAGCAGGTTGTTAGTGGTCCATTTGAGTTGGTTCAAGTGGTTTCATAACCATTGGCACTTGGTATGTGAGGTTGGACACCTTGGTTGTTGTTTTGGAAAGAAAAGGTACCATTTCATGTTTAGGTGTTCAACTTTCATTTGGTTTGACATTTGGTTGTGAGACTAGTGCCAATAGCTAGAGGGCTCAAAGAGCTATATGTTGATGCTTGAATCGTTCAAATTAGATATCGGATGGTGAAATGGCACGCTCTGGAGTTTGGCCTAGAGTGCTGTCATGACAGCAGGCATGTGCCATGGCACCATGCATAGAGAGGGATGTAGTCCCTCTGTGCCATCAACCATGATAGGTGAGGCCTGCGTTGTAGTGGATGGTGCCAATTTTAGAATTTTTTAGATTGTTCTAATTGTGTTTTTAAGAGTTGTTTTTGGTTTTTATGCTTTCATTATCTTGTATAATTTTTTTAAAAATATAGTTTGAGCTTAAACAATTTTTCAAAAAGGATTTTCTCAGGATCTCAAGTTTTTAAACTTTTTCATAACCCTTGTGTTATGATAACTACTTATAATTAAAGTTGATTAATCTTGGTTATCATAATAGTGTTTAGTGTCTTGTGTTTTGTGTATTTAGTAATATCAAGGATGACGTTATAGTTAAGGCCTTAGAAGTGGCTAATGACTTATGGTTTCAAGAGGTAATGCTCAAGTGGAATATTTTGACTTAAATTAGCCAAAATGCACTTGGGTGTCTACCTTTTAAATGAGATATCAAATTTAAATGAAATAGTGTCAATGGTTGGATTTTGAAACAAGTTTTGTATAGGCAATTGATTCACCCTAATTGGACATCGAATGTGAAAATAGTGTAAGTTTGAAGTTTACATCAGAATTGCTATTTTGACAGTAGAATCTGATATGTGTGCATGGCACAGAGCGAACACCAGTGCCTTTGTGCTACATGCTACAGCACATATGGCACATGTTATGGTGCATGGCTCATATTTTGCCTAAATTGTGTTGTTTAGAATCAATTTCCTTTGAGGTTTTCATGCACATAGTTTGAGTGCTTCTGTTGTGTACTATTTTCGCACCTAAGTATTTTTGAAATGGTTTTCTTTTACTTTAAGTTAGGATCCCAATCCTTTAAAAAATTTTAAATTAGTTATTAGTTCATGCTATGGTTTGAATAGTAACATCAGAAAGGGCATTATAGATTATTGGTATTAGTTTTTTGAATTTTAAGATCTTGTTTAATTACTTGTTTGTTGCATTCATCCTAACACATGACAACTTATATATCTTTTTCATTACACTACCCTTTCTCTTATGCTTAACTTTTTTTTTCTTTCTATACTTAGGAGGAAAGAAAAATGAGAAGAGGTACTTGAGCTTTGAGAGGCACTTGAGCATCAAGACATTTGGTAGGTGATAAGTCTATACTAGAAGTTTAATTGGATGAGCACCAATAAGAAGATAGAAGAGATAGTTTGCTGGAGGAGTTAAGAGATATGATGATAGATATAAACAGGATGGTACAAGACCATAATACACTGTTAAAGGGTAGAGGATAGGGAGATAGAATGGAAGGTTAGGACAGACTGGTTCCAGAAGAAGCTCACAACAAACCTAAGCCATCTCAGGCTTCAGACAGTAAGTATGCTGTTAGTACTAGTATAGATCCAATTATACACCGAGCCGGGAAGACTTTTATGAGATTGAATCCACCGATATTTGATGGGAGTGTGAAGGAGGGTGACGTTAAATAATGGATCAAGCACCTTGAGACTATATTCAAGGTAGTGATTTGCACGTCAGAGCAAAAGGTGATCTTGGCTACTATACAATTGGATGCAGAAGCTAAGAGATGGTGGGATTTAGTGAGACTGATTGGTGGTATGAGGTTATCATGGGAAGACTTCAAGAAGATGTTCTTCAATTATTATTTCCTAGTCTCCTTTCATATTAAGAAAGAGGAGGAGTTTTACTCATTTAGGCAAGGGGGTCTAGATGTGGAAGAGTTTATTAGAAGGTTCAATGATCTGTATGCCTACTCTATGCATCTGTAGCATCATAATGATACCACGTGGAAGGCGAAAAGGTTGTTAGAGAAGATGCATTCAAAGTATCGACAATAGATTGCTTTGCTAGATGTGACCACCCATGAAGAGATGTGTCACAAGTTAAGAACAAAAGCTAGAAGAGGCAAGGAAGCTGACATTAAAAGAAAGCGAGACATTGTGAGGTAGAGTGTGTGAGCATGGTAAAGAGTTTCCTTATACTGACACGCACCGTGGCTAGTGCTGGATACGCTGTGGTGCCTAGTGTAGAAGTTGCTAGATAAGGATGTGGATGACTCATGGAGAAAGGAAAGAAATAATGGACAAGGGAACACAGGAAAGGAAAAGAAAAGGGGCTTTGCTAGGGAAAGTGTTCTTGGGTGCAAGGATGACATTTCCGACCTATTACTTACTAGATAAGTCTCATACCACCTTAATCTCCAATTTTGCACTATTTTCTCTTAGTTTAAACTATTGAGAAACTGAATCTAGATGTTTTAAGGGGTCAATTTTTTACCTTATAGTAATAAAAAGGCTCTTTGGAGTTAAACTAGGGCTTTATAACTGGTTTGAGCTTAAACAATAAAGCTTTGAAGTTATAGGCTCAAATTAGTTAAATTTAGAGAGAGAAAATAAGTGAAATTTTGGAATAAGTGTGTTAATGTCTATAAGGAGTGGTAATTTGGTGTAGTATGTATGAATGGACTTAGATAAGAAAAATGATAATGTTTAGGTGTTTAATTGTTATAATTGATACTTTAAGTCAATGTGGCAATTGACTTCGATTGCCAATTTTGTGTAAATTTTTATTGGTAGTGTGTGAATTGAGCTAAAAAAGTGCAAATAAGGAAGTGTATCACGGGTAACCTTTCATAGGAATAGAAGGGTTAAGGTAACTATATAATTTATTATGTTTATTAATTATTATAACTATGTAGAAGTAAATATTCAAATGATGATTTGATGTTTTATGAAATTTTATGATAAATGTTTTATAATGTGCACGGTCTTAGCATCTAAAGGTATTTTGAAATGCTTAATGAGTTGTAAATAATTTTTAAATGAAATGGAATAATGTGTGTGTGTGTGTGTGTGTATGAATGTATATATGTATGTATGTATATAGTGTAATAAATGGTAAAGTGGTAATGTATGCTTGTGAAAGTCATGATCATAGGGTGGGGATTCAACTTAGGCATATGTGATATGTGCTTATGGAGATGTGAGTGAACAAATTCATATGGTTGGGCTGGCACTATGGGACATCCAGTGTAGTAAATTATATTAGGCTGACATTATAGGGCACCCGGGTAGTCTGGTAACTCCTTAATACCCACAAGGATGCAGTTAGGAGTCAACAACACCTCTATCACAAGTGTGTGTAAAGGGGGAAATCATAGTCCAAAAGTAGGATAAAATACCTTTGGTCAAGTATTTCTACCTATGAAGGTGTGCTGGGGTCAATATGTAAATGATCTATTAAAACCTATGGTTTCAAGTCGAGAAATTTTAGAGGATTGGTGGATAGAAGATCAAGCTAGTAGCTGTGATTGTGTGAAAGTATTCAAAAACAGAAACTTATGCTTACATTTGATACACACGCACACACATATTGTTACTTTGGTTTCATTTACTTATATGTGGTTATTTATGTTAATGAGCATTCAATAAACTATTTTGGTTACTGAGATTGTTATCTCACTTGTGATTATTTACATTTTTATAGATTCTAAAGTTAATGGTGCCAAAGGGAAAGATATGAGTCAAGATTAGAAGATATTTCTTTGTACTTGCCTATTGTAAGGAGTTGTTGTAATGAATTTATATTATATAAGTTGTGTAATTGTATATAAGTTGCTATAGGAAATATGTTATTGTGCATAACCTTGTGAATGAGATTATGTGTGCATATGTGTTTGAAGTGAAAGTGACATTATGAGCCAAGAATTGATTTCAAGTATATGTGGATAGAATAAAGTGTGATCAATGTGACAAATTTGGCCAATTGTGTGAAATTATGTGAAATATTATAGTTATGCCGAAATATGTGTAAAATGGGTGATTTATTGGCCAAACTTGTTTATATGTGTTATAGTATGTATATAAAGGGTCAACTAAGTGTAAGTTGTCCCATTGGATGTATTCAAGGCCTTAGAAGTGGCCAATGACTTATGGTTTCATAAGGTGATGCTCAAGTGAAAATTTTTGACTTAAATTGGCCAAAATGCACTTAGGTGTCTAACTTTTAAATGAGATATTAAATTTAAACAAAACCATTATCATTAATTAGATTTTGAAACAAGCTTTATGTGGACGATTGATTCACCCCAATTGGGACATTAGATGTGAAAATGGAACACATTCAAAGTTCACATAAGAACTATTATTTTGATAGCAAAATTTGATATGTGCGCCGCGATGCATGTGTCAACATACCATGACACATGGCACAGAGTGAATGCCTGTGCCTCTGTGCCACATGTTGCTATGTATGGCTTATATTTTGCCTAAATTGTATTGCTTGGAATCAATTTCCTTTGAGGTTTTCATACACATAGTTTAAGTGCTATTTCTGTGTTTAGTTTTCCTACCTGAGTATTTTTGAAATGGTTACCATTACTTTAAGTTGGAATCACAACCATTTAAAAATATTTTAAATTGGTTATAAGATTATGTTGTGGTTTGAATGGTAATGTTAAGAAGGGCATTACACTTTGTCATCATAACTGAGGACTTGAATATTCAAAGAGACATGTCAAATTAGAGGCATTCTTATAATAGACCAATTATTAAGCCACAATCTTATTTAGTCTTTAGATACCACCCATAAAACCAATACCACCTATGAACCTTTCCTAGATATTAGTAATACCTCTTCAAATAGCTGAGGCAAATCTCTTGGGATTAACATTCAAGAAATCTCCTTCGTTGCACTTGTACTTGCATCTTAGAACTTAACCTAAATAGATTTCTTATTTGTTAAAAAACTCCAACATAACTTCATCAAGTAAGCCTTATTCTGAGAAGGTCCTTGATACCAAGTTCCCCTCTAGTCTTATCATGTTACACTTCACTAGGAAACAAGATATGATTTCCTTTTATTATCATCTCCTCCCCTAAAGAAAGTTTTTGCTTGTTTTCTCAACTTCGTTTATGATTTTTTTTTGGAGAAGGGTTGTTTGCATATGGTAGCCTAGTATGGCATTTATGGTAGATTTTATGAGAGTGGTTCTGCTTGTTAAACTGAGGCATTTACCCTTATATATGGAAATTCTTCCTTTAATTTTATCCAAAATGGGACTAAAGTGGTAGATATAAAGCTTCTCTTTTACAATAGTGGGATTCTAATATATTTCCCAAGAATTGTAATGATTCATAGTCCTATATAATGGATAAATTCAGTTACCCTGGATAAATGAATAAATTTTGATACACACATTCTAGTTTATGCTTTGTTCACTAGCTAGCCCAATGCTTTACAAAATATAGATAGGAAACCATTCATGGTTTCAACTTGGATTCTAGAAGCTTCACCAAAAAGTATGAGATTGCCAACAAAGAAGAGGTGAAAGATCAAAGGCCCATCTTTAAATAGCTTGAAAAGTTTTCAGTTACTTAGGTCCACTTCATCTAGGATTAACTTTTCCATGTAAAGGGTAAATAGGTAGGGAGATATAAGATCCCTTTGCCTAACCCCTCTAGATGGCTTAAATTCTTTTGTAAGCTCACCATTTCATACCACTATCATCTTAGGGCTTTCAACATAGGTATGGATGAGTTGAAGAAACTTACCTTTAATACCAATCTCCTTCAGATAGCAAATTCCACTCCATTTTGTAATAGGTTTTTCCAAGGCCAACTTTTATAGCAAGAAACTCATTTCTCTTTTTTTTTCCTATACCACATGGAGTGAATCACTTCTTGGGCTATGATGATATTATAGCTAATCTAACTGTTAGCAATGAAATAGTTTTGATGTTACCCAAGAACAATATCTATATTTCTTTTTAGATACTTAGTAATCACTTTGGAGATAACCTTATAACTAACGTTACAAAGGGAGACAGGTTTAAAATCCTTAACAGCTTCAAGTTTATCTTTTTTCAGAATGAGTGTTTATCTTTTCAAAATAAATGTTACATAGGTGTTATTGATCTCATGAATTGATAAAGGATTTTAAAAGAATCCCTGACCAACTCAAAAATTTTAGACTTAAGAATATGCTAATAGTCTTGGTTAAGAAAGCTTGGATCCTATTTGGTCCTTGCATCCGAAAGGCTTCAATATCAAAAGTTTCTTGTTTGATATCTTCTTCGATGACAAGGCTATGAATTTAGGTAAGAAGAGGCTCTAAGATGTAGGGGAATTTATGTTTTGTATTGAACTCCTCTAAGCTCGAGCCTTGAGATTTAAATAGCTCCTTGTAATAATCAAGAACCAAGTCTTTGAGTTTCGCTAAGTTATCAATCGACTCCCTTCTTTGTTCTCTAAAGCATCAATCTTGTTCCTTCTTCTTTTAGTCATTGTAGCATGGAAGAATTTGCTATTTTTTATCTCCCTATGTAAGCTAATTGCATCTAGATTTTTGGTACTATCTCAATTCTTCTTGAGTAATAACTTTACTATACTCCTTCTAAAGTTCATTTTCCACTTGCTAGAGGTACAAATTATTTCTATTTTGTCTATTTTTTTTCTATACCTTCAAGTCAATTTATTAATGTCATTTTCTTCTTAGGGATATTGCCAATTCTCTTGTTATTCCAAGTAGTATCTTCTTTCTCAAAATTCTTCACATTATCCACCCATCAAATAGAGTTCTAAGATCTAAGAATAACATATAAGAAATCTTGTTTAAGGGCTCATAAGACAAAGCATTTAAAGCTTTTAGTTTTTGTTTTGTCTAATTGGCTTGAGGAAGACTTTGCCAGTAATGGTCTATGACCAAAGCCACACTCGAGAAGATGATATACTTTATGATTTGGGAATGTGAAATGATTATTAGAGAAAACCCAATCCAATATTTTTTTTTACAGGTTTTTCTCCTAGGTGTAATAGTCCCACATTGAAGCAATATTAATTAATTAAGATTCCTAGATACAATGCCAAAATTGGCTTATAGTTGTGACATTAGGTAGTGAGCCCCTAGATTTGTCATTTGGAGAGAGGTAGGAGTTAAAATCACCCTCAACAATCTAAGGGCCAACAACATTCTTACTAACAAAGACAAAATCCTTCCATAAATTCCTTCAAAGAAGATAATTTGTTTTTGCATAGACAGCAATGAATTAAAAAAGGTTAGATCCCCTAGTGTTGTAATAGATACATGTAGAAACATAATAAAAGAGGATATATACTTAACATTGACATCTCACTTATTTCAAAAAATCCAAATACCACTAGAGTAACTGGTAGCCTCCACCCTAACCAAATTTGATAAACCCAGAGAATTCAGTTTGCTTTGGCACTATAAACTCTAGTTTCTAATAAAACTATAATCTTGACAACCCTATTTTGAAGGATATCACTCAACCTCGTTGGAAAGGATTTTAAAGTAGCGCCTCTATAATTCTGAATAAGTATGTCCATAAAATAACTAAAAAAGATATCTAGCCATGATTATTAGAGCGACGTGATCAATTCCTCTAGCTCTTTAAAATCCTCAATGTCATTTATCTTGCTATCTCCATACATCATGGAGAAGTGATCTTGTGCATCATCGATTTCATCTTTACTAGTATACTCTGTTAGGGTTGGCTAGGTAGGTAGTTGGTTATTAAAGTGTTTGAAGAGATTTAAGCTTGGCAGAGATGATGGGGTTGTCATAATAGATTGAGACGTAAATCATTGGTTTACCGAGAGGTTATCTTCAACTAATTAGGCTTCATTTCCATTATGATTTCTAGAGGCAATTTTTTCTTGAGAGTAGGAGACAAAATTTTTGGTCTTGTGGTTTGGTTTCTCCAAAGCTTACTAGAGGTTGGCCTAGTTTCTTTTATATACCCATTAGCTTTTCATCTTTTTAGCTTTTCCAACTATCCTTCCTTATTTCCCTTTGTGTTTATGGCTTAGAAAGAGAAGGTGATGACTTTTTAGGGATCTCGGCCACTCCTTGTGTTATCACTACTTGACATGAGGCTTTGATGCACATTTTTTTTGTTAGAGATGAGGTCTTTTCTTTTTTGGACATGTTTTGTTCCATTGATATATTAGGCTTTGCACTTTGGCTTGATGAATTTTTAGCTCTAATTTCTTATGTAGTAACATTGGCATTATCTTTCCTCCTCCATGTCATGTTCATTCCCTTTTTTATGAAACTGTTCTTGTTTTCTACAATCCAATCTTCCTACTCATTTTCAGCTAACATGGTATGCCTCAAGGATGTAAGCACTTAATTTGACTTTCAATTTTCTCCATTAGATGATGTACATCCCTTTTCAACCTTTACAATCATTGGCCTCTATCTAAACGTTTTGTTTGAAAGCATCTAGCCATTATAAAGGTCTTTTGTCAAAATATATCCACCACTTAATGGAAAGTTCACTAAAGTCTAGGTAGCATTGGTTTGGCCATTTAAGCTTAAATCTTTTCTTTCAAGAGAAGTGAGCAATTATCTTTCTTATGTCCAAACTTCCCATAATAGAGATAGATAATGTCAACCCTTTTATACATCATAGTAAAAATTTGCTTTCTTTTTACTCAAGCAAATAATCCTCTGTCCACCTTTTTTTATTATTGACTTCAGCATTGGTGTTCATTGCAATATCTTGAGTTTTCAACTATAAAATTTCAAGTAATTAAGAAGGGCAAATTGGTCAAAATAGGATTTATGAATTAATGATGTCTTTGGAACACTAATAAGGTTTTTGGATATTTAGACATTTTTGGAATTGAGCTAGGATAGTGTACGATTCAACAGGGCTCGAGTGGTTGGCCAAAATGGCATATGGCCTTTGCTAGAATATTTTAGAAATAAATGAAATGTGAGATGTGTCTAATTTTTAGAAGAGGAAAAAGAGGTAAGAGGAGAGAGGCAATGGAAGAGGCTCTTAGTGTAACATTTAGGAAATCTAAACTCAATTAATTAAGTCAATGTAGATAATTAGTAAATTGATGAGATATATGGTAAGAAGGGTCTAATAAGTATATTTGCTTGTGATTTCAGCCCTAAATGTCAGTTTGAAGTGGAATCGAACAATTTAGGCAACGAGAGAAGAGGAAAATTTGAAAGAAAGCCCTTTGTGCCATATGCCATGATGTATAGATGATTTGCTATAGTGCATAGAGGTAAATCTAAGAGGAAAGGTCTCTCTGTGCCACACACAATGATGGGAGGCTACGTGTACTGTAGTGGGAGGTTAAAATTTTGCTTAGACTAGTCTATGTCTGTGTGAGTAAATGGAAAAGAGGAAAGGAAGAGAACAAAAGGCATATACATTAGGACCATTGGGGATATTTAAAAGCTTCCCAACACCTAAGGTAAGTGTAATGTGTTTCCTTCTTCCCTTTACTTCCATTATTATGAGTAGTTGAGTTAAGGTTTGTGTGTTAACGGTGATTTTTGGTCTATATGAGCTATGGGTCTAAACCTATTATTTAAAATGGATATAATAGGAGTTGTTTAGGATATTTAAACCCAACATTAATAGTTTTGTAAATGGTTAGTTAGGGGAGCCACTAATATCCAAATTTGTAATAAATAAGGTTGTTGGGAGTATTTGATGCTCATTAATGGTGGTTTAATGACTCCTTAGTGATATTGTGCGTCAATAGACCTTAGTAAACCTATTAGGTATGATGGGTAGTAAATTTAGGGTGTTGATGGAATGATAATATGGAGTTATTTGTTGAGAAATTTACTCACAAGGGGATATTAACTAGTGATCTTATAAAATGATTGTAGACTATTGTTTTGGCACCATTCGAGCTTGGAAAAAAGCTTTGGAAGTCGGTTATTGTGAGGGGTAAACCTTTGAAATCTCAAAGGTTTAAGGTAACTAGGAAAAAACCTAGTTTATATAGTTGGATATTAATTACTTATTGATTTAAATTGTTATCTTGAGAACATGATTGATATTTGAAATTTGTTATGCAAATTTAGCATGTTTAAAAATTGTGTTGAATGGATGTAAACAATATGCATGTTTTACATGTGTGAATGATGGTGATGGTTGAGAGCATGACTATGTATTTAATGGCATGTGGAGAATAGTAGAAGGAGAGAATTGTATACACTTTACATATTTAAAACAATATGCATTAAATACATACAACTTGTTATATGTGCATAACATGATCATTAGCTGGAGTTCGTCTAGGGAGAGGAGTAGATTAATAAACCCACATAGTATTAGCGACTTACTGTTAGAATTGGAAGCTTATCTTGGCACCGACCGTTGGAATCAAGAGGTAGCCTTTATCTTATAGTTGATTCAGGACTGTCCTACTTGTTCTATGAAGGACTTAAACCTAACTAGTTTCTACTAGTTCATGAGGAGGTTAAATTGGAGTACAACAGCCCATGGTTGTTTGTATTAGGAGAAACAATAGTACACAAGTGAGTGAGTTAACCTTAGTTTGGTAGCTTCTCACAAGTAAAAGGTTAGGTTAGTCCATGATAGACGTAGCCACTTAATAGCCACCGATTTTATGTTAGAGGTAATATGAGGGTATAAGGCTAGCGTTTGATCATGCATTTAGATTCAGCCACATAGTTTTTATTATTATGATCTGGCATGTGTTAGGGGTGCATGGTTAGTTTTTTTGTGACTTCATGATGTGCATTATTGCTAAATATGATGATATGTGTTTTAAGCCTAATCACATAGTTGTTATTGTTCTGAACTATAGCTATAATTATCATACATGTATTATTTATGAAGTTATTTCCATTTGCATCTATTTTTAATTGATATGCAATTATACAAATTAGATAGAACTTAGTTATAGAGTGGTTGTACTCACCCCTCAATCTTTAATATTTTTAGGGCCTAGCTCATTGGACTAAAGTTGGGAAAAATGTGTTGAGGCTTAGGATTGTAGAGTAAATCCTGCTTGTATGCCTCATTATGTTGTTTTATGTGTATTAATGTTGTTAATTTTCCAACTAGGAATCATGTGATAGTTTTGAGCTACTTGCATTATGATTATGCACAACTTGTTATTTATGCCTTAGAATAGTGATTTTTAGTTGTATTTTTTGCCTAAGGATAGTGATTTTTGATTGGGGAGCTTGAGCCATTCCAATCATATGAATTTGGTTTTATTAAATTGTCAGCCCACAGATTCAGTCAAAGAAAACAAGGAAGATATAAGGCAGTGTGTTAATCATGCATATCATTATTATATAGCCATGTGTGTGTATGTAAACTTAACCTATACAGTATATGTTTAAATGCCACTTCACATACTCACTAACTTTCTTACACATGAGTAGTTTGTTTAGATTATTTAGTTACTGAGTCCTCAACTTACCTTATGGTTATATTTTTATACGTGAATACTTCGATAGGGGCAAAGAGAAGGGAGGTGTAACACCTTAATTTCAATATAAGAAAACTACTTGTTAACTAGGGGTAAATTAAAAATTAGTGGATTGATTGTGGTTTTAGATAGGCGATTATTATGTGATAGTGATTATTTAGTATGTTAAAAGGGTTGAATGATATAGTTATCTCACTTTGCCACGCATCGCGGCATGTGCTACATGTATTGTGGCGCACGGCACATAATTTGAATAAGTTAGGTCGTGATCAACTCATGAAATCAAAAGGAGGAGGGAAATGAAACACACTAAAGGGGGGGAGAGAGTCTATGTGTTAGGGCTTCAATAATCTAGAGTTTAGAGGTTTGCTTCAGCGAGTAACTTATTAGGTAAGTATCGTATAGCCTTGTGCTACATTTCTACCCAAATTTCTTTAAGTTTGATTAGTAGAAAAATTGAATCAGGAAGTTTTAAGAAATTGAAATCTAATGAAAATTTTTAAAAAGGACTTTTGAATGTGAACTAAAGCTTTATGATTGTTTGGAGGCTAAGGATATAGGCATAATAAACGTAAGTTATTAGGTTAAGAATGGAGAAAATTAGTAAATAAATGAGTTAGGAGGGTGTTTTAGTCATTTGAGTAGCCTAAGGGTGAATGACTACAGAGAATTGGCTATGTGAGCTTAAAAGGTACAAATTGAACTGTTTTGTATGTTGAGGGATTCAGTTAAGCTAAAGAAATGCCTGTGTTGAATATTGAGAACTAACTGAGAAGCATTGTGTTGTATAGATTGAGCATTTGAAAAGTTGCTCATGAAAATTTTCACCTTAAGGAGTTCAATACGAACAGTAACCCTTGGTAATAAGGGTAAAAGGTAACTGGATGTTTGTATGTGAAATTATTTACAAGTATTTTAAATAGTTATATGCCTTGTGCTTTGTGAACTAACAGAGTAGCAACATTGCGAAAGAATTATGCATGCAGATGTGTGAGTGATGCATGACATTTAAGATAAGAGACACGTACATAAGCATTTCATTTGCATCTACGAGTGTGCCTTAAACTAAGGCAGGGGGTCGTGGCCCTACTTTATATAAGGCTAAGAAGTCCTGAAGGTCTTGAGCTTAAAGCTTGCTCCTCCAAAAAGGACCTAATAGAATGGTCCACAAGTGTACCCTAAACTAGGGTGGGGAGTTGTGGTGCTATTCTGTGTAAGGCTATGAAATCTTGAGAGTCTATGTATTAAGTATGCTCCACTAGTGGGGACTCAGAAGACCACTCATATTGATAATTCCCAGACTGAGATACTAGTTTGGTGGGCCTTATCTTGTGTAAGGTTAGAAGTCTCAAGTCAAACATGGAGCATGCTTGCTAGGGTGAACCAGGAGTGCATGAGCATAGCCATGAATGAGAATGATATTGTATGCATGTATATTTATACTATTTTATTGTAATAATGCTACTTTATCTCTTGTTTCAAATTTTGCTTACTAAATGATATTTAGGTTTATCTAAGTTACTAGGACGTATGTCTTACTCTATTACATTTATATACAGGTGAAGAGAGCACAAGAAGGTCGAGAAAGGAGATGAGAAAAGAGTAGTCTCTATTGGTATTGGTATGACTACCTAGTTATGTAATGAATGTATAAATGTGTTGTCAGAGATTTGAGTTGTTAACTAGGATGCATAAGTATATGTGAATATGAATATGTGATTATGTTGTGAGAACTTGCTTGTATACTTTGAATTGCATCTAGCCAAGTATACCACAATGGTGGACACGCGGGTAGGCTTAAATGCTATTCAAGCAAGTATATATTACTATATAACTTGTTCTACTAGTATTGATTGTAAATATGTTATGAAAATAAATGTATATAGGTGGATCTTAACTAAATGATAAGGCTTGACTCCATTTGTACGAGTCAAGTGTAATTGTGATTCCCAACTATATGGTGAGGCTTAACCCTATATGTAGATGTCAGATGGTTGAAAGTAGAATAAGTACATATATGTATGTGTTTGTACGTTTGTGCCTCATATAAGTTTACAATTGTATAATGTGGCATTGAGAGGCTAAAATGAGTATTTGATGTGTTATATATGATTTGATGTGTTAATCAAGTGTATGTTGTTCTTTTGGATTGGGTTCAAGGCTCAAAGTGGTCTAATAGGACAAGGAATGAGAATTGAACACTTGGGATGCTAGTTTTGAAAGAAAAAGTGACTTTTCATACTTGAGTATCTAATTTTAGATCAAACCATTGGATTGTGTCTAAACTTATTGCATTAGATAGAATATGTTGAAAGTTTTGTATGAGCACTTGAATCACTCCAATCAGACATCGAATATGGAATTGGTGTGTGGTGGAAGTTCACTCTTGCAAATTGTCATTTGACAACAAAATTTTGTCACATGCGCCACAGCGTATTATGTGTCACATCGTGGCTTATGGCATAAAGAAGAGAGCTTGTGGTTCTGTACCACATGCCGCAGCACATGGTTATGCATGCTGCAGCCCATGGCATAATTTTTAGAAAAATAATTTTTTTCTTCAAGTCATAAAATTATGTTTACACTTTCATTAGCCCTCTCATTTAAATATATTTTTTTACAAAGTCAGGATCCCATATTTTGAAAACAATTTGAGGGTTATTACTCTGATATTGTATCATAATTGTGTGTTTGAGATGGTAAAGTCTAGATAAGTTAAGGGACTTTACAAGAGGTTCCATTGAGATTGAAGAGGCTTGAGTTGTATAGTCCTCTCTCTCTCTTTTGTGACTATAACAAATATTACTTGATATTGATGCCAACTTAGGATTATGTGTTATTTTGAGGTCACTTGCATGAAAATTGTTATGTAAATGTGAGTATCTCGACTTAGGCTAATGTAAGTGTGATGTAGTGGTTATGAGAGGTTGAGATACTAGTACAAGTGATGCTTTTATATTGTTTATGTATTGGAATGACCAAGGGAATGTTTAAATGTAATGTGTTGTTACCCCTTGAATTCATTGTGAAGTTGGGGGTTTGTTGGCTGATTTGTGTATGGATTGTTTTTATTATGGCATAATTGGTCTATCATTTTGTGTGTGGCTCATTTAAGATGGTTCAAGTAGTTCCAAGGCTATCACTAGTACAAAATTTAGCTTTTATGGGGACTTTTTGCATCGGTTGGAAGGCAAATGATGTAAAAAGTCCAAGCGATGGCAATTTTGTAATATTAGCCATGACTATTAGACTTTTTACATCAAAGGAACTTTCTACATCGAGTGATATAGCACCCGACGTAGAAAATGCTTTGAATTTTTAAAAAAGTTAAAAAAATATATACTTTTTACATTGGGTGGAAATACCTAATGTAGAAAGTAGACTTTCTACATCAGGCATTCTATCACCTGATGTAAAAACTACTTTAAATTTTTTAAAAAATAAAAACTTTTTACATTGGTTTTAGTGGTAATCGATGTAAAAATATTATCTACATCGGTTACCCTAGCAACCGATGAAGAAAGTCATTTAAAGTTCCAATACTCATCATCTGCCTCACACAGAACACATTTGCATCATCTTCCTCCTTGTCTTTTGCTCTCCTAGCCTCTATATTGTGTTGCCGTCCTCCTCCTCCTCCTCAACCCTTCTCTCTAAATAAGATACCCAAAACCCAAGATTAATTTTCTCCAAATCCTTCTCCTCCTTTCTCCAAAGTTATTTTCACATATTTACAGGATAGTTTTAGCAAATATTCTCTTACAGATTTGTTAACCGTTGGATTAAGCTAAAATTTTTTTAGATAGTTTGGAACATCCAATGCGTCATTTTCAACGGTTGATCATTGATTAGTAGCCAAATGTGAGAGTTATTTTGTTCGCATTACAGCCTCTGGTTTGGGTGCTTCCACCATCCTTCTCCTCCTTCTCTCACCTTCTCTCTCTTGTGTAGCATCTCATTGGTGTCATTCCTTTCAAATTTGTGTTCCTTTAGCTTGAATATTACTCATTCTCAGTTATTTATATGTTGCCATTAAATATGAATTTGATCCTATTTGATATTACTTATTTGATTTTGGTTTGATTTGCTTATTAAAGGATTTGCAAAAGTTAATACCCTATTCTATTTGTGCATCCAAGTTCATGACTGAATTGGTTTCGTTTATATTTTATATATGTTTGCAATAGCCTCAACAAAATAAAATGAGAATAAAAATTATAATCAAACAACTATATAGACAATGCTAAGGTCTTAATTCTTTCCCTTACCCTATTTTTGGTTATTCAATATGTCATGATAGATTTGCATACTAATTTGTGCATTTTTTAGGTTGCTTGTGGTGGAAATGGTGATAGTATTGTTTCTACAACCATGTTTTTGGCTTCTATGGTGATTTTCTTATGAATGATTTTCATACTTTTTTTTGTTGTTGCTTAATACCCTTCTATGATGTTATTTTGGTTTGATGACATAAATACTACATGTTTGATAAATTTTCTTTCCCTTGTTTTTTTAATTAAATGATTTCATGTCTTGATGAGGTGAACAAAAGGATTCATGCTCTGTACCTTAAGTTGGCTTTACATATATTTTTTTGTCTCATAAAATGTTAAGTTAACCTCAACAAAGTGCTACTTAGTTGGTTCATATTTATTTATCTGTCTATTTATTAATATTAATTATTTTTCTTTTTCTTTATGTTCAAGGTATCCACTATAAGAGAAGAGAATGCAAATGCAAGAAAACAAGGCATTCTTGTAGTACTATTAAGCCAGTCTTGCCCTGTTTGAAAGATATCGTATCATTGGAATATCAAAAATAGTTAAATATTCAATATTTATAAATATAAGTTTTTATGTTTGTATATTCAAATTGCTTGAGTAATGGTTATTCTTAGTTGTCTTTGGTAGTTTGCTTTAAATTTTCTAGTCATAGTTAACCACTTTTTTCTTTCCAATGTCTATTTAGTTGTGTTGAGCACCTTTTATATATGATTTTGGCCTTCTAGGCTAAAATAATTGTCTAATATAAACTAAAATTAAATCTACAATGTGATCTTTTCGTTGTATGTCTTATAATGTTTTCAGTAGTTAATAGTAGTTTCATTTCTTCTACAAGGGTATGAAACCCATGGGATAAAAAAGCTAAGGCCTTACCAAATTTTGGGAATGAAGGATATCAACACTTGGTGTGTGTATGTGTATTCAACTTGCTCATATAGGCAAAGAAGGAGTTGCTGTCAAGAGCTTGTTCCCCTTGCTTTTGTACACGTGTATTTTCTAAGGAATTTTAGATTTTTTTTAAAATTTAGCATACAAAAATTCTATTTATATTGTTTAATTCTAATTCTAATTCTTTTGTTATGATTTGAATAAATGAAAGTTAAATATAAATTATTATATATTTGAATAAATTAAATAACTCTTTCTTATTTTATAGCTATTGAATTTTATTTCTATTTATTTTAAAAATATTTTTCTAGATTATAGGGTTTACAACCCAAAAAAAAACTGTATTTTCAAAACAATATTACTATTTCTACATCGGTTCTATCTACAACAGCTGTAGAAAGTCTAGTTTTTACATGGGTTCTTGCTACAACCAATATAGAAGGTGGACTTTTTACATCGATTGTGGCTAGAACCGATGTACAAAGTCCTACAATTCTACAATGGTTGTAGGACTTTCTACATCGGTTCTAGCCACAATCGATGTAAAAAGTCCACTTTCTATATTAGTTGTACAACCAATGTAAAAAGTCTTATACTTTCTATATCTCCTAGAACAATAATGATTCGTGAACTGATGTAAAAAGTGTTTTTTAATTGTTGTAAAAAGTCTTTTTTATAATAGTGTATCAGCATTAGGTTGGTGGATTTGGGCACCCATATTGTGGTTTTGAATTGAAAATAGACCAAATTGTCTTTAGGTGTCTAATTTTTGAATGATAAAAGGTATGAGTGTGGAACCGTGCTGATAGCTAGCGGGCTCAATGAGTTATATGTGGACACTTGAATCGCTAAAATCGAACATCTGATGGTGAAATGGCAAGCTCTAAAATTTAAACCTGGAGTGTTATCATGATAGTAAGGGTGCTTCATAATGCAAGGTGTATGTGCTATGGTGCATTACACAGCAAGAAACTTGATCTCTTTATGCCATCCACTTCAGTGGATAACACCTATGCCACAGCAGATGGAGCATTTTAGGGTTGGTTGAAAATGTCCTTTTTAATAATTGTGTGTGATGTTATTTGGCTTCTATACTTCCCCTACCTTATTTAATTGATTTTAAATTATACTTTGAGCTCAAACGTCTTTCCTGAAAAGGGTTTCTTAGGAGCCTAATCTTTTAACCTAATTTCTAAACCCTTATGTTATGATAACCTTATAAGAAATTTTATTAATCTTGGTTATTATAACGATGTCTTGTGTCTTGTGTTCTGTGTGTTTAGTAATGTCAAGGCAGACATTACATTCATGTCTACTTTCAGTGCGTTCCCTATCATGTTGCTAATGTCCCATGAAATTTCTTCCATATAGCAATGCCTTGGCAAGATGGCTATGTGAACTCAAACAATAAGTTTTTGAAGTTTATTACAAAGAGGATTGAAATTAGGACTCTATTGCTATACGGCTAAGTAATGACCCGCTACAACCCATAGCCATTCGTTCAATAGTTTGTCATAGAGTTGCATGTTATCACTTCTAAAAATGAAATAATTATTAGCAAGATCAACAAGTTCAAAGTCAAAAGTGTTCCATAGTTTTTCCATTTTGTTTGTCAATTCATCTCGATGCATGGGTCTCCCTAAGAGTATGGCAATTAGTGCATCCTTTCAAGGAAGATAGAATCATTCATTGAGCACATCAACCTTTGGCAGATTCTCCATAATGGTAGCTTGTTCTTTTGTGAGTTATAGAGTAAGGGATTCCTCCTCCTTTAGCCATTCCTTGATTAACTCATTAATATTCCTTTTCATGGTTTTCACTTCCTTCCCTATTAGCTTGGCTTTATAAGATAGTTTTTTGGGCTTACTTGATGCTTCTTTTTGGTGTTCCCAAGTTTTATCTGAACTTTCAACCATATTCACCTTTAGCGTTTCAATCCCATTCTTCATAATAGTATCTTCATCTGAACAAATATCACTACATAATAGTATCTTGTTTTGAATGGCCACCATCATCTCCTCCAGAAGAGGGGACAACATTGACATAATTGCTGGTGCTCGTATTATCGCTCTTTCTCTTACTAGGAGTCTCGCTCATTTTCTATAGCAGATTTTTCTCTACACAGATACTTTCAAACTTATAATTATCACACCATTCCTCTCATTCATATGACCTTAATCATATTCCCGTCTCCTTACAGTCTCACTTTCTTTTTATAGTATCCTCCCATATCTTATTTATAAGATAGATAGTATTTTTTTTGTTTATTTATAAGTCTTGTAATTAAATTTTTGTTATAAATTTCTCCTTGTACAATCCATTAATTATTGGTTGGAGAAAATGGCAAAGTTGATAACTTATTAAATTTTTATATATAATTAATCAATTTTAAGGCTTTCTATGATTCGATATGAAGAAGTGACTTATAAATTGGATCAGATGAATGTATTAGGATTAAGATGCATTTTCGCTCCTAAACTATTTTCCGAGGAGCACCAAGAATCTTAAGTTATTTGTCATAACAATTTCACTCCTAAAATAATTAAAATGTAACATATTCCTCCTGACATTAAATACCTCAATATTGACCATTAACAATATTGATTGAGACTTAAATTTGACAGAAAATGCAACCTATCGTGCCGGTAGATTCAAGCTAAGGTGTATTTTTACTCCTGAACTATTATTTAAGGAACACTCAATATCCTAAACTATTTGCATTACAACAATTTTACCGGTAAAGTAATTAAAATATAACATATTTTCAAACATCTTTAAATATATAACTCAGGCTAATTCATTTTCTACCCTTCTTCTTTATTTTTATCAAAATACTATACTTAATTGCATATGTTTGTGAAGAAGAAGCCATGCAGGCTTTAATGCTAAGCTACAAAGAGGTAGAGAGAGACAACCATGTTGGAGTGCATTATTTGGTGGAATCTCTTTCTCTCAAATGGCCATTCCTATGGTCTTTTATTATTGCCTACCTATGCATTTTACTATCAATTAGCCTCACTTACCCATTTCCCTACTGTTAGTTCATAGTTTTTCTTACAATGAAAAGTGTTATCATCCCTTCCTAATTTAAAGCTTATAGTAATTCTGATGAGTCAAACTTATTTTTTATTTAAATTAAATTGATGGAAGAAGGGCATGAAAGGAACTTGAGTGAATTATTTACAAATGTTTAGATATGCTTTGTTTTAATTACTTTAGGAACAAAATTTCTATCATACAAATAGTTTAAGACACTAGATGCTCCCTTGAAAATAGTTCAAGGGAAAAAATACACCTAGCATGCTAGGTGATTTTTTCAGTTAGACTTAAGTCTTAATCAATATTTTTAACAATCAACATTGAGTATTTAATGTTAAGAAAAAATATGCTTTGTTTTAATTAATTTATAAGCAAATTTGTTGCAACAAATAGTTTAAGATAGTAGGAGCTCCATAAAGAATAATTCATTGAAAAAATACACCTTAACCCATATTATTATGACTCCCTTCATCATAATTTATGTACTACTTTTAACAAAATAATGCATACCAATAAAATTCATTGAATACATTTTATAATTTTATTTTGTAAAAAATATAAATATAAATATAATTTTTAAAAATATCCTTAATTTAATATAACATTATTTGAGACATTAAGTAAAGATAGAAAACATAATGAAGGAAAGGTAAAATTGAAACAAGTATAATTAATAAAATCTTATTTTTGTCGATAAATTGCTTTATATTTTAAAATATCAAATCTCTTTAAAAAAATAGTTTATAAAAGGAGTATTATACAATATTCAACTTCTCCAAGCAAGACAGTGACTTTTCCACTCATCATGCTTCCACATATATCCATGAGTCCTCATTCATAACTACTCCCTCCGTCTTTATATATAAAATATTTTTAACTGAATCACGCAAACTAATAACAATTGATTATCTAATTAAAAGCACAACAACATTCTAATTTTGTCCCTAATTATTATAAATAAAATATAAATTTCTTTTTTCAAATTAAATTAATGACAGTATTTATCATTTTCTTTTGCCAATTTAAGAAGGGTATAATGGTCCATTTATTAAAAAAATGCTAACAATCACTTATATTTAGGGATAAAAAAAAGGTTTCAAAAAACTTTTTATATATAGGGACGCAGAGAGTATATAGAGTAGTATTTATTAAAGCCTTATCCGAAAGTAGTAATAATCCTCCATATATATGTATATATGCTTTTAAATTTCAAATTATTAATTGAAGAATATTGTCACATTAATTTTCATGCATGGTGCGTGAAGCTTTCACAATCATATTCCTTTAGTCGGTCGGTCCAACTGGTGAATGTGACTTTGCAACTTGAGTGATTAAAAGAATGTGTCATCCTTATCAAGAATCATATCCCGCTATATATATATATATATATATATATATTTATTTATTTGAAAAGTCAGTTTGGAATGACCTAACTTTTTTCAAGCATTCAAGATTCAGTGAAAAAATAAATAAATATTCAGAAATGACCCAAACTTTGGAGACGACCTTTCCCCTTGCATCTTTTTATATTGAATTAATATATAACTTAAACTTTAAATTATAAATTTAGGAGTAATTTGAATCTTAAATTTTTAAAAGGTACATTTTGAACATAAAACAATTAAAATTGAATTAATTTCACCCACCGTTAAATTTAAATAAACATTTGGGCCTAATGTGTAATTTTTATCAAATGAGGGTAGGCCTCAATTTTTAAAAAACTAACAAAGCATTTGTTTAAATTTAACGAGAGAGACAAAATTATCCCAACTTTAATTATTTTTAAGTTTAAAATGTACATTTTAAAACTTTAAAGTTCAAATCATCTTTAGCCTATAATTCAAGGTTCACATTGTATATTAACTTTTCTTTATATTTTGTTGTTAATTATTATATTGTGTGGAAGTTACGTGACAAATTAAAACAAAATGGATACTCCGCTGTACTCACCATCTTCATCAGTCTATATATCATTCAAAATGGAAACAGACAGGTTAATATAAGGGAGAATAATGTTGAAGTTTAACAAAAAAAAACTAATTATTATAAGATCTATTAATAACTGAATTAAAGCTATTAACAACACATGTTAATAGAACTTATATTATTTAATTCTCTTATGTGGGATCTAGATGTAATTCTCCTTAAATATAAACACTGGAATGTTGAATCTCCAATTATTGAATATATTAATTACTAAAATATAAGTACATAGGGGTATATTTTTCTTCCCTTTTTGAATTTGATTTTTATATCTCGAATTTGATTATAATTACAGCAGACTTAAATAGTTGACGTATCACACAGAGCTTGGGCTTTTGTGGCAAAAGTGAATATGATCAGATATATGTGTGTTTATGTTTATCTTTATATCTTGCCACTGCCATGAAGATGAGTTTATATTCTTCAAACATGAAGATGAATTTCCGGGCCATGATTTTATAAATTATCCCTGTTTATTCATTTTCCTTTCCGCTGTTTAATTTCAAAGGGGAAACGATATATACTTTGCTGAATTATTGTAAACGTGAGTAAAATGTGAGTAAAAATACTATAAATTAATGTCGAGTGCAGCGTGATGGCACGGGATACCTTATCTACTTTATTGAGCACAATAATTATAAATAAATAATCCAATTAATACTAATATCAATTAATTATAAATGATCTAAGATGGAAAAGATATTCATGTTTAATGCATGACCATGCTTCAAATAAGATTGCCTCTAATAAAAGAATACCTGTAAGCAATAAAAAAATATAAAATTAAAAAAGGGAAAATGCAACAATAACTTTATGTGCTTTGATTATTATTTTTTTAGTTTTATTTCGTTATTCTCACACTAATGCAAATACTAATTTTTGTGACAGTTAAAATTCTATTTTATTTTTGTTGTACAATAGGGGGTGCAGTAGAAATAATTGTAGTAACTAATGACTTATTTTCATGACAATTCAAAAAGTAAGATGCTAGGTAATTCAACCAAAATATTATCTGATTAGTTCCTTTAATTTGATCTATCTGTAATGTTAGTCCTTGTAGTTTTAAAAATGAAAATAATAAACCATAAGCATACACCGATAGAGCTAACTTTGTTGAAATGTATTTAACTCTGTTAGTCCCTTACTGACATGTGCTTAATATAATCTCGCTTTTGTTTCCCGCATTCTCTTGAAAGCTTTTTTTCTCATTTGTCTTTTTTTTTTTAAATTATACATGGTCAATTTATTGTCATGTCATAAGCATATTTTACCATGCAAGCAAAGAGATTAGCAGCGTTGCAGTGAAATTGTTTCTGCCCGTGCCATTTTAGGGTCTTTATATACATTTTTTTTAAATTATAAGAATTGACACTATAGATTGATCAAACAAGAAGGACTGAAAACAATGAAATAAAAATCTAACAACTAAAAGCAAAACACAATAAAAATACAAGGATCTATAATCTGTTTCAAAAAATTATTTAAATTCTGATTAATTCTTATTAAAAATTTGAAATTTAATAAAAAAATCAAATACAAATAAAACTTTTCTGGTTTGCCCCATTTTCACAGATTCTATAAAAATTTATATATCATATATAAAAAAAATTTAGGGAAGCAGTTGTAATTGAAGGAAGTGAATAGGACCCATTTGTTTAAGCTCTTTTTTATAAAAGAAGAAAGTACTTTTCTATAAAAGAAATAATCGCTTTTGACAAATTTAAAGGTATTTGTTTAAGATTTTAGAAATAATCAATATCCAAAAAATTAGATATACTGATCATTTGTAGAAACTAATGTGAATAGCTTCTTAAAATAACCCATACACATACACTAAAAGTGAGAGAAAATAGTAAAAAATGGTTATTTTGCTCTAATATTTTTTAAGATCAAAGGTAGCCCTTTTTGCATCTTTCTTTCTTTTCTCGAGCTTAGCATTTTCTCTCTCAGCCATCACTTGCCTTTTCGCTCTCTAGCATTCTTCAATCAGCCCCATCTACTAACTCTATATTCAAGGTTTAATTTCTCTCTTATATTTGCATCTACTGTGTTTTGCTTACATAATTATGCTATATTATAGGTGTTTGCTTTTATCCAAAACAAAATAGTTTTGCCTTTGGCCAATGTTTGTACAGGTATGAGAAGTTTCAATAAAAGCTCTTACGCATTGATATATAAAAATTGGGGGTGTGTGTGTGTGTATAATTTAGTATAATCAGTAAAAAGTGATTTAATTTTTTATTATTGTAACTGAATGCAAAATAATTTCTGATTTTCTTAAAATCTCTAAACAATAAATCACTTTTTTAAACAAAAATTAAGCCATGCATCTAAAAATTACTTTTTTAAAAAAATTTTAAACAAAAGACCAAAAATATAAATTTTGAAACTGATTGATCTTAGAATGGATGACCAAACGAGTTTTTTTTTTCTTTTTCACTTGATAGATTATGCCCAATTAAACAACGGGATGCATTCTTTTAAATAAAAGATGATTTTGTGAGTCGGGCGTTAAGGGGTTCATTAGGGTTACAGTATGTGTTAAATCATGTATTGTGATAATTACAAAACTAAAAGATGAGGTATTTGTTATGTGTGCAAATATAGAGAATTATGGATAATGACAAAACCTCAAGAGCAAGAAGAATCAAGAGAAATTGAAGATATTTAAGATAAGTTATCTAAATTCTCTTAGATTCAATGTAAAAACTTTAAGAGCTTAATCATTTTTCATAATTATTAAAATGAATACATCATATGTCTCATTTATATACATAGAGACTCATCAAAGTGTATTAAAACTTGCAAACAATGTCTTTCTTGAGTGTTGAAATTCATAATAGCTGATTGCAGTGTGAGGTGTAGAATCATGTGTGATTTTACAAGTCACTCATGAGAATCAGCAAGTTAGGCACATTGACTGCTCAATCATGCAAGAGTCAAGAAGTGATTCACACATGATTTATCACTTGTGTTATGTGATGCCTTAAACTTAACTTCTGTATGCAAAATCATGCATGAGAGTCATTGTTGTTCACACAAGTTTTAGTAACTATGCTTCATTACATTGTGTCAACTGCTATTTCAAGCATGAGATTTGATGGTAACCACAAGTGATTTGTCACTTATTGTATAATCACATTTTGCTTTGTTAAGTCTTAAATCATCTCAAGCCAAGTTAAAATTGTTCATTTATATGATCATTGATTCACAAATCCATATCTTTTGGTCATGCAAAATCTTGCTTAAGTCATGTGGGGTTTCATACATGAAAATGCACCCAAACAAGTTTGTGCATTATTGCTTACCATTTCACACGTGAGTGAATATGTGATCCATGCATGATCTGTCATCTCGTATAGACTAAGTTTGAATGTGGCTATTTCATGCATGACAACCTTCTAGCTCCACACGAGTTTTATTCATAAAAATTGGCTTTGGCATTCTGCCAACCATTTCACATGTGAGAGGAAATAAGTTCCACGCCTAATTTGTCATATAGAATTAATGATGGTTTCTAATATGCAAAACCACACGTGAGAGCTGAAGGTTCACTCACGAGTTTTAGCGCACAGAACTAAATACTAATTCATAAGTGCAGACCACATGTGAGAGTTCATAGGGTTCACGTGTGATTTATTACATATACATATCTGGAATAAGCCAAATGCAAATTCACTTGTGATTCTACTAGTCACTCATAAGAAATCGTACCAACAGAGAAAATCACTGTTCCAACAGTCTATCAACTACCAAAACTATATATGTGATTCATTTTGAGCCAAAACGAGAACTAATGATGTTTGAGCAAAAAATTCTTTATTTGAGCATATGAAAAGCTTTCAAATTATGCTTTTACATCTTGCATTCATTCATTATTCTTGAAAAGAATTGTGAAAAGCTCTCATAAGTTTATAAGCTTTCAATTGTAATTTCATTTACTCTTTAAGAGAGTTTTATATAAAAGTTTATTTTATTACCCAGAAATCTTGAAAAGGTATTTTTCAAGTGTTTATAATAACTTGCTGGGTTGTAACAAGGTTTGTTGAGTGATTCAAGACAAGTTAAGTCTTAAGGATTGTATTATGGTGGCAAGCACCTATTGAAGCTTATGCACTTAGTTGAAAATCTCAAGTATGATCTTGAGGATTAGACGTAGGCCAAGTTTGAGACTGAACTAGTATAAATCTTGTGTGTCTCATCTTCTTCTTTCATACTTAACTTCTTCACTCTTTCAAGTTTTTAAAAGTTTTTAAGTGTCACCTAATTTATCCCCTCTTGGGTGCCAGCCTATCCTAACACTTGGTATTAGAGCTTGGACTCTTGATTAAAGGCTTAACAGTCTAAGAGGATCCTATGACTGGTTTTGGTGATAGTGTTCTCCTCAAAGGTGCTGAGATTAATAGGCCTCCAGGATTTAATGGTGAAAACTACACTTTCTGAAAAAGTAAGATAAGATTATTCTTTAAGGCCTCAGACTTTGATTTATGAGAAATTGTGGAGAATGGTCCTTACATTCTATATAAAACCATAGAAGGACAACTTGTAAGAAAAGAAAGGAGTGAATTCACAGAAAAAGAAGAAAAACTTATGTTACTCAAATCCAAGGCTAAATTAATTATTGCAAATGCATTAAGTCAACAAGAGTACTTTTGTGTGAGTAATCTGGATACAGCAAAGGAGATGTAGGATGCTCTAGAGATTGCTCATAAAGGCACAGAAGGAGTTAGGGAGAACAAAATGAGCACATTGACTCAGTAATATACATTGTTCAAGATGAAGCCTAGAGAAAGTATCAAAGATATGCAAGTCAGATGCACACACATGTTGAATGAGCTTGCTGTATTGGGAAATACTTATACTCAAAAGGAGCAAGTCAGAAAAATTATGAGAGGTCTCCCGACTAAATGGAAACTTAAAATTACTACCATTAAAGAGGCAAAAAGTGACTCCATGAGATATGTGGCAACACTATTTGGAAGTCTTGCCAAGTATAAAGCAAGACTATTCATGCTAAAGAAAGATGCTAATAAGAAGAAGAAGTAACTGGCTCTAAAAGTGATAAGATCCTGAGACCAGTGACAATGAAGATTTAAATGAAGAAATGGCCTTGTTTATCAAGAAATTTGGCAAGAAGTTCTCAAAGAAAAAGGAAAAAGAAATATGCTACAAGTGCAAAAAGCCTGGACATATTAAGGCTAACTATCCTCTGAAACAAGAGAGTAAAAGATACAAATATGACAAGAAGAAATTCAAAGCTTATCTCTCTTCAATCTAAGGTGATAGTAATGAGGAGTCCATAGAAGAAGAAGAAGAAGCAAATCTCTATCTGATAGCCAAAACCAATTTTGATCAGGTAAATGATTCAGACTCTGACTCTAAATTTGATTTCACTTTTGAAGAGTTACAAAATTACTTTTGAAGAATTAAATAATGAATTTTGTCTTCTTATGAAAAATCTTTCTCTAGTTAAGAAGAAACTTGCAATTTTTGAAAAAAAAAAAGATATGTCCCTTAAAATTGAGCATGATGCTTTGAAAAAGAGTATTTTAGTTCTAAAAAAGGAAACTCAATGTGTTGATTGTTGTCTTCATATTTCAGAAAATGAAGAGTTGAAAAATACTCTTGCAAAATTTATTAAGGGGAGAGATAACTTAAACAAAATTTTGAGCTAACAAAGATGTGACTGGCATAGGCTATGAACCTAATAAGAAACAAAAGTATCACAAGAACTCCTTTGTTCTTGCCACTATGACTAACTCACCTAAATTCACTTGTTCCTACTGCAATAACAAAAGGCACATTATTAAGTCATGTATCTATAGAAAGTAAAGGTTGAGTGAAAATATGAAGTAGGTTCCAAAGGAGTCCACTAACCCACCAGGACCTAAATAGATTTAGGTACCTGAGAAAACATGATATTTGTACAGGTATCAATGAGAGTCACAAATGAAAAAATGGTATCTAGATAATGGCTACTCTAAGCACATGATTAGTGACAGCTCTATGTTCCTATATATGGTAGAACCTAAAGATGGTGGAACTGTTAACTTTGGAAATAATGAAAATGAAAGAATTCTTGGTATAAGTAAGGTTGGTAAGAATTCATCCAACTCTCTATGTATTGATAATGTTTACTTAGTTGATGGTTTAGGACATAGCTTCTTGAACATAAGTCAATTATGTGACAAGGGTTATGACGTTATATTTAATGTCATGCATTGCATTATGAGAAATGAACAAACAAGAAAAACCATCCAAGAAGGGAAGAGACTTTAGAATGTGTACTCAATCAATCTCTATAATGATGACTCACTGAACACAAAATGCCCTATCTCTATAAATGATGAGAGCTGACTGTGGCACAAGAGATTGGCTCATGTTAACATGAAGCAATTAGACAAGCTTGTAAAAAAGAAACTTGTCAGTAAGCTGCCAAAGATAAAATTTGAAGCTAATAGGCTATGTGATGCTTATATGGAGGGTAGTCAAGACTAGATTTCAAAGAAAAAATGTAGTATTTACATCAAGGCCTCTCAAGCTGCTTCATATAGATCTAATTGGTCCTTCAAGAGTAAAAAGCTTAGGGGTTAATCTCTACACTTTTGTTATAGTTGATGATTATTCTAGGTTCACATGGACAATCTTCATGTCTCACCAAGACCTAACGTTTGATTATTTTGTCACATTTGTAGCCAAACTATAAAATAAAGAGTTTGAAAATTGTGAAAATAAGAAGTGATCATGGTGGAGAATTTGACAATTTCAACTTCATTGAGTTTTGCAAAGAACAGGAAATTAGTCTTGAATTCTCAGCTCCTAAAACACCTCAACAAAATGGAGTTGTGGAGAGAAAGAATAGAACCTTGGAGGAATGGCAAGGACCATGTTGAATAAGAAGAAACTCCCTAATTATTTCTGGGTGGATTCTATAAGCACAACATGTTACATTATAGACAGAGCACACAATTGACCCATTCTAAATAAAACTTCATATGAGCTCTATAAGAGAAGAAAGCCTAACATCTCTCATCTGCATGTATTTGGCTGAAACTGTTACTTAACAATGGTAAGGATAATCTAAACAAATTTAATTTTAAAAGTGATGAAATTATATCTCTTGATTATTTCAATAGAAGTAAAGCGTTTATGATCTTTAACAAAAAAAACCTTATCAGTTAAAGAGTCAATTCATGTTAAATTTGATGAATCCTTATCATATAAGAACAAGGAAGAAGACACTGTAAATCTTCCTCTCGATAATCTCTCACTGAAAAAAAGGAGGAAAATCAAACCAATAATGATAACATGACTAATGATCAAAATGGACAAACAAATAATTTTTTAAAAGGTTGGAGATATAGTAAGTCACATCCTATTAATCAAATCATTGAAGAAGTTGGTGACAAAGTTAGAGAAGAGGTTTACTTAGAGAAGTTTGCTGTTTTAGTACATTTCTTTCTAATATTGAACCTTCTGACATTAAAGAAGCCTTATCTGATGAATATTGGCTCATGGTAATGTAAGAAGAGTTAAACCAGTTTGAGAGAAATCAAGTTTGGGACTTAATACCTAGACTAAGTGATCATCCTATGATTATAATGAAATAAGTCTTTAGAAACAAACTTGATGAAATTGGTGTTGTGATAAGAAATAAGGCCAGGCTAGTAGCTAAAGTTATAATCAAGAAGAAGGTATTGATTATGATGAAACATTTGCTCCTGTTGCTAGACTTGAGGCTATTAGACTTTTACTTGCTTTTGCTTGTATTAAAGATTTTAAACTTTATCAAGTAGATGTGAAAAGTTCTTTCTTGAATGGACTAATCAATGAAGAAGTTTATGTAGAAAAACTTTGAGGATTTGAGGATCCATCAATGCAAAATCATATCTCTAAATTGAAGAAAGTATTGTAAGGACTGAAGCAAGCGCCAAGAGCTTGGTATGATAGGCTAAGTACTTTTCTATTAAATAAAAACTTTAAAATAGGAATGGTGGATAAAACTCTATTCTATCAAACAGAAGGTAGTGATATCCTTATCGTTCAAATTTATATTGATGATATTATTTTTTAAGCTACTAATAAGGTTCTATGTGAGAAATTTGCTAAGATTATGCAAGGTGAATTCAATATGTCTATGATGGGAAAGCTGAACTTCTTTCTTGGATTGCAAATCAAGCAAATGAAGGATGGAATCTTCATAAGCCAAATTAACTATTAAAGAAGTTTGGATTTGAAAATTCAAATCCAAACAACATGCCAATGAATGCATCAATCAAGATGGATAAGGATGAAAAAAGGAAGAAGAAAGATCAATCAAAATTTAGGTAAATGATTGGATTATTGCTCTACTTAACTTTCAGTAGACTTGATATCATGTTCAATGTCTATATGTGTGAAAGATTTCAAGCTGATCCAAGAGAATATCATTTAAAAGCTGTGAAAAAAATCTTCAAGTATTTGAATTGAACTCTATAGCTAGGACTTTAGTTTCCTAAAGGAGGAAAGCCTAAATTGATCACCTATTTAGATGTTGATCATGGAGGATACAAGACAGATAGGAAGAGCACAAGTGAAACTTGTCAGTTCTTCAGTGGCTTATTGATATCATGGTTCAACAAGAAACATAATAGTGTGTCCTTATTATCTTGTGAAGTTGAATACTTAGCGTCTAGAAGCAGTTGTGCACAAATTATGTGATTAAAACAGCAATTAAAAGATTTGGGAGTTCATCTCAAGGAAATTCCAATCAAATGTGATAACACCAGCACTATTAACTTAGGCAAGAAGCCTATCCAACACTCAAGAACCAAGCACATTGATATAAGGCATCATTTCTTAAGAGATCATGTGCAAAAGAAGGATATCATACTAGAATTTGTGCCAACTACCAGGCAATTAGCAGATATTTTCACCAAACCTTTGATTAAAGTGCAATTCACATTCATTAGAAGGAAATTGAGAATGGTAAATCCCAATGAGTTATAAGACTCCTAAACTTAATTGTATTACATTTTGAATCTTTTATTAACTTTAGCTTCAGAGTTATTTTAAGTTGTTTTTACATGGCTTAATTTGTGAATCTTGACTTCTCTAGAATGGATCAAGTTGAATCTTAAAGAAAGAGATAGGAAGATCAAGTATAATTTAATTAAGATAATAGTTATTATTGTTTTAAGACAATTCTTGCAAATTCACATGCCATATCTTGTGTGAACATGCTTCATTCTATTATATTTTCTATGTGGTTACATTTTCACACGTGAGACATGCTTGGTCACTTGTGTGAAATAACACTCAAGATGCCATCCTTACTTAATTGTGCTAAATCACATGTGAAGAAGATAGTTTTGCTTGTGTGAAATAGCACACAAGTGTTTTATCCTTCCTGAGTGGTGCTAAATTATGTGTGAAGAAGGAAGTCTCACTTGTATGAAATGGCCTCCCGAGAGAATTATGTTTGAACTTGGTCATTTCTCACGTAAAAACCACTTGTGACCATATATGATTTTGCTTGTACTAAATTTGCAAAATATAAATGTTAACTATTTGGCTAAATCACCTGTGAAACTATCATGTCACAAGTGAGAAATAACACTTAGTCTGAAATACATGCTAAATCACACGTGATACACCTTGTTCCTCACGTGTGATACACCTTACTCCTCATGTGTGATCCTGCATTAGCTATATATATTTCACTTGTCAACTCTTCATTTTCATGCGTGAGCCAACATTCATTTTTTTAGCCATTACACTTTCTCTCATTCTTAACTGCTTTCCTGATCTTCTTTAGCTGTTTTGGCATTTGAATTTCTTTACCCAATTCTTCTAAAGTCCTTTGGGTTCCTTACTTCACTCAAATTTCATCTCATTCTTCAACCTAACTCTCAAAATTCTCTATGATGGCAAGAACTAAGGATACTGGAAAGAGAGCCAATGAGGAGGTAACAAGGAAGAGGAAATTCACAGAGGCTCTGATTGGTAAAAGAGGTAAATCACCTTCTCAATCATCCAAGAGGATCATAACACCAAGAAAATTCAAGGAGCCTACTTTAACATATAAGCCTATTTTGATTGATCAATAAGATGAAGCTTTGATCAAGCTTGGTCGGCAACTGTTCAAGATGGCAGTAATGTGTAACATCCTTATTTTTAAATCAAGATTTATTAGATTCAAATAGACCAAATAAGTATATTAGTGAGGTGTATGACTAAAGGGCCTTAACTTGGTGTAATTATTATGAATTTAGCCCTAGAAGTAGGTCTGAATCAATGGCTAGCCACCCAAGTAAGGAAAGAGGAAGAAAAAGCAAAGCATTGCTCTCTGTGCCACATGCCGCGGCGCATGGTTAGTCTATCGTGATGCACAAAGGCATTTTTTTTGAATCCAACGGGCTCCTCTACATCATGCGCCATGGTAGAGGGCAACGTGTGCTGCGGTGCACGGCTAAAATTTTAATATATCAGCTTCATATCTACATGAAATAAATACAGAAGAGGAAGAGAAAAATGAAGAGAATGAAGGAGCAATGCTAGGGCTTGGGAGAACTGATTATTGGGAATATTTTGAAGCTTTTAAAAACCAAAGGTCAGCTTCCTTACTTAAATTTTCCTCTCTTCTTTTATTTTCTTGATGGTAGAGATTAAGGTTTGATTGTTAATGGTGATTTTTGATCCATTAAAGCTATAGGTCTGAACCCATTGACTTAAATAGAGTTCATGGGATTAGATTAAGCTAAGTAAACTTAATATTAATGGTTTTATGATGATTGGTCGCTGGAGGATATTAAATGTCCAAAATTCTCATAAATTTAGTGGTTGGGGATAATGTGACTTCTTTAATGACTATTTAAGAGCTCAATGTTATTAATGACAGTTAAAGGAAGCTAAGAAGCTTTATGGGTACTTTTATAATGAGTCAAGAATAAATCCTTCCTTGAGCATTAAGAAATGATATGTTAGTAAAAAAATAGCTCAAAATGGATATTGATATTTTGTATGGTAAATACTTGTAGAGTAAGTACCATTGGCACCATTCAAGCTTTTTGAAAGCCTTGGGAGTGAATAATTGAGGGGTGAAACCTTTGATCTCTCAAAGGTCTAAGGTAACTAAGGGAATTCTATTTTTTACTTTTGTGTGCTTATTAGTTTATGGATTTATCATTTATCATTGAAATGTGTAAATTAAAAAAAAAAAGATATCCAAGCGTGGCTTGATTGTTAGAAAATTCACTAGATCAAATTTATGAATTTTATGCCTTGTAATGAAAAATTTCTTTGAAGTAATTATCAATGGATTTTCGCATTATATTTAGTCAGAGTTCAATGACTTTGTGATTTGAGAAGTAACATGAATCTTTATTAATGAGAAGTTCAATTATGTTTAAATAGTAGAGTTCAATGATTTTGAAAGTGTTAGGTATAATGATTATGAAGTTAGAGTTCAATGACTTATTTGGTTTAAAGTTCCATGAAAACATGTTTAAGAAGTTTCATGGTTTATGTAATGATGAAATTTAATGAAAATGGTTAATGTGAAGTTATATGAATTGTATATGTGTGAATTATGGAAAGAATGTGCATTGCATGATCTTGAGAGATGGCAATTCGCCTAAGAAGAGGAGTAGATGATAAAATCCATGTGGTAAGGCCCCATCCATGCAATGGTTTTCCTAGATTGATTATATTCATATTATTCCACTTGTTCAATGAGGGACTATCCCACTGGTTCAATGAGGGACTCGAACCTAGCAAGTTATCCACGGATTCAATGAGGAAGCTAATATAAGGTATATGATACCCCATAGTATGAGAAATAGGGGAAACCGTGTTCCATAAGTGAGTCGAGTGTGTCTTAGCTAGGTAATCCCCTCATAAGTGTTTAGGGTAGGGAAGTTAAGGAATATACACTATCCTATTGAGTTATAGCCTACAGTTTCATATCAGAGGAATAAGGAGGATATAAGGGAGGTGTGATCTTGCATATAGTGAGTAAGGACACCTGTTGTCTATACTGTGTCCCTAATGATGATATCATGAGTTGAGTCTTAATTTCTTCCAATATATTTATCAATAATTTGTGTGACCAACTCTCTTTATATGGAAAGTGCTAAAGAGCATCGTTTCTCAAGTAAATGCTATTATATGAGTGGAGTTGTTAATATCTGTTTTTAAATGTTTTACATGGGTTAAAGTATTGACATTAACTGCCACTTGCATTTAAACTAATTGACATACATTAGTATGGGTTAGTCGGACCTTAGTTACTGAGTAGTTATACTCACCTCGTTATCCTTAATATTACAGGAAATAGCTCAAGAGGTGTAGATAGAAGAAAACACCCAAAGACTTAAGATCACAATCCTTTTGTAGTAGGCCTCCACATTTTAAATAAACTTATGTGTATGACAATTTCAATTGCCAATTAGGAATTCTCATTTGTTCTTTACTTGCATTATGTGAATTGTAAATTGTAAGTGTATTTTGAGCCCTAAGGAGTGAATTGATGAGTATGTATTATTTGCAATAGGGCCAAAATACTAATGCAAGTAAGAGTAGACTCAATTATGTGATGATTTGGGAGAACCTGATGAAAATTTTAGTAAACTTCCCCTTTCTATGTATTTGAGATTAAGAGGTTGAGTAGTGAAGATTTTATCTGGGAATATTTTATATGATATGGTGCATTGCACGAGTTTGTCTTAATGAATTGTATATGGTTAAATTAGTGTTAGTGGCTATTGACCCTTGGTATTTAGTTTGGACACTTGAAATTGTGAAAATTGTTGTAAAAGTACAAGTTTTGAAAAGGGTGTCTAGATTTTTTAAAAAAAAAATTTAAGTCTGAGACCAATGCCACTAGTTAGGACTCAGAAAAAGCTTTTTATAGACACCTAGTTCGCATCATTCAGACATCAGATGGAGTTTTGGGGTGCATTGGAAGTTGGCTCTAATGCTGTCAAATTGATAGCAGAATTCACTATCAAAATTCATGCAATTACGCCGTAACGTATAGTACCACGAGCCATGGCGCATGTCACAGAGGCGAACATGCCATGGTGCATGCCTCAAAATTTTCCAGAAATTCCCTTGTTTCAAATTCCTAAATAAATGCACTCACTTATACAATGATCCCATGCTTCCACATATTTGTGAATGCTAATTTGTCTAATTACAAGATTTGAAAATGAATTTAGTTTTGTAAACTTAGGATTTGGTTTTAATTATGGAATTAGAAGGAGAAGGATATTACACAACGTGCCTCCAAGTTATATTTTAGAGGCAAGTATCCATGAAGGAAAGCTTCTAAGCTTTAAGAATCAGACAAGACTCAATTAGTTCTTCTACTCTGCTATGGTGGTCACCAATCATTACACTAAATATGACTCTTTTATCAAAGCTCACAACTTTGATATAGACAAATATTTAAGTGACTATAGAAGATTGTTGGAACTTAATCTTAGTTACTCAACAGATATGATGAAGGCTTTCTACTCTAGTTTTGGATGGGATAAATAAAAGAAGACTTACAAGGCCAATGTTTGAAGATATCTCATGTACTTCATTGCCAAATATTTAGGACACATACTTTATCTTGAAGCAAGGGGTCTGGAGCTTTAAGAATTTGATTGTGCAAATTAGAAAAATGCTCATAAACTTTATTCAAATGAAGAAAAATTCAAGGCTATCATGATGATTAAAGAAGTGCTAGATGAAGCTTGAAAGCCTCGATTTATCTTCAGACCGACATCATTTCCATTCAAGTACTAGATGTTTGCATATGTTGTGGCAAGATTCTTGGTCAACAAGAGGACTGCTTTCAACACATGCACTGAGTTTGAGACTGAGCTTTTGACAAGGCTAATAAAGAAGTAGAAGATCCATATGTGTCACTACATATTGATCAAGATTCTATTTTCCTCAAAGTTTGATATTAAGAGGAAGAAGGAATAGAAGAAGAACAGAAATCTCTACTTTCCTACTACTATTTCTACAATTCTGAAGAGATTCCATGTCAAGTATGCTGAAGGAGTTGTGCTAGAACTAGAAGAATCAATAATGCCTTAGACAAAATGAAGTTTAAGCTGGAAAGGAACAATTTTGTTCCAGAAGAAGAAGAAGAGCTCGTTGACCCTGTTGTAGTAAGGAAGAAAAGAAAATTTCCAAAGAAAGTTGCTGTTAGGACTTTTAAAGTTGCTGGAGCTTCTTCTTCTCAACCTTTTCCTCAAATGCCCACTTTACCTGATATGTCTAATGCCTTCCTTTACAAAATTCTCAATAGCATTGAAGGCAAACTTGATCAAGCTGTGGTGTATCTCAAGAATGTCATCAAAGGGCTTAGTGACATGATGTTGCATCTGAATGACAAACTGGATAGAATCATCGATCGCCTTGGTATTTCTGATGCTCAAGGAGGGACTATCAAACAAGAAGATGAGGCTGGTCCTTTAAGGTTCGGAGAAGGTTTAGTTCATACTGTTGATTCATCCTTAACCTCAACAACCTATTTTGACCAACCCCACTTACCTTTCTACATACCTTTCCTTATTGACCCTTCCTCTCAAGAATAATAAAACCTTCTATTTCAAAATGAACAAGAGCCATCTATCCACATTCACCCAAAAATCCATCCTCAAGATTTAACTCAACACATTAATTCCTAGCCTGAATCTTAAAGCTAGAAAGATACCTTAAAGCCTATCCATCCCTTTTATTGGCATGCCACTCCCTCATATTTTCTCTCTACCAAAGTCTTCTGACACAGCCAAAACTATTGAAACACCATCCTTTGAAGAGCTCGATAAAGGTATTGGTGATATGAGTATTACCAAACTTATTGGTAAACTCACTCAAAATATTAGAGAGCTTGCCACACCCTTATCTATGCCCATGCTTATAACTTCACCTACTATCTCCTCTGTTTAATCAGTAACCAAGACCTTTCAAAGGAAGAAACCTATCCCCAAACACAAACAAACCAAATCTTCCTTTTGCTAACCAATTGAGGAACTAATTATTGAAGAACATAAGGACAAAAGACCTAAAGATTAGCCTTAGAAAAGTCAAGCTTCTCTAACATCTAAAGGACAAGTTAAAGGTGTTGATCTAGAATTGCCTCAAACTTCTCCTCGACTTATTGATGGCTCAACTAATGCCTTAGGTCCTAATTCTCCTATAGATCCAGATGATTCTTCCACCTGGGCAATGGTTCTATTAACTCCTGCCTTCAATCCAAATTCTCTGTGTGATAGAGAAATTTTAGAAGCCCATCTTAGATATCGTGTTTCCTCTCTCTTAAGAAGGACAGCATCTTTTTAATGATGCCAAAGGTAGAGAAGATATAATAAAGAGATAGGCTAGATTTAAGGGGAAGATGTAGGAATTAGCCTTACTTTTTGTATAGCTCTTTTTCATTGATAATCTACTATGATATGACTTGTGATATATTTGTTATCAATTAAATATTTTATGTTTTTCATTCATGTGTTTAATTTCTTAATTGCAAATTTAACTATTCTGCACTCTTAATTTAAACAAAACTAAGAACCTTGACCTTAAGGTTTTGTCATCATAAAAAAAGGGGAGATTATTGGATCATGTGTTTTGATGATTACAAAACCAAAAGAAGAGGTATTTGTTATGTATGTACATATAAAGAATCATAAATGAAGACAAAACCTCAAAAGCATGAAGAATCAAGAGTAGATGAAGATGCTTAGGATAAGTTATTTTAAATTCTCTTAAATTCAATGTGAAAACTTTGAGAGCTTAATCACTTTTCATAATCATTAAAATGAATGTATCATATGTCTCATTTATATGCATTAAAACTCATCCAAATGTATTAAAGCTTGCAAACAAAGTCTTTCTTGCGTGTTGAAATTCATAATAGCTGATTATAGTGTGAGATGCAGAATCATGTGTGATTCTATAGATCACTCATGAGAATCTACAGGTTAGGCACACTGATTGCTGAATCATGCAAGAATCAGGAAGTGATTCACACATGATTTGTCACTTATTGCACAATCACATTTTGCTTTGTTGAGTGTTAAGTCATCCCAAGCCAAGTTAAAGTTGTTTATTTGTATGATCTATGATTCATAAATCTATATCTCTTGATCATGTAAAATCTTGCTTGAGTCATATACAGTTCCACGTGTGAAAATGAACCTAGACTAGCCTGTGTATTATTACCTACAATTTCATACATGAGTGAATAAGAGATCAACGCGTGATTTGTCATCCCGTATAGACTAAGTCTGCATGTGGTTATTTCATGCATGATAGCCTTTTGTCTCCACGTGAGTTTTGTTTACAAGAATTAACTTTGGCATTCTGCCAGCCCTTTTGCACATTAGAGAAAAGAGGTTCCACGCGTGATTTTTCACATAAAAATGAATGCATATTTGCAAATGCAAAACCACGAGTACGAGCAAAAAGGTGGGACCACACGTGAGTTTTAGCACACAAAATTGAATGCTTATTCATAAGTGCAAAACCACACGTGAGAGTTGTAACATCTCAATTTAAATTTTAATAGTTAATTTGGGTTAATAGAAATTTTAAAAAATATTTAGAGGTAAGTAAATTAGTAGAAAATGATTATTAAATCTAACTTAGGATATCATTCTAAATTAAAATAAAAAAATTAAAAAATATTATTAAATTATTATTATTATAATAAAAAAAGGGAAAAGGTAAAAAAAAGAAGAAGAAGAAGAAGAAGAGAAGGAATGGATGCTTTCGGCATTTCCGCGTGCCATCATTACATATATATATATATATATATAATAAAAAAGAAAGAAAGAAAGAAGAGAGAGGAAAGAAGAAATAATAAAAAAATGTGGGACCCACTGAATTTTTATAAAAACTCACCTGTTTCCTTCGTTTCTTCATTCTTCCCTGTGCGCGAGCTGAGGCTAAGAGAGCGTCTAGTTTCGCCGGTGTGGGAGATCTGAGTTTTTAAGGTAAAGTTTTTAATAGGATATTTAGGGTGTGATTTTAAGTTTTTCAAGACTAAGTAAGTGTTCTAAAAAAATTTTCTTAGTCATCCTTCCTCTTTGGTTTCTGATTTTGTGGTGGTAGAAAATTTAGGATCTGGAAGAGGGATGAATTTATGTTGAATAAATATGATTTATGAGGTTGTTAGTAGTATAATAAATGTTCTAGAGTATAAATTTGTTGATGATTTTTGAATTTGTGGCTTATGGATCAAATTCTAAACTAGATCTGAAAATATATGTTGATTTATTGAGGTTTAGATGATTATTTGGGATGAGAAATAAATTATTATGACTATAGGATTATGATTCTAAGCTAGAGACTCAATTTTTAATTTTTGAGTATTTTAGGTGCGAATTTATGAGATAAAAAGAAAATTTTGATAATAGAAATTAGTTTAGAAGTTAATTTTTAGATTATTAATGTTTATTGATAAGTAAAAGAGGAGTTAAAAATTTTACCTAATAGTATTAACTCTAGATTTGTATTAAGATTGAGATTAGGAATTATGTTATATTTTTAATTCTATTATTAGAATTATTTTATTAGTTTCAATAATTGAAACTAAGATTTATAAATAATATGTTATTTAAAAAAAAATTTTGGTGTGTTACAAGAGCTCATGTAGTCCACGCGTGATTTATCATATATACATATCTATAACAAGCCAAGTACAATTTCACTCGTGATTTTGCTAGTCACTCAGGAAATTGCAGCAACGGATAAAATCACTATTCTAATAGTTTATCAATTACTAAAACCATAGACATGATTCATTTTGAGCTAGAATGAGAACTAATGATCATCAAGTGCACTAATCTTTATTTGAGCATTTGAAAAGCTTTTAAATTGTGCTTTTACATCTTGCATTCATTCATTATTTTTGAAAAGAATTGTCAAAAGCTTTCATAAGTTTATAAGCTTTCAATTATAATTTTATCTACTTTTTAAGAGAGTTTTCTAGGAAAGTTTATTTTATTACTCAGAAATCTTGAAAAGATATTTTTCAAGTGTTTGTAATAACTTGTTAGATAGTTGCAAGATTTGTTGAGTGATTCAAGGCAAGTTAAGTCTTAAGAATTGTACTATAGGGGCAAGCACCCATTAAAGCTTATGCACTTAGTTGAAAATCTTAAGTGTGATCTTGAGAATTGGACATAGGCTAAGTTTGAGACTAAACTAGTATAAATCTTGTGTGTCTCATCTTCTTCCTTTATACTTAACTTCTTAACTCTTTCAAGTTTTTAAAAGTTTTTAAGTGTTACCCAATTCACCCCTCTCTTGAGTGTCAACCTATCTTAACAATATAGTCCAAGGAAAAAGACCTCCCCAATAAATAACTGACTAGCCATAAATCAAAGATTGTTGCATCTCCCCTACTTCAAAAGATGAAGCCTCATTTGTCACATAAATTTCTGACTTTGCTGCGGGCATATGCTGACATGTAAAAGAGTATTCATAATTTTGCTATGGCAGATATCCCATTAGAGCATGGCATGTACAATAGAGATTATATCAACTACATAACACTTGAAATGGTAGATGAAATGCTCCACCATGCTATGATTAGCATGATCATCATGGATTTTTGTTTGAGGTACTTCTTCTACACAAGAATAGTTATTATTTTTATAAATATCTACTAATCTATTTGATTTATTCATTTTAGGTTTCTCTACCATACACTCATTGTGCACTGGAACTTTATTAGGATGCTTGCCTTCATTTGTCCCTATCATGTTACTAGTTTTTGTGACATTAGGGGACTCTGATTGTGAAGATTAGGCAAAGCAGCTATGTAATTCATTCAAAGCCAAGACTACTAAGAAGGGGGGAGGTTATTCTTGATTCCTTACATGCAAAGATTAGTTATTTATTATATTTAATGTGTTTTCTCAATTTTATTAACTATTTAAATTTATTATATATTCTTTACAATGTTAATTATTTTAGGGATTATTGAATGTTGATTTCCCTCAATTCGACTGGGGAAAAATATGTGAAATTGGTTATCTATTACTTGTGTTGTTAGTGGGCAACCAAATAATCACAAAGATATGATGGAATCAATCAGTAAGTAAGTATATTAATTAAGTTTCATATATATGTTTTTTATATATTTCAAACTTCTGACACCAACTTCTGTGCATCAGGATTATGTTTGTTTTTATACCACACAGATGAATCTCTAATTGTCCTTAGGGTCAAACCTTTTGACCAATTGTTTAAATGGACAGTAATAAGGATACATGTTTAAACATTAATTATTGAAGTATTTATTAACAATTATTTAATTTTTTTAATATATCTTTATTGGTTTTTTAAAATGTCCATGTCAAAGACCAAAATAAGAAATTCACTAAGGACCTCATCACTCACACCAAGACTTCAATCACTACTGAGGTTCATATTTAATTTAACTACATTTTATATCTAACAAAAATTAATTAGTTAAATAATTTTTTATGGTTATAATTTAAATTGCAGTACCATGATAACACTTATTGTGAAGAATTCAAAGGTGCCTTACATTAATGAAGTCATGGAAGAGTAGTGTTAACATGTATTCCAAGTATAGATCATGCAAAATTCATGCATTAATCCTCAGTGAGTGCGCATTTGGTATAGGAGGAAAAGGAATGTGATTATTATTATTTCATTAGCTATGACGAATGACCCATAATTTTGTGAAATGACATTTTTTGCCCCTTTTTTTGTAATGTTTTTCAAACAATTAGTATCTTATGCTTCTATATATTCTATAACTCTAATTTATTCTTATTTTGGATAATGTTTATTTATTTAGTTAAAACTTGGGATCCCATTAAAAAATAAGTTTAAATATTAGAGGATTTCAATTAACCAGTTAATTTGGGTTTTAAATTTATTGATGAAAACATAAAACTCATATCTATCATTTGTAAAATTCTCTAATACTTAAACTTCTTTTTAAATAAGATCCTAAGTTTTCACCATTAACTAGATAAACATTATCCAAAATAAGAATAAATTAGACTTATAGAGTATACAGAAGCATGAGATGGCAATTATTTGGAAAACACTATAAAAAAAAGGGTAAAAAAATGTCATTTCACAAAATTATGGGTCTTTCACCACAGCCAATGATGTATTCACCACAGTAGACCACGCTGAGGCTAATTTGATTTACATAGTAGTCAACATTCTATACATAAACATTAGGGTAATTTTCTCAAAATTTTAAAGTTCAAGGTCCAAAACGCTACTTGTTATAGTTAGGGTTTGTAGTGCTAATTAACAAATGAATAGTAATGATATTAGAAAAATTAATTGTCAAGGTTTATTTCACTATGAATTTGAAAGTTTAGAATTTATTTTGCACATTTTAAGAGTTCAGGGTCTAAGACGCTTTTTGCACAATACTTCAAGATTCATTTTGCTTATTAACCCAAGAATAAAATTACCCTAGGTCATTTTTCACCCATCTACTAAACACTAGAGTTAAATCCATTCACCCTAGATTTGAATCAAACTACCCTAATTTTATTTTCAGCGTTCATTCCACCTCCATTTAGCATTTTTCTAGCCTCCACCCGTCTCCATTCTCTCTCTATTGTCATTCATGCTCTTCATCTCTATCTTACCTTTTCTCCTCCATATCTCATGATCCAACTACCAAAATCCTAATCCGACTCTACCATTAATCTTTCACCTCACTCTTCAAACCCTAAGCTTCATTTTCTTGGTTTAACTTCAAAATTCTCAATGTGTTCATGAGTACGATTTAGCCATAGTGGGAGGATTGTGCTCAAGTAAGTTCCAAGATTACTAGAGGCTAAATCTATAAGGAGTACTAGAAAGGAAGAATGCTAGAAGAGTTTTAAAGTGTCTCAAGGAAGGTTAAGGGTTATGGCTACTCTCCATTAAACCTAAGTTGATGTAATCTTGTTTTTAAAATTAGGAGCATTGTTATATCTTGTTTTTATTAACCAAAATTGATATTTAACTTGTTGATTTAATGTTTTTTCACTCAGTTTCACTTTGTGTAATTGCTAAAAATTTTCTCCAATATATTGTAATTCATATAATATATGTTTTATGTGTGTTAAATGTGTCTTACATTGGCTAGGCATAAATATGTTTGGATGGTGTCTAATAAAATGTCTTGTATGCAAAATTATACATTTGACATACCATAAGCTAGGCTGCACTTAAGGAAAACTAAGGGAGATTTTGTAACATCTTAAGTTTTCAATTAAAAATTTTCAGTGTTTATAAAGGTATTGTGGTCAAATTATATGAATTATTGATTAATAATAGTTACAGGAGACTAATATAGTTTTTGAATACTTGGAAAGCCTTAAAAAAAGCTAGGTCAAAGTTTTGAACGGGCTATGGCATGAAGGAAAATTTAAATTAATATAGGACTCTATGTGTCATGCACTGTGATGGGCGTGCCAATGCACCGCGGCATACGTGCAAAATCTGAACTTACCAATTCGCAAACATAGACCCAAAATCAAAAGTAGGATAAAGAAAATTACGAGGAAACAATGAAAAACGATTGGGGTCTGCTAAGGCACGATCTCTAGACCATTTTAGAAGCATTTAAATCTTGAATCATCATTGGGTAAGCTTCTCTTTCATTCTCGTCTACATTTTATGTGAAAATTTTGACTTTTAAGGCAATAGGGGCTTTGATCTCAGTTCCTTAGGTTTAGACCAAACCATTGGCTTATTTAAGGTCTTGGGGAGTTAAATTAAACCTCGAACCCTAGGTTTAAGAGGTTTATGGTGATTTAGAATTTTTGTTGAGGGTTTGAATGAACTCTAGGCATAATTTGAGATTTTTTAGATAATATGGGAAATTAGATGATGATTTTGGTATGTTGAGATGTTTACTAAGATGGTTAGAGTATTTTGGAATGGTTGATGTTGTTAGATAAGGAATTTAAGTGTTATGGGTACTTAGAACCTAGTGAATTTGAGGTTTATCCAGAGTGATAATTGACAATTGTCACTTGATTGTGTAGATTGAGTATTGCTCAAGTTTTATCGTGCATATAGAATATGTAGAGCTAAAATTGAGCCATGGTAACCCTTTTATGTGACAAAGGTTTGAGGTAACAGAATAATCCATACTATTTAATTATATTACTTAACTATATGTGAGTAGATATGTTAAGTTTGTTACTTGGGATTTGATAACCTTAGATATTGCGAAATGTGATTTTGTGCATGAAAAACCATTTGCAAACAATGAGAATGGTGAAAGTTTATATGGATTAGTTGAGAAATTTAAAATATACATGTGTTGTATATGATGAGGTGAGCATGATCATGTTAGGGGGTGAGAGTTCACCCATAAGAAGGAGTAGTGAAAGTTCATATGGCATGTATCTCATTAATGTCTAGTAAGGCATGGTGTTGGAGATTTTCTTCTTGCTATCCAAGCAGGATACAACATTAGAAAGTGACACTCCTTAGCATTATTAATGTGGTATTGGAGTAACGACACCCCGATTCTTGTGTGATAGGGGGAGACTGTGGTCCAGAAGTAGGATAAGACAACTTTGGCCAGGTGACCCTACCATCGAAAGTGAGCTTGAGCCATTGCAAATGTGTACTTAGTCTAAGAGCCTATGGTTTCAGTCGGGGTGATATGGAGGCTCGGTGGTAGAATGATCATGTTAGTGATAAATGACTTGTGTTTATGGAAAAGAGTATGTTATAATATGCTAAAAGTATGTTTTAGTACCTAATAGCTTTACTCTCATATGGTTGTGCATGTTAATTAATAGTAACAAATTATTCTGTTATTAAGATATTTATCTCACCTCATGATTATATTTTATAGGTAAAGGCTCCTATAGGGGCAAGGGGAAGGAACGGTTGACTGAAGAGTGAAGAGCAATAGTTGTACAACTCTTCCCTTTTCTTTTTGAGTTTGTAACAAATATGCTATGTCATTATGCCAACTTAGGAACATGACATTGTTTTGTTGTCACTTGTATAAATTTGTGATATGTGAGCGTATCTTGTCTTAAGGTTGATAATGTTGTAATTGAATGAGTGTGCTTGGCCAAGATACAATTACAAGTAATATATTTGAAGTGATTTATGTGTCAAGATGATCAAAACAACAATTGTGTTAAGTTTTATCTACCCCTTTATGTTGTTGCGAATTGGGGGTTGGGTGATCACTTTGATTATGAATGTTTATTTGTGTGATATGATTGACTTGTGATGTTGTGTGGGGTCCATTTGAGGTGGTCAAGTGTTTTGAAAGCTAATAGCATTGGGTAGCGTGTTTTGAACACCTTTGAAAGTATTTTGAGGTGAAAACAAACCAATATGGATTTAAGTGTCTATCTTTTTAACAGGTGATTAATTGAGTATGAGACTAATGCTATTAGCTAGAGGGCTCGAAGAGCTTTGTGTGGACACTTGAACCGCTCAAATCGAATGTCGGATGGTGAATCGATGCGTATTCAAAGTATTGTCATGACAATAATCCGCTTAGGGAGGTGGTATAGGTTGGAGGTTTGAGTTTAGGGAGATTCTAAAAGACCCCCGTGAGGGTAGGGTAAGCAATAACCTAAGTACCACCTTAAGGAAAGCTAGCTTAGGCTTTGTGAGGAGTGTTTGGAGCCCAATCTAAAAGACTTCCGGAAGGGTAGGGTGAGGACTATTATATGTGTCAGGATGCATGACACAAAACCAAAACCCCCGCCCCTCTACCGTATGCTACAACACATGAGCCTATTTTGTCCTTTTACACCATTTTGTTCCACTTTCTTCCTATGCTTGGTGTGATTAATTTTAACACTTCCACTATGTAATAATACATATTTTGAGTCTATTTGAACTGGTTTTTCAAGTTTTTCAAATTGGGATCCCAAATATATGTTTTCCAATTCTAATATTTTAAACAATAATTTTGAGTGTGATGGCATGTAAATTGTAGCATTTGAAAAGGCATTACAACACTAAAGAAGTCATAGTTAACCTTCTTGTTGCAGGATTTTTTAGGCAACTTAAAGGATGGTAAGATAATCATGTCTCTCAAGAAGAAAAAGACTAAATTTTTGGAGCCATTAAAGTAGCAACTAATAAACCTATCTTAATGCTGTGAACACATTAATATTTACCATAGTTCAATATTTCATTATTGATCCATTCCTTATAGAAAGACAGATCTACTGAACTACTTTTAAACCTTAAATGTAAGACTCTTCCTGACTTTAAATGGTATAGAGACACCTTTTTAACAAGAATATACACTCATGAGGATAGCTAACAATCACTTTGGAAAGAAAAATTTCTAGCTAATCTTCTAAAATCCTTAAGAGACAAGGTTAGGGAGAAAATTATAAACCAAGCCAACGGAACCATTCCAATATAATTTTGTCATTTAACTTAGAATGTCTCTAACAAGGTTGTTATACTTGTGAGTTTAAATAAACTTATGACAAGGATATAAACTCAAAGCATAGACTTGAATTGTAAACTTGTAAAAGTTTATCTCTATTAATAAATAGTATTTAAAGGTGCATGATTAAATAATTAAAATATGATCATATTTAATTCAAATGTATTTCAAATATAAATCATTAAAATTAAATATATCTACATTGGTTATTATACTCAACATAGAAATTTTAAAACAGGGCAACTTATTTTTAGAATTTTTTGTTTTCTTTTTTTATTAATATTAATTTTTGGTTTTTTGAGTTTTATTTTTCATTGAATTAGATCCTAATGCTTCTATGAATCAAATTCTACATAATATATACCTATCTTGCTCAATGAGTTTATGAGCAGATTGGCACAAATTGCAAGTTTAACCAAGTTTTACCTAATTCAAATTTATGAGTAAGTTAACACAATTTTATAAATTAAAAATATAAACTTGTAGAGTTAATTCGAGAGTTTAACAACAATGATCTCTAATATATTTTCAAATTAAATAAAATAATCTGATTGCATATTATAATTTGATTATAAAAGATGGAGACACAATAAAAGATTGTAAAATTGTCTCATGACCAAATATCTATTTGAATTTCAAATGGATATTTTTATTATCAAAATTTATTATATGATCGAAATTTTTGAAAATCACTGGGAGAGATCAATATTTTTTATTTGAATTTATGATATGATCGATGTATAAACTATAAACGCTACATAATTAACTATATAAGTTTTTAATTCAAATAAATATAAAAACAAATGCTCCTTCTTAAACGCAAAATCTTCTTCTAACCAAAACATTTATGATTTATTATATTATAAATTATACATTAAAATTTTTAAATAGAATATTTATTATTTCAATTGGAAAAGGGACATATGGCATAATTTGAAGTACTTGAAAAGGAATACGTGTCACAATTTAGAGTATGTATAGAAGGACACATGACTCATATAGCCTGTTATCCTACTTTTTTTTTATAACACTTGTTATCCTGCTTTTATGCATATAACTAGTTTATCAACTGTGCATTGCATAGGATGTTATTTTTTAAAAAATTCATCTAAGTATTAAATAACAAAATTAGTACATATTAATATTTACTTGAGCAAAGCAATAAAAAAAATTGCTTGATGAATAAATAATATGTAATAACTCACAATAGTAAACACACGCTCGAGTAGTTAAAATAAGGCTAATTATGTGTATGTATCTTGAAACAACATTTTTCACAATTGGTTCAAACTTTTTACAATAAAATATAGCTTCATCATGAACAACTTCTTTTATACACCTCTTGCAAGAGTTGTAAAACCATCTACGCTCAGGTCTTAAACCTCACAATAATAGCAATAGTTAGACACGCGCACACAGATATGTATAGTGTCTTGTAATGTTCATGTATATGTTAGAACCCATTCAAGAAAAAATTATTTAAAAGTAGAGTTGGTAATATAAGTCAACTCACAAGATGTGGGTTGCAAGTTTTGTGAGGCGAGTTGGCATAACTTACATCGTGCATGAGTTGTAATTCTGCTAACTTACACAATCCACAACGGGTTGGCCTACCAACCCATCAATAAAAATATATTTTTATAATTTTTTAAATTTTAAAAATTATAAATTCATCTCTTTTTATTATTTTTTGCCGTAAAAAATCATATATTTTTCCTAAAAAATAATTATCCAAATAATAATAAAAGTTATTCTAATCAAGCCATACTTATATCAACACTAAAATATAAACTAATTTAATTATGTGATCCTTTCGTTCTCTAGTCTTTGCACTTTACACAAATTTCTCTTTTTCACATATACAATTTCTTTTTTTATTTTTTTTAGATTTTAGCATTCTTCAACATTAAGAGAACAAAAATGACTAAGTCTAATTAATTACTAAAAATGGTTGGTAATTTCTAAATAAGATCTTTATTTGGACAAAATAAAAATATAATGTTATGATTTGAGATATTTAACTTATATATGAGTGGTGTGTTTTTATTGTTTTATTGCCATAATTTAAACTTGAATTAAATAAATGTACAGTGTCAAGTATTTAGATTGTAATTTTATGGATGCTTGCTTTGAATGCTTTAGTTTAAACTCAATTTCATTCATTTATTTTTTGTTTATTTTTTAAATACAAGAGGGCTAACCAGTCAACCCAACAGATTAGCCTACTATGGGTTCAAGTTATGTGGTACTGGCCAAAATCATCTTGCATCTAAATGAACTCATTTTTTCTAACTCAACCCACCACCTTTTTACAGTTGTGAGCTCAACCTATATTACTGGCTCTATTTAAAAGTGGACATTAGAAAATTACTATTGAATAGTCAAGTAGCTTGTCCACACACTTGTAAACTTGAACACCAATAACATTTTCATTGTAGGATAATGATGGATATCCACAATGCTTGCGAGTTGCTAGAACAAAGTCAGATCATCAAACCTAAATCTTAAATATTAAAACCAAAACTTTTGTAAAAGTTAGTCACCTGGAGCCTTGGAAGTATTAAAGTTTTTTATTGTCAAATATTTTTAAGTAATTATTACGACTTACGAATCATACATAATTTCATACATATAAACGAAACTACTCCTTTTATTTAAAAATGTAAGGTATTTTTAATCTAATCTCATCCCCCAATAAAATAGTTGCCTACTTTCAAACTAACACTATCTTTTTATATTTACCCATATTAAATATCCTTCAATAAATATAAAGACATTCATCAATAGAGGCACTTTTAAAAAATGTATTATATTTTTTAATATCTAACTCCTCAAAAAAATTTCTTACATTTTGAAAAGAAAGGAGTATTTAAAAAATGCATATTAAAATTATAAACAAAAGAATTATACATTAAATAGATGACAATAATGTTGTTTCTAACTAAAGAAACATTCACCCACTGTTTAAAAGAGGAGCTACCAAACAACTGCCAATGTAAACATTATATTTTGTCCGGACTTTTAAGTGTAAATTGAAAATTATTAAAAATATAATAAATAAAATAAAAAAATAAAGGAATAAAAAATGGGCTTTTGTGATAATAATAACAATAATATTTTTCTATTTATTGACCCCAAATCCCCTCAATTATGTTCCCATTAAATTTGACTTATTTAAAGGAAAATTAAAATATTTGAAATCTGATTTGAGGTAATTATATCTTGACTAGAATTTGTTTTTAATTAAGGAAAAAATTTGAAATCTGAAATACTTAAAAAAGTCAAAATAGAAAAATGCCTTATTTTTCTTGATTCTATCATTAAGTGAGAAAATCCTAGTTAGTATCTATAAAAGAGATAGCAATGAAAGAGAAAAGGAAGAAGGAATTGAAAGAGAATTTTCAAAAGAGGGATGACTGAATATATTGGTGAAGATTTGGAGGTGAGTGACCTTTCGTACATTACTTTTATGTTCATACTAATTTAGGTGTAGAGTTGAGTGACCTTTCATACATTATTTTTATGTTTATATCAATTTAGGTGCAGAGTTGGTCAAGAGAGAAATCAGTTTTCTCATTTTAGATTTGCTTTTGAGTCCATAGACGGTTTTCATTTTGTCATAATTGTATATTTGACCACCAAATGCTCTTATCTTAATTTGACTTCTTTTTTACCATTATGTGGCTTTTCTTTTGCATTTGCTTTCTTTGTTTAAAGTAACTGCCCGTTTGCCTATTTTATCTTTCTTGTGCTTATTTTGTCTTCACTTGGTTTGGCATACAGTCCACATATTGGATGCCATGTCACATGATGAATGCTTGTTTTATTTTTCTTTGATTCAATGTTTTGTAGCAATGTTGTGATGTTGGATCTGATGTGCTTTTCACCTCTCTTTACAATCAGTACCCACTTAATATTTTATATTTCAATCCCATCTTTTTTATAATTTTAAGAATTTACAAATAATACTAAATCATCGTGAATATCTTGACACACTAAATCACCATAATTGAAAAAAAGCTTTTGAATATAATTGTAAAATAATAGAAAATAACATTTTTTTAGCATGTTTTTAGAGTCAATAAGTGATACTAAATTGCCATGAACTCTTAAAAATATCAAATGAGATGTCGTGAATGACACTACTAAGTTATCGCAAGTAAAAATAATAAAATATTTGGCATATTTTAAGTTATGTCATGAGTGATACTAAATCACCGTGAATCCCTAAAAGTATCGATTGAGATATTGTAAATAACACTAAATCATCACAAGCATAATAATAATAATAATAATAATAATAATAATAATAATAATAATAATAATAATAATAATAATAATAATAATAATTTTGACAATTTTTGAGAATATGCCATGAATGATACCAAGTTTCCATGGATTCCTAAAAATTTTAAATGAGATATGATGAATGACAGTAAATCATCATGGGTATCAAATTTTGTAAAAAAAATTTATAATTAAATTACTTTATAGAAAATGCACTTAGAAAATTCCTTTAGGATTTGTCATGAGTGATACTAAACCACCGTGTGCCCTTAGAGTGTCAACTTATAAACTATGAGTAATATTAAATTACCACAGGTTTCAATACTGGTCATTTTCCTTTTACCTAAAGGTTCTTCCTTATGACAATTTTTTATTTAAAAATAAATATAATTATATAACATAAAATAACATTCTCTTCATAAAATAAATTAATAAAAATTAAAAGAAAACCTGAATAATAATATTTCAAACTATGTGGACTTCAATCCCCATCACAAGGTACGTAAGCCCTAAGATTTGATTTGGGTCAAATTCTCCTTTGTAAACAGATCATTTGTTTTTGTTTTTATTTTGTTTATTTTTTTTGGAGATTACAAAGGGTAATTAAGATATTATTAAAAGGTCAATTAATTTATGCAACTTGGGGCAAACCATTCTTATAAATAGGTGTCGTGGGGTGTCTAAAACCTTTCATATACACAATCGACTTTCAAACCCTTTTCACAAACCATTCTTTTCTATTATATAGTTTTTCAAGTTTTTTTGAAAACTTTAGTAGCGACTCCCATTTACCTATAATTATTGATTGATTTCCCTTTCCAGGGAAAGGCATGATTTGGGCACAATAGCTATTATTTTTTCTAAAAAAAAAAAAGCATTGGCATATTAGGTTAATATCTAAATAGAATAATAGCATTAAATAAATGAGAGCATATATTGGAATTGACTTAATGAAATATTACAATTAAAATTTATCAAATTAAAATTAAACCCCACAGAGTTATAAAAGGACGTCACCTTAGGTATAGTTGGGTGTATAAGGGTGGAGGAAATCTTTCAAGTACCTGAAAATGAGCACATCACAAAGCCAGACCATATAAAGCGAGAGTGTGTTTTATTAAGAAGGAAACCAAACCCAAGCAGCAACAAAAAAACATGTATGAATATGATTTTTTTTTTTATTTATAGAACTCACCATTATATTCTTTTACCTTAAACCATTACAAGACAACAATAGTCACACCTACATCTTGATTAAGGGTGACGTAACTCACAATTTCCTCAGGGAACGAACCCCACAAGGTGAAACTCAAACGATTCTCGTTGAAAAAAATCAACATAAAACAAATAATAGAAATGCATATTCATGAGCAATTTACAAAGATATGGTAAACTGTACGTATAAGTTAATACACATACCTGGGATCCTTAAGCTCCACACTAACCCCCTTTTATGCTTTTCATTCTTATCCAACACCTGAATTTTACCTAATCCAAATATTTTTCCAATGACATATGTAAACAAAATATTGTGTGCTCAGATGCAATACCTACAATGTCTAAGCTATTGAAAACATAATAGCGTAAAATACTGGAGAGGAGAGATCACCTATTAAATATTTAATAAGATCATATTAAAAAACCAAAAATTTCACATCTCACTCACATTCATAACCAAGTAAATTTATATTCAATGCTCCCAATTAATCACCTGCCATAAGATATAGATGATATCAATTAATTGTTGGTATTTATATTAAATTTTAGTATAAAATGGATCAAAGTAAGATTGCAATACAGATATTTATTCTATAAAACCTACCAAATCAAGTAAAAGAATTTTTAAATGGATGACTTAATATATACTTTAATAAGTTATTTTCAATAAATTCCCTAATTTAATACTATATCAACAAATTAGATATGTAAAAAGGCGCATGCACGCACGTGTACATATAAAACAAACACATAACTTTGGTCAAAAGATGCTTTATTTGGAATTTCGGAAAATACAAATCTAAAAACGATGCTCTTAGACTCTTGGTAATGTCTAATACTCCGGCACTCTTAATTTCTAATACATTTTTAAATAAAATCACAAACATTAATAAAATTTATTAAACATAGTTTGCAATATTATTTTTTGAAAAATAAAAATATAAATTTCTAAACTTCATTTAATATTTTACTTATAAAAGATTAATAAAAAGATATAACATAATAAGAAGAGTAATATTAAAAAAATATTATTAATAAAACCTTATTATTACTAAAATGTTTGGACCTATTTGATTACTCATTTTAAGAATATTTAAAAAAAAAACATGTTTGAAAATATATTTTGTGTCATCTGTTTTGAAAAAATTAAAAAGTATTTTAAATAATTAAAAAATCATGACATCTTCTAAATGTTTTGTTAATTTTTGTTCTGCAAAATTAAAGAAAGGACAAAAAAATATCATACTTACATTAATGATAATTATGTTAATAAAATAAATTATTTTTTATAACTAAAATGTAAATTATTATTTTACCCTTTATTTTATCTATTTAGATATGTTTTTTAAAATAACGATTCAAACAATTTTTTTATTTTTTAAATTTAAAAAAAAATTCTACACAATGATTTTAAGAACATAAAAATAAAAAAATACATCTTGTTATTTGAGACAAAAATATTACTAAGCCAAATTATTTTATTTTTCACTTTTGTCCCCTCATAATATTATATTATTTTTTAAATTTTATTTTCATATCTCACAGACAAGAAACTATTCGTATTGGCGCTCATTTTCACAATTTTTCTTTTTGAAAAATAATTGAAAATTTCACTCTTGTCAATTCTCTGCCTCCCTCCCCACGTGTCTCAAAATTTTCACCTTTCCCGCCGCCATTCTCCCATCCTCCATCCTCTCTTCAAATCTATGCTCATTGTGATTTGCTAGCACATTCAATGCTCATCGCCCTTCAAATAATCTTGACTTTCCAGACTTTTAGATTACGCTATTTTTTTATATTTTTAAAATAAAAATTTATAAAATTTTAAATAAATATATTTATTATCAACATACATTATTCATATTTAATCACATTAGTTTAAATTTAATATTAATTTTTTTATAATTTTTATAAATTGATTGTAAAGATTTATTTTAAACAGTTTTAAATCTGATAATATAACAAATTAAAATTTTAAATTTGAACAGTATAAAATAAATTTGTATAGTTAATTTGTAAAAATTCTAAAAAATTAATATTAAATTTGAAGTGATTTAATTAAATATGAATGTTATATATTGATGAAGATATGGAGAGGGGGGGACAAAATTGGTGAAAGTAAAAGGAAAAGTCGAAGATATGGAGCAAACGAAGTTAATCGAACAATATGGAACTTCCATGTTCAAGTATGGCAGCGACTGATAAATCTGGTGAATAGTGACAATAAATCTAGTGATTTTGAGTGACGACGGATGAGGTAGATCTGGTGTCGCAGTGAACAAAATGGAAGGAGGCTAGCGACTTTCTTCGATGGGTTGCGCACGGCGTGATGTCAAATGAGGATTTCGCCGACGGCGAGGGTGATGAAGAAGTAGAGGAGCAGAGACACTGTTGAATGTGGTGGAGCCCAAACATGTGGCGGAGGAGTCCAATACGTTCTTCAAGGGATTGTTCTTCTTCTTCTTCACGAGGGTGCATGACAGCAACGATGAAGGTGATGGGTGCACGATAGTGACGACGATGGCTATGGTCGGCGTGGGTTCACGGTGGTGATAGGGCAACTGGTGGTGGTCTGGCGGAGGTCCGGAGGAGGGATAGAGGCTAGGGACAAAGCGGGGGTGAAGACAATTTTTCCAGGAAAATGAATAAAGGCAGATTTGTTTTCTGTTTTAAAACTGTTTTTAATTTTAATAGTAAAAAAATTTAAAAATTTATTCGGATAGTTATTTTTCATTTAATTGTTTTTAAAATTATTTTTTATTTTTTATTTTTAAAAATAAAAATTGAAACAATTTTAAGTTATTTTCACTTTATTTTTTTATTTTTTAAATACACTACATTTAATTATTATAAATTATAATTACCTTAACTAATTTTTATTATTAATTATCATCATTAATGGGTTATAATTATCACTTTCAATTTATTTTTAATTAAAAAAATATTTTTAAATTGATATAACTTAACAAACTTTCATTGTATTTTATTTTAAAAATAATATTAAAAACTATATTAAAAATAATTTTTACAAATAAAAAATAAAAATACAAATCAAATAGATTCTAAACTTTTTCTTGGAGTCCTGCATAGAACCCATTTCCTCTCTCTCTCTTGAAAATGAATTCCCAAGTATCAAAATTCCTTCCAACTAATTAAAAAAAATTATTTTTCTTTTTCTTTTTTGTGGCTATTTCCCATGAATCAAAGAAGAAAGTGTTTTATAATTTAGAGTAGTAATAATATTGATCCTAACTATTTTCTTTTTTACTTTCACCCTCTCATAATTTTATAATGTTTTTTAATTTTTTAAAAGAAAATCACAATTAAAGGTCACTAGACAAAATTTATTGCTTTCTAAGACCAAATAATTCAAATATTATTTTAAAGAATTAAAGAATATAGATGTAATCAACATTTATTGTGAAAAGACAAAGCTCTTTCTCTCTCACTCCCCCCTTCTCTCCCTCTCTCTTTCCCCTCTTATTTTCATTTTAATAATAATTAATTTTTTTATTACAAACTTTAAAGAAAAGTAATTTATTGATGAAAAGAAATAAATGTGGTAATTTGATAAATATATTCTCATAAAAAATTTTATTTTTATTTTAATAATAATTAATTTTTTTATTAACAACTATAAAATATTAATTTGGTGGTAAAGAGAAAATGTTATAATTTTATGAATAAGTTTCCATTAAAAAAATAAATTTTATTTTTATTTTAAAAAAATTAATTTTTTATTACAATAAAAATATATATAAGGAATATTTTTATCTTTTTATAATAAATTTTAATTATATTTAAGTTCTTTAATCTTACCGGATAACATCAAAATTAATTGGTCCAGCATGTGTGTGGAGCAATTAATTTTGTCCAATAGTCATTGCCTGTAATTTTCATTTTTTTCACCCTCATGTCTGCGCTCATTTTCGCCAATTTTTTTTTTTTTTTTGGAGGGAAATTGAAAATCTCCCTCTTTTCCTTTTCTGCCTCGTTCCCTCCCCGTCTTTCATTTCTCCCACCATTCACATTTTCTGGCGCCTTCTCATCAAAATTTTCCATCTCTTTCACTTCCCTCCTCTATCCTCATTTCAAATCCACACTCCTACGACATTCAACCCTGAATCTCTCTCTCTATTTACATCACGATGTATGCTTCATCTTCGTGCCTTTTTTCTCCTTATCTATCAGCAGCGAAGCTCCTCGACAACGGAGGAGGTCGCCGTCGCGTTGGATCAGAGTAACAAGGAGAACGATCCTTCACTTCCTGCAAAGAGTCTCAAACTTCTTGTTGCTCCGTCCTTCAAGAAGAAGAGAAGAAGACGGCTCAAGATTAAAATTAAAAGGATTCCTCTTGCCGACATTACCAATCTCTCCATTCACTCTGCTCCAGAAAATGTCATCTCTGAGATGTCTCCTCTACCAATAATTTTGCCTCAGTCTAATTCTCGTCTTCGAACTGATTCAACGCATCGGATCCGCTGTTCCAAATCGTTGAGGATGGGATTCAGATGGATATATACTGCATGTTATTGACACATTTTCATCTATTTTCAATTTTTTTTTGCTGGAGTTTATAATTTGACATTCGAATAATGACATCCGGGGGTTGCAATTCCCATATACAATACGAATGAAGTTCAATAGATTGATGATTCTTAGGTTCATTTTATAATTTGATGCTGTGTTTTGGATGTCCATAGATTTAGATTTGAATTTAGATTTGGACAAATCTTTTATTTGGGCAATATGTAGATTTAGATTTCACCCAAATTCAAATTTAAATTTCATCCTAATTCCCTTAGAATTTTAAATACTTTCACCGGTCCTGTTATTTCAAATCTCTCACCTCTCGTCTCACATCACGATTTGTCTTCATCGGTGTTATCTCGCAGAGTCGTCCCGTTTGCTACGCCGATCTCGTCTCTCTCACTCAAGTGCCATTCTTGTCTCTTTCACTCAGGTGAGTCCAAATTGCTTTCCTCATCTCTCAAAGCTCTTCTTCGTTTCATCTACACGCACATCGTCGCTATCCTCTTTGGTCTCTTCTTCCTTTCCTCTTATTTTACCTTGTTTTCTCTTAATTCCCCAAATATGTTTTGGAGTGCGTGAATCTATATATGATAGGTGAACTGGCTTTGAGATTTTACATTTTATTTGAGATTTCCCACTCCTCCTTTGCCTCTGTCGATACCACAGCCACCGACAAGCTTCCCCCAACCTGTTCCCCTGCCACGCTCAGTCCTGCCCCCTCCCAATCCTCCTCAATATTAAGCTTAAGGGCTACCAAGCTGTTCTTGGTATGGTCATTATTCTTGTCAACTGAAGTGTCACTTTATTCCTTTGGGTTTCAAAATCAATTCGTGTGCAATGATTTTCTTTTTGAACATTTTCGTTTCTGAAATATTACTGATAATATTGACAAGCAGTTGGCTTTGGGTGATTGTCCGTGTTCTGTTCTATTTCATGCATTAGATTTTTTTTTTAAATTTTGGCTTTACATAATTTTTATTGCAATACTCCTAAACCTGAGGCAATTGAGATTGAGAAACTCGACACCCTATTTGTATAATGCATGATAAAACTCTACTTTTGTATGTACCTCACTAGACAACTCATTGCTGAATCTTTTACAGCATAAGATAATTGTTGTTTTGTTGTTCTAATATTAAGTCCAAGCTGTGTTCACTCCTATAACAGATATAGTTCCCTACACACCCACACACAAAAAGGGGGAAAAAAAGAACATATAACTCAAATACTTAGAGATAAATCGTTGTGTTCAATCAATTGCTTTCCATACAAATAATTTCTAGTCTTAGAGGTTTGGTTAACCTTCCTAAAAAAGTTCAAACTGCTGAAATGTGTGAAGTATTCTCAATGCGCGATAGGTTTTACAGTGTAATTTTTCTGCAAGCCACTTCTCAAATTCAGACATCTACTTTTTAGAGTTGATTGGACTTGGTTTCATTTTTCCTAATAGTTTGTTTACATGGAAATTGGTCAAATTATGTTATATGCTTCAGCAGAACTAAAAAACTGTTTCTTTTTGCTGTGGATTCTTTCTACATATTCAGTTTTGGGGGCTCGAGAGATGGTGATTTTGTGGTAGAGAAGGGATCATTCATGTTGAAAGGTTTCTATTCATTATTAAATGTGAGGACTAGAAAGGCTTGATGGTTGGGTAAGATTCTGTTGAGAAGAGCAGTAAAATGAGAGCATGAAAGTGAGAACTTTGCTTTCCGTTTTATCATCATCTTTTTCCAAAGAATAAAAATTATCTCAAAGGAACAAATGTTTGTTATCCAAGAAATGGATGGGATAGAAAATTTTAGGTGACCATATGGGCGATTCTATGTTTTTTCTAGTCTCTAGACTCCTGAGGCTCCATTTTTCCTCACAAACTTTATGTTATTGAGAAAGTTGCTTCCACGTTGCAACTTGCTACTTGATCGACGACTTAAAAAGTAATCTCCAAATGCCTATATTTTGGGCATTTTAAAGTACTGCAACAAGAGAAACAAGTACTTTACAATCTAATTTTATTCTTTTTTACACGCACACCCCCACGCCCACGAATATATATATGACTCACTCAAATTAAATTAAATGGAGGGAGTGTTTTATTTTATTTAAAAGGAAAACAAGCATGAAACTTTTGGTGGTTGCCAACATCTTTTGGTGGTACATTTGATGGTACTCATATTTAAATAATTGTTCCAATTAAAGATTGGGCAAGGTATCGAAATAGGAAAGGTGAGTTGAGCACTAATGTTCTTGTAGTTTGTGATCCTAAGATGATATTCTCATATGTGCTACCTAGTTGGGAGGGATCCGCATTTGATTCTCGAATTTTAGGTGATGCTCTTCATAGACATCATGGTTTAAAGATTCCAGCTAGTAAAATTTCACTAATCTTAAATAATCACTATAAGATTGAGAAATTTGTGTCTAAAATACAAACTAACTATTTCAAATACTTTTGTAGATAGGTATTATCTAGTAGATGCTGGGTATGCAAATGGTTTAGGCTTTTTAGTACCATATCAAGGAACAAGATATCATCTTAATTTATGAAGAGGAAACACACCAACAAATTATAAAGAGTTATTTAATTTTCAACACTCGTCAGTAAGAAATACCATTGAAAGGGCTTTTGGGTTATTGAAGAAGAGATGGGTTATTTTACGAACTGCTAGCTTTTTTGATAAGCAAACTCAATTTAAAATTATAAATGCATATTTTATTCTTCACAATTTTGTAAGAGAAGAGATGTTTGAAGATGATTTGCTCAGAGAGGTGGACGAGGACTTTGAAAATTTTTTGGAGGTTGAGAATGAAATTGGAGATGAGGAGAATATTAGAAGTATTCGAACAACACATGAATGGACAACATATAGAGATATTTTAACTATGCAAATGTAGAATGAATATTGAGTTGATAGGACAATATGAGTTTTTCTTATATTGGAATTGAATTGTAGTCGAAGTTTTTTTTTCTGTTGCCAATTTTTGTTTTCCTTCTTTTGAATAATTACTTCTTTTTGTCTAAAATATGGGATACTTTTAACTATCTTCATAGGTATTATAAAAAAGTAGTTAAAAATGGTTTGTAATTTGTATCGTTAAATAATTAAAAAAATTATCACTATTTTTTCAAGATTAACCCTTCAATTAAAATTATCTATCTTAATTTTCATTATTTTTTATATAATATCTCTCTGCAATATAATTAATAATGACATTTGTAGAAAAAAATCAATGCATTTGAATTTTTACAAAGCATCTTAAATTGTAGACCAATATTAATTGATAAAAAATGTCATATTCTCCCATTTTTTAATATAAAATAAATTACTATGTGCATCTTTTTTATTTATAAGAAAAACTATAAATTTCAAGAAGTATTTATTATCATAAAATTTATATTATTTTTACTAAATAAAATTGTTTCCTTAATTATAGGATAATTTAGTCTATTTTTTAATTTTAAACATAATTAGTATACTTAATTAATTAACTTTTTTAAATTGTGTGAATTGATATTTTTTTTCCTATATTTAAAATCACAAGGAGTATATTTTAGACTAGATGGAATAGTTAAAAGTTTAGATTCACATTATGATGATATGAATGTCGTATATAAATTTTTTTTATATTGAAACTAATTTCTAGTCAAAGAGGTTTTTCCCTCTATACAAGATTTTCTACATTTTGTTTTACTTCGAATTGAGAATATTTTATGTTGGCACTTGAATATTTTAATAAAGATTCCTAATGTTGAATGATTAAGTTTTTGAATTAAAGTTTAGTTTTTATCTATTGATCAAATTTTATAGAAAAAAATAATTAAGATAATATGGATGGATGGTCAATTTTGGTTGATAATTTAAATGCAAAACAGTAAAAATATAATTTTTTATAAGTAGGAACAAATAAAAATATAATTTAATTATGATTATTTAAAATTTTATACAATCCAAACAAAAGATTTTAATATTAGAATTTAAAATTATTTAAGCACCCAAATAAGGAGCTTGAAATATATGGATTTGAAATGTGGGATTTAAAATTCAAATTTGAAATCCAAATCTTCAAATTCAAACACTACCTGAATGAAATTCACTAACACATTTATATCAATATAGCAAGTTCCCTAGAAAATCAATCTAGAGACAGTGAAAATATGATTGGTTCAACTAAATGATCTATTCTATTCACTGATAATATTTGGAACTTTGGAATTAACTTTTTTTGCTCTATTTTCTAAAATTTTGCCAGAATATTTTGTGAAAAAAAATGGACTTGATATCATTTTTGCATAAAACTTTAATTTCTATTAGCATGATTGTAGAACTAAGGAGTCAGAAACATACTTCTGGTGATGATGAAACTTCACTTCTTTCTCATGGGATCCCGGATTACAATAATAAAGCTGAGATTTTAATTCACAGTAGATACACTAGACCTCAGATAGAAAGGTTGATCCAAAAAAAAAAGACCTCAGAAAGAAAGAGTGAAACCACCTAAATCACTAACTCACACCCAAATAACGTTTTTTTACCATAGTAATGAAGGATTCATTTATAAAAGTAGTTTAAAAAAAAAGAGTGACTTAATTAACTCTATCATGGTATAGAAAAAGACAGACCTAAATTCTACTATGATGTTTTTATTTGGATCTGAAGTGTCTCATATTACTAAGAGGCCCAAAACAAAAGCCATAGCGTATTTTCAAGTATTTTTAAATATTGTGGTTATTAATATAAAAATTTCAAAAAATTTTAACATTAAATCTAAACTATCCAAAACATATTTAAATGGTTAAATTGTAAAATTTTAAAATTTTTAATGTTAAATTGGATCATCTAGATTATATCTAAATTGTCCAATATACATTTGGATAATCAAATTATAAAATTATAAAAAAAAATTAATTTTAAATTTGATCATGTAGATTAAATCTATATTGGCCAGATTGGTAATGAACATATTCATTAAATTTTTATATTTTTTATACATTTTTATTTTAATAAATGTAAAATAAAAATAAAATTTTTAACTTTAGATGATCCAATCTTGTCAAAGGTGATGAATAGTAGGGGTGGGAATATGTTAGACCCTTACATTCTAACCTACTTCAGGCCCAACCTAGTCTATTTACTAAATAAACTTAGATTAGGTTTAGGCCTTTCATTAAGTCTATTTAATTAAATAGGCCAAACTTATTTTTTTTAATACCTAGCCTACTCAATCAACATGCCAGTCTATTTACATATTTTCATACATACAGTCATATATTATGTAATATATCACAAACATATCAGTTTCATCATTTGATTTTTAATCAATCTATTCTTTTATTTTGTTTCTAGTTATGTTTTCAATCATATTGGATTTATATATTAATTTTAATATTGTTACTTTATTGTCATATTATATTGTAATTGGTAAGTTATTTCAATTATTATATATTGTAATTGATAAATCAAGTTATATATTGTATACTATAATAGTTCTAAAGTATATTTGAGATGTTTAAAATTAAAATATGAGTATATTTAAAAGGCTTATGTTTAAGTAGACTTTTAAATAAATTTTCATGTCAAGCCAAGCTTTAAGTAGGCTTAAGCTTGAGTTGTAAAAAAAAAAAAGGGCTTATATAGGCTTCAAGCTAGACTCAAGTTTTTGATTTACCATATAGGCTTAAGCCTATTTAGTCAAAGTCTAACTTGACCTAGCCTATTTTTACCCCTAATGAGTATCGTAGTATTCATTTCATCCATATTTAATATTAATTTGTTTATAATTTTATATTAATAAACACAATATTTAAAAATACTTAAAAATTAATTTAAATGAACAATAAAGATAATTTCAGAGTAAAATGGAAGGCTTAGATGGAGCTACATCTGATGAGCACGCGATGCTCATCACAAGCGATAAGTGTCGAATGTGTTCACCATAGTGTATAGCAGAGGGAATATAGCAAAACAAGGAGAAAATGAATACGAAGCCAAGATTGTAGAAAATAAAAGCTTTGGCTAATGCCCAGTTGGTTAAAGGAGGAGGCAAGAACCATAGTAGCATCCTTATCTTCCATGGCATTAGAGATTAGACAAAAGAATAAAGAGAGTGATAGTGACTCCACCCACCTAACTAGGTATACTCCCTTAAGAGCATCAACTACCAAAATGTCAGCAATACAATTACCCCTTTGAGGAGTAAAAACAAGAGACACTCCAATCTTCGAGGCCATGAAATTAAGGATTTCCACAATAATATCTTAACATATTCAATCACGTTGATTAGAACATTTGTCATCAATACAACAAACAAGCATTAAATAGTTAATCTTAAAAATAACCTTATCATTGCCAAGATCATTTGCCAGCATTAACACCCTCTTAGGAGCAAGGTCCTCAGTCATAAAAGCAAATATAAATTTAACTTTATCTATAAAGGCCCACATAAATTGACCAAGCCAATCCTGACAAATAATACCGATAGCAGTACTACTCAAGTCTAATTTGTAAGCACCATCACAACTAATTTTTACAGTACCTTTAACTGGGAATTTTTGAACAATTGATATAGCAACATGACTAGAGTTATCTAGCATCTCCCTCTTATCAATATAGCAACTTCATTCTTCAGAATTAAGCATTTTAGCTTGCTCAATAATCTCAATTGGGTTTAGTTCTATATAATTGAAGATCTTATTGTTTCTGACCTTGTAGATTAGCCATAGGACCTAGGCAATAAAGGCAATCTCATAATCAGAAAGTTTACCATCAGATAGCAAGGACACCCACCAAGATTCAAAAATTTTGATGCTAAATTTATCATATCTAAATCCCAAGTTATAGACAAACCAAACATGCTGCACCCATAGATAAAGGAAAAATAAATGCTCAATAGTTTCCTCCTCTTTATGACAAAGAGAGCATACCTTTAAGTGCCAACGTCTTTTCTTAATTAAAGCTTTGTTGGTGGCAATAGCTTTGGCAAGCATGAGCTGTAGAAAATGATTCACTCTAGGAATAGTTTTGATATGCCAAATTTGTTTCCAAGTACTATCAACAATAATGATGTACGTACTTGGTCTCATGATAGCTTTTTCTTCATGATAGCCTAGCTTCACTGCATAAATCTAATATCCTGAATTTCTTAATCTTGTGATTAGCTATTAATAGAGGGTAAAGTGGTAATTAGTATGGGATTAGAGATTTGGATGGTTAGTTGATGATTTATGTCTTTAGAATGTTGTATGAATAGGTACGGCTAGAAGGGTTGTGTTTCGGGTCGAAGTTAGTGCATGTGGTGAGAATTATTCTTACTGTACCATGCATAGCAACTTGTGCTACATGTACCGCAGCGCATGGACTAGAAAGTGACTTTTTAAGTCATGAAATTTCAAAACTTTCAGAAGGAAGAAATTGAAAACACACGAAAGGGAGAAGATAAGAAGGGCTGGTGTACTAGGGCAAGAGATTTTAGAGCAGTGAAAGGAGTTTTTGATTGGTAACTTAGTAGGTAAGCTACGTATAACTCTTACCTTCTATTCTACCCAAATTTCTCTAAAGATGAGTTATAGAGAAATTAAATTGGTGAAATTTTAAGGGTTTGATTCTTGCCCAATAGTAATAAAAAGGTTCTCGATAGTTAAATTAGAGCTTTGCAACTGGTTTAAAGTTGAACGGTAGAGCTTTAAACCCGTAGGCTTGATTCGACCCTAAATCAAGAGGTTTTTAGGGTAAAAATCTGGTTTAAGTGAAATGACACTGACTGAGGTAACGTAAAGTAGTAATTGAGTAGTAATGAATCTAGAATGGATAAATGGAAAAGAATACATGGCTAAATATAGCCATAAGTAGTAAATATGTACTTTTAATCAAATTGGATTAAATTGTGCCAAATGTATTTAGATTAGCATATTAAGCAAGTGAGTTGAAAAAGGAAGCTGATGATAAGTTGTTGTGGCAGTTGAAATCCACGAGTAACTTTTTTAGTGATAAAAGAGTTGAGGTAACTGAATAACCTTCTTTGTTTGACTATTTGTTGTAACTATGTGTGAGTATGCTATATAGTATATGACATTGTTTTAAACTAAGCATGTTTTAATAGCATTACATGAATGATGCATAAAAATGGCTTTTGAGCAAAGAATGAGTAAGAACATGTGATTTTATACTTTACCTAAATATATGCTATATAATGGGGACATATGTATGAATAAGGAACCTATGAATGGTTTGAAAAGCATGATCATAGGAGTGGGACTTTACTTCAGTAGAGAGATGGTGATAAGACCATATGACATATTCTCCTTATTGCCTGACAGGGTGTGGTGTTGGAGAATTATACCTCCTCAGTGCCTTTCGAGGTGTGATGTTGGAGATGATCTTTTTAGTGCCTATTGAGGTGCGTTGTTAGAGATTTGGGACTTCTTAGTGTTTGTGTAATACAATATTGGAGTTAATGACACCCTATTATGTGTACAGGGGAAGCTATAGTCTAGAAGTGAGATAGAACACCTTTAGTTAGGTGATTCTACTAGTAAAGGTGAGCTCAAGGCTAATGAGAGTATACATTGGTCTAAGGTGAGCCTATGGTTTTATGTCGGGGTGATTTGAAGGTTCAGTTAGTATTGATCATGTTATATGTGTATATGTGAAAAACTGATGAAAAGTGATAATTATAAAAGTAAAAGAGGTGAATTGACAAGTGTGGTTGCAAATTTAAATGAAATATGTGATATATTATGGGAAATGGTATAGTATGCTTTACTTTTATATAATTGCATGTGATAGTCAATAGGAGTGAGTTATTTTGTTATTGAGATTTTTATCTCACCCTAGTTACATTTTATAGGACCAAGTAGTGATCACGGCAAGGAAAAAGAGTCAGGACTGGCTTAGAGTTGTTGAAGTTGTGTGAACTCAGAGGATTGTGTAATGAACTAAAATCTCGTGTATATGTGTAGATAAGTTACCATAGGGTTACATGTATGCTTTGAATGTTTTGATAGTGATTTTGTGAAATCTTAGCCTAATTGTGTATATATGTGGTGAAGTGAATTGGGGGCTAAGATTTGGGTGTATATGTGTTAAAATGTTGTGAATTTAGTAAATCCTAGCCCATTTTGTGGAAATTATGATGAAATAAGCAATTTAGGGCTAAGATTGAGTTGTGACTATGATATGAATGTGGTTATATGTGAATATGTAATGAGAAAAGGCCAAGTGGGCCAAAGTGTGTTAAATTGTAAAAAGCTAGAAATGTAAAAATTGGTCGTTGAGGGGTCAAATTTTAATATATGTATATATATATATGACATATGGTTAATCAAGTATAGTATGTTCTTTTAGACTTAGTTTAAGGCTTTGTATGGTCTGATGAGAGAAAGAAATTGATTTAAGTGCTTGGGTGTGTAAAATTTTCAAAAAAGTGACTTTTTACACCCAAATGTTTAAATTTTGATTAGACTATTATATCATGTCCAAACCTACCTTATTAGCTAGCTTATGAGATAAGATTCATATGGGCATTTGAATTACTTCGATCAGACATTGTATGTGGAAACAACATATGCCAAAAGTTTATTATTTTGCTGTCAAAATAATAACAAAAATTTTAGATAGGCGTGTCACGGCACATATCATAGAAAGTTTGGGCGTGTGGCTCTGTGCTGCACGCCATGACACATAGCCCTAATTTCTAACTTGATTTTGAGGTTTTTAATACATGTCAAGATTGAGATGAATGTATATGATTTATTTCTACTGCGTATTGCTTTGATGTATTATGGTTTTATGATTTTGCAAAAGAAGTTTTTAGCCAAAGATTTTCAAACAAAATATTTGATTACTAATTGGTGTCATTGATATGGTGATTTAGTTAATCTTATCCTGTATTGAGTGGATATAGGAGGAGGTTACAATAAACACCATTAGGAGTAGCTATCTATACTATCTTATCCTCCATATATCATGAAGGTATTGGAATATGTAAAATGGCATTAATAATTTTGTCATCAACAAGGTCTTTGAGAGATTAGTCTTAAACACCATAGGAGATTAGATCAGCATCTCTGACGTGTTTAACAATATATATCACAATCTAGCTTTATAGCATGGAAGATAACATTTAGCACCCAAGGATCCTTCCAAATTTGAATTGAATCACCATTCCCTAAAATCCATAAAGATTTTTCTTGAGATAATCCCTTCCATTAATAATGCTAGACCAAGACCATGAAGCTTTGTATCCTTTCTTTGCTTCATAAAACTCATCTTTAAGAAACTAAATTCCTTTTAAAACTCTATCCTAGAGGGCATTGGGGTTTTTCAAGAGGTGCCAAGCAATCTTTACTAATAGAGCATCATTCATTTTGAAAATTGTTAAATCCCATGCCACTATCAGCTTTCCATTTTTGGATCTCTTCCCAAGCTATTTGTGAGTTTTCCTACCTTTATCATTACCTTCTCACCAAAAATTAGGCATAAGGCAATTCAACTCTTTGTATGACTTAATAGTGAATTTAAAGTAATTTATGGGGCAGATAAGAATAGTATTAAGGAATGCCTTGATCATAATTTCCCAACTTGTATAGGATAGTGATTTTTTGCTCCATCCTTGAATTTTCTTCCTAAATCTTTCCCGTATATAAGCAATAGCTTGATGTTTTATCTTCCCCCAAACATTTAGGATGCACAAGTAGGTTCCTTGGCCCTCAACCTCACAAATACTCAAAATCTAACAAACTTTTGCTCTTCAGTCACTCGGGGTATTGCTAGAGAAAACAATGCCAGATTTGTCAAAATTAGAAGCTTGGCCAGATACAGTACAATAAACTCTAGATATCTGACACTAATATTATTCTTTAAGATTTATGGTACATTTTAAATTAGCTACCATATTTCCATGTTCATGAATAATGTTGTCGTTAATCTCTGCTACATTCCATTTATAAAGCTTCTCTTTCAAATAAATACTTTTCTTTTTATGGTTATGGAAGGTTTTTTTTTTGCTCAAAATGATTAAGTCTTTTCTACACTCCACTAGCTTGTGAACGAACGCATCTAAATGGGAGGCATTTATCGTGCTACCAAGCCTAAGCAATAACTTGTCTGAAATCATGATGCTTTGTGTGAACACTATATTTTGTCTGGGCATTTTTTTAAATATAAAAATAATAATAAATTTAACTAAAAAATATATAAATAAAAATATAAAAATGAAATATAATCCTTTTTATGATTACATTTTCAAAAAAAATAACATAAAGAAGATAAATAAATTTAATTGGTCTTCGGAATCAATTTGGAGGAGAAAATATTGCTTAAATCTTTTAAAATCTTCACCAAATTATCTCCACAATCAAAAATTTTGAGAATCAACTTCTTGAAAATTAAATATTTTTAAATTTTTGTAAATCTGGATGTTCCACTATATATATATATATATATAAATCTAAAAAGAAAGAGAGATATTTTCGTTTAATTCAAAATTAGATTTTCCTTTTAATCTAATTTCTAAAATCAATAAACATAATCAACAAATTAAAAAAATATAGTTATGGTTTAAAAATATATTATAAACTGAAGGTTAAATGCATATCAGCTCATTGGTTAGAGTCAAGCATCTATAGCCTTAAACTGTTCTGGCTGCATGCAAAAGAAAAAGTTGAAAGATGAAGGTCTTCTGGAGAGAGAGCAAACACACGAAGGTAGCAAGCAACACAGAGAAAAGAGACGAAGTTAGAGAGCATGTGAGCTTAGACCATGATTTCTTTTTGCCATCTGCTTTGCCTAGCGCGAGTGAAAAATAAAGTAAAAAAGCATGCACGCATATAAAGAAAAAGATGCTAGATGAAGCTGTAGAGGGAGGCCAGTAGAAAAAAAGGGAATAGAGCAGAGACACAGACAAGAATGCCACTGGATACAGCAATAGAGAGGAGTGAAGCATGCAATCAGTTTTCCATCTCCCATGCAAGCCTCTGAAGTTGAATCTAATAAGATTTTAGAGATTTATGAATTGCATTCTTCACCTATAAAAGAAGAATCAGAATGTGTGATATGAAGGAGGAGATTAAGGGTTTTTAGAGGGAGACCAAGAGCCCAAAAGACCTACATTTTTTGGAGAGAGAACCAAAAAGGGGATTTGGGTTTTGGTTTCTTAGGAGAGATCGACAGCTTGGGAGGATCTAGGGATTTCTAAGAGAAGAGACCAAGAAAAGAAATTAAGAGAGCATGAAGGAGACTTAGAGACCAAAGATATAAGAGGAATTTTTATGAATTTTTTGAAAGAGAGGCAGAGATCACAGTCTTTGTTCACCACAGTAGGTTCGAATTCTATGGTTTTATCCTAAATATTCTAGCTCTTCTTATATCATATATCATAATTCTATTGTGCATAATAGAGATTTTCAAACCAATAATTTTCTTTTAAGAGCTAGAAATTTCATGAAAGTTATATTGGTTTTACATATACTTGTCCTGTATCTTTATAGAGATGTTGATCATATAATGATATTGGAACATATAATGGGTCAATCAAATTCTTCCCTTTATGATTTTCTATCCATTTGTCTAGCTTATCTAATTCATTAAATCATGCGTGCCTGTAAGTGGTTTCTTAGCTATGAGGTTTTGATTTTGCTTTTTGGAATGACTTATTTTTTGGAATTGCTATTGATTAAGAGTAACCCAAGATAAAGGATGTCTACATGTAACCTTAATTTTTTTATGAGGGAATCTTCACTTAATGAGCATGAAATTTTTGTCTTAAATCCTGTGATGGAACTATGCTTATTCTTGAGTCTTCTTGTTGATGTTATGGTTAGAGAGCGATGCATAATTTCAGCTTATAGAGTGATGATAAAAATCATAGTTAAATCAATTTATTAGCTGTCATATGTTAATCGTCTCTGAATATAACTCAAATGGAGTTGTTGAAATTAATCCTTAATTCCATTAAGATTTTACTTGTTCTGGACATACTATTTCAAAAAATAAGAGGAGAAACTCCTAATGAAAATTTGGTAATACTTTAATCTAGTTTTGTCTTGGTAATGCCATGTTTGTTTAGGCTCTAAAACAGTGAAGAAAAATGCAGTGATGATTGTAAAATGAAAAGAATTTTCAAATGAAAACTTTGCTTGCTGTCCTAATTAGCTTGATTTAATTTTCAATGTATTCCTACCATGGATTTGTCTCTAACAATGAAGAAATTACCCTACTTATTAGACCACACATTGGAGTTGGATTTGAAAGATATGTTTAGCATGAAAAGATCTACCAGTAGGTGGCAGTAGAGTTTTAGTCCTTGTGTCAATTTAAGGAGTCTTTTACTTAGCTTAGCACTGTATTTATTCTTATATATTTCACTATGCCTTCCTTCATCGTTGTGGTTTAATATGCTATTATTTGAGCCTTTCTTATAAAAGGTTGAGGAGGGAGTTCGATTTTTGAGGGGATTTAACTTTTACAATTGGAATCCAATACAAAAAAAAAAAAAACACACACACACACATGATAAATGAGAAAGAATATATTTATTCATTATTTATTTGTCGTGTGAGATTTTAAGAATTTTCACAAGCATTTAAAATGATCATCTACTGTATAAATCAATAAGATTTCATAAGTATAAAGATCTAATTTGTATATATTAATATGGGTTCCAAAGGCCCATCATTAAAATTCACATTTTTTATATAATTTAAATAAAAAATAAATATTTAAGTCTCATGTGAGATTTCAAGAATTTCCGTAGAGAATTAAATTAAGTACATTGTCATGCAGAATAATAAACTGTCGCAAATATTGTGATTCTCAATTTATATAGTAAATAAATAAACAATTTTTGTAAATAAAATAATAAACATTTTTTAAGAAAATTAATTAATTAAATTAATGAATTTGAATAATAACTATTAAATCTTTTGGTTAGGTGAGATTTTTGAATCTTTATAGTCTTTTAAGATAATCATATTATCATATGAGTTAATAGGACTCTGCAGATATAACAATTTAATTTTTGAAGAAATATATATAAATTATATACTAAATCAATTAAATTAAAAATATAATTAAATGTATATTATTTAATCCTTTATTATGTGAGAATTTTGAATCTTCACAAATATTTAAGATAATCAGATTATCATATAAGTCTATAAAGCTTTGCAAGTATAATGATTAAGAGTCTTTAAATATATATATATATATATACACATGCTTAAAAAATATATTATTAATACTTAAAATATAAATAAATAGATTAAGTTGTAAAACTCTTTTATCATGTGAGATTTTGAAATCTTCACAGGTATTTAAAATAATTGCATTATCATATGAGTTAATAAGGTTCTGTAGGTATAGTAGTTAAATTTACAATAATAAAATATAAAAATAATTTAAACTTTTTACCTTTTTCTTATTTCAAAATTCAAAAATTGAGAAAATAATTGAAATTAAATTACTTTTTACAATTTAAAACATGTAAATTAAAATTTTAGAAAATTATTTTATTTTCAAAATGGTGAATTATTTCTTATTAATTTCTCTCTAAAAAATATTTTCACCAACAATTTATAATCTCGAATTATGTGGACTTTGATCCCCATCGTAAGGTACGTAGGTCTTACAGTCGGATTCTGAGTCAAGCCCTCCTTTATAAATAAATAAATATTTTCTCAATTTATTATTATCATTTTTTAAAACACATGAATAAGAAAGGAATAATTTAAATAACTTTAAAGCCATATTAATTTAGCATGATTAACTTTAGGTAACCGTTCTTACGAATGGGTATTGTGGGGTGCCTAACACCTTCTTTATACTCAATCAACTCTTGAACCTGTTTTTGATTTCATAGACTAACCTTATTCTTCTTTAAATGATTTCTCAAGATTTTTCTCAAAATTTTAGTAGTGACTCCCATTCATCTAGTTTTTGCTATAAAGGCTAGAACCTTTGCTCTCGCATGCGGTCCGCATTGCGTTTATGAGCGCAACACTTAGCCTAAATAGCTTTAAATTTGAAGATTTTCACTCTTTTATGATTGACAGAGATCAAGCAGCAGAAACATGATGGTCAGAATTATAGGGATCAAGATGGAATACATGTGCATCAAGAAAAGCCTTTTTGAAACGAATATTGCCTAATATATGGTCAATTCATTCTTTGATTGGATCTTGACCTAGACATTTGTTCCACCAAGTATAACATAAGCCATTAAAGACAAGGTCTATAAGGACACAATCATAAATGAAAGAGTAAAGATTAATAATTTTCCTAGCAGCTCTTTGAATACCACCAAACTTCTCATCATGTGAAAGAATGTCATTAAAATACCCTAAGTAGATTCCACCAACTATACGTCTCACATCATCCCATACCATTCTTCTATCCCTTTCTTTTGGGGGACCATAAATAAAGGTAATATGCTCAGGACATCATTAGAATTAGATATAACATTAGTAAGGATTATATCTAGAGTAGAGACTAGAATATTAATAGTCAAATCACTCTTCCACCACATAGCTAGACCTCCTTTTTTGCCAACTAGCCTAACCATCCATTCCTCATCAAACCCACACTTCCTCCTTAACTTCCTAGAACAATGATGTTTTTGTTTGGTCTCCATATGAAAGACTGAATGGGGTTTATGATTTTGGCATTCTTCTTTAAGGTTTTTGATTGCCAAGTGTAAAGTCCCACAAGTCACCATGAACTTTACTTACATGTACCACACAACCACACACAAACACTGAATTTATTTTGAAGATGTAGGATCTTGACTTTATTTTTAAAAACATTTCAAACATACAAACAATGCTCAATAAAAGAGGTTATAGAAGCATAGGTACCATACCCCTAGAATATAGATTAAAATAATCATTTTTCTCCAAAATGTGCTATGCACTGTGAAATGTGGTATAGAGCCATGAATCTCTGCTCTGTGCCGTGCGCTATGGCATGCCACTATGCATTCTGGCATATTTATCAAATTTTACCATCATAACAACAATTTGACATAAGCTTCTACTGCGTGTCATTTTTACATATAGTGTTTAATCATAGTGATTTAATGCCCACATGAAGCTCGTAAGATAAGCAAACTAATAAGATAAGTTTAGATATAATCTGATAGTCCAATCTCAATTTAGACACCAAGATATAAAAAGTTACTTTTCTTTGAAAACTAAGCATCCTATGTGTTCAAACTCAATAACTTGCCTCATTAGATTACTTTGAGCCTTGAACTAAGTCTAAAGGACTAATTGTAATGTCCACCTTGACATTACCAAAATTCACCACACAATCACAACAACTAATCATAATTAGGAGCAAGGATTTGCTCCTAATTTCACATTATATGTAAAAGGGTTAAAACTAATAATCTTTTAAAATAGTTGTGTAATAATTGAGATCCTATAAAAATCCTTTAAATTGATAGTTTGAGCTCAAACTTAATGATTCAAATAGGTATTAGAAGCATGGAAAGGTTTTGGGAATCAAACCACTTCAAAACAGGGCCAAAAATGTCATTTTTGAGTGTTTTGGTCCGTGCGCCGCGGCTTGTGGCACAGAATGCCAAGTTTCCTCGCTGTACCGTGCATTGCGGCTTGCGCAATATGCGCTGCAGCGCACCTGTCCATGACAGTGCTGTCATGACAGCTTTTCTAGATGAACTTCGAACGCGCGCCATTTTCATATCCGATGTCCGATTGGAGTGATTCAATTGGTCACGCGAAGCTTATTCAATAAGATAACTAATGGCACAAGTTTCGTCACAATTCGACACCGTATGAGAATTTTAGATACTCGGATACAAAAGTCAGTTTTTTAAAGAAATTTTCAACCATCCAAGTACCCAAAACTCATAACTAATACCATTAACCCATTGTGAGGCTTGAACTAAGTCCAATAGACTAAAATACACTTGAGTGACCAATCAAACACACAAAAACATACCAAATACAAAATTTGGCCTCTCAATGGCCATTTTGCCCAATATGGCTAAAATGCACAATTAGCACTAATAGCACTATTTGGCCTCTATTGCCACATAATACATTACCAATACATTATCACCACTTAGATAAAACATTCCTTGCACTTGTATCAGTATTTTAGCCCATCACCACAAAAATTCTCACATATTCACCTCATATACAATATTGGGCTAAAATACACAACAACATAGTATGAAGTAAGTGCAACCAATTAAAATGATATACATTCCTAGTTGGCAACATTTAATATCATATAACAAATTTATGTACACCACTCAAACTAAAATCGGTCTTTACAAAGAGTGTAGCAGATATGCTAGCCCCTGCCCGATTCCCTCCCTGGCTCAGTCTCACTGGTAGTACCTGTAAAATGATAGTCCACGGGGTGAAATAAAAATCTCAGTAACTAAGATAATCTACATCATTGATTAATAACCCAAGTTATAAACAAGTATTAAAATGAGTAACTTAATCACATCATATAATATCACCATAAATTTGCATGCATGATCCCTAACCATCTGGTCCTCCAATACTCTCGATCGAACCAGTAGGCTATTTCACAGAACCAAACCACATGTATGGTCCCTAAGCTCACCATTCATGGTAGGACTACCCGACCAAGGTGTCCTAAACCACTTCTGGACTACTGTTTCCCCCTATTACAAGTAATTGGGGTGTCGTTACTCCAACACCGCATCCTATGGATGCTAAGGAGCATAATCTCCAACTCCGCACCCTGTTAGGTACTAAGGAGAGTAAGTCTCCAACACCGTACCCATTTTTGGGCACTAAGGAGAGTAAATGCTACACCTGGCGTCCCAAGGTGCTAGCAATGCCATATGAACTTAATTTTCACTATCTCCACTAGGGTGACCTCCCACCCTCTAACATGCCACATTTCACTACTTATCTCCACTTCACCATGCATAAACAACTTTTAAAGCAGGTATAACAAAATCTTTCCATTAACTTCAAAAATATAGAATTTTACAAAACCAATAATCCACTTTTTCTAAAATAGATAACCTTAAAGAATTTATGCATATATACTCAACAAATCATAGAAAAGCAACTTGAGAATAACTTATACAAGGTAATAAACAATGCAAATTATCTAATTACCTCAACCTTTCTGTTACTAAAAGGGTTACTCGTGGTATTAATTCTCTTCTTGTGTCAAGGTAAGTCTTCCCACACCACAATCTATAACAATAAGTACTATATGTTAATTTTCAATTAACATAAGCACTATTAACTACCAATAATCTCCCTATTCTCCACTTCTCACTCAAATTCTCAACAAATAGGCTTGTCAAGATTAGAATTTATTCACTTCATCCCTTTAGATCTCTTTCTAACTCTATCACAACATGAAACTCAATATCTCAACTTATCACACTTCAACATCCCATGATCAAGATAAAGCTTGATCCAACTTCTATTAAACAATAAAGTAGCTTCATATTACTACATATCTAAGGTAAATAAACCTAAATTAAACCTTTAGAGTCAATAGAAACCTTCAAAACATTGACCCATGGCTTAATCCCATCATACCAAAATCTCACTCTTCCAAATCCTAAGAAAAATGAGATGAAAAGGTAGAGGAGAAGGGTAGGAAACTTGCCCAAGAGTTTGGAGACTCAAATGATCTTCAAAATCCTTCCAAATTGATGCCCTAGCAGTGCCCAAAGTCGCCCCCTTCGTGCTCTAGGTTTCCCAACACAACATCTGATTTTTTCTGTTGATTCCCACGAAAGCCGCGGCTCACGGTACAGTGAGCAACAACTTGATTTTGCTCCCCCCGATGCCTCCCAACTTGATCTGACTTTCATTCTATCTCAATTTAGAGCCAAATATGGCCCAAAAATCCAATTAGCCACCCAAAAACATACTTAAATAAATTAATCATATTTTTAACTAATTTATCCCTTAATTAATCCATTTTTTCCAAATTTAAAGTTTTAGGATATTACACTAATTACACCTAATTGGCACATTATATCACATGTTACATATTACATGTACAATTTAACCTTTCAATGCCACTTTTCACATATGTGGTCTTACATGAGGAAACACATATTACTACAGACATACCTATCAACTTGTTCCACTTACACATATATCTAGCTTGCACATATGGGGCTAAGCCACACCATGTAGTCAGAATACACATTTATACTTGACTTGCATAAATGGGGCCAAACCTTACCATTTAGTCAAGATTCACACACAAATACATTATCACAAATCACATATGAATGTTTATGTACTCTTGAGTCCCACTAGTAGATAATAATCAACACTCTAGACCACTAGGACTTCCTAGCCTTGCACAAAGCAGGGCCACCAACCACTACTTTAGACTAGGGTATCACTTATAAATCATTTTCACTTATGCACACCACACATATCACATGCATCACTTGTCACATGCCTCAACTTTTACAAAAAAATGCTACTCTATTATTTTATAAATCATGATATAAATAATTTACATAAAGAACTTGTAAGTAATTTCACAAGCTAATAGATAAAAAGGTTAATTCAGTTATCTCACACCTTTTTAACCTAGGGTTATTGTTTGTATTATATTACTTAAAATGTGTAAAAATCCATAAGAAACCCTCAAATGCTCAATTTACATAAACAAGTGTCATTGGTTAGCTTCATACTTAACTCAAATATACCACATTTGGCTAAACTACATCTCTCAATTCTATATCCATCTCATTACACTTTTGGGTTTACTTAACTCATTCACCATAATTACATACCCTCAGGCCATTAGAATGATCAAAATACTCTCTTTACTTGCCAAACAAACACTTTTCCCCTTTCCAGTTTCACAATTTAGGCCAATTAGATCTTACATCTATAAGGCTTAACCATTAATCCCTAGATTAGTTGCAAAACCTTAATTTTACACCCAAAAGCCCTTTTTTACGTTTAACTTAAAATTTAACCCCTTAAAACTCCCCAATTTAATTTTTCTACAACCTAAACTAAGGTATAAAACTTACCCAGCAAGTCACTGATCGGAATTGTCTCCCAATCTCTTGAAAACTAAAGCCCTAACACAGTTGAACTTCTCTTCCTTTCTCACACATTTATTTTCTCTTTCCTCCTCTATTTCATGAGCTGACTCATACAGGCTTTATCCACGGCGTGTAGCACAATGAGACACTTCTCATTGCTGCTCACATGCTTTACTTTAAATTGCCATTCCACCACCCAATCCTAACTATTTGACAATCCAACAACTTAAAATATTAATTTACTACCCAAAACCACTATTAATCCACTAATTACTAATTTAACCTTACTTAGCAATTAGTTTCTTAGATTAAAAGTTCAGTATGTTACACTAAGGGTGCCTTAATACTCTGACAATTTTAAGATAATGTTTTCATAGTAAACTGGTAGCTGGTTCCATCTAACTATTGGCATTTTATGTATAAGAAGAAGAAGGAGACACTATGTCAACAGCTAACCTAATCGAAAAGATACATTAGTAGATTGAATCGAGTTAGATCCATCTTCAAATCTATGCATTCATCCTTATTTCGACCTTAATGGAAATGCTACTTTAGTGCATAAAAGCCTTGCCTCTCCTTATTCCTCTGATGAGTTTTGTTTAGCGCTAAGCCCTTTGCCTCAAGTTTTCCAATCACATTCTGTTCATGTGAAATTGTAGGCACCTATGTCATTTAGTTTCTTTTGGATTTGACACATCATTTGCTAGTTGCTTAAGTTAAATGCCATATATTCAATTAATAGCATACATAGGTGAAAGTCCATTACAGATTACTAAGGTTTTCAACCTTCCTCCTCTTTAATAGGTATCTCCATAATATATAGCCTACTATCCCTTTGGCTTGACAGGTTGTAAAGTCTTAACTCAATCCGGGCTTTACCATTCCTATCACACAATCAACCAACACAAAACATAATAATATTAAAGTAATAGCCCTTTATTTGTTTTCAAATCATGGGATCTTGACTTTTTAAAACATATATTCAAATAAGAAGACTAACAGAAGCGTAAACGCATTCATATGACTAAAAGAAGCACAAAATCTCAACCCTGAAAAAGGGCTATGCATCGCGGCATGCAATACGATCGCTGTGGCATATGTCACAAAGCCACACACTCTATTTCTAACTGTGTCATGCACCACGACATGAGATGCCATAAGCCGTGGCGTGCCTATCTAAATTTTTTTATCATTTGACAGAAAAAATGACAAACTTTTGATGTGAGCCATTTGTACACTTAACGTCTGATTGGAGTGATTTAAGTGCCCATATAAAGTTTACTATATATACTAGCTAATAGAATAAGTTTGCACTCAATCTGATAGTCTGATCTAAAATTAGATACTTGGGGTGTAAAAAGTTACTTTTTCTTTTAAAACTTACACCCTAAGTGTTCAATTTTCATTCCTTGTCCCATTAGATCACTTCGAGCCTTAAACAAGTCCAAAAGGATCACATATATCTGATTGATACTACAAATCACAAATATCACATCAATAGCCTATTTTGGCCTCTCAAAGCTATATTACACAAATGTAATATTATATAAGGAATACACATATACAACATATATTCACATATATAACTAGACTTATTCCACTTTCAAGCCTTCGACTCTTACATATGGGACTCTACCTCATCATATGGTTAGGAATCATAAATGTACTCGACTTCTAAAGGGAGCTCTACCTCACTATTTGTGTCAAGTTCTTATCATTTGTGTTAAGTTCTCACTTAGCAACACAATTCACAATCAACACATCAATTCACATATAAACAATTGGAAAAAGTTACAAAACAACATATACTTGCATGATTTGCATACTAGCCTACCTACTGGAGTACCTTTGATATAATGCAATACCATATATATATATATACAACACTCATAACACAATCCACTTTTTTATATTCGCATATATTTATGCATCTTAGTTGGCAACTTTACTCTATAAACAACTTTATACATTCATTTCATTCAAATGATAGTCATGCCACTACTAAGTAAGGCTACTTTTTTCTCGCTTCCTTTCCTAGCCTTCTCATACTTTCTTCGCCTACATTCAAAAGTAGTGAAGTGAGACATACATCCCAGTAACTTTAAGGTAACCCCAATTATCAGTTAATAAGCAAAATCATAAATAAGTGATAAAGTAGCATGTGTAACATCCCAGTAACCTGGAGGTAACCCTAATTACCGGTTAGTAAGCAAAATCATAAATAAGCGATAAAGTAGCATATGTATTAATAAAAGCAATATCATATGTATATACAAGAAGTCATTCTCATCAATCTCGTTATGCTTATGAAATGCATTCCTAGTTTTTCCTAGCAGAGTAATCTTTATGCTCAGACTAGGACTTCTAGTTATAAGGAACAGGGCCTACCATACCATTGCTTAGACGAGGTAATCCTCTTTGCGAAGGGGTGATCTCTTAGGTTCGTCATGACAGAGTTAAACTCTACACTCTAGATCATTAAAACTTTTTAGCCTTATATAGAGTAGGACCACGACCCCTTATCCTAGTTTAGGGTAACGTCGTGGATCATTGAATATTCTAGGTCTGCCGTGGCTGAGTCAAGCTTTACGCTTTAGATTATCAAGATTTTTCTCCTAGGTCTGTCCTGGCAAAGTCAAGCTCTAAGCTCGAGATCATTAAGACTTCCTAGACCTCCTCACGGTAAGGTCGCGTCCCCTACCATAATCCAGGATATATCTTGCGGATGTAATGTATGTTAGTGCATATGTCACTTCAAATTCATTTCAACCAATACTCACACACCCGTATGCATATACTTTCACAATGCTGCTACTTTATCTATATAAAACATAATACACATAGTTATATCAAATACTTGCAAACAATTTCACAAATAAATAAGTAAAAGGGTTACTCTAGTTACCTTTAACCCTTGCTACTGAAGGTTACCAATCACACTAAGCTCTCAGGGGCATAGATTCTCACAAGTAACTTCACATGTGCTTAATCTACATAACATAATGCCTCTTAATCAATTCTCAACACTTTTCACAAGCATTGATTTGGCTAAACTGAATCCCTTAATACATAATACAGTTCAATTGAACCCTTTTATATCTACTTATCCATTATTTATAGTCATTAGCCTATAGGCTACTCAAACAATCATAATAACCTCCTAACACATTCATTTACCCAATTTCTCAATTTCAACCTAACTTTTAGGCCATTTTGAGCTTAAACTCTCAAAGCTCAACCATTCAACTCCATACTAATCATAAAATCTTAATTTTATATTTGATAGCCTGTTTTAAACTTTTCTTTTAGATTACAACACATCAGAACTTCATGACTCAATTTCTCAACCGATGAAATTTAATAAAGAAGTCGTAGAATTGAAGCATAGGGCTACGCATTAATTACTTGACAAGTTACTAATTGAAGTAGATTCCAAACCTCAAGTTATGGCTTGCCCTTATAGATCCAAAGCTTCATCACCTCTTATGCACGTTTGTCCTTTCTTCTCATTATAATTTCATGATCTGACTTAACCTTTAAGTAAAGGCACAGTGAGAAAACTCTCACTTATGCTCACACGTTATGTCTTGAATTGCCTTTTTACCCTTCAAGCCTATCAACACAACATCCAATCAACGCAAATTATCAGTCCAACATTCAAACCATAATTAATCCACCAATTATTAATTTATCCCTAATTAGCAACTAATTTTTGAGATTGAAATCCAGGATGTTACATAGGTCCCTTTCCTTCTTACTTAGAGTCTTAAAACCATTTTGTCTCTATTAATGTATCTACCTAACTCAGCAAGCATTGGGCTTTTAAGGACACTATTAGATTGTTTATATTTTCCCCTTTATCCTCTACAATGTCAACCCCTTGACCTTCTCCTAAATTGCCTCTCCCTAAAACCCAAACTAGAGTTACTTGGCTAACCATTAATTTTATCCTTTAAAATGATCATAAAATCTCCCCTTGAATTCTCTGCTTCCTCTATCAGTAATCTTTTGCTGAAAACTCATTAGAATGAGAGTCAATGCAAGGTTTAATTTTCTTTTGAGTATTTCTAGCTGTTGGTGTCTCTCTTCTTAGGTCAACATCCACATTCCATCCTTCCTTGCAAATAATGGTTTCTTCTTTAATTGTTTTAAGATTGCTAATACTCATCCACCCTTCAAACTTCTCTTTATCGTCAAGTTCTTCCATTTCCCCATCCTTACCTTATAGCTTCTCATGTCATGAGCAATATAGCTACAATAATAGCAAAAAATTCTAAAGTCTCTTATAGTATACAGTTACCCATACTAGATCTATTTGTGGATGTGGAACCTAAAATCCAGGAACTAAGGGCTTATCCAGATCAATAATCACTCTAGTTCTAATGAAACTTCTAGTCTATTTGTCATTGAAAAAAGGATCTTCAAACATCACTAGCTCACTCACTTCTTATCTAAGGCTTCAAGGGGGAGCCCATGAAATTACACCACAACAGGGAAGTATTAAAATAAATCTCTTTGAATACCATATATTCGTTTGTTGCAAGCTCAACAATTGACCCTGTATAGACCAAGGTTGACCTTTTAGCGCTCTTATGTAATCTTCTTCCTTGTCAAACCTAAAAAGAAAGCCATCTTTATTCACGTCATGAATTGTGACCTCTTTATCAACATTCCAACCTTTTTTTTAATCATAGATCACCATTTGTTTATTCAAGTCTTTTTTTTTTCTGTAATTAATTTTCCAACCAACTTACCACCTTCCTTCTTTTTCTTTTGGCTAAAGTTAATAGTACCTCTTTGGCTTCTCCCATCTTTGCTTTATCTAATACTTATAACTTTGATTAATTCCTTACTTAAAAAAGTAGAGTTCATATGTCTTAGAAGAAACTGACTTCACATTGTCACAACTTAAACAAGGGCAAACAATTTGCTCATGATTTTTTGCATTACTTATATAAATTTAATGAAGTGTGCCATCCTATCTCAATATTATCTAGATATGTGGTTGACAAACATTCATTCCCTATCCATAATGCCCTTATTTAAAAAGTTGGTAAAGATAGAAAAGCATTTAGTGAGTCACAAGTTTAATTAATTCAACGACTTCAACTATACTCATATTTGTTATTTTTAAGGGCAAAACTAAAATTTGAAAAAAAAAAATTGGCATACAACAGCTTCAAATGGGTATCCCCCAAGCATTATGACTTTTCTTTACATCATTTTAATCTAACAAAATGTTAACCAACTTTAACTATGCTCATATTTGTTCATTTTAAGGGCAAATTTAAAAAAAACCAACAACATAACAATTTCAAATGGGCACTCTCCATGCATTATTCTCTTTCTTTATACTATTTTAATCAAACAAAAATATTGAACTACTTTTAAAAACTTTAATAATGCATATTTATTCTATTTAAGGGCTAAACTAAAATTTTAAAACAATCAGCAACATAACAACATAAATTTGAGCATTTCCTGGGCTTACTGCACTTTTTTAACAAATTGAACATTAAAATAATAACAAATTCATACTAAAAATCACTCAATCAACCACATTTAATAATTTCACAATTAAAATTTCAGAATAGGTAGCAACGAAATCATATAAAGCATTTTCATTTAACAAAAATTCAAGCACATTGTATGTGAAATAAAAGAAGAACCTACTTTCTACTTTAAATAATCAAAATTCATTCAATCTAAACTCAAATAAACATCTCATATTTTTTTATGTATAATTTTTTCTTTTAAAAAACTAACCTTTTTTTGGTGCTAATCCATGACCCACGAACGTGTACCCATAGCTAAAGGGAGATGACCCATGTATAGACTATTGGAATGGAAGAGAAAGATGAAGTTAGGAAGAGGAAGAGGAAGAAAGGAGCATGAACAAACCCATACGATGAAAGAGTGAAAACAGTGATAGAGGCACAACGGCGGCGTTCAACAATGGATGAAGGATGAGTTTGGTAAAAAATGGCTCCTCGTTCTTAAGGAAGGTGTTTCAATGACTGGGTATTTAGTTTTTTTAGAAAAATGAAGTTTTGAATGTTTGAAGAGTAATGGCTTCGAAGAAATTGAAGGAGTATTCAAATGATATTATTCAACTGTTCCATTAAAGAACAGTTGAATAGAGGTTTATTCTAGGATTCTTTAACAGAAATTGTTAAATAAAGTTAATGTTTAATTAATGGTTCTATCAAGAAAAACGTTGAATAAACTCATCATGTGAGGCTGTGGTATACTATAACATATACTCAACAATTACTTTATTTAACTATTGAGTATTTTTTTTAATTTATTCAATGGTAATATTGTCAACTCTTGAATAATGGCTTTTTAAAATCCCACCTTTTTCTATTCAATGGTTTTACACATAATCATTGAATATAAAACATTATATAAATGCTATTTTTTAGTAGTGGATGATGCTTGGCCAAAGGCTCCAATACTTGTAATCAAATCCTAATCTCCCTTTTTTGTCAATAGTAGTGCCATGCTAGGTACAGAACTTACCCCAACTCCAATCAAAGGTTTGAGGTATTAGGTATGAAAGAGACACAAATAGGGCTCCCTATCCCGGTAGATGTGTGATCACAACCTACCTTATTCCCTAAATTTTTCCCAAAAAGCCGGCCTCCTTATGCATTACTCAATTATTCACAATTGTCACAGCATTATAGTCCACTGTTTTTCAACTAATTATATAACAATTATGCCAATCAATGGCTCATCATGCAGTGAACAACAACCGTTTCTAATCAATCATCTAGTAACCAATAAGAACAACGAATTAGTATTAGTACTTTATTTGCATTCCTTGTATTGGAGTTCATTCAAACGTTGTATCATCCATAAATTCCAAAATACTCTAACAACCTTGCCAATCACATTATAATAACACTCCATTTCCAATACAAGTTATCATGATACTTCAACAGTTACGACAAATTCCCTAATTTTCCAAACCTCACATTCACATTAACATAAGCATACATAAGATTCTATCAACTTAATAAATAATATTGAAAAAGTCTTATCTACTAGACCAGGTTTCCCAAACAACCAATGCTAGTTATTAGTTCAATTTATAATTTATTTTATATAAAAACATGCAGACTACCTATTGATGGTTCATATTAAATAACCAAAAAGTGGTTACCTAGATTGAGTCTAGCACAGAACTTGAGATCTATTTCCCATAGAAGAGCCTCTATAAATAACCGGTAAATCAATCTTTAGAAGTTCTCAAGAGAACTCCTACCCTTTTAGAATTAAAGGAACCTTAATTTTTGTGTTTAGGATGCTTAAATAAGGGTCAGGTTTTATCCACATCTGCCGGTGGTCGTCCCAGTGCATTTCACATCTACTAGCAATCAAGTGATGAATAGGGGCTGTTGCCCAGTTCAAGTCTGTCCATGGACGTGGTCAGAGAGCTCACACTCTATTTTTTCATTGTCCGTCGATGCACACAACTCCCTTTGTCACGTTCACACATGGACATCCCTAGCGTTTTCTCTTTATAAGACACTTCTAAGATATCCTAATCCATTCTAAGGCGTTCCTAAGGCTCAAATTAAGTTCTAAGGTACTTCTTCCCAATAGAGGATGTTACAAATTAAATAGGGTATAAAGGAAAAAGAGGGAGTTAGTTTTTGATCGCATGTTAAAATGCTGAAGGCACATCCCATATTTCACAATCAAGATTATATATATAATTGCTCCTTCCTAAATTGTAACTTTAGATAACATAATTTTGAATAGAAATCATAAAGCCTCCCCCTAAATTATTCTGGTAACCACCATTATAATATAAAACAATTATTTAAATGAATAATTATTAAACCCAATTTGGGCCTTTGCTCACTTGGCCCAATTTACATCAAGGGTGTAATACAATATCTTTTAGTTACATTTGATGGATTCTCTCATGTTCATACTAAGTACTCTACCATGTCATGTGAACATGATATATGTAACATCTTAAGATTTAACCTTGAAATATTAAGATAATTAAAGGGGTAAAATAGGATTCTGGAGAGTTTATTCAGTTAGAAATGATTAAGGGTGACTTATGGACTTATGGATATGTTGGAAGCCTTAAATTTGGGCCTGGAAAGTGAATTGGATCACCGGCCCTAATTGGAGGAAGCAAATTTGGACTTGGCAATAATGCGCCACGGTGGATGCCTGATTTATGGCTTAAGCAGGTCACGAAAATCAGAAACGGAAAGAAGAGTGGTGAACGAGGGATGATACATTTTGATATGCTAGGGCTCGACTCTTTCAGCTATTGGAGGTAGAATGGAGCACCAAATCATCAAGTTAACCCTCCCATGTCACTTCTCTCCCTCTCAAGTTTGATTTTCGCGTAGGTTTTGGGAGTTTTTGAGTTGCGGTTTGGTTGGGGGAGGTCTCGAATGAACCAAATGGATTAAATCTATCTATCCTCATCCAATTAAATTTTTAATTTTTTGGAATTCAAAGCCGAAATTTTTAATACTATTCCTTAAACTACACATGCTCACCTATTATATATTCATTTTGAAATAATCAGCTTCATTCGTTATTATTTCAGTTGTTACTTAATCTTGAATGACTAACCAAATGATTATGGTGCAAGCATAAGAATAGTAATGGATCTAAATAACACTGCTTATAACAACTAGACAGATAGCTGGCACTTAACCTGCTCATCACTCAACTCTTCAAATTCAAACACCTCTTATTAAAAGAAAGAAAAGAGCAAACATACAAAGATAACAGTAAAACTAATAAAGATGCATAATATGCTAGTGATGCTGCAGAATACTGGGGGCAGCTTTTATTGGAAAATGTGAAAGGATCACTGTAGTCTATGGATTTTCAAGCATGCATCTACTAGTAATCTCAGTTATTATGTTGAGGATCAGGTCCTCCAGGTGAGATTCTATCTGAATCAGTTGTGAGTAGAGGAGTACTGTGAGCAGCTCGAAAGTGCACACGTTTTGGAAGATCAACACCGTGCTGATTATGATACAGAAGGCGATGGTTCTGAATCACAAAGTGGCCTGCAACAACACGTCCCCCTGAAGTCATGAAGAAGCTAAAGACCATCATGATTAGGATCAGGACAGGTACTAACACTCCTCGCGCTCCACCTGTATTAGCCATGCTGTGATCTCTCGATGTAATTAATGGTGCTGCCAAGTGATGACAGTCCAGAGTTGAAGAGGCTTGCAAGCTGATCATAGGCACTATCTGCTTATATAGGAAGACCCCCGATCTTTTTTTCTTTGTTTTCTTTTTCTTTTATTGAAAACACTACTTTTTGTTTGCTCTGATTTTGGTATAGGTTTATGTACTTTTTTTTCTTCAATATTCCAGATTCTTACACTTTTATCCAGCTGCAATGTTGGTTTTTACATTTTCAAAGGGTTGTTAACATGACACAAATATTATTAATAATCTTGACATATCAATTAGTATTGTTAAGTTTGTGCTTACATGTCGAACTGACATTGACATGGACTTCTTAATGAGCAAAAAACTTTTTCTTTTTTTTTTTTGAAAAAAAGCCTACTTTAGATGAAATAAAAATGCTAATATGGATTTTTTTAATAAGTAAAAAAAAAAAAGCCAACATCAGATGAGATAAAGATATTGATATAGATTTGTTAATAAAAAATTAAGGAGTCTAGTTCAACCTTTTTATTTCATCTGATGTAAACTTTTTTTCTTAAAAAAAAATTCTCATTAAAAAATCTTTATCAATATCAATTTGACATGTAAGTAAAAAATTAACATTATGAATTGACATGTCAACATTATTAATACCATTTATGCCATATTAACATCCCTATGAAAATGTAAACATCAACATTGTAGAAGGAAAAAAGTGCAGAGACCTGAAACATAAAAAAATTTGCAAGGGCCTGTATCAAAATTTGAGTGAAGTATAAAGACAAAAAATATTTTTTTAATAATTTTTTCTCTTACGCGAGGATAATTATCATACCAAAAAAAAAAAACAGAGAGAATAATGTAGACAACAATATGCGCCAATGATGAAGTCAACTACGTTCAAGAGATGTTTTTTTTTTTGGGCAAAAAAGGTCATATATTTTTAATGTGATAGCAGAAACAAAGACCAAATTAACGAAAATCGCACTGCCAAAGCCTTGCTATAGCCAATACCACGCGAAACTTATGATTTCTAATACATATGTCAAGACCTTGCATAACCATTGGGCCACCTTAAATTTTTAATCAATTAAGCTGCATGAAACTTTTCTTGCTATACTCCCATGTTCCATCTTCCTCTCGATTTCTCGTTCACAAAAAAGCTAATTTTCATCAACTAACAGATCCTTTTGATGGGAAGAGATAGATGACATGATAAGTTTCATGTTTAGCATATAGTGATAAATAATATATGAGCCTCATATTATGAGTCTACCATTTAGTTTAAGTAAATTTTATTTACGATGCCTTTGTCCGTCCCTTTTCTCATAACGTATAAGTAATATTATAATTGTATTGTCATATTTCTCTGCTTCTTTTTGTAGTTACTTCCAACATGTTTTATTAAAATCAAAAAAAATTTTAAAACTCATTAATTCTGTCTAAAAATTTAAAAAGTTTTCAATTTTAGCCTCTATTTAATAAACAAACCTTAATAACATATTTTTTTCTTCCAACATTCAATGGAGTAAAAGGAGCAATTTATGATGAAAATTTAATGATATGACTTGTAAATAAAATTTTTTTAAAAAATCTTTCCTCTATCATATAAATAGAATTGGAGGGAGTAATTTAACTGTGTATTGAGGATTAAGTAGGGGTCAATATAGGAATTAATGGAACTCCTTTGGATTTGTAGGGCACATTTAATCACGATAATCGATTTAATAATATGGAACAAACCATGATCAACTTGATGAGAAAGAATATAATATACAATGGAGTGTTTGGTCTCCCTCAGAAGCTTGACTATCCCCTCGGAAGTTTAAAGGTCAAATCTCAGTCCATGAAAATGGAGAATTAAAAATTAGTACAATATTCAAAAATGCAGATGCCAGCCATTGTCATTGGATCAAACCTTTGGTGTCCAACCCCAATTAACACCATTAAGTCCTATATACAAATGTGGCTCCACCTCAGCTGGAAGACTGGAAGAGATACTCAAAGATCATATCCAGCTTTTGTTATATATATTTGATTGCCTATTGATGGAAATTATATCTGATCTGATTTAGGATTTATTTTATAATATTTGATTTAGCATACAATGTGCCTGGCTAGTGCGACCTTGATCTTGTGCACAAGTATAAAGTACCTTTTTGAAAAGGGATGCATGTATATGGAAGTGCCAAAAGTTAGTTCATGAACGAATATTACCATGATAATTAAGCATTGAGCATAACTCGGCTTTCCAACTGTTTTCTGTGGGCATCGAGTCTACATAAACTTGCAAGCTTTGGCTGCATAATTAATGAAACAGAAGAATACTAAAGTTTTCAACAGTCAAATTGCACCTTAGGACTACCAATATCTATTGCTTGTATTCCCTGCAATTAAGGGAGCTCTCACTCACGGGCTACAAGCTCAAAGGTAAGTTGAGCTAGCATTACTACTTACTGTATGCTGTCTGTTAGAAGATGTCCCACCCACCATTTCAAAGAGGGGTTAAATGTAATTTTGTCTAGCATTATAAGTCTAGAAGCTTTTGGTATCCTAAACTAATTTTTTTTTGTAAAATACTACTCTTTTTTTAACAAATGAAAATAGTACAATATTACGGCCAATTATTAATAAATATTAACTTTAACAATTAGTAACTTAGTTGACCAAAAAATTGCAAAAAAAAATTCTCAAAATTATAGAAAATGACTAATAAAATTATAAAAAAGTACCCTGTGAGAAAAGTAATAGGAAAAATTTTAATTAAGGACTAGAGTTATGACTTAATTATTAGTGAGTCCCAAAAAAACAATTGAAACTTCAGTTTAGTCTAGGAGAATTGAAGTGCAAATAATTTTAACAGTAACAAAATTAAAATATCCTTCACTTGTTAGTTTTATCGAGATGTAAACTCATTAGTTGTTACTTTTTTTTTACTTCATTTGTTAATTTATAAATATGAGTTATAAATTACATGAATTGAGCTGTCAATAATTAGATAAGACTTGACATCAGTTGTTCAATCACAAGTAGCAACATTAGTTGTTAAATTGCTAATTTTAATTGTTAACTTACTACTATTAGTTTTAAATTTACAACTCATATTGGTAAATTAACAAGTGAAGTAAGAAAATTAACAACTAATAATTTTGTATTTCAAACAAAATAAAAAAGTAAAGAGTACTTTGATCTTTTCACTGTTAAAATTATTTTTACTTTAATCCTCCTAGATTGAATTGAAATTTTAAATTTTTTAAAACCCACTAATAATTAAATCACAACCATAATCATTAGCTGAAATTCCCCCAAAGTAATACCAAATAAGTTCTCCAAATTACAAATAAAAACCAAGAGATAGATGCTATTTATTTTCCATGTAAAAGACTAAAATATAGTACTTAGACCAACCGCTTTAATTAACTACGCGAGTAATTATCGCAACATTTTTTTTGGGGTAATCATCATATCATTATTATTCACAACAACACTAGTAATAAGTAATTGAAAATAAATAAATAATACATTTTTTAATAATATTTTATTATAATAATTTAAATATTATTATTTATAAGTATCTTCAAATATATATATATATATATCCTCTTTTTTTAAAAAAAATTAATAACTCAATTAGTACATATGAGGTTTATAGATGAATCTGTTTTCCACACTAACCAAGTTGTAAATTGATTTAGTATGATAAATATAAGTTTCCTTTCAAAAATTAACAACTAAAGTGAAAAAAAGAAAATACATTCACTTTTAAATCACAGGTATACTAGTTTTTCTTTTCCCCGAGCAAAACACTAGTATATTAGTTAATTTGTAATTTTTTGGAGAATTTATAAATCTCAAAAGTTGACTTGTAAATTGTATGTGTAAGTATTAAGATTTTAATAAGATATTATTAAGATATACTATTTTTAGTTACTTGTGGTTTTGCTGTATAATAATGGTGACTCGATGATTGATTAAAGTGCATAGCTAGTTAGAAAAATATTTTTTTGACATTGATAAGAAATAACATTAGTCTCTTAGAATTTATTGGTAATTTCAGAGATTTAATTTATATTAATTTTTTATAAGGCATTTATTTTTAATTTTTGGGATCATTTTTTAATAATTTTTAGGTCAATTTTTTCTGTAATTTTATGATTAAATAATAGTCAAAGTTAATATTTGTTAACAGTAGGGGACAACATAGCACCCATTTTAATTATTGAATGAAAACATCGTATAAAAAAAAGTTAAGGTCTCTAATTTGATCCAATAGTTTAAAAGCAAAATTACCTATTAACCCTTAAAAACAATTAATATTCAAGATATAAATGGCCATTCAGTACAAATATTGCACAAGTACCAAGGTAATAAATAATACTCCCTCTATCCCAAATTATAAGACGCTTTTAGAAAAGATTTAGCATCCCAAAATATAAGACACTTTAATTAAAATAAAGTTTTATTAATGATAATTTTTCAATATTACCCTTCTTATATATCCTTTCTCTTCAATATTATTTCATTAATGAAGTATTAAATGAAGAGGCATTTTTGAAAATTTAGATTTTTGTCTTGAAAAAGTGAGTATGTAAAGTGTATTTAATAAGCTTTATTGATATGTGAGAATTTATCTAAAAGTGTGTTATAATTTAAGACAAAGGGAGTATTAACTGCAAACATGTCCATCAATGTTGAATCAACTAAATTAGTTTCCATTTTGTACAGAAACTGTGTGCACACACATATAGTGTGTGTATATGTATATGTAATTAAGGTGCCTTCTCTTTCTAAGAAATCAAGGAGGTGTGGTTGATCTATCTTTATTCACAAATCACAAAAGCACACTGAACATAAACTATAAGCCTTCCTATAATGAAATGCGCCGTCTCCTCCATCTTAACAATAACTGGTCATTACTTCTGTTGGAAAAGCCTAGTTACCAATTTTTCTTTAATCAATGGACAATTTGGATGGTAGTCAACAATTGAATAATAATCATCCTAATCCTAACAATTAAAAGTAATATCCCTAAAAATTTTGCAGCATATACCATATTGAGCCGCTTTCTTTTTCACGGTTCTGAAGGTGAAAGCTTCACTTTGCTGCATTAATTTAATTTGTGGAAGAGTCACTTTCTGATTCCTAGAGTTGTTACACTGTTAAAAGGGCATTTTTTTTCTTAATTATTCATTCATGAGCATCTAATATCCTAAACTTTTATATGATATAATTTTTTCCTTTAACTTTTCAAAATAGTGTATTGAACACCCTATTGTAAAAAAAAAAATTATTTTTGACTGTTAGTTAACTGAAAAAGTTATAATAAATGACATAAAAAATTATAGAAATAGACCCATAAAATCTCAAATAATGCCTTATAAAAAAACTAATATCAATTAAGTCTCTGAAATAACAATTAGTCAAAATCATAATTTAACCTTTTCTATGGATAAGGAGTAACATTTGTATCTTGTGATTTATTTATAATTTAAGGGACTTAATTTATATTGATTTTCTTATAGGATGCTTATTTGTACTTTTATGAGTCTTTTCCTTAAATTTTTGTGGTTTTTTTCTTGCAATGTATTTAGTGTATCATTTTTAAAAGTTGAAAGAAAAATTACACCATACAAAAATTTTGGATATCAGATGCTTTTAAGTAAATAGTTAAGGAAAAAATTGTGCTTTTAACATGTTATTATATATAGGAAAGAAAAAACCCTAACTTTTTATGGTTCGTTTTTGCTTCATTTAAATTGTCTTATCTAAACCTAAAGCTGGCAAGTCGTAATAATGGATCAAGTTCAATCATTAAAAAAAAAAAAAAGGGTACCATTCAAAGTTAGTGGAAGCCAAAATACTAAACACGATCAACTCGTCCTCCACGACACATTTCAAAAGATCGTAAAGAGGTCAAGGGATTCCGTGACTGAATATTTGGAATTTTTAAGGAAGAATTACATTTAAATTTCGCTCAATATAATTAATTATTTTTATATTTATTAAAAATTAAGCTTAGGAGAATAAATTTTTTTAAAATTTAATTGTTAATAAATTTAAAAATAATTAATTATCTTGAATGGATCTTACAATAAATTTTCAAACTGACAGGAGTTGCCAGGTATAATCTTGTCTGCGTTGAAAGAATAACCCATGAGGGTAAAATATTATGAGAGTGCCCTCATGTTGAGGTTGAGGGTAAATAACAGAGAGAATGATAGTTACGCATCAAAAGTTTAAATTAATAATAGTTTGATTCCTCAAAAAAATTTTAATAAATAAGTAGTAAATATCAAGTTAAATAGTTACACATAAGAATTCCTGTCATAATATAAGAATTTATAGCTGATATTTAAATACATATTTATAATTAAAATTCTTAAATTTGTAATTATTTAGATTAATATTTTCAACATATTTCTCAAAAAATTTTATTAAGAAGCTAACTATTATTAATTTAACTTTCAGATATTTAATTGTCATTTTCATTCAATATTACTTATAGGGTGGGCCAGTGCTTCTTTACCGCTTTGAAAGCTAAAGCAGTTTAGTTCTTTAATTTAACCACTCGTTGGCCTGTAGTACCTAATTATCATCATCTGCAATAGAAATCTTGTTAGGAACCACCTAGACATGAAATAATTCAATAGGCTTCTCTTTTCGGAGGAATATGCCTGCAGTTGTGATAAGTTCCGGCAATTTGTTAGTATTAAAATCCGTTATGCAATTGTAAAAGGAAATAACAAAGTGTTATTTCTGAGTGGACACTGTAACTGATCAGAAGAACCGACCTTATCATACTTTATCTTTTATTAATAATATCTGCCACAATTACGTACGGTGCCGCTGAAGAAGAACTGTAACAACAGATGGAAAACTATAAAAGGGAATTGATTATAGGGAGAATATTCATAAAAAATCCTGCGATTTAATTTCATAAAAATATCTTAATAAGTAAATATTAATAAATTAATAAATAAAATTATTGTTTTAATAAGTATTCAATTTCTTTAAGTCATCATCAAATATTACATTCTTTCGATAATCCTTCATTGATATTCTCCTTTATAATAACTTCTATCTTTAGCCCCGTTTTCTTTTTATGATGCTATCTTTAGCCACTTTAATGGAAGGAAGAATTAGCTATTAGAAAGCAAACTTGGTGAGGTATATTTTTCTTTCTTTGCACTTTCATGTTTATGTGTTATAAGCATAAATTCAAAAAACGGGCCTATTTTAAAAGACAAACTTATTGAGTGGGAGAAATCTCTCACACTTATAAACCGCACTCAACTTGTAAGGCTCCTTGGCGAAAGACTCATTACAATGTCACCTTGTCAAGAGCCGATATCCCCGACAGGCCTACTCCATGTTAATTCACTTAGCTTTCTACCTCTCAGAAGGCTCCATGGGTAGCTTTTTTTGTGACGCCAAACTTTCAATAAAAGCACCAAATGTTATGTATTCCTTGAGACTCAAGAAATTTGATAGCAACATAGAAACTGAAACATATTCTCAGTGGTACTAATTCAAAGTGCAACAATAAGTCTCATGATACAGAAATGACAAGCAAATAACATAGCATAAGAAACCAAGAGGAAAATAAAAGGGCAAGGGAAGAGTTTTCTAAGGCCTTGTGGGTTTCTATTTTTAAAAGTAGTTTTTTATTTTTAAAAATAAAGAAATTTAAAAGCTTGTTTGGATGAGTATTTTGAATCTAATTGTTTCTAAAATTGCTTTCATTTTTTGCTTTAAAAAAAATGTAAACATCTTAAAGCTATTTTCATTTTATGTTTCTTTCAAAATAAATTACATTTTATTATTAAAATCTATAGTTACTTTGACCAATAATTATCATAAGCCAGAACCATTATTCACTAGTAACCATCACTATCAATTAATTTTTTAATTCTAAAATTATTTTTAAATTAACACAACCAAATTGTTGATTTAGTTCTTGGGGAATGAGTCAAAGCATCATGCCTCTTAGGATGTTCCAGGCATGGCAGAAAAGCGTGTTCTCAAAAGTGTGAGTTTGATCAACAATCGTGTGAGTTCCCAAAGTCCTTTATTGCAATTTTCTTAAAGTGCCAAGTGAATATGAGAAATTTCTAGTAATGCGATTGTATTACTAGTTTGTTAATATAATTAGAGCCCTATGAAAATGGAGGGAACAAGATGAAAACAAACTAGCCTAAGAAGTAGAGTTTACACAAGTGAAGAGGTTCATCTTGGGCAAAGTAAGGCAATATAGGGTTGGAATTAGTTTTTGAGTTGGGCAAGTCTTGGTAAGTTTGGCAAAATGTCAAGAGTCCTTTAGTTGTGCAGAGTGGTGAGAGTGAGTGTGCTGAGAAAACTTGGTAGTGGGCAAAGTAGGTGCAACAAAGTCATATGCTATCTAAACAAGGCATTCTCTTAGACTCACAAGCATAGTCTGTTATTGGGTTGAGGTCACTTGCAGATTGGATTGGGCTTCGACTAATTACCTCCTTAGGCCCAGTACGCCACTTTTGGCCTAAACATAAACCTTTTTTTTTTGTTTCGTTTTGAATTTTTTTAAATTTGTATTACAAAACAAATTTTAAAAATAAAAAAATGAGCATAGAAACCAAACAGACCTTAAGAAACTAGAAACATTATTGACGTATTCCACACCATTTTCATTAAGCACCACCTCTTAAAATAACATTTGTTTTCCTCAAACTTTTTCAAGCTTGGATCTCTTTTTGGGCCTTCTCCATTCATTTGGCCCTTTCTATGTGTCATTACATAAGGCATGATTTTTTATCCATTACTAAGTTTTTTTCATTTCACTACCCTTGCATTATCCATCTTGCAATGCACATGCTTTCTACAAATAGCCTCGCCTCTTCGAAAGGCCTTGGGGGGTTTATATGGCCTCTTCGAAAGGCCTTGGGGGGTTTATATATTTAAGAACTTTATGTTGAACCCTGATTTTGATTATAAAAAATAAGCATAGTTTGTGTTTTACAAGTTTAATAAATATAGTTTAATGGCTTGTAAGGAAATTCATACTCGTTGCCTTAAAAAATTTGGCTTTCAGCCTTATTTCCATATAAGTGTGCTTATTTCCAAATAAGCATGCTTATTTCGAAATAACCATAAAACCTGAAACAACTCTTGTATTGCTTCGTAATTGTTTATCTCTTAAAATTGAGTATTTGACTTGATTTTGATTCCTTTAGGATCTTTTATGTTAATTGGAAGGTATCTCAAGTTAATCTAGAATCAAAAATCAAATTCCAAGAACCTTTGTCATTTTCTATGAAACGTGTCCTTATTCTGAAATAAGTATCACTATTCTAGAATAGCTTATTGCTCAATATGTCATCTTATTTCCAAATATCCTTTCGTTAGCCTTTTTACTTTAGCTTATTCTGAAATAACCTTTAGTTATTCTAGAATAGTGCTTCTTGCTCACTAAGCTATTCTCACTTCATTTACAAACATAGTCAGAAATAGCTTGTTAAAAAATAGTCTATTTAGGAATAGCTTGTTTGGGAATAGCTCATCTTATTACTAAATAAAGAAATTTAGTTCAATGCCTCGTAAATCTATTCTTATATATGTTTATTACTTTGAAATAAGCTTAGTCCACTTCTTGTTACTATGTTCTTCACTTTTCAGAATATACCTACTTATTCGGAAATAATCATATTTCTTGATGCTATGTTTCAGGGAAGAAAAATAAGGGTTCTTCGAAAACTCTTTTGATTCCTTTTCTTTCATTATTTAAGTGTTTTCTTAATTATTTAATCATCCTAAAATCATTCTAAACACAACCTTGAATTAGTTTAAGCTCCCTTCAATCTTATTTAGTTTTTTCTTATTTCCAAATAACCTCCTTATTTCAAAAGAGTCTCTCACCTACCTTGTCAAAACATTTAATACAGAGAGACATTACTTTCTTTACTTGTCCTGTGAAAGAAAGCTCTACCAAAAAGCATTGTTACATTGCGTTGTCTCAAAGAATGCTTAGATAACTCAGAAGAAAGAAGATGATGAATCTAACAACTATATTCTTAAGTGTAACGAACCATTTATGAAGCCCAACTATAAATATGAGCATTTATGAAGATGGTAAACAATGAATGCACATGAACTAAGTCAAGCTATTCATATTTATTGTTTACCAATTTTTTAAGTTTATATTTATTACGTAAGAACTTCATTGATCACATATCAACTCTTAGAAAGAGCGTTTAGCAATAGTAGTTCATTTTTAAACTTACTCTATTTATCTCTGTTTTTTTGACTTGAGGATCTTAAACTCAAGGAGTTTAAGAGGGTTATATCATTACCTTTCTAAAGGAGAGTGATTTAGACTCTAGTATGAATCTGGGATTGTATTGAGGCTACCAAAAGGTTAGATTAATCTTGGTGGAGTTAGTAGAGAAAACCTCAAGTGGTACCTGAGGACTAGACGTAGGTTTAAGTGGTTGGAACTGAATCAGGATAAACATATGTGCAAACTTTTCTTCTTTATTTCTATGATTGGTGATATCATTCTAAACTCATCTCTTTAATTTTAATTATTAGTCAAATTTTTATAAAGCCAAATTCACCCCCTCTTAGGCGAACTTACACTTTAGATATCATGGCATTATAATGTAAGATTATATCGAGGTCATTGAATTCTCGTTCACATTGATGATCATAAGAAAGGAATATTTAATAAAATAATAGCCTTATTGGTAAGAAAATATGTTCTTAGCTTGGAGAAAAATACACCAAAAAATGAAGGAGTATAATATGGAAAAAGTAGAAGAGAAAATAGTGAATTAATTCTGGATGCTTTTTTTATCCATTAGATATGCCAAATATATAGGCATACACTAATAACTGAAAAGACAAAAAATAAGAACTGAATATATATATATATATATATAGTAGGTATTTATTCTAACTAAGATGTTTGACTAATTCAATTGAAAATAAGATAACTATGATTAGCAGTAAAAAGTAAACCACTAATCCTAAATAAAAAAAATAGTGGCAATGTGACTTTGAAGCATTACTCGACACTCCCCTTTACTTCAAAGCTACACATACCTATTTGAATCATGAAACCTTCAATTTTTCTAGCAAAGAGTGACTTGGTTATTATATCTACAACTTGCTACTAGTTTGGCTCATGGTGTGAGAGAGAGGAAATGAAGGGAAGAGAGGGAGAGAAAGTGGAGAAACCATATAGCTCATTAAGGCTTATAAGAGATCTCGTATCAAGTCTAATGAGGATGATGGAGATAGCCAATGGTAAAGATTGGAGGAGAATGAGAGATACTTGACTTGCTAGTCCATTAGAAGCTCTGTACAATCACTTTCTCTCTTCTCCACTCCTCATAAACTAGTTCTCTCTCTCTCTCTAGTTCGTATTCACGTCTAGTTTAAGGACTCATCTCATTAACTTCCATGTTGGTTCCTAAAGAGCTCAGTTGTATCAATCACCAACTTCCTCACAACAATAGCCTTATCTTCATCGCATATTTAATGAATGCTAATGAGAATGAGATATTGCTTGTAATGATCTCTATAGATGATAGTATTGTCGCTTTGCCTTATTCATTAAGAACCACAAGTTTTCCCAAAGGAGTTATACTAACCCAAAAAATTCTAGTAACAAATATGGCTCATTGGGCTTCAAGCCAGTACTACTATATTAACTCATTATATGTGAAAGAGAGAAGAGGGTGATAGAGATGAGAAGAAGAAGAAGATGATGATGATGAATGAGTTGTAGAGAGAGGGTATGGAAGCGGGAGAGAGAGAGGAGAGAGGAGAGAGGAGAAAGAGTAAAAATATAAAAAAAATGTGAGACCCCAAATAATATTTTTATAATAAAAAATACAAAAAATTAGGACTCATACTAATAGACATGAGACATTGTAACGTTAGGGTGCTAGGAGAGGGAATCTTTTAAGTTAAGAGGGAGAAATGATCCTAAGTTGAGTTTAGGATCAAATTGTGTACTTTTGCATGAAATTTAAAGGCAAAAATGACCTTTAACCCTACTTCAATATAAATGTTCCTTTTACCACAAGGTCAGAGGTGAAGTGGTGCTAGATGTTAATGTGCTTCATTCTGCCATGAAAACCTACATTTTTTGTCATAGCAATGGCTAATTTGTCACGATAAATCTCTATTGCACGTTCCTATGATTAAAGAAAATCTACTAATAAGTTTCTAAGCCAAACAAGTTGACAAGCTAATGCTCAGATGATGATAAAGTCATGATGTCTTACTTCTTTAATTTGAGCTCCATTAAATAGAACATAAACCAAGGGTAAAAACATACCCAAAAGTGCTCCTTCTATCATAAATACAACCTACCTAATCACATTAAAAAAGCCAAATAATTTAAAACTTGATACCTATAAGTACCAAATTCTAAAATCAATAGTACTTACAACATAACAAATAGTCCTTTTTCATAGCTCCAAAATGGTGTTTGGTGGGATTATGCATGAACTTAGAAACTATACTCATAAAATGTGCAATATCAAGCCTTGTATTAAATGAATAGCTTAAGCCACCAATCATACTTATACCACCTTGCATTCACTACTAGAAAAATTGCATTTAATGATTGACAAATCTATTAGTAATATGTAAAATCTGTCACTAATTAGTACAATTCCTGCAACACTCTAAATTTACAAACAATTTTCTCCATTAAAAAGGGTAATTAACCCAAGACTTAGCTTTTAAAACATATACCATGGTAGAAAAATATTTACCATAGTAGAAAAGAATAAAAGGTAATTCTATAAACCTTATCATGGTAATAAAAAGGTTTGCCATAGTAGAAAAAGCAAAAGACATTACTTAAATAACCTTCTATCAAAGAAAAGAGTTTACATCATAATTAATAGTCAAAACCAATATATAAAGATCTAATATAGTAAAAATGATTTTCCTTAACAATAAATTGGTTTCCAAAGTAAACTGCTATAATAGAACATGTTAGAAAGAATTAAACATAATAAAACAGACCTACCATGATAATTTAAGAATTCACTAAGTTAATAAACATATTCTAAATGGGATCACATTCAAAATTAAGAGTTTATAAACCAATAGGATGTCATAAAAATTGAATAATATTCAAATCAAGTAAACAAGAATATTTGGTTCTAAATATATGTTTAACATGGGTAAAAAGGTTAAAGGGGATCAAATTTGAAGTTTGAAAATGTGAAAGAGCCTTCTAGTCCAACAACAACCTAATTAGAGGTAAAAGATCCTAAAAGGTCTTTTGTGAAAATAAAATTTTAAATAAGGGTATTTCTAGAAATTTACCACAACTAACGTTCAATCCAATATAGTGGATGATATAAAGGAGTCACTCTCACCTTAGTGTCATAGACCATGGCTAAACAACTATGAGTCACGATAGAAGTGCATCGACAATACTTTAACAAAATGAATAGTATTAATCATCTTTAAACATGCATAACTTTCACTACACAACTTGAAATTAAGTGATTCGAATATCTATATGAAGATTAAAACATAATCTAGCTATTGGCTTTAGTTAAGTGCAAAAATAAATTCAAATATCAATTCTATCCACTAAAACTACTTAGGATTATAAAACTAACTTTCCAAATAATACACTTGACTAAACCAAAACTAAAGTCAATACCTATATATGGATCACTTGACCTCACCACATATGCATAAAATGACTTAGACAAAACACTACTTTACTACTTTGATCACAAACATATGAATTTTCTAATTAGGTTATAGCCATCCAACACAATTTATATAGAAAGTTTAACATCAATTGCTCCATAACAATTTCATGATTTAGACATATTCCAATAATCATAAATTTAGACCATGAGTGTAAAAAATCATCCTCATGACTATTGTAATTTCTGCCATGACATTACCAACATTTCACTATAACGATACATTAAAAGTTAATTAGGAGTTATTAAACTCTATAGCTTACCTTAAACATAGAAGGCTTCAAAAGTAAATGATTAAAAATTTTGAAATTTGTTTAGGATCTCAAAACCCTTCAAAATAGTAGTTTAAGCTCAAATTGATAAAGTTTTAAAATAACGAATGCATAAAATAATCAACAAAACAAGTCACACAAGTAAACAAGGGCAAAAAAGTTATTTTTGCCCAAAACAGCCCACATGTCACCACTTGTTGGTCACATGCCATGGCATATGGCATAAAGAAGCTAATTCTTGGCCTATGCCATGCGCCACAGTGCATATGATAGCTATTATCATCATGACAGTTCTCTAGGGGGTGAACTTCCGACATGCAACATTTTCACAAATGGTGTTTGATTAGAGTGATCTAAGCGCCCACATGTAGCCCTTCCACAATTTAACTATGGATGCAATTTTTACTTCAACATGATATTTTATTTGTAAATTGAATACTTAGATGCCAAATGACAACTTTTATGTCATTTCTAGGAAAACTAGCATCCTAATTGCCAAACTTATGTCATTAACCATGTCTAAGGCCTCAACCACATCTAACGTACTAAAATATACTTGATCAAAAAGATGTAAATACAATTATACATTTCAGGAAAAATATGGCCACTCAAATGCTCGAATTCACATAAAATAGGGCTATATTTCACATCAACACACAAATAACATCCTGGTCAAATTCCCGACGCATCACATTCATTCAAAACATATCAAGTATGCACTTGTACTAGTATCTCAACCTTTTTTTACCACATATACTATAACACTTGCCTCGAGTGTTATCCAAAACTCACACAATTCAAATAAACTAAGTATGGTTAAGGAGTTAATCCTAAAATTGAATTAGGAAACAAATCATTTAAATCACTAAACACATACACTATCACAAAATAAACATTTAAAACCTTTAGAAAAATTTATAGGTTCTACCTATAGTGCACGGAAGTAAGTTAGGCTAAAGCAGGATAAAAAGATGTTGTCATGACATCATTAAATTGGTGCCATAATAGCCCTCCCAAGCCAACTTTCGGGAGGCATTATTCTACCATTCAACCTCCGATCGAAGTAATTTTAAAGCTCACACATTATTTTTAATACTTACTAGTAGTATACTAAATTTTAAAATGATCTAATGGTCGAATTAAAATTTAAATACTCTACAAAATTAGATAAAGTTGTTGTTATGAAAGCACTTCTGGACTAACTTTTGGGTGCACAATTTCATCATCTGTCCTCTAATTAGAGAAATTCCAGAGCTCACATGTCAATTTTACAAAGTACTATCAGCATACCAAATTCTAAAAAGATCTAACAAATGGATTAAAATTCGTGCTTGTTGCAAATTCAGCAACTTTGTTGTCATGACAGCATTAAATAGCTATCACGACAGCACCTCCGAACCAACTTCCGGAATGCACCATTTATCTGTAAAATTCCAATTGAGGTGATTCTAAAGTCCACACAAAGATTATAAAAAGTTTTACTTATGATTTAAATTTTAGGAAAATCCAACGGTCGAATTGAAACTTGGACACCCAGATGTAAAAGTGTAGCTTTTTGGTAAAAAAAACATTTTCAAAATTATCTAAATCTCATCCTAATGGTCACAAACTTGTGGGAACATTTTTGACATGTCAAATAGGACTAGGAGTACCTGATAAAACATTTAAATGAGAGAAAAATTCCTTACATCAAAATTTGACCACCCGAGTTTCATTTCTCAAAATGGACTCTAAACCCCTAAAATTTACAAATCACACAAGAGTGACCAAAAAATTCCCAAACACCATATATACATATGAATACACACATTAAACATTTTTACTTGGCTCAGAGATCTCTGTGGGGCCTACACACCTACTCTCTCTATCTAAGGTACATGTTTGCCCTTAGCACACAATTTGCAATGCAACCACTTTGTATTTGCTAGTAGAATCACATATATACCAAAATAAATATTTGCTTGTAGTGGAAACTTAGTCTATCAAATAAATCCATAAAAACTACAAACCATAACTAAGTTTCCTAGCCACAATTCTACAAGAAAAGAAAAATTTATACACAAGCCATACAATCCACACATACTCACATACACACACATATATAATCACATCCTATTAGCACCCTAATCCTAAATATATTATAATAAATTTGCTCCAAAGAAAGGGATTGTAGTTCTTTACGATCTGCAAACAACCCTTAACTCTGCTCCTTTCCCCGTCTACCACTAGTTCCTTCGCTTAGACCTAGAAATATTAAAAAGAAAGGGGTGAGACAATCACAGTCTCAGTAATAAAGAAATCTATATTTATCATTACAAAGTAAGCCATAGTCAAATAAATGAATAATATATTAAACATGATATATAATTTAATCATTTAAAATGAATGAATGCATGACATAGGCCGGCATGATCTTTCCTGATTGATAGAATGCCCCTTGGCACTCTTTAGCTCACAGGTAAACCTTATACCCACTTGTACCTTCACAGGCACAAAACATAATCTAAGGCATGATCAAATCCACCTAATCGCTTGTGCTCATTTAACATGGATCCTGAGCAATCAAAGCCAACTCCTTCCTAAAGCCCGTCTGACTTACTCTTCGTGTGAGGGCTATCTTAGCTTAGGCACTTAACTTCACACTTCATGTGTCAGATTCCTTCCCCCATTGAGAGGTGTCGAACACTTAATCCACTAACCTTTTTAGTACACTGGGCCCATAATACGAAAGGCAACACTGAGTACTGGTAGTGTGCCATTGGTAAACTTCTATTGAGATGATGCCTTTTACTCTTGTCTACCTTTCCTGTGTATTGACCATTTCAACACTTTAAAGTAGTATAACAAATATCACTCCTTCCTTAAATAGTTCCTTAGCCTATTTAAGGTACCAAACCCAGTTACACTTCCTTAAGTGCAACTTTCATTCTCTATAATTACAATGCATGCAAATAACCTTATTTTCATAAAAACATTATTATTAAACAAATAGAAAGCATATATGCACTATTATTCAAGTAGTACCCCATAAATATTTATAAAATACAATTAATTGTATTTAATCATTTAAAGCATATAATGCATGATAGCTAATAATATTTATTTAAAAATAGCTAAACAAAGCAATAAGAAATATAAATTTCCTTGTTATCTCAATCATTTTATACCAAAAGGATTTTTCCTTGTACAAAAATGAAACTTGGCTTATTCTTTATTCTCCAATTTAGTTCCATCAATAATTCCCTACAACATATAAGTGATCCATATTACTTTTCATGGCAAATAGCATTAATGAAGACCATAACTCATATCACACAACTTGAGTCAATGAGCCATAATCTATCCTAATAGTCTATATATTAAACCAACCATTCACATAGTATCACTTAACTATCAAAACTATTTATTAGCCACTATTAGTCCAATTTTCAATTCATATAATATTTAATCAATTAAAAACTTTTACTTACTGTCACCAACTTTCTTAATTAGCCCTTATAACAAAAACCAAAGCTTAATTTAAATCTTATTGGATTTAAATGGCATAATTATAACTAAATCAATAGGTTTAAACCATTGAAAAGTGAAATCCAATCTCTTGAGATTTGATTTTTTTCCCTAAAACTCCTTTTTTCATCCAATTGTCTACTCAAAATATTAGAACACCATAATGAAATTTAAAACAACCTCCATAGGACCCAAGGAAATTAAAGCTTACAAGATTAAAGCCTTTGGGATCAAAGTCAATAATTTTCCTCTTCCAAAAACCCAAGAAAACCAAAAGGGAAGTAAGAGGATTGACGTAGGGAGTTTACCTATCATGTAACCAAGCTCACAACGGCTGCAATGCCTCCTAAATTTGAGCCCTAACTCCCTCTCTTCCTTTTCTCTTCTCCTCTCTCTCTCATGCTCATTGTTCCATTTCTTTCTCTTTTGTTTTTGCTGTCTATGTGTTTTGCCTTTTAAAAAACTGATTCAAATACTTTGGGGAAAATTACAAGGAAGGGCACAACATTTCTTTATTATAGCACAAAAGCCCAGGTCAACTTTGAAAACTTTTCTCATAGTTAAAAATAAAATAAAACCAAACTTTTACTTAGTAAAATTCAAACTCTGGACCTCTATCAAATTATTTTTAATTTTAATTTGATTATAGATATTTTATTTTAAAATAAATTTAAGTCTTAAAATTTCAAGATATTACATATACCACCAAAACATGTATCAGGGCTTAGATACACACCACCTTACTCATACAAGTGCAATCAAAATGTAAATACATTCTAGTTGGCAACTACATACTTAAATTTACATTCATGTACACAAGTTAAAACATCGTAGCATTACAAGTAGAATTTCAAGCCTGGCTCTTTCCCTCAGCCTCTATTCATTTCTAAACCTAGAAAATAGAAATCACAAGTGAGACAAAGTCTTAGTAACTAAAATAATTTACAACTATCTATTAACAAGTAAAACTATAAATAAGTATGTAAAATAGGGTAATCAAACTCATGATATAATACATATAATCACAATATCACATACATGCACCTTTATATCAACTTCTGATTGAATTCATAAGCTACTATATTAAACTATTCTTGAAATACATTGATTTGAGCTCATCTTCCATGGTAGAATTGCCTAGTTAAAGGCATTCTATCTTACTTTTAAACTATGAATTCTCCCTACTATACACATAATTAGGGTGTTATTTGCTCTAACATCACACCATTCAGATGCTAAGAAGCATTTCTCTAACACCATACCCATTCAAGTGTTAAAGAGATAGTATTAGCTGCACTGGGTGTCCCAAGGTGCTAGCAATAATTATATGGATTTTTTCACTATTTCATCTAGGGTGAACTCCCACCTTTGCTATCATAATCATACTTTCCACACACACAATACAATCTACATGCTTTATCATATCCAAATCTCTCATCAATCAACATTTAATTATAAATGCAATTAATAAAGGCATGTTATTTTCTAAAAATATTTTTCTTTTCCCATTTTACAAGTTCTAAATCATACAAATATATAATAGAATATTTAATTTTACAATCTACTTGTAAACAGTTAAACAAGCTAATAAATATTATGAATTATCTAATTACCTTAACCCTTTGGATATAAGGGTTACTCATGGTAATTATCATTCTTCACACTTTCAACTTATCAATATACACTTGAGCTATATCAGTCTACAAGATTAAGCACTATATGTTAATTTCTCAATTTAACATAGGTACTTAATAGCATAACTAAACTAACTCAAACTTCTAACTCTTCTTATTAGAAAATTCTAAGCCCTAATTAACCTTTACAAGCTTCTTATAACTTTGACTAACCCAATTAATACCAAAATAAGATTTTCACAACTTTAACACTTAAGGTTTTAATTCAACAAAATTTCCAAAGCTCAATCAAAACCACTAATCTAGATGCAAACTCTTAATTTAACTTCCAATAGCTCTAAAATGGTTATTAGGCTAAATAACAACCCTCCATTAACTCAAAATTCATCTCTCTCTTATACCAAACTAAGAGAAAATGGAGTAGATAAGGAAAGGAAGGAGATACAAAGCTTACATGGTACAATGAGCTAGATATCACTTTGGCTTACCCATTTAGACTTGACTTGATCCACCTCCCACTCTAGCATGATCTTGAAGCTGGCTAATAATCCAAAATGTCAATTAACTATCGTAAACATGATTAACTTAGTTAATCCACTAATTTACTAAATTAACCTTTAATTAGCAATTAAATTTCAGACTTAAAACTTGTAATGTTACAACTACAATGGTCAAGTTTGTTAAAAGTTGTAAGTCTACATGCTCAATTACCAAATAAATGCTTTAGGATGGCAAAATATACATGTACCCAAAACAAATGTGGTCTAATACAAAGTTGGTGACCACACACCAGCATTATGCCTCTAGTGCTTCTTTGTTTAAATTCTTTTTTGTAAAAATTATTAACCATAAGGAATAAGACACAAAGGTCCTAGTAACCAATACTAATATACCATAATGCATGTCATGTAACTAATCATGAAATTGCTAAGTAAGGCATACAAAATAATATTTCAAACAATTTATCTAACAAGTTTCAAACAAATCCAAACAATCATGCATGCTCACCAACCTTATCTCCTCCTTTCTCTTTGGACCGAAGTCCACACTTGGTACTATTCACCCAACTAAAGATAGACTAGTTTAAGCCCTAACGCATCCAATTAAAGGCATACTGCATGGCATAATTTCATATATCTATGCATATAACCTCCCACTTTCCATCCCAAACCCAAACAAGTTATGCATAAATGATTCTAAACAAATGAAATTTCCAAACAATTAAGCATGCTTCCAAACATAAGAGTTTCATACCTAAAATATTCATATAAAATTTTTATCCCCCTAGCAATACATTTTTCAAAAAAAACAAAATGTACATTTTTCCAAACATAATACCTCAAACAACAATTTTTTTCAATCAAACACACATAACCAATCACATAACACACACCAAAACATAAAAGTAGAGGTTACCTTTCTTGCAAGCAAACTTCCCCTTATAAGTGTTCCCTCACCTCCAAAAGTGATAGCACTATAATCTATATGAATACAAATGCTAATTATTGTTAGCGTTTAAACACTAATTGTACCTTAATCCTAATGTTAGGTTAATTACTTCCATTAATCCAAAACTATCATATGCAACTAAACCCTTAAATATACTTATAGTCATCATCTTTACTCTAATTAATCATTTACTTAGCCTATACAACCTCAAATCATCCCCAAAAATCACTTACATAATTAAGGTTTCAAATATAAGCTACCCATTATCATAAATACCATTAAAACAACCTAAATACACTACTACAAAAAAGAAAATATAAAATGCCATTTATTCAATGGTTAAAAAGAAACCAGTTGTATATATGTAGGCAAAAATTTAAAATTTAAATATTTAACTGTTCTTAATAAAATTTTTGAATATTTCATTACAATACTCAACAGTTATGTCAAACAACCATTGAGTATTGCTTCATTTTTATTATTTTTAAAATTCTAATACTATCCAACGGCTTTTTTTTATAAAGAACTATAGAGTAAATAGTTTAAATACTTGAATAATTTTTTTAATAAAAATCAATGAATATTATATATTCAATGGTTGTTCCTCAACAACTGTTGAATATTAAGTTTTTAATTTTTTCAAATTCTTCTTGAACCATTATTCGAACTTGTGCAAAGCTCTCCATTTGCTCTCTAAAAATTCAAATACTCTTGTCAAACTCTCTCCCTAAGCACCTATACTATATTTTTGGCCAAAAACACTCTTGCTCCACCATTGAAATGCCAATTTTGGGTTATTGTTGTTGATTTCTCCTTGCATTGCCATGGTTTTTAGGTCACCATCTTCATCTCTTCCTCTTCCTAGTTTCCTCTTCCATTATGTTCCTGGGTAATCTTACCACTGTAGGTTGTTCTTCTCCTAGCCATTTTTGTTGTGGGTTGCTCTTAACACAAAAAAGATTTTTTTAAAAAATTTATATATAAAAGAATCTAATATGTATATTTGAGTTTATATTGAATGAGTTTGATTTTAAATTAGTAAGTAGGTTATTCTTTGATTTCACAAAAAATGTGCTTGAATTTTGGTTAAATAGAAATCCCTCTTCATGTTTTTTCACTACTATCGATTTCTAAAGTCATTTGGTTCACTATCAAATTGCTGGCACAACCTATGCCATTCTGTCTATTAATTTCATCCTTTGGTAGAAGAAATCACTGGCCCTCAATCATTTGAGATCTTTCTTTGTTTTATTGCTTTGTAGCTTTAAAAGTCAATAACCTAGTAAAAGGTTATTCTAAACCTAAGTTTCACTCTGCCTCCATTTGCAAGGGGGCTTTCTAGTCCTCTTTCTCCCTCTCTATTTTAGTAAATGGATAATTTAGTTTACTAATAATTGCTTGTCTTCAATTATTATTATTGTCAATTTGCTAATGAAAACCAAATATCGAGAAATATTTTTTTTGAATAGTTGGTTTTTTTTTGTGTTTACATTGCAGGGCTTCCTCTCATATTTTTAAAATTTTATATAACAAGATATGTGAGGTACTTAATAGGGAAAAAATGATGCCACTCTTCCCAAAGATGTGTATATTCACATATTTATTACTTGGTTTGTATTGTAGCAATAAAGCATTCATATAATAGAGTGAGTATGTCTACTTTGTTTTGCTAGTGGCACAAGTTCCGATTATTTTATGAGTTCAATTCAAAGCACCAATTGTTTTGCTAGTAGCTGGGCAAGGAAATGGTTGTAGATTTTTTTTCCATGTAGGCAAAGGTTTTTGTGTGCTAAACATGTCTCGTACTTGTCACATGGCCTTTTTTATTTGTCTCTTCTTGTTAGATAGGCTCAAAAATAGTTTTATGTTCTTATATAGTAGTATATATGTTGATAATATTCTTGTATATAAAGATTAAAAAATTTGACAAGAGCCAAATGATAGCCATGCTCATTAGTGATTAGTTGGTTCTGTAACGTATAAGAGATGGCTAATCATTGCATTTATATCTGTTAATGCTTTACAAGTGCCAACGGTAGAGTTTACATTGTGAAAGTTGGGTTAATACTTTGTCTTTTATATGCCTTATGAATAACACTTGCATTTATATAGATTCATTTTCCTTCTCTCTTGACTACCTTGTATAAAAATGGAGAACAATAGCAATAATATTGAATTATTTTTAAGCTTATGTTTCTTCATGTTGTTGCCTTAAAAAAAAATTTTAGTAAATGTTGAGTCAAAGTTTTTACCTTGTCACATTTTAAATTCCAAATAGGTTTAGGGGGAAGATGTTTAACATCCTTGAGCTTAATAAAGTTATTGATCATAACACTTTGGAAAAAATTATAAGAAAGGGCTCAATATTTTTTGTTATAGCACAAAAGCTCAGGTCAACTTTGATAATTTTTTCCATAGTTAAAAATCAAATAAAACTAAACTTTTATTGAGAAAAATTCAAACTTTGAACCTCTATCAAATTATTCTAAATTTTAATTTGATTATAGATATTTTATTTTATTTCAAAAATAAATTCGAGTCTTAAAATTTTCAGAATGTTATATTCTCCCCTCCTTTAAAAAGGATTTTATCCCTAAAATTCAAGCTAATTTATGAATCAAAGAGAGAAACATACCTAGGGAAACAACTGTGGATACTCCTTCCTCATTTGATCCTCAATCTCCCATGTTGCATCTCCTAGAGCTGTCCTTTTCTAAATCACTTTTACCAACCGGATTGTCTTATTTATGAGCTGCTTATCCTTAGCATCCACAATACAATCTAGTTCAGTTCGGTAGGTTAAATTCTCCTGAATTTCAACCTCCTCAAGTTCTATCACATGCGACGGGTCTGGCTAGTACTTCTTCAGCTATGACACATGAAACACATTGTGTAGACCCGCTAACTGAGGTGGTAATGCTAACTGATAAGCCACTGGCCCAACTTTCTTCAAAACCTCAAAAGGATGCATATATTAAGGAGACAACTTCTTAGCTTGAATTGAGCATCTAACGCTTGTCAATGGGGAAACCTTGAGAAACACATGATCGCTAACCTCAAAAGACAGGTCCTTACGATGATTATCTGCATAACTTTTCTATCTACTCTGTGCTGTAAGAAGCTTTTATTAGATCAATTTGATTTTCTTTGTGGTCTCATCTACCACATCCGATCCCATCATTGTCCTCTCACTCAACTCATACCAACAAAGAGGTGATATGCACCGTCTTCTATACAATGCTTCATAAGGAGCCAGAGGCAAATGCTTATCCTAGCTTCCCTGAAGCTTTAGGGCACATGACCTCAACATATCCTCTAATGTCTAGATCATCCACTCAGTATATCCATCTGTCTGTAGATGATAAGATGTACTGAACTTCAGATCCATGCCCATAGCCCTTTGCATAGCTTGTTATAAATTCGATGTAAACTAAGGATCACGGTCTGAAACAATATCTCTTAGTACCCCATGTAGTTGTACAATCTTCTTAATGTAGATCTTAGCATACTTATCAACCTATAGTTGTTTTTGACCGATAAGAAATATGCTAACTTAGTCAAATGATCTACAATCACCCATATATAGTTAAAACTAGCCTAGGTTCTCGAGAGACTAGATATAAAATCCATTGAAATACTGTCCTATTTCCATTTATAAATCTCTAAAGGCTGTAACAACCCCAATGACTTTTGGTGCTCTATCTTGATCTTCTGACAGGACAAACACTTACTAACATACTCTATGACATCCTTTTTCATACCTGGCCACCACCAATGATGCTGCATGTCATGATACATCTTAATAGTAGCAAGATGAAGGGTGTAGCTACTATGATGCACCTCATCTAACAATCGCTTCTGGATAGACTTATTGTTGGGAACACACACCCTATCCTTGAAAACCACATACCCATCATCACCAAACCAATAGTCCATTGTCTCACCATTCTTAATATCTTGACTTATTTTTAATAAAATCGGATCTTGAAGCTGAGCATCCTGTATCTCTTTCCAAAATTAATTTGAAATAACCATAGTCTTAAGACCATTCAAGGAGAACTCAGTCATACCTAAAGAAGTCTTAACTAAAAACTCCATCAATCTATGCTCCCGAACCATTAAATAGGTTACATGTAAGGTCTTGCGACTAAAAGCATCTGCTACCATACTTGCTTTCCCTGAATGATACTTAAATTCAAAATTATAATCTTTAAGAAACTCCATCCATTGTCTCTGTCTCATGTTTAGTTCTTTTTGATCTACCAGGTACTTGAGACTTTTATGGTTGCTCAAGACCCTGAACTCTGTTCTATAAAGATAATGACGCCAAATCTTCAATGCAAATACCACCGCAGCTAACTCGAGATCATGCATCAAATAATTCTCCTCATGTGGCCTAAGTTGTCTAGATGCATATGCCACTGCCCTCTCATCTTGCATTAGAACACAACCAAGACCCTTATGAGAGGCATCAGTATACACGTCATAAGACTTTTGAGGACCTAGAATCACTAACACCGGAGCTTTCTTTAACCTTTCTTTCAACTTAAGAAAAGCTATCTCGCACCTATCATCCCAGATAAACGGCCTATCCTTCCTTGTGAGCCTAGTCAAAGGCATAGAAATCTAAGAAAAAACTTTGATAAAAAGCCGGTAGTAACCTGCTAACCCTAAAAAACTATGGATCTCTGTTATTAATTTCAGTCTCTCCCATTTTAAAACCGCTTCAACCTTATACGGATCAACTGTAATACCATTTATCGACATGATATATCCTAAGAATCTAACCTCTCTCATCCAAAACTCATACTTACTAAACTTGGCATATAGCTTATGATCTCGCAAAAACCTTAGGATGGTCCTTAAGTGTCTGGCATACTGCTCCTCATCTTTAGAGTAGATCATTATATCATTAATATAAACCACCACAAACTAATCTAAGAAAGGCTAAAAGATGTGGTTTGTATAGTCCATGAAAACTGCAAGCACATTAGTCAGCTCGAATGACATAACCAAAAACTTATAATGGCCATATCAAGTCCTGAAAGCTGTCTTCACCACATCCTTCTCACTAACCCTCAGTTGATGGTACCCTAAATGTAAATCAATCTTAGAGAAAATTATGGTACCAACTACCTAATCTAAGAGATCATCGATGCGAGGCAGTGGGTAATTATTCTTCACCATAACCTTATTCAACTGCTTGTAATTGATACACAATCTCAAACTACCATCCTTCTTCTTCACAAATAAGACAGGTGATCCCCAAGGAGAAACACTGGGTCTAGTAAATCCCTTATCTAACATCTCCTCAAGCTGCTTCTTTAACTCAACTAACTCTGAAGGAGCCATTCTATAGGGAGCCTTTGAAATTGACTGTGTCCTTAATATTAGGTCAATCGAGAATTCAACCTCACGCTCTAGAGGTAATCTTGAAACATCCTCTGAAAACACCTCCAGAAACTCCCTAACAGTCTTAATTTCATCTACTTTACCTGACTCAGATCCTTGGGTAGCAAGCACTACCATGTAAGCCTCACAATCCTATTCAATCAACATTTCAGCTTGCAAAGAAGAAAGAAAACAAGAATGACCAAGGTATTCCTCGATCACCTCTAGTACTTCTACCAAAGTCATTGTCTTAGCCACACAATCTAAGACAGCACCATAAGCTATCAACCAATCTATACCGATGATTAAATCAATCCCTTGCATAGGTAATTTGATCACATTTACCCAAGTCAATTGCCCATTAAAAGTCATCTTAGTCCTACACACCATACTGGATCGACCAACTAAACTAAAAGTAGAGGAAACTTCTATATCATGGAGAAACTAGTCAACAAACATACCCATTCTATCTAAGCGCTCGGTAGAAATAAAAGAATGTATCGCACCATAATCAAACAAAGCTTCTAAATCAAGGCCACAGATAGAAAGCATGCCAGTGATCAGATTCGATGACTTCCTAGCCTTCTCCTAAGATACTGTATATACTCTATTGGGAATCAAGTTCCTCCGGTTTGAGCTCTCATGTAGATTAGGGCAATCACAGATCAAATGGCCTAACTTTCCATACTTGTAGAAAGCAAAGTAATGACTAGAATGAACCCTGCCATATCTATCACAAGGTGACCTCATTGTGCTCAGAATTGAGGCCTGATTGGCCTATGAAAAACGTGCTGGAGCATTCCTAGAGAAACGAGAACCCCCAGATCTCATATTACCACCCTAATTACCTTGAAATCTTGAACCCCTATTTAAATTTTGATTTCCAGAAGCAGAAGAAGACCTAGCTCTAAAGGAGTCACCAGAAGAAGAACCAGAACTAAAACCCATTCTCTTGGATACACCACCAGTAGGAGCCAACTCAGAGGAAAATCAACCTTGTGTATCCCTACATCAGCTACTCTTTGTGTCTCGGCTTTGGCGAGCTGCAATCCTCAAATGATTGCACATCTCATCATGTGTCACCTCGCCCAACAAAGACAGCTGCTGCCAGTATTCTGGCCTCATTTTTTTTAATAACCTCTTTGCTTTCCACTTGCTATCATTAGAAGCATTCAAATATGTTGAGAACCTAGACAGCTGATTGAATTTTCTCATAAAAGTTTTCTCATCTAAGTCCCCCTGCTGAAGCATGAAACTCTGCCTCTTTCTCGTCTATGAAAGCTAGTGGAAAGTGAAAATCATAAAATCTTTCCCTAAATTTGACCCAAGGCATAGATCTTCCATCTATGGGCTTAACAAAATCCCACCAATGCTTGGCTTCACTAACAAGCTACATCATAGTCAAGATAACCCTCTGCTCAGATGTACACCTTACTATAGTAAATAACTGCTCCATCCGATCCAATCACTCCTCAACTTTCCCATCAAGCATACTACCATCATATGCTGTCAGATTAGATCGAGAGAATTCCTTCCAAGGTCTAAATATGTCATCCTCTCAGTTATCAACAACCGGTCCATGAGCTCCCACAGTACTAAAAGATCCCTGCCTAGCACCTGGGTCAACATGCTGATCTGGAACAACACGACCTTTAAGATTTTGCTGTATATCCACCATTACTTCAAGCAGCCTAGCCATGATTGCATCCGTCCCTTATAGTGGTGGTGGAGGTGGAGACAAAGGTAGAGGATGTGGAGGTGGTGGTCGTTCCTCATTCCTCAATCTACCTCTTCCTCTTCGAGCCATATTACAATTGAAAGGTGTACGACCACAAGCGTACGGACCTTTCTTTCCTGTTAAAGGAACAAGCTAGAGAAAGAAAAATAATATTAGTTCAGGTTAGTGGCAGAAAGGAAAGAGCATAAGAGTAATGTATTTAAGGTGCCAAGTAGGAAAGAGGAATCATAAACCTAAAACTAATACCAAATGTAACACTTTAGGAAAAATTACAAGAAAGGACCCAACATTTTTTATTATAACATAAAAGCTGGGGTCAACTTTGATAATTTTTTTCTATAGTTAAAAATCAAATAAAACCAAACTTTTGCTAAGAAAAATTCAAACTCTAAACCTCTATCAAATTATTCTAAATTTTAATTTAATTATAGATATTTTATTTTATTTTTAAAATAAATCTGAGTCTTAAAATTGTCGGGATGTTACATTGACAAATCAAATTAGCATTTGAATATTGATTTTTCAACTATTTTAGTCATTTCATGTGCTATTTGTAAGGTTGTCAAACTTGAGGTTCCTTGAGTTTTTTTGGCCTAATATTGCAATTCTAATTTGTTATTTATTATAATTCTACAGTTAGCATGGTTGGTAATTTTGATGCTCTTGGTATTGCTATATAGTTTCTTTGCATCTTTTTGATCAATTTTGAATGGAAGTTTTTTAGTTTTATTCAAAAATTATGTTTTTAATATATCATTGCTGAAAAGTTTGCAACATGTAATGATGCCACAGTAATTTTATACAAGTAACAGTCCTAATCATGATCTTGCTAATTGAGTGCTTTCAATATAAAGTGTGTGTGTATTTTGTTAACCTCTTTATCATTGTATTTTTTTTGTTAATAAATCTAATTTTAACTTGTTATTGCTATTGCTACATACAGTACTAGGAGGACACATACTATGATATGTATACTCATGCTTAAATAGAAGTAGTCTTTAAAGAGTTGGCATATAGTATTTTCTAAGCAAGGTTTACCTTTAAATACCAGTTGCAAAAAAAGTGAAAAAATAGATGTGATATGGGTATATATTTAAAGTTCACATAGATGATACACATATGTATACTTAGCCAATTTTTGGGATTCAGAGTTTTATATTTTAGCCACTAATAAGTTTAACTTAAATAATTTCAAGTTGTATATAGATTTTGTGTAGGAATTCATTGCATATTCATGTATATATGTGACTATTGTTGGCTAGAATTTGTTTTTGGGCGCTGGAATATTATTCTATAATGTATAATGCAAGGGGGTTGCTAGAAATACAGCCTCCTTATTTGAAAAAAATTAGTCATAATATTCAACAGTTATGAAAGAAAATCATTTCATATTATGACCTAATCTATAGTGTGAAAATATAAAATTGTTGTGCCACACAACTATTTTATATTGCAAAATATTCAACAAATTTGAGGCTGGAACTGTTGAATATTCTCATAATATTTAATGGTTCTGGTTTCAAAACTATTGAATATTCCCTCCTTGAGATTCTAACCAAATTCCCTCAAACAAATATTCAATGATTTTTTGTAAAAAATATTGAATAAAGGCTTTAAGAATATTTAGTGTCAGATTACTCAATGATTTATACCCATTAAATATTAGCTAAAATTATTATTTTATATTTCCTTTTTTGTACTAGTGAATAACACTTATTTAACCTCAAACCAACCATCAAATTTAGACCTATTGGTTGGAACTTTGTCCCAATCTAAAACCCTAGCAATTTTCTATCTTAAAGTAGCTTAAGAAGGAGATTAGAAATAGAAATGAGTTTAAACAAGTTCACCTTAGTGATTTGGACCCCAAGTTCATGCCTAATGAATGCTCCTACCAAAACCCTAGCAGAGCACTTGATTTTCACCTTAAAACCCTTCTATTTCTCTCCCCATATATTTTGTTTATGAATAAAAATAAATGATAGAAAACATGCTGTGTGTAAAGTCCTTTAAGATAAACACAGACTTTACTTACATGCATTATACATAATTAAGTAAACAACCATAATACTTTAAAAGTTGTTTTGAAAACATAGGATCTTGTCTTTAAGTTAACAACACATAAATCTAACTTTAATATAAGAATATAAGAAATCATAACTCCATATCCTTACGAAAGGAAGTAAAAATAGTCATTTTTCCCAAAGAGAGGCCATGTGTCATGGCTCATGCCACATGCTACAAGCCACCAGTTCACGTTCTATGACATGCGTTATGGTATGCATGCCATACACCATGGCGCACATGATAGATTTTGCTTTCATAACAGTTCATTTGATATGAACTTCTAATGTGCACCATTTTGACATACGATGTCCCATCAAAGTAATTTAAGTACCCATATGGAGCTCGAGAAACAAGTTAACTAATGAAGTAAGTTTGGACATGATCTAATAGTTTGAACTTGATTTGGATGCTCGAGTGTAAAAAAGATACTTTTCTTTTAAAAATTAAGCATTCTAAATGTTCAAATTCAATTTCTTGCTTTATTAGACTGTATTGGCCTTGAGCTAAGTCCAAATGGGCTAGAAACACCTAATTAGTAGACAATATCACACGTACTACATCACCTACTAAATTTGACTACTCAATGCCACTTTTTATATAGGTAGACTTACAAGAGATTTACATAACACGTGGATAACAATTATACACTTGACCACACTTATTCCACTCATATAAACTTGACTTGTACAAATGGAGCGAAGCTCTCCATTTAGTCAAGGTTGACCATACTCACAAAGAAAGCACACAATACACAATCTTAACACATAGGCACCATCAACACATTAGTAGAACAAGTCACTCTACCTAACATTCTCAAATTTTAGCCACGTAACAAATACCTCTAGCCTTACATAAATACCTACCACTTAGGTATCACAAGTTAGGAACAAAACTCATTGTATAACATGAGGAAAGATTCCACAAAATGTTATATTTATGTACTTGCTTGTATTAGCATCTTAACCCACCACACACACACATAGTGTCACAAATGGCAAAGATGCAACCAGAGTAATATAAACATATAGTAAATTCATGTATAAGCATGAGTATAGTCATATTAATAATGCCAAACCCATATGTTAATGTATCAGTATGTTATGCCAGTACTTTTCCTAAACCTCTAACTTTCCTAATCGAACCCATAGGCCATACATAGGACCTCTGTAGTTAGCCTAAGCTTACTATCAGTGGAAGAGGTAAGGCCAATACCTCTTTACCCTCTCTGGTCTATGGATTCACCCTAACCAATCAACAAGGCATTGAATACTCCCCTACTAACTACTCCCAAAGTGGTAGGGAGTAACCCAATCATGCATGTTGGCTATGGTAATTCATAAGGGCAATAGGCATTACACATACACTAAACCATGGTCTTTACATCTCCACAAAGTGAACTTCTACCTCTAGCTATGAATAAATGCTCATACACTCCTAAGTCCCACTGGTGGATTATAGTCAACACTTTAGATTGGAATATGCCTTACACAAAGTAAGGCTATATGGCTCTATATTAAACTAAGGTATCACTTCCCATGTAAACACATTTCTTGCATATGCACTATCACATCACTCTTATGAAACATATTACAATTAATAATATAAAGCCACTCTATCAATTTTAGGAAATCATTATATAAACAGGGCTATAAACTTACATAAGTAATTTTCACAAGTAGCTTTGTAAATAATTTTACAAGAAATAGGTAGAAAAGTTCATCCAGTTACTTTACATCCCTTTTACCAAGGATTACTATTTGTGTTAGAGCACTTGAAACTTGTAGATCTCCATGAGCAACTTTAGATTTATCAATCTATATAAACAAGCATCCTTGATTAGCTTCTAAACTCAATACGAGGCACTAAATTGGCTAAGTCACATTGCTCAGTACTAACAAACATCTCACTTACACTTTTAAGCTCACCTTAGCCCATTCATCAAAATTACACACTCATAAGCCATTGACATAGCCAAACCACCTCTCAATACACCACACAAGCACTTCCACCCTTTTTAAAACTTCACACTTTTGGTTAAATTAAACATAAAACTCTAAAACTCAATCATTAAATCATAAACCAATCATAAAATCTTAGTTTTTCACCCAATAGCCTTTTCCTAACTATTTAGTTAGAAAATAACTCCTTAACATTGTCCAATTCAATTTCTCTATATCTCAAATTAGGAGAAATTAGGGTAGAATAGAAGAGTATGAAGGTATGAAACTTACCCAGCAAGTAACAAATCAAAATCATCTTTGTATCCTAATATGCAGCACATGGCATAGTAAGAAACTTCTTACTGCAACTCACGTGCTTTACTCTGGACTGTCATTCTTCCACCTTATCCTTGCTATTTAACAATTCAACTAGTCTAAATACTAATTTACCTTCCAAAATTCAACTCACATGCTTCACTCTGGACTGTCATTCTTCTACCCTATCCTTGCCATTTAACAATTCTACTAGTTTGAATACCAATTTACCTTCCAAAATTCTAGTTGTTCAATTAATCTACTAATTTAATAATCTACCTCTAATTGGTAATTAGTTTATAGGTTAAAAGTTCAAGATATTACACTTTGTGCCATGGCCAACTTTCGATACAACATGACTAACTTGCCATTTCACTACCAAAAAAGAAAAGAAAAGAAAATTAGCAACAGAATTTCTATCACGAATCTGTCACAAATCCATTTTACTAATGGCATTTAGCAATAGAACATTCTATTGTTAAAAATTCTATCACTATTCTATTGCTAAGCTGGTAGAAATAATTTAACAATGGAATTTTTTGATCAAAATGTCCATCCCTAATATTTAGAATACACTATTCTCATTTTGTGACAGCATTTTTTCGTCGAAAATTATTTTAAATTTCATTACATGATTTATAATATATATTTATATATAATTTATTTAATAAGTTATTATTATGAAATAAATAAATAAATAAATAATTATAATTTATTATTTCAAATTATTTAGATATTAATAATAATTGTAATAATTTAAATTATATATTTAATTATTTTTCAAAACATAATAACATACCTAATTATTGTAATTTAAAAATAAAAATATTTTTAAAAAAATTTAAGAATATAAAATATTATATATTATAAAAATTATAATATAATATAGAATGATAATAAAGTATTTGCTCATTATAATATTAAATTTTCCATCAAAAATTAATTTTTAAAATTTTAATATAATATAAAATAAGTATTAAATAAAAATTATTTTTTTATTCATAAAAAATAATGTTAAATAAAATAAATATATTTAAATTATATATTTATTGATATATATAAATATATGGGTGGTTATATATTATATATTTAATTTGTCAATTAAAGAGTAAAAATCTCCTTCAGCTCAATTAGTAATAAGGTTGGATGCAAAGGCTCATGAAAGTATGAGGTTGTGGTTTCGAAGTTGGACAAGTATAATATCCAACTTGACATTATCAAAATTTACTACACAATCACAACAAAATAATGGTAATTAGGAATTATAGATTACTCATAAGCTCATAGCAAAATACAAAAAGGGTAACACTAATAATCCTTTAAAAATAATTTAGAATATTTGGGATTCCATAAAAACTCTTTAAATAAGTAGTTTGAGCTTAAACTTAATGATTTATAAATATATGGGAAGCTTGAAAAAATTTGGGAAGCAAAACACTTGAAAATAGAGCAAAAAATTATCATTTTTGTACATTCTAGCACATGCACCGCGGCTCGTGGTCCATGTGCCATGGCATGTGGCACATAGGGGCCAATTCGGCCTCTACACCTTACAGCACAGTTTGTGCGTAACATGTCGCGGCACACATGTTCCTATCATGATAGCAAAATGTTATCGTGACAACATTTTGGGATGAACTTTGAACACGTGCCATTCTTACATCTGTTGTCTGATTGGATTGATTTAAGCACCCACACAAAGTTTATTCAATAAGCTAACCAATGGTACAAGTTTCATACAATCTGATACAGTATGAGAATTTTAGACACTCAAATGTAAAAGTTAGTTTTAAAATAATTTTCAAGCATCTAAGTATCTAAAACTCAAAACTTATATCATTTACCCATTTTGAGGTTTAAACCAAGTTGAATGGACCAATATACACCTATTGAGAATTTAACACATAATAACACACCAAATACAAAATTTAGCCGCTTAATGCTAGTTTCACCTAATATGGCCAAAGTCACAAAATCATAATCATACACCATTTGGCCTCTATTTTCATATAATATACTAAATATATATTATCACCATACGTATACAACATTTCTTGCACTTGTATTAGTATTTTAGCCTTTCACCACAAAAATCACCACATATTCACATCATATACAACATTAAGCTAAAATACAAAATAACATAGTATAATACAAATGCAATCAATCAAAATGACATGTATTCCTAGTTGGCAACTCATGTTATCATACATTTAAGTTTATGTACACAACTCAAAATAAAATCGGGCATTACAAGTACAAGTGGAGCTAAATAGCTAATCCTTACTTGATTCCTTCTCTTGCTCAAACTCGACAGTAGAACCTATAAAATAATAACCATGGGATGAGATAAAAATTTCAGTATCTAAAATAATTTACATTATCGATTAATATGCCAAGTTATAAACAAGCTTTAAGATATGCATAATAAACACACCATACACTAATCATCTAATCCTCTAATACTCTTTACCAAACCGGTAGGCTATTTCACAGAACTAAACCATGTGTATAGCCCTCAAGCTCATCATCCATGGTAGGACTACCCGGCTAAGGTGTCCTAAGCCACTTTTAGACTACAAGTTCCCCTTATTATAAGTAATTAAGGTGCCATTACTCCAACATCATATCCTACGAATGCTAAGGAGCATAATCTCTAACTCTACATCTTTTTGGGTACTCAAGAGAATAACTCTCCAACACCGCACCATTTTTGGGTGCTAAAGAAAAATATGAGCTGCACCTAGTGTTTCAAGGTGCCAGTAGTGCCATATGGATTTAATCTCCATTAACTTCACTAGGGTGACCTTCCACTCTTTAACATTTTACATTTCACTACATATCTTTACTTGTCCATGCATAACCACATTCTATACAAATATAATGGATTTTTTCACTTACTTCAAAAACATAACATTCATAAATCAATACTCCACATATTTTCTAAAATACTTAACTTTTACAATATATACATATATATACAACCAATCATCCAAAAACAACTCGTGAGTAACTTATACAAGATAATAAATAATGTAAATTATCTAATTACCCTAATCCTTTTGTTATTAAAAGGGTTACTTGTGATACCAAATCTCCTCTTGTGTCAAGGTAAGGTTTCCCAAACCTCAATCTATAACAACAAGTACTAATGTTAATCTTCAATTAACACAAGTACTATTAGCTACAATTATCATTCCAATTCTCCCACTTTTTACTCTTAATCTCAACAAAGAGCTTGTCAAAATTACAATTTGTTTACACAATCCTCTCAAGCTTTTCTCTAACTCTATCACAATATAACACTTGACACCTCAACTTGTCACACCTCAAAACCCTAAAATTAAGCTAAGGCTTAGTCCAATTTACACCAAATAACAAAAAAGCTTCATTTTACCATTGATCCAAGGTTAAAAAACTCAAATCAACCCTTTAGATTCATTTAAAGTCTTTAAAACATAGAGTTATAGCATAATCCATTCAGAGCAAATTCATCACTTCCCAAATCCAATAAAAAAGAGATGTAGAGGTAGAAAAGAAAGGTGAAAAACTTACTTAAGAGTTTGAAGGCCTAAATTACCTTCAAAATCCTCCCACGTTAAAGTCCTAGCAGTGCCTAAATTTTCCTCCTTTGAGTTCTAGGCTTTCCCCTACCAAAACTACCATTCTTTGATCATTTTCATATTTTATGCTGTTTGTGCTGTGCCATGTGCCACAACTCATGGAACACAAGTTGTGGCTCACGATGCAGAGAGCAAAAACTCACTTTTACTCTCCTCAATGCCACCTGATTCAATCTAACTTCTATTTTGACTCAATTTAGAGCCAAATATAAACCAAAAAGGCAATTAACAACTCAAAAACATGATTAAATTAATCAATCATTTTCTTAACTAATTTGTCCCTTAATTAGCAATTTATTTCAGATTTAAAAATTTTGAATGTTACACCAAGGCACATTTGAAGTTAATATATGATGTGGAGGTGACATGATAGGAACGTGCTGACATGGCAGTGATGTGGTAGGGAGGGGATGATAAGGTGGCACTAGCCTACTAGGTAATGGGGCAATGGTGATTTTTTATAGAATTTTTATTTGCAATGGATTAGCAACAAAATGTATTCTGTTACAAAATTGGAATAACTTATCCTTATTTAGGGATGAAAAATTTTTGTCGCTAATTTCATTGTTAATTAGTGATGGAATTGCAATTTCATCACTAATTCTTTTGCTAATTATCTATGGAGTTTAAAATTCCATCCTAACAAATTAGTGATGGTGTTTTTATTTATGGACTTATTCAATCGCTAACATTTTTAGCAACCTAATTTGTATTGATTAGTGATAAAATTTTCTATTACTAATGCACTATTTTTTTTTGTAGTGTTTGTTGTGGCCAAAAGTACAATAATGAAAATCCTCACTTAAGCCCAACTTGTTAGGTCCAATTGTAGCTAACATCTATCTTGGACTCCAAATAACCCTCATTCATTATCCTAGACCTAATTTTAATTGTAATTAAGTTCCTAAACTAGTTAATTAACCTCAATCAAATAAAACCCCTATTATACAAATCCTCAGTTAAATTTCCAAATAAAAATTAGGGTGTTATATTTTTGTTACTAATTTATTTTATAATTAAAAGTTTTTTCATAGGTCCAATCACTACCACATCACACCCATATCATCCACCACCCACCGCATCATTTTTACTTAGACCTCTATGCCACATCATTGCCATGTCAGCATCTTGTTTTAATTTCCTTTAAATTGTGACACTGCCTTGGCTCAAAGTTAGAGCTACTATGACATTTCAATCTTAATATACAAAATTTAATATATATTACATAATATTACACATATATGTAACTTAATGTATTTTTTATATATTTCAGATATTATTATTATTATGTAAATTTATTGACAATAATACATTATCATATATATATATACACACACACACACACATAGTAACACAAATAGATATATAAATCAATACATATTATTAATAAGTAAATATTATTAAAATATAAATATAAATATATAAATCAATAAATATTATTTAAAATCAATTAGTGTATATAATTAAATTAAATATTTTACAAATCATTTGATATTATCTATGTTATAATTAAAATATTTTTAGATGATAAAAATTTTATTTTTTATATGTAAATTTACATAATAAAATAAAAAATATTTATTATTATTATTATTATTATTATTATTTGTCTGTATCATTTTATATTATATATTTTTATTATAATATAAAAATAATTATGTAATTGTTTAATTTGGTAATTTTGAATAGTTTATATGCGAGACTTTATGTATATTATATTTTTTTAAAAAATTTATAAAATATTTAAATACATTTTGCTAATTTTTTAATTAAAATATCTGTCACTAATTAAAATATTTAATAAATCAATCACTAAATTTGTAAAATTTGATTAAAAATGTAATGACATTTTATATTTGTCACTAATCCATCATTAATTTATGCAATTAGTTACATATTTTAGTTTGTCATTGAATTTCTATCACTAATGTCTATGATTAGTGATAGATTGGAAATCTGTCAAAAAAACATTATGTCCCTAATTCTAATTTTTCTAGTAGTTATTTGTAGCTTTAGTACCATCTTCAGCTCTCAATTCTTCTTTCACATTCATTGGACAATGTGTTTTGCAATTCAACATTCTGAGCTCCTTGAGTAGATCTATGGCATACTTTCTTTGAGAAATGAATTATACCATCAAGACTTTTCTCAACTAATAAGCCAAGAAAATAATGCAATAATCCTAGATCTGATATTTCAATTTTTTATTATCATACTTGACTTTTTCATAAGATTCCATATATATATATATATATATATCATATAATCAACATGGATAGAAATTAACCACAAAAAATTAGAATCACCATGCTATGTCAAATAGAGAGTGGGCCCATTATCACTCCTTTTAACATCATTTCATAAAACTAGTAGTGATCAATTTGATGATACCATGGATGTGAAGTTTGTTCAAGGCTACACAAAGCCTTTTAAAACTCATATACTTTACTTTTCTCACCATCAACAATAGAACTTCTCAATTGAAAAACATATATTTCCTCTTTCAACTCACCATTCAAAAAGTTTGATTTAAAATCAAATTGAAACAGGTGCCATTAAAGTTAAGCAACTAAAGCTAAAAAGATTCTTACCATTTCAAAATGAGCTATGGGAGAAGAAGTTTCATCAAAATCAATTCCTTGTTATTGAGCATAGCCTTTAGACACCAACCATGCTTTATGCTTCTATATACTTGATAATTCAAATTATTTATATATTTTTACCATATTTTCCTTGAATTTTTAATATTTGTTTTGATATAATTTAGTTTAATTCGTTAACATTTGTAATTAGAGGAAAAATAAATATTTTTAGGGCATGAAACCATTGTATCATAGTTATTTTCCAAAGATTAATTATTACCCAATTTTTATAATCATGAAATTAAGTTTTATATGTATGTATGTATTATTATTACTTTTTTCCCAGCTTTCAAGTGTATTATTTCAATCATCACGTAATAATTAATTGAATTTTTTTGACGATCTATAATTAATTGAATTGAACATCATATTTATATTTATTTATAAAAAAGCAACCAGCATTACTTAATTATTTTCTTAAAAAAAAACGCAAATCAATATGGACTCGTACTTTCAAGGCACTCGAATGCATAGAGGGGAAAGGTAGAAGGCCCAAGCCAACATTGCTGAGCCTAGCTGGCCCATTGATTGTCATCAAAGAAAACAAAAACATTGTGAAGATAATTAAGGTCTCTCGATCATCTTATCTGAGAGCATTGATGATGAGATGGGATTAATAACAACAAAACAACAACGAGAAGGAAAGCAGAAAAGAGACAGAAAATTAAAATGGAAACTTATTCAGAGAAAAAGAAAAAAACAAACAACAACAACGACAAAGGCTCCTCCAATTAATAAGGATTTGACTTATGGTTCATAACACCGTAAGATCAAATCGTATCGTTAATACGAAAACTTTATTAACGAGTGAATAGCTGTGACTCGGGAGAAAGAGAGATCATTTGGGAAGTGTAGGATTAGGAAAGACGACCACCTCGGAGAGCGTGGGCTCCACTTGCCCTTTGGCTGCTAATTTCCTTTCTGCAATCTGCCGCTTCGTGGACTTGTAATACGTGGCATACAGGATCAGCTGAGCCACCGATAAACACAATCCAATCCCATTTGGTATCTGCCTCACAAACAAACACAATATATATATATATATATATAGCTTGTGTTATTATTATTTTTATTCATATTAACGATTGGTCATCTGTTATACATTTTTTGGGTATATTATGTATACTTACAGCGATGAATGGGTCAAAACGGATAAGAGCATAGGTAGTCCAAGCGACGCCATTCCCAAACGTGCCCAGAGACACAAAGAAAGGCATGTACTCCACGCTCTTCGTAGTGATCACCAATTTCTGCAAGCACAACCATGTCTTGATCATTAAATCCCATTTAATTTACTTTATCGTGTGTGGGCATGTAACGTATTCATCATTTTTGCTTTTGAGAAAGCTGTAGGTAGCCCAGAGATTCCTGATAAATTTCATGGTTCAAAAAATAGTTATAAAAATGTTTATTAATTATTCTCCAACAAATCTCTCACTGAAACAAAAAAAATTCTTTGTCGAGTACATGCATATATATATATATATATTTTTATTTTTGGAGAATGGCAGAGAAGTGCAAATGAATCAATTAATTTAAATTAGATCTCAAGTGTCAAATTTTAGGAATTTACAAATTAGGTTCTTAATTTTGCAATTTCATGACGATGAATTTGCAATTTGTGTTTCATATTTTAACAAGAAAAATAAATTTATTTATTCTTTAACTATATTTAAATTTAAAAAAATAAGTTGCAAATTCATCAAAATAAAGTTGCAAAATTAAAAGTTAAACTTACAAATTCTTGAAGATTGACACCTAAGAACTAGGTTAAACTAATTAGTCATTTTGAAATCTCACTGTCATTTTTCAATTTATTTTTATAACTTTAAGGGGTAAATTTTGTTGGTAGTAGAGATTATTTTCTTTAAGATAATGGGAGCAAATGGTAATCATCTTCTAACTATTTTGTATGCTATATATACAGTGATTGAGATTCAAACCTCAACCACTTATTCAAGTGAAGAGAGTCCCTACAATTTGCTAACTTTAATTGGTAGGGTAAGCATATCCAATGCTCTTTGTATATTTGTGTTTTTTTTTTCTTGTTTGTGTTTTGGTGAGATTTTGTCTGTTAGTTTGTTTTGTATACGTTTTTTAAGTGTTTGATTTGGCTTTGGCTATTGGTGTTTCATGTCCGTAATTTTTTTTTGTGATTAATAAAATTGTCTCTTTTTTATAAGATATTTTTTTAGCAAATTCATACATACCAATTAAATTTATTAAATGCAGTTTAATTTGCAATCTTAATTTTTTTATAAATTTTTAAGAATACATTTCGTTAATAAAAGAGAGAAGAAAATTTAGTTTTAGCAGTGAAATAATGAAGGATAAATTGAAACAATCATTATTAATAAAACTTTTTTTTTAAATGTCTTATAAAAATATAACATCAAAACAACACAAAAAATATTTTATAAATTAGGACAGAGAAAATATGATATATTTATCGCATTTCAAAATATGTATAACAATTTTATCAGAGGAACTATATGTAATAGAAAAGGTATGTAAGAAAAATATAATACTAACCATGACGGTCAAAGGGGAAGCATACATCATGAGGTTGAAAAGAGCACAAATGGTTCCGACGACGGCCGATCGTTTCTTGACGGTGTGAAAGAGCGTCAAGGACAGGACGGTGAGGGCGGAGATGAAAAGGATCTCGATGAGAAGGAACAGAAACACCTTGAGCCTCTTGGTGCGTCCGGAGAATATGAGGAAGACGATGACGTAGATCAGCTCCACCACACAACCCGACCCGTTTATCGTCAGCACCAACATGCTATTCGGGTGCACCATCGGCAACCCGTATAGCGTCCACACCATACAGTTCACTAGCGTCGCTAAATACGGCATCGCCGAGTACTGTTCCACCGATCGTTTCCTCCATATGTCCAGAAATGTTGGCCTGTATGTCAGTTTATTCACAAATATTCATATTCCCTTTAATGCTTCACGTAATATCTCTACTTTTCAATTGTTTTTCACTGTTTTTTTTTTTGTTATGATCATTTGATTCTAAAGAGAATTTTTTTTTTACATAGAGTAAAATGATAATTAAGTTCTTAAACTATAGACTTAAGAGTATATGGGATCTTAAACTTATTTTTGATGTACTTTCATTCCTAAACATTTGAAATTGTGACAATCTTCCTCTTCCCATTAATTTTGACAGTTAGTTAATGATATAAAATTGCAGAAAAGGATTTCAAAATCTCATAACCTAATTAAGATTACAAAAATGTACTACATAATAAGAAAAGTAATATCAAATAAATTTCCTAAATTACAATAAATACAAGGAACATATTACATTTATTTTAATCATTTTATGTAATTTTTGAATTAACTAATGGTCAAAGTTAATGATAAGAAGAGATTGTCATAATTTTAAATGTTTTGAGGTGAAAATGTATTGAAAACCAATTTAAAATTTTAGATACTCCTTGGCTTATAAAATACCATTTTACAATTGTTTAAAATATAATTCAAAATTGTTCAATTTTAAGATATTTTTCTTTAAAACATAATAAAAAATACCGTTCATCATCAAAAGATATTATGGTCAATGAGCACTGATATTGAAAATCATATATAATATAAATTTTGAATATATTTCAAGGGATTGGATAAATAAATATATATATATATATATATATGTATATATAATACTAGCTAATAATATTAAAAACATAAAAGATAAAAGTTGGAAATTAAACTTGGAAAGCGATGGCTCTTGCCAATCCCCTCCCTCCACCACTGTATATATAAGCTGGCAAATGGTGTAATGACTAAAAAGTTTTTGTTTTGAATTAAGCATTAATTCATATTCTCCTGATCGTTTACTTACAGTGGGGACAAGAACATGAAGCCCGAGATGATATTTCCTGCAGGTTAAATTAATTTACCCAAAAAAAAAAGGATTATCAGCTAATTAATTATATATGAAAGAAATAAAACACGAAAGATTCCCTACTAAAGATTGAGTCCTCAGGGTGAGAGTAACACAGAAATGAGGTATAAATTAAAGACCCAATTCATTTATGCATTTACCTTTAGATTTTTCTTACAACATTATATTGGTAAATTATTTACTAAAGTGATTAAATAAAAATGAAACACATGTTTCGGAACGGTCAAGAATGAACAACAGAGGATCTGCGGAAAAATAGAGAGCATCACAGAAGTCGGTTTGGGTTAATTAGTTTAAAAATTAAAATTATGCTTATACGTTGAAAATCAGCCATATAAATATATTAATATAAAATAAAAATATAATGAATTGCACCTTTCGCAAATTATGAATAGTGTGTCAATCATTTCTCATAATCGATACAATGTCATATAAAATAAAAATGATAAAAACTGAAATGCTTTTTCCTAGTATCCTATGTAAAGTCCCGCCTCCCCCAATTTCTTTGTTTTTTTTTGGATCATTGATTTGTACCTAAAAAAATAAACATTTTAATATCTAGCTATTCCAAAATGATAATAGAGTTTTGTATTTTCTATGATATTTCAAATATAATAGTGTGTAATTTTGATATTTCTCTTAAAAAATCATAAAAATACAAAACTTTATCACATAAAGTATCAAAATGTCTCTTATGTTATGTAAAATCGAATGATTCCAAAAAAAAGGAAAAATAAAGTTGAGGAGGCAGGACAATACAAAGGAGGTTAGAAAACTCCACATTAGAAGTCATAAACTTGAAAAAAAGAGGCGCATTAGAGGCCCTTACTTAGAGGAAGCTTCTAACCCTAAAAAAGCATGTTTAATTAATAGTAAAACAGCAAGAGAGGAATTTCACCCACCTAGGATGCCGACAACGATGCGAGCAATATCTGCAGGATTCATGGTGAACTAGTAGCTTGTGCAAGCTGCTCAAGGTTTAATTTCAAATGAAAAAGGAAGCAAGCTTGGAGAATGCAGGTGGGTGTGGGGGATCAATCAAGTGACATGTTTTTATAGTTAGATAAATATTATACGAGGCTTTATTAAATAGAAAGAGATAGTCCCCTTGGCACTGTGTTTGAGATGCTAATCAATGGCGTTTCAGAGAGATGAGGGAGAAAGCGACAGCATTCTTTGCATTATTATGCAATTTTGGATGGCCCTTTTTACAAGGGACGCGCCCTCCATTTGTGAGTGTCAATATTTATGACTCATCATAAATATTGTGCCAACAAAAACTAACTATATATCCTATACGTACATACATACATATATGGAGATGGATTAGATCAAGGCATCAATTCAATATATTGTAAATTATTTGTGTATTTAAATAAATTAATCACAACGAGTCCTTTATACTAAATTAATTGAGTGGAGGTAAGAAATTCAATATCTCTTAAATAAATACAAAAACTAAAATCATGCAAATAGAAAAATACTTCTTCTAATCTTATTTATAACTTATTTTTAGCATGTTTCATTAGAATAAAAAAAATCATAAAATTTAGTAACTTTGTCTTAAAATTTATTAAGTTTTCATTTCTACCTTCCAATAAAGACAAAAAAATTATTTTTAATAATTTTTTTAATATTTAATAAGGATGAAAATGTAAAGATGAACATAAAAAATAGTAAAGTATCCTATAAATAGAAACAAAAATGATCTTATTTTTTTATCTTATAAATAAAACTAGAAGAGTAAGCATTAATTGAAGGTGTCAATTTGGATGCACTATTTATTTGACAATTATGATTATCATTTAGCAGTTTGGTCCTATATATAACTATGTATATGAGGTTTTAGTTTGGCTACATAATTTTATAAACTATGTTTTTCAGTTTTTTTACTTTAATACTGTTAGCCCCAAATGATAATTTTTGTGCCAATCATTGTCATTAAGTTCAATGTTAAAAATTTTTGTTAATGAAATTTATGATGTTAGGGTTAGAAGATTGAAAAAAATATTTTATAATATTAAGAGAATAAAATGAAACCTTATATAAATTTAAAGGACCAAAGATGTGTTTTGGTTGATTATTTACTCTTAAATTTGGTAATTTTAGAATTATTTGTTGATAAATCAATAATTATTAAAAATAGTAAGCTCAAGAAATTATGAAGAAGAAATGTAAAGATAATTTTGACATAACAATAATATATGAGCAAATGATACATAAATTTTTTTAGAAATTTGATAAAAGTTTAGAATGAATTTGAATTCATTCTTTTTCAATGCAAAACAAATGACATCGTAATGAAATTTATTTTTTAATTAAATATGTTTTAAATAATAAAAGAGATTGTATTATAATTAATAGTATTGTTTATCAGGAATTGATTTTAAAGGAATTTCGCATAATTTTTTAGTAAAAACTTTTATAATTTAAATATATTTTTTCAAAAGAAAATTTACCTAGTATTTATCTATGTTAGTTAGAGTGTGAATTTTTCATGACTCATACTTGATGCGTTGGAGGGATATGGAAAACAATCAATATACAAATATTTTTCAGAAATGAAAAATGGAAATAAACCTTCAAAGAAAAGGATAAGCGTTTTTCTTATTTCATTTCTAGAAATCACTTTTTTACTTACCAAATATTACATAAGTGTTAGTCCTGTACTCCTGAGTGATTCCAAGTATAAGTGTATCACTGACTAGATTCTTCTCTCTATTGCAGTTTTGTGACTTCAGTGTTTGTCTAAAGTTCTGTTTGATAGAAGGCTGATTATGTTGTGGTTTGTGGAGAATTTTGGGTGGCTTCGTTTCATAACTAATGACATAAGTGGAGAAATCACAATATTCAGATAGAAATTGATAACATTAGGTTTAGAATAGTAGTGGGTGTATAGTATTGTCTTTGGCTGCCTGTTTTTAAAACTTAGTCTTCGTTTGCAAACTCCAATTTTCTAAAATCAATTTTATTTTCCATTTGCAGAATCCATCCTTGGGTTAATATTTTATTTTGCAAAAGTTGGTTATAAATCACACACATATAAGAATATATGCTAAATTGGGTTTATAGAAGGCCAAATTTGATATTCTAATAATTAGCAGCGAAACACAGCTGAGAATTTTTGTGAAATGCAACAGCATTTTGATGGCTGTGGATAGAATTGGGTAATTTCTATCCAATTTGTGTAATTTCTAATTTTTGTGTCGTGTTTGACTTTTATGATTATAATATATTTGCCTGTGTCTGCAAGTGGTCTAACTTGAAAATATCTCCATGTGAAATTGTGACATATGGATCCTAAAAACAATTTTATTTTAGGTTCGCTAACTCGAATGGATTGGGTGCCATTAATTTTCTGCCATTTCACAATGAGGATTTCGAGGTTGCAGGAAAAATATCTATAAAATACTTTGCGAAGAGATACATGTATATAAACTATATTGTGGTGAAATTTTAATTTAATATGCCATCAATATATATATATATACACACACTAAAAAGAAACCAATATACATTATATATTACAAATTCAGTAGCATGCTACCGTAATATAAAAGGATCTAACTACTCACATATGTATATTACTACAATAGAAAAGGATTCAAAACATATGGCCTTTATCATAGTAAAAAAAAAAGGATATTACACCTAGTACAATGGAAAATATTATAGTAGAAAAGGAAAAACCTTATTCATACATGCCAAACAAGTTTTCAAAAATTAAGCCTATCCTTCTTGTTAGATAGGCTTACAACTAATAAAAAGTGAATTGGGTGCATTTCCTAACCTAAAAAACAATGCAATAGTGAAGCAAAGTGGAGAAAGAGTTTGACAAGTTCTTTTAAAGCTTGAGAGAGAGAGAGAGAGAGAGAGAGTGCATTACAAAAAAAAAAAAAGACTTTCAGTGGCGACTCTAAAAAGTTATCGTTGAAAATGAACAATCTGTGGTAATAGTAGAAGTCGCCATTAAAAGTGTGACTTTTTGTGGTGACATTTAAAATCACCATTAAAATAGTAACTTTCAGCAACGACATTAAAAAGTCATCGTTGATTGTCAAACTTTCAGCGGCAACAAGTGTATTTCACCGCTGAAGGTTGAGAATTAGCAGCGACTTTTTAATGTTGCCGCTGATTGTCAACATATTTTAAAATATGTTATAATTTTTTTAAAAAATTTATGTTGTAAGTTTCAGTGGCGACATATAAGTCACCGTTGAAAGTTGAGAATCAGCAGCGACTTTTTAATGTCGCCACTGATTGTCAACATATTTTAAAATATGTTATAATTTTTAAAAAAAAACTTATGTTGTAATTTTTAGCAGTGATATATAAGTCGCTGCTGAAAGTTAAAAATTAGCGGTGACTTTTTAGTATCGCTGCTGAAAATGAGACTTTTAGTGGCGACGTTTAATGTCGCCGTTGAAAGTTTAACTTTTTCATAATTTTTTATTTTTATTTATCTAATATTTAACATTTTAAGACATTAATTTTGTTGTATTATTATAATTTTATAATGAACATAAAAAATAACATAATGAGTTTTCATTTAATATATATTCTATAGTTAAATTATAACTTTAAGATAAGGTTAAAATATTATTTAATGCTAATAAGTTAAAGTAAAGAATTAAGCCAAACCATATTATTTTACGTGTGTGTTTGTATTAAAAAATTTACAACTAAGGTTAAGATTTAACTGAGGTTAGCAAACTAAGGTTAGAAGAAAAGTCAGTAAATGTAACATGATTTATGTTTTTTTAAAGTTAGTTAGATAAACTAAAATTTATTTGGATAATTTTATTCGAAAGCCAGTTGAGATGTTTAGTGGTCAAAATAAGCATGAAATTTTTAATATATATATTTTTTGACTAATTAATAACTAAAACAAATTAAATTTAAAATTATAACTAATAAGTGAAAAATCTTAAATATTCAAGATAGAAGAGAAGAGAGAGAAAGCATAAGTTATCAAATCAACATAGAAGTCAATAACACTACTTGTTTATAATAATTAAACATGTGATACTTAAATTTATTTATTCATAGAATGATATTTTATCTAACCTAATTTTTTAATTTAAATTTTACATTTAACACCAGTAACTTTAAAGCTTGATGCCAGTTTAGAAACATAAATAATTATAAACTAATGTATAATCATCAGTATCTTTACTAGTTATTCATAGATATTTTTTATATTACAATTATAAATATGAATATTAAAATAAATAATATAACAACCTCAAGAAGTAAAAAAAATTAAAATAAATAATACAAATAATATTGTATCAATTATATTTATAGTTTACTTTAAAAAAATAAATAATATAATTTGCAATTTTATAAATTAAAATAATTAAATTGAAGTATTTAAGGATAGTGATGATATTTTATAATATTTAATATTTAATATATATGTGTGTTTGTATAGTTTAATAATATGTATATATATGTATATATATTTTATTATGCAATAATAGACTATAGGTTCATTCTAGTTCAGTGACAAAATGGTTGAACACCAAAGGAGGAGGTCATGGGTTCAAACCTTGGAGGAGATAACTTTTAAAATGGAAATATAAATTAGTGACATGATAATACGTGGCGTATGGTGGGAACGACATATGAAGGGTGACATAATGCCACGTGGCGTGAGGTGGGGTTGACACATCACTAGTACAAAATATAATTTTAACTACATATTTTTTCGCCACAGTTTATAGGAAAATTGTGGTAAAAAAAGGTAAAGTGGCAAAAATGAAAATAAGGGAAAAAATGTAAGATTTATGGCCACAGACATACAATCCACCTGTCGCCGTAAATAATTTGACAAGCCTTTAAACAAATAACGTAATTAAAATAAATCATTAATTTAAATTTTAAATTTACATTATTAAGAAATATATATATATATATATTTAACCCGTCTCAGTTTAGAATTCATACATATAAATTTTAGTTATTTTCAAAAAAAGATTATTTTTATTTTTATAAATATTTTATCATAAATATATAAATAAATTAATTTTTTTTGATTTCAGGCATAATTAATATGCCTGAAATCAGAAACCTATGGCGACAGGCATTAAGAACGCCTGTCGCCGTAAGTATGTCTGATTTCAGGCATATTAATTATGCCTGAAATCAAGCAAACTTATGACGACAGGCGTGATAAATGCCTATCACCGTATGTCTAATTCAGGCATTTAATATGCCTCAATTTCGTAAAAAATAATAATTAATCAATAATTAAAAATTTTACATAAATTTTTAATTATTTAAATTATTAATATGCCTGAATCCAGACATATTAAATGTGTCTTAATTCAGACATATTAAATTTAAACTGTTAATAAAATTAGGCTTATTTTAATTTTTATAAATATTTATTCATTATATATATATAATTAATTATGTTTGATTTCAGGCATTCTTAACGCCTGTCGCTGTAAGTATGTCTAATTTCAGGCATATTAAATATGCTTGAAATCAGGCAAACTTATGGCGACAGGCGTGATAAATACCTATCGCCGTAAGTCATTATTACATACGGCGACAAGCGTTAATGACACCTGTCACTGTATGTCTTCAATAAATTCGTTTTCCCTCTCCCTCAGCTTCCTCACTTACCCTCAGCTCCCAAAACGTCCGTTGCAACTTCCATTCCCATAGCTCCCTCAACTGCTGCAGCTCCAACCCCCATTCCCCCAGCTCCTTTGTCCGTCGAAGCTCACCCCCTTTTCCCCTAGCTCCCTTGTCCGCCATCAGCTCATCTGCCCATAGCTCGTCTGCCCACAGCTCCTCGTTTCTCGATGCCTATAGCTCCCTCGCCTTGCTGTCTCCTCCGCTTATTGTCTCCTCCGGTGCCAGCTAAAGGTTTTCCTCTCCTTTTTTGTAGTTTATTATTTTTTTTGCAATTTATGTTAATTTTTTAACTTAATTTTCATCCTTTTTTCAGGTTAATTTTTTTGCAATTTATTATTTTTTTTTTTGCAATTTAAGTTAGTTTTTAGCTTAATTTTCATCCTTTTTTTAGTTTTTTTTGCAATTTATAATTAATTTTTTTTATAATTTATGTCATTTTTTAGCTTAATTTTCATCCTTTTTTACAGTTTATTTTTTATTTTTTGTCAATTTATGTCATTTTTTTAGCTTAATTTTCATCCTTTTGCTTGGAATTTTTCATTTTTGATTTTGAAACTTGATTTTTATTTTTCTAATTATAATTATGCATATTTTTTATTTTTAATTTTGTTAAATTTAATTATAATCCATCATGCCTTAAGTTTAATTAGTTTAAATTTTGTTTTAAATCTTGGAGAATCTCTATTTATTGAGTTATTGTGCAAGCAATTTTTTTTAAATTACAAAATATAAATTATTTGGGTGATACATTATTATTATTTTTTAATTGTGTGGATACTTGATTAGTAGATAATATCATGCATTGCATTTAATTAGTTGAAATTGGTGATTTATTGGAAATTAATAGGCTTAATTGGAGGGTTTAGTGCCCGGAAAATCTTAATTTATAAGTCGTTATGCTGTCAAATTTTTTTAAATTTCAAATCATAAATTATTTTTGATATTTTAATTAGGTAATGATGAACCGTCGTTGGATAGATTCTTTGCGGACAAGTGATGAATATGAGAGAAGGGTAGATTATAATTATGGGTTCTTGTTTCCAGTTTTAACCGCAATCGGGAAAGTGAATCAAAGAGCTTCTTATATTGGAAAGACGATGTATAGGCAAAAGAAGAGGTGCTGGTTTTTACCAATTATTGAAATGTATTAAATTTTAAATTCATCCCTCAATTTAATAAAAAGTTGCTTAATAATGTGATATTAATATAAATTAATATGTTGTAGTCATCATTGGATGCTTCTTGTCATTTGCTCGTATGAAAATACTATATACTGGTTTTGTTCACTACGAAGGGAAATAAGCGATGATATGAAGTCTTTGATTGAATTGTAAGTCTTTAAATAATTCTATTTTGTGTTATTAATGACATATATTTAATATTTTCTAAGTGTGTATATTTGGTAAATAGATCATTAGCAATATATTGGAAATCAGCGGGAATGGTTGACAAGAAAAAGAATGAAATTAAGTGGGTACAAATGCAAGTAAGTATTTCAAATTTATTCTCTTATTAGAATGAAGATTATAATATTGATTTAATAAATTTCATTATTTTTATTATCTTTATAGTGTCCTCAACAACCAGGAAGTGTAAAGTGTGGTTATTATGTAATGATTTTTATGTATGAAATCATCACTTAAGGTATTATTCACTCATTTGATCAGGTAATAATTTGCTAATAATGATTTATATTATGAAATTTGTCATATACTTGAGTTATTATTTATATATATTGTTATTGAAATTGTAGTACTTCTAAAATTTAGAACTATATTCTAAGCGAGAGTTGAGACATATATGGAATCTTTGGTCTTGTTTTTTCTTAGAATTAACAGGGTTAGAGTAGAAATATTTTAAATATGTGTATTTTTAAATGGAGATTTTAGTTGAAATGTTTGTATATATATATATATATATATTTGTATTGGCCTCTGGAGTTGCTATTTATGTATTAATGCAGGTTTTGTAAAAGTAAGGGATGTATATAATTATTGGTGATTATATAAAAAAATTAGCATTTACGGCCACAGTTACAACTGTGGTAAAAAATAAATCTATGATGATAGTTGTAACCACAACTGTCGCCAAAGGTGTGCAACTCCACCATCTTTCGCCACAGGTCCAAGAGAGACCTGTGGCGAAAGATGATATCTTTCACCACAGGTGAAGGTTGGACCACAGGTGAAGGTTGGACCTGTGGTGAAAGAAACCATCTCTCACCACAGGTGTCTCTAGGACCTATGGCGAAAGATATCATCTTTCGCCACAGGTGAAAGTAGGACCTGTGGCGAAAGATTCTATCTTTCGCCATAGGGCTGAAATACACCTGTGGTGAAAGAGGTTATTTTTCGCCACAGGTCTCAACTTCACCTGTGGCGAAAAATAGCATGTTTCGCCGTAGTTACATTATACCTGTCGCAAAAAATATACATTTACTACCATACTATTTTCTACCATAGAGCATTTTCTGTCGCCAAAAATACATTTTAACTGTGGCAAAAAATACTTTTTGCACTAGTGCATGAGGGTGACATGGTACCATGTGGTGTGAGATGGGGTACCACGTGGACGATAACGTGGCGCCATGTGTGTAAGTGAACCAACATTACTTTTCAATAGCGATAAAAAAGTCGTCGCTGATTGGTAGTTTTTATGGTAACAAATGTCGCACTGATACTTAACATTTAGCGATGACAACATAGTCACCGCTAATGCATGGTTTTTGCAACAACAAAATGTCACCATTAATTTTCAACTTTCAGTTATGACTATTTTTTGGCGACAACAAATTTTCTATTTTGCAGCAACATTTGTCACCGTCGATTCTTAACTTTCAGCGGTGACTTTTATTATCGCTACAGATTGAATAGCGACAAGAGCTCTCGCGGCGATATTGTGGCGACTTTTAGTCATTGCTGAAAACTTTCAACGGTGACTTTAGCTTTTAGTGGCGAAAAATGTCGCTGCTAAAGGTCAATTTTTGTGTAGTAGTGTGTGTAACACTCTAAAATTTATATTAGTTCAATCTAACCACTTAATCTATGTCTAATTTTCAAAATCAGATTCTCCAACTAAATCTACAAGTTTCAATAGATACTTGCTACTACAGTATAATCTCAGGACATCCTTAAAGAAAAACCTTTCCTTGAGATTCACTCAAAAGATTTTGAGTAACTAAAAGCTTTAAAACTCTTACAAAGAGTGATCACATTAATGAAAGCTAATGAACATAGTAAGAGAATATTTTTAGAAAATTCAATATAATTCGATGAAAAACAGTGATAATGCACTTAATATCTCACCAACCAACGTAAATGAGGCTCTATATATAGTTTTCAAGAAGTTATGGCCATTAAAGATCTCAAACTAGCTATTGAGAAATGTGAGGAAGAGTGTAGAGTGAGTTATCTATGAAAAATCACTTTTTCTGTAAAGTTCGTTTAATGTATGTGAAGAGGCTCGTTAACACGTGAATGACCTTTTAATGCGTGAATATGAAAGGCATACCTATTTTAAATTCAAAAATGCAAATGCTCATTTTCACTTCAATGGAAATGGTTTGTGCATTAACAGGGACATAAAAGTGTCTCTATCCTAGAGAGTGATTCACACGTGGGCTAAATCTTATTCAAGCATGAATGGAGTGACAGAGGAATATGACCTTTCTGGAAGGCTTATTCATGTGTGGGCTTTAGGTTGGTTCAAGCGTGAATGAAGTGACAAAGGTGAATGGCGTTGATCACTATAAGCTCGTTCATACGTGGGTGGTTTCTCATTCAAGCATGAATGAGTGAGATTGATGTGAAAGGTATGAAACCTATAATTATACAAGTGAGGATTCATGTGTGAATTAATATGGAAGAACACTTCAAGTCTTTTCAGATGACTGATCCACACATCAATAGGTTTTGGTTCATGTGTGAATGAGAAGACAAAGACTTGACTACTTCTCTTAATTTGATTCTAAGTATTTAATTATTAATGCCATAAAGATATAAAACTAAGTGCTAGATTTCTATACTAAAATGAAAATAAGAAAATGCAATTTATGCAATTAAAACTACCTTTTGATGTATGCTAATGATAATGTGACCTAAATGCTATTGCACAATGCATATATGTCATAAATTATAATTAGGGGGTTTTGTTCCAAAAAAATTAAAATGCCAAAAAAATAAATTAATTAAGCAACCAAATGAATTAATAACAAATAAAAAATTAAGAAAAGTTTGATTCAATTGTGGTAAAGGGGACAACTTAGCACTTCATATGGAGTTTACTTTCCTAATCCAAATCAACCAATTAGATCAAAGGGAAATGATAGAAGAATGAAATTAATGAATTTAATTAACCAATTAAAGCAAAGAGAATTCTTAAGCACAAAAATCTAACACTTAATCTATTAGAGAACTCATAATAAATCAAGTGATGCAAATATGAATTAGGCTAATTAAATCCATTAAAACCAATTAAGATTAATTCAAAAATAATTCTGAAAAATATGTTTGAATTATCTAATTGAACAATTAGATAAATTATTAACTTAATTGAACAATCAAGAGCTAAAAGGTTAAGGAACAACACCAATTTCCAACAAACATCACAACAATAATTAAATTAATAAAGAGCACACAATCATTAATCTAATTAACAAAGCAAGGGTTATATAAACATAAATTCCAACAAGTCATTTAACATAAATCATATCCAAGATTTAAATTAAATATTTACAGTCTAAGAACTAGATTATAATCAAGCATTATAACTTAAAATCACTTAAAACTAAATAATCCAAAGCTCTTGAACTAAAAAGATAAATGAAAAATCATTTCTCTATAGTCTTCAAGTGCAAATCTTAGGATCTAACTTCCTCCATGCTTATCCTAAGTTGTCTCCCAATCTAGCTCAAGCAACCATGATGGATGTTGTAACATCTTGAAAAAATTAATGGCAAAATAGTAAATAATGGGTAAATTAAGCAAAATGCATTTAGAGATCACTCATGAACTTAGTTGGACTCTTAGACATCATTGGATTAGGTCTAGTAGGGTAATTGGGCCAGATTGGGCTCAAGTAGGCAACATAAGGCATGTTGGGCCTTGTTGTGTCATCTACTAGGTCTTGCTCTTGGGAATCTTTAAAGACTATCTAGGACTTGAAAAATGTTGGGAAAGCCTCTCTAACTATTCTCCTCTCTTTCTACCTAATTTTCAACTTGGGTTTACGAGTTTGAATGATGATTCTTGACTATATAAGGGATATAGCTGAACCCAATGAGTTCTTTGGGAACATTAGGATGTTATTTAAGTTTTTAAACCTATGGTTAGGGTTTTGATGGGGTTGTATGATTGGGTTTGTGATTCTAAGCAAACCTTAAGCTTGGAAATCCTAGATTAAGGGTTTAATGGATGTTAAATGAGTTTGGTTTAGCTCTTATGGGTCTAATGAAATCAATGAGACTAATATAAGTCTAACATAACTAATAAAATGAATGTGGGCATAGGAGAGGCTATGAGTAATTATGGAATAATGCTTATGGTTAGATATTGATGTTATTAAGTAATGTTAATTATATATTAACAACTCAAACTACTTTAGTATATTTGAAAGCTCAGGTTAAGGAGTATTTTAGTTCTCTTGATTGACTTAAGGGGTGGAGATAATCATGAACTTAAATCTCGTCATGTATTTGATTAAGTATTTATTGTTTTTTTGGGGATGAAAATATATTTTTGATTGAAATGATGATAGAGTATGTTTTATTGAAAACCCATGTAAGTAATTGTGATGAGTTATGTGCATTTGTATATTTGAAAAGTGGAAATGATGATGATATGATAAGTGGAAAGTATGTTTATGTTATGAACATATAAATTATTGTTGTGAGCATGCAATAAGCATGAGATGAGCCTAAATTGAACACTGTGATGAGCATGATTATATATGTGACACGAATGTGAAATGGAATGGGTGAGTGTTCACCTTAGGTTAGATAGTTATATAATAGTCCACATGGTATGAACAACACATAAATAGCTCCTAATGTGTTGAACTGTGGCTCCAACTCTGATGGGAGTTAGGTATGGTTCTAACTTAGCCGGGGATACCCTACTAAGAGTGGTGTGGGTTTGAGTGAGGTAACCTTTGGCCAGCTCAACCTCAAATATTGGAGAGCTTGGCCTATTCTAATTACACAAACTTATAGTCTAGTTATGATTATAGCCCATGAAACTTAGTCATGAGCAATAAGAAGAAAATAAGGGGGTAATTGATCATTCATAATTATATTTACAATTGTAAGAGTTTGAATGTGAATTACTACTTATGCTTAAATGCTTTGGTGGTATATGTTAGAAGTTAGGATTTTCTTGTTTGTTGAGATGTCTATCTTACTCCCCCATTGTTAATGATTTACAAGTGAGCTTTAGGTAATGGCAAGGGGAAAGAATTGGAGGCACACAATTTGAGCAATTCATTGTAATGCCTTTATATTTTGTGTAGAGAACTTTGGGTTGCATTAACTAATATAGTTATATTCATCTAGGATCATATTAGGCACATGTGATTAAAAATCATGAATTTGTGCCTTGCTTCATGTGAATCTAGGCCTTTATGATAACCAAGTCCTTGGAGGCTATAGTGGGTTATGAATTTTGTATGTTTTTATGCATATATTATAATGTTATGATAACATTGTGACTTGAGGAGTATGATGTGATCATACCTTCACGTGATTAATTGTGGATTAATGGTTTTGACTCCCTTACCCTATGTTTGTTTTGTTGGGTTAGGAGATCAAATTATTGATTTATTGATGATTTACTGGATGTAATGATTGAGTTATGCGTAATTGAATCCTTTGAGTAAGGGTTGCAGTCCATATATGGCTATTGGCTTATAGTTGTGAAAAAGGGCACTTTGGGTTGTTTGGAAAATTGGAAATGGTGTTTGTGGTCCTAGGTGCCTAACTTTTTTCATACATTGGTATTTTGAGTTGAAATGAAGTCTAATAGCTATAGCTTAGGAAGAGCTTTGTCTGAACGCTTAAACCATCTTAATTGAATGTTTAACAGTAAAATGGCACATGTCAAAAATTAGGCTTCTAGTGCTATCATGACAATACCTAGTGCTATCATGACTGTGTCAGCATGGGCTACAGTGCATGACATAAAGGGGGGGTTCAAGTCTTGTGTTGTCAACCATGATTGAAGAACAATATATTAATTAGTAATGACAAACGTACAAGAATGGGCCAAAATACTCATTTCGTCCCTTAATTGATGCATGATGCTATTGCTTGACTTTTTTTATACTTCCATTTGTTAGAATACTTTGATTTTAAAGCGTTTGAAATCAAACAACTCTATTTAATGATTTTAAATTTGGAATCCCATTTATGAAAGTAATTTTCTACTGAATTGTATGTGCTTTTATTTTACCTTGGTAATTAGTAATGGGATTAATTAAGTTCTTTTATTACTATAGTGATGAGCAATATTAGTGTGGTTATTACATATGCTTTTCCAACCAAGCTCCAAACCACAATTAACGGCGATCTATGTGACTGGAGGGTAGTGTGTGTGTGTGTGTGAATGATTGTGGAGGTGATGAGGTGGCGCAAAGTTTAAGGAAGAGTGGAGGGGGCCGTGAATGAATGGAGAAGAGAAAATGTGATGATGGTTTTATGGGTATGTGGAATAAAACTCGAAAATGGAAGTGGAAAAATAATGGATGTACATGGGGGTTGCAAAACGTGGATTATGTGTGTCAATGATGGTGAGGTGATATCGGTGGATGATTGAAGAAGAGATGAAGACACTGTCTGGACAAAGGAAAAATCCCAGACCAAGAAAGATCGAGAGAGCTGGAGGTGGTGGCAGCTAGGGTGAGTGAATAATTAGAAAAATTGATCCAATGACTAGAATAGTGAATACAGAGTTTAAAAAAAACAAATTCCTAACTATTAAATTCAAAAGAAGGTAATGAGAAAAAAGATAAAAAAGAAAAAGAAAAAGAAAAGAAAAGAGAAATTATCTTGATTTTTAATTCTTGCTATGATTTACCCATAATACCCTTAATGGACTTTAAAATTATCTTCCAAAACCTTGATTATTGGATGTCTTTTGGAGTCCAAGAATTAATCTTCACCATTTAGCTTTCCCAATAGCTAAAATTCTCCTACAAAATGCCAGAAACTCAAATAATGCATAATAATTCAAATTAAACTCAATTAAATATTGAAAAAATGAAACCATATCAAAAATAGGAAAAATAAAATATTAACAAATTAAACACAAAATTTTTATAATTAATTAAAAAATATAATATTCTTTAAAATTGGTTAATAATTGAAATAATATCTAATAAATTTAAATTAGCCTGAAATTATCATTAAAATATATGAAAACTGTATGATAAAATATATAAAATGGATGATTTATCATCAACCTAGTCCATCTTCTCATTCATGCATCAATCATACTTATTCATGCATGAATGGGCAGACAAAACCAAGGAACCATCCTAGAAGCTTGTCAACGTATATAGGTGAACACTGCTGGTTCACATGTAAATGAATACACAGAGCCAAGATTCCAATCCAGACGATGGACTAATTCATGCTTGAATGACATGTAAGCATTGTGAGATTGTAACATCTTCCCTTTTTGAGAAGTCGCTTGGAAATACTTTTGGACTTAAGGATAATGTAAGGTAGCATTTAAGATAGTTTGGGCTTAGAGAAAAATCGTAACATCCTTAAGTTTTAGAACTTAATTAATATTAAAAATAAATTACTCCATTGTAATTTAAATTTATCATGTAATTATTTGAGTAAGAAAAATTTAATCAAAATGAAATAAATTTTAAGGATTTAATTTCAAGATATATTTTTGAATAATGATCAAACAAATACAATTAAGATTTAAATTTTAAATTTTTTTAAAAAAAATTGATTAAGAATAAATAAATTATACTAGAAGATTAAAAGTATCTAAAAAAATTATATGTATTTATACATATAATGGGGAGAAAGTGGAAACTCCGATATAAAAATTAATTATTTCAAAATTAATAATTATTTATTAATAAAATAAAATAAAATATTATGCAAACCAAAGGTGGGCCAGGTTTGGAAATAAGGGTATTATGCATTCCCTTGTTTCAGCCATGTGAGTGTTTTCGGCGACGCCAGAGTGAAATCGCCAGGGAGAGGCGACGCGCAGGCAAGGGATTCTTCTAAGGAAGCCACATCAGATATTTCAAGAGTGGGTTGAGAGTTCCTAAAACCATATAAATATTCCAAAATTTTCATTTTAGCTAATAAAATTAGATTTAGGTGAATTTAAAATTAGAGAGAGATCAAGGAACTGGATAGAGATATTGAGCAGTGAATTTTAGAATGGTGGAAAATAACTTGAGAGAACTCTAGATAACTCTGAATAATTCTAAGAACTGTACAGATTAGTTTTAGATCTCTCCGAAGCAATTTATAAATTTAAGATGAATTTAAAAAATAAATTATAACTAATTAAAATTTATTTTATTTATTATGGGATGAAAAGTTTACTTATTGGATGCTTAGAACTTATGTAACGTACTCATGAACACTTTGAAGTGAAAAAGTAATGATTAATATGACTCTAAGTTGCTTTGAGGAATCATTAGCTGTAAAGTTAGAAATAAATAAAATAAAATGAGTAGAGTTTAAGCACAGTAGTTCAAGAGTTAAACATGGCTTCCACAAGTAATTTGGGATAATTTAAGAGTAATAAATAATTAAATATAAATTTTTATGTGACTCTAATTCTTTAAATTATTGTTTGTAGAGGTGTAAGAAGTTTTCTAAGAAACCGTAAGTTTTGATTTGATGTTTCAATTAGCTAGAGGATCTCTTACAGAGAGATTTTGGGTTCTTTGAGTGAACTGAGCTTAAGTAACTTTTTTTAGGTTATTTTATATACACGTGTTGGAAGGTAACTATAAATTTTACAAAACTTATATGGAATTGAATCTAATAAAACATGTCTATCATAATGTTTTGTGAGAATTTGATCAAGTAAAGAGTAAAAAGAAATTGGGAATTTATGTTGCATAGTGAAACACTTAGGAATGCTATATTGCTTGAATGAAAATTTAGAATTGGATAGACACTAATTGATCTTGATTGATTGTATAATTTAACTATGATGATTATGTAAATACGATGTATGGTGTAAAATTTGATTCTAGTTTGAGGACTTAGATATAACTACTTTGGATGATAGTTCATGGTTATTGAACATTACTGAATAAATAATGTGATAAATGTAATTATGATTAACTTATTGGAATTGTTTTGTTCATGAGGTGACTATAGGTTGTGGGATAAAATAGAGAAAATAAAGTAGAATCATGATCACGCATTTGCCCTTGTAGTGTAGCACATGGAAGTGGCCTTATTATGTGCTTGAGCTACTCTATTCTGTTGACTAGGATTGGGATAAGCTCAATACCATTTTGGGAACTCCTTTTGGTCAAAAGAGGAAGCTAATAAGGCTTGATATGGAGTAATAGGCCTTTGGCCAAGCACCAACTCCTTTCGCTTAAGGCTTCAGCCTAAGGAAAATTAAGGAGGAGTTTAACATGAAATAAAATGGACTTTTAATGTATTAGTATTGTCCTTTAAATGGTTTATACTTTTTGATTGTAAAATTAGTTTGATATCATCAATGTTCTTTGGATAGTATATACTTGAATTACTAGATAAGGTTGATGGATCCTTATGTCTTGTATCAAAATTCTTGCATCATATGAATGAATTGTTTCTAGTATGCATGTATTATGTAACATCCCAAATTTTTAATTTGGAAAACTAATAACTAATTAAGGATAAATTAATGAATTAATTAAATTACTCATATTTTTGACTTGTTAATCAAAATTTTGGATCATAGATAGCTTTAAGAGCGGGCTAGGGTAGAAGTTGGATTGAATCAGGTTCGAATGGCATGAAGCATGAAACTTGATCACTATGCCATATGCCGTAGCTTGTGCAAATATACTGCAGCATATGGCACAATTTCAACACAAAGACATGAAATTAGTTGAATAATCATTTGAATTTGGGAGAAAACAAAGAGATTAAAGGCAATAGATATTTTCTCTGCTAGGGGATCAAATTGGATAACCTTAAAAGCTAATTTGAACTTTCAAACTCTTAAGTAAGTTTTCTACTCCTCTCTTGTACCTCTCCATCTTATGAGTGGGAAGAGTTGTTATGAGTGGAAAAAGCTAGGGATCCATATCTAAAGGCTTGCTTATGACTCTAAGAGTTTGAATGGAGTTCCTTGGTCTTGAGGTAAGTGATTTTGTGATGTCTAGAGGTTGGCCTGCTTATATACAAGTTTTTGTGAAATCTTATAATAGATTACACACACACGCATACAAGTTTCAGAACTGATAGAGTAGGAAAAAGAAATGAATTTTTAACTATAAGATAAAATTTTATTAAATGTGTCGTGATTACATTAATACTAGAGAATGCTTGTTTGATATAATGTATACATTTGATATGTATATGCATGATTTTGAGGTGATTTTTAATGCATGATGTTGTGATTGTGTGTGTGAAAGTCATGATGTGAGGGTGGGAGTTCACCCTAGAAGTAGTGAGAAAATTTATGTGATCAGGCTATCACTATAGGATATCCAGTGCAGCAACATATTATAGATTGTTACCATGGGAAATTCGGGTAGTCATAACATGCACTTATATCACTTGAAAAGCATTCAAGGGATTAGAGTATTCGATACCCCAACTACATGTAATAGAGAAAATCTATAGTTTAAAAGTAAGTTAGGATGCCTTTGGCTAAGTAGCCCTCTCATGGAAAGTGAAGATCAAATCAACTTAATCAAAGTTGGTCTATTGTGTTGCCTACAAGTTCTATTAGGAATAATGGATGTTCAGATAAATATTTTGATCATGCATATCATATTATTATCATTGTATATGATGTGAACACGTTTATATATCCTACTCTATTACTTGCTAATAGATAGTGTAGATCATTCTAGTTACTAAGACCCTGTCCCCCTATAGTTACTTTTTACAGGATTAGAGATGGAGAGAAGACAACAAAAAGAGCCCATAAAACATAATTGGTCTGCTATTAGTAATGCCCTTATTTTGAGTTTTCATGTACATGAATGTGTATATATATATATATGTAAACATATAGTTGCCAATTAGGGATTTCACATGCTTTGCATGGTGCTTGTATAAGTTGTGCATTGATATTTTAGCCCGAGAATGTATGTTTTGTTATACATGTGTAAGGGCCAAAATATTAATACAAGCATTAAGTTGATGTAAATGCATATATAGTTGAATTATACTTGTGATATATATTGTGGTATTTTAGCCTAATGTGTATGTTTGGAGAAAACATTGTGGAAATAGGCTAAAATAAGAATATAAGTGTATGTTGTAGTGAATAGATATTGTGTGCTGTGAAGATTTGGCCTATTAATGAAATATGGTGAATTTCGTGACATTGCATAGTTTATGTGAAATCACGACTTGAGTGGTCAAATCTTGAGTGTGATATTTTATTGTATATATATTTGTTCAATTAGGTGCACAATGTTCAATTGGACTTGGTTCAAGTCATAAAATGGGTTAATGGTATAAGTTTTAAAATTTGATTACTTACATGCTTGAAATTGCTATGAAATCTACCATTTGGCATCGAGGTTTCCAAGTTTCACATATGATATTGGATCATAATGAAACTTATCCATTAGCTAGATTATGAAATAAATTTTATGTAGATACTTGAATCACTCCAATTAGATGTTAAAAGCAAAAATGGTGCAGTCTAAAGTTTGCCTTGAAAAACTGTCATGACAGATCTCTATTGTCATGAAATAGCATGTGCATTGCAGCATGTTTTCATAAGCCATGGTGCATAGCATAGAAACAAAATTAAGCTCTTTATGGCACATGCCATGGCATGTGGTCCACAAGCCGCAATATGTGTTCCAAAATGTATAAAAAATGACTTTTCTACTCCATTTTTGTGTTATACCATTCCATGCTTTAAAGACTAATTAGTTTAAGCTCAAATTACCACTTTGAAGGGTTTTTGGGATTCTATTTTTTTAAAAAAATTATTTCTAGGTTTTAATTGTTGTTTGAACCTTCTATGATTTAGATATATTTAGGAGTTTAATGACTCTTGATTATCATTGCGTGTTATAATTATGGTAAGTTATTGGTAATGTCATGATGTACATTACACATTGTCATGAGATAGTTATATAGATTAGATAAAACATTTTCAAGTGTGTTAGTTAGTAGGGATTGTTACATTGAATTTAGATATACTTGAACTTTCTTTGTGATAATTATTAGTATGAAGTGAAATATTTGTGAAAACCCACTTGACCAAGTCATTTACCAGTCATGGATACACCATAACCTCTAAGAGGTTACTGAGATGTTGTCTCACCCCTCTCTTAATTATATTGTTGCAATAATCAATGGTGAAGCTCCAGGATGAGAAAAGACTCGGGGATTACCAACTTTGTGTGAGGTATGGCCTTAGAGGAAAAAGCTTGTTGCTATACCTAGGGCCACCTAGCTTAGACATTTTATTTATTTAGTAATTAGTATACTAGGTTTGCTTTAAATATCACGGCAAAAAGATAATTCTTTTTCTACCATGATAGAATATGGTTAAGTGTAAATATTGGGTTGGGGTTGTTTTAGAGATGACTTTTGAACTAATTTTTCAAGATAATTTCAAGACTCTAATTCAATTTTTTGTCTCAAAAATGTTTTTCATGCATATGCAGAGCTCTAAAACTTTGTTCTACAATTGATTAGTATAAAATTATAAAATAAGAGACCTATATAACTAAGTCTTCTCTTAAATCACTTGGGCAAACTAAAAATTCACATTTCATTGATGCATAACAAATAGTAAAAGGAAGGATGAGAGTGCACATGTGATATTATTGTTAGAATTTAAGTAATATTAGGATATATTATTTATTAAGTTAATTGAACTGTAGCGTAACTAAATTTATGTTCTTTAACATATAAAGGCACATAAGATTGTGATTTAATAAAATAGAATATGAAATTGAGAAAATTTCAGATAAATATAAATTAATTCTAATTGAATTCTTAAAGTGTCAAATTATTAATTTAAGACACAATAAAAAATTAAAAGTAGTAAATATCTATAAGTATTGATTTGAAGTTAATTAAATTAGTTCATGGTAATTGGCATTTATCATGCAATTATTTAAGTAAAAAGAATTTACGGATTATATATTTTAAATGAGACTATATATATAAATTATTTTTCATTTAAGAAATTATAATTGTATAAATATAAAAGAAATTTTGTTTGAGCAAAATATACTATTAGAGTTTTTTTTAAGATGTTAAAAGTTAAAATAGTTTTATAAAAATTATATGATATATATATATATATATATAATTAAGTTTTAAAAAAGATTATTGAAAAAATATATCTATAAACGTTATTGTTAAAAAATTGGAAGGAAGGAACGAAGATTATTAAAAAGAGGGGAAAAGGGAAGGGAGCATAGCGTTCAAGGACTACCTGGGAAATTTAATAGCAAACAAAGACAAAAAATTTTTGATATATCACCGAAGGACTAAAGAGCTAATTTAAAAATAATTTTAAATAAAAAAGACTATAATACTCTTTTTTTTAACAAAAAAAGCTCCGCCATTGGTGGCCTTAACACCAAACTGCTAGCGACCAAAGTCTTACTATTGCTGGCAACCATTTAAATCTTCTTGGTGTTAGCTGCCAAAAAGATGCTAGAACTATCAAGCCTCTTTAATTATATATGGCAAAATGTAGTATATGTTGTTTTAATTTTTAAGTTTTCGAATCATATATTTGTTCAAACAAATAGCCATTCATTAATTGATCATGTGCATTTAACAGAAGCTATTTATATTAATTGACAAGTTCAAAAATCTAACAAAGCTTGATTTTGGGAAAGGGAAATTATATGTCTTGTTTCAACAAGTAGCTATTTATTAATTGACAAATATTTATAAGAATTTAATAAGCACTCATTCGTTAATTGACAAGTTTAAAAATATGATAGAGCCTACTTTTAAGAAGGGGCAAGTGTAGCTTTTGTTTGAACAAGCAACCATTCATTAATTAATAAGCACCTATGTGCATTTAACAAGCAATCATTCATTAGTTAACATGACCTACACTTGTCCCTTCCTACAACCAAACTTTGTTAAAATTTTGAACTTGTCAATTATTGAATGGCTACTTGTTGAAACAAGGCCTATGTTTGCTCCTTCCCAAAACCAAGTTCTGTCAGATTTTTGAATTTGTCAATTAATGAATGACTTCCTATTAAATGTGCTGGGGTACTTGTTAATTAACAAATAATTACTTGTTGAAACATGTATGACCTACACTTGTCCCTTCTTAAAACCAAGCTCTGTCAGACTTTTAAACTTATCAATTAATGAATGGTTTCTTGTTAAATGATTATCGTTACTTGTTAATCAATGAATGATTATTTGTTTAAACAATTATATGATTTGGAAACTTAAAAATTAAGATGCCATATATTAAATTCTGCTATACATAACTAAAGAGGCTTGATGGCTTTATAACATTTTGGTAGTCAAGAGGTCTTGGTTTCAAACCCCCTTTGGCCACAAAGAGGATTTAGTTGGTGCTAGTGTTGGAGCTCCAGTGATGATGGGGCTTTAGGCGCTAGTGGTCTAGTAGCTAATTTATTTTTTTATAAAAAATAGGGGTATGATAGTCTTTTGTTATCTAAAATTATTTTTAAATTAGTTAGTCTGCTAATACTACAGTAACATATCATAATCTTTTAGTCATTATATGCTATTAAATGTTCTTAGTGGTCCTTGAATGCTATTCTCAAAAAGGGAATGCTTGTGTCACGTGAGCTTGGCCCATTAAGTGGTTATTGTATGGCAAAGCCATTTTTTCTTCGTGCGCAACTCTTCTTTTTCCTCTTTCTTATGACAGAGTATGAGATTTTTTTAAAAGTTGAGGTTCCACAATATGATATTCTATGAGCAATTTGAAGATTTCTAAGATTATGTATGTGTCCTAATTTCTTCTTATTATCTTCATTCATTTGATTTTTGAATTCTTGATGGTGGAAAGTCTAGAGTTTGAGAGATTTTAAATTTTTAAGCGATTCAATTGACTATTTAGTTTTTAATAAAGTAAATGGTGTTGAAATAAGAGTTTGTGTGATCTAAATTTACCTAAATAGTTGTTTTGCTAAATAAAAGTTAGGTTTTATTTGAAAAAAATTATGATTTATGAATATGATAATATCTTATTTTGAATTTAATGGATTAATTATGCTTGTTGGAGGTTATATGGAAGATTATAATCGGTTTAGTTAGTTGATTGTGGTTGAAATTTACAAAATGAATATTTTGGGAAAAGCATTAAGTATAAAAAATTGAAAATTTGAATTGTTTTGAGATCATAGATGTTAGCTATGGATTCTAATACATTGTTTTATATTGAAGAATGATAGAGGTTAGGTTATACAGGTGAGTTGGGAATTTAGAAGGAAATCTAGAATTTAATTACTCCATAATTATTATTGTTCATAATTATATATAGAGTTAAATGGTAAAAATGACTAAGAACTTTTTTGGAGTAATATTGCCCTGAAACTTTTATAAAGAGTGCAATTTTGCTTGCCTTTAGTATTGATTGTTAATTTGACTTTAATTGTCCCATGGCTCCCACCTAGCATTTTTTTTATAAAAAAAACAAAACAGATTTAAACCTGATGAAAAATTCTTGAGATATTTTTGCCCTTTAATCCTTATATATATATATATATATATTTTAATTCTTTTTATTGGTAATAATATGTATATATATTTACCAATTATGTAAATTGAATTGTGTTGGGGGTTAACTTTGGAGCTTTTATCTCAAATACTATCTCAAATATATTTACCACAATTATTCATTTTTGTATGCTTGCTTGCCTTTTGATTAGAAAATTGTTTTAGCAAATTTAATCTGAGACTCAAATTATGTATGTTGATATGAAAATTGTTATGAAATTATCTAAAGCCAATAGTTCAGGCACAACGAGCTTATTTGGGTTGGACTCAGTTTAGGTTAGGTTTAAAATATCCAAACTTAAAGCCATATAGTCAAGTCTAGCCCTAATACTCTTAAGCTTCAAGCTTATTCAGGCCGGCCAAATACTTGAAATTTTTAAAATTATTATTTTTTCTTTTTTAATCAATTTAAATTTGTAGCTTAAAAATTAATTTTTTTTCAAGCCATAAAACACAACAACACACTCTGAAATAGTAAAATACATGAGATAAATCATAAAAATTGCATCAATATTAATAAGAAAATTTGAAAAGTTAATTACTTAATTTAACAATGAAGTCTCTGTTTTTTTTTCCTCATTGATATTTGATAAGGGATAATCAATCATCCACCTTATAGTTTGTCCAATCCCTGTGGTTAACAAAAATAGGTTGGAATTCATTGGCCTTCGTTGTTCAGCATTTCACAGATATTTTCAATTCAAAAAAAAAAATCACATTTTAACACACTTTTGGTAGTTATGGAACTTCTGTAAATAATTATTTTATATACACAATACATTGGAAGAAAAAGATAAATGTAATATTATCATACTAGAAATAGAAAAGATCTAAACTTAATTACAAACAGGTTAGGTCATTTCTATTCTAATTAATTTGGAAGGATTAAAGCCAAAACTATACTGAGGAACTCCAGGTCCTCAGAGTTGTCCTATTCCTATACTTGACATCAATATTGTATCCCTTGCTCTCTCTAGGACTAGACTAACTTTAGACAGAGCCTTCCATTGCCCATATTCATGGGAGGCTATCGCTATAATGATTTAGCAGTTGAAAGTTATGAAGCTCCAAATGAAGCCATTACCTGCCTACCTCCCTCCCTTCCGCTGCAACATCACTCCCAATTTTATCATCACCAGTCTTTCACTTTGCCCTAATTTTCTTTTCTTTAAAAAGAAGACAAATATTTCCTGATTTGTTGTTCTTTGACGTATTTAAAATATGTTACGACCCAAGGCATCATAATCTTGGATTTCGTGATGTGGTTTAGTTGTATTAATAATTTACAATAAAGATGGAAGAGTGAAGATCCAGCTTACTTAGATCTGAAATATGAAGTTTGAACCCACTCTTAGCTTTGAGTGAAGAAAGAAAGAACTAAAGAGGAAGGACGAAGATGGAAGAGTGAGACCCAACTTCAAGAAGAATGGTTGCCTTTGCTAAAGAAGACGATGACCAACAGGCAAGATGTGGAGAAGACAGATGATTGAACAAGAAGGAAAGGGTTTTTGTTTTCTCTTTTCGTGAACTGTGAGATCAAGACTCAAGAGGCGACTAACTAGGAGAGCTAGAGAGCTTAAGGAATATGTTGGAGCTAGATCAATTAATTCATTTTTTTTATTAAAAGAAATATATGTGCAGGTATTTTGGTTAAGCTTGAACGTGGGTTTTGCTCGAATTTTGTCAAGTTTATTCAAATAGCTTGAAGTAAAGATTTTTTTTTTAATGCAAAGCTCAACCCTAAGATCTTTCAGGCTTATTCAAGTTGGTTTGAATTATTACCTCTAAAATTATATGTTATGTTACATTTTTTAAACGCCTTAGTAAAGTGGGATGATTATTATGTCATATAAAGTGATTTATTTGAAATGAATAGTTGAGCATTAGATGGTTTCATGACATACATATGTTTCGGAATGTTAATGTTGAGTGGATTGTTTTGGGATGAGTTATGGTTTGAATAATTTGTGGATATATTAAAAAAATTAAATACTATGGTATTGCTACTACTTCGGAGCTTAGCAGTTGGCTCTTTACTAGGACCCTTAGTATTATTTGATCTTTTGACTTGGTTTGGATAAACCCTTGGGACTTTATGGCTTTTTATTAGGGCTCTTAGTATTATTTGATCCTTTGGCCAGGATTGGATAAACCCTTAGGAAATTATGAAACCTCTTTAACCTATAGTGTATAAGGGAGAACTCATGGTTTGGTTGTGAGCTTTATAGCCATTGGCTAAGCTACAATATGATTGAAGAGCTTGGTGTAATTTATAACATCCTAAAACTTTAAAATATGATTAATGGAATTAGATAAGGGGATTAATTTGGGTCTGACATTTTGGAGCTTCCAACTAAGTGTCCAAGCTCCCTTTTATTTCTCTCTTGTGCATTTTCTTGCCTTTTCTAGATAATCAAAGTTGAAGTCTAAACTTTGAGCAAAGTTTTAACCATTCCTCTAATGGATTTAAGCTAATAATGGGTTTAAAGACAACCCTAATGTCAAGTAACCTAGTTAATATTAATGGGATGGTTTAATAGTCTTAGTTAAGCTAATGAGAGGTTAAATGAGTTGATGGAAGTTAGGAATGAGTTTGGTTATAGCTAATGACATTAAAGGGAGTCTTAGGATTAGACTTTGATTAAAAGTTTGTAGAATCATGTTGGCACCCAATGGGGGTGAATTGGGTGTTCTTAAAAATTTAGGAAAACATAGCTTTTAGTCCCTCTATATCGTTCGCATTTTACTTTTGGTCCTTATACCTTTTTTTTATGTTTTAGGTCCCTACGCTTTTATTTTTCATTATTTTTGGTCCCTTTATGAACAAAATATAGGGACCTTGGAAGGACTAAAAACAATAAAAAATAAAAGTATAGGAACTTAAAGCATTAAAAAAAGTACAGAAATCAATAGCAAAATATGAGTAAAGTATAGAGATCAAAAGCTATGTTTGCCTTAAAAATTTTCAACAACTTTTTCCCAGTTAAAACATGAGAAAATACTGAATAACTTAAGCACAAATTTGGAAGTAAGAAATGAATTTTCAATTGAAGAGAGAAGTAGATAGATGATTTATCCTAATTCAGCCCACCACTCGGCCTGCCTCCAATTCTCAAGATCACAGTTGAGATTTTTCACTATAAGGATAAGTTTCAATGGGTGCTTGCCACCACAGTGCAATTATAAGACACAAACTCACTCACACTTACTCATATAAGTAAGTTATTACAATTTTTACTTAGAAAATCCTTTTGAAGATTTTCAAGAATAAAGTAAAACAATTTTTCATAACTCTGACTCTCTAAAAAGAGTAGATATAAAACAATGAATGCTTATAAATAAATTGAGAGCTTTTCATAGAATGACAATAAGAAATTAATGCAAGACATTAAATTCTCATTTAATGTTGTTACCCACACACTTAAATGAGGTCCTATATATAGAACAATGTTTTCAAACCGTTGAAACCCTTAGAGACAGACTATAGTAGTTGGAAACATGTTAAAGTGATCAAAGATAGAGAAAGCACTTTTCCAATGAAGTACATTAAATGCTATTAGAACACTCATTCATGAAAAAGTGATTCAATCATTGATTAGTTATCTTCACTTTGGCTCACCAATCACTTCATCGATTCAAGCATGGACAACTCTAGGTTCAGGCATATATGAGGTATTTGAAGTACAAGCTTCCCTGTGAGTCCAATCACACATGGGTGATTTGAGTACCAAGAGTGAACTATAAAGTCCCTACTCATTTCAAACTTTACAATTCTTAATCACACAATCCACAAACAACAATTACATAATATTAGAGTAATAGCCTTTTATTTGTTTTTAAAATGTGGGATCCCAACTTCTTAAAATATATATTCAAATAGAAGGATTAATGGAATCGCAAACACATAACTCAAGACTCAATAAGGAACAATTGTTTTTTTTAGAAGCATGTTATGTGTCGTAGCTTATACCACCATACACTGTGGCATATGGTACAAAGCAACATGCCCTGCCTCTGTTTGTGCCACGCACTATGATATGGCACATAATGAGCTGCGGCGTATGTGATATCAATTTCTACTATTATATGATAGCTAAGAAGATGAACTTTCACTATGCACCATTTTCATATTCGACGTCTGATTAGAGTGATTCAAGCGCCCACACAAAGCTTACAACATATACTAGTTAATGGAATAAGTTTAGACTCAATTTGGTAGTCCGATCTCAAATTAAATATTCAGATGTAAGAAGTCACTTTTTCTTTGAAAACTTGCACCCCTGAGTACTCAATTCTTATTCCTTATCCCATTAGACCAATTCAACCTTAAACTAAATCCAAAAGGATCACATACACCTGATTGACATTACTAATCACATATATCACATCATTTACTCAAACGAACCTCTCAATGCCACATTACACACTAGTGGACCTAAATGAGGCATAATACATACAACACATATACACATAGACTTGTTTCACTTTTAACCATCCAACTCTTACATACAGGGCTCAGCCTCACCATATGGTTGGGAATCACAAGTACACTTGAATCTTCTAAATGGGGCTCTGCCTCACCATTTGTGTCAATTCTCACATATATACACAATTTCACATTCAATTCACATTTAATTCAAATATACACAAGTGGAACAAGTTATATAATAACACATACTTGCTTGATTAGCATTTAGGCTTATCCACATACTTATTGCTGGGGCACTCTCGGCAAGATGTAACATTATATATATACAAGAAAGTTTTCACAACATAATTTATATATACATTCACTTATACATCCTAGTTGGCAACTTAAATTGTAACAACATATTATACATTTATTTCACTCAAAGGTTGTCACACCACTACCAAATGAAGCTACTCTTTCCTTGCTTCCTTTCTCGGCCTTCTCGTGCTCTCTTTACCTATGTTCAAAAGCAATGGAGTAAGACATACATCCTAGTAACTTGGATATAACCCCAATTATCGATTAGTAAACAAAATCATTCACAAGAGATGAAGTAGTATGTGTTTAAAAAAAGCAATATCATATACATGTATAGGAATTCATTCTATCAATCTCATTATACTTATACTCATACATTCTTAGTTCCACTTAGCAGAGTAATCTCTAAGCTCAGATAATACTTCTAATCATATGGAACAGGACCATACCATTGCTCAGACCAGGTAATTTGCTTCACGTATGGGTAGTCTCCTAGGTCCGTCATGGCAAAGTTACACTTTACACTCTAGATTATTAGGACTTCTTAGCCTTATACAGAGTAGGACCACAACTCCCTACCCTAGTTTGGGTAATCTCGTAGATCATTCCATATCCTAGGTCTGTCATGTCAAAGTCAAGTTTTATGTTCTGGATCATCAGGATTCTCTAAGGTCTGTTCTGACAGAGTCAAGCTCTATACTCTGGATTATCAAGACTTCCTAGACCTCCTCAAGGTAAGGCCACATCCCCTTACCATAATCCAGGGTATACTCGCGGATGTGATACATGTTAATGCACATGCCACCTTAAATTTATTTCAATCAATACTCACACACCTGCATGCATATTCTTTTACAATCCTGCTATCTATTAGTTCACAACACAATGCATATAGTTATATCAAAATGTTTGTAAATAATTTCACAAACAAACAAGTAAAAGGGTTACTCTAGTTACCTTTGACCTCTGCTACTAAGGGTTACCAATTACTATAGACTCTAAGTATGTAGATTCCCATGAGCAATGTCACAGGGGTGCTCAATCTACACAACACAGTGCCCTAGTCAATTCTTAACACTTAACACAGGCATTGATTTGATTAAACTGAATCCCTTAACACATAAAATGGTCTAATTAACACCTCTTGAATTTATACATCTATCTTTTATAGTCATTGGCCCTTTAGGCTATTCAAATAACTATAACAACCTCTTAACTTATTTATTCAACCAATTTTTCACCATTTAACCTAACTTTTAGGCTATTTTGAGCCTAAATCCTTAAAACTTAACCATTCAACTCTATACTAGTTACAAAACCTTAATTCCATATTCGATAGCTTGTTTTAAACCTTTCTCTTACATTCCAACAATTTAAAACTTCCTGATTCAATTTTTCAATCAATGAAATTCAATAAAAATAGGGTAGAAATGAAGTGTAGGGCTACGCGATACTTACTTTCAAGTCCTATCTCAATCCGAGCTTTACCATCCTTAATCACACAATCAACAACACAAGAAGAATAAAATATTAGAGTAATAACCCTTTATTTGTTTTCAAATTATGAGATCTTGACTTTCTTAAAATATATATTCAAATAAGAGGTCTAGCAAAAGCATAAACATAGCTATAATAACTGAACAAGACATAAATTCTCAACCCTGAAAAGGGCCTTGCGCCGCGGCGTGTGGCATAGAGCCACATGCCTGACTTTTTTATGTCATGTACTACAGCATGAGACCCTATACATCGTGGTGCGCCAGTTTAAATTTTCTATTGTCATTTAATAGCAAAAATGATGAACTTTTAATATACACTGTTTTCACATCTGACATTTGATCGGAGTAATTCAAGTGCCCATATGAAGCTTACAACATATACTAGATAATAGAACATGTTTGGACTTAATCTAATGGTCCGGTCTAAAATTAGACACCTATGTGCAAAAAGTCACTTTTTTAAAAAAAAACTTACACCTTAAGTGCTCAATTCTTATTCCTTATCCCATTAAACTACTTTGGGCTTTGAATCAAGTCTAAAAAGACCATATATATCTAATTAGCATTACATACCACATATATCACATCAATAGCCCATTTTGACCTCTTAAAGCTGCATTACACAATTGTGGTCTTATATAAGATATACACAAATTCAACTCTTATTCACACATACAACTAGACTTATTCCACTTTCAACCCTCCAACTCTTACATATGAGGCTTCGCCTAACCATATGGTTAGAAATCACAAATGTACTTGACTCTTTCAAATGAGGCTCTGCCTCACCATTTGTGTCAAGTTTTTATCATTTTTGTCAAGTATTCACATAAAAATACAATTCATAATCAACACATAATCATCACATATATACACAAGTGGAACAAGTTACAACACAACATATACTTGCTGAAATGATCGGTGGGTGCTAGGGCTTGACCATTAGACCACATTAGAAGTATTTAGAGCAAGATATAGCTTTGGGTAAGCTTCCTTCACTTCTCCCTTTCCCTTTATGTGAGTTTTTTGATGATTTGGATATTTTAGAGCTGTGATTTCATGTTTTCTTGGGTAATGGCTAAACTCATTACCTTAATTAAGGTCTTGGAGAGTTAAATCAAACCCCTAAAACTATATTTATGGATTTCATAAAGATTTAGAGTTGTTAGTTAGAGTTTGGATGAACCCTATGTAGAAATTGGATGATTAAGAGCAATGTGAGTAATGTAATAGTATTGTTTATATGTTAGGATATTAAATAAGCTTAATGAAGTGTATTAGAAGGATTGTTAGGGCTAAATTAAGGTTTTAAGCATAATGGGTATCCCTAGTTGTACTATTAAATTACGTAATTAGTGAGAGAATTTGACAATTAAAGATTTAATTGTGTAGATTAACCTTTGATCGAGCATTGTGATGCTAGTAGATGCGTGTAAAGCTGTTAGTAGATGATGATAGACCTTTTAGTGATAAAAGAGTTGAGGTAATCAGATTGTCTAATCTCCTTTTTTGTGTGTTTGGATGGTAGTGTGTTGAATTTAGAAGTTATGTTTTGGTTTAATACTAGCCTATTAATAATAAGAAATTATGATTGTGAAGTTTTATGAAGTGGAATGAAAACTTATTCTAATGCTTTTATATTTGGAATGCAAAATGCTACTTTTATGTGTAATTACTTGCAAAATTCTACGATTTAAGTGAAAGTGAGAAATTATGATAAATGATATGTTATAAATATGTGTTGGATGTATTAAGTACGTTTGGCATGATCATTGTGAAAAGGTGGGATTAACCCTAGTGTGTTATTGGGATATTGTATGAAAATACATATAGTACACTAGCATCGTGAAGGCCTCGATGCTCAGTATTATATTGTTTAGAAGTCCTAGTACTACAAGTATAATGTCTGCCTTGACATTACCAAGATAATACTTACACACCGTTGTGATAACCAAGATTAAAGAAATCCCAAGTATAAGTTATCACAACCTAAGGGTTTAAAAGATAATTAGTTTAAAATAATGGAATCATAAGAAAACCCTTTTAGAAATATATTATTTGAGCTCAAACTATAGTTCAAAATTAATTAAATACAATAATGGAAGCATGGAAATCAAACAATGCTTAAAACAAGCTGATAAAAATGGACATTTTTCAAAAAATTCTAGTCTATTTATCGTGGTGCAAGCCATACTTGTCATGGTGGATGGCATAGAGAGACGAGTTCCTTATAGGGCATTTGCACTACAACATGGCTACTATACACCATGGTGTGCACCTACTATCATGATAGTAGATTGTTATCATGATAACACTATAAACTTCTAGAGTACACCATTTTACCATCCGTTTTAAGCAATTCAAGTGTCCATATGAAGCTCTTCGAGCCCTTAGCTAATGGCATCAATCTTATACTTAAATAATAATTCTTAAAAAGATTGATACTCGAACCCAAAATGGTTCATTTTCACCTCAAAACACTTTCAAAGGTGTCCAAAACATACCACCAAATGCATTAGCTTTGAAATCAATTTCACCACCTCAAAATTAAGCATTCATAATTAAAATAACCACCAAACCCCTAATTTACCAAAACACAAAGGGTAGATAAATCTTAACACAAATATCGTTTTGGTCATTTTGATATGTAATTAATTTAAAATATCACTTGTAATTGTATCTTGGCCAAGCACACTCATTAATCACAACAACATCAATCTTGGGTCAAGAAATGCACACTTTACATATTCTTATACAAGTGATAACAAAACAATGTCATATTTCTAAGTTGGCATTATATTAAAGCAATATTCATTACAAACCCAAAAAGAAAAAAGAGAAGAGCTATACAATAATGCTCTTCACCCTTTAGTCACCTGTTCCTTCCCCTTGCTCCTATCGGATACCTCACTTGTAAAATATAATCATAGGATGAGATAAACATCTCAGTAATAGAATAATTTACTATTATTAATTAACATGTACAACCATAAGGGAGTAAAGCTATTGAGTACCAAAATATATTTTTTAGGTATTACATCATACTCTTTTCCATTAACACAAGTCATTTATCACTAGCATGATCATTTTACCATTGAGCCTCTGTATCACCCCGATTGAAACCATAAGATCTTGGACCAAGTGCACATTCATAATGGCTCGAGTTCACCTTTATTGGTAGGACCACCTAGCTAAAGGTGTCCTATCTCACTTTCGAACTATAGTCTCCCCTTATCATACACAAATTGGGGTGTCATTACTCCAACACCACATCACTGATAGTGAGGAGCGTTATTCTCCAACACTATATCCCATGTGGATACTAAGGAGACTTTCTCCAATGTCGTGCCTCATTAGGCATTAAGGAGATACATGCCATATGAACTTTCACTACTCCTTCCTCTAGGTGAACTCCTATTCCCTAACATGATCATGCTCACACTCATCATAGATAACACATATACATTTCAAATTTCACAACCAGTATATGTAAAACTTTAATCATTCTTATTGTTTACAAATAGATTTACATGCATAAAATCATATTTCACAATATGCAAGGTTATCAAATCTCAAGTAAGAAATTAATATATCTTCTCACAAATAGTTAAGCAATATAATCACATAGTGTAAATTATTTTGTTACCTCAACTCTTTGTCACACAAAAGGATTACCGTGGCTCAATGTTAGCTCCATATGTTCTAAATGCATGATATAACTCAAGCAACACTCAATCTACACAATCAAATGACAATTATCAATTATTACTTTGGATAAACCTTGAATTTACTAGGTTTTAAGTGTTTATAACACTTAAATTCCTTATCTAACAACACCAATAACTTTTAAACACTCTAACAATTCTATTAAACATTCTAATATATCAAAATCACTATCTAATTATCCATATTGTCTCACAATCTTCAATTTCTAACATAGGATTCATTCAAACCTTAACCAAAAATCCCAAATCACTATAAAATTGATAGACCTAGGGTTAGAGGCTTAATTTAACTCCTTGAAGCCTTAAATAAGACAATGGGTTTGGTCTAAACCTAAGAAAATTGAGATTAAAGCCCCCATTATCTTAAAAGTTAGAATTTTTGCATAAAGAGGGAGGAGAGGGAATGTGGAACTTATCTAATGATGATTCAAGCTCTAAATGCATCCAATATGGTCTAGGGATTATGCTCTAGCGGTACACAAGCTCTCTTTAATGCTCTCTCATTTTTCTTTCTTTCTTCCCTCTGGTTTTAGTCTGTTTTCATGAACTGATAAATGCTGATTTTGCACGTGTACCATGATGCATTGAAATGCCCCTCATAGCACATGACACAGAGAGTCCTACAGTAATTTAAAATTCCCTTCGTGCCATAGCCTGCTCAAACATTAACCTAGCATTCTTCTAATGCTGTCCAAGGATAAAAAACTATATGAGTCTCCCATAAACATCATTAATCAATAATTTATCTAAATTGACTAAAATACCCTTAGAAACACTGAAAATTCCTAATTTAAAAACTTAGGTTTCAATTTGGTAGATTAGGCATCAACACCCTTGATAATTGTGGATAAGGGAAATCTGTAGTTCATAGTGGGCGAAGGAGCTCTAAACCAAGGCTGCCTCCTACTAATGGTGAGCTTGGGCTAGTCCAATCATATGAACTTAGTCTTATCAAATTGTCATTTCATAGATTCAATTAGAACACATGAGGAGGGTATAAGGTGGTGTGCTAATCATGCATATCATTTTATAACCATATGCATAAATTTATGAGACATGTTATATGACTTACTATACTACTTCAAATATGCACAAACTGTTCTCACACACGAGTAGTTGATTAGACTATTTGGTTATTGAGTCCTTGACTCACCTTGTGGCTACATTTTACAGGTAAAGGCTTTAATAGCGACAAGGGAAAGGATGGTGCAACCAAGCATTGAGGGGACTAGCTACAAGTTGTATAGTCCTTTCACTTATTTTGGGCTTGTAATGAATATTATATAAATATGCCAACTTAGGACATATATATAATTTTATGATGTACTTGCATAAATTCTGTTGTGAATTGTGGATATCTCAACCTAGAATTATTATATCTATGTTGTAATGGTTGTGAGAGGTTGATATACTAGTGCAAGTGTTATTTTTGTATTGATTTATGTGTTTGATTGGCCATTTGATTGTTTATGAGAAATTGTTACCCTTTTGTGAAATTTATGTTGAAAATGGGGTTTTGGTGGCCAAATATTGTATGGCCCGTTATGGTTATGATTTAAATGTATGACCAAGTTGTTTGTGATCCATTTAATTGGGTCAAGTGGTTCCACAGATATTGGCATTTGGTTTGGGAGTTTGGGCACCTTGGTTGTGATTTTGAAAGAAAATGAGCCATTTTGGATTCGAGTGTCCAAATCTCATTAGGCTCAGTGTTTGGGTATGAGAACGGTGCCAATAGCTAGGTGGGTCTAAGAGCTACGTGTGGACACTTAAATCAATCGAATCAAACATCGAATGACAAAATGGCTCACTTTGGAAGTTGTTCCAGAGAGCTATTATGATAGAGTTTGCTGTCGTGACAATGATTGTGCGTTGCGGTGCATTGACCATTGCGCTGTGGTACAAGGCACAAAGAGGGGGTATTTTTCTTTGTGCAGTCCGCCATGATGGACGATGCAATGTGCTTAGCGCACTGTGCCTATATGGCTAGAATATTTTATTTTATATATGGTAACTTGATGAATTTCTTATGCTTCTGTTGGCTTATTTAATTGATTTTAAACTATAGTTTAAGCTCAAATGATCTTCTAAAAAGGGTTTTCTCAAAGAAAGAAAAAGAAATTTTAGATATTTCTTATCTAAAATATTTTCTGTTATATATTTTATTTTAATAATATAAATGATGGATTTCCTAAAATTTCTGGTTACTTTGAATTCAAAAAATAAATATTTTTATTAAATGAATTAAAATTTAATTTGGATTTTTTTAGATAATTAAATTCTCTAACAAAAGTATGAGCTTTTGGTTGTGAGTAAATTTCATTTATATGTATTTTATATAAAAAATTAAATTTTAAAAATACTTTTTAAAAAATTTTACATTAATAATATATTATTATATATATTTTTAAGTACTTTTAAAAAATTTTATGTTAATATATTATGTATAAAAAATTTATTTTTATGTAAATCATATATATTATTTATAATTAAATTTCTCATTTCAATATATATAATAATATATTATTATTTTTCTTAACTATGGTTAAGTTGCTTTTTGCATTTTTTTCTTTTTATTAATTTACTTTTGATTTTGTGGCATACTTGTCTACTTTTTTCTTTTTTTTTTCATTTACTTTTGATTCTGTGACATTCTTAATTGCTTCTTTTCGTATTTTTTCTTTTCTTAATCTTTTTTCTTGTGATGGTTTTTTTTTTTCGTTCTTTCTTTTTCTTTCTTTGGTGACATTTGCCTTTCATCCTTGACTTTTTTGGTCTTCCTTTTTTCTTTTTTTTTTTTCTTTTTCTTTTACTTCATTGTTCTTTGTCAACAACCAATCAATATATTTCTCAAAATGGATGCCAAATATTTCTTCATCTTCTATTTCTTGAATAGAGAACCTTGCATCTGATGCTACTTGCAAAGCTTGTGAAGCCACTTCTTGGATAAGAGAAGCCCATTCTTTTTTAATTTTTTACAGTTGTTAGCTTTGTCATTAATTTATTTTTTTGGCCAAGAAAAAAACTTCCCGTGATACTTGTAATGTCATGTCTAACATTATCAAGCGCACAAAACACCAAATACAGAACAACGTTATGATAATCAAAATTAATCCCATAAATAGTTATCATAATCGAAGATGATAATAATATATTATATATTTTTTAAATACATAAAGATATATAATATATTGTTAAGATAAAAATTGTTAAAATTATTTTAAATTTATTTTTATATACAGTAAATGTAAATGAAATTTAGTCAGAACCAAAAGCTCATGCTTTTTCATAGCTCATTTAATAATCTAAAAAATTGAAATTAAATTCTAATTAATTTAATAAAAAATATATTTATTTATTTTAAAATTTAAAGTAACTATAAATTTTTAAATAAATCTTTTTTATTATTACAAAATAAAATATATAGCTAAAAATATTTTAAATAATAAATATCTAATTAAATGAATTTGAAAAATATTTTTATATGTATTATGTTTATATTTAAAGAAATTTAAATTACTTTGAAATAAACAATTATTTTTATATTAGTAAAATGTAATATAAACTAAAATATAAAAACATTATAAAAATATCTAATCAAAATATTTTATTTTAATATGATAAATGACGTCTATTATTTGGCTGGAACAGATGCCATATATGTTGCACGTTCCAGTCCCCAAGGTCCGCCGCGATCTACACACGGTTCGGTGCAGCTCAGGGGCGGCTTTTTTTTTTTTTTTTTTTTTTTTTTCAATTAAAAAAAATCATAATGTTTCCTGTTCCTTCCTTGAAATGGACGCCTACGCCATAATTGTGTTTGAATCCAGTACATACGATCCGTTTGGTTTGCTTGCATTTCATATTCAAAAAATAAAATTTTATTTTTAAAATATTATAAGTTATTTAAATAAAATATTTTATAAAAAAGTACATCATAAAAAGAATATTTAAACAATGACTGAAAATAAATTTAAAAATATAATTATTTGAAACTTTTAAAAAATATATTTAAAAAGTAGAACGTTATTTGATTATATTAACCCAAATTTAATATCTTATTTTTATTTAAAAAATAGTTAATTCGTTAAAAATATAATTATTATTTTAATAATAATAATTAGGTATCAATTTTTAAGTCTAATAAATTGAATAATTAATTATATTAATTTTTAGCATTAATGTATAATAAAAATTATAATTTTTATCACATTTTTTAAAATTATAAATTAAAAAGTTACAAATAACTAGAGATTAAGTTTTTAGCATTATAGATCAAATTTTATATTATTTAAAATCTTTATCATATTTTTTAAATATTTCAAATATATTGCATTTGTATAATAAAAATTATAAATCATCATAAATTAATATTCTTTTTGATAATTATATATTCAAAAGTACATTTCACTATTATAATTCAAATAAATTTAAGGGTACCAAACTGACTTTAAAAAAAAATATATTTAAATATAAATTTTATTACAATAACTGACTTTCACTAAACTAACTTTTACTAAATAAACTTTTATTAAATGAACTTTTAACAAATTAAAAACTAAACACATACGTACTCTATTCTAAAGATGAATTAGATGCCATTTATGGTCGGGGGAGAGGGTGTTCCCTTTTTTCTTCTCTCTATTACCCTCATTTTTTCTCTCTTTACCTATGGATCAAAACTTTTTAATTGTTCAAATTTTTTTAATAAAATTATTATTGTAATTTTACAATATTATAGTTTTAAATTATTTAGATTAAAATTTAATAGTTCAAATTTATTTATATATCTTTGTATAAAATTAAAATAATAATTTTTTAAACACTAAATATGAACTGTTGAAATTTTGATCTAACTGTTATGAGAAGGAAAATGAGGGAAATAGAGAAAAACGAAAAGGAGACACCTTTTTCCCTACAAAATTATACAAAATTTCCATACAAATGCAAACCCAAAATTAAATCAAATGAGCACACTTGAAAATGTCAATAAAAGCATTGATTTTTATTTAATTACTTCCAAACTAAAATAAATTTATTCTTAAAAAACATAACTTTATGTCATTATACTTTATTCACATTTTGCTATTGATGTCTATACTTTTTTTATGCTTTTGGTTCCTGTATTTTTATTTTTTAGGGAAAATGACGATTGAGGACCCCCTAAGGACATTAATTTCAGTTAGGGATCTTGAAAAATAGAAATCCCAATTAAAGACTATGGTCTTTAAGTAGGATAAAAAACAAACTTGAGTTTATAAAACTGCCCCCTCACTAAACATTGAAAGGTAACAGGAAAGAAGCTCATCTCATGTGCTCTGTTTTCTTGTTTTTCAACAGGAAAAATATTGATGGAGTGTGCTCTCATGTGCTAAAAATGTTAAGGAAAAATTAGTGGAGCATAATCATCTTCTAATAGGTAATTGTATGCATTGCTTCTTTTACATTTCGTCCTCTGCCATGCATGGAAGAGAAGTCTGCATCTTCTTCTTTCATTTCTCTTCCATTACTCTGTTTTCTTCTTTTACACATGTCCTCTGTCATGCACGCACAGAAAGAATGTTTTAATCTTTGCAAATGCTGTTTTGCACCATTTCTCTTTATTTTATACCTAGGAAAAAAAGTAGTCTTCTTAATGATTACTAGACTTTATATATAGACATGCGGAAGAAATGATTTTCGAGAACGACACAGTTGAAAAAGTTGAGGAGTGAAAAACAAGGAAAATGTAACATGGATGCTGAATTTTTATGATCTATGTTGAAAAGTGCTTGAATGTTGAAAAATATAACATGATGTTGAATTTATGTAGTCAAGGTTGGGATTATGGAATGAACAGTTGTGAAGTACTAAATTTGTATATTGCTTGTAGTTGTTCCAGGTTTATTTCCCATATGGCAAGTACTTCAGCAAAAGAAGTATTTTGCTATCTTCATGTTGATGGACATTTTGTAAAAGATTTATAAGGGAAGATGACTTATGAAAGTGGGAGATTAATTTCTAAATTGATTAGAGAAGGCATAAATCATGAAGAGCCGTTGAGGATGGTGTCATTAGTGACAGGAGTTGAAAGTGGTGCAGCTGACTTGAAATTTACAGTGAAGTTTAGTGAAAACACATACATAGATCTGTTAAACGATGAGGGAGTCCAACATTTGATAAAGTATAATGATGAGTCAGCACATGTGTATGTTGAGACAAATGATAATGAAATAAATGGAGCAATGGATAATTCGATGGAGTAAGTTGTTGTTCTTAGTTATTTATGTGTTTAATTAGTTTAATGACAATTTATATTGACCTGTAAGTAATTGTGAATGTAGGATGGAGAATTTGTTAACATGGTCATTGCCAGGATCTCCCTATAGGCAAGAGCTTGAAAGTATATCACCCTCTTTGCCATGTTCAACACAAAATGCTCTTGCACCACTGCCTGAGGTTAATTGGTAAAATGGAAGGATTTACTTATGAGTGTTGGCTAGACATTTGATGATGCAATTGTGTTCAGAAAAGCACTATATAAATACAGCCTTGCTTATAGGTTTAGTTATATATTTGTGAGAAACAGCCTAAGAAGATGATTGTCAAATGCAATATTGATGGTTGTAAATGGAAGATATCAGCTTATACTCTTGGGAAGACAACCTCTATATTGTATGTGAAAAAATTCCATAATGAACACATGCACTCTGCTCAAGACAACCTCCTATTAAAGCAAAAGGCTAACTTAAGATTGACATCATCAATCATCATTGATGTTGTGAGGGGGAATGTGGAGAAAACTTCAAATGAGATTAGACAAGACCTCTATAAAGAGTATGGGTTAAATCTCACATATCGGCAAGCTTTGAGGGGAAAAAATAGAGTATTGGAGGAAATACATGGGCTTCTACAACAGTCATACATGTTGATTCCATGGCTTTGTAAGAAATTGAAGGAGACGAACCCAAACACAGTTGCAAAATGGGTTGCCTCAACAAATTATAGATTTGATAGACTTTTTATTGTATATATATGCTACATCAAAGGGTTTCTCCAAGGTGCTCATCTAATTTTGTCTATCGATGGAAGTCATTTAAGTGGTCTATATAAGGGGACTTTGCTAGTAACTTCTGTAATTGATACAAATAATGACTTATTTCGTTTGGCTTATGTAATAGTGGGTGGAAAAACATATGATAATTGGGCTTGGTTTCTTGAAAATGTGAGAGAGATCACTCACTAAGTTCAATTGACCATAGTGTCAGACAGGCATAATGCTATTATTGGTGCAGTGCATGCAATATTTGATAGCAATCGACATGCTTTTTGTTATTGTCATGTCAAAGAAAATTACAACTAAGAATTTACAAAAATTAATAGAGGCATGTAAAGGATTGATGGGATGACTAAGGAAGATGTACTTAAGTTGTTGGATAATATTGCATATGCAAGGTTGGAAACAGAATTTCATGTTGCTATAGGTCATTTGATGGTTTTCTCCCCACAATTAGCAAGATGGTTAGAAACAAATAGGGACATAGATCGCTGGGCATTAGCAAGATTTCCATACAAAAGATGGGACAATATAACATTAAACCATGCTGAATCTTTCAATGCTTGGTTAGTGAAAGAGAGAAAACATCATATATATGCGTTGATAAATGAGTACCAAGCAAAATTAGCAAGGAAACTATACAATAGCAAGACAAAAATGGCGAATTGGTCAAATGGAATTGGACCACGTGTTGAGGCAAAATTGAGCGAGAATGTATTAAGAGCTGAAGTTATGGTGGCTGAACATTATAGTGTGAATATGATACTAGTGAAGGTAGGAAACAATGACTTGAGAGTGAATCTAACATTGCGAGAATGCTCTTGTCAAGAATGGCAAATGGTAGGAATTCCTTATGCACATGCATGTGCAGCAATAAAATTAGTTCAAGGTAATGTGTATTCATATGTTGAAGAATGTTACACTATTCGTGCACAAGAAAAAATTTACAGCTCCACAATGATTTTGATAGAAACCATTGACATGCCTCAGTTGAACGAGCTACATTATGAAGATTATGAAAAGAATACCTTTTTGGAACCACCACTAACTACACGTGCCCCAGGGCGACCACCTACCAAGCGAAGAGAGTCACAGTTTCAGAATAAAAAAGTGTATCATTGCTCAAAATGTAATCAAGCTAGACATACCAAGAATAGATGTAGGAATCCCAATCCAATGTAGGGATTGAAAGGGGGGTGAAAATCATATGCATATTAGTTAGTTTAAAATTAAAATGCATATGGTTTTTATTTATTTTATGGAATTTGTTATTGAATGACCTCATATATTTTTTGTATTTGTGGAGGTGATAGGTTATGTAAATGGGATTGTAGTCTATGTTTTTTTTTATAACGATTGCATAGGCACCATTTAGGTAGCTAGGATATTTTTTATGTAAAAAGGGATCCAAATATGGTGTACTTGTATTGCAATCAATGTAATATAAAGTTGATGAAAATTTCAGGTCTAAATTTGTTTGAGTAAAAATGCTGTCATGGCATAAGACTGTTGAATTCACTAATGTCGCATAGGGATATTGCTAATATAACTACTGACAACATAGAACCTTACTTGGGATTAAAATTTTCTGTAGTATTTCAGACATTTAAGAGACTTGTCAGATAATGGGAACCAATAACGTTGATTGGCAATTTCATATTCAAAGCAAGAAAAATTCCTACCATAAGTTGTGGAATGAATAATCTATCAAAAGATACCTATCAAAAATCAGGATCCGGTAACCTTACCTAAGAATTCCCTAAGCTGAGTTAGAAAAATAGCTAACGTATAATGTGAAATGTCCTAACATGACTTAGGAATTCTTTTTTTTTTCTATAAGTCTTGCCACAGATTGGGTTTCAAAAACCTCAGTTGGAAATTCCCTAACCTACCTTGGAAACATAACTAATGTATGTTGTGAACGTGCCTAAAGTGACTTGGGAATTCATTGTTAAAGGATAAGTATTGCCACAAGTTGGGTTCCAACAAAGTCACTTGGGAATGGCCTAACCAAACTTGGAAAAAAGGTGAACGCATGTTTTGAAAAAGCCTAATGTGACTTGGGAATTGACTGCGTAAGGATAAGCCATTTGGCACAAGTTTTGTTCCAGCAACCTCAAATGAGAATTTGGTAACTTAAGTTGGGCAAGTAACTAACATATGTTGTCAAAGTTCCTAAGGTGACTTGGAAATTTATTATTTGATAAAAACTAACGTGGCACAAGTTGGGTTCTAGTAAAGTCTCTTACGAATGTCCTAACCTAACTTGGAAAAAAGCTGAATGTATGATTTGAAAGAGCCTAACGTGAATTGGGAATTCATTATGTAAGGATAAGCCGCTAGGCACAATTTGTGTTCCACCAACCTCACTTGGAAATTTCGTAACATATATTGTTAAAAACCAAACATTAGTTTTGAAAGTAATGTGAGTCAATAAAAATCAATAACAGTTTGTCAAATTTCTTGAACACGCAGTCAAAGATTTTTTTAAATTAATTGCTGTATCATATACAAGAAGCCACAGAAAAAAACTTAATTACATAAAGGTTTAATTTACATATCATAAATGTCTACACTATGATTTCAATCTTTTGGATCGTGCATGCCCAGCATTTGAAATGGACATCATGACTTGAGAGCTCACTTTGTTGTGTGGATGAGTCACCAACCAATACAATACCTCACTCCTCATTTCACTCAATTGTTCCTACACAATCAGATAAAGTCAACTCATAAATAGAAAACTATCACACATAACAAATTATATCTTAACTTTAACATTTGTTCCTACCATTGTTAAAGGAGGCATAGTAAGGCTGCCCCATTCCTCTCGTGCAGTATTATTCCACTGTCTAAGGCAAAAGATGACATACATTCCACAATCAGATCTACAAAAAATATAAAATCTGTCAGCGCGTAGTTGGGAAATATACAATTAGTTACATATACACAATTTCAGCTTTTTTACTCACGTCGTCGGTTGCTGTTCCATAGGCACCACTTTCAACTCTAAGTCATAATTGTCATCAACACGTTCAAGTTTTAGTTTCATTAATATTTCTATAAACCTTCTTTTTTGAGAATAAGAACAAAGTGAATGAGAAGTTTTCACTAACAAAATTTCATATATCATTATATAGAAAAAGGCATACCATAAAATATGCCATTTTTTCCTTCTCTTTCGGCAACATTGCTTCCTTAGCTTTCTTTATATTCTTTTTTTTCTTCTTTGATTCTCTACCAGATGGTAGCATCGAGTCCAGCACATACATTGTGGCTGTTTTCGACTCCACAACATAGCAAAACCAGTGCAATGCAAACACTATAGGGAAAAAAATAAAATCACAATCTCCTATGTTATACCCGATAGTAGTTGGCATAAAGTCCTTTAAATGGCTATCCAAGTCCCATCTTTTTTATTAGTGGATTATGGTTCCTTGAAATGAAATAATGTAACACTTGTAACTTGTAAGCACCTAATAAAACAAAGGAATTAAATCGCAAGACAAACTGTAAAATCTGGATTAAAAATGTGTCACCACATAAGTTGATCCTTTTCCTTTTGCTCATTGACCAAAAGTCTTCCAATTAATGTAACAACCTACATAACAAAATTACAGTTACATTAAAATTTTACTATAAATTAATCTATTTTAACTAGCACACTTGCTCATCGAACTACTGATCCATTGTCTAGGACCTAGACACTTGCATTCATATCTTGTCAGATAATACTGCTCAATCTCCACAATTTTCCTGTTATAGAAAACAAAATTATATCAATCAATCAATTATGAACATATGATCTAGTAAGGTTGAATATCATACTCATGTCACTCATTGGGTGGAATAGACTTTGTACAGTATTGGTAAACTTCTTTCTCTGTACATTATCCTCTTTCTTCATGTCCTCTTTTTGCCTTTCTTCTATCATCCAAAAAGGGTGAATGAACAGTACTGACTATTTATCGTTGTGACCATCTTAGTGTCATTTCACCCTTAGAATCTTTTTTCTAATTGGTTTTTCTACTTCTTCTTGTGCACCCGATTCTACCTCCTTTTCATTTTTATCTCCTTCTACTTGTCCTTCCTCTTCTTCTTTTTCATCTTCTCTGGATCCCCTTCCTCTTCATTTTCATCTCCTTCTACTTGTCCTTCCTCTTCCTCCTTCTCATCTTCTCTGAATCCTCCCTCCTCTTCATTTTCATCTCTTGTCTCTTCTCCTTCCTCTTCTTTTTCATCATGTTCCAACTCTTCCTCCTCTTCCTCTTCACCATCATATTATTGAACAACTTCTTCTCCTCTTCTTTTATCTTGGAGCTTGAGGAGTCTTTGTGCAATTCCACTTGTAAAGGTCACAATATCTCTGTATACCTCTTTTATGTCCTGCACCATATAAAATATCATATATTTAAAATTATATAAAAAATAACTTTGTTAATTAACAACCATCATTTTGCCCTTACTGGATCATAAAATGAAGTCATTTCTGGAAGCTTTACTGAGAAGTTGTCATGTCCTCGAGAAGGGTGATACAAAATGCCATGATCACTTGCCTTCTCAAGTTGAACTTGTGCTGTCACTCTCTCCTCTGTCCAATGTTCCAGAGCATCTTCTAGTGATGACACTTCAATTGGCTCCAATGGAAACATTTGAAAGTAGGAAATCTACATATTTACATCTATATGATATAACCCACAGAATTTTGCAAAATAATTAACTTATAACAAATTATATCATAATTTATCCACATACCGCAAGAAGAAATAAGCATCCTCCAACAGTTTTTTTGTGCCCATCATTCTTCTCCCATGCTTTATATTCGGCTATCTCCTTTCCAAGCTCAGATAGTATAAAGGATGACCAATCACAATGTACAGTTCCCAAATTTAATCCAGACATGACCTCTAATAGTTTATCACTTATTTTGGAACTTGAACTTGGACAAAGAAAATTTCCTAAGTAATAGAGAATGAAGAGAAACTCAAATTTATCATTTTCTTTTCCCGAGAGTATCCTGTCCTTTATTACATTATAGGATACTTTTTTAAACTTCTTGTTTAATGACTTTAATTTATTCTTATCTCCATTCATATCAACCATCTCCCCATCATTAGGCAAGCCAAGTAAGGCATGAACTGCTTTGCCATTAATGACTTTCCTTTGACCTCTAATGAAAAGGAATGATGTAGGAGGATCAAATGCCTTCATCACTTCGTCGCACAAATCTCTAGGCAACTTGTAACATTTAATATTTAAAAGCTTACCAAATCCTATTCTATTAACCCTATCCCTCAAAGATTTTTTCTTTTTGATATAATCAAAAACTTCCTTCATCTTTGACAGAGAACACCTTGTCTCAAATGAAATCTATCCAAGAAAAATAAGTCAACACCATTACTTGAATTCATCACATTTTTCATGCTTCAGGTAAAAAACAACGTACCTCGTAAGCTAATACACCAGCATTTTCCTCCTTAGCCAGACGCTTATAGTGATCTTGTTCTTCTGATGACAACTTTCTCCATGCTGCAACTGCTTCTGCGTTTAGTTTCTTCAAATCATTTTCCTAAGTTGTATACTTGCCACGATACACCTTTTTAAACTTGCTTAAGCTAGAACAACTTTTTTGCCTTAAAGGATTTCCTTTTGTTCTAACCATTGTCCTGCACACAAATAATGGGGGTTAAAAACAAAATACTATTGAATATATCTAACGTCACTAATGGATACACATGATAGCACTATTGAATTCACCAAACATCAAATCTTAGTTTTCTCCATAGAATTTCTTTGTTCAAAAGATATAAATGTCTTGCCTCTCATGAAAAATCTTGATTTGTAGTTCAATCTATACTACTCAAACTCTAATCAATTTATGTTGGTTAAGAGCAACAACCAAGTATTGCAATTATACACCACGTACTAAATTCTTTAAAAGTTAGCTGTTATATTGAAAATTAAAAATGATTAGAAACAAGATATTTTAAGTTTATATAAGTTCAAGACAAATAGTTATAGGGGGAGAATGTAAACACTAACCCACCCCCACACACACACCAACCCATGAAAAGGGTGGAACCTTGGGCTGCTTACAAAGGGAAGGATAGACGTTAATTAGCCTTGAGGGTGTGGAGCCACTAAATCCTAATGAATTGAGATTGCTTGATTTGGCAGAGAAAGAGAAAGTGTTTAATATTGGTAAGAACAACAAGAATGAAACTAAAACTGATACACAAAGCATTGTAAGAACCGATCTTTATAAAGAAGGACCAACCGTGATTTTTGGTGTTTCTAAACTCGAGAAGAGAATGAAATTTATAGAAGTTAGCAAACATAATGTTGCAGATAGGAGTGACAAGGTTAATAATGGAAACGATTCAATTAGACTTGTGAATTTCTTGATGCCTCAAGGTCCAACTTTTCAAGGATGCAAAAATAGTACTAAGAATGATACAAAGCAGACATGAGGAGCCAATTCAAAAATGGAAATAAAGATAGAAGGACCTATTTCATAAAGATAGCAGTCCAGAGACCAATTTCCCAGTTTTAGAAGTTCATAGGCCAATTTACAGGTGAAAGAAAGTAAAGGAAGGTGCTGCATTTTCCCTTATCACATTATACATATTAAAACATCACTGAACATTCCAAAATAAGCATCTCCTGCCTCAGGTCATACACATTAGCAAGAAAAATATCAATGACCAACGTTCATAAACATTAAGCCTTTTGCACAAGAAGTATTTTGTTTCAAAGGAAAGCACCAAATCCCAACAAATGCCAACCATTAAAATTGAGCTAATGCTATTTACACGAGAAGCATTCCGTTTCAAAGGAACTCAAAATTTTAAATTGGGAACATGAGCAAGTTCTATTTTCCATTACAATTTTCAGGCCAAAAAATAACTAATTTCTACCAAAAATAAAGAATCTGATAGCGACAGTCCGAGCGAGTTTGAGACTATAAACTTTTTATGCTGACATTTTTTGCAGGCAAACTACAACATACTACAAGTTTGAGACTTCATAGATGAAAATCCTTAGCTTTGCAGTTGGGCGAAGTATAGGAGAGCTTAAATCCGAGCAATGGCAGTCGGAGCTTCCACAGAGAGTGCGACGGAATAACACAGACGACGCAACAAAAATGACCAACGCTGGAGAAGACCTCTCACCGACGATTGCACAATCCTACAGCTTCTATGGTGAACTTCATGAACGACAATGAACACCGGTGAGTCAGGACCAGAAATTGCTCGACCGAGACAAGAAAACAAAGCAAGTAGGGCTCTGGTCTGTGCGGTTCTTTGCTTCTTTCTCTCATGGGCAGTTTTAACAATTTATTTTATTTTTTAATCCCAAATAAGGACCATGGTCCTTAATTGGCATTTCCATATTTCAGGGTCCCCACTTGGGATTAATGCCCTTAACCGGTCCTCAATCGTCATTCTCTCTATTTTTTATTGTTTTATGTCCCTCCAAAGTCCCTATACTTTGTTCATGGAGGGATCTAAAATAATAAAAATAAAAGTATAGGGACTAAATATATTAAAAAAAATACAGGAACCAACAACAAAATATGAGCAAAATATAGGAAATTAAAGTTATGTTTTTCCAAAATGATTTGACCACTTTTCTTCTGCACTTAAAATGCTTACAATTTTTTTAATTTTTTATATATTTTTTCAAAAGTTCATTTTTGCATCAAAATGCCTCAAGTGCACAAAGTCTAGACACTTAGGTAAATTTTTAATTTCAATGCAATATGTTTGCACTTTGAGCTAATAACACATAATTAATAGTCCTAAGTAATATAGAAAGGTGTATAATAAATACTCTCTCTATTAAAAAATGTAAGGTATTTTTTGAGGAGTAGGATGTTAAAAACTGTAAGGCATTTTAGTCTTCCGAAGTGTGATTATTGTTTAAAAGTATCTCTATTGATAATGACTTTATATTTATTGTAGAGTGTTTAATAGGAGTAAATATGAAAATATAGAGTTAGTTTGAAAGTAAGTAATTATTTCATTGGGAGGTAAAATTTGATTAAAAATGATGGCAAGACACTTGGCCAAGAACTCTGACACTACCTTGGTTTTCCCACGATTCCTAATTGAAATGTGGATGATACATTTTAAATAAAAAATTAAAACGGACTTTCAAAGTAGATGGTATATAATTACTTATTTCGTTTGAAAAAAGTTAATTTAAATATTATTGTTTTAAAATAAAAAACATAGTAAATATACATTATTTTAAAATCTAACTGTTGAAAATTTTCTAGTTATCTGGATAAATTGTGCTTTCTATGCTTTCAAATCCTAGGATCCAAAGTATATATTTTTTTCAAACCTGCGCCAAAACAAATAAATAATTAGAATATTTTAAAAATAACTAAAAAACATGTAACATAAAATAAAATATAAAAATACATTAATAAGACTTGGAAAGACCTAGATTCACGTTAAACAACATCAAGGCCAATATAGTGTAGAGTAGAGAGGAGAGGAATGCGGTAGTGGAAATGCACGCGGAATAGGATAGAAGATATCAAAAAATTCACCAAGTGAATAAAGAGAGAGGATGGAGAGTAGAGAAATCAAAAAGATTAGAGTGGAGATGAGAGAAATTACCGGTTACTGGAGAAGAGAGAAACTCATGAGTTCCCGTGCGCGAATTGGAACAAAAATAATAATGCTTGGTGGGGTTTAAACTGAAAGAAAACAAATTGCCACAGTTCAATTATTGAAGTGTCTGTTGCGCAAAAAAAAAAAAAAAAGTATTGAAGTGTGGGAAATGTTCACACCTTCACATATTTTGCAAATTGCCCTAGTTCAATTACTCAAATACGGGAAATGGTTTACAAGCTTATACTCCCTCCGTCTTAAATTATATAGTATTTTTAAAGAAGTTTTTTCATCTCAAAATATAAGATATTTTGAGTAGATTAATGTTTTATTTAATTTACTAATTCCAATATTACCATTTCCCTCTCTATAATTAATTTTTGTTCCTTTTATTTTCAATGTATTCAATGATGGATATTTTTAAAATTTTATATTTTTGTTTTGAAAAGATAAGATTGTTAAGTGTATTTAATAAAATTTATTAGTATGTGAGATTTTATTTAAAAATATTTTATAATTTGAGATGGAAGGAATATTATTTTGCCATGATTCCCCAAAATTCAAACAGTACCACTATGGGGAAAGTTCCCATGGTTGTTGCAGATATCATGGGAATCATGATATCCATCATTTCATTGGCAAATGTCATGGGTTTACCACGACATTCTTTTGGACTGTGGGAAAACTTCCAACAATTTAGTTAGATAACATGGGAAATGTTTTCACGTTATCTGACTTAATCATGGAATTTTTTTAAAGAAAAAATTAAAATCTTTTATTGTAAAACATGAAACGTGGGAAATTTAAAGACATACCCATGTTCTATCCTAACCATCACATTTTAACCATAGCCATCACCATCTTTTTTGGTAGTGGTTGTAGCAAAAGTAGCTGGTCCTATTGAGCAAAAGTCCAGTCCCTTAGAATTCTTCACTCCTATTAAACTTGAAAAACAGCCTTCTTAAAAAACAGCCTTTTATTGATGACAAAAAGAGGGGAGAAGGATATATATGCAATTGAAGATTCTTAGACCAATCTACCTCAAGGGAGTCCGAGAGCTTGGCATAAAGATTTGATGAATCACCTCGCATCCTTTAGATAACAATGAGGGATGAAGAAAGTAGATGCAATCTCAAAGCCAAATCGCTATTCTTCATTGTTGTAATATCCTAAATTCTAATTCCCAAATTTAATTGATTAACAAGGGTAAATAGGTAAAATTTAGTATAAATTGGTTTAATGAGGACTAACAGGCCTACTTATTATGGATACAACTTTAGGATTGGGCCAAGAAGTGTTTTGTGTAATGTCCACCTTGACATTGTTAGAACAACATTCCAACAACACTATTATGATAAATTAAAATCCAAGGCTATCACAACATAATTATTATTAAATAACCAAGATAAATTAAAATCCTTATATAAGGCTATCACAACAAGGGTTTTAGAAAATTAGTTTAAAAGATTAGGGTCCCAATAAACCCCTTTTGAAAGACTTTGAGCTCAAACCATTAATTAAAACAAATTACACAAAATAGCAGAAGCATAGTAATCACTTATATATCTTGAATACAACAAATGGGCATTTTCAATTTTTTTTTGTTTCAAAAAATGCCTCATCCATTGTAGTGGATGGCATAGAGGGACTACATCCCTCTCTGTGCAATGCACTGTGATGCATTTGTATTGTGCTAGTAATGTCATGACAGTTCTGTTGTCATGACAGCTTCTCCAGCTAACTTTTAGAGTGTGTCGTTTCACCATTTGACATTCAATTTGAGTGACTCAAGTGTCCACATGTCGCTCATTGAGCCTTCTAGCTATTAGCATTGATCTTGCATAAAAAAACTCAACCATTTAAAATTTGAATACCCAAACCCAAATTGGTCTGTTTTAAATTCAATACACACAAGTGTCCAAAACCCACAACCTAGTGCCAGTAAGTTTGGAACCACATGGACCAACTCAAGTAGACCATATAAAACATAATAAACCAATTATCCCACATCAACAATAGTCTATACAAAATTTGACTGTCAAAACCTTAAATTCACAGTAACTTAAAGGGGCAATAATATAATTTTACACAACAATCTTTAGCCATCCACAGATGTAAACATTATAAAAATATCAGTTACACTAGTATCTCGACTTTTAACAGTAGTTTTGTTACAACCCACAATATCCTAAGTCGCTATACCCACAATTCATATATGTTAACGCAAGTGAGCCCAAAACAAGCATATAATCCTAAGTTGGCCTAAAATTCATAGGCTATTTATTACAATACCAAACTAGAAAGGGGAAGAGCTATACAACTAACATTCTTCAATCCTCAATAGTTCCTTCCTTCCCTTTGCTCCTACAGAAGCCTTCACCAATAAAATGTAACCACAGGGTGAAATAAATATCTTAATAACAGAATAACTCACAACTATCAATTAATATGCACGACTGTAAATAAGTAAAGCTCATATATGTAAAAACACCATTTAGCATATTCAAACTTAAGCATTTTCCATAACCATAAGTCATTATCACATTTAGCATGAACATTCTACCATCTACTTCTCCATATCCCCCTATCTGAAACCAAAGGCTCTATTGGGCCAAACGCACATACATATTGGCCCAAGTGCACCTCAGTGGTAGGATCACTAGGCCAAAGTGTCATATCCTACTTCTAGACTATAGTATTTCTTTTATCATGCAAGATTCAAGATGTTATTACTCCAACATCGCATCACACTGATGCTAAGGGGTGTAAATATCCAACACCATACCTCACATGGACACTAAGGAGATAGTTTTTAACACCATACCTTACTAGGCACCAAGAAAAAAATGCTATATGGTCTTCTACTACTCCTTTCTAAGGTTGAACTCCCACCCCTGCCATGATTATACTCACTTTTCTCATAGAAATCACATGCTTGTACCCAAAACCACAAATTACTTATATAAATATACTATGATAAATTCATTGTTTTAAAATTCAATTTTCCATGCACAATAATCCCATTTCATAATATAAAACACTTTCAAAACACATGTATTTAAAATTTCATGTTTACTCACAAACAGTCAAGCACTTGATCAAATAGAGTAAATTATTCAGTTATCTCAATCGTTTTGTCACAAAAAAGGGTTACTATGGTCTAATATATGCTCCACAAGGTTCACACATGTAACAACACTTGATCACTAAATTTCAAGTACCCGTTATGCCCAAAACCTTATCCATCAACACTTTTAACACACTTCATTGATTCCATTTAATATCTAAACATACTAATAACACCAATCCTTTACCTATATTATTTCAAAACTCCTAAATTTTACTTAAGGTTTATCCAAGCCCTAACAAAAATTTTAAATCATCACGAAACACATAATCGTAGGTTTAAAACCTTGATTTAACTTCATAAGACCTTAACTAAGCCAATGGGTTCAGTTAAAACCTAAGAAAATGTAATATCCTCCTCATTTTATCCCATAATTAAAAATCAAATCCCAAATAATTAGAAAAATGAGACAATAGTTGTCATCAAATACAGAATTCTCATTGGTTAACAAAATAGGGACCACAAAATTATAAATCTAAAGTCAAATCAAGTCTTGCAAAGAGGTAAATCAAAGTTCGCAAATACGCAGAAGTAAGGGATTGTCATATAAGTGAGTGTATTGGTGTAGAAATTTGATAAAGAAAAATTCTGAAAGTGTTTAAGGCGTGTGCCGTGGCTTGTTAAACATACGCTGTGGTGTGTTCACCTCTGTGACACACGCCGTGGCTCGTGACACCATGTGCCGCGGTGTAAATGCATGAATTTTGACAGTGAGTCTGCTATTAATTTGACAGCTTTAGAGCTAACTTTTGACGTGCCCCAAATCTCCATCCGACATTCAAATGACGCAAACTAGGAGTCTATAGAAAGCTCTTTCAGGACTCTAACTAATGGCATTAATCTCAAGCTCAAATTCTTTTTAAAATAAAAATTAGACACCCTTTTCAAAACTTACACTATTATGACAAATTTCACAAATTTCAAGCATCCTAACCAAAACCAAGGACCAAAGCCACCAGTAACAATATGACCACATACAACTCATCAAAACTAAATCCTGCAATGCATCATAACATAAGAAATAATTCAAGATCAAATTTTCACTACTCAACCCCTTAACCCAAAACATAAGTAGGGGAAGTTTGCCATAAATTTTTATCAAGATTTCCTAGATCATTACATAATATTCACTATCCTCACTTACATTAGTATTTTGACCCTATCAACATAACACATAATGATCAACTCTCTCCTTAGGGCCCAAAATACCATTACAATTTACATTTCACTTAATGTAAGTAAGTAACAAAAAGGAAAATCCTAGTTGGCAATCAAAATTGTCAAACACATAAATTACCCAAAATAAAGAGGCCTATTACAAATGGATCGTGATCCTAAGCCTCGGTTTGTTTTTCTCTGCTTTCAGTTATTGAGCTATTCCCTGTAATATTGAAAATAACAGGGTGAGTAGAACTACTCAGTAATCAAGGTCCGACTAGCCCATACTAATGCATAAGAATTAGTTTAAATGCAAGTGGTAGTAAATATTATTATTATAACCTATGAGCAACATTTGAAATTAAGAAATTTACAACTTAGCTCACATAATGGCATTCACTTGAAAAAACAATGCTTTTAGCATCTTTCATAAAAATAGAATTGCTCACACAATTTATTGACAAGCTTAATGGCAAAAATTATTACTCAACTCATCATATCCACATTATGGACTCAATAAAGACAACAAGCACCTCTACTCACTATATGCATGATCACACCTTCCTTATATCTTCCTTATTCCACTGACACGAAACCGTGGGCCATAACTCAATGGGATAGTTTATATTCTTTGACTTCCCTAGCTTAAACACTTGTGAGGGGATTACCTGGTCAAGGTATACCCAACTCACTTATAGATCATGGTTTCCCCCATTTCTCACACCATGGGGTGTCATACACCCTAAACTAGCTTCCTCATTGAACTAGTGGATAACTAGCTAGGTTCGAGTCCATCATTGAACCAGTGGGATAGTCCCTCATTGAACAAGTGGGACGATATAGATAGAATCAATCTAGGCAATTCATCATATGGATGGCGCCTTACCACATGGATTTATCATCTACTCCACTTCTTAGGCGAACTCCTACCTTTCTAGATCATGCAATGGACATTCATGTGATAATTCACACATATACAATTTATAGAACTTCACATTATCACATTTCATAGAACTTTAAAACCAAGTAAGTCATTGAACTCCTAATTCACAATCATTGTACCTCACACTTTTAAAATCATTGATCTTCCCTATTTTCATTGCACCTTACACTTTTAAAATCATTGAACATTCCTATTTTTATTGTACCTTACACTTTTAAAATCATTGAACTTTCCTATTTTCATTGTACCTCATACTTTTAAAATCATTGAACTTCCCTATTTTCAAACATCATTGAAGTCCTTCTAAATAAAGATTCATTTTGCTTTTCAATTTGTAGAAATCATTACACTCTTAATGAACATTAATACAAAAATCCACCACTATTATTCTCAAGAAAAATTTTGCATCATAAGGCATAAAACTCATAAACTTGATCTAGTGGATTTCTTCACAAATTAAGTCACACTTGCATTTCTTTTATTTTATGCATTCTAATGATAACTCATAAATCAATAAACTAATAGTTACACACAAGCATAAGATAGAATTCTCTCAGTTACCTTAAACCTTTGAGAGGTCAAATGTTTCACCCTTCAAATATTCACTCCCGAAGCTTTCAAGAAGCATGAATGGTGCTAATGGTAGTTACACTACAAGTATTTACCATGCAAAACATCAATATCCATTTTTAGCTATTTTCTACTAGTATTTCATCATTTCTTAATACTCAAAATTTACTCTAAACTCATGTATAAGTACCCATAAAGTTTCTTAGTTTTCTATAGCTCTCATTTATAACATTGAGCTCTTAAATGGGCATTAATGAAGCCACATTATTCCTAACCACCAAATTTATGGAAATTTCGAACACTTAATGTCCTCTAAACACCAATAATCATAAAATCATAAATATCAAGTTTACTTAGCTCAATCTAACCCCATTAACTCTATTTAAGTTAATAGGTTCAGACCCATAACTTCTAGGGACCAAAAATCACTATTACTAATCAAACCCTAACCTCTACCGTCAAGAAAATGGAAAAAGAGAGGAACATTTAAGCAAGGAAGCTTACTTTGGGTGTTTATGAGCTCTAATTTACTCCCAATAATCAGTTTCTTTAAGCCCTAGCTCAGGTTTTTTGCTACTCTCTCGTTCTCTTTTGTTTCCTCCTCTTTTTCACTTCAGATTCACGACTTAATACTACAAAATTCTGGCCATGCACCACGGCGAACATACAATGCACCGTGGTGTATGGGACAGAAAGCCTCTTCTAGGCATGTTGGCATGCATGCACTGCAGCGGACCAACCCCACGCTGCATTGCATGACACAGAATTACTTCTTTCAGAAATTATTTCTCTTCTATTCCCAGGTGACCCGATTCTCCTTTAGACTTGCGTTTAGAATTGAAATCAAGATCAAACACGCCCATTAGGCCTCTTTGGCCACACACCTCAAAGATACACTTTATTGATCTATTTAAGCTTAATTAATCTAGATTTAAAATTGAGGATGTTACAAAAAACACAAGTCAAGGCCCACATTAACCCAACATTATAAAAATTTCACAAAAAGGGAGAAGGAGAGGTATAGGGAGCTTACCCAAAGATGAATCTTGCTTAAAATGCTCCCACAGCTTTCCTAAGATAAAGCCCTAATAGACCACAAGCTTCCTCTGTCGTCTTCTTGCACACATTGATTTCTACTATCAAAACAGTAATTCTGATGTGAACTTTAAATGTGCACCATTTTCACATTTGACATCCTTTTAGGATGATTCAAATGCCTGTATGAAACTTATTTCAAAATATAACCACAATGACACTGATTTTCTTAAAATTTGATATCTCATTTGAAAATTAGATGCTTGAGTGAAATTTTACTAATTTAAGCCAAACTTCTCTACTCAAGTGTCACAAATCCAAACTATATATCATGGCCACCTTTGGGGTCTTGACTACATCCAATGGGACTAATAACATCTGATTAACCATTTACTATAACTATAAAACACATATACACAATTTTAGCTAGTAAATTACTCATTTCACATGCACTTGGGAAAAATCACATATTTTAGCTTAAATTCCCTACCCACTATAATCATGCCTTTATCACATATCTATCACCACTTTCACGCTTTTTAATATATATACATATACATATACATATACATACACACACACACACATATATATATTTCATTCAAAAGCTCTTAATAATCAAATAAACATTTCAAAACACTTTTAATGGCATATTGTAAAACATCACACTCAGAAATCTTGCAAGCATCAAAATCATAATTTATATATTTACTTCTATGCAATTATACTAGTTAGTAAACATAACAAACTATATGGTTATCTCAACCCTTCTATTCTTAAGAAAGGTTACCCATGACATACTTGCTCATTCAACCTCTTTTTGCTATCCTAATACGTTACATATAAAAATCTACATAAAAATTACCATCCTAAGTTAATTGTCGCACTGACTAATAGTATCAATTAAAACAATTAAGCACCTAAACATTCCTAACTATCCATTCTAAATCCATTTCGTCCTTTTAAACTTACATGCCACCTATTTCTAATTAAACTTACATGCCACCTATTTCTACCTTATTGAACTTCTTTTTAAATTTCTACTCATTTTCTCTTTCTAATTTGACCAATTTGAGTGTACATCTTCAAAGCTTTATCACTAACCTCCAAACTAGTTACAAAGTCTTAATTTAACTCTGAAGAGTCTTTCTATTACTATGGGGTAAGAAATCAACCCTTAAAAAATTCTAAATTTAATTTTCCAATAGCTTAAATTAAGAGAAATTAGTGTAAAATTGGAGGTTAAGGTAGTACGAGATTTACTTGATAAGCAACAAGTCAAAAGTAACTCTCGAGTTTCTACAAACCCTTGCCATAGCAGAGATTGGGCTCTTGCTCCACTCTCCCACATTCTTTTCCTTTGTTTGCCTTTTTATTTTCATCTGATCCACGATATTTAAGGGTAAAATTTTGTGCCATGTGTAGCGGTGGACTTAGTATGAGCCGCGGCCTGTGGTACAGTGGATGAAAATCCTCACCGTGTGATAGAACACATTTGTTACCTACTTTTATTTGTCAATTAGGACCTTTTTATTAATGATTTATCACCTAAAGTACACACAATGCATTAGATCTAAAATTTTGCCTAAGTTTTTAGGTTTAATGCACTAGGGGCATTTAGTCTAAAAAATGATCTTTCGAGAAAAGGTACAAGAAAAATTAAAAAAGTTCATTTTATGTCTAGTTGATGAGTGTTGAAATTATATTTTTAAAATTTTATTTTAGTTTGAGAGTAATTAAATAAAAAGTTAACAATTTCTTAAGTGTCTTAGTTTAACCTAGTTTTCGGGTTATCTTTATGTGAAAATTTTTATATAATTTTGTGCAGCCTAGAACTTAGTTAATTTAATAAATTCTTCCTTCTAATTATGAATTTTTTTCTAGACATTAATTAGATTTTATTATATCACATGCTATTTAATTAAATTATGTGATTTATGTGACATAGGTGGCATGTAACTTGTGCATCAATTGAGCAATTTAGGTCAACACTTCTTGAGGTTAATGGCTAAGTAATTGGACGTGATTTATGATATTTTGGGAGATTAAATCAACTTAAAATGTAGATGACACATGGAAAATTAGGCACACATTGGAATCATCTACAAACTAATAGGATGGTGCCACCTTGCAAGTGTGACAAGGCTCCTATCTTCTTTTATTTTCTTTTTCCATTTTTTAATTGAGTATTCAGCTGAAGGGAAACACTAGATGCACGTCCATTTAGCCCCAGTTTGAGATCCAACACTCATCTTATTCATTTTCCACATTCTCTTTCTCTTGGTCATAGTGTTCTTCATTTTCTTTCTCTTGTTCTTTTTGTTCCAGCACCATAACCTCTATTTTCAGCCACCAAACCTCCACAAAACTCACACCATTCTTCTCCTCCCCTCAATTTTATCCTAACCTTTCCATTTTCATAAGGATTAAAGCTCATTTTGATCAATCAAGAGCTATGGAGTTTAGCCTTCACAAGCAATCACTAGGGTTCTTGAATATGATGAAGATTGGCTAATTTCTTTGGTAGAATCCTAGAGAGGTAAAGATGGAGGATGAGTTTTGAGCTTCAAATTGGCTAAATTCTTTTGTTTTCTATCCTCTTCTCTTTTTACTAGATAGTTAGATTTCTTAATCGAGGGTTTAATCATCTTAGCTTGTAAATTCTAATTTGAATTTGATGTTGATGTAAAGAGAGAGGATTGTTTCATTTAATTTCTTCCTTGGACAGCCATAACTGAATTTTTCCACACTTTTTTTGGCACATAATCTTGTGTTTTTCAATTAGTGAATAACTTGTGTTAATATTGCATAATCTTGTGGTGTTAATGCTTGTGTTGTTGAGTAGGTTGACATAATCTTATGGTTACTCAATTTATATGTTTAATCGTGGCTATTGAGGGAGGATTTTGTGTAAATTACTTAGCTAATTTCTTCACAAATTGGTTAATTGAACTAGGGACTTTAATTTAAGACCTAGGAAGGTTAGCTAATTAGGTTAATTGGCTTAAGATAATTTTCTTAAGTCATGATAGCTTTAGTCAAGAGGAAAGAAAAGCTAAACTTAGCCTAATCATGAGAAGATAGTGAGTCTAAAATCAACTAATCTCTAGGGTTCCACTCTTGTGAAAAGAATAGTTCATTTTACTCACTTTAATTACCATTTTAATTACTTACATATTAGGTAATTGGTATAGATAATTAGGTAACTAAATTCCTACAACTTTGGCTGATGTATTTCACTAGATAACTTTTAATTAGACTAAAATCATTCCTTAGGAGATGACCTAGGGTTGGCCTTATATTGCATTAGGGTTAGCTTTAGTTTAATTTTGAAGGCAAGTAACTACTTCCTTATCACTGTGCTCAAACGCTTTACTTTAAAATGCAATCCTTCAACTTAAGTCTTTGCATTTAACATCCTAAAGGGTCAGAACACCACTTCACCTTCCAAAACCTTAATCACACATTAATTTACCAATATATCCTTATTTAGTAATTGATTCTAGAATTAAGAATTCAGGATGTTATATTCCAAGGTGTCATTACTCCAACACCATATCACACTGACACTAAGGAGCGTAAATCTCCAACACCGCACCCTATATGGGTGCTAAGAAGATAATCTTTAACACCGCACCTTACTAGACACTAAGGAGAGAATGTCATATAGTCTCCTACTATTCCTTCCTAAAGGTGAACTCCTATCCCCTATCAGGATCATGCTTACTCTTCTCATAGAAATCACATGCTTGTACCTAAAACCACAAATTACTTATATAAAGATACTTTTATAAATTCATTGTTTTAAAAATTATTTTTCCATGCACAATAATCCATTTCACAATATGAAACACTTTCAAAATAGATATGTGTTTAAAATTTCACATTTACTCACAAACAATTAATCACTTAATCAAATAGAATGAATTATTCAATTACCTAAACCCTTTTATCACAAAAAGAGTTACTATGGTCCAATATGTGCTCCACAAGGTCTACATGTGTAACAACACCCAAGCAATATTGAATCTACATAATTAAATGTTAATAGTCAATTATCACTCTAATTAAACCCTGTAATCACTAAATTTTGAGTGCCCATTATACTTAAAAACTCCTTTTTAACACCATCAACACTTCCAATGACACTTCATTAATTTCATTTAACACCCAAACACACTAATAACACCAATCCTTTACCCACATTGTTTTAAAACTCTCAAAGTTTACTTAGGTTTTGTCTAAACCCTAAAAAAAATTCCAAATCACTATAAAACACATAACCCTAAGTTTGGAAGCTTGATTTAACTTCTCAAGACCTTAACTAAGCCAATGGGTTTGGTCAAAATCTAAGGAAACACAAATCAAGCCCCATATTATCCCAACATTATAGAAATTTTGTAAAAAAGGAGAGGGAGAGGTATAGGAAGCTTATCTAAGTATGAATCTTGCTTAAAATGCTCCCAAGTTGCTTCCAAGATAAAGCCTTAGTAGACCATAAGCTTCCTTGCCACCCTCTTACATTTTCTTTCTTTCCTCCTTCTATTTTCTATCTGCTTTGCTAACTGATATGCATAGATTTTTACACATCCACCACGATGCATGGTACATTCGTCATGACAAATGGCATAATGAGGTTCAGAATAGTTTGAGTCTCACTCCATGCCCTGGTCTACTCTAACTCTGACTTAGCCCTCTTTTAAGGCCGTCTAATGATCCAATAATCACATTAGTCATCCAAAAACACCATTAATCTATAAATAACTTAATTTTACCAATTTATCCTCATAAACACTTCTAGGATATTACATTTTGGCCTATTTAGACCTAAATAGGAGAGCAAGATTGAAGTTGTAACATCCCGTTTGGATTTAATTAACATAAATAGGGTTAAATTAGTAAATTTATGAAATAATTGAATTTATTGAGTTTCTTAATTAATAATAGACCTATTAGATCTTTTAGACAGCTTTTAAATTGGGCTTGGATAGTTATTAGGCTAGTTAGGCCCAATGAGAAGGCCTAATTCATTATGGGCCAGACTGGACCATGCATCATAGTGATGGACAAAAGTTTTAATAAGTTTATCATGAGATAGACTCAAAATTGGAAAAAAAGAATAGGAGAGTCAAAATGCAAGGGAGATAAGGAATTTCTCTACCAGGGTTTCATTTTTTTCCAAATTGAGAGCTTGTTTGGACTTATAATCAACCAAGTAAGTCTTGTATCTCTCTCCTCTTTCATTTTACATAAATTTTCTCGTGGCTTTGGTTAAGAGAAGTTGTGATTTTTGCTTGGGGAATGTTGGGTACAAACCTAATCACTTAGATAAGGCCATTGGGAATTAATTTAAGTTTTTATATTTACAATTGGCAAGTTTATGGTTATTTGAAGTTGGGCTCAAGAGTTTAGATGAACCATAACCTTAAATTTGTATATTGGGAGTAATGTGGGTTTTAAATTAGTGTTATTTAGCTCCATGGAAGCTAGATGAAGTTTATGGAATATTGTAAGGGTGCTGGTTTACCCAATGATAAAGGTTAAAGGTTGTGGGTAACTCATTTAAGCTAAGAAATGCTTATGTTAAGGCTAATAATTAATTATTAGCATTTAATCTTATAGATTATAGTTGCTCAGTGTTTAATTGAACTTGAGGAGACTTAGGGAAATATTAAATTCCATAGATAACCCTTTTTTAGTAACAAAAGGGTTAAGGTAATCAAATAATCTACCCTATATATTGACTTGTTAGACCATATATAAGGTTTTTTATAATGTGACAATATGTAATTATATATATATATATATATATTTGTAAGTACAAGCATCCGAGTGTATGAGTTGGTTTTAGAACTCTATGTAAATTAGGAAAGATGATTTTGAAACATTATTTACATTTATTTACAAATGTTAGTTTTATGGATTTTTTTTATAATAATGTGATAGTAATAATGAATTATATGATGTGGATTAATGAAACATGTGGTTGTATGATTGTGCTTGTGAGGGTGGCAGGTTCATCTTAAAAGGAGGTAATGTAAAATCATATGATATCTCTTGAAAATGGGGACACTGTGTGTGGTCCCATGTTTTGCTATATATATTTAGAAGTCCTCCCTTACTACATATGGTGGTAGTTAGGCATGTGACACCTTAATTATTTAAAAAGGGGGGAAATAATGGTCTGGATGAGAAACAAAACCTTAGCTAGGTTAATTTTCCTATTCGGTGAGCTTAAGTCTTTCTAGTCATATAGACTTGGCCTAATTGTGTTAATACCCCACGGATTTAGTCACCGGTGTTTAGGAAATTTGGTTAGAATTTATGAATCATGTATTGTGATATGTGATTAACTATAGTTTTGTGTTGTACCATAATCACATTACTTTTTTAATATCCCACTTTATATGCTTATTTATGTTTTGACTGATTAATAGGTAGTATAACTTATTTAGTTATTGGGACTCTATGTCACCCTATGGTTACTATTTTACAAGTGACAGTGCTAGTAGAGGTAAAGGAGTAGATGAGTTTTGCTTAGTGCATATTGCCCTCAGACTTTTAATTTATGTTATGTGTAATTGAATGTGTGTGTGTGTGTGTGTGTGTGTGTACATTTTCAACTAGGAATATCTAATTCTTTTAGGTGTACTTGCATGGATTGTGTGACTGATGATATGGTAATTTGGCCTGAGTCTTGTATCTCTTGGTGAAATTGTATTGTGATTAAGTTACTTTTACAAGTGTATGATCAATTATGATAGACTTGATGTTTAATAATTCATTGCTATTAGTTGGCCAAGTGCTATAATTGGTGAAAATGCCCCTTTTGCTAAGTAAAGTGGGGATTTAATTATCAATACATGTTTGAATAGTGATATGTTGTGTGTAATTTCTTTATTTGGTGTTTATTAGTCCATTAGACTTAGTTCAAGTCTGGTTTTGACTAAAGGCACTTTGTTTGGATTTAAGATGCTTGAATGCTTTTTAAGTTTTGAAATGTGACCTTTTGCATTAAGGTGTCCAACTTTTAAATGGGTTATTCTCTTAGTGTGAAATTAGTGCTATTAGCTAGTAAATTGAGTAAGCTTCATATAAGTACTTGAATCACTTCAATTGAACATCAAATAGTGAAACTACATGCATCAAAAGACAATTCATGTGCTGTCATGACATCATGGTGCACCGCGATGAAGGTTACTTACATTATGGAGATAACATAGTAAGAACCTTGGCTCTTTATGTCATCTATTGTAGTAGATGACGAGTTAACCCTAGTGGATGTGCCCTTTTAGGGGCAAATTATAGTTTCACCCCAACTTTGAATAATTGTTTCTGATGTATTCCTCATACTTCCCTATGTAGTTAAACTTTAACTTTTAATTTGATGTTAAGCTTAACTAACATTTTTAAAGTTTTTTGTAGGATTCTAATTTTCTATGATTTCACACTTAATTATTAAAACATTGTTTATTCTTGTGATTAGTTATTAGGATTATTGATTTCTTAATGACTTGAGATGTAATGTTTTGTTTGGTATGTTCTAGTAATGTCAAGTGCACAATACAGAAATAGTTTTCTCTATGCCATCTACCACGGTGGAGGCACAATGTGCCTTGGTGGATGGTCAAATTTGTGAATTTATAGCTCGCATGTGTGAGCCAAAATAGAGAGAAAGGGAATAAAGAAATATATAAGGCATCAAAAAGAGATGAATCTTTACTAGGACATTATTTTGCAACTACTTCAAAGGTGATTTAAGCTTGCTCCTACCTAGGTATGTTTTCCTAATCCCTTCTTCCCTTTATACGATTTTAAGTTGGGAGAACTTGATTTTCAAACCTAGGCTTTAGTTCATACCTATTAGTTCTATTGGGACTAATGGGAGTTATTTAACGTTTCTAAACCTAGTTTTGAAGATTTAATGAGGTTGTGAGCTTGGCTTTAGGGTTTTAGACAAACCATAATCATTTTAAGTAAGATTTTAAGATGTTAGATGATATATTAGTTTATATTTATGTTAATCGAAGCTAAATGGAGTTAATGGGAGATTACTTAAATATGATTAATATAATTTCTATTCAAATAAACTTATTTACTATTTTAGAAAAAATGCATGTGTGGCTTATTTTATTCAAATGAGATTGGTGATGATAAAATGAAGAATTATTATGCCATGTTATTTTTCTATTGCCTTGTGATATATGGTTGATGTTGCATGATCACATTTTGGGTTGGAGGTTGCCCCAAAAGGAGTATGCACTTTATTTTCACTTGGAATATAGCCATCACCATTGGTAGCTCAAGTGATTGGTTCTAGGTTCATGTCTTCATGAATCTTACCTAGAAATAAGTGTAAGCATATGTTGCCTAGACCCTTAGTCCTTAACCTCAACCTAGACTAAGTAAAGGGTAGGGCTTTTGATGCCCTAAATAATTCAAGAATGGGGGAATTCATGATCTAAGAGTGAGCATGGTACCTTTGGCCAAGTAACTCCTAACTATTAGTAAGCTTAGGCTAGTCTATTCACACAAACTTAGTCCTACTTAATTATTAGCTCACAGATTTAATCAAAAATATGTGGAGGAGATAAGAAGTATTTGATCATGCATATGTGGTATCATATGGTGATATTGTGCTATGCTTGTAATTAATTTTTAAATGCCTACTTTACACCTTAATTGATTTTACTTGCATGTGCATAATTTAGAGTTTTCCTTTGTTACTAAGTAATTATACTCACCCTTATTCTATATTTTATAGGAACTAGCTCTAAGAAGGACAAGGAAAAGGCTCCAGAGGCTTAGGAATTGAGATTCCTACTATAGGTGTCCTTCTTTTATTTTGATATATGTGTAATTTGATAATGTAATTTCCACAACTCTTTTGTTACTTGTATCATTACATGATATATGTATTGATTTGGGGTGTATTTAGTTCCCTAAACCTTGTGTGTAGGTTATAGTTGATTAAGCAAGACCTAAATACAAATGCAAGTATATTTATGACTATTTTGATGAATGTATATAGATAACTGGATATTTATGCTATTGTGCCTCCACCTTAGTTTTTGACTAAAATCAAGGTTAAGGAGTAAAAATGAGTTAGGAGTTGTATATCTATGTTGTGGTGCATCATATGAGTTGTCCTAAGCCTCTGGGACTTGGTTTAGGTAGTTGCATGGTCTATTGGCATTTGGTTGAGATTTTGGATACCTTTGAAGTGTTATAATGTGAAAAGGGAGTGTTTTTAGTTCTAGTTGTCCAACTTTTTGATATGATATGATTTTGAAATGAAACTAGTGCCAACAGCTATTTAATTGAATAAGATTTTTATGGACACCTAGATCACCACAATTGAACATTAGACGAAGGCTTGAGGTATGTCAAAAGTTCACCCCTGGAGTTGTGTTTTGACAATAATTAAGCTGTCAAATTCTATGTAGTGTGCTATGGTACATGGTGCCTGTGTAGTGACACACGACACAAAGAAAATCACAAGATAATGCATTTGAGTATGACGCAATGAATGCTTTTTAAATTGGGAAAATGATATTTTTGACCTCTTTTCACTTTGGTTTTTTCAATTTGAAGTGTATCCAATACTTCCTAATGCTTTTGAAACTTTGATTTCTATTTGTTTAGGACTTGCTATGTTTGGAAATGGTTACTTTACTTGGGTTCCCAATGAATTGTTTGACTATACCCTTCTATGATTGGTTTAAAAGTTTACTAGTAGTTGTTAAATGATTGTAATCTTTTCTCACAAGGTAATGTTTATTTAGCCATGTAAGATCTATTTAATTTAGTTTATTTTATGTTATAAAGTATAAGTTTATTTTTAATAACTATAATAGACCTTTAACCTAAGTCCTTTTCTTTTCTACTATGGTTAGTCATATTTAACAACAGTTAAAACCATTCTACCATGGTAATATGGCTAGAAAGATTAATCCCTAATTATCGTGGTAGAATATGGTATTATTGTTAAGCTTGTAGAGTTATCTATGCAATTTTACACTTGCTCTTAGCCTTATTTTCTTTTTTAGTTGTGTTGAACTTTTTGAATAGTGGCTTTAGTTTGTGTTCTTTGTTTATTTGTGCACTAAAATAACTCTTGTGATTATTAACATAATGCATTTTTCATAAATTTATTATCCTTTATCTTTTTATCCTTTGATTATTTTCTTACCTGTAAAAAGGAGAGATTGCAAAATCTCTCTTAGGACTAATGAGTTGTAGATAGTTTTGTTATCATTAAAAATGGGGGGAAATGTTGAACCTTAGTTTTGATAATAACAAATTAGAGAAGCTTTTGTTTAACATGTTAAAGTGTGTTTAAAGAAAGGGTATTTGAGGTATAAATGAGATAATATGCTTTAATCTCTAATTTTTAATTTTCTATAGTATCACTACTGTTATTGTTATGATATTATTGGTATTCATATAAAGCTCATCTATTATTAAACCTTTGATTCTCAAATTCTCTATGGGTAGTGTTCTTGACAGTACCTATATTCCTTTGAAGACTCATTTTGTATCACTTTATATCACTTTGGGTAGTCAAGTGTGCCTCTCTATTAGTATTAAGCTAAACAAAGGTCATATATCATTTTGGGTATTAGACCTCTTTACAAGTGTTAGAGTCTTAGTAAGTGCTTTGTTTTGCATCTTCACAATGCTAGTATTAGTGCATTACTACTAGTATTAGTGTCTCACTTCCTATATAGTAACACTTCTTGTAATGTTCTATCAATTTCATTCTCAAAGCCTCTACCCATATGCTTTCAATATTACCTGTAACATCCTAAATTTTAATCCTAGAAACTAGTTGCTAATCAGGGATAAATTAATAATTAGTAGATTGATTGTGGTTTGGATGTTGATTTGATGAAGAGGAAGCTTTGGATCTACTAGGGTTTGCATTAAATAGAGATTTGGAGTTTGCTTTGATTAGTAACTTGTTAGATAAGTATCACGCAATCCTAAACTTCAATTCTACCCTTTTTACATTGCATTTCATCAGTTGAGAGATTGAATCATGAAGTTTTAAGATGTTGTAATCTAAAAGAAAGGTTTAAAATAGGTTATCGAATATGGAACTAAGGTTTTGTAAGTAATATAGAGTTGAATGACTGAGCTTTGAGAGTTTAAGCTCAAAATAGCTTAAAAGTTAGGTTAATAGTAAGATTTTGGTTGAATAAATGTGTTAGGAGGTTGTTATGGTCATTTAAATAGCCTATAAGACTAATGACTATAAATAATGGACTTGTGAATTCAAAAGGCATTAATTAAACCATTATATGTGTTAAAAGATTCGATTTAGCCAAATCAATGCTTCTGTGAAATGTTGAGAATTGACTGAGGGGTACTGTGTTATGTTGATTAAGCACTTGTGCCATTGCTTTGTGAGAATTTATGCCTCTAGGAGCTTAGTGTTATTGGTAACCCTTATTAGCAAAGGTTAAAGATAACGTGAATAACCCTTTTACTTGTTTGTTTATAAAATTGTTTATAAGTATTTTGATATAACTATATGTATTGTGTTGTAAACTAATAGAATAGCAGTAATGTGAAAGTATATGTATGCAGGTGTGTGAGTACTTATTGAAATGAATTTCAGGTGGCATATGCATTGTCATGCATCGCATCCGTGAGAATACTCAGGATTATGGTAGGGGGATGTGGCCCTACCATGAGGGGGTCCAAGAAGTCCTGATCATCCAAAGCATAGAGTTTAACTCTGCGAGGATTGACCTAAGAGAAGAATCCTAATGATTTAGAGCATAAAGCTTGACTCCGCCATTATAGACCTAGGATATAGAATGATCGACGAGGTTACCTTAGACTAGGATAGGGGTCATGGTCTTACTTTGTATAAGGCTAGGAAGTCCTAATGATTTAGAGTATAGAGTTTGACTTCTCTATAACGGACTTAGGAGACCACCCATATGCAAAGAGGATTACCTAGTCTGAGTAGTGGTGGGGGCCCTATTCCTTATAACTGAAAGTCCTGGTCCGAGCGTAGAGATTACTTCCTTAGGTAGAATTAGGAATGCATTGCATGAGCATAACGAGATTGATGAGAATGAATTCCTATATATCCATATGATATTGCTTTGCTTTTATTGATATACATGTTACTTTATCACTTATTTATGATTTTGCTTACTAACCGATAATTAAGGCTATCTTTGAGTTATTAGGACGTATGTCTTACTTTGTTACTTTTGAATACAGGTGAAGAGAGCACGAGAAAGCCAAGAAAAGAAGCGAGGAAAGAGCAGCTTTATTTGGTAGTGGTATGACTAACATTGAATAAAATGAATGTATAAATTTGTTTATAGAGTTTGAGCTGCCAATTAAGATGCATAAGTGAATGTGTATATGAATTGTGTTGTGAATCTTGCTTGTATATATATATGATGTTGCATCTTATCAAGAGTTCCTTAATAAGAAGGTACGTGGGTAGGCTTAGATGATAAACAAGTAAGTGCATGATGTTATGTAACTTGTTCCACCGATATTATGTGCTGAACGTGAATTGATGTGATGATTATGTTTATATTTGTAAGAACTTGACACAAATGATAAGGTAGAGCCTTATTTAAAAGAGTCAAGTACCTTTGTGATTCCCAACCATATGATGAGGTGGAGCCCTATATTAAGAGTCGGAAGGTTGAAAGTGGAACAAATCTAGTTATATATATATATATGAATATATGTTGTATGTGTATTCCTAAAATAAGTCCACAATTGTGTAATGTGGCATTAAGAAGCCAAAATAGACGATTGATGTGATATTTGTGGTATGAGGTGTCAAGTCCTTTTAGACTTGATTTAAGGCCTGAAGTGGTCTAATGGAACAAAGAATGAGAATTGAGTGCTTAAGGTGCAATTTTTTGATAGAAAAGTGGCTTTTTATACTCAAGTGTCTAATTTTAGATTAGACTGTCAGATTGAGTCTAAACTTATTCCATTAACTAGTATATATTGTAAGTTTTGTGTGGACGCTTGAATAACTCCAATTAAACATTGGATGTAGAAATGGTGCGTGGTAAAAGTTTATCTTCCAAGCTGTCATATAATAGTAGAATTTACTGTCATAGCACTGCAATACACGATGTGCCTATTGTAGCGCATGACACAGACAAAAACAGAGCATGTCGCTCTATACCACATGCCGTAGTGCATGACTCATTTTTAAATAGAATGTTGTGTCTTATTAAGTCTTGTGAATGTCTTTACACTTTCACTAGTCCTCTTATTTGAATATATGTTTTAAAAAGTTAGGATCCCGTGATTTGGAAACAAATAAGGGGCTATTACTCTGATATTATTATATTAGTACTTGTTGATTATGTGATTGGGGATGGTAAAGCCCTGTTTGAGCTAGGACTTTACAGTATTGGTACTATAGTCTTACTTTTTGAATTACTTAATCTCTTCTAGTATTGTTTTCTTTATGTTCTAATGTCTTTTATGTAGAACACTTCCAGTATTAACCCCTTACTACTAGTATAAACAACAATAACGAGGTTTTATATCTCATTTGCTTCAATTAAGCTTTGTTTCATTGATTTAATCCTTTCTATTCATTTTTTATAGTTGTGCATACCTTTTTCAACTTTCTTGAATCTTTCTAGACACAACTTTGGGTAGATTTAAACACTTATATATTCTTAAATTATTTCTTACTACTTGTATTACATTTCACTCCATTGGTATTCTTTTACGTACCTTTTATCAGAGCATTAAATGCATTTAACTATTTACTATCATTCTTGCTGTGATTAAGAAAATCTGTAAAAAAAGTTTTATGCAAACACCATATTTTCTAGAGAAGCTAAAAAGAAAGAAGATGAACACTTGAATGGCTACTTCAATGTGTCTAACACATCTATCATTGACTTCAACTATAAATAGATACATTTATAAAGATGAATGCAAAAGAGTTATTATATGAGCTAACATATTTAATTATTTACCAACCTTCTATGATTTCACTTATTGTTGTTGCACTTTACTAATTGTAAATCAATTATTTGAGAGAGTATTTGTTGAAATAGTTCACTTTGTGAACTTACTCTATTTCTTCCTATTTTACATATTACGAAATAGAGGACTTAAGCATGGGGAGCTTAAATGGGTTCAATCATTATTTTTATAAAGGGGAATGATTTAGACTATGTCTATAATTGTACTAAGGCAACCAAGAGCTCATATTAATGTTGGTAGTATTAGTGGATCAAAATCTCAAGCAAAGCTTAAGGACTAAATTTAGGCTCATGTGGTTGGAGTTGAACCAAATAAATCATTGTGCATGCTTTCTTTCTCTCTGAACATTTAGCGATATCATTACTTCTCTAATCTCCTTTTAACTAAGCATTATTTGTCAAAAATTTTAGTAGTCCAATTCACCCCCCTTTAGGCTCATTTATAGTATTGTGGGATCATTTCATGAAGTAGTCCAATTTTTTTAGGATGTAGAATTTTACCTGTACTATTCACTTATATATATATATATATATACACTTTTCTTTTAGTTTATAGCACTTCAATACTTTGGAGAAACATTCTAAAGAAGAGCCAAGACATGTTTGTAATGTTTGGTCACAAGCTTTCTTATAATTTGCTTTATTTGTGTAGATATATAGTAATTTTTGTGTAAATTATATACTGATGGTCTCTGGATATGCTATAATTAGAATTTGATTGCAAGGTTATAAATAAGGGCTGGTTTATGTAAAATGTGTTTGGAATATGAATTATGGTGTCTGGTATGGTTATAACAGACTCCATTATGTAATATTATGAGTTTGGTGCGTTAATAGACCAGATCTCCATAGTGGAGTCCCGGATGCATTATGGCTTCTATTCCTTATTAGACTAGACGGCAAAATGAACCCAACTATTGCTTATGTTGTGATTTCACTAGTAGAGAAAATTAACTTTACTAGTACACTTATCTTTACTATTCTCCATGTGCAGTGGCGAAAATGAATTTTTAACGGTAGTGAAAATTAGTATTTTTCACTAGTGATTAATGATAATATTGGTTACTGTATTGTGGGTTTCTGCTACAAACTAGCTAGGACCTTACCTACCTACTATTGTGGAAGTGCTTGAGATCACCAAAGGTTGAGAGAGTTATGCTAGCAAAAGGGTTATGGAAAAGTTGAAGCTCACTATGACTGTGCTCAACCCGTAAATTAAATCTCATTCTTAGATGCTACAACCCGAATCACCTATTTCAAAGATGTTATTATTTATGATGCTTGCCTTTTGCTTAGTGGGAATCGGGCTATATCAATTTTTCCTGCAGAGATATAATTTGTAAAGCTAACTCTCTAACTAGGATAGCTCATACATGTGAGAGAACATATTGCACCTTTGATCATCCCAACTTTTTTTTTCCTAATAGGAAGTGAATGATGATTGATATGTCTCTGCTTTGTTGTAGGACATTTGTTTCTACATATTTATAAAGGCATTTCAGTTTGATTAAAAAAAATCCAAGGGTGGCAAATTCAAACACACAAGTCACCACAAATTTCGACACGTATATCAAATATCAAAAATTTTATAACACAGATTATGTAATAGATCAAGTACTTTTGTGGGAAGTTAGAGAAAAGCATCTTTTTGATAGTTGGATTGGCCTTTCAATGATATGAGTGCAATCAGTGGCGCAGAAGGATAAGTGCTGTGTATAACTCTTAAGTGCGTTGCTATATAAGCTAGGGATATGGAATCAAATTCAACAAGCCCATTTCTATCTTAAAATGTTTCTTGCTTGCTTAACTTTCCAGGTATCCTATGCATGACCTAATTTTCATTCATTTGTTCATTGATGAATGTGTATGTGTGTATTTTTTTTTTCTTTTTTTGCTTTTTGCCGACTGTGTCTATATATATATATATATATTATATGACAGAACACGCTCATATTGGGGCTTCCACTTCGAGTAATGCTACGTGTGAAAAGAGGAAAAAAAAAAATCTTCCAAACTGTTTTAGGTGATCCTTGATTAGTGGGAAAATGACAATAAAATGCTCCCAAATTATATAAATGACAATCTGATCTCTCAAAATGCCTTAATCTCACAAAAGTCTCTAACTAAAGTCTCTAGAGAATTTTATGTCAATAAATTTCAAATTAAAAAGACCATTTACCCTTATTAAAAATAACAAGCTCCAATCATAACTTTTGCTTAAGGAATAACAACTTTTATTTTGTGACCATAAAAGTTGAACAAAAAATCATAACTTGTCAAGTGTAATTTTTGCTATTAAAAAAATAAGTTCTCAAAATAATAAACTCCAATCACAACTTTTGCTTAACCTCAATCACAACTTGTGCTTAAGAAATAATAACTTTAGTTTCATAAAACACAAGAGCTAAACAAGAAATCACAATTTGTCAAGTGCCAATTTTGTTATTGAAAAATAAGTTTTCAAAATAACAAGCCACACTCACAACTTTTGTTTAAAGAATATTAACTTTTATTTAAAGAATCACAATAATTAAACAAGAAATCATAACTTGTCAATAAGTGTTAAAATTATTTTTTTTAATTTAAAATTTATTTACACAAAAGTCCCTTACTAGAATTATGACATTTCTAGACATCAAATTATTATTGAAATAATTTGACGGGATTTTGTTATCATTTTTCCTTAATTAATTGAATGGGAATATCATGTCCTCGTAAAATATTTGAGAAGATTATTAATGTCACTTAATGGTTTTTTTTTGGGTTAAACCCCAATATTTTCCCCTAAACTTATTTTTGAGAAGCTTTGGGCACTCTTCAATGAAGAATGGGGTAATATTTCCCCTAAACAATATTTTAGGGACAAAATTGTCCATTGCAAAGAATGAGGCATCTTCCCCACATAAAGATAGTAAGGCATTTTGATCCATTTTGTAGTTGTTTTGCTGCTAAGATCAAGGTCAGTTCCTGTCACTACCGCTGCCACCTCTAGCCCTTATTTGGCCGATGTCAAATTATCAACATGGATCAGAATGCCTTTCTTTAATTGTGTGCAGGGTTCACAACTATTTCACATAAGCAGCTAATGAAGAAGATGACAAGTCTCTAACGAAAAGATAATTTTGCTTTTGAAAAAAAAAATATTTAAAGAGATATTGCCTCGTCCTTTAGTATAAGGTGACTAGACTAGTACTTCTAAAAAAAAAAAGTTGAGGCAAACAATGATCTTTAACCTTTTTTTCTATAATTTTATCGTCTATGTATACAAAATATTTCATGTTATGGAAATTAGAAAACATATTAACCACTTGCATTGACGTTCGAGGACTAATTCTAATATCAGCTGCTGCGGGCACTAATTCTGGTTTTAGGTCATCAGTGTGTATCTTTTTAATATATTACTTAAGTGCTTCATGACTTGCACCACGTTAACAATAAGCACCTGAGTGCGTACCCAAGTTAACATCTTTATAATTTTTTATCCCTCTCAACTTGCGTGGAAGCGTGTCACTAAACTTCAATTAGGTTGGATTACAAATCGTTGAAATATTGTATAATGCCTGAGATAAGTTATAGTTCTATTTTCATATTAAACTACAATATCACTAATCTGATTATGCGCTCATGTAAAAAATATGTTACCTAACTTTAGTCCAAAATTAGCTACATCGTTCGCTGGTGTACGGATATGATGCTTTTAATTTCATGTAAAATACGGAAAAACATAAAGCCATGTGTGTCCAACAAAACTAAGAAAAGGATCATTTTCTGAAATTAATTGATAAGCTCTAGATTAGACCAACCTCACCGACACAATTTGAAAATAAATTAATGGCAGAGAAAAGAAGACCATCTCTATAAATACACATATACTTGAGAACAATCTCAGCCCTGAGCAATATCATCCCAAGGTTCAGGTAGGTCAATAAAGTTCAAATCTTAGTTATTATCTTCATTGCACGCCCATTTTATATGGGAGCTACTAATTATATGTAAAATTTAGTAGTTTTCTATTAGAGGTAGTTTATATATTGCGAGTTTACATGCTTCAAATTTATTTACATGTCTTTATAAGTTTGTCTAAACTCACGAGTTTAACATCATTGCATACAGTATATGTGGAAGGGATGAGCAGTGAAGATGGGTAATGAAGTTGAATGGAGAATAAAAGCCAGAGATGGGTCATCGGTGGAGATTTTAGTGCTGGCCGAGAGATTTGGAAGGATCAAACAATGGATTGAAGGGTTGGGTTTGAAGTTGGTGAAATTTCTGAAGAAAGCATGGGAATTAGGGGTAAAAGATCCCAAAAAGTTTATTCATGGCATCAAGGTAGCCACAGCTCTTACTTTAGTGTCTCTTTTCTACTACGTCAAGCCTTTGTATGATGGAGTTGAAGGAAATGCCATGTGGGCAGTCATGACTGTTGTTGTTGTGTTTCAGTACACAGCAGGTAGGGTACCTCCAGTACTTACTTAACTGCACATAAGGTTAATTATTTACTCAAAATTACAATTATTTATCTATAAATTGTTCGGGAATATCTTGGAAAAGGGGATAACACAGCTGGGCTGCCTAACAGCCCCAAGAAAAGACACATAAGTGAGTATGACACTATATTTTAACCTGAAACCTTAAAACATTGAGTTTGTACGTTTTTTCCCCCACTTATACACCTCTTATCCAACCCACCTACAATGGATGTGAGACTTTTTTCCTATTCCAAGTCTAGCCACTCACACTTGATATCCCAACAATCTTCCTCCACCATATTAACCACACAAACGCATGCTGCCCCCTAATCGCCCACTAATAAAATCTTTATATTGACAACAAAATTTGATCCTATAATCTTGTAAGTTATCAGCCAAATTCTTGTAAATATGAGAAAATTATCTAAATCTATATATGATATATATCAGATTGGCATATAATTATGCTATTAATTGGATAATTAATTGGCATATAATTAAGCTATTAATTGGAAAATTAATTACTGCAGGTGAAACAATTAGTAAAACTATAAATCGGATCTGTGCCACATCCATTGCTGGGCTTCTTGCCATTGGTGTTCACTGGGCAGCCAGCAGAGCAGGAGATCATGTCGAGCCAATCATTGTCAACGTCTCCCTCTTTTTGTTAGGTATTAAAAGGAATCTCAGCCAAACCAGCCAGTTGTCTTAACTTGGTTTTTTATTCTCAAGAGTGCCTGACTCTTATATATGCTATGTTAAAGTTTTAAGACTAATCACACTCAAGGCTTGTCTCTTATAATTGGTTAAACTATTTTAGATAGACTCACTTCAAGCTTATATACTTTTGATTTATCATCTAAACACCCTAGCTATAGGCTAGGTATTGAAAACTACATCAGTCATTAAACCAATTAAGATACTAATTAAAGGTTAATTATTAAAATAGTCAAACCATAATCAACTGGTAATAAACAAAACATTTTATTTAACCAATTAAAGTACTAGTTTAATAGTTTATTAGTTCAATTTGGTAGGTTGATTATAATTTTCATACTCCACTTTCAATTATACACTCTATCAAATTACTTATGGGGAGCCAATATCTTGTTAACTTATAGTTAGTTCTGTGGTCAGCTTCTGCAACAACGTTCTCTAGATTCATCCCAACTATTAAGGCTCGATTTGATTATGGTGCTGTGATATTTATCCTCACTTTTAGCTTGGTTTCAATCTCGGGTTATCGGGTCGATGAATTATTTCGTATGACACTGGAAAGGATATTAACCATTGTAATTGGCACTTGTTTCTGCATAATCACGAGTATCACCATTCGCCCCGTTTGGGCGGGTCAGGAGCTCCATCTTTCAATCACTACAAACATGGACAAACTTGCAAATTCTCTAGATGGTTAGTCTTCCTTCAGTTAATTAAATTAATTACTTTAATTTCATCATCGCACTTTCTTTAATTTGCTTGGGACATGTATAGCTAAATACATATGTTTATGAACAATAATTTCAGTTTGTGTGGTTCAGTACTTCAATGATCAAACCTCATCTGTTAGTGACGATGAATCTGATAAAAAGTCGTTAGGCTACAAGTGCGTGCTGAGTTCCAAGGCAACAGAAGATTCAATGGTATACATATTTGGTGATGGATTAATTTAATTTGGAAAAACACAACCATTAATTTCCATAGTTTTACTGTGTTTCGCTATAAGTTAGTATAATTTTTTGAAAAAATGATAATAAAATCCCAAAACATGAAATTTATGATAGTTAAATGCTCAATAAATATTCCTAAAATATATGTTGCAAATATTGATTCAAACTTGTATAGTTGTAAATAGAAATTCAAACTACAAACTAAGAGTTTTATTTAAAATTTAAATGTTTTATTTGCAGTTAGAACTTCTAAATTTATATCTGAATTAATATTTACAACTAATTTTTCAGAAAATTTTCTTGGAAACCTAATTATTATAAATTCATTGTTTTGGGATATTAATGTCATTCTTTTTATTTTTTATTTTTTCATTGCTTCAGCCGTTCTAGTTTATCTCATATGCAACATAGTCATATTTTTAAATATACCCAAAAAATGATGAGATGCCACTATGACAAAGGATATTAAATATGTTGAACTATGACTAACATTGATAATCTTTGTAGTGGTGGGGTGGAATATTATGATTCAATAGAATGACACTTGAATGAAATAGAACAAAGAGTGAACAACATTGTTAACTTATTCAAATCATAATTTCATCATAGTACAAATTAATAGCATTAGTCATAGTCTAGCATATTTAACATTATTAGTGCCATTCCATCATCCTTACACACATATTAAAAAGTAAAAGGACTAACATTGTAAATGATATAAACTAGAGGGACTTGAAAGTTGAAACAATGGACGAAAGTACTACAAAATCTATACTAAAACATGCTAAAATTATAGAAACTAATATATATCTTCATTTTAATTTTTTGGAATTTAAGATTTAGTTTAGTGTACACACACTTATATATAATGGTTTGACCATTTCGTATATGGCGCAGGCTAAGTTTGCTAGATGGGAACCAGCCCACGGCCGGTTCAGATTTCGTCACCCATGGAAGCAATATCTTAAAGTGGGGACATCAATGCGCACTTGTGCTGCTTGCATTGATGCTCTTGTTGGCTGTGTCAATATAGAAAACAAGGTGATCATTAATAATAACTGAGTTCTACGTACGGTCTAATGATTTTTTTTTTTAAGAGAGAATACCAATTAGATTCTATAAGGTTGAATTAATGACACTTAGGACTCAATAAAATTGTTTTAAATTAAAAATGAGTTATAAATATCGATTCAAATAGTTACAAATAAATATTTCTATTATAATATAAGAGTTATATTTAATACTTAAATACTTATATGCAATTGAAACTCTTAAATTTGCAAAGTCATCAAATGTTTAAAGACCTAACTATCATTCTCCTTTGTTTAATCATTAGAAACTAGCTAGATATATTAACACAAGGAAATTACATCTTATTTATCCCAATGAATTAGTTAATTATTTTTAAAATTATACACTCTTTTTATATTTATCCTTATTTAATAGATGTTTCAATTATAAAAGCTTATTAATTATAACCCTAATTAAAGGTATTTTTGAAAAAAAATTCCCATTAATTGCATCTTGGAAGATCCAACAATGCCTTATATTTTTTTAATATCTTACCTAAGAAAAAATATCTTATATTTTTTAAGGGAAGATATAACTAAAATATGTAGTATTTATGTGTGTGTGTGTGTGTGTTGAAGAAAATTATCTAAATAAATAATGATGAATAATTTTCTTTTTTGTATCAATATATGGTTAACAAACAATAAATGATGATATATTGAAAATTTTAATTATCTTGATACCGATATAAATATAATATTTATAAGGAGACATATTATTTATAAATAGTCTGGCTCCACCGCTATGCAATATTATTGTTAAGAAAAAAGGGTTCTCTTTCTTCACCTTTTATTGGGTTTCATGTGTATATATATATATATATATATATATTATCTCCATCTCAATTTATTAGACATTTTCAAATAAAATCATACCTATCGATAAAGCTCATTAATTAAATACACTTCACCACCTTATTTTTTCAAAATAAAAATATAAAATTTTAAAAATATTCTTAATTTATTACTCAATTTGTGAAAGAATATTAAAAAAAGAACATATTATAATGATAATATTAAAAAATTATCATTGATGAAATATTATTATTGTCAAAATGTCTTATTTTTTGCAACGTCGAATCTCTTCCAAAAGTATTTTATAAATTAGAATGGAGGGAGTATATATATATATATATATATATCATTTAAGTTCGTTTATTAGTTCAGCATCGTATTACATTATACGGAGTTTAATTGACGCTAGAAAGATGATGACAATTTTTTGAAAACTCATTGTCTCCACACATATAGTCATATATATAATATATATTGACTTTGGAACAGGACCACCATATTGATCATATGAAGGAGCAAATCAGTGGCATGTCCTTGAGATTGAGCGCTAACTGTGCGAGTGTGATAAGAGAGCTGGCAAAGACAAGTCGAAATATGACAAAATCATCTAAAGTTGATATTTTAGTTGGGGAGATTAATAGCGCAACACAAGAGCTTCAGCAAGTACTTAAATCTAATTCAATAACAAACGTTACAAAAACACAAGGCTTGTCTCCACAACTTGTTTTGACTGAAACTTTTCAACTGCTAGCCCTAGCTTCTTTGCTTATAGAAATTGCAGCGCGTGTGGAAGACATTGTCAAAGATGTACAGCAACTAGCAGATTGGCTCATTTCTTGCCTGCAAACTCTGTCAAATCTCTCAATAATCAACCCCAAGATCTTGAAGATCCATGCTCCCTAAATTGAAAAAAGAAACCATACATATATATATAAAGATATATTCTTTGAATTCTACAATGATGTCTGGCATGACGTACATGTACTGTGCTTGTGTCTGTCTCCTGGCACAATGGTTGTATACTACATCAGAAAGAGATGAGAGAAGAAAAAGAAAAGGTTGTGCGCTTATGATGAAATAAACTTCAACTAGAGTATGTAATTATCACTGATATGTAGTTGCGGTAAAATTCTCATAAACTTAGTAGGGATAATCCACAATCTTATTTATAAGCTAAGCCACTTCTAATATGTTTTACTGAAACTAATTAAAGTTTAAAACTCATTAAATCTCAAAATTTAATAAATTTTTAACTTTACTTTTATTAAATATATACATGCTATAATAACATACTTTCTGTGACATCCCAATTTCTCTTGTTAGAATTTAAGTAATATTAGAAAATCATTTATTAAATAAATTGAGGTTTAGAATAACTTCATTAAAGTTGTCTAGGGTGTAGAGAAACACAGGATTGTGATTTAATGAAATAAAATGTGAAATTGTGATCAAATCTTTATCAAGATAAATTGATTCTAACTATCATATTATAGAATAAAATGACTATTTTATGAAGAAGTACAAAATTAAATATGCTAAATACTTATAGCATTGGTTTGAATTTAATGAAATTATTTTATAGTTATTAAAAATTATCATGTAGTTATATAAATAAAGATAATTTAATTGCAAAAGAGTTAAATCTTAAGGACTTAATTCGAAGATATGATTTTAGAAAAGAAAATAAGTAACAAGTTTAAAGATTGATATGGAGGGGGAAAAAAAGAAAGTTTAGAGAGAGAATGTGTGTTATCCCACAAATTAAATAATGGGAAAATTACATATAGGGCATGTGAAACAAACTTATTTACAAATAAATCTTATGAAATTTCAAATCACAGTTAGGTCCCTTAGGACTTGAGTATAATTTGAAATTGAGGTACAAAAATAATACTGCCCTTACTTATTGAATATATGAAGTTACAGTTGTAAGAAATTCAAGCCATAGTTGTAAATTACCAAAGAAGTAGTTGTAAAAAATTAGTGTTAAATCTTGTTAGTAATGAATGATCTATTTAACTATTAAATATATGAAGCTATAGTTGTAAAATATTGAAATGATAATTGTAAATTATTGATGAGATAGTTATAAACAATTAATGTTAAACTTACAACACATAATCAGTTTAACTATTAGATAATTGTAAAAAGTTGAAGTGATAGTTATAAATTAGTTATAAATTATTTGATTAATGTAATGTATTTTTAAAAGGGGCATTATTATCTTTACACTCTAATTTCAAATTACACTTAAGTCTCAAGAAACTTGGCTATAGTTTTTGAATTTCACGAGACTTATTTTTAAATATGTATGCTCGACAAGAACTATACACAATTTTTCATTAATCATTAAACCCTTGCTTCCAACTTTCAAATAACATCCCCTACTTCTACTTCTACTTTCTGTTGCATTTTGGAAAAAGAGTTAGGAGGGGGTGAGCAACCAAGATTGGGAGGTAGAGGGATTTTGAAGGGTGAAGCTTCACAATAAGATATTCTAAAAGTAGCTTCGAACATTCTAAGACTAATTGTCCTAAACATTTTTCTTATTATCTTTTCCATTTGGTTCTTGATCTCTTTGATGGGGAAAAATGTAGGATTTGATAGATTTTGAATTTTTGGATGTTTCTAGTGACTATTTAGATGCGTTAATGGAGTTAAAGATATAGGAATGGGAATTTTTATGATTTAAATTTTCCCAACATGTTGATTTGATTATTTTAATTGTTTTGAGGTTGTAGATTTTAATTGAGGATTTTAATGGGTTGTTTTAGATTGAAGAATAAGAGAGGTTGTGTTGTGTAGGAGAGTTTGGAATTTAGTAGGAAGTTTAGAACTTAATTACATGTACTTGTATAATTAATGTTATTATTAACATTTAATATAAATATGTACCAATTGTGTAGTCCAAAAGTGGGATCAAATGCCTTTGGCCAGGTGGTTCTACCATGGAAGGCGAGCTCAAATTAGTATATTTCAAGATTGATCCAGCATGATAGTCTATGGATTTAGTATACGGAGAGTTAGATGGATGGTATAATCATGCATGTAATATTGTGATTATATGTATCATATCATGTATTTTATTATCATGCTTTACATATAGCCTACGGATTCAGTCAAAAGTTGACATGAGGTTCAAGAGGATAGTATAATCATGCATATGAGATTATGATTACATGTATTATATCATGTATTTTACTATCATGCTTTACATACTTGTCTATAGTTTTATTTGTTAATAGATAGATGTAAATTATTTTGGTTACTGGACTTTGTCTTACCCTTATAATTACTATTTTTTCTAGGTTTAAAGATGCATAGGAGCCAAGGGAAAGAGCTAGGCCAAGAATAGTCATATTACTATTGTAATTACCTTTTATTTTAAATTGTGTAATGAATTTGTATTTGTGTGCATGCACGTGCACATGTTTATAAGTTGCCAATTAAAAATGCATATACATTTTAGTTGCACTTGTATAAGATGATGTGGTGTGTATCTTAGCCCTATTATATGTGTTTGTGGTAAATGTGATTTAAAGACCGAGACACTAATACAAGTGCACGTTGGGATGTTTTGAATTGATTGAGGTATAGAATTTGGCCAAAGAAGTTAATTATGTGTTAATGTAAATTATAGCCATGTATTATAAGGATCTGAGCTTTTAGGTGGCCAAATTTAGCTTGGAATATATATTTGTTGTTATAATTGTTTAATCACATACACTTTGGCCCATTAAATGTGGTTGAAGCCCTAGTTGTGATTACTGATGCAAGTTTGGCAAGTAGGACACTCGTTTGCCATAAAATGACGTAAAAGTAGTCATTTGGCATCTGAGTATTTAATTTTCAAACGAAATATCATATTGAAGTGAAACATATGTCATTTGATAGATTGTGAAATAAGTTATATGTGAGTACTTGAATCACACCAGTTGAACATTATATGTGAAAATGATGCACATTAGAAGTTTGCCACTAGCAAACTATCATGACAATAATTGATGTCATGTGCGCCGCAACACATGGTAAATAGTGAGGATTTGCTTTCCTATGCCATATGCGGTGGCATATGACACACAAGTCATGGTATATGTGCTATTTGGGTCAAAATGACTTTTTTGCCCTTATTCCCTTGTGTGACTTATTTCTTGATTATTTTATGCTTCTTTTGTTTTAACTTAAACCTTTATTAGTTTGAGCTCAAACTATTATTTTAAAAGGTCTTTATGATTCCAAAAAATTTTCAAAATTTTTAATCATTTATTTTTTACCCTTCTATGATTAAAGTAATGTTTGAAATTTAATGACTCCTAATTACCTTTATGTGTATAAAGTGGTGAAATGTTAATAATATCAAGATGGAAATTACATTAGACATGTGTGGATAGCTGTTAGACACTTCACCTTCTCTCCTTTGAGTTTCTTCATGAATAAGGCGATGGCATAGTCTTTATAATAGAGTTTCTCTCTTACTACAAGTAAAAAAAAGTAATGGCTCTTTACAATGGATGTTTTGACAAAAGGTAAGTGAGGTTTATACCAAAAAAACAAGTGCTATGGGAATAAGGATAACAAAAGACTCAATAAGAGTTTAGTCAAACTCAAAATTGGGTTTAAAAAGTTTCTAGGATGATTAATGCACTAACACAACTTACAAAAAGTGAAAGGAATAGATAAGGAATAAGTTTCGAAGATTTCAAAGTTGAACATGAGAAGCAAAACATGTTTCTTGATGCCTATACTAAAATAAAGGTAGTTATATCAGTATAGTCAAGAACATTTGCTAATTTTGCACAGTGTTTACTATTTAGGAATAGCTCACCTATATCGGAATAAATTTCATAGAAGACAATGATTTATCAGACACTATATGGAAATAAAGAAGTTATTCCTGAAACAAGGACTTTATACCCTTATAAGATTGTTTATTCTAGAATAAAGGAAATTATATTCAAATAAAGAGTATTGTTCCAAAATAAGGAAAACAAAGCAAAATTCCAAGAGAAGGACTACTATACTGGTATAAAGTGGTTATACTGGAATATAGATAGTTATTTGGGAATAGTGTGTTTATATTAGAATAATGAATGAGACAAGGGAAAAAATCGCCAGAATAAGATGACCTATATTGGTGTATATAAGGACCCAAAATGACTATAACTTACAAAAGTTTTCAAAATTTTAATTTGATGCTAAGTTCCTTTGAAAGACTTCTCAAATAAAGAAATTGGTCCAATGAAGAATTCAAGCCAAGTCAAATACTTAATTTTGAAAAGAAACTCAATCCAATTTAACTTTGAAACACCTAGAATTTCTTGGCTAGTTTGGTATAAGAGATTTATATGGGAATAAGGAACCTTTAGTCAGAATTAAAGTAAATTAAGCTGATTATCCTTATTAACCATTAATCCCTTTTAATTTTTCCTGTTAAACAAAATCTTTTCCCATTTTAAAATCATCAAAATCAAAGTTTAATAAATGAGTTGTTGTGCTTGTATTCTTTAGTGCAACCTGCTCTCTTGCTCAGTGAAATCATTAGGATAAAATCGTGTTACTAATTCACATAATTGATCAACATCAAATAACTTGTAAAAGGGCAAGAGTGTAAAAGGAAAAAAAAACAAAAAAGAAAACTAATGGCGATCAAGTAACAAAACTTACAATGGAGCAAATGGTGAATGGATCAAGAAGATTCAAAGATGGTCCTACTGCTCCTTACAAAATGAAATGGCTATTAATTATTAATCATTCACTTTAGTGCTGCCGCTGCTTTCAAGTTGCTGTCTCGACTTGGAGTGGGGTTCGTGCCTTCATGGAGAAAGGATTAGAGAAGGAAAGGTAAAGAAAGGTTTTGTCAGGAGGTATTAAGTAGGAGATAAAAAAATTGTTGTTTTTGGGAGAATGATAGGTGAGTTTAGAAATCAATTAATTCAAATTAAATCATAATTAATTTTAAAGTGTTACATTCTAAAAATTTACAAGTTCAATTTTTAATTTTGCATATTTCATTTTAAGAAATTTACAACTTGTTTCTAAATTTTAATAGGGAAAATAAATTTATTTATTTTTCAACCAAGTTAAAATTAAAAAAAAGTTATAAATTCATCATAATGAAATTATAAAATTAAGAGTCGAATTTACAAATCCGAAAGTTTGATACTTTGAAATTGGTTGGGATTTAATTTGAATTAATTGGTCTCATTAAAATCTATCTATCATTCTTCTTATATATAATTTTTTAAATAGCTTATATTTTGAACCTTAAAGACTTCACATGAAGTCAAAAAATAGTATCTTTGGGATAAATGTTGATTTAAATAAAAAAATAAAAAAGTCACCATGTACCTTATGACTTTTGGTTAAAAATTTTGTCTAATGGATAAACATGTATTATAATGATAACATTTCGTATTTTCAAAACAATCCGAGGCTACAATTTTTTCTAATTTTTTACACATAAAAATTATTAACCTTTTTTTATTAAAAAATTTCAAATTATGCGGGGTTGTCCCTACAAATTCATCCCTGATGAAGGGAAAATGAAAATTAAATTTCATATATAAAATGAAAAAAATGAAATGATAGTGCTTTCCAAGAAAGTGGTGTTACGCCGCTTTCTATGGGAAGCGACGTGGTACATGTTAATTATTTTTAAAAAAATTAAAATAAATTGGAAAACAATATCTCTTTTCAAAAAGCCACATTTTTTTTTATGTACCACGTCATTTTATAAGTAAGTGCCCTGGTACATTCTATTAATTTAAAAAAAATATTAAAAAAGGCTACACCATGAGTTTTATATAGAGTTGGAAATGGGAAGGTTGAGCCCATATGAGCATGATCTATATAACTTAAGATTCATAAATTCGGTTATTTGAAAATCAATTATTGTCTAAAACTCAACCTTTATTTAATAGGTTAAAGGCTAGATTTGTAAGCTTATTTTAAAAAATAATAATTTTTTTAGAAAATAAAGTTTAACATTATAACATTATAAATTAAATTTTTAAATTCAAATAAATAAAACAAATCAAGATCCTCATCATCATCTAAAAATAAATAAACATATTTTAAAGTATAAATTTAAAATGAAGATTTTTCCAAATCAAGTGGGGATGCAAACAAGATGAAAAATATAAATAGCATCGAGTCCATGCTTTGTATTGGATACAAGACAAGTTATTAAATTATTACTATCACGTAGGGAAAAAAAAAAAACAAATTCTAAAGGCCTAAATGGATGTAGCTAAATATTGAAGTAACGGAATAAGACGCCTTAGTAAATATGTCATTTCTATCCAGATTTCAAATATATAACTTATTGATCTCTAGTTCCACACTACTACCCTGCTCAACCATTTATAGTCAGAATTTAAACTTGAGAGGAGACCAATTGACTTAATTGCTCATGGCCAAGGCCGTATGAGCCTCAAGGCCCATGAGGCCACCGCCCTGGGCCTCCAAAAAAAAAAAATACTAATGTATGTATATATATGTATATATCATGTGTGTAATTGATATTTGTATTGTTTCACATATTTACTCCATCCAATCCTATTTATAAAATACCTTCTAAAAATAATTTTTAGTCAAAATATAAAATACATTATAATAATTAAACCACTATTTTCAATTTTATTCCTTGTTGACTAATGTGAAGGTATTTAATATAGTTGTATTATTATTTAAAACTAAGAATAAAAATGAAAGTACATCTTTTCTTATGATATTAAGAAAAAAATTAATTTTTTTTAATATGCGTAAAATGGTTGAAGGTGTTTATAATAAAGATCAGAGAGAGTATTATAGATTAAAGAGAATAAAAAGTGTTTTGTTTTTCCCATTAAAAATAAAAACTTCAATCATTTTTTGTATAACTTTAATTATTTGGCTAAGCCCATTCATTATTTACTTAAAAAAATAGTGACATTCATAATATACTAATTTACATTATATCTTTTATTAAAAAAATAATTTACATTGTATCACTTTGCTCTAACTCTCTTTTATAATCTCACTTTTAATTTAACTTGTCATCTCTCTATATTGATATATGACAATGGATATTTTTTGTATTTGGAAGGGATAATTACACACATTAGATTTTGGTAAACATTTTGCCATAAACCACTGAATTTGTTCACACAGCCTGCTCATGGCAAGGTATAGGAATATTAAAAGCAACTAAAATATGATGGGGACTAGCTTTTGTAGTTTAGCAGAACTTTGTCCCATCCTTGTGACAATTGAGATGAGATTTAATATTCCATCCTAATACTAACGATCTTCAAATCCTGATCGATTGATCTTGAAACGATGACGTTGCTTGTTCTTATTATCACCTATACATTTGGAAGTTTCTTTATATAATTAATTATTGAAGTGAATTATATTGACTGAGAATAAGAAAACAAATATGGAGTAGGAATTTCTTACATATGTAAATATATTGAGTGGGAAAAAATACAAGCTTTATGGGTTGCTTAAACTCAAACTTGAGCCTGCTTTTATAGGGCTTATACAAGTCAAGTTTAGAAACTTAATTATATTAAAATTTTCTAATTTTTCAAGCTGAGGCTCTAAAAACATACAAGCTTAAATGAACAACCCATATTCCTGACTCTAATTTTATAAAAAGTGACATGGTTTCCCTTAATCATGTCACTTTTTTTAAGAGTGACACGGTAAATAATTAAAAAGTGACACCGTGAATAATTTATTTATTTACCAAAATAATACTACACAATTTGTTATAAGTGACATAAAATATATAGTAAAAACTATTTTTAATAGTATTAGTTGAGCTGATATACTCCCTCCGATCATTTTTATTAGGCACTTTTTAAAAAGTTAGCATGGTCCTTAATATAAGCTTTCTACAATCACTTTTTGCATTATTTGATATCCAATTCCAAAAAGGACCTTATGTTAAATTGCAATAAATAATCTTTTTCATAGGAAGTGCTGCACTTTGTTGGTTCCTAAGAAAACTTTTTTGCCACACCAATTGAAACCATTCCTTCTATCTCTTGCTCGTGCTTACTTCTTTCTTCCATCACTCCCCTCTTTCTCTCTTTCTGGTTGATTTCCACTATTTCATCGGTTGAACTTTTGAGTAATGGCTAATGAATATAGGAGGAAGAGATGAGATACATGAAGTAAACTTTAAACAAACCCTTATATAGAGCTGCTCAGGGTGCCTAAAAGCTAAGTTCGTTCAACCCCATATGCATAGAAAATGACCAATGAAGGAAGAAAAAGATTCTTGAAAATAATCAAGCATGATCGAGCTGACAAGTTCAACCATCTGGTAGGCTAGGGTTAGGGTTAAGATGTTAGGCAATTGCACTTGACCCAACCCGAGTTAATAAATTAAAAATAAAAAATATGAGGATCATGTTATGTCATTTTAGAGAGCTGAGTAAAGGGGTTTAATTTTTACTATTGACTTATGTAAAGTCCAAACTCAATTTGGACTTTATCATTCACAATCGCACAATCAACAATATAATCACAAATCAATATCAGAGTAATAACGCTTTATTTGTTTTCAAACCATAAGATCTCGACTTCTTAAAACACATATTTAAATAAAAAGGCTAGCAGAAGTGCAAACACAGTCAAACAACTCAACAAAACACAACATCTCTACCCTAAAAAAGGGCCATGTGCCACGACATGTGGGATAGAGTAACATGCTCTATTTCTATCTGTGCCATTCACCATAGCATGTGGTACAGCTCAGAAGACAAACTTTTATTGCATGCCATTTGCACATCCAATGTTTGATTGGAGTAATTCAAGCGGCCACAAGAAGCTTACAACATATACTAGCTAATGGAATAAGTTTGAACTCAATCTAATGATCCAATCTAAAATTGGACACTTGGGTGTAAAAAGTCATTTTTTCTTTCAAAACTTACACCTTAAATGCTTAATTCTCATTCCTTGTCCTAGTAGATCACTTCGAGCCTTGATCTAAGTCCAAAAGAACTATATACACTTGATTGACACTACTAAGAACATATAACACACTAAATGTTCAATTTGAACTCTCAACGCCACATTACACACTTGTGGACTTATATGAGGCACAACACATATAACATCTATATATATAAACTTGTTCTTAACCCTCTGACTCTTACATCTAAGGCTTAGCCTCACCATATAGTTAGGAATTACAATATACTCAACTCTTTAAAATGGTACTCTGCCTCACCATTTTTGTCAAATTCTCACATATATACACAATTCACAATTAATTTCACATTCAACACATATATATACAAGTAAAACAAGTTACATAATAACATACATTTGCTTGATTAGCATGTAAGCCTACCCACGTACCCTTCACTAGTGCACCCTCGACAAGATGCAACATCATATGTATATATAAGCAATTTTCCATAACACAATTCATACACACTTACTTATACATCCTAATTAGCAACTCAAACTCTATATATAATTTTATACATTCAATTATACATATGGTAGACATACCACTATCAAATGACACTACTCTTTACTCAATTCCATTACCAGTCTTCTCATGCTCTCTTCACCTGTGTTCAAAAGTAATCGAGTGAGACATTACTGGTTAGTTAGTAAAATCATAAATAAAGAATAAAGTAACATGTATTTCAATTAAAGAAATATCATATACTTATACAAGAATTCATTCTTATCAATCTCATTATGCTCATGCTCATGCTCATGCATTCCTAGTTCCACCGAGCGAAGTAATCTCTACGCTAAGACCAAGACTTCCAATCATATAGAACAAGGCCAACCATACCATTGCCTAAACCAGGTAATCCTCTTTGTATGTGGGTGGTCTCCTAAGTTCATCATAGCAGAGTTAAACTCTATACTCTGGATCATCAAGAATTCCAAACCTTATACAGAGTAGGACCACAACCCCCTACCCTAGTTTAGGGTAATCTCGAGGATCATTCCATATCCTAAGTTTATCATAGTGGAATCAAGCTTTATGCTCTTAATTATCAAGATTCTCCTAGATCCGTCCTAGTAGAGTAATCTCTACGCTCTAGATCATCAGACTTCTTGGACCTCTTCAGGTTAGGGCCACGTCTCCTTACCATAATCTAAGGTATAATCACGGATATGATGCATGTTAATGTACATGCCATCTCAAATTTATTTCAATCAATACTCACACACCTACATGCATATTCTTTTACAATACTGCTACTATATTAATTTACAACATAATGCACATAGTTATATTAAATACTTGTAAACAATTTCACAAATAAATAAATAAAAGGGTTATTTCAATTATCTTTAACCCTTACTACTAAAGGTTACTAATCACACTTAGCTTTCAAGGGCGTAGATTCTCATGAGTAACGTCACAGTTGCTCAATCTACACAACACAGTACCTCTCAATCAATTCTCAACACTTAACACAGGCATTGATTTAGTTAAACTAAATTCCTTAACACATAAAACAGTTTAATCGAACCCTTTTAAATTCACTTATCCACTATTATAGTCTTTGGCCTTATAGGCTATTCAAATGAACATAACAACCTCCTAACTCACTTATTCAACTAATTTTCACTATTTAACCTAACTTTTAAGCTATTTTGAGCTCAAATCCTTAAAGCTTAACCATTTAACTCTATACTAGTCACAAAACCTTAGTTTAATATTCGATAGCCCTTTAAAAACCTTTCTTTTAGATTACAACACCTTAAAACTTCCTAGTTCGATTTCTCAACTGATGAAATTCAATAAAAATGAGGTAGAAATGAAGTATAGGGTAGCACAATACTTACCCAGTAAGTCACTAATCGAAGCCCTAACAGAGCCAAGCTTCTTCACCCCCTCAACTGTGTTTTTCACAGTTTCCTTTATGATTTCATGAGCTATTCACATCAACTTTAAGTGATTCCTGCACAATGAGTTCAATCTCAGTTGCGCTCGTGTGTTATGTCTTAAATTTTCATTCTACCCTTCAATCCTATCAATATAGCATTCAATCCACATAAGACAAAATGCCATCAACTCAACATCCAAACCACAATCAATTCACTAACTAGTAATTTACCTCTAATTAGCAACTAATTTCCTAAATCAAAATTCAAGATGTTACAATTCATCTATCCATTTCACCGCCCTATCTAAAAATTTTTGATCAATTTTCTTCAAGGTAGTTAGTAATTTGTCAAAACTTAACTTTTCAAACATTTACCACAATAAAAGAGTGTTTGCTATAGTAATAAAGAGTACAAGTTATTTTACAAACCTTGTCATGATACTAAAAGTTTTACCATGTTATAAAAAAACAAAAGATAGTATTTCAAAATTATACCATGATAGAAAAGAGTCTATCATAATAATTAAGAATTAAGTTAACTTTATTAAGATTTACCATGGTATAAAAGGATTTCAATAACATTTGATTGATTTACAAAGTCAACTACCATGGTAATGCAAGAAGAAACTAAATTAATTTAAAATGTATCGAGTGGGATTCCATTAAAATAAATGTTTAAAAATCCAAATTACTTATATAAAACATAAACAATATTGAAACATGGTTCCTAGGAGTTAAATTGTCCAAAAACAAGTTTAAAAGGGTAAAAGTGTCCAAAAGAACCATTTTCAAAGATTAAAAGTTCAATAGGACATTTTTATAAAAATTTGAGTCATCCATCGCAGCTAATGCATATTGCATCATAGAGGATGACATAAAGGAAATGCTCCTCTGAAAGGGCATATGTTGCAGCTAAAAGGGGCACGCATTGCAGTACAATGCACATTTTGTTTGTTTGATTTCGTAATTGAATTTATGCATCTATTACCAACTAGAAATTATCATTTTGTTGGATGCACTTGTATGATTGAGTTTAATGTATATTGTTGTATTTTGGCCTAGGATGTTGTGCAGACTAATTGTTGTGCAGACTAAAATACTAGTGCAAGTATATAGTTGGTTTTGTTAGACTTGGTTGTTTGGCTATGAGAGCCATTAGGATTGATCGTATGATTGTTGATGGTGTGCCTTTTTTGATAATTATAGGGTTTAAATGGCCAATTTGTATCCTAAATGTCTATGTATGTGTATGGTTATAGAATTAGGTGTATGTTGGCCTATAGTGTATGATCTAAGTCTTGTTCTAAATTAATGGTACTTGTTTTAGAAATAGACACCTTTGGAGGTGTTTTGAAAGGAAAAAAGATTATTTTGTATTCGAGTGTCTATCTTTTAAATTATTGTTTTGTATTGAAAATAGCACCACTAGCTAAGTAAGTTTCATGTGAGCAATTAAATCACCCTAATCAAATATCAGACAAAGAATTGGTGCATGCTAGAAGTTCATTTTGGGTACTATCAAGATAATAGAAGTTGTTGTTATGAAATAGCATGATGTATCATAGTGCATGGCATAAAGAACTTTTGGCCACAATGTGATGGATTATATCATCTATCATGGTGCATGACATAAGCAACACAGAGAATATACCAATATGTGGGGATATGACATTTTCACTCTTATTTTAATGTCTTATCCTTCCTATTTGTTTCCCTTACTTCCTACAATATTTGTCTTGACATTACCACTATTCACTACAATATAATCACCACACTAGCAACTAAGAAGCATTAAGTAATTCTAAGCCTCAAAGCAATCATAAAAATGTACATATTTCACGACATACAAGCCCAATCATGACAGCATAGAGCTGCCATGACAACTTTTTTGGGCAAACTTCTGGTGTATACCATTTTTGCTTTTAAGATTTTTAAAATCTAACTAATGACACAAGTTTCTTTATGATCTGAGATCATATGTGAATTTTGGCACCCAAATGCAAAAGTTAGATTTTAAAATCATTTTAGTACAACCAAGTGATCAAACCACAAAGCTAATACTATTAGCCTAATTAAGTACTTGAACTAACTCAAATAGATCATTATACACTTAACTAACTATTCAAACACAATACACCAACTCAAATACAAGATACGGCTACTTTAAGCTCAATATCACTTAATAAGGCCATAAAACGCAATGCCATAAACAATTACTACTTAACCAAACCGTTACCATATAACATGCTAAATTCACATTATCACCCATATATATACCACATCCTTTATACTTGTACTAGTATTTTAGACCTTCACTATAAAAATCACCTTATATTCACAACATATACATTTTTAGGCTAAAATACAACGTGCCTATACTATCACACAAGTGCAACCATCAAAATGACATGTAATTCCTTGTTGGCAACTAATAATATCATATATTTATAATTTTGCGCACACAACTCAAGAAGATACAAGGCTTTACAATTAGTGGTCAGAAACTAATCCTCCCTGACTCTTCTCCTTGTACTCTAGTCAACTTCGCACCTGTAAAATAATAACCACAAAATGAGATAAAAATCTCATCAATAAACATAATCTATATTATCAATTAACATTAAAACATGCATAGAAACATATCATTATGAATAAATTCACCATAATATAATGCATGAACATAGCCATCTGAATCTCCAGCACTCCTAAATGAACCCGTAGGCTACCATAAAACTAAATCACATGTCTAGTCCTAACCACTTTCCATGATAGGACTATTTGGGCAAATGCACCCTAACTCACTTTTAAACGGTAGGTTCTCCCTTTTATAAGTAATTAGGATAGCATTACTTTAACATTGCATTCCATAGATGCTAATAACCTTAGTCTCCAACACCGCATCCTTTCAAGCACTAAGAATAATTCTCCAAAATTGCACCTTTCATCCCAAAATGTTAATTATGCCATATGCACTTAGTCTCTCTTATTTTCACTAGGGTAAATTGCCACCTTACTAACATGTATCACATATCACCATAATTATGCATATATCATTTTCATATAATGCGCATTTTGCCACATGCTCAATTATATCCATCACTAGTTTAACATTTTAGTTAACATGTATTAATATTATATAGAAATAATGATTATTCATGCCTTTTATTTCAAAAGTACAAAATTTTGCAAGCCAATACTCTACATTTTTCCAAAATAGTTTACTTCTATAAAACATAAACACATATATTTAACCATTAATGAATATAATCTACTTGAAAAAAAAACTTAAACAAGATAATAAATAATATAAATTATTCAGTTATCCTAATCCTTTTTTTGATAAAAGGGTTACCTGTAGTATAAGATTACTACTATCTCCTCTTAAACCCTAACAAGGTTCCACATACCTCAATCTGCAATAATAGATATCATATGTTAATTTTACAACTTAACATAAATACCTTTTAACTTAAACTACCCAACTCTACTTCTTAACTTATAACCCTCATAGTTGGGCTAGCTCAAGTTACCTCTAGCTCACACCATCACTTCTAATCCCCATAAAGTAAAATGACAACATAAATTACCACTACCGCTTCCTAAAACACAAAACTCCTACTAAAGATCCTCTTAATTATCTCTTCCAACCTTCACACTTCATGAAACTACTTACTGTAACATTCTAGAACCTAATTGACTAAGCTTAATTAGGATAATTAAGTGATTTAATGTCGTGTGTGGTCAGAGAGGTCTCATAAGTGTGTTCAATTGTGATTTCAACTCTATATTTGGGTTTGAAATGAAATTAGGCTATCCAAGTATTAAAAAGTAAGAAAAACTAGAAGAAAGAAGTTTTATTCTATATTCATAAAATGCACCACCTCCGCTGTGGCACATGTGTTTCAACTCAAGCCGAGGCCACTTTATTCCATGCATTGCAACATGTGGTGCATGCGTCACAGTGCATAGTCAAAATTTTACTTAAACCAATCTACTTTAGTGTTTGAAATCATAAGAGAAAAAGGAGAAACAAAGAGCACACTATTTACTCTACTGGGGGACACGTTTGAGGACCATTAAAGATATTTTGGAGTTAGAAAACACCTAAGGTAAGTATACTAAGCTTCCTCCTTCATTTCTCTTCTATTTTCTTGAAGAGTTAAATTAGCGTTGAGTTTGAATGGTGATTTTTGGTCCATATAAGCTATGGGTCCCTAACCTATTAACTTAATTAGAGTTAATAGGAGTTATTTAGATTAATTAAATCTATTATTTATGGTTTTATGAGTTGTTAATTGGTAAATTCCATCAAGAGAATGATATAAATGCTATACATGTGTTATTAATGCTATTGATCAAGAAACATGCATGTGCACGCACGTGCGTTCATATATGATTGTGAATATCATGAGATTTGTGTTGTATGATGAGATAAGGAGCATGATAGAAGTGGTTTGTAATGTATATGATGTGACATGGTAATTAAGTCAATATATATTGACTTAATTAGAGTTAATAGGAGTTATTTGGATTAATTAAATTTATTATTTATGGTTTTATGAGTTGTTAATTGGTAAATTACATCAAGAGAATGATATGAATGCTATACATGTGTTATTAATGCTATTGATCAAGAAACATGCATGTGCACACGCGCGCGCATTCATATATAATTGTGAATATTATGAGATTTGTGTTGTATGATGAGATAAGGAGCATGATAGAAGTAATTTGTAATGTATATGATGTGACGTGGTAAATGTCAATATATATGTATATTATGTGTTGATGTTCATGGTATGATCATTGGTGGGAGTTTGCCTAGGGAGAGAAGTAGTATTAAATCCATGTTGTATTAGCAACTTACAATTAGAATCAAGCTAAAATCAATCACAACTTTCTTTTTAAGATGAAATCAAGCTCATTGGTGCTTCATAAGGTTAGTCTACAATTAACATTAACACCTCTCACCAATAATTCTCTAAATCACCATTTCTAACATCTAATTTCATCCTTTAATAACTAAATTTCTCAACTCTAAGATCAACCTCATATCCAATGAGTTTATTAAATCATATTAACTTTATTTAACTTCCAACAACTTAAATACTCACTAATATCATCTAACAATTCAAAATCATCATAAATGTTATAAATTACTCACTTCTAACTCTCAAACTTCAACACCTTTAATCACTCAAAACTCTCAATTATTGAGTTTAATCACCATAATAGGTTTGTTGACTCCCATTACCTTTAACTAACACTAACACAATCCTTAATCAACATCAATAGCAACCACATACTTTAAACACCACCATTTATGGCACTTTAAGGTATAATTTTGTCCATATTAATTAGCACAAACTCAAAGATGCTCAAACTCATCAAAGCTAGGTTTATATAACCCAAACAACTCCTATTAGTCTCATTTAGACTAATGGGTTTGGACCATAGCCCTAAATCTGAAAATCATCATCTCTCAACCTTAAATCTTACTTCCAAAACGTGTAGAGAGAAGAGATAAGGAAGGCATACCTAAAAAAAATCAAGCTCTAATCACCTCTAAAATGCTCAAAAGTATATGCCCTAACAAAGTAATTACTCTCTCCATCGCCCTCCCTATGTTTTATAGTGTTTTCCTCTATTTTTAAACTATTTTCTCATTTTTAAAAAGATTAATTCTAGAAATTATGTCGCAACGTAAATTTATATTCTGCAGCATAATGTAATGGGCTAAGATCTAGTTTTTTCTTTACAATTTGAGTTTAGGTGTAACATCCTAGAAATTTAAATCCAACTAATTAAGTTTAATGATGGTAATTAAGTGCATTGATATGATGTGTGGTTAGAGGGATCTAAATTGTGTAATTGATTATGATTTCAACCTTAAATGTGGGTTTGAAGTAAGGTCGACCTACTCGAGCATCAAAAGTAAAGGAAAAAGTGAAGAAAGGTCATCTATACCACATGTTACGTCAGATGTCAAATGAAGATTTAGGATGCATCAAAAGTTTGTCCCTAATGCTGTCATTTGATAGTAAAAATTTATTGTCAAAAATTATGCAATACGTCGCAGCGTATGGCACAGAGACTTACACGCCATGACACGTGTTTTTTTCTGTATTGTTTCACAATTTTGAGTTTTATGAAATTGTTTTGATTCTTTCTTTGATTCCCAAGATTCTGTACTTATTTTAAACTATAATTTGTATATATAAAAAATGTATGGGAGTATTTAAATATTGAAATCTCAAAATCCCATTTGTCCAGATATTGAAAACTTGAAAATTCTTTTTAGGTTAGACCCTTGATTACCTTAGTTTTTGGAATTAATAAGTGATTTAAATATAAAGATTACATCAAGTAACCCAATTCACTTTCAAACCCAATCCAAAAGCTAAAGCCAAACTTAAAACCATCTCTAACTATCCTCAAACCCATTTATACTTAAATTTACATATTTATCCTTCATTAGATTAATTAATCAAGAGAATAATTTTTGATATGTTACAACTCTCCTGTCTTTTTAGGAATTTTGGCCCCCAAAATTTCAAACAACCAACAATAATACACACCTATTGAAACTAGTGAGGCTATTGCTACTCCATCTTCTCCTCAGTTTTCCAAATGGCATCACCAAGGAGCCATTTCTTTCCTAAGTACTAATGTCAAAAAAAGTCTTGTTGTTTTTCCAATTTTACCACCACCATTATCCCTTAAACAATCTCCTCTTACGCTATTTCACACAAAAACATTCTTTTCTATCTATTTTCCCTCTAGTTCTAGCATGAGGCTTAAGATATATTGCATTTTTACATATTTCATTCTCAACCACATTTACACCATGAATTCATACTTTATTGGCTTAACCTCAATATCTTAAACTCATTCAGGTATATCCTCAATTCAGGTCAACAAACTCTAAGTCTATTCACAAACCTTCAAATATTCTTTTTGCTATCTAGTAGCTTATTAATTGGTTTGGTTTGGGGCAAAACAATTAAAGAGTTCATTCCTATTATATAGTTAGTCAGCATGCTTTATTCATAAGGTCGCCTCCTTACTAACAGAAAATTAGTTATTTTTAGTACTCGGGGCATAAGGGAAGCTAACTCTTCATTCATAGCTGAATATTATCATACTACATTCTAACATAGTCATTTTGTCATCACAATTCCACTAACCCTTCACATTCTACAACTAGACTGCAACAGTATGGGTTGTGAGCCTACTAAGCTTCCACTGTGTGACTCTAATTAAATGTGAGTTTATCATAATAACATATTCACAATTATGCTCTATTCATAATTCTACAAGGATTTTCCTAATAATTGCCATCCCACTTTACATGTTCCCTTGTACATGATTTAGAGTTGTCTAACCCTTACATTAGGGGTGCCAATCTCATCAATTATCGTTTATATCTTATTTTCATGTTTATCCTTGAAATAATAATATTGTTATTATAACCTTTGTCACATCTGAAAATGTGACATGGATGGCATATGAGGGTAAATATTTAGCCTTTAGAATGTAACCTGACTTAAAAGAGTCACCACCAAAATTTTAAAAAAAAATCTTGAAAAAATTCTCTAAAAGAAAATAAAAAGGATAGTCCGCAAAAACAAAATGGGTTTGGGGTTGATTATGTGTGAGGAAAGTGTTGTACACCCCACAGTACCCATTTATAAGAACAGTTACCTTAAACTTTTTATGCAAAAATCATATGGCATTTATCTTAATTCCTATTCAATTGCGTATAAAATATAAATAAACAAAACATTTATTTGGTTACAAGGGGACTTGACTCAAAATTAATTTTTGAGGCCTATGTACATTTTTATAAGGATCAAAATCTATGTAGTTTGAGATAGGAATGAATGTCACTGGATTAGTGGCTTTTAATTTATGATTTTTATGAAAAGAGAAAGTTAAATAAAAATAATTTATCAATCGCAAATGAAACAATTTTTTGAAATGTGGGTTGATGTGTTTTAATTTGTGAAGATAATTTAACTTCAATTTCTTACTCCCATTTTAAATTTAGAAAAAATGTTTTCATTGTTTTATACTAATTTTTGAAATTGTGTTTTTTCAAAAAAAAATATATTTGAACTAATATATTTTTCTTATTTTGAAAATTAACTTTATCAACATAGAAAAGTAATTTTAAAATCTTTACTAAAAATGGCTCAATGTGCCTATGGAGACTTATTGTCACTTATAGACATACAATTGATATTAATTCTTGCTGAAATTTTATATTTCTTATGCAATATGAAATCTTAATTATTTACTAAATATCTTCTTTTAACATTTTTTCTCATTTATATATATTGAAAATTTATTTTAAATAAAGTTCAATGTGCCTATGGATATTTACTGTCACTCATGGTAATAGAATGACTTTGATGCCTATGGTGACTAGATGTTACTTATGGACAAAAGAGGAAGGCAAAAAAAGTGATAAATAATTATTTGTTCCTTAATTGCATAATATGAATTAATTTTTTTCATTATTATTTTGTTTATTTATTGTGAGTATGATCATTGTTCATGTTAAAAGAAAGAAGAAAAAATAAGTGAATAATAATTGTTTATTATTTTTTTAAATGAGGCTTATATATTTTGAAAAGACTTATTATTGTGGTTACTGTTGTTGTTGTTGTTTAATTACTAATTAATTTATTTAATTCATTTTTAGTTTAAAAAGAATGAGGTTGAAATAAACCATTTTTCTTTCATGGACCTAGTACACTCATAGAAAAAGGAAAATAAATAATCTGCCTTTCCACTTCTCAAGTTGTTTTTTAAAAAGAAATTATGATAGATAATGAACCAAAAATATTCTAAACATACAAACACAAGATATAATCAATATTATTGCATGTGGAGACTTAATATCCCTCACAGCCCATTAAGTATAGACATAAGTGCTCACAGGAACTTAATATCACTCATGACAAAACTTAAAATAAATAAGTAAATGACTATTAAAATATAGTTTAAAAAAAAAAATAATAATAATAATATAATTAGTCTGGATCAAAACAATTCATCATCAATCTGATTAGTGCATCCAATGCTCGAGAAAAGGGAAAGATCATGACCCTTGACAAAATAGCCAAATTATTTCCTTCATCCCCATTTGTTAACTTGTTCACTATTTCATATGATTTTAGTTTTCATATTAGACATAGCCACAAGAGAGTTATGACAGTAATTTAAGAGGAACTTAGCCATGAAAGCTAAAAAAACAAAATGCCAAAGTTTGCATCTTCCCTTCAGTCATATTTTTACTGTAAAGGAAATTTGAAAATTCCTTAAAACATAATCACCAAGAGGATTCCATCACATCATTAAAAAAACTTTCACCATTACTGTAATAACTCATAAATTTAAATAAAGTAAAATATCATGATTAGGTAATTTGAGAATATTTTTATTAATTTTGAAGATAATTTTATTAAGTTATATTAGTAGCTGAATGGAAATTCCATTGGCATCTATTTTCATGTATTTGGTTTGAATCCATGCAATGTTAAAAGGGAAATTTTACTTTTGCTGCAGCTAAATGAAATTACTATTTTAACCTTTTATTATTAAAAAAAGAAAAAAAGAAAAACAAAAAGAGAGCAGTGAAAGCTAAAAATGCACGGCTTCCTCTTCTTTTCTCCATTTTTTCATTTCTTTCGAAACCTCCAGAACCTAGAAAGAGAGAGATTGAGGTAGAGACAGCACGCACAAGTCTCTCCCCTGATCTCTAGTCTTCCTCTGTCGTTCTTTTTGTCTAGCACCAGTGACAATGAAAGGTCTCCTTCTTCCTCCGTTCTTCTCTGTCACCAGCTGTGGAAGCATTAAGATTCATCTTCGCCCCCTGTTTTACATCGTGGAATGCTCACCATTGCGGGTCATTGTAAGCTCATCCGATCACCATTCGTCTCCATCAACAGCTGTGGGTTCTTCAATTTTGGGCTGTGGCAGTCATTCTTTGCTGCAGAAGGTTTGATTTTCTGGTCCTTTCCTTTCCCTGTTCGAACGTCGGTTTCCTTTTTAGCTAAGCAGCAACAAATATCTAGGTGTGATGCTGAGCTGGTGTGGCTGTGGAGGTCGCATCAAACTCTTTCCTCCCTTATTTCACCGTCGACTCTCCCTCTCCATTTCTTTCGTTCATCTGCGCATGTGTTCAAGGAAGCAGGAGCTATTCATTTCCCTCTGTTCTTTGTTCATCCTCCCTTGTTTCTCACTGCAAACATCTTCGTTCCTCTCTCGCTCATGCTGTTGCAGATTCTTCTTCCTTCTTCCTCCTTATTCGTTCGCTTAGGATCATCTCCTTCTCTACTCGGTCATGCTGGTTCCAGGTGAGGAGCTTTGAATTTTCTTTTTGCTAGATCTCTCTGTGTGTGTCTAATTAGTTAAGACAGTATTATTTGGTATGTGAGGTTACTACCATGCATGATTATTAAAAAAAGGAGTAGGTTTCTGAACCAAGCAAAAATCTTTGTCTATTGAAGATGTTGTTTGTGCTTGGAGTGTAACTGAATTTATATTGATTTTGTTGAAGAAATAAACTTGGGATGTCAGATTAAATTTTATATTGATGCTGTAGAATTGTTGGAGAAATTATGGGATGATATTTGAAGGAAGAATTTACTATTAAAATTGAAAAATTGGTGCTTACAAGATGTTTGACAAAATGCTTAAAAGGATGAATATCGGTGGAACATGAGGAGTATAATTGATTTGATTTTTTTTAAGTTTATTATTGATTTGGGTTGAAGGAATGGAATTGGATAGGGGAAAGCTTGATATTAGTTTGAGAATTAATGCTTGTGAGGTATTTAATAAAATGTCTAAATGTGAGTTTTGATATATTATGGCAAGATATGTGTGGTGAACATATTGGTAATTAAACAACTACTGTTAAAAGAGAACTTTTGAAAAAGAAATTTATGCGAAAGAGGCTTGATAGTTTGTGATATTGTGTTAAGCATTAAGGAAGGCATAAACGAGATGGAAAGGTTTGTTTTTGCTCTTGTTGGATTATTGTTAAGTTAATAATTTGATAAGAAAACAGTTGCTCTATATGTATAGTTGTGATGTTAGTTGGAATTAATTTAAATGTCCCTAATTGCTTCAGGAATTAATTGATAAGTGAAATTAAAGGAGGAAGAAAACTTATTTGGATTAAAAAGAATCTTGTTAATTAATGATGGTTAGCATATTAAGTACTTATTTATTTATATTAAGAGAAGAATAAAACAAGTGATTTAGGATTTTGATTGACTTATTAGGAAATTAATGGTACCTTTAGAATTAAGTGAGAAGTTGAAGTGAATCAAGCTTTAGAATCGTTGGAGAATTTTCAATTAAGTGGATAGCGTCCCAACTGATTTTTTTTCAATCAAAATTTCCTTTACTAAAACACTACATTTTTCTGAAAATTATTTTAATAGTATCAATGCGATTATTGGATAATTGTTGATTAACATTTCTTTATTTTAAGAAATTAGCTTTATCAAATTTGAAATGTTATTTGATCAATTAAGTCAAGTTTAAACTTTGATTATGAGATTTTTATTTTATCAAATATTGGATTGATATAGGGATTGATTCATGGGAGTTCGACATTGAAATTTTTTTTATTCAATAAATGCAAGCATGAGCATCGGATATGAAATTTGAATATGGCAAGTTTTAATGCTTAAAAGTATTCATACGAGTTTGACTTTGAGAATGAAAACTGTATCTTGAAAGTGATGATTTTCTCGTATGTTTGAAAATGGTTTTAAAAAAAGGGGTCTTTATATAGAACACTGGTTGCTAACGGCAGTTCCGTTAACCCTTGGCGCGCCCTGGTACACCTAACTAACAAGGTGTTTATAGGAAGTGCTAGCCCCGTGCAATGGCCAACGCACGTGGAGTGGAGGGATGGTTATTAGTGAGCATTGTACTCATGTTTGTTTTGTGGCCTCGGCTATATTTGGTTACATACTCTCGTGGAATGTGTGTCCACGTTTGTTTCGTAGCTTCAGCTGCATTTGATTACTTACCCTTGTGGATTGTGTGTCCATGTTTGTCTCCGTGGCAAGAGCCACGTTTGGTTATTTACTCTCGTGGACTTTGTGTCCACATTTGTTCATTGTTCTGATAAGTCCCTGTAATATGAATTTGATTATTTGATTATTTTACATTCCATTGATTTTTTTTAATTAGTGAATTATTTATAATTATTTATTTTATTTATTTACTTTCTTACAATCAAGTGATAATAATACTTGATATGATATTTTAATAGTTCAAGATTTTATTTAAAATTTATAAAATTCTTTTATTTTTGAAGTTTATTAAATTTTTATGAAAATCGTTGCCTCTTTGAATTGCATAATTGTTTCAAACTTTTCTTTTATTCATGTTCAATTAGTTATTGTTGGGACGTTATTCACTGGAAAAGATATTTTGATCTCAAATGTTATAGTTGAACTCGTGACTCAAGATATCCACTGAGAAGTTTTATTGATGAATTGAAGCAGAAGAATTATTTTAGTCAACTCCTAATTTGATGAAAAATTTAAACTTTATACCTACATTGGCGTCTGGCCTTAGGTGGTCCACATAGGCTACAGGTAGGATCCTCACATTTCTTTTAAAATTGAATATCTAATTTGATATTGTAACAATTTCTAATTACTCTATTAGTGTATTTAACATATTAATTTTAGAATTTCTTCAATCACGACTTAAGAGATATGATTTTTGTGCCCATATCCCATGCCGGTCACACCAGATTTTTGTGGGTGTGACAATTACAAAATGGTGTAGAAGTACTGAATTATTAGCAAAACAATAACAGTATTATTGTAAGGCTAAAATATACATGTACTCATGGCTTTTGGGCTCATAAAATCATGATTTAGGTTTGGAAAAATCATTTTCTCTTGTAACAAAATAACTAAAATGCTAGTAAACATAGAGCGATGTAAAATAATTTCTTAGAGCATCCTTATAATTTTTTTCTTTCTGTAACACTAAAATGTGTAGAGAAGCATAGTCATATTAGGAAATAAAGTGAAAATTATATATATGATTAGTTATAAAGGGAATTTTTGGGCACGATGGCAGACTGCCAAACACATTATAAGCATAAAAATCTTCTTTTCCTTCCACATTCTAAAATACTGATTTGATATTTGCTCTCATTAATCCAACAAAAACCCAAGCCCTAGTTCTTTAAGTCATGTGAATAGATAAAGAAGCAGAGGAAGTATAGAATGATAAAAAGATTCATACCGTGCTTGAGAACATTTTAATGCTCTTCCTTCCTTTTCTTTAGTATATCAATCTTTGCTTTCTCTCTCAAATTACTCTCCCCTTTTTTCTGACCCCTTTTCTGTTTCTCTTATCTGCTTATTTATAGAAGATGAATTTGAACCTTACCTCAAATCCTAGCTAAAATTGCCTCCCTCTCAAGCTTAGTTGCAAGCTCTATTGCATGTTTGTTCCATCACATGATGTCGACATCCCTCTGCAGTAGCGCCCTCTTCTATGTCAGACTCTAAGTTTTTTTCCTTCCATGGCCAAGCTCCATATTCCATCAATGAAAGCAGTGTAAAATATCTCCTTCTTACTAGTAGCATAGATATCGAGAGATGGATAGACCATTTGCACATACGACTTGCCTCTCACCCTGTGCTTGCTGCGTTTAAGGCATTTGAAGGACTGTTGGAGTTGCCAGCATTTCACCAACACTTCCTCTCTTTTTTCCTTTTTTTAAAGTATATTTGTTAATTTTTATCTAATATATTTTCATTTATCTCCTTCTATTGTTGTTGTTGTTATTTGTTGGATCTGAAAAGAATAAAAAATCTTAACAACTTAAGTATAATATCTATTTTGAGAGATATATATATATATATATATATTCTTTTTTTAAATGAAGGATATGAGAATCAAAAAAGATCTTCAATAAGTGAAAATATATTTTTTAAAATTAATTAATATGAAGGATATGAGAAATGAAAAAGATATTGAGTAAGTGAAAAATATGCTTTTAAATTAATTAATTAATCAAAATATGTATCCTATTTGTAACATTATTTTATCCTTTTGCCATTTAACTTTTCTATTGACCCTTTAAAGGGAGATCACCCAATTTAACTCTATTTATTATTAACTTTTTTTTAGAAATGTTTAATCACTAAGATTTAATTAATTTATTGCGGTTCTCATAAAAAGATTCTTCTTTTAGGTTTTATGTAATTTTTTAATTTAAAGTTCCATACAAAATATAGTATTCACAACTCTTTATCCATTAAAATTCTAGAAAAAGGTTATCTTATCTCCTCACATTACAAATGTTACTCTTTCTTAACTTTTATCCTCTCATTTTTATCCTTATAAGATATCTTTGCACCCACTCCATTCACTAAGATCTCTCGTTGCTGAATAGGACATCACAATGCTCCCTAGTGAAATTCATCTTACTATTGACTTACTCACAATGATACTATCTCATTATCAAAATTTCATTACCTCTAGCTTGAGATCTTTTTGATTTAAGTCGCCCTCATGTGTCTAAAAATCTAATTTATGGATACCACTATTATTAATATAATTATCTTTATTGTCGCCCTTAATATTCACTAGTCTCATCCTAGATACCATTCTAACGATTAATTCAATTCTTAATTATGCTCCTTACTCCTCAAGGAAAGATTTATACATATCCTCAAACAATGATATTAACCTCAAACAAATAAACATGGTAGTAGTCTACTACTTGTCTTTCTTGATTAATCATACCAATAATGTCATTAACACAGTTAATGTATTCTATTTGAAGAGGTTGATTTCCATCAAGTTCTCTCACTAGAAGGTTTTATCTTAATGCCACTAGCTACTCGGCCCTCTTCCATAATCAACATCATAAGGTTCTATATACATATAATTTTTCTATGAGTAGCTTATTACCCATTAAAACTCTCTCGCACAATTCTTTACAATACAATAATTGCCTTATTTGATCAAGGGCCACTAATTATGGGTATGAAACCTCAAGATTTGAAATGAAACCTATACTAGGTAACCCAATTACCAAATTCTTTCTTTCATGTCAATTTCAATTCTAACTTACTTATTTAATCTCACCAAAATTTATTAACTTCTAGAAAAAGTTTAGGCACACAAGGATATAATAATCCTATAACTGGCCAGAATGTGTCGTTTCTAGTTTAGGATATATGCTAAAAGCCACATTTTTTTCTCATAACAAGTCTAATTATAAGATGATTTCTTCTTCCATCTAGTGATATAATTTCCCTAATATACACATTATTTTAATTTCAAGAAGAAAAGTCACTTTGATTTCTTTACTATCTTACTTTCTAGTATATCACCTTAATATTCACATGAACACCATGGAGAATCCCACCAGACTTTAATGCTTTTATTGTATTCTCTATGTTTTTGGTGTTTTTCAAAAAGTCTATACTTAGCACTCTACATAACCCATTATCTATATCATTTCACAAATTTAGGTTATTAATGGAATCCGTATCGTATATGAGGTTTCTTACTCTTACAACCACAAATTACTACTATCCATCTATATTATTAAAATACTTGTAAGATTATTCTTCATTGATCTATCTCATTTATCATTTCCATCTTTATCCTGCCTTATAAAACTCAATTTATTCTCCTTTATGCATATTCATCTTTACCTATCTCATTATACCATTTTTCCTTCTAACTTTCAGAATCAATATCCTGCCCATTCTCAAGACTAGGAGGTATACCAGCCTTTATTCGCACTCTCGCATGCAAGTGGTTTGGATATTCTATCTTCTTTAGTAATAATCTTTTGTCAAATGTCCTAATTCATGGTAATTAAATCACACTAATATCTCTCTTATTTTCTTTCTCATACTTAGAGCAAATTGATTTCCAAAACCACTTTTATAGAATCTATTACTATGTTCTTCATCAATAGATTTATCATTCCCCTTTTTAGTTACTACAATATTATTCCATCATCAATGCTCTAGCAAGTCCTTTCAACCCAATAATGAGAACATCTCCAACAATTTATTATGCACCACAATGGTACATTGCTTGAATTAACCTTCATCCACTACCTCATACTTGTCTAACCACAAGTTAAATTCTCTTTTTGAAAACTCTAGTTCCTGTCAAAATCAAGGGCCAACATTTAGCACACCCCTATATTGTATAACCTTAAGGGCCAAACTCTAGCACACCCTGAATCTCCTACAAACTTGAGGACCAATTTATAAAACACCATGTCTCATACAAACTCAAGGGCCAATTTATAGCACATCCTGATTCTTAGCTTTTCCACATAATCTAGATGTGTACTTGCTTACTATTAAACTCAATAATCACTTCATTACCTCAAATCATCCCTTGGATAATCAAATCACATAAATTTCTCATGACTTTTTAATTCTTCAATTTATCTAGCATTTATTCTATTAGTGTCAATATTCCACTATGACTAGTACCCACATATACATATATTACTCAGGTTTCTAATTGTTTCATCATTGCTCTAACTTTGTGCCTATATCTCTTCTTCCAAGAGGAAAATATGGAATAAACTATCCAATTTATTGTCATACTAAACATGTGGGTATATGCATTATCCGTTATAAAGGAATCATCCTAAACAAATGCTTTTACCTTTAACTAACTATTTCTTCCTCACACTTTGCATTTCCTCATCCATATTTAACCTTATTATCTTTATTCACCATAAAATTCCATTCATTTTAAAGGCACGATTCTATTAAAATATGGCAATCTTTCACATCTTTTCTCCCCTCCTAAGGATGAAAGTAATCACAAAAAGGAAGAAAGTTAGTTACTAGCTTAGCAAGGGAAATAATATGTGTAATAATGATAATTGCCAACTCTATATGCAAATACACAGCCACTATCGCCAATCAATTATCAATAACCACAAGACAAGTTCTCAAAACTTGAGAATCTGATATCATGTTGTAAAGACACCCTTACTAATCCACAATTAACTTTAAAATTGAGGTAATCACAAGACTAACCCAAATGGATTACTAAGTTTGTAAAATTTACATAAATGGGATCCTAAGTTTTTAAAACTTAAAATGCTATAAAATTATTTTATAAACTAAAATCGGAGCAAAACATGCATACAGAAGCATGAACATCATACAAGGTAAGATAATATTAAATTGGGGTCAAAAAAGCAAAAATAATGATTTTGATAAAATGCACTCCATCATAAAATTTTATGTTAGGGCATAAAGTGTGAAACTCATGACAATATGTTATCATGGCAGATTTTTTAGCTAAAATTCTGATGTACACCAAATCTCCATCTAACATTCGATTGAGGTGATTTGGGTGTTTACCAAAAGCTTTCTTTGAACTCTAGCTAATGGCACTAGTTTCACATTTAATCATTTCTCAATCAAAAGTTAGACATCAAAATGCAAACTCACTCATTTATGCTTTCAAAACATAACTAGGGCATTCAAAACTCAATTTAAGTGCCAAAAGCTCACACTAACCCTTAAATCACACTCAATAAACTATAACAGACTCGTGCAATACACCTAATAATCAAACAACACATATATCACATTTTTATCGCTCAACCCTTGATCACAAAAAAAAAACAAAGGGGAAGCCAAATCATATAATTCCACATCTAAATCACCATGATTCATAAATATGCTCACTCCTTACTTGCATAAGTATTTTGGCCTTGTATAAATATCTCAACTAAAAAGATACTACACGCACTAGGGCTTAAAATATACATTTCAATACTCAATATTCAATGGTGTAAGTATAACAAAATATGAATATCTTAGTTAGCAATATTATGACAATTACACATTGATAAAAAAGTAATTGAGGCATTACAGTAAGAAATTTGATTTCTAAACCTCATATGCATTTTTATTGTCCCGACTAGAGCTAGCACCTGTAAAATGTTAAATGAGGGATGAGTACAATCACTCAATAACTAAGGTTAATCTAGCCTATATAAGTCCATGTTAATAATCATAGTGATGCAAGTGGCATAATCAAACAAAGTACGTTCACACATTAGATTATTTAGCATGCAAGAGTCACAACACTAACAACCATATACCCTTTATGAAATATACAAGACCACAAAAATAACAACCATGTGACCATATAATGATATGTATCAAAACACATATAGGATCATAATACTAACAACCATGTGCCCCTATCAAAGTATGCCAGGCCACAATAATAACAACCATATGGCTAGTACATAATATGCATGATCAATGTTAACTTTATAAACTCCTAATACCTTCAATATGAAACTAGTGTCTATTTAGTAGCTATATCCATAAACTCAAACTTCTAAAACCTTTCACTCATGAAGAGCTGCTGGCTAAGGCTATTACACTTACTTGTGCAACATGATTTCTCCTAATACTAACAATCATAAAGTGTCATACCCCTAATTTAGTCTCCTCATGAACCAGTAGAGACCAGTTAGGTTCAAATCCCTCGAAGAATAAGTGGGACAGTCTTTATACAATAATGAGATTATGACTACCTCTCGATTCCAATAGTTGGTAGTCTAATTAACTTTCAATTCCAACGATAAGCTGCCAATACCATATGAATTTACAACATATACTCCTCTCCCTATAGGTGAACTTCTACCTCATATGAGCATTTCTTGCACAAATGTTCAACACATAGCATGAAAATTTATACTCACCAATTGCATGAAACTTTTATTGACATCAATCTCATCATATCATGCTTATCAATATCATGAACATAATCATTCTCAACACAAGTCTCAATTCATAATTTTCTTTTTTTTTTATAAGCACCCTTATACACTTTAATATCTACATATAGCAACAATCATAGATAACATATATTTCTCACAAATGTCATTCATATCAATTTCATCACATCATATAAACTTATTCATATTGCCATAACTTGCATCAAAGATAGTTTTACAATACATCAAGGTTTTCAAATAAATATTTTCACATATAATCGATTAATCAAACAAATGTACAAGCTAAATTTCCCCGGTTACCTCAAACCTTTGAAAGGTCAAAGGTTACTCCTCAATCACAACTTGCTTTCTAAGCTAAAATCAAGCTCACTGATGCTTCATGAGATTATTCTACAGTTAACACTAACACCCATCACTAACAATAATCAAAATCACCACTTTAACACTTAATTTAATACTTCAATAACCAAATTTCTCAACTACAACATCAACCTCACATCCAATTAGTTCATTAACTCCTATTAACTTCAACTAACTCTCAACAACTTAAATACTCACTAATATATCATCTAACAATCTAAAATCATTATCAATGTCATAAATTACTCACTTCCCACTCTCAAATTTCAACACTTTAATCACCTAAAACTCTCAACTCTTGAGTTTAATCATCACAATAGGTTTGTTAAATCTCAATAACTCTAACTAATACTAACATAATTCTTAATCAACATCAACGGCAGCCACCTACCTCAACCACCACCATTTATAGCACTTTAGGGCATAATTTCATCCATATTAAAGAGCCTAAGCTCAAAGATGCTTAAAATCATCAAAGTTAGCTTAGATGACTCAAACAACTCTGATTATTCCTATTTAGATTAATAGGTTCGGACCTATAGCCCTAGGTCCAAAAATCATCATCTCCCAACTTCAAATCTTACTTCTAAAACGTGTAGAGAGTAGAAGAAGAGATAAAAAAGGCATACCTAGGTGAAATCAAGCTCTAATCACCTCCATAATGCCCAAAAGTTGATACCCTAGCAAAAAGCTACTCTCTTCGTCACCCTCCCTCTGTTTTATAGTGTTTTCCTCTATTTTTGAATTGTTTTCTCACTTTTAAAAAGATTAATTCTAGAAATTATGCTAATGCATAAATTTATATGCTGGTGCATAATATACTGGGCTAAAATTAAATTTTTTCTCTACAATTTAAGCCTAAGTGACTCAATTCACTTTCAAACCCAGTCCAAAAGCTAAAGTCAAACCCAATAGCTGTCTCTAACTATCCTCAAACTCATTTATACTTAAATTTATATATTTACCCTTTATTAGCTTAATTAATCAAGGGAATAATTTTCAAGATCTTACACGACACCTCATGGTTGTTAGTGTTTAGAAAAATCGTGGATCACAAGTGAGTGAGGTAGCCTTGGTTAGGCAGCTCATCACAAGTAAAAGGCTTAGTTTGGATCATAGATGTAGCCACTAAATGACTATCTATTTCATGTTAAAGATATCAGGAGGGTATAAGGTTGGCATTATTAATACATTTCTTATTTCTGGCCACATGGTTATTATTACTATTGTCTAGTATGTTTTGTTAGGAGACACATGATTGTAATTATTGCTGCCCTGAAGTATACATAGTTTATTGTATAAGATGATATGCGTTTGTGTACAACCACATGTTTGTTAGTTTTATGGTCAAGGCAATTTTTGGAATTTATGCATACACTGGTTGTGAAAAGGTTTATTATTGCCATTTGCATCTATAATTAATTAATATACAATTGTATAGATTCTATTAACCTTGGTTACTGAGTAGTTGTACTCACTCTTCATTCTTCAATATTACATGAACTAGCTCATCAGATTAGGAATGGGGAAAATGTCCAAAGGCATAAGATTGTCTAGAAATCCTACTAGTAGACCTCTTAATTGTATTTATATGTATTTTGAATTGTTATTTGCCAACTAAGGTCTTATGTGATTCATTTTGACTACTTGTGCTATTGTTGAAATGTTTTGAATGTATTTTATTCCCTGCTCTGTTTGGGATATGGTTGTAAAGCCAAATAAGGCTAAAATATAAGTGTAAGTAGGAAATTGTATACTTGGATGAGGTTGATAATTGTAATACCCTCAACGACATTACCATGCAACCCTCTATATAACTACTAATCAAAATAATTAACTTTCAAAATTATGGGATCCCAATATAAAATCTTTAAAAATCTCTTTATAAAAACCATTTACATTATTTAGAATAATACACAATGAAAGCACATGACATAAACATGTCAATTTGTAATTCAAAATAGCTGAATTAACACAAAAAGTAGGCTGTGTGTCGCTGTTCGTGCCACATGTACTGCAACATGTGGCACAGAGACTATAGCTACTCGCTCTGTACCATGCATTATGGCCACACACCTGATTCTGCTGTCATAGAGCAGTTTCTAGTGTAAACTTTAAATGTGCACCATTTTCACATTCAATGTTCAATTGAGGTGGCTCAAGCACCCACACAAAACTTATTTCATAATCTAACTAATGACACTAATTTTATTTTAATTTGATATCTCGTTTGTAAATTAAATGCCCAAGTGTATTTTGACCGTTTATGTCAAAATTTGCCACTTGAGTATCACCAATTGAAACCATTTGTCATTAGCCACTTTTAAGGCCTTGACCACGTCCAAAAGGACAACACACACCTGATTGACCAATCATATCAACAATATAACATGCATACACATAATTGGCTTGTAAGCTACCCATATCACACTTTTGGGCAAAATTCTCATCTCTCATACAAGGCCAAATCATTCTCATACACATGAAGTATGCTTCATTTCCACACACAATCACATTCTTCCACTAGCCTACTCTATCATTTTATAACACACGCAGATACATATGATGGACTAAAATCTCAAAAAAATGGTACACATGTACATATTCAAAAGCTTATGTGCAAGTATGAATTCCCATGGCAATTTATATACAAAACCACTATTATCTACCCAAATCCATTACACCATCTATAATGGGCTTTGTAGAGAATCCTTTATCCCTAGCCCAAATCATTTCCCTTCGCACCATTTCTACCAGAACCTACAAAATGTAACAACCACGAGTAAGAAAAAAATCTCAATAACAATATAGTTCCATTTAGTGTGTGTTTGGTTTTAAATTTATTAAAAGTTTATTTGGTAAAAATTCATTTGATAAAAGTCAGTTTAGTGAAAGTCAATTGTTATAACAAAATTTATGTTTGAATACAGTTTTTTCAAAAGTAAGTTTGGTATACTAAAAGTTGTTTAGTTTATAATAGTGAAATGTGCTTTTGAATGTACAATTACCAAAAATAATATTGATTTATGATGATTTGTAATTTTTATTATACAAATGTAATATATTTGAAATATTTTAAAAATGTGATAAATATTTTAAATAACATAAATTTTGATCTATAATACTAAAAATTTAATTTCTAGTTATTTGTATTTTTTTAAATTTTTAATTTTAGAAAATGTGGTAAATATTTGTAATTTTTGTTGCACATTAATTTTAAAAATTAACGTGATTAATTATTCAATTTATAATGCTAAAAACTTAATACCTAATTATTATTATTGAAATAATAATTATATTTTTAATGAATTAACTATTTTTTAAATAAAAGAATAAGATATTAAACTTGGAGTAATATGATCAAATAACATTTTACTTTTCAAATTCACTTTTCAAAAGTTTCAAATAGTTATATTTCAGAAATTCACTTTTAGCTATTGGTTAAATGTACTCTTAGAATGTGTTTTCCTACAAAATATTTTATCCAAATAACTTTCAACTTCCTGAAAGTAAAATTTTACTTTCTGAATGTGAAAAGAAAAAAAACCAAACGAACCCTTAATGTCTACTACCATAAATAACTATGCCAAAGTAATAAAACTAGAGTAATATCAAATATATATATATATATATATATCAAAGTATGAAGGAATTTCCTTTTTTTCAAAGTATTTCCACATAAATATACACTAACATGATCATCTAGCTATTAAACCTCTAATACTCCCTGACACAAAATCATAGGCTCTACTGGATCAACCACTTATTGATCCAAGTACATTTTTGGTGATAGAAACACCTAGCCAAAGGTAATCTATCCCACCTATAAATTATGGTTTCCCTCCTTTCACACACTTGTGATAGAGGCATCGTTGACTTTTAACCACACCTTAACAGGCACTAAAAAGTTGCTAGACTACTCGAGTATCCTATGGTAATAGTCCCATAATACACTATAATGGATTACCTATGGTACCAACCCATAATATGTTACATCAAATGTTCCATGGTGCCAATCTAATAATATGAATTTTTTACTCACATCTCCACACACACATCTCTATATATCCTAGTGAACTCTCATCCCCTATGATCATGCTTTTTTACATAATTTTCACTGCTTATTCACATTACCACATCATACACTTTTATACATAACACACACACACACACACATATATTAATCAAAAACAATAACCTTTCAAATTTCATTTTCCAAATCAATTTTCATGTTAAAATCATTTACAATATCAAATCATGCATAAAACTCATAAAATAACACATTCACCATTTCATTGTTATTTTTATACAATTATAATAGTTAATAAACATAATAAACTATATAATTACTCAACCTTTCATTTTGTAAGAAAAGGTTACCTATGTACTCGAAACCTTATTTTACTCCTTGTCACAATTTCAACATGTCACACATGACAATCTACATAATTGGGCACCCATAGTGAATTTTACTATTGACAAAAAAGTTCAAATTACAATAATCAAACACCTAACCACTTTCACTTCCTTTATTCACATCCACTCATACTCACTATGGCCAATTTCCACACACAACATGTATTAACTTTCTCATAATGAAACTTTATCTCACTACTCTCTCTCTAGATTAGGGCAAATTGTGCTCATAGCTTTAAAGCTTTATCATTCCAACTCAAACCAATCATAAAGTATTAATTTAGTTCTAGAGAACCTTTCTATTATTATAGGGTAAGAAATCATCTTCTTAAAACTTTAGACTTTAATTTTTCACTAGTTAAAACTAAGAGAAAACAGGATAGAATTGGAGGTTAAGGCAGTATGAGACTTACTCGGTAAGTAACAGGTCAAAAATGTTGCTCTTGCTCCTAAAACTCAATGCCATAGCAGAGCCCTGTACTCTTTTCCATGCCAGGCCTTCCTTTTCTCCTCTTTCCTTTTGTTTCATGAGTTGCTCATGTTTCAATTAATCAAAATTCTGCACCATGTGCTGTGACACATCCATTCCCTACCGCAGCACGTGGCACAGTGAGGGAAATCCTCACTGCGTTCACACACTCTACCATAGAACCTCATTCTTCCTCTTATATCTGTTCATATAACATCCTAAGGAATCAATATAATACTTCCCTACCTAGAGTACTAATCTTACATTAAGTTACTAATTCATTCCATAATTAGTCATTAACATAGAATTAGAAATTCGGCATGTTACAATAATTATATGTGGATTCATGCAGAATTAACTCCCCTTTTTATATTTTATTAATCAAGGGGTTGAGTGTTGAAATTATGAATTATGTGTGATTGTTTGATTGTGGTGTATTGTATGAGTTCAGTATAGTCTATTGAATGTGATATAAGGGTTAGTATAGGCTTTTAGCACTTACGTTATGATTTATGCATCTTAGTTGTGTGTTTATGTGGAAAAGGAGTGAGTTTTGTAAAAGGTGTCCAACCTTTAGTAATAAAATATTTTGGTTATGAAATATGTGCCATTAGTTAAAACTAGGAGAAAGCTCTTTATATATATCTAAATCATCTCAATTAGACATCAGATAAAGAAGTATGATCTATTAAAAATTTATCTTAAAAGGCAACAAGTTATGGTGCATCTACAGTATGCCACGGTGCATGTGCTATTTTAGGTTGAGAATTATTTTCTATCTTTTTGCAAATGCTACAATATATATATTGGATTCTCATGCTTTCGTAAAGATTTTTACTCTGATTTTTGATAAATATGTGAATTGTGAAGAGTTTTAATTTACAAAAATTTAGGATCTCATTTATGTAAATTTTGTTAGATATGGTAACACATCCATTTATGTAAAATGAATAATTTCATTCAACTTCTCTTCCATTTACAAGAGGGAGCATGCCTAATTTATATGGGCTCATAGAGAAAATTATTTCCTAAAATTAAAACCCTAATTTTCTAATACTAAAAGGAGAAATAATATAAAATAATGAGAAAATATTCAACTAAATAATTTAGGAGATGTGATCCTAAAATTATGGGATTACAAAACTTAAAAATTAATAATATAATTAATCTTAATCTTTAACTAGACTCAAAGTAGGAAGCTAAGACTAATCTTGCTCCTTAAGAAAGGGAGTCAAATTAAAGGACCATTAAAATAGGAAACAATTTAGGAGACAATCAAGGGATCATAAAGGATTTAAAATCATGCCACCCTTGACTTCTTCGCTAGGGTTTCATGCCTCCTCGCTTGTAAGAGGATCAACTTGTAGTCTTCCTTGTATTAGGCTAAGGTTTACATCTCTTGGGCTTGACTCTTCATAGATTTAGATCTTAAGCACATTATACATGTATAGATGCTCTCCTTTGGGCTTGAGAGGAGTGCTCCAATGCTCTCCAAGCTCTTGAACTTCTTGCACAAGACTAAACAAGGCTTGCTTCATGGCTTTAGTTCAGGCTCTTGTTATTGGACCTCCAATATGTTGTAAAAGGTCTTTAGGCATGTTGGATTAGAAGTATTGGGCTCCTTGCCTTAGGCTCCTTTCATATCACCATGCTCATAATTACTATCCTCAAGGTTCGTTGTCATTAATGCTACATCATCCATGCCATAGGGTCCATCATTCCCTCCCAGTTGGAAAGGATTCATCTTCAAATTTGTAGAATCATATAAAGATAGATCAGAAACATTGAATGTGGCACTAACATTGCCATAAGAGCTAGACAAATCAATTTTGTAAGAATTATCATTAATTCTTTTTAAAACTTGGAGAGGTACATCTCCTCAGGCTTGAAGTTTGGATTTCCTCTGATTAGAAAATCTCTCTTTCATTAAATGTAACGAAACTCAATCTCCAGGCTCAAAGATCACACGTCTCCTGCCTTTATTAGCTTGCTTGGCATATTGCTCATTCTTTTGCTCTATGTTTGCTTTAACCTTAGCATGTAAGTCTTGCACAAACTCAGCTTTTTTCTTGCCATTAGTGTTAACACGCTCAAAAAAAAGGCAAAGGTAAAATATCAATAGGAGATAATGGATTGAAACCATAAACACTTTCAAATAGAAAATAAGAAATAGAAGAATGAACAGCCCTATTGTAAGAAAGTTCAATATAAGGTAAATAATTCATCCAATTCTTCAAATTCTTTTGAATTATCACTCGTAGCAGTGTAGTCATAGTTCTGTTGACTACCTTAGTTTAACCATCAATTTATGGATGGGTAGTAGTAGAAAAAAGTAATTTAGTCCCTAATTTATGCCATAGGGTATGCCAAAAGTGACTAAGAAACTTCACATCCCTGTTACTCACAATAATCTTAAGTAAACCATGCAAGCGAACAATCTCTTTAAAGAATAAGTCAACAATGTTAACAGCATTATTAGTCTTAGCACAAGCAATAAAGCGTGCAATCTTAGAGAATCTGTCAACAACGATAAATATGAAATCTTTGCCTGCAGAAGATTTAGGCAATCTAATTACAAAATTCATAGAGATATGTTCTTAAGGGTGAAAGGGGACGGGTAGAGGAGAGTAAAGTCCATGAGGTTAGACCTTAGATTTTTTCCTGTCTACATTTAATGCATTTATCACAAATAGATATGACATCTTTCCGCACGTGAGGATACTTTACTTTTTGATTTGGTAAGTCAACATCACGCTTTGAGGATTTGTTTGCCTTAGGAGAAAAGGGCTCTTCATACTTCTCATCATTGTTGGGGGTCTCACCCTTCTTTCCTTTAGAAGAGGAAGTCTTCAACTCATCTTTATCCTCCTTATGAAACCTATGATCAAGTTCCAAGCAAAACTGCTACAGCTGTGTTTTACTAAGTTGTAAAACAAAGTTCCTATCAACACTAGAGGATTTATCTTTATTACTCATCTTCACAGAAGCACTAAAAAACATATAAAATAAAAATGAATTCTCACACACACAAACTCATGTGTTTACTCTTAAAAGAAATAAAGTCACTCGTATTTCATAAAAAAATAATGGCTTTTTTTAAATGATGAAAAACACAATTGCCTTTTACCACTTACTAAGCTTGTGGATGGAATTCAATGGTGAAACTAAACACAAATTAAGAAACTAAGAAAGAACTAAGTGAATATCTTCTAAATTAAGGAAACTAAAAAACAATCATAAGATGAAAAGAGGATATTTTTGTAATTTTTTTTGAAATTTTGAAACAAATAGAAAAGCAAAATTTTCAAATAAAATTAAGCTTACAAAAGGAAAAACCACACATGACAAACAAAAATAGGAAAGAAAGAAATAAAAGTTAAAGAGTCAAATACTCAAAGATAAAAATAGAAAGCTAAATAGAATAGGAGAGTAGCACAAATAGTGAAATAGGAGGGTAGAGAATTTGAAAAGTGCTATCAAAAATTAAAAATAAGAAAGTGACCAAAGTAGAAGACTTTCTTACCATTCAAGTTGACTTTTCTCTTTAGGCAACCTCTTAGTGACTTGGAGTTCAAGAATAGCCTTTTATACAGTCATAACTCACAACAATATGTTTTTTTGTAATTTTTTTAAATTTTTAGATTATTTTTCTTTTTTTCAACATACTAACACTTTTTTTGCCTTTTTTTTGCACGAATTTTTAGGTTTTTTTTTTGAGAAGGCTAATAAAATAAAAACTCATATAAGATGAAAAGGTCACAATGATGAAGAGAAAAACCAAAAGATAGAAGTAGATGGGGTAGATAAGAGATAATCACAAAAAGAAATAACTCAAGATGAAAAAGAAGACGAAAGGAAAGGACAATAATTTGAACTAAAACTAGCAATCAAAGCTCTGATACAATCTGATAGGGGATGCACAAGCAGAATCGTGCTAGTTTAAGGATAGAACCTTGAAACACAATAAAAATACAAGAACAAAAAGAAAGGGGCAAACTTTATGAAGAAAATAAAGAAAGAAAGGAAATAAACAATGAGATAATAATCAAGGATAAGATCCTCTAGAGCACCTGCCTCTAGAAACCTCAACCTTCAAAGACACCACAAGAGTTGATCACGTTCTTGATCATGTCTGTTTCTCACATGAGATGCCACCATAAAGCACTAAGGCTCACAAGAGTTATAAACTCTAAAATGAATAATTTCATTCAATTTCTCTTTCGTTTACAAGAGGGAGCATGCTTAATTTATATAGGCTCATAGAGAAGACTATTTTTTAAAATTAAAACCCTGATTTCCTAATACTAAAAGGAGAAATAATATAAAATAATGAAAAAATAGTTAGCTACATAATTTAGATGATGTGATCCTAAAATTATGGGATTACAAAACTTAAAAATTAATAATATAATTAATCCTAATCTTTGACTGGACTCAAAGTAGGAAATTAAGACTAATCTTGCTCCTTAAGAAAGGAAGTCAAATCAAAGGACTATTAAAATATGAAACAATTTAGGAGACAATCAAGGGATCATAAAATATTTAAAATCACACCACCCTTGACTTCTTCGCTAGGGTTTCATGCCTTCTCGCTTGTAAGAAGCTCAACTTGTAGTCTTCCTTGCATTAGGCTAAGGTTTGCATCTCTTGGGCTTGACTCTTCATAAATTTATATCTTAAGCACATTATACACGTATAGATACTCTCCTTTGGGCTTGAGAGGAGTGCTCCAATTCTCTCCAAGCTCTTGAACTTCTTGCACAAGACTAAATAAAGCTTGCTTCATGGCTTTAATTCAGGCTCTTGTCATTAGACCTCTAATATATTGTAAAAGATCTTTAGGCACATTAGATTGGAAGTATTAAGCTCCTTGCTCCTTGTCTTAGACTCCTTTTGATAGAACACATTTGTTACCCACTTTTATTTGTCAATTAGGACCATTTTATTAATTATTTATCACCTTCAAGTGCACACATTGTATTAGATTTGGAACTTTGCCTAAGTTTCTAAGATCAGTGCACTAGGGGCATTTTGGTCCAAAAAATGAACTTTTGAGAAAATGTACAAGAAAAATTGACAAAGTGCATTTTATGTCCAGTTGATGAATGGTGAAATTATATTTTTAAAATTTATTTTAGTTTGGGAGTAATTAAATAAAAAAGTCAACACTTTCTTAAGTGTCTTAGTTTGTCCTAGTTTTTGGTTTGCCTTTGTGTGAAAATTTTTATATAATTTTGTGCAGCCTGAAACTTGGTTAATTTAATAAATTCTCCCTTCTAATTATGAATTTAATTCTGGACATGAATTAGATTTTATTATATCATATGCTATTTAATTGAATTATGTGATTTATGTGACATAGGTGGCATGTGACTTGTGCATCAATTGGGCAATTGAGGTCAACACTCCTTGAGGTCAATGGCTGATGGTTTGCACGTGAATTATGATTATTTTGAGAGGTTAAATCAGCTAAAATGATGTGGATGACACATGGGAAATTAGACACACATTGGAATCATCTACAAACCAATAGGAAGTTGCCACCTTGCAAGTGTGACAAGGCTCCCATTTACATTTTAATTTCTTTTTCCTTATTTTAATAAGCTTCAGCTGATGGGAGACACCAAGGAGCACGCCATTTTAAGCCTCAAATGGGATCCAACACATATCTCATTCATCTTCCACATTCTCTCTCTCTTGTTCATAGTGTTCTTCATTTTCTCTCTTTTGTTCTTCATTTTCCAGCACCCTAACCTCCATTTTCAGCCACCAAACCTCCACAAAACTCATACCATTCTTCTCCTCTCTTCATTTTCGTTCCATCCCTTCCATTTTCACAAGGATTGAAGCTCATTTTCATCATTCAAGAGCTATGGAGTTTGGCCTTCACAAGCAATCACTAGGGTTCTTGAAGATGAAGATTGGCTAAGTTTCTTTGTGGAATCCTAGAGAGATGAAGATGGAGGATGAGTCTTGAGCTTCAAATTGGCTAAGTTCTTTTGTTTCCTATCCTCTTCTCTTTTTACTAGATGGTTAGATTCCTTAATCTAGGGTTTAATCATCTTAGCTTATAAATTCTAATTTGAATTTGATGTTGATGTAAAGAGAGAGATTGTTTCATTTAATTTCTTCCTTGGACAGCCATGACTGAATTTTGCCACTCTTTGTTTGGCACATAATCTTGTGTTTTTCAATTAGTGAATTTCTTGTGTTAATATTGCATAATCTTGTGGTGTTAATGCTTGTGTTGTTGAGTAGCTTGACATAATCTTGTGGTTGCTCAATTTATGTGTTTGACCATGGCTGTTGAGAGAGGATTTTGAATGAATCACTTGGCTAATGTCTTCACCAATTGGTTAATTGAACTAGGGACTTTAATCTAAGACCTAGGGAGGTTAGCTAATTAGGTTAATTGGCTTAGGATAATTTTCTTAAGTCATGACAGCTTTAGTCAAGAGAAAAGGGAAGCTAAACTTAGCCTAATCATGAGAAGATAATGAGTCCAAAATCAACTAATCTCTAGGGTTCCATTATTGTAAAAAGGGAAGTTCATTTCACTCACTTTCACTAGCATTTTAATTACTTGCATATTAGGTAATTAGTTTAGATAATTAGCTAGATAACTAAATTCCTACAAACTTTGGTTGATTTATTTCACTAGATAACTTTCAATTAGACTTAAAACCATTCCTTGGGAGATGACCTAGGGTTGGCCCTATATTGCATTAGGGTTAGCTTTAGTGTAATTTTGAGGATAAGCGACTAATTTCCTATCAAAATTTTGGCGCCGTTGCCGGGGAATGGTTTAAGTTTAATTCTAAGGTTGTTTAGTACTTAATTTACATTTTTAGTGTTCCTAGAAAAGTTTTTGAAAAATTATAAAAATTTGTGTTTTGTATTTTGTTTAGTGTCTTTTGTGTGTTTTGAGTGTTTTTGTTCTATTTTAGAAAAAAAAAAAAAAAAAAATTAATGCAATTTTCATTGGTTTGGTGTAGAGTTGATGATACTCTGTTTCTAGTGTCTCTGCTTGAAATTGAAAAATTAACTGGGAACGAATCTGAGGAAATTTAAACTTCAAATTTATTTCATTGAAAGTTCTATATCCTAGCTTCACTTGTAAAATTGGTTTGGTCAATTTTGGACGTGGGAAGTGTCCTGTGGAAATTTTACAATCTAACAAGGTCCAGGGAGCCATTAGAGAGGATTCCCAAAACCCTGTTTCAACTTTGAGTTAGCATATCTTCCTCTTTGTGCGTTCAAATTGATTGATTCCAGTTTCATTTTTCTTATCACTGTCTTATCTTTGTTTCTTGTGTTTAGGATTTTCTTCAATTTTTCCATTTTCCTATTTGAAAGTTTGTTAGAAGCTCTGAAAGTCTTCTGGACGAAATCCTGTTTCTCCAGACCTGTGGACCAATTTCTGAAAAATTATGGGAACGATTGGGAGGGATTTGTAATCTGAAATTTTTATATAATTTTTCTGAATATCTCTTGTGTCTCTCATTAAAGTTTCAGGCGAATTTCTCATATGGATTGGCTGCTAAAAAATCCACAAGTTCACTATCTCCAGAAAGCCTACTGTGCAAATTCCAGAATTGTCAAAGCTTCTTGATTGAGCATTTCTAACTCTCTTTCTACTTGTTTGGTGTTGTTTTTGATTTTTTTTTTCATTTTTATTGTTTTTAATTCTAATAGAAAAAAGAAAAAAAAATTCTCTTGATTTTTTTTTTTGCTTGCATTTCAACTCATACACTTGCAAAGGACATATCATTTGAGCTTCCTTGGTCTTTCCATCATTTTGAGCTTGAATTTGAATCATTGCTTGTGGATATAAATTTCATTGCATTTTATGGCTTGGTTTCATGATCATGATTCATTCCATCATTCATTTGACATCCATTCCCATCCATTTCCAGCGCTTAACATTGACCATACATCCCATTTCCATAATCAATTTCAACAATATAACTTTGATTATCCCCCTCATATCATGATCATTTCCATCCAAGTCACAATTATAAATTTTCCAATCCATGATTTTTGAATCCAATCTAAGCACTCATATTGAGCGTACACCATCCATTGACATTGAGCATCTAGAAAAATTATATGCACAAAGGGGTAAATTTTATTGTGTGCATTGTGAGGCTATCTCCCACTTCTATTATGATTGTCCTATTCTAAAAGGATATTGTGAACCACATGGAGTAGCCCAAGCCTCACAAGAGAGAAATTACATGTTTCAAGTTGAAGACACACAAAAAGTTGCTCATGAGGCTATTGAGAATATAAATACACCTCAAGCCACTCAATCTCCAAAAGAGAAGGAGTCAATCCAACCCTTACTTCAAGAGATAATTTCTCCTATTCCTATTGAGGTTGATTCTTCTTCACATTTGACTTTATCTAATGATGAGCATAATGATTTAAATGATGATACGTAGATGAAGAAATTATTGTTGAATCACCTTGGATGTTTGAGCATGAATCATATTGTGAAAAAGTATACCCTTGGGAGAAAAACACTTTGAGTTCACATGATAATTCTCTTGATTTAAATTCAAATATCATTGAAAGTGTTGACTCTTCACTTAGCTTGAATAAAGAAAATGAAATGGATGTTGATGGTGGCGATGATGTATCTTGTATGCTTGAAATTCCAATTCCTTCTTGTGATATTGTTAATAGTGCACATGCACTTGTTTCTTCTAACCATGATGTGCTTGAGAAAGGTTGTTTACCTTCTTTTGTAGGTGAACAAGGCAATGTAGCCAAACCATCTCTTGATTTCAAAGAGGAACTTGCTCAACTTGAAAAGGCTGTAGCTCCTACTAAGGATTTGAACAAGGAATTGAAAATAACTCAAGATGACAAGGAGGTTGAAAATCAAGAATTGATTTTACAAAGCCAAATAGTAATGAGAATAATATTGATTTAATGCTTGATGATTTTGATGATGAGTTGGCTTTGTTTCATAGTACTTGTTCTAATTTCCTATTCACTTGTGATTGTTCACATGATTCTCCATGCCCTATTTGTTTAGAAATTAATTCATTTGTGCTTGAAAATAGTAGCAATCATTTACTTGATAAAATAATTGATGATGTATGTTTGAGTGAAATTAATCATGAGTGCACTTCTTTAGAACCCAATATGCTTGAGGAAGGGTTCTTTGTTGATTTTATAGGTCTAAATGATAATATGGCCAAGAACCCCCATATACTTAGAGGATTTATCATTGCAATGGAAGAGACCTTGGCTAACCATGAAGATGATCAACCACATAAAGTTATGAAAGATTCTACACCATACATCTTGGAGCCATTACAAATTGATCTTGAGCCTCCACCTAAGATGCTTGGAATGAAGATGATAATGAGTAGCTTCATGTTACTCCTCAAAGATGAAAATTTCAACTTCAAGAGCTTGTGGAGATTTAAATTAGGTTGTATCTTCTTCACCCTTTCTTTTTACTTTACTTTGCTTTATGCTTTGATTTGTTGATTGAGTAAATTGCAAGTGTGGGGGAGATGAACCTAGTAGGAAAATTAGAGTTTATTTGCTTTATTTGACTTCTTTGTTTTGTGTTTTAGTTTGAAAAAAAAAATTTCTGGACCACACTTTTGTTATGCATTCATTATTGATCTCACCTTATTTTATCACTAGTCTATACATACATTGAGGACAATGCATGATTTAAGTGTGGGGGAGAGAAATAAACATTTTGTTTTGTTTGTTTGGTTTTGTTTGGTTTTGCAAAAAAAAAAATTCAAAAAAAAATTCTTTGTTTTGTTTTGTTTGAGGTTACTTAATTACCTAGCTCTTGAATGGATATTTTGATTCTTGAGATGTGGTAATTTTTAGGATTGAATAGGTGTGAATGAACATTCTTTTACCTTGAATTAATGGATTAGAGTGGCATATTACCCATTCATGGAAGAGGCTAAACACTCATGTGTGATTAATTCCTTAGTGATGTTACCCTCTAGAATTTGTTTCACTTCTTAATTAAGACCATATATCTTGCACTTGTTTGATAGGAGATGAGAGATGGCATTCATAAAAATAGCCAAGAGCCAAATAGCCAACCTATTATTATTTATTATCCTTTGTTAGCCACTTTGAGCCTTTGGTTTGATTCTTAAGATAAATATAATATATATATATTCACCCTATTTTTCTCCAAGGAATGCATGTTACACTTTTATATGTCTTTTTAATATTCATTGCATGTCCTAGATCAAATGAGTGGATGCCTATTATTATTTTTCTATCCATTACTCTTTATCCTTTATTGCTACACCATTACATCCATTACTTCCATTGTTTTCAAAGAGTTAGGAGCAACCAAAAAAAAAATAAAGATAGATTTGAAAAAAAAAATATAGTAAAAAAGAAAAGAAATAAAGTTGCTAGAAAAAGAAACAAAAAGAAGAGATAAAAAAAAGAAAAAAAAAAAGTTGCCTAGCTCATCCATTCCATTTGTTTTATTATTTCTTATCATTTCTTTCCATCCTCATTGTGTTAAGGTGTTCACTCAATTGAGTTAGGTTATACTTTGCATATTAAGGGGATATATCTTGATTTTGCATTATTTTGATGCTAACCCTATTTTTTTATATACATGCATTTCTTAGACATCCTTTCATTACTATATCACAACCTAATAAAGTCCACTTGATTCTTGATTGCAAGTGCTATTTAGTGATGGAGATGTAGAAGGGTTACAAATTTATAGTAGGGTTTATCCTAAGAAATTTTGAGTGAAATTTAATACCTTATACACTTTGAGTGATGAGAGCAAACACTTAACCTAGAGAGGCTTACTCTTTGACATTGATTCTTGGTAAGGGTTTGTTTGTGATGTGCATAATTCTTTCCTAATTATTGCCACATTGATTGATAATTTGTAGAAGTTTATGAGCTAGTATTTTAGTGACTTGAAACAATGTTTTTCTCTTATTTCTTTGTCTTATAGTTTCTTTTGGGACCTTTTTCACTTGATTTTGCCCGGAGTGCAAAAGCTAAGTGTGGGGGAATTGATAGAACACATTTGTTACCCACTTTTATTTGTCAATTAGGACCATTTTATTAATTATTTATCACCTTCAAGTGCACACATTGCATTAGATTTGGAACTTTGCCTAAGTTTCTAAGATCAGTGCACTAGGGGCATTTTGGTCCAAAAAATGAACTTTTGAGAAAATGTACAAGAAAAATTGACAAAGTGCATTTTATGTCCAGTTGATGAATGGTGAAATTATATTTTTAAAATTCATTTTAGTTTGGGAGTAATTAAATAAAAAAGTCAACACTTTCTTAAGTGTCTTAGTTTGTCCTAGTTTTTGGTTTGCCTTTGTGTGAAAATTTTTATATAATTTTGTGCAGCCTGAAACTTGGTTAATTTAATAAATTCTCCCTTCTAATTATGAATTTAATTCTGGACATGAATTAGATTTTATTATATCATATGCTATTTAATTGAATTATGTGATTTATGTGACATAGGTGGCATGTGACTTGTGCATCAATTGGGCAATTGAGGTCAACACTCCTTGAGGTCAATGGCTGATGGTTTGCACGTGAATTATGATTATTTTGAGAGGTTAAATCAGCTAAAATGATGTGGATGACACATGGGAAATTAGGCACACATTGGAATCATCTACAAACCAATAGGAAGTTGCCACCTTGCAAGTGTGACAAGGCTCCCATTTACATTTTAATTTCTTTTTCCTTATTTTAATTAAGCTTCAGCTGATGGGAGACACCAAGGAGCACGCCATTTTAAGCCTCAAATGGGATCCAACACATATCTCATTCATCTTCCACATTCTCTCTCTCTTGTTCATAGTGTTCTTCATTTTCTCTCTTTTGTTCTTCATTTTCCAGCACCCTAACCTCCATTTTCAGCCACCAAACCTCCACAAAACTCATACCATTCTTCTCCTCTCTTCATTTTCGTTCCATCCCTTCCATTTTCACAAGGATTGAAGCTCATTTTCATCATTCAAGAGCTATGGAGTTTGGCCTTCACAAGCAATCACTAGGGTTCTTGAAGATGAAGATTGGCTAAGTTTCTTTGTGGAATCCTAGAGAGATGAAGATGGAGGATGAGTCTTGAGCTTCAAATTGGCTAAGTTCTTTTGTTTCCTATCCTCTTCTCTTTTTACTAGATGGTTAGATTCCTTAATCTAGGGTTTAATCATCTTAGCTTATAAATTCTAATTTGAATTTGATGTTGATGTAAAGAGAGAGGATTGTTTCATTTAATTTCTTCCTTGGACAGCCATGACTGAATTTTGCCACTCTTTGTTTGGCACATAATCTTGTGTTTTTCAATTAGTGAATTTCTTGTGTTAATATTGCATAATCTTGTGGTGTTAATGCTTGTGTTGTTGAGTAGCTTGACATAATCTTGTGGTTGCTCAATTTATATGTTTGACCATGGCTGTTGAGAGAGGATTTTGAATGAATCACTTGGCTAATGTCTTCACCAATTGGTTAATTGAACTAGGGACTTTAATCTAAGACCTAGGGAGGTTAGCTAATTAGGTTAATTGGCTTAGGATAATTTTCTTAAGTCATGACAGCTTTAGTCAAGAGAAAGGGAAGCTAAACTTAGCCTAATCATGAGAAGATAATGAGTCCAAAATCAACTAATCTCTAGGGTTCCATTATTGTAAAAAGGGAAGTTCATTTCACTCACTTTCACTAGCATTTTAATTACTTGCATATTAGGTAATTAGTTTAGATAATTAGCTAGATAACTAAATTCCTACAAACTTTGGTTGATTTATTTCACTAGATAACTTTCAATTAGACTTAAAACCATTCCTTGGGAGATGACCTAGGGTTGGCCCTATATTGCATTAGGGTTAGCTTTAGTGTAATTTTGAGGATAAGCGACTAATTTCCTATCACCTTTCATGCCACCATGTTCATGATTACCATTCTCAAGATTTGTTGTCATTAATGCTATATCATCTATGCCATGAGGTCCATCACTACTTGAGCCTAAATCTAGTCCCTAAGAAAATACTTGAGATTTTTTTACTACAGTACAAGCTTAAGTGGGTGCTTGCCACCACAATACAATCACAAGTTTAATTTGGACACTTGTGAGCTCTTTACAGCAATTCACTTCACTAGTGAGCTTATTTTCTCAAGAGAACAACCTCTCTTGATTAATAAATCTCTCCCTCACTTTTACAATGATTTAGAATATGTAGATCACTCAGTTAAACTCTCTCTAAGAGTAATGATAAGTATAATAAAGCTCTAATACTCAAATAATGAAAATGTAGATGAAATTTTTTTCAAGAACAATGATTTTCATATAATAAGATTAATATGAACACGAATTTCATTACTTAATGAATTTTGGGCTTAATCACTTGTTAAGATAAGTTTGGAGTGTTATATTTATAGTAAATGGAGTGAAATAGGTGTTAGAAGAATAATGTGACCGTTTATAGTCATTGCACAATGATTATAACTGTTGGTGACATTTCTCGTGTGGAACAAAACTCATTCACACATGAAATGGACATTCCACAAGAACAAGTGACAAATCTCACATGAAACGTGACAAATCAAACTTGAAATGTCATGTAGTATTACACAAGTGACAAATCATGTATGGATAGTAAGTGAATTACAATTGATTTGGACTACAAAAGCTATTGAGTCAAAATAAGACTTCTGGGTGACATTTTACATGTATATAGGAAGTGATTCATGTGTGTGATTTGGACCATAGAAGCTATTCAATGAAACACAAAGTTTTTGGTGACGTTTCACATGTGTATGGGAAGTGATTCACGTATGATTTGGACACTGAAGCTTTTTAAGGATGTTTCACATGTCTCTCAATTTCAATCATGTGTGTTTTGAAGGATGCCACTACGTAGAATTTCACAAGGCTCTAACTCACTCAATATAACTCTAAATCTAACAAATTATATTGTTAGAAATCTCTTGAGGTGTAATTTTCAACGAAATAATATTTACACTTAAATTCAATATAAATTTTGAGATATGATGAAAAGAGTGAATGAAGGTCAACTTTGAATATAGTACAAAAATAATATCTCAATACTCAACTTCTAAAATTCATACCTTTCTCAATAGAATCCATTTTGAATAATAAACTATTATTAAAAAGATGTTGAAATCTATTTTCAAATGAGATATGTTTCACATTAAAATGATATGAGTAGTGTGAGATATAATAAGAAACATGACCAAAGGTCAAATCTAATTTTCTGCACAATTGCCATTTCAAAGCTTAGAGTTCAAGTGGTCATAACTTTTTCAACTTAACTCCATTTTAGGCTAATAGAAAAACTTTGAAAACTTTATAGAGTTAGTAAAAACTTTGTGAGATATATGTCATTAAAGATGAAAAATATAATTATAGAAAATTATATCTCACTCTTTTTCTTATGAGCTAAATACATGTTTTGATTTAAAATATCTTGAGCCAATATTTAATATCTAAATCAATGAGTTTAACATAAAGACTTCTAGCCTAATGATATTATATCTATCAAGTCTAAGGCTTTCAAGGTGCATCAAAGCTTGTATGAATGTCTTCATTCTTCTTAAGTTTTTCTTGAATCATCCTTCTCTTTATGTTCTCCCATCTTGAGTGTGGTATGTATGCTAATGATGACTTCGATTTCTTCCTCTTTATGCTCACTCACATCTTCACTTTAGACAACCTTAAATAATATATTATGAATAAAATGGTTAGTCTAAATGCCAATATGCATATATCTAAGTTATAAAAGATAATATTATAAATACTCTTAGATATATAATCAATTTAAGATAAGGAAAAATATGATAGTATAAAATAACTTTGATGTACACAAAATTATTTTTTCAAATCTCATATAATATGGTACAACATAAGTAAAAACGCTTTAAAGTATTTGTTCTATAGTCATGGTTAACTACTCTATATATATATATATGAAAACAATTAAATATAAGTATAGTTAACTTATTTATGTTTGTCATTATCAAAACTTAAACTAACATAATGTCACAAGCCATTAGGTCCAACAAATTTTACAAACTTGATATTCCATTTAAGTTAGTCACGTGTTTATCTCGAAATTTGGAGTTTAGAGTATATTAGAAAGGGTAACCTTACTTGTGCTCTTGGAGATTTTACACTTACCCCAAGTCTAAGGAATCTAAATCAAACTGTTAGAACCACATGCAACACGCAAATCATAGATTCCTAGCTTTTCCAAGACATATAATATATTTCTCTCTCTCTCTAAACCCTTGAAATCCATATTGTGAAGTAGAGAGGAGAGAAGAAAGGCTTACCAAAATGCATGATAGTTCAAGTTAGCTTTTGGTATCCCAACACACCAAACCCTAGCATAGCTCTTCTCTTCTCCTCCTTTGCTCCTCAAATTTCAAAGTTCCCTTTCTACTTTTCATGCTAATCCACAACTTATTAATTAAGTTTGCATCATAACGCTACATGAATATGTCACGGCACATGACACATAATGTGCCACCACAATTTCTCTTCCAACCTGACATCAATCCTCTCCAAACTCCCTCCTAGCCCAACCCAAAAAACTGCCCAATTGTTCAGAACACCAATTAGATATTTCAAAACATGATTAATCAAATTAATTTAGTTGTTACTAATTTCACACTTAGTCAGTATCTAATCACCATATTAAAGATCAAGATGTTACACTTCTAAATGTTTTAATACTCTAATTTAACTTCCTACTTTAATATCTTATCCTTCCTATTTAGCCTGGCTTTGTTTGCATTTTCATGGTTCTTTTATCCGTATCTAGTTTTTTTTTGTCTTAGTTGCTGCACATTATCATGGATTTCAGCAGCAAGATTTTCAACAACCCAAGTCTTTTGGTTTGGGACTTTTAGCTCCTACAGAAGATTGTCAACACTTTGGTTCTCCAATATATTTGGAGATCAAGTGTCTTTGTGGTTCGTACGTCACTTTCAACTTGATAGTGAGCCCTTCTATGGGAAGGTTACTTATCAATTAGGAACAAACCATTTCAATCTATCTTGGACTGTCCAAGATCTCATGTTGTGGGCTATTGTACTTCAGCTTATGTTTACTTTCCTTGTATCTTTTGTTTTGGGCTTTTATGTTTGTTGTATCTGTGTTTGTTTTTCTTTCCTTTCTTATAGCAAGACTGACAAATTGGAGCTCTAGATTTTTATCTAAAGTGCCTTTTATTTTGTAATCTTTTTACTAAATTAATTTACAGAATTTTTTATTAAAAAATTTAATTTTGAGCTCAAACGACTTGAAAGAAATATTTTATTTGGTATCGCAACTTTGAAATGTTTTAATTATTAACTATAGTTTAATTCTTTTCTATCATAGTAAATTTTATTAATGGTTAGTCAATCCCTAATTATCATGATAGAGTAATTATGTGGTTAAGTATCTTGGAAACGTAAGGGAGACATTACAATTGAAGTTGGACTATTTGACTCATTCCCTCTTTTTACTTGTATTAAACTTAAGTAGACTACCGAACTTTTATGACTTTGGCTAGTTTTGAGTATGGATGACTATAATTTGAGTTAATGGATAGGTGTCTTTTGCGTATGGATTTGGTATTTGAAGTTGGTTTGAGTTTATGAATGACTATAATTTGAATTTGGTTATATAGTTTTAGCTTTTAGGTTTGATTTTGGTTATATATATTTTTGCTTCCAGGTCTGATTTTTCCTTCTTTTTTTTTTGCATTTAAGTATAATTTATTGTTATAATTTTTCCTTCATTTCGTTATTTTTTCACTTCCAAGGTCTAATTTATAGTTTTAATTATTTTTTAGCTTCCAAGTTCTTATTTTCATTATGTTTTTAAGATTATTGTTTGCTTTTTTATTTCAATTTTCCAAGTCTCCTCTAGGTTTAGTCACAGGTATAATACATACATATAGCCCAAATTTAGAGGCTAGACATACTTATCAGCTCTCGATCTTGCCCACCTAACCCTAAATATATTGAGCAATCTTCAGGCATGGTTAGATATTTAGCTAACAAAACAGTTTATCCATTTTTAAGGTCATGCTTTCGGTTCATTATCAGCTCAATTTGGCTATGCCCATGCACACCCCTGTGCTAACATATGCATCTGCATTCGTTGCTCATCACAATGGTGAGCACCGAATGCTCATCAGGGTCAAGAGCAATCATGGTGTAATAGCCCTCCTCGGGATCTCACCGTCACCCGAGGCGCTGGACACTCTCCCCCCAGGCCCCACAATAGGGCGACTCCACCCCTTTCGGTGAGTATCAGGAGACAAAGGCTTCCCCGCAGTAGTGTGAAGGATTATTCCCCTTGCGGAGAGCCTCCCCAGGTTCGATCCTCCAACCTCTCCTACATAACAAAGTTGAGGCTGAACCTAGTACCATTAAGTCAAGTCCCCTTTGTCTCCTGATGCTCACCGAAAGGGGTGGGTTCGCCCTGTTGTGGGGCGTGGGGGAAGAGTGTCCAGCGCCTCGGGTGACGGTGAGATCCCGAGGAGGGCTGTTACATTAAAAGGGCCTTTTAATGTAACAGCCCTCCTCGGGATCTCACCGTCACCCGAGGCGCTGGACACTCTCCCCCCAGGCCCCACAACAGGGCGACCCCACCCCTTTCCATGAGCATTAGGAGACAAAGGCTTCCCCACTTGACTTAATGGTACCAAGTTCAGCCTCAACTTTGTTATGTAGGAGAGGTTGAAGGATGAACCTGGGGAGGCTCTCCGTAAGGGGAATAATCATGCACACTACTGCGGGGAAGCCTTTCTCTCCTGATACTCACCGTAAGGGGTGGGGTCGCCCTGTTGTGGGCCTGGGGGGAGAGTGTCCAGCGCCTCAGTGACAGTGAGATCCCGAGGAGGGCTGTTACATGGCCCTTTATTTCAACTTTATTTGATCTTTGCCATCCATTTAAATTATTTTTTAAATATTTTTAATATTATATTTATTAAGAAAAAATATAAAAAATTTTAATTTTAAATCTGGACTATTTAGAGTATATTTAAATGGTTAATTTGTAAAATTTATAAATTTTATAATATTAAATTAGGTTATCTAAATTATATCTGAACTATACAAATCTATCTGTATAGTCAAATTATAAAATTATAAAAATTTTTAATATTAAATTAGATTGTCAAATTAAATCTGTACTGGTCAAATTGGTAACAAACAGATGTATTAAAAATTTTACAATTTTTATATTTTTATATTAATAAATATAATATTAAAAATATTTAAAAATTAATTTAAATGAATGATAGATATCAATTTAGATTGAAATAAAGGGTCAATATTGCTTTTAGCTTTGATGAGCACACCCAATGCAATTCCCAACGTATGTGATGACAATTTTTATAGTTATTTAAAAGGAGGGGTTTAGATGGATATTACTTAGTTTTATGACATTTTATTTATTTTAACTGACCTATTCTAATTTTGATGAATTAATTAGAGATGACTAATGAAAAGAAGGAAGTAGGCAGCACATACAATACTACTGTAGTGTCATCGTAATATAATTCTCAGTAAACAACAATGTCAAAATTTACAAGTGCAAACTTTTATTTTATTTTATTTCTTGACCAACAACTTACAAGTGCTAACTACCTTGGCTAACTAACTTTTCCGGTTACAATTCCAACTAAGCGGTGGCTGCTCAAACAGTATTGTTGTATATGTATGACTAGTTAATTTACAGAGCTATTGCGTTGCCATCATACAGTGCTCTGTACACGGTGATTCCTGAGCAACTGGCGTGGGGTTAAAATAATGGGCGCCACTTATTTGAAATCGACATGTATTAAAGATAAAACCTATTGTTTTTTAATTTCCCACTTTTATCTATCTCATCCAAATGAACTTTGTTGACAAAAAAATTAATGAACTATTATCGTTGATGTTATTTATAAGATATAAAGAGAAATAATTTTTTTATCCTATTTATTATAAAGAATTTGTCATTATTTTTTTATTAAAAGTTTTTTCTTTTACCTCATTATTAAATATTAGTGAGAGAAAATATATTATTTTAAAAAGTATATTTAATAAGAAAATATAATCATTAATTTCTATAATTTTATCAAATTTTTATTTTAATTCCTGTAATTTTTTTAATATTTTTAATCCTTTTAGGTACCAAAAATACTTAAATTATAAGAACCTGAATAACCAACATTATCCAATCTTAATGAAGTTATAAGGATTAAAAATATTAAAAAAATTATAGAAATTAAAAGAAAAATTCAATAAAATTATAGAGATCGATGATTTTATTTTTTCTATTTAATAAGAGTAAATTTAAAAATTTACTAAAATTGTATATTAAGAATATATTAAAGAATGAGTTTTAGGTTTAATTTGGATGGAGAAAAAAATAGGATGCGAAACTTTTAGAAAGAAAATTTCTCAAAAATAAGTAATATATTTTGAGAATTTTCTCCAATTTATATTCCTGTTTTTCTACTCATCAAAACCAAAATTAAACCTTTCCTTAATTCAAGTGAAGCATATTAAAAATAATTTATAAATAAAAATTTAAGTATTTCTTTAATATAGACTTCACATTTTAATTTGAAATAAGAGTTTAAAATCATCACCAATATAATAATATAAAATTTACTTGACGATACCCAACTTTCGAACTCCACACAATGCATTGGACACAAACTAATCAATGATTAATTTTGGTTGCAAAAATATAGTAATTAAATAATTTAAGAGAAATTGAGTTTAACGGACAGTCAAAGGCTGACTCGTTCACCTTCCATTCAAAACAAACACGGGGTATATTCTGTCATGTCGTGTTTGGAAGTTAAACTGCATGCACGGGCATTTTATATTTATTAAAATAAAAACTATAAAATTATAAAATAAATCTATTCGTAGTCTATATTTAATTAAAATTTTCTAATTTAATATAAATATTTTTATAATTTTTAAATATTGACTATCCTAATTTAAAAATATTTAGATTTAATATTAAATTTTTTTATAAATTTTTATTTTTAAGAAATAAAATATTAAAAATTAAAATAAGGTTAAATTATATATTTGATCCTCTAATTTTATATAAAATTTTAATTTATTTTAATAATTTTATAAAGTATCTTTTTCATTCCATTAATCCTGTTAGTTTTAAATTATTATTTTCGCACAAATTATTATTATTTAAAAAATTAAATTTAATATGTTAAAATTTGATAATATTTTTGTCAATGCTCAAAAGTTCAATGTATAATTTTTTTTAATGAAACTAATGATATAGAGTTGACAATTGAAAAAATATTTTATAAATTAAGGAAATAAAATGAAATATGTGTATCCTAACTTACACTTTTCAAAAAAATTTAAAAATTATAAGTTAAAAATTTTAAATTTAAATAATTCAGAGTAAATATATACAATGAATTTATTTAAATTTTAATATTTAATCTAAATTAAATTTAGATTAAATTTGTAAAAAAAATCTCAAAGTTTTCATTTTAATAAATATAAATTAAGATATAAAATAAATATTTTAAATATAGGTTACTCCCTCTGATCCTATTTATAAATTATTTTTATCAATATCATCAATACCAAAACTATAAAAATATAAAAATAAAATTTAATAAAATTACAAACATAATCTTAAAAAATAAATTAATTATATAATATTATTTTTTACTTTTGTTTTACTTTTTAAAAAATTAAAAATTTTATTTAAAATAAAATATTACTATTAATTTAATAATTTATAGAGTGAATCATTTTAATTTTTTAAAAGATGATTAATAAAGTAAAAGGGAGGGAGTATTAAATTAAAAATCTAAACGGTGCAAATTTCATTCCATTAAGGTCAGGCTAATGACGGCAAAAGGAGCTAGCTCCAGAATGCACGTGGGTGGGTCAGCGTTGGCAAGTAGCTATGACTGCTCGTCAGCTTTAACCCTTCAAAGACCAAAGTATTTATATTGATGGGACCAGCAGCAGCGAATTATATATCAACTCTCTCCCGCTAGCTATCCTCTTTCTTTAGATTCAGATACAGCTTTCCAAATTCTTCCCAGTTAATCCAGCCATGGAAGAATCCTTCCCTGACGATGATATCACATCCTCTCTCTGTAAGTAACTGAATCATTGCTCAATTATTAGTAGTTTAATCCACTTCCACTACTTCTCTAATAATATGATCTGTTTCTGCCATTCATTATGCAGTATCAAAGAATAAGGATGAGGAAGTGGGTCAGGAGATAACCAGTGAAGAAGAGAACTCGCCGGTGAGACAAGTGGCTCTAACGGTGCCGAAGACGGACGACACGTCGCTTCCGGTTCTGACGTTCCGGATGTGGGTGTTAGGGACAATCTCATGCGTCTTACTTTCATTTCTGAATCAGTTCTTCTGGTATCGCACTGAGCCTCTCACCATCACCGCCATCTCAGCCCAGATCGCCGTCGTCCCTCTCGGCCACTTCATGGCTTCCAAAATCTCCGACCGAGTCTTCTTCCAAGGCACACCCTTCGAGTTCACTCTCAATCCTGGACCTTTCAATGTGAAAGAGCACGTTCTCATCACCATCTTTGCAAACTCTGGTGCTGGTACTGTTTATGCCATCCATGTTATTACTGTTGTCAAGGTTTTTTATAAGAGACACATCTCCTTCTTCGTCTCCTTCCTCGTAGTCATCACAACTCAGGTTTCATTATTTCTGAGCAACACAAAAACGAATAAGGCTGAATTTAATTAATTATCAGTTTAGATATATATGAATGATGATTCATGAATATTTGAAAATAAAGGTATTAGGATTCGGATGGGCTGGTATATTCAGGAGGTACCTCGTGGAACCAGCAGAAATGTGGTGGCCGGCAAATTTAGTTCAAGTTTCACTCTTCAGGTCATATTCCTCACTCACCTCAAATTACTTGAATTTACTAGTCCGGCTAATTTTTCCACTTCCAGAAACACACACCAGCTGTAACTGTAAGTTGTAAAAGCAAGGAATTGTGGGTCATGTCTAAACGCGATAATTACCTGCTGAAGTATATTTATTGAAAGAAAAATATCCTTCAAGCAAATAACAATTTGATACCGTGGGATAAATATGATAATTATTGTATAGTCCTAGAACTTCTTTATCTATTTGTTTTAATGTGCCTTTCCATCCTTTTAGCTAGAAAACTTTGCATAGAGCATAATAATTTGTTATTTCACTTGAATCATTTTATCAAGAAAATTAGTTTCATTTCTTTAAAAGAATATAGTAATAATTGATTTTTAATTGTTAGATTTAACTGAAAAAAAAAATTGGACCAACTTATAATTTATTATTCCATTCTATTCATTTTCTAAAAGAAAATAGTAGCTGATTTTTAGTTGTTAAATTTCATTAATAAACAAATTTGAAAAGAGAAATTTGTAATTTTTTTATTCTGTTCTTGTCATTTATTATAAATCATGATTTTTAATTCTATAAATAAAATTATCTCTCTCCTTATGAATGTAATTCATTATTTCTTTTAATAATCTCTTTTTTACTTTTTTTAATTAATTTCATTATATTCCTTTCCCGTAACTAAAAAGGACCTAGTAATTTTCTAAAAGAAAGTAGTAAATAATTTTTAGTTTATTTTATTTTAAATTCTAAAATGGGGCATCAATTTTCATAAAAACACAAAAAATGACATGTCAGTCCCGAGGGACTAAAATTAATTATTACATTTTGCTGTACTGTATTCTATATTTTAAGAGTATTTTTCTGTCATTTTCCCTTTTTATTAATTATCAGTTATGTCCTCGTGTGGCCATTATACTATATAAATCATAACATATGGACATGTGTTATGTCAGGGCACTGCATGAGAAAGAGGAACGGCCCAAGGGAGGTTTGACACGAGCCCAATTCTTCGTAATTGCCTTCTTATGCAGCTTCGCCTACTATGTATTTCCTGGCTACCTTTTCGAGATGTTGACTTCTCTCTCTTGGATATGTTGGATATTTCCCAACTCAATCCTGGCCCAACAACTTGGTTCTGGGCTTGATGGGCTTGGTATTGGGGCAATTGGGCTTGACTGGTCCACCATATCGGCCTACTTGGGAAGCCCACTAGCAAGTCCATGGTTTGCCACAGCAAATGTTGCCGTTGGATTCTTTGCGGTGATGTACATTTGGACTCCGCTTTGCTATTGGTTGAATGTGTACAAAGCCAAAACGTTTCCCATATTTTCTGACAACATGTTTAACTCCAATGGTCTCACATACAATATCTCAGCCATAGTGGACTCCGATTTTCATCTAGACATCGCAGCTTACGAGCGACAAGGTCGTCTCTATCTTAGCACTTTTTTTGCCATGACTTATGGTGTTGGCTTTGCTGCTCTCACAGCTACAATCGTACACGTGGCTCTGTTTCACGGAAGGTAATGCATGCTGCTCTAATTAGAAGTGGGAATGTCAACCTGCCCAAACCACAGAAATTTTTTACCAGAAAATATGGGTTGGATTGTTTGTTCAATTTATTTTTATATAAATTAAAAAATTTTCAACTCAACTCAATTTTTGTGAGTTGGTGCTTTAAAAAGACCAACTCACCAACTTACTTATTCTGTTTCAGAGAAGAAAATATATCGAGTTGATAGAGTTGAAAATATTAACCAACTTGTATCATATAGGTTAACTCATATGCGTTGGGTTGGGTGTTTAAACTTTAATATATTTTTATATAGGTTGAAAAAATTGCAACATAATCTAATGGATTGTTAGTAGGGTTACACAAAAAATTGAACAACACTGAATTTCAACCTAACATGAAGTCTGATTTCTTTCATAAAAAAGATTGGGTTAGACAACTATAGTTTAATCTTGTTTATTGATAACTCAAAAATTAATAGAACCAAATTTGATCCATAAGATTGAAAGATTGATCCTGTTATTTTAGTACTTATTTAGCTATTTTTTTTCTTTTTCCTCTATGAGAAATAATGATCCATTTTAACCTAATAAATTTAATTAAAATAATAAAAATAGTTATAATCATAATTAATCCACAATAATTTTCGATAATAAATATTTCAGTTACAGTTTAAATGATTTCAATTTATAACTTCAACAAAAACAATACTCAACAAATTTCAACAATACTACAATACAATAATAATTTAGAAACAAATTTAACAAATCTACACGCAATCATTCCTTAGTGTCAATTATATTTAAAGCATTTGTCAAAAATAAATTAATTATAATTATATTAAATAAATTAATAGGACCAGACTGGATCAAGTGGTCCAAATGCCCAGTCTCCTGTCTAGTCCAATATGAAAAAATAGTCTGATCTTTTCATTCTTTTTTATCTTGAAGGATCAGTGTTTATACGAATTGAACAGGACCAGCTTGGGTCGGACTAGGTCAGACCAAACCTAAAGACTTTTACACTGCCGTAGTTGATAGATTAAATACACTAACCCACTAATTTATCTATTTATTTTTTTCATAATTTTTTTAAAATACACTTAAATGAGAAGTTCTAATATAAAATTCCATGCAATTAAAAATAATTATATAATAAATATATGAGATTGATCAATTCCATTGTGATTTCCTCCATTTTTTATTTTTCAATTTTCTTTATTTTTATAAACAATATAGGTTAAATGGATTAATTCTAATCTATTTAGGTTACTTCATTTGATTTACGGGTTATCTGGTCTGAGTTATAAAATATTTTTTTAAACTAACCTGACTTTTATGACAGATTATTCATCTTGACCCATATTCCCCCTCTATTACTGCACATATATGCCTATTTTGCAATTTCTTCAAGTCCTGACATATTATATGTGATGTTACACAGAGAAATATGGGAGCAAACGAAATCAAGCTGGGTTAAAAGTAAAATGGATATACACACAAAGTTGATGAGGAGGTACAAGAAAGTACCCGAGTGGTGGTTCGTGAGCATATTGATTGTAACCATCGCAGGCACCATATTTTCTTGTGAGTATTACAACGAACAGCTTCAACTTCCTTGGTGGGGCGTTTTACTTGCTTGTGGTATCGCCATCTTGTTCACCCTCCCCATTGGGATAATCACAGCAATCACAAATCAAGTAGGTTAATGACTAATCACTACATTAATTACATTGATTAGTTCATGAAGTGATCGACCAACCATGTCTGTTTGTTTGTTCATGTGTTTACAGACGCCAGGATTGAACATTATAACAGAGTACATAATAGGATATATTTACCCAGGATATCCAGTGGCAAATATGTGCTTCAAGGTTTACGGGTACATTAGTATGACACAAGCAGTGACATTCTTGCAAGACTTGAAGTTAGGACACTACATGAAAATCCCTCCAAGAACAATGTTCATGGCCCAGGTTGTGGGAACCTTAATTTCAGGAATTGTCTACTTGGGGACAGCATGGTGGCTCATGGAAACAATACCGGACATATGTGAGGACACGTCCTCGGTGTGGACATGTCCAAGCGACACAGTATTCTATGATGCTTCCGTGATCTGGGGTTTGATTGGGCCACGTAGGATCTTCGGAGACGAAGGTTATTATGAAGCAGTGAATTGGTTCTTCTTGGGAGGTGCAATTGCTCCTCTTTTAGTTTGGTTAGCTGCTAAGGCATTCCCAGAACAAGAGTGGATTTCACTGATCAATCTTCCCGTCTTGCTCGGCGCCACTGGGATGATGCCGCCCGCGACTGCCGTGAACTACACTACTTGGATCATTGTTGGGTTTCTTTCTGGGTTTGTTGCGTATAGGTATTTCCCTGATTGGTGGAAACGTCGTAACTATGTGCTTTCCGGGGCACTTGACGCTGGTCTTGCGTTTATGGGCGTGCTTTTGTATCTTTGTCTTGGATTAGAAGATATTAGTCTTGATTGGTGGGGCAATGACATTGATGGTTGTTCTCTTGCTCACTGCCCAACCGCCAAGGGAGTCGTAATTAAGGATTGCCCTGTTTTCACATGACTCTAGTAGTTGCTCCATGAGGCTGGACAAGGCATGAGAGGAGCCATGCTAGGAAAATTTTGAATTCATAATCACTTGTATATAAAAATGTTTGGATATTCTTAAAAAATTATTAGATTTGAGTTTATAATTGATTTTGATATGTATAATAGATATTTGGATACTTAAAAAAAATTATGATTTTAAGTTTATAACTGATTTTTTTTTTTGACATGTACTCTCCTTTTAAATTATAAAACACTTTTGGGTGATATTTAACATTCTAAAATAGAAGATGCTTTAAAAAAAATTAAAATTTTATTAAATAGGATTATTTTAATGTTAATATCGTATAATTTAGGAGGAATAATAAAATTAAGTGACTAAAGTATACTTTTAATCCTTTAACTTTTTACAAGATTTCATTTTGATTCTTTAATTTTATAAAATATTTTTTTAATTTTTAACCCTAACATCACTAGTTTTATCACAAAAAATTTTTACTTTAAATTTTTAAATATCAACAAAATATTATTAAATGTTGATATATTAAATTTAGTTTTTTATATAATAATGATTGATACAAAAAAAAATAACCATATGAAATTAATGATAGCAGGATTAAAGGACTGAAAAAATATTTTATAAAATTAAGGGACTAAATTGAGACCTTATATAAAATTAGAAAACTAAAAATATACTTTAATCAATTAAGTATGTGGATATATTTTTATAAAATTATAGTTTTATAGTTTTGGCATTATTATTTATGTTGCCTAAAGTCTAAACATGCACGAACATGTTTATAAAAACATTTATACATTGGTCAAACAATTAATTCAAGATCCTTAAATTAGTCATCCTTTAGTTGGCCTCTTTAAGTTTGTTTCATTTATGCATATTTGTACCAATAAAATGAGAACGAAAAAAAATAAAAAAAGTACCTAATTTAATTTTGAGTTTATAATTGATTTTGATGTGTATAAAAGTGTTTAGATATTTTTTAAGAAACAATGATCTTGAGTTTATAATTGATTTTGATATGTATAATGAATGTTTATATATTTTAAAAAAAAAGTGGGTAAAAATCAAATTGGCTATTAAACTATAAGTTTATGAGCATTTGAGATTCTAAACTCATTTTTTATATAATATTTTAAAAAACAATTTAACTTCTATTACTAATAAAAATAACTTTGACAGTCAATTAATTATAAAATAATAAAAAAAGATATCAAAAAATACAAAAGGACCAATAAAATTTTAAGAATCCTTTTCTGTAATTTTTTTAATCCTTGTCTATAATGAATTCTTATCTGAAAAAAATAGCTCATATCAAATGAAGCTTAGAGTTTCAAAAAAAAAAATAGAACTTGAAAAAATTGAAAATGTTTAGATAAGATTTTTCAAAATTAGAAGTTTGAATCCTGAATTAATTCTACATGTATGTTCAATCCAATTGTGCCCTAGAAACTTTTGAAAGTTAACCAAGCTTAATTTTTTTCATGAGAAAAATATAAAAATAATCTAAAAAATGATAAAAAAAACTCACAAAAATACAAATAAGTACCCAAAATTAATAATTATAAGCTTGAAAAAATGCATTATGGAATTCGAACGGGCCCTCGTTTTAAATCCTTCCACCACTACCAGCATGGCCCAAGTTTTGTCTGTGTACATTTGGGACTTGGCAGGCAAGATGAGTCAATAGTCAAGGGAGGCGATAGAGGCAGGTTAGTGGAACACCGCCTTCGCTTGGTGAGTTTCTGAGAGCTGCTCTTTCGGGTTTTAGGGAGAAAACCATGGAGACGCAATCAGATGGCAACGAAGATACCATATCCAACATTAGAAACGTCCGACAACAGCTCGAAGCACGCATAGAGTCCCAACACAAAACCCACCTGGAATTGCTTGCTTCTTTACAAGCCATTATCCCTAATATCGTCTCTTCCCTCGATCTCTCTCTCAAGGTTGTCTCTTCTTTCAATGATCGCCCTTTTGCTCCCACCCCTTCCTTGCCTCCTCCACTTCCTGACCCTAAGTCTAAGAAGTCTCACCCTGTTAACTCAAAGTCACAACATGATCGTTCCATCTCGGCGGACCTGACAAATCCCGCAACCCAAAATGCCAGAACATCTCCGGCCTCCAACCCAGCTCGCCGTTTGGAAACTGAAAGCGGAAGTCCGTTAGCTGTGGTACGATCAATGGTCGCCATTTGTCTTTTGGGACGAGTGCCATTTTCTCCCATTGATTCTTCCACAGTGTTGAGGAAATTGGAAAATGATCGGAGTGTGACCCCTCTAGAGAAGGCTGCGCTTCTCGAGCTTGGAGGGGATTCAGGGCCGACGCTCGCTGTGGAGTTGGCTTTGAAGTCCATGGCAGAGGACAATGGTGGTATTGATTTGGAGGAGTTTGTGGTGAGTGGCAAGTCAAGAATTATGGTTTTAAATATAGACCGAACTCGTCTTGTCAGAGAATTGCCAGAGAGCGCCCAATATCAGCAACTAGAGTCGAGTGGAGGAGATGGGAATGTAAATCAAAATCAAGGTCAACAAATTACTACCACTGGCTCTGATATGAACAATGGATTATTTGGAATGGCAGGGCAAGTTCCAAGGCCAATGTCGGATATGTGGATGCCTCCTGGGGAGCCACATATGGGGTTGCCACCTATATTTCCAGGGGGTGGAGGGCCTCCTACAATGATGGGACCAAGGGGGGCACCTAGAGTAATGGGAATGATGGGTATGCCTAGAGGTCTAGGTATTTCTACAATGCATAGGCCCCCAATGGGACCGAATTCACCAGCCAGTGGTCCTAATGTAATGTCACATAAGCCAAGAACTGAAGAGGATGATATGAAGGATCTTGAGGCTTTGCTGAATAAGAAATCATTTAGAGAGATGCAAAAATCTAAAACAGGTGAGGAGCTTTTGGACCTTATTCACCGGCCAACTGCAAGGGAAACTGCTGTAGCTGCCAAGGTTAGTAGAATTACTTCCTACTTTAATAGCATGCTTTGATTTGCATTTCCATATAAAATTACCATAATAAGCATTGGCATCGCCTATAACTTATACCTCCTTGCACTGTTCCTCAAGTCAAGACCCCCTTAGTGGCGGGAGTTAAGTTACATCATCGGGCGTTCCATGTTCAGGTGCCTTAGTCTTGATGTATCTACACAAAGAAATGAATTTAAGAATTTAAAGAGTTGGTGAACAACAGGGTTAAAACAAATTTGCATATGTATGGTTACAACAGGATATTGTACTTCGAGGATGTAAAGGAATTTCCTTTCTATCTGGGTGACCAAACTTTGGGCTCAGGTTATATTTTGATGGTATTTTGGGACATCTATTTTGTTTTAGTGTTGTTGTGATTTCATCTGAATAGATTTCATGTAAACAAGATTGATCTTGACAAGGACATATTTATTTTGAAACATTCTAGGTAAATAATTCCAGGTTTGGAAATTTAGGAATCAAATGAAGAAGGGGATGCAGTATGAGTATGTTATTCAACAGGTTATGATTGGAAAATGATGAAAATATTTTCTGAATCTGGGGATTGAGACAAATATTACTATACCCATGATCATTCCTATCCTTAGCCACTTGGCCATTGCTCATAAAGAGCACTAGAAGTAGGTTAAAACTTCCCAAACAACTGTGGATGTGCTTATAATCTTATTATGATATTTTACGTATTTATCAATGACCTACAGCTATTCACACCTAGATCAACCTACCAAGTGATGTGGATCTTGAATTTGTATAACAATTTGAGGCTCATAGTACTTCAATTTATGGCGTTTATTTTCTCTACACCAAAATGCACTTCTCTGCTCTGTTTTCCTTATGCTTGCTGTGTGCTTTTAATTCACTCCACATTGTCTTTAGTTGATTAGTTCTCCTCATCTTGCTTGTTGCTGTCGTCTTGTTTCAGTTCAAAACAAAAGGCGGTTCTCAATTGAAGGTTTACTGTTCATCTTTGACAAAAGAGGATTGCCGCAGGCAGTCAGGATCCTTTATAGCTTGTGATAAGGTCAGTAACATTGACAGTATGCTACAATGTAAAGAATACCATTTTATTATTTTTATTTTAATTTCTTTGAGTTCTATGCAAGTTCTGCATGGCATCAAGTAAAAGCTTTGAATACACTAGTTGTTGAATGTCCTATGGGAGTATGCTTAACACTCTTAATATAATACTGTTGAAAGTTGAATGGAGAATAAAAAGAAGGAGCAGGAGTGAGAAGAAGGGCATTGTTAGTGCTGAAGTTCATTCCCTTACATAACTTATATCCCCCCTTTTACATTTATAGACTCAAGTATTTTCATAAATATTCTTCTGCAGTTGATTCCAACACAATTTGAAGAACCCAATAGGTCTTGAAATTAGGTAATTTGATGTGCTGCAAATGCTTCTTCTGGTCAGCATGACCGTGACCAGTATTTTGTTGAAGTGATGTTCAAAGTAGTACATGCTGAACAACTTCTAATTTATGGATCACCTTGAATTGTTTAATTATTTGATATGCATTTGCTGCTAACCTAAGAGAATCCATTGATTGTTAATTAAGATTTTTAGTGTTATTGTGTTTAATTATCACTAAGACTATGCTTGGTTGGAGGGGAGGGGAAGGGAGGGAATGGAGGGAAAGGGAGGTGAGGGTAGAGGAGGGGAGGGAGGGGGAGAAGAAGGGGGAGGGGGGGGATCCCCTCAATTTGGGGGGGAGGTTTTGGAGAGGAGGGGAAGAAAAATTTTAACCACCTTACCAAACAAGGGAAGGGAGCCCTCCCTCCCCTTGTTTGGTAAGGTGGAGGGAAGGGAAATTTTTTTAAAATTTCCCCTCCCCTTTCCTCCCCTCCAACCAAACACTACCGAAAATTATAAGTCTTCGTATACTCTGTTGTGTATCAAGTGAATATTCAATATTAGGGATGTCCCTAGAATCTTTTTATTTTTATTTTCTTAATAACAAGGGTATTGGATAACAATAATCCTGTACATTCAAGCTAGGTATCATTCTAATTGTTCAAAGTATATTTTATCCAAAATTTTATGCTATTAAATGAAATTTTATTAATATTTTTAATTTCTTATGTATTCCTTCATATGGAAGCCTTTAGGCTCATATTTTGGGCAGCATGAGCTCGCCGTAAATTTTGCTGAAAATCAACTTTAACTAGGAGGGTGAGATGACAAACCTGAATGCTTGTCCAATTAGTCAGAGCTTCTAATATTGAAGACAAATTCAACTAGAAAGCTTATATTGTTAAATAATTAATTTTGGTTAATGTCTCTAAAATACTTTTCTCAAAACATTTTTGGGCTTGAGGTGTTGATAAAGCACTAGTATTAATTGAGTTCTCTTACATTATCTCATCATAGAATAAATACTAAATGTCATGATTCCAACATCCATGCAGTTGATAGACACTGGCAACATATGATATGCAATAGTCTCCCACAATTACTGGCCTAAGTCTGGATTTCTAATACTGCTTTGATACCATGTCAATAAGTCAATACATCCCAAAGGTTGAAGAACTTTTTTTTTTTTTCCAGTTATTTGTAAATCTAGAATAACCAAAGTACTTTAAGTATAACTCCTAAAAGAACGTGAAAGCCTCACCTGATCATTGGCGACATAACCCCTACCCCAACCACACCAAAAAAAAGAAAAAAGAAAAAAGAACAAAAAGATATACTTGTTTTGTTTGAAACTAACAATAACAACTTAGTCTGAGGTTTATCTTATGAAAGCACAGACCCTTCAAAAGGAGCAGCTGTGTCAGTGTCTGAAACAGGTCAGACACTACACGTGAAGCTGTAATCATAAATTTTTGAGGGCTCATGTTTCTTTTATGCTGTTTTGTCTCATTTATGGAGTCACTTTCCCTTGACAGTAGAATCCTTTTAACCTTCTATTCAAAAAGGGGAAAAAAGGGAGGAAGACAAACATGTTTTCAAAGTTTTGGTGACATCGACTCTAGCTGAACTACCTATTCTGTGACACTGATTCTTGCAAGCTCAAAATGCACAATATGTCCTCTAACAGTGGTTCTTTCATGCATTTCCTGTAGATTCTATAAAGGCCTCCGAGGCTCATTCTGGATTAACTCATGTTTTATGATTTAGATTGCTTATATTTTTAAACAAAGATTATGTAATCATGGTAATAATACTTGATTTCACGGTGGGAAACTAAATTTTGCTGACAATTGATTCATCTAGTAAACTGAATCCTAAGATAAGGATTCTAATGTTAAACTGCCTTTCCCAGCACACCGAAAAAGAAATCAAAGAAAATATGTTGGCTAGTAGGACTCATAATCATGAATTTTTAACTGGAACTGACATAAAAGGTTATCTATCTGAGGTTTAGATTACTCAGCATTTTACCAAGAGTTGGTATTTATTATTTTAATTACTAGATTACTAGAGTAGAGCCCATGCATTGGTATGCCATCAAAAACGCCCATTGTTCCTGCCCATTACTCAGTGTCATTGTAAGCTGTAACATGCCAGTAGGGATGCAAAGTTTGGTGGTGGTTTCTCTTATTGTGCTCTAGGTGTTTATTTTGATGGTCCTAACATTCTTTCTTTGCATGAGTTTTGCAAACATGTATTGGTTTCCTCTCTTGCATTTATTTGTGGGTTCAGGGTTCATCTTGTTTGCATACTAATAAACCATGACCTCCTGACCAAAAAAAAAAAAAAAAAAAGTAACCATCTATCTGCAACCTGTTTTCTTGGCCATGTAGAATCTTTTGACTGAACTCATTCATGAATAAGAGGAGGCTGTCTTGTCAATTAGTTTTTTAACTTTTGTTTTTAAGTTCTTTAACTCTGCTCTTGTTAATATTATATTAACAGGTTCATTTTAGGCGGATCATTGCTCCTCATACTGACATTAATTTAGGAGACTGTTCTTTTCTCGATACTTGCCGACACATGAAGGTATGTTTTTGATTTCTAGTAAGAGAGATGATCCTATAAGTGGGTCTTCATTCAAGCTATGCTTATTTTTAGTTAGACTTATTTTATTTATTATCATTTTATCCTTTTACAGACATGCAAGTATGTTCATTATGAGTATGATCCTACACCAGATGTGCCTCCAATGATGATGGGTACTCCTCCTCCTCCCAAGCCACTAAAACCCCAGCGTGCTGAATATTGTTCTGAAGTGGAACTTGGTGAGCCGCAGTGGATCAACTGTGATATACGCAACTTTAGAATGGACATATTAGGGCAATTTGGAGTAATCATGGCAGATCCTCCATGGGATATTCACATGGAACTGCCTTATGGAACAATGGCTGATGATGAAATGCGCAATCTTAATGTTCCTGCTCTTCAAACTGATGGTCTGATTTTTCTATGGGTCACTGGACGGGCAATGGAGCTTGGACGTGAATGGTAAATGCTTGTTACAGGTCTTATTTATTGTTAGTTCAATCACAAATCTATTGGATAAGTAACCTCTAAAGTAAAAGTCCGAGGTTGCTTACATGCTCCTGTATTTGGTATGGTTTGCATGTCATAATGTGCCGAACTGCCCATGCAGTTTAGAACTCTGGGGGTACAAGCGTGTAGAGGAGCTCATTTGGGTGAAAACGAATCAACTTCAACGAATAATCAGAACTGGGCGTACAGGCCACTGGCTAAATCACAGTAAGGAACATTGCCTTGTTGGAATAAAGGGAAATCCAGAAGTAAACAGGAATATTGACACTGATGTCATTGTTGCTGAGGTCCGGGAAACAAGTCGCAAGCCAGATGAGGTTTGTGTAACAGATTTACTTGACTTGATCGTTAGCTAGTCTCTCCATTGACTTACCTTTGTGGTTCTAAACCATTGATACATTATTTGCTATGGCCAGGTTTAAAAAAGACTGTCATAAGATATTTTCAACCTTTCCCTTTCGACATTCTTCAACTGAATTGATCTTTGAATGCAAGAAAAAGAAACCGTCTCTCTCTCAACTAATTATGTGGAGCTATTGAATTTGAAATTTGATGCCTAGCAATTTGAAGTTGTCAATATATATTCTTACAGATGTACCCCATGCTGGAGAGGATAAGTCCCAGAACAAGGAAGCTGGAATTGTTTGCTCGTATGCACAACACTCATGCAGGGTTGGTTTTCTAGATGGCGTTTGTTTCTCTTTATTTTAACTAACTGGAATTCCTGGAATCTTCTGGGCTGGACATTTCTTTTTATGCTTTTTAATGAAGAATGCGCATACTTGTTATTGTGGAATCAATTAGTGCTTCATATTCATATTTCATGCATGCCTGGTTGTACATGTAAAGATCTCAATGAATGTATGTATGTATTATTGACTGCCTTCCCCATTTTTCTTTCAGATGGATGTCACTCGGTAATCAATTGCACGGAGTAAGGTTGGTTGATGAGGGGCTGCGGGCAAGGTTTAAGGCTGCTTACCCAGACGTGGAGGTTCAGCCGCCATCACCTCCCAGAGCTTCTGCTATTGATATAGACTCTGGTGCTGCTACTCAAATGAGAAGTCCTTTTGCAGCTACAGAACCTAAGTCCGCTACAACACAGTTTGGAGAGCCTTTGGCTCCAGAAACTGCTTATCCTTCCGAAGAGAAGTCAATGGCTGTGGATGTTGAGATCGGCTAAGATTCTGCTAAGTCAATCATGATTGGTGGTTTACTTGGTAAATCTGAAAGGAAACGGCCTTTTTATATTTTCATCAATGTTAGTATTTGGTCTCCACTTTTTTCCTCCTCCTTTTGGAGACTGCAAGGTTAGTTGTGTTTTTTTTTTTTTAAAGAAGAAAAGCCTTATAAGTTTTATATATTAATAATTGTAAAATGTATAGGTTGATTGTTGAAGCATGTAGCAATTGATATTTCATGAGAAGTGTTAAATGGGATTTTGTGGATGTATGTTAGTTGTGGCTTGCAATAGTTTAAGCATTAATGTGGAAGTGTTGTCCTCATTCACGTCCAACATTGGCTCTTCATGGAGCCGGTGAATAAGCATGAGAAATTGTAGTTCCGGGTTTGGGGGCTTATAAAATTTTCTTTATTTCAATTTTATTCTAACTGCTCGAATAAATCAAAAGAAATCCGAGCCAAAACTGAATTAAAATAGGTTTAGCTTAAATGTCCAAAGAAATTTTAATTTTATTTAAAATAAAAATTGAAATTAGCTAAAAAAAGTAAAATACAATAATGTTTAATAATTTGAGTTTTCTGGTTAATTTGAATGCCCGAGGTGTTAAAATTGGGTTTGGTTATATAGTTTATTTTATTGTATTAAAGTTTCTAAGCTTGATGTGAATAAATGTGGTCCGATTGAATTATTGGTTATTTGCGTGCGCAGCCTCTTTTTGAGGATCTGCCCTTAATGCTATAGCAGTGCCAAATGCTGAGTGGGTGTGATGCAGGTCAATTTGGACCTCTGCTGCATTCGGAGGATAATATGTCACTCTGCAATTGGAGAGGTTTGATGAGGTTGCAGAAAACATTAAATGGAAAATAAGCCCTCCCAAGATTTACTTGATTTATCAAACTCAGACCTTCATATTCTATTGGAAGGCCCAAAGTCAAAAACAAATATAGTGCACAACCCCAAAGGGCCTAATAAAGAGGTAAGAAATTCCAATTCGATCTTTTGAAACCGGTGTTAACAAAACCAAAGAAGCATCAAATTTGTGCATATTGATAGTTTTGGAAGGGTGAAGTGAAAACCCAAAATCAAATGGGACAAAAACGAGAAAACCCAAAATCGTTGTAAAGTTGAACTATTTAAGTTTTTTTTTATGTTATTGAATAATTTGATATATATATATATATATAAAATATTATATATATATTATATTATTTTTTATTTAATTATTATGTCAATAATTTGGTCAGCAGTTTAGTCAGTTGGACCTTAAAAATCATGACCTGTTGATTATGTCTTTTAAAACATTATGTCTTTTGAAGAGTGTATAGGTATAATACAATATAGACTCTGGTTAGGAAGTTAATGTCAAAAAAAGACCTGGGATCACTACTTAAATATTTGACCAAGTGAAGGGGATCCTCTGTTATAGATCCTTATGCCATTCATAATCACTACTACCCATCAGTGTTTGTGCATGCCTAATTTTATTTTCTTTGTAATTGTTTGTGCAGCCCCAGTTTGATTTTCTGTTTAGTTCTTTATCAAGTTCCTTCACCTCCGCCGAATGGCATTTTCCTAATTTTTTAATGGTTAAATTAAACACAATTGTCCTAAATTTTGAACTATAAATAAATAATCCTTTTAACCTTTAAAAATTAATAATAAACCAAAGGAATTGAAAACCAGATTGGTAATTGAATTGGTCGAAGTCAGAGATCAAGAGTTAAGGGTTCAACTGTGATCAAATGGAAGGTCATACTGAAAACAGACCGGACATAATAAATATTATAATTTAAATAAATATTCATTAATTTTCAATAACGTTTATCCATATTTAAGACTTAATATTTTTACAACATATAAAAATAATTCTAACAATAGTTGAAAAATTTCACAGAATAAAAATTAAAGTGACAAAAATAATAATAAAATATAAACATAGAATTAAAAAGAAATAGAAATAAAAAATCTACAATTTAAAAAAAATAACAAAAATATATATAAATTTAATTAATAAGACATTGAAATGTGAGGTAAGTAGTGACACGCAAGGCAAACGTTCATGATTCAGTCAAAACGTATAAAAGAAAACATCTATGGGAAGAGGTGATGAAATGAAAAATTTGAGATCTAGGTTGAATAAAACAATTCAATAAAGCTATTGTACTCGTGGCTTAAAATTTGAATAGCATTAATCATTTCATCTCCCTTTTCATCTTTCCTCTGGTTCAGCCTTTCTTTCTCTCACGAGAACAGCACCACTAGCATGAGACAAAACAACAACGGTAGGGTTGGTGGTGAAGCAGTTCACAAATGAAAAGGTTGAAGGTCTATTTTTTTTTTTCTTTTTGAACAAGTCATGGGCAAGAGATCAGAGCCAAGAGGCTATTCGCGAGAGGCTTTTACATTTTTTTTTTTATTTTCTTGTAACTCACCCAACTCGCCGTGGGGTTGGGTGGGTCAATTTAAGTTAATCTCGGATCACCCAGATTAACTAATACCTAAATAAAATGCAAAATCAGATTGGACGCATTGTCAGTTTGCTAGTTGGTCCGGACCAGTTTTACAAACCATGAATAAACATCCTCAAGCTTTGAGGTCTATGCAAATAACTACTAACCATTAATTATATACTCCTTAAATTTTATTTTTGTGTACATTTAGGCTTTCAAACTTTGATTGATATAAGGATAACCACCCTAAATTTTAAAGCCATACATTTGTGTAACAATGAGGAAAATTGAGAGAGGTACCGTATGGCTAAGAAGGAAACTAAGAGAGCTGTGGGTGAAGCTCGTTCTAAAGCTTTTGAAGAATTTTAAAAACCTTGAGACGAAGGAAGGAGAGCAAAATATTTATAAGATTGCCAAGAGTAGGGAAAGAAAATCAAGAGATCTAGAACAGATAAGGTGTATTAAGGATGAAGAGGGAAGAATTTTAGTTACAGATGATGAAATTAAAAATAGATGGGAGACTTACTTTTCTAAACTTTTCAATGATGGAGAGGATTCATCTAGTAACTTAGAGGATTTAGTAACTAGTGAAGGAGAACAAAATTTGTCATTCTATCGAATAATACGTGATAAGGAGGTAAAGGAAGCTCTTAAGAAAATGGCAAATGGTAGAGCCAACGGACCTGATTGTATATCTATCGAAGCGTGGAAATGTTTAGGTGAAGAAGGGGTGAGATGGTTAACTAAGTTATTTAATGTGATTTTACGGTCCAAGAAAATGCCTGATGAGTGGAGGAGAAGTACATTAATTCCTATTTATAAAAATAAAGAAGATATTCAGAATTGTACTAATTATAGAGGGATTAAACTTATGAGCCACACAATGAAATTGTGGGAGAAAGTAATTGAGCACAGTTGAGATTGGAGACAAGTATTTCTGAGAATCAATTTGGTTTTATGCCAGATAGATCAACTACAGAGGTGATTTATCTACTAAGGGGATTAATGAAAAAGTATCGTTGTAAAGATAAAGATCTACACATGGTTTTTATTGATTGGAAAAAGCTTATGACCGTATACCAAGAGAAGTGCTTTGGAAAGCGTTGGAAAAAAAGAGAGTACGGATTGCTTATATTAAAGCCATACAAGATATGTATGAGGGGGTAAAAACTAGTATAAGAACACCTAGTGGTCAAACAAAGAATTTTCCTATAAAGATTGGACTACATCAGGGATCATCTCTGAGTCCTTATTTGTTCAACTTGATTTTAAATGTTTTGACGGAACATATTCAAGAAGAAATCCCGAAATGTATGCTCTTCGCGGATGATATAGTTCTTATAGCAGAGACAAGAGAAGATGTTAATTGTAAACTTGAGTTATGGAGGAGGACATTGGAGTCGAAAGGTTTTCGTCTGAGTAGAAGTAAGACAGAATATTTATATTGTAAATTTGGTAAAGGAATATTGGACAATAATTTGGAAGTGAAATTGGGAGATCAAATTATACCTCAAGTGAAAAAGTTTAGATATTTTGGAGCCATTATTCAAAATGATGGCGAAATCAGTGGAGATATTTCACATAGAATTCAAGCTGGGTGGTTTAATTGGAGAAAAGCTAAAGGAGTTATTTGTGACCGTAAGGTGCCTAATAAACTTAAAGGAAAGTTTTATCGCACTGCTATCAGACCGGCAATGTTATATAGTAGTGAATGCTGGGCTCTAACGGGACAGCAAGAGCATAAAGTTGGAGTAGCAGAGATGAGAATGTTACGATGGATGTGCGGACATACACGTAAAGATAAAATTCGAAATGAGCACGTACGCGAAAAAGTGAGGGTAACGCCTATTGAGGAAAAAATGGTAGAAAATCGGTTGAGATGGTTTGGGCATGTACAAAGAAGACCAAGGGAGGCACCAGTGAGAAGAGTGGAACATATAACTTTGAGTCCGATTAAGAGAGGTAGAGGAAAGCCTAAGAGAACACTCTTGGAAGTTGTTGAACGCGATCTCTTAATTAATAATATTCCTAAAAGCTTGATAAATGATAGAGCACAATGGTGTCTTGCAATCCATGTAGCCGACCCCACCTAGTGGGATAAAGGCTTGTTGTTGTTGTTGTTGTTGTTGTTGTAGGTAATTAATATATAAAATTAATCATATGAAGTTATATGTATAAATATAAGAGTTGGGGGGTTCATTGTAAAGTTTTAAAAGTTAAAAAGGTTATGTGTACATAGTTTAAAGTTAAATAATGTATAATTTAGTCTTTTTTTTATATAAATAAAAATTTATGTGAGTTTGATCCTAGTGACGCATCATGATTAGGGTATGTCTCTACACTCAATGGGCACTTAAATAAGTACTTACAGGTTGTTCACTAATAAAGTCTTTATATTGGTAGTAGAATTTGATCCACAACTTTATAAGTTATGGGTTAAATTCTTACTTATTGAACTAACTTTTGTTGGTGACATTTCCCTAATTTAACATACTTAGTTGAAATCAAATCCCTTATAAGAGACTTGAGTAATTTTCTACCTTTTATCCTTTATTTCCCTAAAAATAATTGATATAAATAAATGCATTTTTTTATTTACGATTACTGTTCTTTTTAATTTTTGTGCAATTTATATTTCATTTAAATTTTATTGTTATTCGAGATTTTTTATATCTTTGTTTTTATCTAAAATAATTAATAAAAAATTAAACTTATACTTCTTTCATTCAAAAATATAAGGCATTTTTTGAAGAGTTGGATGTTTAAAAATGTAAGATATTTTTAATCTTTTGATATGTAATCATTACCTTTTTAAAAAAAAATGCCCTTATTGATAGTAACTTTATATTTATTATAGGGTATTTAATAGGGATTAATATAAAAAAATAGGGTTGGTTTGAAATTAGGTAACTACTTTATTGGGAGAAAAAATTCAGTTAAAAAATGCCTTATATTTTTGAATGGAGGGAGTATTAATTTAATTATATTTAGCATGTGATCGGAAACCAATAACGCTATACTTGCAAGTTTCTTATCAGTATGGTTTCTTGAGAAATTAAAGGGTATTTGTTTAAAATTAAAATAAGTAATTTTTTATGTTTAAGTGATTTTATATGCATAAATTTTATACAAAAACAGAAAATATATTGCATTTGGTCCCAATAATAAAAATGATTTATTATTTAGTTATTTTTTGTATTGTATAATGTTTTTGTAGATCTTTGTTTATAAAAATTGTTTGTATTTAGTTATTCTTAAATTTTATGACTTTTTTTTTATCTATTTCTGTATTTTTATGATATTTTCTTTTATCTAATGTATCATATTATGTTCATGTATAAGATGTTTAAAGGAATTTCTTAAAAATAGATAGAAATTTGCTTCTTCTTCTTCTTGCTTTTTTTTTTTTTTTTAAGATTTTGATTATTTTTAAGAGTTTAAATAAATATGATAACATTTTCCATTTTTTTAGAAAGTGAAGTTTAACTTTTAGCTTTCCTTAAAAACTTGATCTTAAACACAATGGATTTCTTACACTAAACACATCTCTTTACGGTGTGTATATATCTATTACTCTGTCCTCTCCATCATATGTCCCATAAAGATTGTTCAAATTATGTTTTTTTTTTAAAAAAAAATCAGGTTTTTCGTCAACAGACCAACAACTTTGCAGGCGATGCAATAATCAAAATGGTCATTTAAAATGACATTAGGCTGTTGGAGCTTAGACACAAGTAAAACGTTTTCTTCTGGAGAGTTAGTATATACAGTTATGGGAAATTTTCTTTTCGATCAAATTTTGAGATCATGGCAAGCAATAATTATCAGTAATTTCTAATAATCATCTCAAAACCATCGAATAAATTCAGAAAAAAAATCCAAATGATTTTTAAAAGGAAAAACAAAAAGCAAATTCAGAACTTTATAGAATTTTTATAACTTTCTTATTTTCTTTGAATCACTAATATCAATATTATGTACACACACACACACACACAAAATATTGGAAAAAAAAAGAAATTTTGGTACCTATATTAAGTTTCTATTCTTTTATTTCATTATTTCAAGTCTATTAAATTTCATTATTAGCAATGTTAATCCTTGTTTTTTTAAATATGATCATAAAGACTTAATAGTGACTAACATGTGCATAAATTCTGTTACTTCTTGTATTGATTTGTTAAAATTATGATGAGTTGTATAGAAATGAATAAAAGACCAAAAAAAAAAAGCAGAACATTAATGTGGATGAAGTTTCATGAGGAAGAAGACATATAGTTCAGGCGAATAAGCAAAAGATTAGTAGTTATTTTGCCCATACAATGTCCAACTCATCATTGTAATACTTTTAAATTTTTTTTCCAAAAATTAGCTTAACCCTGGTAGATAGGGTCTACCATGTTAAAAAAAAAAAGATAACTAATTCCTTTCTAAAAATAATTTATTATCTTGAAAGTATTACGACAATAGAAAAGAAACAGCCATGATAGGAAGGAGTAAAACAAAATTTATAAAAATAACATACCTTTTAAAAGACTATCATGGTGGGAAAAAATGAAATCAATTTTCTTTATAAATAACTATCATGATAGAATCTTTTCTATCATGATAAAAAGAAATGAACTAGATAAACTATCATGATAAAAATAATTTAACTCATTAAACAATCATTTTTAAAATTTGAGATTCCAAGCATTTATAATCAAAAGAAAGTGTAAAAGATCCATATGATCTCGCATAAGTTAAAACTGTAACAAATAAATAAAAATTAGAAATTTAGAAACTATCATGCATTTAAAAAACTTTTGACTATTTTACAAACATTTCTAATAGCATATAACATTTTTTTGTTATTTAAATATAAAAGAAATTATAGTTGGATTACAACCACCTAACCTACAATTTATATAAAGGAAACTTAATATAATATCCTCTAACATTTGGTTTTGGTCTATGCACTACATTATCTTCATAAAATTATCCTTGCACATACTGCTTAGGCCAAAATATCATTTTTCCACCCTTATGCTCCCTACAGATACAAACCAAAATCAAGAACCTCAAAAAGATCAATTGATGAAATTCAACAAGAAGTCGAGATACATGCCCTAGCCATCATGCTATTTCAAACCATCCAACATTATCAAATCTCATCAATGCCTCAATAAGTACAAAAATATATCTCAATAATTCATGGTTTACAGTCATCCCAAAACATATAACATGTAGAAACTATTTAAAGAGGCATGATCACAAATATGAGTCCATATGCTCAACAAATAAAAAAAATCCCTAAATATTGGTAATAATGCATCATTCAAAATCATAAATTCAACCCAAAGGGAGGAAGTGGTTCCACACCACTAAGCCTTCTTTGAATTTCACATTTGGCTCTTCTCTTAAAAATGTTAACCACGAGGGTGAGATTAAAAAGTCTCAATAATCAATGTTAATTGATGATAATAAATACAAACAGCTATATATAAGCTTGCTAAGGGGGAAAAATAATACTTTTTAAACAAATATAAGAGATATTGTATTGTATGACAAACAATTATCATTATCTTTATTAATTAATCTTGAGTTGTAATCCTCACTCAGTGCTAAATCACTTAACCAAAGGCAGACTAACTTGAGCCTTTACAAGCCACCTATTGGGCTTTCAATAAAGACGTACCACGTGGTACAAAAAATACAACAACAAATCTCTTAACACTTCCCACAAAAGTCAAGAAATTAAATATCAACAATGCACAAATATTCAATATCACAACCTCCACAACTTTTTCATTTCCAACAACATTACGTTATAACATCCCACTTAGAAAAACATTTCAAAATACATAATTTCAATTCTACAATTTTTGAATAAAATATATACATAATTTCTCAACAAATATCTCAACATATTTTTTCAAACAATCACACAAATAATAATAGGCAACATTAATCACAAATTAAAGCATTGTTACCTTATAGCTTCAACAATAATTTATTTCTCACAGTTTCTCTTCCACTACAATATTCACAAACAATACAATTTACATATAGAATGATATTATAATATATCAATTTCAGTTATTGAAATCAAGAAAACAACTCTAGTCATAAAGTTGGAGGGCATAGCTTACACTTCTAATTTTTATTATTTATATCATATCTAAGGTTAGTATGATTAACTAAAATTCTAACCCTCTTTTAACAAATTATAAATATCAACAAACTATAATTATCCTCTAACTCATTTTTAGTATCACCATTTTTGTCTTTTCCATTCCAAAACTTTGCATCATAATTATCCAAAAATAATAAATTTAGTATTAAGCTTAGAATTATTATTCCAATACCTTACAAACATTTTTCTAAACCCAAATACATTCTTAATTATCACAAAGGAATCCCAATTTTCTCTAAACTTTAATTTTCTTTAAAAAATTTCAGTTCGCTACCACAAATAAAATTCTCCATCCCAACTATATTCCTATAATTCAATAACATCATTTCACTCATTAGAGCTATTAAATAACAATAATTTCCACAAGTTATCCTTAATCTCAAAATTCCAACATTTACAATACATATAAAAATTACTAATACTAATATTCACATTCAATCTTAAACTTTAAAACTAATCCATTAATCATCAATATAACCTCCATAAAACAAAAATAGACCATTAAATTCGAATTAAAGCACCTCCATGTTCATAATTCACAATTTTCTCAATTAAAACCTAACTTTAATTTCTTAAATCAATTATTTGGACGAATCTAAATGACAAAAACTCTTATTCTACTATCATGAACTCCATTAAAAACAAATAATCAATTAAAATACCCAACAACTCAAATTCTATTAAATTCTAGGTTTTCTACCATCAAAAAATTTAAAACTAAAGATGATATATCACTAAAACAATATTTAAAATACTTATATAGTTTTAAAAAATTTAAAATTTCATCTAAAATATTTTATTATAAAGCTTTGCATTCAAAAATCTCTCAGCCTCGCTCTCGCGCGGCACCGGTAGAAGCAGAGAACGAAGAAGAAGAAAAATACGCGGGCGGGAAAACGACAATTGTTATGGCCTATGGTTATGGGTGGTGAGTTTATTTAAATGAAAGAGTGGGTCCCGCGTCATTTTTCCTTTTCATCTCTCTCCTTATTTTTTTAATCCCTCTGTCATCACCGTTTCAAGTTTCCACTTTCCTTTTTTCCTTTTATAATTTATATTTCTCTCTTCTTTTCTACTTTTTACTTATTATTATAATTATAATTATAATTATAATTTGTTTCTATTCCAAAACATCTAAACCTAAAATTATATATTAAGTTAGGGTGATAATTTCCTAATTAATTTAATTACCTTCAAATATTTTTTTAATTTCTATTAATTTAAATCAAGATGTTATAATCATAATTTCATTAACTCGCCATAAAATAAATAAAATTATATACACATAAATAGATTTAAAAAAATATTAAAAATTAAATTAGTCAATAAACTGGTTAAGGTCAGGGGTTAGGGGTTTAGCTGGAGTCAAAATGAAGTCACACTTATCATAATAAAATAATAAAATTTAAATAAAAACACATTAATCCTCAATACATTGGTTCATATCTAAGACTTAATATCTTATAAAATTATACAACAAAAAGTATTATGAATTATTTATAATTTATCTCTTTAATTCTGTAAAAAGAATAATATTTACTAGATATGAATTTATTATTTTCATTTTCTATGATCTAAATAGCATACGGATTCTTGGTAAAAAAAAAAAACTACAAAACTATAAAAAATTTTATAAGTATATAATATTACTTTAACAGCATTTATTTTACATTATTTTTAAATTTTCTCAAATCTCAACAACTTTTACGCTGCTCAAGAGACTCTTCCCCCAGTCTTTCAGCCAATCTCTTCCCACCTTTCTTCTATAATTTGATATCAATAAAATAATTACATTAATATTTTGCATATGCACTTGCACGTGAAAAGAGGGAGAATCAACCCTTCATTCTAATATCCAAGAGATAAAAAACTAAACTCATTTTCTACTAGAGTCAAAAATAAAAGATAGGTCTAAATGACTGCCCATTTAAATTCATTTTTTATAAGATTCAGACTTAAAAACTTAATAATGTTTAAGGAAACCAAGCCTTAGAACCTAGCCTTGATAAGCCCTAAAAATATGGGCTTGGACAGCTCTCCAAGCCTAATTTTCTTTTTCTTTTCAACCTTCTTTATCCAAAATACATCGCTTTGGAATTTGAAAAATAAAAACGTTAACACCACCAATTGTGCCTTACTCGTCACTCCTTCTCCCTCATGATCACGCTTGACTCTCTCATGGTGCTATCCACTCCCTCTCCTTACTCCTCTTGATCTTGGCAACGACTATAACATCCTGAATTTCTAATCCTACATTAGTGACTAATTATAGAATGAATTAGTAATTTAATGTGGGGTTAGGATTCTGAATAGTAAAGTGTTATATTGACTAATTGGGATGTTATATGAATAGATATAAGTGAAGGAATGACATTGCAAACTAATGCGGGTGAATGCAGTGAGGATTTCCCTTATTATACCACATGCTATGGCGGAGGTTAGGTGTGCCGTTGCACATGGTGCAGAGCTCTGATAAGTAAGAATGTGTCCAGCTCGTGAAAACAGAAGGAGAAACAGAGAGGAGGGGGTCAGGTGTGGAGAAGAGAGGGAGGCTCTACTAGGGCAACAATTTCAGGAGAAAGGACAACGTTTTCGACCTGTTACTTATCAGGTAAGTCTCATACTGCCTTAATCTCCAATTTTACCCTATTTTCTCTTAGTTTAAACTATTGAGAACTTGAATTCGAAAGTTTTAAAGAGATAATTTGTTACCTTATAGTAATAGAAAGGTCCTCTAGAACTAAACTAGAATGTTGTGACCAGTTTGAGTGGAACAATAAAGTTTAGGGCCATAGGCACAATTTAACCTAATTTAAGGAGAGAACAATGAGAGAGAATTTGATTATGAGGGAGTTAAAGCTTGTATGGAGTGGTAATCAGTTATAGTACAAGTGAATGAGTATGAATAGTGGAAATAGTAGTGATAAAGTGTTAGATTGCTATATTTGGAACTTTTAGTCGATGGAGTCATTGACTCTACGTGCATAAATTGTGTAGATTCTTGTGTGCAATGAGTTAAATAGCGAAAAAAACTTAAATAGGGTTGTGAAACTCGAGTAACCCTTTCTATTGAATAGAAGGGTTGAGGTAACTATATAGTTTGTTTTGTTTGTTGACTCATATAACTGTGTAGAAGTAAATGTATGATTGTTTTATAAGGTTTTGTGCATGATTTTACTATGAAAAAAATTTAGCATGAAATTGATTTATGAAAAGAAAGTTTAAGAATTTCTACCTTTGTGACACACACACACACACACACACACACACACACATAACGTATAAACGTGTATGGTATGGAAATGTGAAAAGAGTGGTGAATTTTATATGAGAAAGCATGATCATAAGGGGTGGGAGTTCACTTAGGGTTTGTGTCGATGTGTGTGTGTGTGGAGATGTGAGTGAATAAATTCATATGGTTAGTCTGGCACTATGGGACATCCAATCCAGCATATTATAAGCTGGTGCCATTGGTAATCCAGTACAACATTATATTGAGACTGTTACCATAAGACATTTAGGTAGTTTGGCAACTCCCTAATGTTTATTAGAGTACGGTTAGGAGTCAACGATACCTCTATCACAAGTGTGTGAAATGAGGAAAACTATAGTCCCTAGGTAGACTAGATTACCTTTGGTTGAGTGTATCTATCACCAAAAGTGTGCTCGGGTCAATGAGTGATTGATCTAGTAGAGCCTATGGTTTCGTGTTGGGGAGCTTCGGAAGATTAGTGGATAGATGATCATGTTATTGTCTTGATTGCATGAATTGATTTGTGATAAAAGAAAGATTACGCTACTTTGACTATATCAACTATTTTAATGGTTTTTGGTTACTTTCATGTAGCTGTCTAGTTAGTAAACATTTATGAACTGTATTAGTTACTGAAATTTTGATCTTACTCGTGGTTATTTATATTTTTTTTATAGATTCTGGTAGTAGTGGTGCGAAAGGAAAGGAACTGTGTTGAGAATAGAGATTTCTCGATAAAGCCTTATAAGGATTGGTGTAATGAATCTATATATAAATAGTGGTTATGTGTATAAGTTGCCATAGGAAACAATACCTGTGCATAACATATGAATTTATATATGTGTGTGTGTGTGTGTGTGTGTGATTTTGAAATCCTAGCCCTTTTGTATGTTTATGAGTATAAACAGTGAGAATGGCCATGCGGGCTAGTGATTGAGTATATGTGGTTATGGTATGGTGGTATGTGAGATGTATATGTGAAATGTGGCCTTGTATGAGTGAAAATGAAAAATGAAAAATTGCCTAATTTGTGTATTATGGGCAATTTACAGGCCAAATATGTGTATATATGTCATATTGTTCATGTAACTAGTCAATCAGGTGTATATTGTCCAATTAGACGTGGTTAAGGCCCTAAGCATGGCTAATGACTTATGGTTTCGATTTAAGATGCCCAGGTGGCAAATTTTAACTTAAAATGATCAAAATGCACTTGGGTGTTAAATTTTTAAATGGGATATCAAATTTTAATGAAACCAGTGTCATTAGTTAGATTGTGAAAGAAGATTTGTGTTGCGCTTGAACCATCCCAATCGAATATTGGATGCAAAAATGGAGCACTTTCAAAGTTTGTATCAAAATCTAAAATTTGACAATAGATTTTGATGTGTGCCATGGCATATGTGTCAACAAAGGATCACGAGTTGCGATGCATGGCACAGAGGGGCAGTTGGGGTCTTTATCCCATATGCCATGATGCATGTGGCATGAACTACGACGCTAGGCCCCTATTTTGACTTAATTTGATTGAAATGCACATGTTTTTTTGTTCTTTAATGCACTTTTGCATATTGCTTCCACCATGTAGAGTTTTATCACTCAGATAATTTATGAAATAGTTTGATAAATGCTTTTATATTAGAATCCCAAAGTTTTCAAATTAATTATTTTGATTAGTAGTTTGCATGGTGGGTTGTATGGTAATGTCTTTGAGGGCATTACAGGTCATGACGCTTAGTTTCTTGTCACTATTACTCCTCTTGGTCTCCCTTTCCCTCGCATCTACTCAATCTTAACAAGTGTTTGGTGGACTCATCTCTCCTCATTGTGTCTCGATCTCAGCTTACCTTTGATTCTCGTCATCTCACTTCAGGTGCTACCACCTAACTTCTGTCACCATTGTCAGCCTCAATGGTAGCATATGGGCTTAGAGCTCCTCCTTCCCTTAGGTTCTCTCTCTTTTCTTTCAAATAATTTGACTAGATCTGATTGCTTTTGATTCTATTTGATTTGACCAATTGGACCTTTGCTTCTTAATCTGTTGATTTTGTTATGATCTTGAAGTTATATGTGGAGATAGCATGAGTTCTCTAGTTTGATTTTCTATCACTCACTCTTTCTTGTAAATTGGATTGGATCATTTCTTGATGTATGTTGTTTAATTGTAGAATTACTATCTCTAAAAGGGTACTTTGCATTTGATCCTCTATTGGCTTGAATTCTTGTGAATTCTTTTAAATTTGGATAACATTGGACTTCTTGATTTGTTTTAAATTTCAGCATATCTAAATTAGTTTATAATGTTATAATATTAAATTTTATTATTATATAAACACTAAATTTTAATTTAATTTTCCCCCTAAACAAGCTTATGGGCCCGACCTTAAGACCTTTAAATAAAGGTCATGCTTTATAAATGGGGAAATTTTAGGAAAATCAAGCTTAAGGGCTTTAGCCCATAAATGCTAAGTCCTTAAGGGCTAGCCTGATATGGGCTAAGCTTGCCCATTTTCCAACTCTATTTTCTACCAATTTATCGTCTTCTTCTTTCTCTCTTCATTGCCATAGATGTGTATCTTTATTTTTATCGGATCTAAAAATTTTATGCCAAATCAAGTGGTCTTGTGACTAAACAAAAATCATCTTCTTTCTCCTAATTTTTTCTTGAATCTCATTTAGTTTTCTCATCTTCCTCTTTTCTCTTGTGATGCTCCATTCATTTTCCTTTCTTTCAAATCTACGAATTGTTTAGTAGGGGGAAAAATTTAACAGCCTAACTTGTGGGTTGGGTGAGTTAATTTAGGTCACACAGGTTGACTGGCACCCAAAAAAACCACTAAACCAAACTATACACATGACCAGTTCGCTGGTTCATCGGCCGATTTACTCCAATTTTACAAACCATGGATTTAGTTCCACATGATAAGAATTAACATTGCAAACATATAAAATTTAAAGGACTTAGAACAACAAAAAAAAGTATTGGGATTGATACACTACTATAGAAATTGCCATATATGACACTTATTTTTCCTCATATTTGATGGTTTCAAACCATTAAATATATGCTCCTCATATATTAGGGTTGCCTATTTGTTCGATATATATAAAACTTGTAGCCAACCATCATATACTGATGCCTAAATTTGGCCATAAATATGATATCAAAAGGCATATTTGATAGTTATGGTAAATAAATGTGAAATATGAGCTCTTATTTGAAGGTTATGGCTACAATTGTCAAATAAGAGAAGGCATATTTGACTATTATTTATCATAATCGTCAAATATGCCATTCTTTTTTTAAAGACAATAGTTGGGCTGTTGTTAACCTCTAGATTTTGATGTCACTTCATCATATTTTCCTGAGATTTTGGTATATTTTATCTTAATTGTATATATTTTGATTACATAAATTAGAAAAATGTGCATGTTATTTTGTGTTTGCATACTTGGCTTTAATTTGATATTTTTAGACTAAATTTGTGTTATTTTGGTTTAAGGTTTGATTATTTGTATTTTTGGACCTTTGTTGATGCTTTTGGATGAAAAAATCAAGTATGTAAAGGCTAAGTTTTGTTTATAGTGAAATTAGTGCAAAATTACCAAAGTTGTCTCAAAAGTCATGTCTTTCGTTCGCAACTTTTGCTGTTGTCAACAAAACGCTCCATATTTTGTTATCTAAAAATGTTAGGGTAGGATGCATATATGTTGAGAGCTCAACCTAAAATACATTTTACACACTTGAATACACTTGAGCTCTATTGTACTAGGGTTTGAGCTTTGGATGAGTTAGGTCCAAGAGTTGAAGCTTTAAAGACATTTGGAGCTTCATTTTTTCAGTTCCTTTATTTCTTCTCTATTTCTCTCATTTGTAGCTTTTTAATGCTTATAAGTAGCTAAACTCTTTACTCTAGGATTATTTTAAACCCTTGTATGGATTAACACTAAGTTCTTTCTCTCTTTTTATGATTAATGATATATTTGTATTTATTTTACTCTTTTCTTAATTCTTTTAAGTGTTTGGCCACCATTTAGATGTTGAGTTCACTTGATTGATGCTTGAAAGGGCTAAGTTGAGTGTAAAACTTAGGTAAAATAGTGCAAGAACTTAATGTTTACATGTTGAATAGATAGTTTTGTTAGTAAAATAGAGATATACTTGCCATTCTTGCATAGCCACATTAGGGTTGGTATTAAAAATTGAGTTTTATTAATTGTAACAAGAGATTAGGCAATTAATTTAGCTAAACACTTATTCATGACTTGAGAGAGCTTATTCATGTATTTTTAGAACCCTAGGCTAACACTTATTTTGATTAAAATCATTTAGGAGAGGAGGTAATTTTGGTGTTATGAGATATAAGGGGCATAAGTGATCCTAAGTCCCAATTTGTGCTTAATTTTGTGAATCAATTTCTTTTCTTTGTTTCCTAATGTTAATTTAGTTTGCAAAATCATCTTTACCTAATTATATTTTTGATCAATTTGATTGAATTCACTTTGTCTTTTATTTGATCATTGTTTGTAACCAAATCTTTGTATGAATGATACTTTACTCTCATTATATTAATTGCTATGATCCTGCACTTATGGAGTGCAACAACTACATATCTAGCAGCTTGTTGCATTACAACTAGAATAGAGTACTAAAAACTAAACTAGAATGCCAATTCACAAGCCTAACCTAACAAACATGTGCCTAAACTAACATAAACATATATATATATATATATATACAATTTCAAAAATGATTCCTCAATTATTCTCAATTGTTCCTCCTATACATGAAAAATAAAATTGAAGTTACCCCTTATGAATTGCTCACATATTTAGCCCACACTTGTAATACATCTTAACACCATTTCTCAATGACTTCATTGATGATAGTATCCCTAAATACTTCATAGAAGGTGTTTAGGTAGTATTGCATTATAAATAACCACACCAAAGTTAGATGATAGTATTTTAATATTGTAAAATAATTGAACTTGAATCTCTCTCTCTCTCTCTCTCTCTCTCTCTCTCTCTCACACATATATTGTATATCATAGTAGGGATGACAGTCTTCTAGTGAGTGATAATGTCTTTGAGGTACCTTATTAGGTGATATACACAATCCGGGCTATTATTCTTTTGTTAGGAAACTTTAAAAAATCAATATATATATATATATATATATTAATGATTAGAAAATTTTGACTAATTGTTTGAAAAATTAGTGAAAAATACCTTTATTATGTTTCAATTGTAGGCATGATTTTATGTCTTGCCTCTTGGAATAGTAAGTTGCATTTGGGTGCAATGCAACACCATAATCGTAAAAAGCAAACAAAAAAAGTTGATGTTATAAATTTGAATCAACAATAAACTAATTAAGAAGCTTACTTATTAAAGATCTCCATCATATCTATTCGATTACTCAGTTGCCTACTAACAAAATCCAAAAGGTAAAATTTGGGCATGTATTAACTAGCTAGATGATGATCAACATTCAATAATTCTTAAGAGAATTTGAAAGTGTTACAAAATTAAAATCATGAAGGGAAATTAATTTGAAAATTCAAGTAATTAACTCACCCTGCATATAAGGTGGAAAAAATAACATGTCATTCGTAGAATTCTTATTTCTTGCCTTAAAATACTTGGACAAAACAACTGATTGAGTTTCATGACTCTTAATAGATATGTCGCAATAAGCATTGTTGTCATAAGGACATATGAAGATAAACTTCGAGCCAAGGTTCCCAGGGAGGATAAAATTTTTATGTAGGTATATAAATGATGAAATCAAATATGTTAATGTATTTGTTTTGAAATGCAAATTAGTAATGTGAAAACTAAGTACCTCATATAAAAGTGGATGATGGTTTAGCTAATGTCCTCATGCTTAAAGACTTCATCAATCACTTTGACCCTAAGCAAATCTCCTTATTCTCTATTGTACATGCCATGGTCGAATGGGACCCATGCTATAAGATTCTTAGTCATAAACACAAGCACATCTAACTATCTTATTGATAGTTGAGACACATCTATCGAGGGTAGTGCTGCAACCTTAAATTCACGCACTAAGTTTTTAAGGGAGTCCTTTTCCTTAAACTATGAACTAGTGTTAGTTAGGGATGAAAATAAATTATATATATATATATATATATATGTTATATGATCATACATTTTCCATCTTTTCAACTTCGTCTACTAAGTATATGAGATTCATAGGCCATGCAATAAAGGAGTCTATAGCTTCTATGGTTACTACCTCAATTGTGGGTACATGCAATAGATAATTGGTATCAAGGGCTTCATTGATCAACCCTCACACATGATCTGTAGGCATCAGCATACTATGTATAGTAGTATTTCTTGGGACATTATACACACAATCTAATAGGACCTCATGTAAATTCGAGTTGTTTGCTAAGAAAAAACACTTAACCTTGCCTTAAACACATAAAAGCATTAAGTAAGAAATGTTGTGAACCAAAGTTAAGATACAAAAAAGAATACTACCTTAGGGAGCTTTTTGAAAGGATGAGAAGGCTGGGCCATAATATTATTGTCTCTCCTCTTGGTGCAATTAATGTCAAAAGATCACTTCCTAACTCTTTGGGTACTAGGAAATGCCTTGAATGCCTCAATCAATTTAACTTGCCTTCTCATCTCTTATTTCATTTTGACCTCTTTTGTAGTAGTCACATCCCTAGCCCTTTTCTTTAGCAACCCTAATATTTGTTTTTTTTAGTGATGCCAAGGCTAACACACCTAGGGTGATCTTTATTGCTTAATGCCATTCCCAATATATCTTTAGTCTCTAGAATCTCACTTCTATAGACTTCTTTTACAATTACAGCTTGAGTAGCAACAATGTTATGTAACAAAGCATATATGAATAAAATTATTTAGATACTTTCAACTTTGTTGGCAAGTTCTTGAATGTGTTCACCAACACTATTTCTAAATTTGTCAATCCAACCTAATATAAAAAATCTATAATGGGATATAGTGCTTTCTCTCATGCCTTCTTGCTTGAGCTATATATAGGCATTAGTAATGAAGCATATATTAATAAACATATTAAATAATAAAATTTTAAATAATTTTAATCCATATTGTTTTTTACTCAATGCCAAAATACTTTAAACGCCTTTTAAGGAAGGGGTATAGATTCTTTGAGCTCAACTCCTTATTTATATCAATAAAATCCTTTAGAAAATCCTTCAAAAAAGTACAAAATTCATTTCAAAAAAATTATTAAATAAGAAAATCCTTGATTCAAATTCTTTATGGAGACATCTAATAATGAAATTATCCTAATATTGTTATTCAACCAAGGGCTTTATTAAATCTAGGACCATAGCACTAATGTTTCCATTAGCTTTTTGTATGTTTTTCATTCCTATGAAATGCCAAAAAGATCACAATGCCTTCACAGCTTCGTACATAACACTAGGCCTTCAATTGCCGTTAATCTCAAATGCTAACTACACAATAAGACGATAAACTGATCAATGATATGAACATATTATAATATAATTTATTAATAACCAAATATATATATAACCTCTACTTGTTACCAAATAAAATTCTTTAAAGCTTCATCTGCATTTTTCTAAAAATGAAATTAAAATTCTAACTAGCGTTTATGCAATTTTTTTGGTTTTAAGAGAAAATGAGTGAACAAATGAAAAGGTGTTTGCAACAATGAATGGAAGTGATCCCTAGGAGTATGATGGTGAAAAAATCCTCATTCAACAATTAAATTGCTAAGGAAATCCTCTCATTGTCCAAGTGTAGTTCAAGACTATCCCAAACATAGCCAACAAAGTCACACACGCATGCCTAACTACTAGTACTCATGTAGTGAACTAAATTAGCATCATTAAGCTCTCAATGTGCTATTAGTTAATTAATTAGCTTAGAACAGTACCTAAAACAATTCCTAACGAAGAATTAATTCTAAATTAACCTTAACTAGAACTTGTTGAGGCCTCATAATGTATCTATACAATTGCTAATGTCAAGAACACTCAATAATTCATCACAACTATGCATTAAACCATTGAAATTAAAAAGTAAGTAACAATTCCAATAACCAATCAACCTAATAACAAGTATCCTCAATTAAAATGATAAAGGCATTTAATCAAACAGCTTGAGTGCAACATTACAACTTCACTAATTCAACTATGAAAAAAAAATTACAAATAAAAAAAATCAAGAGGAACTAGAGTCTAGGGAAATCCTTAGCCATTGAAGTCCATGAATTCAATCTTCAATCCATCAATTCCCTAGGAATAAAGAAGTTCCTAGCCATGCATCTTCAATCCCAAACCAACTCCAAGCATCACTGAACAATTGGCCATGGTAAGAGGAACTGATGATGTGCGACCTTAGAGAGGAGAGAATGGATGATGCAAGAGAGAATGATGACGGGAGGGTCAACAACGAAGAGATACAAAAATATGAGATGAGAAAAAATATGATGAATGTGAGACCGAGAGGCAAAGTAGAGAGTGAGATGTATATATTGAGAGAGGCGGCCAACACCAGAATATGAATTGTGATTTTGAAGTTAAGAGTTTAGGGCAATCACATGTGGCTTCTTTTTTTTTTCTTGAGAGGAGTATGGCATCACCTCAATTAAAATTGGAATGCTTAATGAATAATGCAATTTGAGTGGAGAGCATGTAATTCTTGAATTAAAAAAAAAGAGAGAGAAGCGGTCACATGAATTGGAATGATTTGTGATCCCTTTTTTTTCTGGAAATTAATTCTAAATCCTCAAATTGAGTTAAAGGGTGATAATTCCAAAATTTATGGAATGAAAAATGAATTGCCACGTGGAAAAATTAAAAGAGTGGAAAGTGTAGGAAGTAGAATTGGCTAGCAATTGTAAGAGGATAGAATGAGAGTTCAGTGGAATCAAGAATGGCTTAAAAAAATGGAGAAAATAAAAAAAAAGGAAAAATTTTTCAATTTATCATCTTTCTTCTTCTCTTTTCCATATAGTCACCTACATAAAAAATAATAAAAGCAATGGAAAATAAATTTTAGGAATTAAAAATAATATTAAAAAATATGGAAAATTATGCAATCAAAAAATATTTCTTTGTCCTTTAACTAAAAATATTATCTATTTATTGTAAATTATATCAAAACAAATATTAAAAAGCTAAGATAAGAGAGGTAAAAGTGTGTAAAATATATGAATTATCAATTGTGCCAACTACTAATTGATAATCTTAGATTCGCTTTAGCCACAGCACCAATATAGCTTGTGAATTTATTCATGTTGGTTTTAATTGGTTAACCTTTAGCATTTCATTGAAGCTCATGTTTCTTTTCAGCCAACCTTTTCCTAGTCACCTCTATAAGTACCAATCCTTTCTTGATTGCCTTAGCTTTGGCTTGTTGATCATCTTCACTCATAAGAACATTAAGCATATTGTGATCACCAGTGGGAGAAGGAAGATCAACCAACAAGTTAGTAAGGCTGCTAGTGGCATTAGGTACACTACTAGTAAGGACAATGGGCACGCTTTTACTTTTTTTTAGCTATTCACCTGTTATATGCAAAAACACACAAGTTACAAATTAGATAATAAATAATAAAAGGCAAAAGTCACAACTATAAAGTAAATAATAAAAGCATGCAAGTCACAATTACAAAGTAAATAATAAAAACACACAAGTCGCTGCTACAAAGTAAATAATAAAAATACATAAGTCACAATTATATAATAAAAATTAAAACACACATATTTAAGTTGATCTTTTTCTTTTTCATGTCTTTTCACCTTGTTAGTGACTTTCTCAATCTTTTCTAGAACTTGTTTTCCCCTCTTTGAAATCTAAATACCTTCATTGTAATCATATCTCATATAGTTGGCACCATCTTCAATCAAATTACTCTCAAGCGATATTCCTTCAAATGGATTATCCTCAAGAATAATATCTTCAACATCATTCACCTCTCCAATTTCTTTGTTTTTCAATCAAATGTTAGATTGACTTAGTTTAGCAGGATTAGGGACATAGAGTACTTGTTGAGCCTGTAATGCCAAAATGAAAGGCTCATGTTTATATCCTTCTCTATTAAGCTTCACCTATATAAACCCTAATATGTCATAAATCATTAGGCCACTTTTGTTATCAACCCACTTACAACAAAAAACTATGACATGGAATTTGATATTGTCCAACTCTTAAATGTACTCAATTACTTGAAATATAACATTTGCGCATGCATAGAATTTTTGTCTTTAGCACTAGATATATGCATTAATTAAGCTACAAAACCACACTACTATTTTGTATTGGACTCTGATCATCCTGTTCTTTGGTGTAGAATGTGTATTTATTGATTATATAGCTAATGTATGACATGACTTGTATACTTAGACCTCAAGCCAAACCATCTCACTCTTTCAAAAACTAAAATGTAATCAGAATTATATTTGTTAAAATGTATTCTTTTAGCTAATTGGTGAAATGCTTATTGTTTGCTTTCTCATACCAACTTTCTATTCTATCAGGATTATCCTTCCTTAAGTCATCGTTGTTTTGTCTACATACTCTTGAATCTCTTCAACATTGTGGAGTACATATAGGTGTACTTGCTCCCACTATGTGCTTGATATTGTAATTAACTTATCCCATTCTGCCCCTTACCTATCTTCCCTTCCCATAATGATGAAAAATTAGAAGACCAACATAATTTCCATTTCTTAAGTACTGTTGATAGAATTTGACTGCCTCTTTACTAAGGTAATGTTTAATAATGAGACCCTCAAGTCAACTTCTATTTTTCACATACCTTTTTAGTACCTGCATCAACTCATCACCCATCATGTGTGCATCAACTCATGATATGTCACCGACTCATTACCCACCACATATAGGTTAGCTCATGTCATATCACCTATCACCCTATGCCACCTTATGTCACGTCACCTGCTTGCTGCTATGTTACATATTCATTATGTTTATATGCCAAGGCCAAGACTTGAATACTTAACCTTCTACCTTTTAAACCTTATGTTCTCTTTCTTTGTTAGTTAAAGAGAAATAACCTACAGTCATTATATGAGAAATTAAATATTTATTATTTAATGAGACATATATATTGAATAATATATTATAAAAAATATACATGTATATTATATTTTATTTTGAATTATTAATATGATAAGAAATTTATATTTATATTTATATGACTCTTTATATTATATTTTTTAATATAATAATATTTTTGTTAAGAAAATGAACTAAAAATAAATCAAATATTAAATATTAAATAAATTTATTATGAAAAAAATATTTTTCTTAACTTTTGAATTTTATTTTTATTTTTAAATGAAAATAATTAAATATATATATATATATATAATAGTAAAAGTCATTGCCAAAAGTTCATTTTTTTTTTTGTAGTAACTAGCTAGAGATAAAATCCCTCATTAATTTTTCATTAATTTTCTCATTTTATAGAGGTATAAAAATGTCTTCTTATTTTTGCTACTAATTTTTTTTATTTTAAAGAGGGATTGATAGTCTCTTACTATTTTCCTTGCGAATTTTAAGTTGAGCTACAAAATTAATATTCCTTGCTAATTTCCTCACAAATTTGGCATTTTAGAGAGAAATAAACAATCCCTCTTTAAATTCTTTCACTAATTAGAATTTTTCTAGTAGTCTATCATTGACACAATGTTCTTAATGTTGGAAGAGTATCCTTTTAGAACTTTAATTGAAGCAAGAAACTCATAAAAAAATTCTTTTCTTCCATAAACTGTGTGTGAGCCGCTAGATTAAGAAATGTATGTCTACCCTTCTCCTTTGGTGTTAAGTCTTCTTTTATTTCTATAGAAATCATGTATAATCTTGCATTGATGCCATCTTTAGTCTTACCTAGAATATTTAGCACCTTTCCAACAAGACTGTTACATATATTTTTCCTTAGTGTGCATCATATAAAAAAAATGCTTTACATCCAAGGTCCTCTAATATGATAACTCAAAGAAAACAAACCTCTTCTTCCACCTAATTGTCCCAATATTCTTTTTAAAAGGTTTCCCAAACTCATTATTCAAGTCCCTAACTTTTTCAAATAACTCCTCGCTAGATAACTATGGAGGTAGCCTACCTTCTTCATGTTTTCTATTGAAAGATTTTCTTAATCTCTAATAATAATGTCCTTGCAACCATCTATGATGTCCAAGATAGCCATTCTTCATACTATGTTCCAACTTCACTAAATGTGTGCTATCTTTACAAATAGGCAATCTAAGTTTTCTTTTAATACTATACCCTAACAAATTACTATACGTAAGAAAGTCATTTATCGCACAAAATAGCAAGGCTTTCAAACTAAATTTTTCTTCCATGTGGCCATCATATACCTTAAAACTTGCCTCTCATAATAGCTTTAGGTCTTCAATTAAAGGATCCAAGTGTATATCTATATCATTTCTTGGTTGTTTTGGCCCCAAAATTAGCATAACCATAGGAATAAGTTATAAATGATCAAAATTACTAGCCATGTACTGTGAGTACTACTTTGAAGTCCATATGGATTTAGTACATTAGTAGATAGTAGGAGGTTTATGCTCCTAGATTCCTTTGCAAATTTAAGGTCCTTATGATCAATCTTTTCCCATTGAGGAGAGTTAGCAGGATACTGAAGCTTCCCATCTTTAATCCTCTCATCTGCATGTTATGTCAATTTTTTTGAATCAATGGCACTGCTGTACAAATGTTTAAATCTTGATACTATGTAAAATAATCATAACGCCTTTCCTTATCCTTATAGTATGATGCATTACATTTAGGACATTGAGTTACCTATGCATATTCATCCCTAAACAAAATGTAATCATTAGGGCAAGTATGTATCTTCTCATATCTCATCCACATAAATCACAACACCTATTTTGCATCATATCAATCAACTTGCCTCTTGCTTTCAAGTTTTACAATCTTAGCCTAGTGGTCAATTTTGAGAATTCAGTGCAATCACTGTACAAAGGTGTCCCTGGATTACTTTTCAACCTCTCAAGCATATTAGGATAGTCTTTAAGTTCCTCCTTAATTACATTGGACATCTTTTCAATACTATCTATCTCTTTTGTATTTATGTCACAATCATGTGACATAAATCTACTACAACTAATATTAGTCATATTCCTTGCCTCGCCATGCTTATACCAATAGTTGTAAATCTAATCAATTCCGTGATGCATTAAACAATCTTCTAACTTGTAACACTATCCCTGACATTACAAAATGTACCACACTTCATAATTAGAAGTCCTTAAAACTTCTATCCTACCATAAAAATTCAAATATTAAAAATATAGAAGTATTTTGTTTTTAAATAGTTAGGATCCTAAAACCTTTTGAAAACCATTCAAAAACCAATCATAAATATGTATTTATGCACAATGAAAGCATTTAGGAATGCATAAATACCATATACCAAAGATAGGGCAAAATAGTCATTTTTACCCAAGTTAGATCATATGCTGTAGAATGTGATATATAAACACAAGTGCATGCTCTATGTCATGTGTAACCTCCTCCCATATATACTCGATACAAGAGAAGATTAATAGAATCACTACTAGAATACACTAATCAGTAATTAAAGAATTTATTTGAAAAGCTTTGGTTAAAGACTTTTTTTGCAAAATTATCAAAACTATAATACATCAAAGAATAATTGCAGTGTGCAGTACATGCATCATGACATGTGGCATAGAGCCACACACCTAACTTTCTATGCCATGCACTGTGGCATGTGACACCATGCGTTGCGGCACATTTGTTCAAATTTCTGTTATCATTTTGACAGTAAAATGATGAACTTTCATCGTGCATTGTCTTCACATACAACGTTTGATTGGAGTGATTCAAGTGCTCACATGAAGCTTATTTCATAAGCTAGCTAACGAGACAAGTTTGGACAATTCTAATAGTCCTATCAAAATTTAAAAACTCAAGTGCAAGAAGTCATTTTTTCTAAAAATTTTGGGCACCTAAGCACTCAAATCAATTCCTTTCTTTCATTAGACTATACAAGGCCTTGAATCAAGTTCAAAAGATCTAATACACCTGATTAACCATGATATATCACATACATACACATATACTAAAATATGACCCTTCAACAGCCAATTTTTACATTTCATAACTTTGCACAATTTGCCAACACTTGGCACAACTTGGCCTACTTGGCCCTTTTCTCTACTAATTCACATAAAACTACATCTATAACATATTCACAATTCAATCTTAGCCCTAAATTACTTATTTCATCATAATTTCTTACATGGGCTAAGATTCAGCTAAAAAACACAATATTTTCAACTCACATACACTCTAGTCTTTAGTCGCTAATTCATTTCACCACATATATATACAATTGGGCTAAGATTTCACAAAGTCACTACTCAATACATGCATGAAATCCTATAGCAACTCATATTCATACATATACACAAGTATTTCATTCATTACACAAACTCAAAAGGGTCTCACAACTATGGCACCACTATGCTAGTCCAGACTCTCTTTCCTTACCTTAATCACTACTCTGTCCTGTAAAAATGTAAAGGGTGAGATAAAAATCTTAGTAACGAAATAATTTACTCCTATCGACTATCACATACAACTATATGAAAGTAAAGCATAATATATCATTTTATATAACATATCATATATTTCATTTTAAATAACCCTCATATCAAACATTTAATCATTTTTACACTTGGTTCATCACTTTTCTTCACTCATATCACATATATCAATATATTGCATCACATAGCATAATTACTATCGACCGAACTTCTAAATCTCCCTGACACAAAACCATAAACTCGTCTTAGACTAATATACACCCTCATTAGCCTTGAGCTCACCTTTAATGGTAGAATACCTAACCAAATGTGTTCTATCTCACTTTCGAGCTATGGTTTCCTCTAATACACACAAAAAGGTGTCATTGACTCCAACACCATATCACACAGACACTAAGGATTCCCAAATCTCTAACATCGCACCTCAATAGGCATTAAGGAGATCTTCTCCAACACCACACCTCGAAATGCATTAAGGAGGTATAATTCTCTAACAACGCACCCCGTCAGGCACTAAAGAAAATATGTTATATGGTCTTATCACCATCTCTCCACTCGAGTGAACTCCCACCCCCTATGATTATACTTTTTGAACCATTCATAGGTTCCCAATCACCACTTTACTCATATATACACACATATACACATTTTCACATCCAATTACACAAATTTCATTATTTGTTTAATAAAAATCTCTTTTATGTAATAATCATTCAATGCTACAAACATGCTCAATTCCAAGTTATTTCATGTGCTATATAGCATACTCACACATAGTTATAATCAATAGTCAAATAAAGAAAATTATTTAGTTATCTCAACCCTTCTATCACTAGAATAGTTAACTATAGATTTCAACTATCACAACAGCTTATCACAAGCTTCCTTTCTCAACTCACATGTTCAATATGCCAATCTGAACACATTTAGCATAATTTAGTCATTTAGTCCATTTTGACTAAAAACACATATTCACTATGGCTATATTTAACCGTAAATTCTTTTATATTTATCCGTTCTAAATTCATTACTACTCGATTACTACTTTACATCACCTTAACCAATCTCATTTCCCTAAAACTAAATTCTTACCCCTTTCTCTCTTTAAGTTAGGGCCAAATTGAGCCTACGGGTTCAAAGCTCTATTGTTCAACTTTAAACCAATTGTAAAGCTCTAATTTAACTTTCGAGAACCTTTTTATTACTATTAGGAAAGAATGAAACCCCTCAAACTTCACCAATTTAATTGTTCTATAACTCATTTCAAAGAAATTATGTATAATGGAAGATAAGGGTTATACATAGTTTACCCGCTAAGTTACTGATCAAAAGCACCTTTCACGGCTCCAAAATCTCTTGCCCTAGTACACCCTTCACTTTTCTCCTCTCCCTTTTATGTGTTTCAGATTTCTTCCTTTTAAAATTTCACAACTTAAGAAGTCATTTTTTGATCCATATGCCGCAGCGTATGCAGCACAAGCCATAGCACGTGACACAGTGAGATTAATTCTCACCACGCACACATGCTTCAACCCGAAATGCAATTCTCTTACCCATATCTGTTCATACAACATCCCAACAAGCCAAACTATCAAGTAATCATCTAAATCTCTAATTCCATATAAATTACCACTTTACCCTAGGTTAATAGCTAATCATATGATTAAGAAATTCAGGATGTTACATCATACACACAACATGTGCATCATATGCCACAGCACACCTAATAGAATTTGCTGTCATGATTGTTTGAGGGATGCAAACTTCCAATGTGCACTATTTCTCCACACGATGTCTTATCAAAGTCATTCAAACATCCACATAAAGCTTATTTTACTAACTAATAACACAGGTTTCATTTCAATTCGATCTTTTATTTGAAAACTAGATACCTATATGCAAAATGATCATTTTATGTCAATTTCACTTACCTGAGCGTCCTAAATCTAAACCATATGTCATTAGCCGCTTTCAAGGCCTTGACCACATTCAATGGGACATTTAACACTTGATTAACAAATTATATCATCAAAATCACATGCATCCACAAATTTGGCAATTCAATTTCCTTCTATCACACATATGAGACTTTTTTTCACATTTACACATAGATATACACACATGGCCAAATTTCACATATCTATTACCTTTAAACACATATTCACGCACTTGAATTAGTATCTTAGCCCTCCCTGTCACATTTTACATTGTTTTACTCACTTATATAACTCAGGGCTAAGATATAGACATAATTACTCACACATATGAGATTTTTTTTCACATTTCTATAGCAACTGATATCATTTAATATTTACAATACACAATTTTATCTATAAACTCTAAAAGCATATCAATAGTACCCCTTCACCTAGCCTGCATCTTTCCCCTTGCTCCTCTCACTATCAGGATCTATAAAATAGTAACCATGGGGTGAGATTAACATCTCATTAACCAAAATAATTCAAAAATATTTATCAATAGAAATAACTACACACAAGTAAATAAAAATGCTATTGTATTATTCATGTTCACAGATTATATTTATACATATTCGTGTTTGTAAAGCCATTTTCACAAACTCACATGATCATCATATCTATCTAAACTGTCATGCTCCTCGACTGAACTGATAAGTTCCACCAGACTACTTCTGTGTAGATTGATCGAAGCACACCTTTAGTAATAGAATTACCCAACCAAAGGTATTTTGTCTTACTTTTAGACTATAGATTCCCCCATTTCACAATATAATAGGGGTGTCATTGACTCCTAACCACACCCTTATGCCATATGATTTATATAAATTTTTTTCACCTACTCCATTCACTTAGGGTGAACTCCCACCCCTAATATGGTCATGCATTTTTCACATATATAGCCACATTTCTCAATCACATATCCACGAAACCATATATATATATATATATAGACAAGAAACTCATAGTGGCTATACCTGTTTCTTAAAGCTATCTTAAGTACATCATATGCACGAACTCTTAACTAGTGATAGCCTAACCTCAAATCTATGTTAGGAAAGACTAAGGCACTAGCTAATTGATCAAGAAAGTTATCTATTATGGGTAGAGGATATTTGTTCTTCACCATAACCTTGTTCAATTGCATATAATTAATGTAGAGCCTTATGCTATTGTCTTTCTTCTTCACAAACAATATTGACGATCTCTAGGGTGATACACTTAGTCGAATGAAGCCCTTCTTTAATAACTCCTCAATTTGCTTCTTTAACTCTATAACTCTAATGGCAACATTCAAAATAGAGCCTTCCAAATGGGTTTCGACCCTGGTACCAAATCAATTGAGAATTTCACTTTCCTTTTAGGAAGCAATCTAGGAATGGTAGAATATTGCTCAACAGTCTCCACTCTACTCTCTGGACAATGCTTGGCAATATGACCCATTTTACAACACTTGAAACAAGCCCAGCAGTTGCATATATGAAATTTACCATAGATATTACATTGTGGCAATCGTCCTATATTCAACTAGGAGTTAATACGTTAAAAGCCTATCTTGAAGGTTGTGAAGGCTTGATTCTAGTTCTACTGCCTCTCTGCATTAAACCCCTCTAAAGTGACTGAGTTTGAGAACTTGTAATAAAACTCTTCTTCCCTGAAGCCTTAAAGCTACTTGAGCTATAACTAGGCTTTTTCAAAACTCCTCTTGTAGGACCTAATAGAGATGAAAACCTACCCATACTATCTCTCCTTCTCTCAACCTTTTCTTCCCTACCTCTCCTAGTAGCCACTCTCAACTTGTGATGTCAAACAAAGTAATCTACTGTCGATACTCGGGACATATCTTCTCTAGTAACCTCTCTGTCTTCCATTTAGTATCATTATTGTGCTGTAGGTAAGTAGAATAGGCTAACAATTCATTAAATATTTTGATAAACTCCTCTTCATCTAAATCACCCTTCCTAAAAGCATGAAATTCCTCTTCTTTTTCAATTCAAAGAGACTGGGAAGTAATAGTTGAAGAAGAACTGCTTAAATTCTTTCTAAGTCAACTGAGTACCATCAAACGACTTAATTAAGTCTTATTACTTCTTTGCAATGCCAACTAATTGTACTATGGCCAGAGTTACTCTCTACTCAATTGTACAAAGCACCATCTTGAATATTGTCTTAAGGTGCTCAATCCACTGCTCCGCTTCACCCTTGTAATATCTCACTCTACTAAAAAAATTAATCAAATATTTTATGGTAATCAAAGGATTAACCTCTTTTAAAAGATTACCAAGTTTTAATTTAAAATTAAGGGATCCTAATTTTTCTTAATCAAAATGAGTTTAAACAATTCATAAACACTTGTATCAGAGTAAAAACAAGTTATGAAAATATAGGATACCTTACAAGAGTGAAAGAAATCAAAGACGGTTGAAAAATAACTCTTGCTGTGTGACAAGGCAATGCATCGTGACTCATGCATGATGTGCCTCAACGTGTTGCTCTCTATGCTATGCACCATGGCATGTTAATGAAAAATTAGCAGATTTTGCTATCATTGGACATCAGAATTAGGGAACTTTCGACAAGCCTCAATTCTCTGTCCAACGTTCGAATGATGTGATCTAGGTGTCTACGAAAATCTCTTAACTTGAACTAGCTAGTGGTATAGGTTTTACTTCCAAAACAAGTCACATCAGGAAGTTAGACACCCAAACACATTTTGATCACTTTTCACAATTTTCACACAAAAAGGGTGTCAAAACCCACAACAAATGCCAAAAACCTTTCCTAACACCTAGACCATGTCCATTAGACTTGGGATTACTAGTACAACAAGTCACACGCACTTAAATAATGGTATAAATAAATTCATTCCTCAACCCCATTTTACCAAAAATAGAGGGGGAGGCAAATTTCTATGTTATTACATCAAAAATCATTGTAACATGTTTAAAACATTGTTTCCGCACTTGCACTCATATTTTGGCCTTATCAACAAATATAACTCACCATACACAATACTCAGGGCCTAAAATACAAATTAGACATTCACAATAACCAAAAATAATGCAAGTGTGATAGCATGCAACCTAGCATTAGCAATTATATACTACTATAAAAAATAAAAATAAGCTAGAGGCATACGATAGGAATATACTAATTCCTAGCCTCTTAAGCCTTCTCCTTCTCTGTACCAAAGCTAGAGCCTGAAAAGTGTTAAATAAGAAGAGTGAGTCTAGCCACTTAATAACCAAGGTTAAACCTACCTTATACAGTTATATATCAATTGAAAATCAAACATATACATATGAAATAAGTACTTAAAACATGCTCACACATATCATAACTCATCACTTCTCATTTAATAACTTTTTTATCTCACATATACTAGATGCATTGTCATAATATTTTTAAATATTTGACCGTGACCTATTTTTCATGCGACTTGCTACAACTTAACTCATATGACACGTTTTATATTTATGTAGGCAATGATCAACCAACCTTATACCCTCCTTATTTCCTCAAACTAAAACTATAGGCTATAACACTAAATAGGGTTTTGTCTATGTGATTGGACTACTCAAGCTCACTAATCGTGAGGTGTGACCTAACCAAAGATCATATGACTCACTTTCGGACCACGACTTCCCCCATTTTTAAATCCCTAAAGTGTCTCATACCCTAGGCTATTCTCCTCATTGAACTAGTAAAGAAAGCTAGGTTTTAGTCTCTCGACAAACTATGAGATAGTCCCTTAACAAACTGTGGGACAAGGCTATAACCCAGTGCATCAGAGGGCAGCCTAAATACCATATGAATTTTTCTCTACTCCCAATCCCTAGGCAAACTTCTGCTCACTAATTATGCCATATATGATACCCAACTATGTTCACGATTTCATTTTCATTTACTTATTATCACAATAAACACGTTGGGCTCACGACCGTGCACTTCCTAAATATGCATTTCAAACTAAAAATAACATTATGCACATTCAGTTTTCATACACTTATTGAAACAAATGCATGCATTGAAAATCAATCCATACATGTAACATTCACAATTAACAATCAATTAACATATAACCACCCAAGATAGGGTTTCCCTAGTTATCTCAAACATTTGAGAGGTCAAAGGTTTACCCCTCAATATAAGATCTTCTGAGCTTGAATTCCCAAGCTAAATAGGTGATCAAGAGCCAAAACTACAATCAACCAAGTTGAATTGCATCAACATTACTAGCTCAAGCCAAATAGGCAAATGCACAACCACATCAAACATGATTATTGGACCTCCCTGGCCACATATCACCTCAACTTACTTAATTACCCTAATTAGGTTTAGTTAATCAAGGGATTAAAAATCAAGATGTTACAACCCTCTTTCATACTACCATCAAAAGTAGGAGGATTAAACCAAATGAAGGTCTTCCATGCCCAATCAATTGACATATCCACATTATCCCTAATTACTACAAGATGTGACTGTCTGCTGCCTGAACCCTAAGATGGTCTAGGTCTACTTTAGGCTTTGTCTTGTTGTCTACCCTAATCCTTGACTCTATCATCATGGCCTATATTCCATAATAAGGTATCATGATCCTAAACTCTTCTCCTTATATCGACCATCATCTCCCTCAACTCCTCTAACAACATATTTTGTCTATCTCTCGATTGTTGCACTAGTTGATCCTTTGGTATTTGTTCATTATCGTTAACTAAAGTTTACCAACAGTCTACCTACACCTCACCATATTTTTCCCTCCTAAGAATAAAAATAAGGTAAAGTTAGAGAAGGAAAAGAGTTGTGCAAATGAAGGTATATAAGTTGCCTAAAACTAGGAATGAATGCACTAAACAAAGGAGAATGAACATATCTTGAAACTCATACTAAACTATAATGTCCTCCCTAACATTACAAAACTATACCACACTCTGTAATTAGAAGTCCTTGAAACTTTTATCTTACCATAAAAACTCAAATATTAAAAATATAGAAATAATTTCTTTTGTAAATAGTTGAGATCTCAAAATCTTTCGAAAACCATTCAAAACCAATCATAAATATGTATTTATGCACAACAGAGGCTTTTAGAAATGCATTAATATTATATGTCGCAAGATAGGGCAAAATAGTCATTTTTACCCAAATTAGACCATATCTGCAGCATGTGGCATATGTGCCATGCCATGTGGTACAGAAACATAAGTGCACACTTTATGCCATGCACCGTGACATGTGCATCATGTGCCACAGCGTACCTAACTGAATTTACTGTCATGACTATTTGACATATGTGAACTTCCAGTGTGTGCCATTTCTTCATACGATATCTAATCAGAGTGATTCAAGTATCCACATGAAGCTTATTTTACAATATAACTAAGATACAGGTTTCATTTCAATTCAATCTTTTAGTTGGAAATTGGAAACCTAAAGGCAAAATGATCACTTTATGTTTTTTTCGCGTACCTGAGCATCCTAAATCTAAATTATATGTCATTAACTGCTTTTAAGGCCTTAACCACATTCAATAGGACATTTAACACTTGATTAAAAAATTATATCATCAAAATCACATGCATCCACAAATTTGGCCATTTAATTGCCCTCTATCACACACATGACCCTTTTTCCACATTTACATATAGATATACATATATGGCTAAATTTCACACATCTAATCACCTTCAAACATGCATTCATGCACTTGCATTAGTATCTTAGCCCTCCTTGTCACATTTTACATCATTTCACTCACTCACATAACATAGGGCTAAGATATACACATAATTTTCACTTAAGTGCATCAGAATATGATAATGCATTCCTATGGTAACTTATATCATTTAATATTTATACTACACAAGTTCATTATGCAAACTCTAGAAGCACAGCAATAGCACCCCCTACACCTGGCCTAAATCTTTCCCCTTGCTCCTCTCACTATCAGAACCTATAAAACCATAACCAGGGGTGAGTTTAACATTTCCCAATACTCTAAGATCATGTAAATTATTAAAATCCCTTCCACAAATTACTTATTTTATAAATCAAATCCATTTTCAATGCCAAATCATGAAAATTTAGAAAACATGCTCGTGATTAAAATCACATATATATCTTACTATGCAATTTACTTATAAACAATTAAACTAGTTAATCGACAGAATGAATTATTTGATTATCTCAACCCTTCTATTTCTAAAAAGGGTTACCAGTGTACTTGTCAAACTCTTAGCTTCCTCTTTCTTAAGTTAACACATGGGCCACTCTAATCTACACAATTTAGCACTATAAGTCAATTATTAAATTAATCTAAAAGTACTAATTATCATAATTAATTGCAATTAACCACTTAATCAGTTTCACTTAACTATCTTAGGTTCTAATCCTTCTCTTTAAACTTCTTATCACCTCCATTAGCTTCACCACATTCCACACCAAACTTTTCCCTCTTCTCAACTTCTCCATTTAGGCTAAATTAATTCTATAGCTTTAAAGCTTAATAGCTAATTTCTAAACCAATAACAAAACTTTAATTTAACTCCCAAGAGTCTTTTTATTACCAAAAGATAAGAAAATAACCTCTTAAAACTTCCCAATTCAATTTTTATATATCTCAAACTAAGAGAAATTAGGGTAGAATAGGAGCATAAAACCATACAAAGCTTACCTAACAAGTAACAAGTCAGTAGTATCTTCCAATACTCCAAGATCACTTGCCCTAGAAAAAGGAACATTTCCTCACCTCTCTTCCATTTCTTTTTCTCCTTTTCCTCTCTCTAGTTCACGAGCTGACCACTCACATCTTTATCTAAATTTTGTGCTATGTGTTGTAGCAAATGCTACATATGCCTGGGTGTAGCATAGTGAAGAAAAGCTCACTATTACGTGCACAACTCCCTTTGGACCTCCATTCTTTCACTCGATCCTACTCATTCAGCCATCTAACAAGCCAAAATGTCAATGTACCTTCTAAAATCATAATTATTTAATTAATTCACTAATTTATTCTTAATTAGTAATTAGTTTTAGGATTAAGAATTCAAGATGTTATACAACTCACTTTGCTAATTTGTTTCAAGAGACCACACATTATACAAAGGCAAACAATACTGCTATGATCATCTCCATGCTCAAATACAAATCTAATAAATTCTTTTGACCTATTCAAATATTCCTTTAACATTCAGTTCATAAACATTTATGTCTTATCCATAGTCCTGATATATCAAAAATTATTTAGAGAAATGTGATAAATGGCTCAATCATATTAGATGAGTTATGACAATATAAGGGATATTAACTAAACCCATCCATCAATTATGAGCCATATGCAATATAATCCCTTTTTAAGCTAAATTAAAATAAATACTTACAACTATATTTAATTTCATACCTATTCAATCTAGTCAAATATAATTGTTCAACCAAATTCAATCACATCACTTTAAAAACATGTCAAATTTAATTACTTTTAAACAAAAATTTAGTACCATAATGACTTAAAATAGGACTTTCTCTAGGCATTTTGGCCTCACTTCACACTAAATTTTATTCCCTATACAATCAATACAACCCAATTCAAATCTACTCAACCACAACAACAACAAAAATCAAAATAAAATAAAACATATATTAATCAAACAAAAAGTACCCCAAAAATTGGCTTTAAATTATCCTAAAAATAATCACTAATAAAACTACCAAACTAATCATATATTCTTAGTCCAATGGGCATTTTAAAGTAACTCATAACAATAATACAAAGTTCCACATAAATATTCAACACAAAATGCATAATATAATTCAAAAAATTGCAATCAACAACCAAATAATCATCTTGTTTAATAAAGATTATGTGCCTAAAAATTAAATTAACAAACCATCTTCTACCCATTAACTAAGACTATACAAATACCAGGTTGAACTTGGTTTAGCTTCAACCCAAGGTCTAGTTTGAAATCACCATGGGTTATACTTGGTAGTCTAAGGTCTAGTCCAGTTTGGTATAAACTCAATAATGGACTAGATCGAGCCTAGTCTCTTAGTTGAAGACTGGTCTACCAAACTATAATTTTTTTAATCTGGATGCTAAGCCACATTCAAGAAGATGAAGCAGAGCGTGTAGAGATATATGAAGATATACAAGAAAAGTATTTGTAACAAATCAACAATATTTAACATTATGATTTATGAGAAAATTGAAGCAATACTCTACAATAATCTGACAAATCTTGCAAGAAAATAGATTGTTAGAATAGAAAAAGGGGAAAAGAAGAAAAGCCAAAAAATCCAGATTAATTGATGAAGATCAAAGACAGAGGCTTAGAGTGGAGATCTGTGAAGCCATCGATGAATATAGATGAAGATTTGTCAAAATCTTAAAACAGTTATTTGATTAATTGATGGAGGAATGTTGACAATAGAGGAAGAACTTAGACGAAGGAAATTAGAGAATGGCAGTAACAGTAGTCATAAGGAGAGTGATTGCAAATAGGTACAAGAGCATAGTCAAAGGGTTTGGATCTAAAAATTATTTAAGGCCAAACAAAGCTACATCATCCAAATTTCAAAAATAAAATAAAATAAAACACTGAGTTGGACTTGACTAAATAGTTCTTTGGGTTGGTCCGAAACTTGGTCTGACCAAATAAGCCAACCCGATTAGGTCTATCTAAGTTCATTATTGGGCTAATTTTTCTTAGATTGGATTGGACTAGGTCTTGTCGAATCAAACTAGTTTATACCAAACTGACGCATTATTGCAAATTCATACCATCAACAATCAAACTAGTAGAAAAAGTTCCCAACTTCAATAATCTAAAATGGAGGAAAAACTTAAATAAAATACATCTACAATAAATAACCTATTAAACAAAGCTCTAGACCCAAAAAAGTGAAATGTAGAAGAAAGGATAGAAGAGGAAGGTGAACAAAGAAAGCTTACATGAATTCAAAGCCCTAATATTGACAACAAACAGTGTGAAGCATGAAAACGCTGAAGTAGGCCGAATAGAGGAAGAGAGCAATGGAGAACAAACGAGGGAGGCCAAAATAGCACTAGGTAAGTTCAAATTGCACTGAATCGTAGAGAGAAAATAAAGAAAGAGGAAGAAATTGAATAGAGGGCAAACTCAAAGAAGACAGAGAGGATGCTGTTAGAGATTTAAAATATATATACTTGACCATTTCCCGTTTTAACCGTCAAATATGTTCCTATAAATTTGATGGTTAGGTAAGGCAATCATCAAATATGTCCAACATGATTTCCTAAAAAAATATTTCAGCAAGTTTGATGATTTCAATGTGAACTGTCAAATAAGCAATCCCACCTTTTCATATTTGACAGTTTTAAAAATAGGATTAATAAGCAAATAAGATCTTAAACTCTTGCTCGAAAATCGCTCTGAATTCAAAACTCTTAAAGTATGCAAAATAAATCCTAAAATTTTAAATATGTAGCAAAATAAACTCTTACTATTAAGTTTTTTAATGTTGTTACTGTTCACACGGGTACTGTAACAGTTAAGGTTAAATTTGTAGGAAAATAAACCCGTAAACAGTACTTGTGTGAACAATAACGATGTTAAAAAGTTAACGGCCAGGGTTTATTTTGCTATGAATTTAAAAGCTTAAAGTTTATTTTGCATATTTTAAGAGTTTAGGATTCAAGACAATTTTCAAACAATAATTCAGGGTCCTATTTGCTCATTAACCTTTTAAAATAATTTCCAAATATAAGGCACCATTTATGTCTAATTGGGTAGTGGTGATACCAAAACAAGTTAAAAGTATAGGAATCAATAGTTCTATTTTCTCAAAAATTGTACTATTCCTAAATCATACTTCTTCCCTCCCAAATTGTACGATTTGAAACAAGATTAAGTATATTAATAAAATTTAATAATGACAATTTATAAACTTACTTTTTCAAAATAAAAATATAAGCTTTAAAAAATATCTATCATTTAATATAATGTTAATCTATAATCATTTCAGTTCTCTTTCCACTTGATGGATAATACTAGAAAAGCATTATCTATAAAACCTTATTTTTGTTAATTTGTCTTATATTTTGAAACAATAAAATTCTTTTAATATTATCTTATAATTTGAGATTGATAAAGTAAATTGAATAGCATTATGTGTTTATTAGATTTGATGCATTTAACATTGTTATCTCGCTTTTCACCAATAACATCTGAGACTCTTCAATATTAAATTGACAGAAGCAAGTAGTTGTATGCAGAATGTCAAATCTTAATTTCTACTTGAGTTTTTTCTTGTCATGTTTGTTTTGTAAATAATGTAAATGTGAAGGAAAAGGATAGGTCTATGTGGCAGTGGTCTCCTCATTAAAGACAATATTTGAAGTTGTCAATTTCCATCTATTTTCATTTTTTTTTATTGGGCAAGTGAATTTTCATTGATTATTATCATATCAAATTTAAGAAATTTTACCAAAACCGAACTTGATTATAAGGACTAAATTTTTAAAGACAATATCAATCATTTGCTTATGAATGTTTGGAATCCAAAACTTTTATATAGTGTAATTTTTTCTTTAACATTTAAAAATAGTGCACTAAGCATCATGTCATTAAAGAGTTAATATTAATTATTTGTTGACCTTGAAAATTACATGAAATGACTTAAAAAATTACAAAAAAAATCTAGAAAATTACAAAAAGCACCTTATGGAAAAATTAATATAGATTAAGTTCTTAAAATAGTGTGATAATTTATAAATTTTCATTTAAAATTTATAAGTATGCCTTCAAAGATTTACAGCTAGTATAAAAAACATGTTCATTTATAGATAAAAAATAAGCTTAAATTTCAAGAGCATGTGTAAATCTTAAAAGTTAACTTATAATTATTTTTTTAAATTTTACCCCTAACCTTAGCCCTTTTTCATAGAAAAGGCGATGTAGACATGCACATAATATATGTCAATGCCAGGTTCAAACCAAAGACCTCTTTCAGCAAGAGAGAAAGGTGGTGTTATCACAAGACTAACTAACCATTGACAAAATTAACCTATAAATTACCTAGTAGATGGTTAAATTGGCTGGTCAAAATTGTATTTTAGTCTTTTATATAATTAAGAAATAATATTTGTATTATGATATGTATATATAAGTTAGGAGACTTAATTGGTATTAATTTTCTTATAAGGTATTTATATGTAATTTTTTGGGTCCTTTCTCATAATTTTTTATCAATTAACAATTAAAATTAATTTTTTTAATAGTAGGTTGTCCAATGCACTATTTTTAAATGTTGAAGAGAGAAATTACATTATATATAACTTTAACATATTAGATACCCCTAAACAAATAGTTGAGGACAAAAAATATCCTTTACCTCATTTTTTAATACAAAAATTATAGGGACTTTTTTTTTTTACTTTAGAAATTTATAAGGACTTCACTCAAGTTAAAATTATAGGAGCAAATTTAAGTTTTACTTCTATCTATTATAAAATACTGCTAATATATTTTATAAAAAATGATAATAAAAATTCACTGAAATATATAAATGATAATCAGATTCCTCAAAATATTATAATTCTTCTAAAGTTTGTAAGTACCTTTTTGACATTCATATTTTAAGTTGAATGACTAAATTGCCCCTTTTTAAAATAAAAAATAGCTGTTCATATGGAAAATTATAATTTTTTATTCAATTATTGCGACTTACAAAATAAAAGTTGTGATTGATTAAACAAAATTACAATGGTTATTTTCAAAACTTAAATTTCAATTATAAGGGAAATTTTGCATGAAAAGTTGTGATTTCTTATTTAATTTTTTTGATTCACAAAATTAAAGTTGTGATTGAGACTATTTATTTTTGAAATTTTTTTATCAACAATAAAAAAATTTCACGTGAGAAGTTACATTTTTTTATTAAATTTTTGTGATCCACAGAAAAAAAAATTATTATTGCTTAAATAAAAGTTGTGATTGAAAAAATGAAACTACACTCATTGTTTTTATTTTAAACAAGGGACAATTTAGTAATTTAACTTAAAATTATTAATATCATAAAGGTAACTAGAGATTTCAAATAAATTATGATATTTTAAGAAACTTAATTATCATTTATATATTTTGATAAAATTTTATTGTCATTCTTTTTAAGGAGTTTGATTAAATTTTAAAACCATTTTCATGTACTAATTACTAGTTCATGCTTTTTTGCTTGTCATCTAAGCCAATTACATCACCGTCCATATAAAACTTGATACAGGTTGCTTGCCTATGCAGACTTACAGAGCAACAACAAAAATTGATTTTTTTTTTGAAAAAATAATAATAATATCCTTTCAAATTACATAAATAATAATCTAATTTTTTAAAATATCATAATTTCAAGAAATAATGACAGTAGGTTCCAAAACAGTGAATTAATATCAGTTGAGTCTTCAATAAATTTTTTTGAAAAGTAAGTTGAAAATATTAATCTAAATTATTACAAATTTAGGAGTTTCAATTATAGATAAGCATTTAGATATTGAATGTAACTTTTAAATTGTAATAGAAATTTTTGTTTGAAACTATTTGAATTGATATTCATAATTCATTTTATAAAAAAAATTTAGGGAGAATGAAAAAGAGGTCCCAAAAATGATTAATTAATTCTAGGTCCCAACTGTCAAACTCCATAAATTTACAACTCAATTTCTTAATTTTATAATTGTGTTGTGATCAATTTGTAACTTATTTTTTAAATTTTAATATGGTTGAAAAATAAAAAAAAATTATTTTTCTTTAAATATAAATTGTAAATTCATCATAACAAAATTTTAAAATTGAGAAATTAAGTTGTAAATTTTTAAAATTTAATATTTGAAACATAACTTGAATTAATTAGTCTTTGTGGGACCTCTATGTCGTTCTTCCAAAAATTTATCGAGACTTAACTAATATTAATTCACTATTTTGAAACTTAACTATCATTTTTCTTAATTTCAATGAAATCCCTAATGTCCTGTTTGGTATGCTGGAAATGGAGATATGGAAATAGAAATGGAATTGCAATTAACTTTTTTTTTTGTTTGATATGCATGAAATGGATTTCCATGTGAAAATGAAATCCATCAAAATAGTTGAATTGGATTCTATAATAACACCCATAAAAATGAGATAGGTTTCATAGAATTGAATTTTTTTAGACAAAAATAACCTCAGTTATGAAATTATTTGACAGATTTGCTCCTTCATCAATCATTGAAGTAAATCAAAAGTTTTTTTAGTAAATATGCATATATTAAATAAAAAATATATCATAATTAAAAAAATTGGCAGGGGTATTTTAGTAAATTAATTATATAGATGCATATATTAAATAAAAAAGTATATCATAATTTAAAAAAATAGATAGGGGTATTTTAGTAAATTGATTATATAAGTGCATATATTAAATAAAAATATATCATAATTAAAAAAATTGACAGGGGTATTTTAGTAAATTGATTATATAGATGCACATATTAAATAAAAAAGTATATCATAATTAAAAAATTAGATAGGGGTATTTTAGTAAATTAATTATATAAATGCATATATTAATTAAAAAATATATCATAATTTAAGAAATAGATAGGGGTATTTTAGTAAATTGATTATATAGATGTACGTATTAAATAAAAAAGTATATCATAATTTAAAAAATAGATAAAGGTATTTTAATAAATTGATTATATAAATGTATATATTAAATAAAAAGTATATTATAATAAAAAAATTAACAAGGGTATTTTAGTATATTGATTATATAAATGCATATATTAAATAAAAAGTATATCATAATTCCATGTACATATTAAACATATTTCTAAAACTCACTTCCACCTTCATTTTCATTTTCATTTCCATCAAAAACATTTTTAGAATACCAAAAAACTCACTTCCACCTTCATTTTCATTTTCATTTCTATCAAAAACATTTCTAAGATACCAAACGAGATAGATTTTTGTTTTAATAAATTTTATAGTGAAAAGACTATTTTATTTTTTAAAAAATAACAAACCCTAATCACAACTTTTGTTTAGTATATTACAATATTTAAACAAAAAATCACACCTTATTAAGTATAATTTATGTTATTTAAAAATAAATTTCAATCACAAATTTTATTTGAAAAATAATAACTTTTATTTTGTGAATCGTAAAATAATACAGAAAATCACAATTCAGTAAGTGTAATTCTATTATTAAAAAATAAATTTTTAAAATAATAAACTTATTTATAATTTTTGTTTAAAAAATCACAAAAATTTAATAAAAAATTATTACTTATCAATAAAAAAAAATAATTTTTTTATTTTAAAATTTATTAATAAAATTTTTTTAAAAAAACTTTAATAAAATTATAATAATATAAGAGATCAAATTATTTTATATAATTTAAAGTAATTTTATTGTTATTTTTCTTTCTTTTTCCTTCTGCGACAATAATTAGATTTGGCTAAAGATTCAAAAAAGCACGGAACTTTCGGACAGAAGCTCTGGAAACCAAGTAGCCAGCTCCAAGACCCAAGCACAGAACCCAAATTCCCAAATCGACGGTCCGTCTGAGTTGTTCTAAGTCCAAGACCCCATGAGAATCCTCTGAAGGAAGCTCCGTTTCTTCTGGAATCTGCTCTAAGCGACAAACATCAACGCAATATTTTACTCTTTCCTTGGGATTCCCAAGCCTCACCCAGTTCGTGGCGGCGAGGTTTCCGTCATCGAAGGCAAAGCAAAGCTGAACCTCTGATATTGATGACTGAAGAAGGTGAAGCTGAGATTTACAGTCCAACGTCCAGCGATGTTGGTCTTGTTCGACTAAAGTCCCTTTCAACAACAGGGCTTCGCCGAGAAAGAGCTGGAAGGAAAGGGGCTGGCGCCACCGCCGCCGCCGCAGGCAGAGGCTGAGCTTGGCGGCGAATAAGGCGTGGGGAAGTGGATGATTGAGAAAGCGGTGGAGAGAGAGAGAATGAATGGGAGCGTTGAAGAGGACAGTGAGGGGCAAGGGATCGTTGAAACCAGAAGCTGATGTGCGTGCATGAACGAAGAGAGCTTTAATGTTGATGGCATCATCGCCGTCGTGTGAATGCGATGAGGGATGATGAACAAGATCGGTGGACCTACACATAGTGTCGCAGTGATATTTTTGTGAGGATAGACTGAAGGATATGGTTGCTATTCAGTATTAAGGAAGCCGAGGCAGTGTCTGCGTCTACGGTTTTGGTTCAATTCCGCGGATCACACGCGGGAAGCACAGAGATTTTGCGCCAACTTGGCCGCCTCCCAACCTTTTTAATTGTTTTTAATTTTTGGGCCACGCTTTCCTTTTTAGTTGTTAAGTCCAACTGTTAATGTTGGCAGACAAAAAAGTCCAATTGATAAACCTTTATTGTAAAGCCTTGTTCTATCACAAGTTAAAAAACCCTTATATGGATGTCACCCAACAACTTTTTGCTTTAGAAGCACCCACTATATTTAAGTGAATAAAGATATAAAAATATTCATAAATTTATTATAACGAGTGTAATAATTCTCATTCTATTATATTTGACTAATGTTTGTTAATATTAACCATTAAAGAAAGGAAGCAAATGCAAGGTGTAAAAATATCTATAAATTTTTTCTTCAAGAGTTTCTTGTATCCTAAAATCAATAATGGCATATGGATACTCATTAATTCTATAAAATAGACCAACCTTTCCAAATTCACTAAGTTAATGGAATGGAGATTGTTGTGTTCATTATAACAAATTCATAGGCATTTTTGTACTTTTATTGATTTAAGGATACTAAGTGCTCTTGAAAAAAAAAAATTGCTAGACATTTTATCCTTTAACTTTATATGCCATTATCACGATAGAGAAAATGCCCACCATAGTAAAAAGAATAATAGGTAACTCACAAATACTATTGTTGTAATGAAAAGATTTACCATGATAGAAAGAGCAAAAAATAATACTTCCAAACCCTGACATAATAAAAAAAAGTCTACTATAATAATTAAAAATTAAATTAACTTTACAAAGGTTTACTATAGTAGAAAAAGTATTTTCAAACTAATAAAATAATTTTCAAAGTCAACTACCATGGTAGAAATTGAGCTACTATAGTAGAAAGAATTAAATATAATAAAAAGGCTCACAGTGGTAGTTTAGGAATACACTAGATTAATTAAAAATATACCAAATAGTATCCCATTCAAAAAAAGTTTTTAAAATTCAAAATAATATTATAAAGCATAAATGATAGTGAAACATGGTTCCCTAAGAAAAAATTGTTCAAAAACAAGTTTATATAAAAGTAAAAGCATCAAAAGGACCATTTTTTAAAATTAAATTCCACAAAAGGGCATTTATGTAAATATTTCACCATCCATCATGGCCAATGTGATGGACGAAGCGTTCCTTATAAGGTTCATGCATCACAGCATACGTACCATGTGCCATAGCACACAATGCTTATCAGCTCTAAATCAAAATGAACAATAATTAAAAACTTTAAATATGTATAACTTTTAGCACACATATCTAATTGTGATTTAAGTGTTCACACGAAGCTTATCACAAAAAAAGATATTAACTTTGGTTTGACACAAAAATACCTCTATATCACAATTTTATCTACAAACACTCGATAGGGATCACCAAACAATATTTTTCAAATATTTTACTTAATAACACTAACTTCAAAGCCAATATTTATGTGTGAACCCCTTGACAACACCAAAAGAACCCAAACAACTTATCTAACTTTAACAATTGATTTAACAAATTTAATTCTCATAGTTACATTACAACCACTATGTAACATTCCAAAATTTTAAATTAAGATTAATAAATTAGTTAAGCCGTTTAAATTTGTAAATTATGGAAACTGGGGATTAATTGAAGTAATTGGATGGCCATTAGGTCAATTGACCCTATATAAGACATAAAAGGCAATTAGAGGTGCCATTGAACCACTTTGCCCACATAATGGGCCTAAGTTAGGGTTTTTCAAATTGTGCCATCTGTCGTGACGAATAGTGCCATTGGCATGACAGACATGTCTTTAAGTTTGAGAGACACATAAAAAAATAGAAGGGAGGAACATGATTTTTTGAGCAAGAGTAAGCTAGAGCTCTAATAAGGTTTAGCTTGGAGGATGCTTGGAAGTGTTTTAGGGCTATCTACTCCTTGAGTAAGCACCCTTTCTCTTTCTCCTACCCTATCTATGCATTTTCTTTTGAGTTTATGGACTGCAGAGATTCTATCCAAATCTTGAATGGAGCACCACCCATTTTAGTAATTCCAATGGAATCTAAGGGTGTTGTTTATGCTCCTTGTCATTGGGTTTTGTTAATTGGCAATAGTTATAGTTGCTAATGATGGATTTAGAGTTAACCATAATACTAATTAATTAAGTTTAAGCTAATGAGATTAGCTACTAATGTTTATTAAGCTTAATGGCAGTTAAATAAGCTGATGAAAGTGAGTTTTGGGATTGGTTTTACTTAATCACACTAAATGAAGGATAAAGGCCTAAACTGTGATTAAGATTAATTAAGAACAATTAGTAATTAATACTATTTGTTAATCATGAATTATAGATGGACTATTATTAGAGCTTATCGCTCTGCAAATGTAAGCTCTTGCTTATTAATTAACCTATCAACACTCACCATTTATCCCATATCTTAGTATAATCCCATCATACTTCTCATTCAACAAACATAATCTTAAATTCATCTTTTATTCAACTAACTAAACATAGCCCTCACTGGCTTGTGCTCAAAGAGTTAGTCAATTTAATCCATCAAAAACATATACTTACAAGTAATATGCACTAACAGTCTTAGTTGGCAATATATAAATATACACAATATAAATTCTCTACACATATACACTAAGGCATTAGAGGTAATTACTGATTGTGTGCCTCTGATTCCTTTTTCCTTTACACCTACCAAATGTCACTTATAAAAATATTAGCGACAGAAAATGAGATAAACATCTTAGTAACCAAGCAATTACTAACTTCTAACATATATTCAAATAACATTTAAGGTTATGTAAGTATAAGTGTCCCACACCCCAAACCACAAAAGAATATATAATACCATATATTCTCATATAATACCACCTATTCACATATAATACCACATATTTACATAAATATGTACACGTGATCATCTATCACCTTATAACTTTCTTATTCCTTCCGACTGAATCCATAGGCTACTAAGTAACATGATTGAATCCAGATATCCCGATTCACCCCAAGCTCTCCAATATTTGAGGGGTAACCTGACCAAAGGTCATCGCTCACCAAAATTAGACCACGGACCCCCTTACACACAAGGTGTCATATAGTACTCATACTCACTCTTAAAGTGAGTATCATCAGCTAAGCTAGAACCACACCTAACCTCCATCGGAGTCAGTGCCATAACTAAACAACTCTAGGTGCTACCCAAATATTTCCATGCCACATAGACTTAAATATACTCTCTAAGATCATATGGTGAACTCCCACTATTTATGTTACACATGTACATCATATTTATGATTATGCCAATCTCATATTCCCAGCATTTTTACCACATATGCAAAATCATATATTCTTCAATAATTTGTACTTCCACAATAAAAATTCATGATTCAACAATCATTCATAATATATTACATTTAATTATGCAGTTCATCACTCAAACTTGCAATACATAAATCATATACATATGCATCTTGTAAAATCTTCAAGTTAGACAAGTAAGTATATCCTTACTAATCCTCCTTAAGTTCCAAACATCATAGTGATTACCAAATTTGTCAAATTTCATAAATGGGATCCCAAATTTTTAACATTTTTAAAACATTCCTAAAATTCTTCACAAGTGAAAAATCATACTTCAATTAACATATAGAAATATAGGATCTCAAAAAGAATCAAGGCATTTGCTTAGAAATTGGAAAATAGTGAGACATTGTAGAAAATAGCTGACACCTAAGTAGAAGTTGACTATTTTTTACTGATATAGACAAAAAATATTCCTAAGTGAATTTTTACAAAATTTGATCGATCATTATAGGAGTACTCATAATGTTACTTTAGTAGGTACAATAGTGACCAATCCATCAAAATCAATACCACATGATTTTTTTCATCACCATGTATCCCACCCCCTCCCTCCCTCCCTCCCTCTCCACTCATTTTTCTTGTTTACAAAACCTAAAATTTAATATAGTGACATAGGTTGTACACAAGCAAAGATCAAGACTGAACATCGCCCTACCTTAAGAACATTGTCACAATCTTAAGCAATTTCATTCATAATAGGTTCCAAATTTTTAATTGGTTTTCGCCACTACTGCAAAGAGACAAGCGTGATATTCATACAATAACCAATTAACCTCTAGAGAATTTCACTTGAGAATATTTTTTGTCCATATTAGTAAAAAATAGTCAACTTCTACTTAGGTGTTAGTTGAACGGATAACATTTAAGGGATTTGATGGGTTGGTCACTTTTGCACTAACTCTAGTAATGTTATGGGTATTTTTGCTCCTGGCTGAAGACTTTGTGGGTATATTTTCTCCTTTTTTATCCACATCAACAAAGACTGACATATGACATACACTGTTAATATTTAACAATCAAAACTAACGGCGTTAAGGCAAAGTTAATGGTTTAATCACTTTTGCACTCACTCATATAACATTATAAGTATTAATGTCCTTTTCCTCACTATTTTGTGACTATTTTGTGAATATTTTTGTCCCTTTATCCTTTTTAATTTCAGTAATTAGGCCAAGGCTTAGCATTCTTTCTATATAATCTTTATTAACATGACCTAATCTATCATGTCACAAGTTAAAAGAATCAATCATAAAGATAGCCATATACTTAGAAGATGCACTATTATTCATTTCATCAACATCCAAAACAAACAAACCCTAATTATAATACCCTTTTCTTACAAACAAATTATTCCTTATCATTATAATCTTATTAGATTCAACTGACACTTTAACCCCATCTTTCCCTAACAGAGTAACTAAAGCTAAGTTTGCTCTAACTTCAAGCAGATGCAAAAATTATTCAAAGCAAGAGTTTCCTTAATATGAGCTCTAAGACCACTTTTTCTTACCCTTTGGCAGTTTAGGAATTAGCAAGGTAGACACAATCTTCCCCTTCTTTTATAGGATCATAAAGGTAAACATCCCATGGTTAGCACATATGTGCCTAATACCCTAAGAGTCTACCACCTATTTCTTCATATTAGAAATTAGGAGAGCTTGAGGTACTACTACAATAATGATGTCATCATCACTATTATCATCTCTTAAAACCAAATTAAACATTTAGCTTAAAAGGATAATCACAATTCACTCTCTTCCTGCATTATGCTGCATAGTGTCCTGGTTTACCATGAATAAAATATTCTCCTTTTTTCTTGAAAAAAGGGTTAGATGAATTGGATTTGTAATAAAAAAAATTATTCATTTTCCTATCTTTATTTTTAGAGTCATACCTATTATAGTGAGGTCTTGTCTCCACCAGATTAGCTATGGACATCATTTCTTTACTTCTAGCTGCACAAACTGCCTTTCGATTGGTGTCTTCAATTATGATGTAAGCGATCAGGTCAGGCAAAAAAATTGCTTTTGTTTGTATTTTAGTTGTTGCATATAGTTGTTCCACAATTCTAGAAACTTTTTAATAAGAATCCTAACAACAAATTCATTTGATAAGTTAATATTCTTAGCATAAAGTTCCTCCAATAACTTGTGATACTCATTTATCTGCTCCTTCACATCTTTGTTCTTGGTCATTTCCCATCAGTAAAAATTTCCTATGACAAAACTTTTACTTGCCAGCATCCTCAGTAGTATACTTTGTCACCAGTGACTCCTATATCTTATTGGCTTCCTTGTAGACACAGTAGACATTAACCAAATCACTAGATAAAGCACCAATGATAGTATGTTGGTATATCTTATTTGCATGAGTCCAAGTATATATAGGCTCATGCCCAAATGAATGTTGAATGGCTATCAACACACTAGTTCAAGGAATAAAATGCCATAAAGCTTCGATCACAGAATGTTAGAGCAATAAAACCTATTTAAGGTCTTAGTTACTGAACGTTGGTACATAAATCTTGTATAAAGAAAATTAATCTTATTTAAGACCATAATTTTTGAAGCTCTTGAGATTCAAAATTCAAAGACCATAATTTATGAAGCTCTTGAGTTTCAAAATTCAAAAGGCCAAAAACCCAAGATTTTAGATAAGCAAAATAAAATAACTTAAGAAATTATTTTCACAAAATAATTCTTGACAAAAAGAACATAGTGCATCTTGAACTCACGTGCAGGGGGCAAATTGGTTGTTTTTAACTACGATTGCCCTATGAAGGCTTGTCTCATGCACTTGAACCCACTTTTCCTCCAAGCCCTTTATTAGCTCACTTTCATTCCTTAGTATATATATACTAGGAGCTCCTCTTATCCAAGCAATGTGGGACTTTTTCTATTGACACCATCTCTCAATAATTACAACATAAATCACATATTTTTGAGATTCATACTTGATTTTCTACTATTTCTTTGGAAACATTTTAAATTTTAGCTCAATAGTAACTTAATGAACTTGAACTCGGCTTTAAGCTCTTAAAGTCCTATTGCCTTTTCGGCTTCTTTTGAGCATTCTTATTCGTTCTAAGGAATTTCAACCCTTCTTAGCTCATTAGAATTCATATCTTTTACTTATTGCAGCCTTAGAAAATCTTGAATCTTACAAAGGTCTTAAAACAAAAGAAAAACACTATCACTTATGCATTACTGTAGTTCTACATGTGAATTGTGAATTACTGGATTTACAAGGCATGACACAAAGAAGATAAAGATTATACCAACTTTTGTTATTATGAAAATACTTTAGGTCAGAAAAAGGAAATTGTTTCAAGTAGTTTGAAATTTCACCACCATAGAAAAGCCCCATATTTAACGTTTATTTTTCATAATACTTGACAGTTTTTAACCATCAAGTAAGGGTGCAACAAATATTAAAGAAACTTTACTTGCTGGTTAAAAACCATCAAGTATTTAGGTAACACTTGACAGTTTTTTGAAAAAAAATGTCAAATATATAAATAAAACTTAACTTTCCCCTAACCAAATACTTGATGCCTATTTCCAAATAAGCATCAAATTTGTAAATTTGTAAATACAATAATCGTCAAGTATTTATATACTTGACACTTGTTTCCAAATAAGCGTCAAGTATTTACAAATACTTGATGCTTATTTGGAAATAGGCATCAAAAGTATTTATGGTATTTTTTTAATATAGGAGAGCTGCTTTTAAAGCAGCCCCCTACATAAAGATACAAATAAAAACAACCAGTTAGAAATAATACAATAAATATTTCAAATAATATTTACTACCTAGGTAACATTAAATTAAAATTCCTATACATTTAGTCTTAAAACCTAAAAAATATACACTCAACTTATTTGCAAACTAAATTTTCAAAATGAAGTGGCCTATCTCATAAAAATTGGCCAAAAGAATGTATATATATATATATGACTGACTATTGTATTAGCCTAACCACTGTCGCTACCAACATATTGAAAATATATTAGGCCACCTCTTCAAGGATTTCTTCTACATATACAGCTGTATAATGAATATAGTAGACATCTTCGAAGTACTATAAGCAAGGTCACAATAATTTTAAGTTAATAGGTAGCGAATTAAAATTGGTTAAAATTTATAATTGAAGTGTAATTAACTTTAATATATATACCTTGTCAGATAATGTGATAGGGGCATGGGTGATAATGTCCTTAATGAACTTCGTCAAGTAATAATCACAATCATTGCTTTGATATGGCTGGAGTAGACACTGTAAAAAAACAAGCATATCAATGAAATATTAAAACATGACACAGTTTCTTGTTTAAAACTTGACCAATTAAATAAATACCTTAACGACCCATTTGTCTAAAGATTCAAATGCCCTCATCTTAGGGGGCACAATCTTGTCAGTCATAGTGCGATACAACACAGCTCTAAGAAGGAAGTATGGAATGAATGTGAGAAATATATATATATATATATATGTATGTATGTATGTATGTATGTATGTATGGAAACTAAAAATAACAAGTGAAAAAATCTAATTATTTATTAAAAAGTACCACCATATCTTCCTTATTGATTGGTTCTTCATTAAGGAGATCGAGATAACATATTTTCAAAGCAATAGAATTGACCACAATAAGCATCTAGTGTCCCTAACAAGAAATAGTACATGTTATCAAACAAGTAAATATAAAAAAAAATACTTACTCGTAACAAGTATTAGCAGCTCACCCTTGGCAATAAAGAGTGAGAAATAAAGTATCCTTATCTGCTCCCCTTTTTTGAAATTGATCTAAAAGCATTCTTGCTTGATTTTCAAGAGCTTCCTTCATAATATTATTGTAGGGAGAGACATCATGAAGATTAACCAGCTTAATCCTCAACTCGAGGCCACCAAGAACCATAAATGAAGTAGAAAGGTGACTTGAGTGAAAAAAATATACAAGTTAATAGAATGCATACACACACACACACAATTTAAGTAATTAACTGACAAATATTGAAGAATTATCTCTAGTAGAAGGTCATCAAACTAGTGCTCACCATATCATGCGTGAGGATTTCATTTAAAATTTTATCCCAGATGAATTCAAATGATGCTATACCAAATAGCCCATTGTCAAAATTAATGATATCCCCAATCGGCACTTGACGAATCATCCTCATAGTAGAAGCATAAGTCTCAAGAGCGTCATGAAATTTGTTTTCTACAATAAATATAGGCGCTGGATGCTATGAAACTGTGGCTAATTCTTTGGTATGGCTCGACTCCTTGCCTTTCAATTTACTTTTCCGCTTCAGCTACACAATGAAAAAGTTAGACATTTATATATATTAAAAGATTTTAAACAATTATTTAAAATCATGTATACCTTTTTCTTTTCCTAGAAATAGGTCCTTTGGTGGCTTTGGGTCCTTTGTTGGCTTTGGTGTACCCACCATTATAAGGTGGCTGGGCCATGCAATGAAGCTCCCCAATATATCTCATACCATCTAGATCTCATCACTGGGATAAGCTAATGGATACTTAGGGTTGATTGCAACAAGCAAGGAAACCTTAACACAATCAGGTAGGAGGTAAAGGTTATCGATTGTGTCCCTAGAAATATTGTACACGCATCCCGTTGTAACTACTTTGCATGAAGGATTGTCTACTAAATAGTTGCAGTCATTCTCACCCTCAATAAACAAAAAATGTCAGTTTCTAAGACAAAAATTAGTTAAGTAAATTTGGAAGAAAAATATATTACCTTGGGTATTTTTTCTGAAGGAACTGTGCAACTCTCTTTCTCATTAGGGCCAACGTCAGCCAAAAACCTCCCAAGGATCTGCCCCTTCAATAGCATGTCAATTAACTTTGCTTGGGCTTCTAACTGTTGTTTCATAACAGCTTGCTCTTCTCTTAGCTCTTGGACCTCAGATGAAGAAGCGATGTTCTCTTCTTAATCTTGCCAAAGTATTACTTCTTTGTGACATTAAAGCCGCCACCCTGACACAACCAGGGTGGTCAAAGGTCCCCAACACTCTGGCTAAGATATCCTAATGCTCAAGAAGCTTGCTTTGTGAGACTTCCTGAGAGAGGGAATCCTGTGAAAAGTAGAGTTGATTGGTATGCATTTTCATAATCATTTATTAATTGATAGATAATAATAATACTTACAATTTTTTCAGTAACCTCCTTCACATGAGGGTTGTGAATAACTCTATCTTTATTTATTCGTGCCAATGCCTAGAGTCTTTGGCAGGATATGGTAACATTTGATCCCTTGCCTCCACTTGTTTCTACTCCACGCCTGCATACCCCAACCTTCTCGCTCTATAAGGATATTCATTATTGGCTACTCTCTCCTTATTATGGGCGCTCAGTTCCTTTAATTAATAACAAAAATATCTTGTTAGTACACATATATAAATTCAATAAAAGGCACTGAAATTTAATTTTTAGAAACACAAATACCTTAAATTCCTTTTTGCGCTAAGAGGCAATAAAAGCATCCCAATCTTCCTATTTTTCTAAAGGTTGTAATAAGGGAGGAACTCGAGCTATAAATTCAGCATTAGGGTCTTTCAGATATTTCTTTGTGATAAAACGTCTAAAAGCCCTCCCAGCCTTTTGAAGGACAAAATCCTTCTTGCTCTCATCTATTTCAAATTCTGACTACAAAATAAAATAAATATGTTAGGTGCATCAATTTAAAATACTATAATAGAATGTAACTTAGTAAAATGCAACTTACAGCCATGGTCTCGCAAACAATATCCTTTATGGCTTGATCAACTTTTCACCATGATTTATGCATGATAGGTACAGTTATCTTTGCCACCACCCCAATATAACTTATAAATTTTGTCTATTTGATGGCTTACCCTTTTTTGTTCCATTGCACTGCCAATTTTTTGCTTGCAACTCTTGTTTTGGTAACTTCCTCCATTATTATCAGGCCCTGCTAGATATTGTTATATTCCTACTCTAATTTTTTTACAACGATAGAGCATTAGTAGAAGTTGTAGCAAGATTTGATAGAGGGATTTCAGTAGACTTAGAATCTAAAGCCATTTATCTGTAACACAAGAAATTCAAAAATTAATTAACCATAATTAATTCAAACATTAATCAACTTAATTAATTCAAACATGAAACAAAAATGGCATAAATTAATTTAAAGGTTACATGTTTAAGTCACTCTTTTTCATTTCTTTGACTTTTGTTTTTTACTTCCCCCTCTTTGAAATATTTTTTTCTTATGCTGAAATAATTTACCCCCTTTTGAAATCCAAATGTCTTTATTGTGATCATTTCTCATGTATAGAGCATCATTTGTAATGTCATTACTTTGAACTTCAAATGCCTTCATTGTGATTATTTTTCATGTATAGAGTATCATTTGTCATAATAGAAGAATAGGTCATCCCTTATTAGCAGTGTCAAGGATTTAGAACACTTATTTGGCTTGTTGCACCAAAATGAAAGGCTCATCTTTATACCCAAGGCTCATTTTTATACCCTTCCTTATTGAAATTCACTTATACAAATCTAAATTGATAATCAAGTTTCAAGCTATTTTTTCAATTAATCCACTTGCACCCAAAGACTGAAACCCAAAAGGATATGTAATATAAATCCCATATATGCTCAATTACACCAAAGTATGACATGCTTGCATAGATAAGATTTTTATCCTTAGTATTGGAAATATGCATGGAATGGGCTATAAGAGTTACACTATTATTTTGCATTGTGCTCCTATCATCTTACTCCCTTATATAAAATGTGTACCTATTGACAAGGTAAGTAGTATAAGAAATGGCCTATCTAATTGGATCGTTAGCTAACTATCTCAATTTTTTAAAAACTAAATTGAAATCAATATTTAACATTTCAAGAATGTTCTCCTTAAACCATCTTGTAAAAGTTTTATTGTGTTCCCTGACATACCAAATTTCTAATCTATTGAGATTATTTCTCTTAAGTTCAGCCATATACTTGTCTACATACTCGTTAACCTCTTCAATATGTGTATAACACATATAGGTGAGCTTGCTCCCACTGTACACATGATATAGTAACGACTTTATTTCCCATTATGCCATCTCCACCTATTCTACCCATATGTTGAGACTTTGGAAGCTCAACATAGCTAACATGACTCAGGTACTCAATATAAAAGTCAACATCCTCTTTATAAATATACCATTCAACAATGCAACCCTCTGGTCGACTCCAATTTTTCACATAGCCTTTGAAAATATTTATAAAATGCTCAATAGAATACATCCATCTTAAATAAGCAAGCCCACACATTTGAACCTCCCTAACCAAGTAAACGGTTAGGTGGATTATAATATTAAAGAATGTTGGTAGAAAATACGTCTCAAGCTCACACAGTGTTAATACAATTCAGGCTTGCAACCTCAATAACTTATATGAGTTAATCACTTTACTACAAATAGACTTGAAAAACAAACATAACATAGTGATTGTCTCTCATACTTCAGGCAGTAAAATTTCACGTATAGCCACCAGAATGAAATCCTCCATTAAAATATGGCAATCGTGAGACTTTAAGCCCTTCAACTTTACATCTTTCATTGGCACAAGATTTTTTATTTTTAAAGAGTAGCCCTCAGGAACTTTAACTACATTAAGGAACTCATAAAATGCAGTTTTCTCTTTCTTAGATAGCGTATGAGTTGTCGAAAGGAGGAAGGTACGGTTTCCCTTATCTTGGGGTGCTAATTCTTCTCTTATTCCTAAAGAAACCATGTTCAACCATACATTTATGCCATCTTTTATTTTTTTAACACTTAGAGTAAAGTGCTAATAAGACTCTTACAGACATTTTTCTGAATGTGCATAATATCAAGAAAATGCCAAACATCTAATGTGGTCCAATAAGGGAGTTCAAAGAAAACAGATCTCTTCTTGTATTTGCTTGTCCCAAAGTGCCTTGCAAATGGTTTGCCGAGTTCAATATCCAAATCCTTGATCTTCTCAAATAGCTCATCACCTATTAACAGCAAAGGTGTCTTACCTTCTTCTGCATTTTCATTGACCGCTTTTCTCAACTGTCAATAATGATGTCCTTGGCGTAAAAACCTACAATGCTCGAGGTTAACATTCTTCATCCTATGTTGAAGCCTCATAGAATGTGTTTCCTCTTCGTAAATAAGGCATCCAAGTTGCCTTTTAATGCTATACCCTAAAAGATTACTATAGGCAGGAAAGTTGTTAATTGCACCAAAAAGTATAGATCTTAAATTGAATCTATCTTCCCTGTACCCATTATAGACCTCTATAATTGATTCCCATATGATCTTCAAGTCATCGATTAAAAGAGCCAAATATATGTCTATGTCATTCTCAGGTTGCTTGGGTCTTGTAATTAGCATGGACAACATTATATACTTGTGCTTCATATAAAGCCATGGAGAAAGGTTATAAATCACTAAAATGACTAACCATGTGCTGTGGCTACTACTTTGAAGCCCATGAGGATTTATCTCGTCGGTAGACAAAGCAAGGCATAGATTCCTACTTTCTTCCCCGAATTTAGGATACTCATAATCAATCTTTCTCCATTATGAAGAATCAGCATGATGACGAAGCATGCCGTCTTTTATCTTTTCATTCGCATGCCATGTTAAGCTTTTTGCAACTTCTGCACTACTATACATGCATCTAAATCTAGGCATGATTAGAAAATACCATAGTGCCTTCGCCAACCTTGATCCTTTCTACTTGTAGCGTGAGACATTACACTTTGAACACTCGATTAATGATACATATTCATTCTAAAATAAAAGGCAATCATTAGGGCACGTGTGTATCTTTTCATAACTCATGTCAATTGATTGCAATACTTGTTTTGCGTCATATATTTGGCAAGGAAGCTCATTTTTCATAGGAAGTAATTCTACTTTTAATTACCCAAGTAACTCAGTGAAGCTCACATCACTCCATTCATGTTTTTCCTTCATGTTGTACAATTTTAAAACTACTGACAACCTTGATACACTATAACCAGCGTACAATGGTGTCTCCACATCACTTTTCAACTTCTCAAACATTTCCGAACAATCCTCAAGGTCTTCTTCAATCACTTTGGCCATCTGCTCGAGACAATCTTCCTCAAGTGTGTATGCGTTGAAATCATTAGGAGATGATGCGCATCTTTCACTATGCTTCTGGCTACAACCAATATCATCCCTCGTCTCACCATGTATTGTCCAACACTTGTAACTTTGATCCATCCCATTAATTACTAAGTGTTCTTCACAAGTATCTAGACTAACCTACTTCACAAGACCACACTTCAAACACGAGCAAACAATCTTAACAGAGTCCTCCATATGCTTAACTGCAAACTTAACAAACTCTGTCACCCTATCCCAATATTCTCTAGATAGATGATTAGTAGACATCCATTCCTTATCCATAATTCCTAAAAAGATTAAGAGGAAAATATGATTAGTGACTTTAACTACTCCTAGATAGTGGGAGAATTAGATACAAGGATCAATTAGTCAATAAGTCACTAACCATATGTTTGCACATTCCCTTTTTAATCTTATTTGAAACTAATAATTATATTTTAATGCTAGCCATTGAAATAATTTTGGCAGTATAACAACTTAAAAAAGAGAGTTTCCTAAGCTTTATGCCCTCTCTTTGTTAAAAAGTTCCATCATTCAAGCTCTCATATAACTTAATTATACTCAATCAAGTTACCCAACAACAATTAATATGAAAATTTTATCCTAAAAAAATTTGGTAGCATAATGGCTTAAAAAAGCAAGTTTCCTAGGTTTTGAACCTTCTCTTTATTCAAAAATTTCATCATTTACAAGTTTTCATATAATACTTATACCCAATCAAATTATCCACAGCAACAATTAATATAAAAATTTCATCCTAAAAATTCAATATAACTCAATCATACCTAATCAAGTTATCCAATAACAAAATTATCACCATCACCACAACAAGAGAAGTAAATTTTCAACAAATTCCTATAATGCTTAACAGTAAATTAATTTTCATATAATCCTAAATTTAATTTCAGAACTAACAAAGAACTAAAAACCAAAAGCTATATACATTCAATCACAAATCATAGTTCTAATGAACAAAAATTTAATATTCCAATCGCTAATTCCAATCAACTCTCTAATTATAATCAATTGACAACAATGCTACAAGGAAGAAAGATAGGCTAACTTAATTGAGAGAGGCAGAGCATGAGGATGAAGAAGAAGAGCGGGGAGGAGGAGAGAAGACAACTCGCATTTTGCATTGTTGAAAAGCAAGGAGGGAAATTTCAAGTTAGATTTACCCTAAATACTAAACCTAGAAATGAATTAAGTAGATGAAAGAAAAATTAAACTTACATATGGAGGATGGAGAATGAACCTAAAACACCCAAAACGAAGACTTGGACGAACGAACCATACATAAACCCAAAAAATGGAATCCACAAGTAAAACCCAAGAAGAATTTAGTCTAAATCTATGTTTTTAGGTAGTTTTTATGATGGAAAATGATTTTCGAGCACTCTGGGTGTATTTTCAAAAACATTCGAGTTGCAGAAATATGAAAATGAAAAGTTCTGGAGCATAAATTTAAAAGTAAATATTTGACGGTTATTTCATAATAACCTTCAAGTATTCCTTATTCAATGTTTGTTACTAAATAACCATCAAATAAAAAGCAGACATATTTAATAATTCTTAATAAATAAGTGTCAAGTAATCAATTTTTTTTATTTTTCTATTCAAATTATATATTTGATGCTTGTTTATTAATAATCGTCAAATATATCTATATTTATAAAAAATCAAATTTAAAATAAAGATATATTTTATGGTTATATTAATATAACCATCAAATATATACTAATTACTTGATAATTATTTTAAAATATTTATCAAATATTTACTATTTATTATTTATTATTTTATATTTATAATTGTTAAATATAGCACGTAATATTTAATTTATTATGTTGTAGTGTTTGGATGTAACCTCTCTCTTGGGACGGTTATTACGCCAGCACATGACAGTGATGGCCCTCTCAGTGAAATGAATCAGATCGATATGCAACTTTGGGCCGGAATGCTTACAGATGAAACTGCGCTTACCAGATATGTCTTGTCAAATCAAGTGGGTGTAGAGCGGGTGAATAAGAGGCATAATCGTCGCTATCGCGGGCGGCATATTTCCGTGCTCATGATGAAAAGCTTATCTCTTTGTTTGACGGTCCATATTAAAAATGGTGGTGAGTGATTCATATTATATTTTAAAATATAAAACACTTTAATTAAAATAAAATTTTATTAATTATATGTTTTTTAATACAATCTTCCCTCATTATATTTTCTCTCTCTCTCTATAATGTTTTACACGTGAGATTAATAAATAAAAGGAACAACAATGATAATAATAAACCTTATTTCATTAAGTGATGTTAATTATATAAATTGTATAATATTATTATAAAAATATTGTTAATCAAAATGTCTTGTTCAACAATTATTTACTAATATATCTCTTTACAGGATTTAAAATTATTTATTTCACTCTTTTTATTGATGTCACCCACAACTTTCTCTATACAAATCTAAATTATTTCAAGTAATTTTTTATCATTTTTTCTTCGATAAATGTCACATTTACTTTTTCTCACTCATTACCAATATTAAATTAAGGATACTTTTAAAAGTTAATATGTGTATTAAAAAAAATTATAAACTGTATTTAATAAATTTTGTTAGTATTAATAATTTTACTAAGAAGTAATCTTACAAATTGAGAAAGAAGGAACAATTACATATTGCTTATTATTAAGACAAATATAACATCCAAATAGGTCTTCGCTCCTAGAATAAGCATCGAGCCCAAGTCTATATGTAAGCCTTTTTAAGTCTCAAGCCTGGCCAAGCATGAAATTTTTGAATAAGCCTTTAAAAAGATTTTTGAATTTAAGCTTCAAAATATTTGAATAAGCTTGAAGCCTATCAAAACCTACATATTTCATATTTTAAATAGACTAAAGGCTTAAAACTTATTTAAATATTATATATAAAGATATAATTTTTTATCAATATAAATATAGAAATTTAAATATAATATAATATACTCCCTTCATTTAAAAATGTAAAACATTTTTTAAGAAGTTAGATGATTAAAAATAAAAGTCATTTTTAATCTTTTGAAGTGTAATTAATGCTTTTTTTTCAAAAGTACTCTTATTTATAATGACTTTATATTTATTATAGGGTGTTTAATAAAAATAAATATAAAAAATAGGGTTAGTTAAAAAGTAGATAATTACTTTATCGAGGGGTGAGATTTGATTAAAAATACCTTATATTTTTAAATGATAAGAATAGAAATATGCCAAAACAAGCTAAGCTTGCAAGCTTCTACGCTGGGCTTTAAAATTCAAGCCTAACCTATTTACTTAGACCTAGTGTCTTTATAAACAAGATAGGTTAGACCAAGTCAAGTCTCAATTACTTGATTATAGATCGATCAATAGGGCACATGTCTATCCCTATTTCTATTCCTACACGCATTATGCCTTATCTAAAAGATACTTGATTACCAAGTGATGGACACAAATAAGACGTAATTAGGCAATGATTTTTGGGATGAAAATAAGGCATTGATTTGAAATCTCGCATGATTGCCATTGGAAGATACTCTTTAGTGCGCCATTAATTAGATCACGAAGAGGGGAGGACGCTGTAGTAAATCACTAAATCTTATCCCAATAGCAAATCTGTTAAAAGACGACGGGCATGTGTGCCATAATCCCGAGTTGTCGAAGGTCCACAACACACTACGTTTGGGATTCTCACATTGACATATCCTCTCTCTCCCTCACAAAATCAAACCCTATCCTCTGTCCCTTCCGAGATTATTGTTTAATGTCATACTCAAACAGTTTTTAACACTAATTTGTATACTAACAAAAATTTTATTTTCATAAAAATATTCTTTTTTTGGATTAAAATATAGAGTATTGATAACAAATTTATGGTTTTCAAAAAATATTTGTTGAAACCTTAATTTAAAAAAAATTGCATCTTTTCAATTTTATCCTCATTAAATATTCTATATAAGTTTTTGATAATGATAATTAAAATTTTAATGCATCATTTTTTTTAAAAAAAAAAGAGTAATAAATGAAGTAGGGGTGTAGTTGAAAAAATAATACTAAATTACACAAATATTCCCTAAACTTTGAACTATGTACAAATAATCTCCATTGACATTTAAAACTTAATAATAAACTTCTTTGAACTTTCAGGTTTATATAAATAGCCCCTAACCATTAATTATATACCCCTTAAAATTTATTTTTGTATGCATTTAAGCCCAAATTTTAATTAATATACAAATAACTCCTTAATTTTTAAGTTATGTATAGATAATTAATGTATAAAATTAATTCTATAGAGTTATTTGCATAAATATAGAGTTGAGGGAAGTTTATTGTAAAATTTTAAAAGTTAATAAGGTTATGTATACGTGATTCTAAACACATGGAAGTAATGTATCATTTAGCCAAAACACAACTATAAAAATTACCTAATACCTTTTATTGTGTTTAGAAGGGAGTATATTTCCTGAATACTTTTAGTTTCAATATATAATAAGTAAGATAAATATCATAAATTCAAAGACATGTGAATCCATGGTAATAAATAGAAGGGGTAGATGGGATTTTTTTTTTACAAAGTAAATAACTTATATATATATATATATATATATTTTAGATTAAGATTAGTTGAGAACAAAAACTTATATTTTAGATTGGTGGGAGTACTCACCAATTCTAATTGTAAGACGCTTCTAACTGTATTCAAATACTAATAATAAAAATTGGTTATTTCACTAATTTCATGAAAAACATGTATTTTCTTTTCGTCTTTAATCTCTTTATTATGAATAGTAAGAAGAAATGTCAGTCATATAATATTTTTTCATGCCTGTATTAATTGACACACAAAAAAATTTGAAAAATAATTTTAAAAAGTACTTAACATCTTATATTTTGAACTAAGTTTAACTAAAAAATATCTTATAATAAAGATAGTAAGGAGTAGTATGTAGAATAAGTGATACTCTCTATTTCTGTCTCAATTCATAAAATATTTTTTTGGCAAAATTATACATATTAATGAAATTTATTTAATAAATTTTACAATTTTTTTAAAACTCAAGCAAAAAACTGTTTTTTTTAAATATCCTTCATTTAACATAACCTTATTTGTGAGACATTGAATAAAGATAGATAAAATATAATAAGAAGGGAATGATAATATTAGAAAATATAATTAATGAGAAATTATTTTTTTAAAGTGTTTTATATTTTAAAATATTAAATCACCTCCAAAAATATCTCATAAACCAGGATGAGGGAATATTAATTAATGTAAGATATTATTATACATTACCTAAAATACCCTAACTTAATTTTTCTCATTTAAGGGATACGAGGAGAAAAATAAAATTGATAAAATGAGAATGATGATAGATTTAAAGAAGAGGTAGCAACTAGTAAGACATATACTGACAAAAAAAAAAAACTAGTAAGGCATATACTTTTTCCGTCTTATTTTATAAAATATTTTTATAAGTGATCCAGTATTTTAAAATATAAGGTGTTTTGAAAAATAAATAAGGTATCATTAGTGATAATTATCCTAACTTTAGGCCTCATTATTTCACTCATTAAATATATTTTCCCCCTCTCTTTAAAGATTTTTTAAGTTTATAAAAAATTAAAATTATAAATTGTATTTAATGAATTTCATTGATATGTGTAATTTTATAAAAAAAATTATAAATTAAGATGGAGGGAATATATAATTATTAAATTGGGTATAATTGAAAATGATTGACTAGAGTTTAGATTTCCAATAAAATAAAAATTGAGATAAAATAACAAATTTTAAAACCTAAAACAACAATAGTTTTCAAGTCAAAATATCGGAGTATTTTATAAGAATATTAAAAAGAATAAATAATTAAAAGCAATAAAAAGAACAGTTAATAAAAAACCAAAATGGCATCTGATCTCCTAGAACCTATGTCAAAATCACTAGTTGGCAAAAGTCTGCAGGACAATTGGAATAAGATTGTCATTAAAAAAAAAAGAAAAAAGAAAATTGGACAAGGATCAACCCACCCTCTTGGCTACTTCCTCAGCAACGAAGGGGATACACATCAGATAAACAATATTTATTATATTTTACATATAAATCATTTCTGATTACCTAACTAAAAATTTAAAAAAGTAGTTAAATTATTAATATTATTTAAAAAATTTTATTTACCCTTATTAAATGCATCATGTAAAGATAATCTTTTTCTCATACATGGCCTTTTATTCTACTCATAAAAATTGTAAAGGGATAAACTTGAAAGGAATTAATTAATAATGATTCTTTTTCATGTAGAGTGCTATATTTGTAAGAAAATCTATCAACTTTTTTTAAAAAAGTTACTCCCTTCGTTCAAAAATATAAAATATTTTTAATTAAATTTCACTTTAATAAAATAGTTACTATTTTTAAACTAACTCTATCTTTCAATATTTACTCCTATTAAATATTTTATAATAATTATAAAGTTACTGTCAATAGGAATACTTTTAAAAAAAATATAATGATTAAATTTTAAAAAATTAAAAATATTTTATATTTTTTAATAAAAAGAGTATTTATTTACATACAGGAGGAGGGAGCGGAGCACACAACAGAGAAATCATCCACCAACGGGACTGTATTTGTGCCATGCAAGCGTTCGCCTATTATGTAGCCACTCAAAAAAAAAAAAAAAACAAAGGAGCTTTGAGCCTCATTCCTCCAATTCTTTCTTTTTACCACCTTCATCAATATTAATATAAAATATAAAAGTATATAAAATTTTAAATATTTTTTTATTTATTAAATTTAAAAAATAATTTTATATTTTTTTCATGAAGATTAATTTTAAAAATATTTTTAAAATATTAGCTAAAAAATTGAACCAAAATCAAATGAATCTTTTAAAAGTTGCCTTGTAGATAAAAGCGGACGGAGTACTTTTCAAAGAAGATGCTAAGCCAGAGATGGGTGCGTTGATGCAAAGACAAATTCATTCATGGTGCTCAATCACTGCAGGTGATGCGGTCTGGAGGAGACACTGTTTTTGGTCCGAATGAAAGCGAAGCGCACGAATTAGAATTAGGGCTCTGACAATTCCAGGCTTTTACAGTAGAGACTGTTGCTTTACGCCTTTACCCTCCAGACAAGCACAAATTAAGAGTGGTCATGAATGGTTGCGATGAACGTGTGGTACCCGATAGACGACTTTTGGAATGTTGCCAATTTTTTTTTTTTTTTTAAAAAACATAACTTTCAATTTTTACATTTTGCACCCGATCTATTATTGATTCTTACATTTTGTTTTTAATATTTTAAATTTTTTTAATTTTTTTCATCTGCAGTTTAGGTATTGACACTTTCAGAGGGTGCTGAAGTGGCATTAACAATATTAATTATGTCGATACAGACAATAACATCATTAATTATATGGTTATATATTAGTTAGTGACTGATGTGTATTTTTTTGTAAAAAAAAAAAATTTTATGAATATTTCTTAATTATTATTATATATATATATATATGTAGGATTTAAGGTTATGAAAAAATATTACGTGTTTATTTTTAAGTTTGTTATAATTTTATATTTCAAAGTCAAGTTTGGGGTTAGATTCAGATCTTTTATTATTTTTTTAATGTATATAAAATATATTATTTATGTTTGGAGTTAGGAAATTTTTTTTTCACTTTCTAATTATTAAAAAAATACTCCCTTGGGTCCTATTTTAAGACATATTCTAGAAGAAATTTTTTGTCTAAAATATAAGATAATTTATAATAATTAAACTATTTTTTAATTTTATTCTTTCTCGATTGGTGTGAGAGTATTTAATTTAGTTGTATCATTATTTAAAGTTAAGAATAAAAATAAAAGTACATATCATTTTTTTATAATATTAAGAAAAAACTAATTTCTCTTAATATGCGAGAAACAATTAAAATATTTTATAATAAAGACCGAATGGAGTACACATAAGCTTTTCTTTCCTTTTTTTCCAAAAAAAAAATACACATCAACTACTAATTGACACGTCACCGTATAATTAATGGTGTTATTATCCACATTAGTATAATTAATACCATTTATGTCACATTAGCAACCCTCTGAAAGTATAGGGATATAAAGTGTAGACGAAAAAAATTGTAGGGACTTAGAATATAAAAAATAAAATGTAAGGATCAATAGCAAATTGTGTGCAAAGTATAAGAATTAAAAGTTATGTTCCTCTCCCCCCTCAGGTTTTTTTTTTTTTTATACTTGGGGATTCTACAATGAAGGGTAATATCACTTCTAAATAATTTTTTTTAGGAGCCAAATCATTTTTTCATTAGACACCTGCATCTTCTTTATTATTTATTATTGCAGGATAGTTGTGGATCCACACATAATAATAACAAGGCATTTTAACCCATTTTGTTGCTGTTTTACTGCTAAAATCAAGCCTTTTGCTATAGTCATTGCAATTTCTAGTCCCTTTGAGCCATGTTAGATGGTCAAAATGGTTCAAGATGCTTTGCTGTCATTGTGCATGGTTGCACAACTATTCTATGTTAATAGATAATAGAGAAGATGATGGTGTCTCTAACGAAAGCACAATTTTGCTCTTAAAAAAATTATTTAGAAAGAATATTGCTTCATCCTTTAATACAAAACGTTCAACTTTTTTAAAAATAGTTTAGGAGGAAAAATAGTCTTTAGTCCTTGAATAATACGTTCTATTAAAAAAATAGTGAAAAACTTTTGGCTCATAACATATAAGATAATTGATTCAAATCTATCAATTAATGTAAAAATTTTATTAGTGAGTGATTTGTAAATATTTTTTTAAATATTTTCTAAGATGAGAGATATAAGTAATTAATTCTAGTAAATTTTTGATATTCGACTCACTTAAAAAAACTTTTTCTCGCTAAAAAAAGTTGTTGTCCTGTCAATGATGTAGGATGCAATAGCGATAGTGGAGAACTGAGTTTTTGCTTTTCTAATATAATTACCATGTATTTATTTTGACCGGAGGGGGTATCTATTTAATACTGCTATCATGTCTTATTGAAAATAAGTTTTAAAATATATATATATATATATATATATATTTTTTTTTTTACTTCTCCGAACACAATTATATTCGTGGAAAAAGATTTTGCCCTATAAGAAATCAAATGAAACCGAAAAGTATCATAGCTTTTTAGCTCTATGGAGGATCAAGAATCCAAGATGGACCCAAACAGCTGTAATTGAAATTAATATTTTTAAAATTAAATTAAATATTGAATCAAAAATGTCAACAATTTATAATTTATATACTCCAATCAAATTGGATTAATGATTGAACTGAAAATAAAATTAAATATTTTAAATTTATCATAATTTAACAAATTACATGATATAGTGCAATATCAAATTATTAAAAAATATTTAATAAAAAATTTAAAAAATGAGTATTTTTTGAACAGTGAGGATTTTAAAAATTGAATCCAACTTTTGGTCTGATTGTTAATTTAAAATGATTCAATCTGCCTCAACTCTTCAAATAATTTTTTCGATTTAATCAATGTCTGGCCGATCTGACTTTCTGTTCCGGTTTTTAATTATTGGTTGTAATGTGCAGAGGAATCTTTTTGTCATTTACTTAAAAGAAAACGTATATATTTTTAATTATTTTATTTGCTTTTTAAGAAAAGTCAATGAAAGTGCCCCGGATTGTTTACGGTCACCGATGTACCTCGCTAGTCGCTACTCATTAGTAGTCTAGGACATGCTTCAGATTACTCCTCCACTTTTTTTTTTTTTAATAAGTCATTAGTATTAACTTTATCAATATTCATATTAAAAAAACAAAAAAAAACAAAAGTATATAAACTTTTAAATATATCTTTATATAATAAATTTTAAAAATAACATCATATTATTTTTTATCATAAAAGATAATTTTAAAAATATATTTTAAATATTACCTAAAAAATCATAATGTGATTTGTAAATGGGATCAAGTAAATCTTCTAGAATGTATTTTATAAATGAAGCTGAAAGGAGTACTTGCTTTCCTCAACTTTTTCGGTCCTTTTTTCAATAGTTAATGTTTTTATTTTTTTTATTTTTTTCCCCTGACCAAATCTTCCAAATCTATAAATCATATTTTAGAAGGTTTATTTACTTTTATTTATAAATTACGTTGTGACTTTTTAGGTAATATTTAAAAAATATTTTTAAAATTACACTTTATGAGAGTAAAATATAATGTAACATTACTTTTTTTATTTGTTATATAAGGATATATTTGAAATTCTACATACTTTTATTTCTTATATTTTTTTTTGCATTAGTATTGATGAGATTGGTAAAAATAACTTGTAAAAAGAATGTGGGAATATGATTACAGCATGCTGATTTCTAAAATGAGATTTAAAATATTTAAATTTAATTAAAATAGTCATAATTTATATTTTTAAATCTTGAATCAGAATTCTGGCAAAAAAAATATTAAATTAGAATTATTTTAAAAAATTAATGATGAAAAGTTTATGCTAACCCGTTGTTACAGTAAACTGGATCCCACATGAATTTCTTTTAATTTTTAAAGAATATTAAGCATTTAATTAAATTCAAATATCATGCAATGCACATGTAACAGGCCAGTTTTTTATAATATAAAAAGAAAATTAAAATTAAAGCTAAGCGATCGTAACTTGAAAGAGTTTAGAGTCAGATAACTTGATTATTTTCTGCTATTGCTTTCTATCTAATCTTTTTCTTGTCTGAAAGATTTTCAAAAGGGTGAAAAGAGAGTTGGAATAATTGAAACTGGGGAATCGGTGACATCGATGTTATATCTTTTTTTTTTTTTTTTTAAATGAGAGTCGTGATATTATGGACTTATATATATATATAAGAATAAATAATTTTTCAATACAACTTGACTCCAAAAAAGAATAACCGATAACGTAACCAGAACAAATGGCTCGACAATTCATGTATAGCCTATTTGTGTGGTGGCCCTTGAGAATCTTTCATACTTTGAAACGTGTTATCATGAGGACCTCTCAGTGATGGAAGGCCAATGATAAGGGGTTCATCTGTAATGCTCATTAGTATCACTCTTCATATAATTTAGACCGTTTAGAATTAATTTAAATGATGAAAATTTAAATTTTTTATTTATTAAAATAAAAATTATAAAATTTTTATAAATTTATTATTACAAACTGGGTCAGTTTAGATTTAATTTTGATGATTTAAATTTAATATTAAAAAATTTATAATTGTTAAAAATTAATTATTCAGATTTACTTTAGTTGGTTTAGATATAAAATTTTTAATTTACATTTTTTAATTTTTTTTAAAAGGCCCAATTAGAATATTATCTTTATTTTTAATATTGTATTTATCAAATAAAAATTTATAAAAATTGTAAATGAATTTAGACTATCTAGAATACACCTGAATAGAAAATTTATGAAAATTATTAAAAAATTTAATATTAAATTAGACCATCTAAATTAAATATGTACCATGCAAATTAGTAATAAACATATTTTTAAATTTTTTTAAATAAATTTCCATTTTACTAAAATAAAAATAAAAAATTTTAAATCTAGACCATCTAATTAAAATCTGTACAAGAAGTGATGAGCACTTGATAACCACTGAAGACGGACCATGACAAGGCTTCCTCTTCATGCAAGTGGCGGAGAATGAATACCTGCCTATATAATTCCGTCTGTACTTTAACTACTTTCCCCCACAACTCACACAATTAAATGCTTACACTCATTATTATTATTATTATTATTATTATTATTATTGTTATTATTAAATTTGTAAACTGTAATCTCACTTTTCCACAGGCGCCATAGCCTATATGAATCCATTTTTTTTGGGCCTCCGTAGGTGTTGCTGAAGCTTTGATATGGGTTTTATGCCGATCCAACACCTTTCATGTCACTCATTTGATTGGAACAATAATGGAAGGTAGAAGACAAACAATGATAAGACCAATTAATTACAAGTTCAAACATCGGCACACGCCAACATTAATTGTTTCCTATATATATATATATATTAATAATTATTGTAACTTTTGGAGAGAATCAGCATTATATACTGTGCACGTCATCACTGCACAATGATCTATATGTACACCATAACCACATGATAGTGTTCAAGATCATATCCTTTGCTTTCCTTTCTCTCTTTCTTTCTTCAGCTCAATCGGTTGGAGAGAAGTTAAGCTACAAAACAAGGTGAGTTTCTCTCTCTCTCTATATATATATATCATAACTTGTTGCTTTATTGACAACCGTAATATTACAGATGAATTCCTCAAGTGTGCTGGAAACGGAAAAGAGGGAAGAAGAAGGAGAAGAAATGGAGGGAGAGAATGATAAAGGTGTGGGACTTGGAGGTGAGCCTCAGAGGATTCAGCCATGGACACAGCAAATAACAGTAAGAGGAGTGTTGGTGAGCGTGGTGATTGGGATTATGTACAGCATAATAGCTATGAAGCTGAATCTCACAACTGGACTGGTTCCGAATCTCAATGTCTCTGCTGCTCTTCTGGCTTTCGTCTTCATGACAAGCTGGACCAAAGTTCTCCACAAGGCTGGCTTTGTTTCTAAGCCTTTTACTCGTCAAGAAAACACAATCATACAGACTTGTGCTGTCGCATGCTATAGCATTTCTGTCGGAGGTCCCACTTATTACCTCTTCTTCTTCTTCCTCCATTTCTGTTTGGTTCCATATATGTATATATATGCCCGTGTGTGTGTGTTTTGGTGTTGCAGGAGGATTTGCTTCTTATTTGCTGGGGTTAAACAGGAAGACATACGAGTTGTCAGGAGGAGGAGGAACAGAGGGAAACAATTCAAGAAGTATCAAAGAACCTGGATTTGGCTGGATGACAGGATATCTTTTTGTTGTTTGCTTTGTTGGTCTCTTTGTCTTGATTCCACTCAGAAAGGTATTGTTTTACTAGTTTTTTAAGAATATTGATTTGTATCTTAGTTCATAAGGAATTAGATAATAATTAATAAGCTCCGAAGTTCACTTCAAAAGCTTGTCACCCTAAGTAAAGTGTGTATGATATGTGAATGACACAAGCTCAATGAATACATGGTAATTCTTATATGTGGTGTTAGATTATCTATATGTATAAGTCATGCCCGAATGAATTAGCCTATTATTACCACTGATGCATTTTTACTAGTAGTGAAAATGCAATTTTAACAGTAGCAAAAATTAGCTTTGTGCACTAGTAACTTCAGAATTAAGTTGGTGTGGCTAAGAAAGAGAACTGCATTTTTACTGTGTAGATCATGATAGTTGACCTCAAATTAACATATCCAAGTGGCCTAGCAACAGCAGTTCTCATCAATGGTTTTCATACCCAAGGGGACAAGATGGCCAAGTACGTACACATCGATCCATTTACTAAGACTTTGTTCATTTGAAATAAATTAAAACTATGGAGACTTGGCCCTTTGTGTGTGAGTGAGAGAGAGAGAGAGAGAGAACTTGTTTGAAAAATGAACAGAGCTAGTTTCCAAGTTTTTTGGAGAACCAGACTCAAATTACCAATTTATAGAGAAAGTGACAAAATATGTATTATGTAACATCGCAGGAACCAAGTGCGTGGGTTCATGAAGTACTTTTCCATCAGTTTCTTGTGGGGTTTCTTTAAGTGGTTCTTCTCAGGGATAGATGAATGTGGATTTGAACAATTTCCAACATTTGGACTCCAAGCATGGAAGCAAACGTATGACTTTTCAACCGACAACCATTAATTGTATTTGTTTGTGATGGAGACTTAACAGAATGAAATATCAAATCTCATATTGAGTAGTAATAATATGAAATGCTCATTGGAACATATATTTAAATGGGTTGGTTCTCTTACCTCAATAGCAAACTTTTGGGATAGGATTCTCTATCTTGTTTGGGTGCCTACTTGGTATCCTTTACTATCAAGTCTCTATCAATTTGCTTACTAGTTGTGTATACATAATAAGTGCATGATGATGAATATATATATATTGCAGATTTTATTTCGATTTTAGCATGACTTATGTGGGAGCAGGGATGATTTGTTCACACATAGTGAATTTGTCTCTGCTTCTCGGTGCTGTGCTCTCTTTTGGTGTGATGTGGCCGCTTATTGATAGGCTTAAAGGAGATTGGTTCCCTCCAACTTCTGAAGAAAGCAATATGAAGGGTTTATATGGCTATAAGGTTGGTTAATTCCCTTCACATGATTACGATCCTAAAGTACATTTTAAGATAGCTTTGATTTTCCATTTACTCGTTTAAGTATTCATTTTCAGGTTTTCTTATCAGTTGCTTTAATCCTCGGTGATGGCATGTATAATTTCATCAAGATACTAATTTCCACCATCCTTAGCATGCTTGATAGAATGAAGAGAAAGAACCTTCAAAACTGTAAGTGTAAGAGCATGCATTAAAAATTGAGTTGGAACTTGCAATGGGTAAATGACAATTGCCCCTAAATTAAAGTTTGGTATCCTAAACTCGTTTTTGGTGTAATATTCCTTTTCCACTTTTGAAAATAGTGCAATATTGCTCCTATTGTTAATAAATGTTAACTTTGACCATTAGTTGACCAAAATTTACAAAAAAAGACCTAAAAAATTATAAAAAGGGACCAAGAAATTTGCTTGGTCCATATCTATAATTTTTGGATCATTATTTATAATATTTTAGTTATTTTGGTAATTTTTGAGATTATTTTCTATAATTTTTTGGTTAACTAAGGCTCAAAGTTAACTTTTGTTAATAATAGGGGGCAACATTGCACCGTTTTTTCATATGCTTTCAGATTTATAGTTTAAGGGTGAAATTGTCCATTAATCCAACTTGTAATGCAATTTCTTGTTCTCCTAAGTTATTAAGACCATTACAAGAATTGTTAACTAAAATATTTTCTTTTGGGATTCTGGCAGCAACGTTGAATAATATTGAAGGTCAGAAGAATTTAAAAGGGAACTTGAAACAGAATGAAATCTTCCTGAGGGATAACATTCCCATTTGGATTGGAACTATCGGATACGTTATATTCTGTGTCGTGTCCATAGTGATAATCCCTCACATGTTTCCACAACTAAAATGGTACTATGTAGTGTTGGCTTACATATTTGCTCCTTCTTTAGCATTCTGCAACGCATATGGGTCAGGTTTGACAGACATGAACATGGCATATAATTATGGTAAAGTTGCACTGTTCGTGCTTGCTGCTTCAAGTGGAAAACAAAATGGTTTAGTTGCAGGACTCATAGGTTGTGGTCTCATTAAATCTGTAGTTTCTGTCTCATGCATTCTCATGCAAGATTTCAAAACTGCACATTACACTTATACATCTCCAAAGGCAATGTTCATGTCTCAAGTGATTGGTACTGCATTAGGGTGTGTAACAGCTCCTCTTAGCTTCTTCATGTTCTATAAAGCATTTGATATCGGAAATCCACATGGAGAATTCAAAGCTCCTTATGCTTTGATCTACAGAAACATGGCAGTTATTGGGGTTGAAGGTTTCTCTGCATTACCTCACCATTGCTTGCAACTATGTTATGGGTTCTTTGGTTTTGCAGTATTGATAAACTTGGTTCGGGATCTTACACCAGGGAAGATCGGGAAATGGATGCCAATGCCAATGGTCATGGCTGTGCCATTTTTAGTTGGGGCATACTTTGCAATTGATATGTGTGTAGGGAGTTTGGTTGTGTTTGTGTGGGACAAAGTTAACTCAAAGAAGGCAGAGTTGATGGTTCCTGCAGTTGCTTCTGGACTTATTTGTGGTGAAGGACTTTGGACACTTCCTGCTTCAATTCTTGCTCTTGCAAAAGTTAATCCTCCTATTTGCATGAAATTTTTTGCTTCATAGGATTTGAGGGATCATTTACATACAAATAAGTTAATAATAGTTTAAGCCATCATGTGTTAAAGAAATTTAAAAAATTAGCAGGTGCATACAGGGAAAATGACAAGTAAGGACCTTATAAGAAGATTAATGCCAAATCAAGATTTTTTTAAAGGATTTTGGTACTGAAACATGGGAGAAGGAGTAATAAATTTGGGAACTTTAGTTTTGAAAAGATCCTAACTTGACATAAATTTTCTTGTGAGGTCCTTGTTTGTCATTCTCTCTTGATTATTATAACATCACAATGCAACGGTTTCTCTAGGTTTTCTTGTCTACTTACACAAAAAGCACTAGGAAACATTATAATTATTTTTATAGAAAGAAGCTAAGGTACCTTTTAATTTTATTACACTAGTCATATAATGTGATATAGCAAGATTCTATGAGGAAGAAAAAATAAGAATGTATGTTTCCTGAGCACATTTCTTGTAATGCTAGCCACTTCATTTCTTATGGATACCATGATGAATAGACTAGTAATAATTGATTAATAAACTAAACCATGAATTTTTTTTCTTTTCATTTTCTTATTGTGATTAAGATGGAAAAAAAAATAAACAACTAATGATAGTTTTATAAAACAAGGTTGACCTTGTCATACTTGCTTTCTTAATCCTTACTTAGCAAAGAAAGTTATCAAAATTGTGAGTTTAAATAAATTCATCATGACAAGTGCATCATGGCGAATGATGGCATAGTGAGGGTTAACCATGATGGATGGTCGTGTTAGCCATAATAAATCCTCTATGTGTTATATGCTGTGGTGTATATGACATTGGTCATGGAGGATGTGTACAATTTTGACTTTTAACCTTGTTTTCAAACCTAATTGTATATGTTTCCTATGTGTAAAGTCCCAACTCAATATGAATTTTACCATTTTCAATCACACAATCAACAAACACAAACACAATAATATCAGAATAATAATCCTTTATTTGTTTTCAAATTGCTAGATTTTGACTTCTTGAAACATATATTCAAATAAGAGGACTAACGGAAGAATAAATATATAATTCAAGACTAAAAAGGCATGAATCCTTTCCTATGTAATGGGCCAAGTGCCATGGCATGTGGTACAAAGCAGCGTGCCCTGCCTCTATCTGTGCCATGTACTGTGGTGTGGCACATTATGTGCTATAGCACACTTTCTGTCATATGATAGTTCAACAAGTGAATTTTCACTTTACACCATTTTCATACCCGACATTTGATCGGAGTAATTCAAGCGCCTACACAAAGCTTACAACTTATACTAACTAATGGAACAATTGGACTTGATTTGATAGTTTGATTTGAAAATTAGACATTTGAGTGTAAAAAGTTACTTTTTCTTTTAAAATTATACTTTAAGTACTCAATTCTCATTCCTTGTCCCATTAGACCATTTCAGGCCTTCAACTAAGTCCAAAATGACCATATATATTTGATTGACATCTCATACCAATATAACACATCACTCAAATTGACCTCTCAATACCACATTACACACTTATGGACTTATATAAGGCATACCATATAAACACATATATTTGCTCCATATTTAACCATATGACTCTTACATATGGGGCTATGCCTCACCATATGATTGAGAATTATAAATATACTAAACTCTTTCAAATGAGGCTCCACCTTACTATTTGTGTTAAGTTCTCACATATATACATAATTTACAATCAATTCACATTTAATACACATTCTTACAAGTGGAACAAGTTACACAATGTCATATACTTGCTTAAATGGCATTTAGGCTTACCCATATACCCTTCATTGGGGAACCCTTAACAAGATGCAACATCATACATATACAAGCAAGTTTTCACAACACAATTCATATACACAATCACTTATGCATCCTAGTTGGCAACTTAAATTTCAATAACATATTATACAGTCATTTTACTCAATAGTAGTCATACCAGTATCAAATGAAGCTACTCTTTCCTCACTTCCTTTTTCAACTTTCTTATGCTTTCTTCACCTGTGTACATAAGTAATGGAGTGAGACATACATTCCATTAACTTGAAGGTAACCCCAATTACCGGTTAGTAAACAAAATCATAAACAAGAGATAAAAGTAGTATGTGTTTTAGTAAAAACAATATCATATACATATACAGAAATCTATTCTCATTTATCTCATCATATTCATGCTAATGTATTCCTGGTTCCACCTAGTGGAGTAATCTCCATGCTCAGACCAGGACTTCTAGTCACAAGAAATAGGGCCCATTATACCATTGCTCAGATCAAGTTATCCTCTTTATATGTGGGTGGTCTCCTAGGTCTATCATGTCAGAGTTAAACTTTATGCTCTAGATCATTAAGACTTCCTAGCTTTATACAGAGTAGGACTATGATCCCTTACCTTAGTTTAAGGTAATCTTGTGGATCATTCCATATCCTAGGTCAATTGTGGTGGAGTCAAGCTTTATGCTCTGGATCATCAGGCTTCTCCTAGGTCCATCCTGGTAGAGTCAAGCTCTATGCTCTGGATTATTAATACTTCTTAGACCTCCTCAGAGCAGGGCCCCTTCCTCCTACCATAATTTAGGGTATACTTGTAGATGTAATACATATCAATGCACATGCCACCTCAAATTCATTTCAATCAATATTCACACACCCACATGCATATTTTTTTACAATACTACTACTCTATCAGTTCACAACACAATACATATAGTTATATAAAAATACTTGTAAATAATTTTACAAATAAACAAGTAAAATGTTTACTCCCGTTACCTTTAACCCTTACTGTTAAGGGTTACCAATCATTATGGATTCCTAAGAATATAGATTCCCATGAGCAACATCACAAGTGCTTAACCTACACAATACAATATCCCTCAGTCAATTCTCAACACTTTATATAAGCATTGATTCAGCTAAACTAAATCTCTTAACACACAAAATGGTTTAATTAACATCTTTTAAATTTACAAGTCCATTATCTATAGTCATTAGCCCTATAAGCTATTCAAATGACCATAACAACCTTTTAAGTCATTTATTTTCCTAATTTTCACCATTTTAACCTAACTTTTAGCTATTTTGAGCCTAAATCCTCAAAGCTTAACCATTCAACTTTATACTAGTCATAAAACTCTAATTTTGTATCTGATAGCCCTTTTTAAACCTTTCTTTTAGATTCTAAAATCTTAAAACTCCCTAGTTTGATTTCCTAACCTTTGAAATTCAATGAAATGGGGTAGAAATAAAGTATAGGGTTGTGTATTTCTTACCTAAGAAGTCACTAACCGAAGCAAACTCTTGGCTCTAACAAAGCAATGCCTTAACATAGTTGACTTCCTCCTCCTCTCCATATTTGTTTTCTACACTTCTCCCCTCTAATTTCACGAGCTGATTATATCAGATTTAAGTGATTTCTATACCATGCACCGTGATGCATGCAACTTCCATCACAGTGCGTGGCATAGTGAGGTCAATCTCACTTGTGTTCACGTGTTATATCCTGAACTGCCATTCTACCCTTCAATCCTATTAACATAACATTTAACCAACACCAATTATTAACTCAACATTCAAACCACGATCACTCTACTAATTACTAATTTACCCTTGATTAGCAACTAGTTTTCTCGGATTGAAATTTAGGCTTGATTTATAAGGGTTTAAATAACCTTTAAACTTGGTTTTTGAAATAAAATCATTTTTGAGATTCCAATTTTGAAAGAGATTTTGTACTTAGCCTTTATCTTAGTTATTTCAACTAAGATCAATCTTTTCTATCATGCTATGTGTTTTAATTATTTCGGTAATGTTAAATTAATGGCTAAGGATATGGGTTAATTGGAAGAGTATTACACATACTTGTGTAATACTCCAAAATGCTTTGTGTTCCATTTCCATTGGCAAGTGGTATTGTTTACCAAAAATAAGCCAAAATAGAGATATTCCAATTAGCTTTTTTAGAGTATCTGATAAGCCTAAATAGCTTCCTCTAGTTTAGTGCTCTAATCTATCCTTAAAGTATTAACCATCTTTTGTAAGATTACTTTGATTTTCATAGAAATTTCTATCAAATCATTAGTATGAGGGTGATAAGGAGTTGATGTTCTAGGTTGCACCCCATATTTTGCAAGTAGAGTACAAATGGTAGCATTGCAAAAATAGGAACCTTTATCACTTAATATAGCTCGAAGAATTCCAAACCTACAAAAGATATGATAGTTGAAAAATTTTGGCAAGAACTTTAGAATCAACTCAAGCAGGCATGTCTTCAATCAATTTAATAACATAATCTACAACAAATATATATATATATATATATATATAAGCAAATCAAAAAGAGGGTGGAAAAGGGCCCATGAAATAATTTCTCAAATATAAAATAGTTTACAAAACATAATAGGTACATGAGGCATTTCAAGTCTTTTTCCCAAATTGCCAAACTTTAATATTTGTCATAGTTATTACAAAATAGACAAAAATCTTTAAAAAGTGTTGGCTAGTAAAATTCATAATCTAGGATTTTTTGAGCCATGCTATGGATATTGAAATGGCCTCCACAAGCATATGAATGAGCATATAGCAAAATAAAATCAACCTCATCATTGGGAATACAACATCTTAAGATATTGTCACTAAACAATCACAAAAAATGAGGTTTATCTCAAACATAATACTTACACTTTTTTTTTATTTTATCAACATGAAACTTAGATAAATGAGAAGGAATAATATCAGCAGCTAGATAGTTTACAATATTAGCAAACTAGGGAGCAATATGCACAATAAATAGACTATCAACCTGAAATGTATCACAAGGAGATAAATGAGAAGTAGAAACATCATCATGGGCCTAAGAATCTTATGGAACTTGAATCAAGTAATATGCAACAACATTAGATGCACCACTCCTATCCCTTACATCTAAATCAAATTCTTGCAACAAGATGATCTACTGAAGTAATCTAGGTTTAGATTAAACCTTTTAAAATAGAAATTTTATGGCAGCATGGTCATTGTAAACCAACACCTTAGAATGAAATATGTAATATCTTCTAATTACTCCACATACTTAACTATATTAATTGTAATCTATCATGGTAATTAGAGAATAACCCATCCTGAATGCTAGACCATGATAGATATATTAACTATAGTCATAAATGAAATTAACCATGGTAGAAAGGGAAAAACTAAATTTGAAAGTCTATTATGATTGATAAGATTTAACTTATCAATTTAAACAAATAAATAACTACTACCATGTTAGAAAATATTCTACCATAGTAGAATAAATTGAAACTCATAAATTAATATATAAATCCATTTATAAATGAGATTTCAAGTTTTACAATAACTAAATTTCCAAAGCAAGAACATAAGTAAATATCAGAGTTCACAAGTATTTGAAAGCATATGATACCAATTATTATCAAAAATTCACTTTTAAAAAATTTAAAACATCATTTTCCTAAAAACTAGGTCATTCGTTATGGTGGATCACCCTTGCATTGTGACTAGTGACATAGTGGTCATCCACTGTGGCCAAGCCACTTGTATGCATGCCATAGCTTACCCTTTCGTGATGTGCACAAAGGCACCATCCATTGTGGTTCATTATACAAAACTCATGGCAATAACTTGTTGTCATGATAGATTTGAGGGCCAGACTTCTAGCACACCTTAAACCTCTATTTGACATTGTTGGATATGATTGGCACCCAAGAGGGCGGTAAATTGGGTGACAATTAATTTTTTTGGATTTAAAGAAAGGTAGAAGTAAATAATAAGAGATTCAAGAAAGAAAAGCTTTCACACGAATGATTTTAGCCCAATAACTTAGCCTACATTTAGTCTTCAAGATTACCCTTGAGATTTTCAACTATAATCACAAGCTTCAATGGATCATTGTAACCTTAGTACAACTCTCAAGACTTAACTTGTCTTGTTTCAATAATAATCCTTGCTACAACTAGCAAGTTGTTACAACTAAATTAAAAAATCAAGATTTTACCTTAGTTGTAAAGAGGAAATCTCTCAAAGAATAACTCTCTGAAAAGAGTAGATTAAATACAATGAAGGTTTAAGAACTAATAAGAGCTTTTTCACAAATTTGTCAAAGAGTTGTCATATAAATGAATGCAAGATCTTTGATGGACAAATAAATGTTTTCAAGAATGTTTATACTTAAAATAGCTCATTTAATAAATCAAAATTCATGCTCAAAACTTGAATTGAGTCATATATATAGTTTAGCAAAGTTTAGATTGTTGGAACTGTGAAAATAGCCATTGGTGACATTTTAAGTGTGGAACCAAAAGATTCATGCATGAAATGGAGCTTAGCCAAGTTCCAGTCAAGCATATATGACAGTTCAAGTGTATACACAGGATAACTCACGTGTGATTTATAAGGTGAAAAATTTAGACCATTTTATGTGGCAAATCAGATATGGATTCTCCTATCTCTCATGCATGAAATGGTTGGTAGAAAGCCCTAGCCATTTGAGATGACAAGTCAGGCATGGAACACTCTTCCTCTCATGCATGAAATGTTGGCATAAAGCCCAAACCATTTTGAATTACAAATCAAGCGTGAAAATTTTCCTTTTAGGCATGAATTGTCACTACTTCTAAATGCAATTTGATGTTATGTGACAATTCAAGCATGTTTGTAATTAGCATTCAAGCATGAAGTGGAGTACAAAATCTTTATCAAGATATCTCTCATGCACAAGTGGCATATCATGCATGGACTATTTCTAATTCAAGCGTGAAATGTCATGCAATATGCCTAAAGTGACAAATCAAGCGTGAATAAATCCTGATTCAAGCTTGAAATGTCATGTAGTGTAAAGCTTAACTTTTATGGTATAATTCAAGTGTGAATCACATTTCTTTCAAGCTTGAATTAACTAAGACAAGTCCTAAAATGCACAACAATGATCATTTCGAGCATAGTTCATTCCAGATCAAGCTTGAGATGTACAATTAACCACAAGTGCACTCTAAATGTATGACAATTAAGATCAAAGGACTTATAAGCCTAAAGATGATTTTAAAGTGATGCATTCACATTAAGTCAATGACACATGTTTAAGTTATCATAGTTTTCACATTAAATCTAAGAGAAATAAATAACTAAACCTGTAGAACTTCTTATTCTCTTCATTTTTCATGTTCTTAGAGGTTTTGTCACTTCAATAAATCTTGATATTTGCATAAATAACAAACACCTTTTTTTTGATTTTATAATCATCAAAACACATAGTTCATCATTCTTCCCCTTTTTGATGATGACAAAACCTAAGATCAAAGTTTTATTTTATTTAATAAAACACTCCCCCTTAATTAGGCATAGGAGTTTAAAAATATAAATGCAGAACATAAGTTTAAATGTAAAATTGAAATAACACAAATGTGAATTGAATAAAGCATTTCATTGATAAACATTAAAGATACAAGCAGTGTCAATATAATTTATCAATGATCTAAATACAAAATCAAGTAACCAACTTGATTTGCTTACCAGATTTCTCCCTTACTAATATACTCCCCCTCTTGTCCATAATATCCTACTATTCTCACCTTTTAGCATATAATACCATTCTCTCCCCCTTGGATATTATCAAAAAGATGCAGGCCTTCTTAAGAGAGAGTGAACTCTAGAATGAAGATAGGCTTTTAGAATTTCTTTATGAGATAGAGAATCTAGGTTGAAAGGTTGAGTTGAAGGAATCATAGCCTAAGTGGAGGAATCATTAGGGTCCATGGCAAGGATAGGAAGTAGTGCTTCATATGAGCCATTAGTAACTCCCTTGGCTCTAACTTGTTCCTCTTAGGCCTCCTTAGATTAACCTTCAGTGGTCAGTTTCTCCTTAGCTTGCTACTCAGTTTGGCCTTCAAGGTCCATTTGATTTACTTGATCTTTAGGCTCTTCAATGATCGTCTTTTTAGCTAGAAAGTATTCTTGGCACAGGGAAGGTTTAGTTTATTTATGTTTGGAGATGGTTTTCTTGTGATGAAAAGTTTTGGTGACAAATTGATTAGAAGAAAGAGTAGCAGGAGAAGGCATAGGCTTTAGAATAGAAGAGGGAGTAGCTAGCTCTCCAACATTTTTAGCAAGTTCACTAATAAGTTTGGTGACACTCTTATCTGCAATGTCTTCACAGAGGTCCTCAATTGTTGGTGTTCTAGTAAATTTAGGTATGGGTGGAAGGTTAGTATTAAGGATACCATCAAATGGATGAATAGGTTTAGAAGTCACTTAATGGCTCTAGGATTCAGTTTGAGATTCAGTGTCATAAAGTGTATCTTAATTTTGAATCTAAGCTTGATAGTAGATGGAAGACTCTTGGTCTTTATGGATTAGAATGTTGTCTTATTCATGAGAGGAAGGGTTATAAGGTGAAGCTATTTAAAATGGAGAAGGTGGTATAGTAGATTTAGTTATGGAGATTAAGGCAGAAGAGACTTTATGTATTTAGCCTTCTTAGTACCTTGAAGGGCCAGCTTCATCTTCTCTCCTTATTTCTCCTTCTTGTGTTCCAGAAATCTCAAGATGATCCATGATTCTATCTAAGTTTCTATTTAGATAAAGCATCATATCACCAAGGCCTTTGATATCATTCTTCAAGCGAACAATAGTTTAGTCTAACTTGCCTTCAATGTCATTAATGATCGTGTGTGAAAATGCAATTGACATGTCTTAAGGAGGTTACATTGTTGGTACTCGCTAAGATGATGATGTTCCAACAACTCCAACCTTCTTTTTCATTTTCCTCTTTTATTTCTATTTTGCCATGTTTACTGAATCATCCTCTTCTCTTGGAACAAAGTCTTTTCCTACTAACTTAAACTTTATCTTAAAAAGTGTAGAACTCTTTAGGCTCTATAGCAACTGCGTCAACGTGATTGACTTTGAATCTTTAGAGAATTATAGAGATGATAGTAGAAAAGTGAAGATTTATGTCCTTATTTTCCTTCTTCTTTGTGTCCATCCTAGATACAAATAAGATCTTTGTCAATATGTAATGATACATATTGATTTTCTCCTTCTTGATTAGTCTGGTCAACATCACAGCTTTAAACTCACTATAGGTATTGAATGTTGTCCTTTTATTCACAAAGAATCTAGCCACCTCATAGGCAAGCATTCAATGCATGAAGGGAAAATTTGTTGGCTTCAAAACTTCTTCAAGAACGTCTTTTGTCATCATAATAGTCTTGTACTTCTCTTCTATAGTGTGAAACTTTGGGGCATTTTTTTGAGTGGCTCGATCATATTCTTGTAATTCTACCCCTTTTGCCTTTATACCCAGAATATGACCTAAGGTCTTAGGTGTAAAGTGCATAAGACAACCCCTTAATTGAGCATTATAAGTCTTCTTTGATCTATCCTAGCTGAAACTAGCATAGAAAGCCTTGACTACCTTTAGGGAGTACTCAATGTTAAGCTCCAACAAATTCTTGTATTCACTCAAGTATTTATCAATATCAAAATTGTGAGCTTTGATAAATAAATCATACTTGGTGAAGTACCAAGCTACTATAAATCTAGAGGTGAAGAATTGATTATTCCTTGATACATGCTCTGAACTTAAAAGCTTCTCTTCCCTCAAACTTGCTTCAAAATTATCATTAGGAGATACATTGCTTCTATCCTTAGACAATTCTTTTTTAATGTTAATTAGCTCATCTTCAGATTGACTGACATGAGGTACTTCTCTTGCAAGCTCCTTCTTAATTTTGAGACTTTTACTTTTGTTAGATGGTTGAGCTTGAGACGTTCCAACCTTTTCACTTATGGCCTTATTCTGGGATGCAAAATAGTGTTTACAAATGATGGATAAAAGAATTCAAACATTATAGGGAGCAGAGAAAGGTTAGAAAGAAAGTTGAGAATTGGAGAGAGCTATAATGATCAAATTTTGGATGATGAGGCTTAAATGAGATAAAGGATTTGACACTAAATATATATAGCCATAAGCCATTAATGTATGAATTAGAAGTGATTCACACGTGATTTGTCACTTTATATACTTATGGTTGTTTCAACATTTCACACTTGATTTGTCCATATGAAAGAGTTATAGAATTCTAATATTTTGTCTATATTCATGCTTGAATTGTCAAGGAAGGATGAAGGATGCTTACAGTAGGACATTTCACACTTGAAAACTCCTAGCTATCATGCTTGATTTGTCATGACTTAAAAAGGATAGCTTTTTGTGTGACATTTAATGCTTCAAAGCCACTCTCTCTCATGTGTGATTTGTCATAACTTATGAAAGCCAATTTTTGTAAAGATTTCAAGCATGTGAGCTACATATAATCATGCTTGAAATGTCAAAGAACATTAAAATTAGCTCTTTTTACTCCAATTCTAACTAGAGACCACTTGATTTACTAATCCCTTCTGGAAGAAGACCCTAAATCAACTAAAATGACCAAGATTTAAGATGTGAATCCTACATAACAAAGTGAAAGCGCTCTAAAGCTTAAGTTAGTAATGTTCAAAATATAAAGACAAGAAGAAAAATGCATAATTGAAATTTAAAGACTGATCATAACTCATTGGGATTTACCATTCCCAATTCTCTCCTTCTAAAAGTGAATTGTTCTTCAGCCAAAGGTTTGATGAAGATGTTTACTATTTGCTCAGTTGTAGAAAAAAATTATAGAACAATGTCCTACTTTTGCATATAGTCTCTTAGAAAATGATGCCTTACATCAATGTGCTTAGTTCTTGAATATTGGACAGGATTCTTTGCAAGATTAATGGTATTTGTATTATCATATCTGATTAAGATTTCTTTGAAATGAACTTCTAAATCTTCTAATTGTTGTTTCAACCATAAAATCTGTGCACAACAATTTTTAGCAGCCAAATACTCAACTTTACATAAAGAGAGTGACACACTATTTTCCTTTTCACTAAACCATAAAATAAGTGAGCCTCTAAAGAATTGACATATTCCACTTGTGCTCTTTCTATTTATTTTATAACCAACATGATAAGCATCTAAGTAGGTGATTAAATTAGGCTCTCATCCTTTAAGAAACCATAGATCATTCCAAATCAAGCTTGAGATGGACAATTAATTATAAGTGCACTCTAAATGTATGAAAATTAAGACTAAAGGACTTATGAGCCTAAAGATGATTTTAAAGTGATTCATTCACATTAAATCAATGACATGTGATTAAGTTTTCATAGTTTTTGCATTGAATCTGAGAGAAATAAATAATTAAACCTATAAAACTTCTTATTTTCTTAATTCTTCATGTTCTTGGAGGTTTTGTCACTTCAATGAATCTTGATATCTATATAGATAACAAACACCTCTTCTCCTAGTTATGTAATCATCAAAAACACATGGTTCAATAAACGTCTGATTGATATGATCTAAGTGTCTATAACATCACATTTTATTCAATCAACTAGCTAATGGCATTTGTTTCATTTCTACATAATCCCATTTCACAGAGTTGGATACCTAAAACCAAAACAACCTCATTTTCATGCATAACCACTTCCAAGGTGTCTAAACTCCACATCAACTGCCAAAAGTATAAGCCAACACTTAGACTACACTCAAATGATAGAGGATCACTTGTATAATATACCATATCATGAAATTGCCACACATATAACATTTTTAACCCTCAACCCTATCTTTAGAAAATCACTAGGGAGAGTTTTCTAATAATAATTTTCCAAATCAAGCATTTTCATACATCAAAATTACCATGTCCACATTTACACCAGTATTTTAGCATAGCCTAGATATACAAGTTTACAACACCAATAATCATAGGCCCAAAATACAAACAACCATAAGTAATATGCATTTAGTACAAGTATGATTAAAATTAACCAAGTTGGCAATATCATATCAAATTACACATATAATTTCAAAACATGAAAGAGGCTATATAGTTGGAATAATATCCTAAGACTCAGGTGCTTCCTCTTTATCCTGACTAAAGCTAGTGCTTATAATATAGTAAAAGAGGGGTTAATATAACTACTTTGTAACTAGGAAAACTTAAAATCATGCAAATGCAAGTCAATTAATCACAAGCATGCAAAGTGGGCAATTTAAAAGTCAAAACTATACTATCATATCACATGATAAATTAAATGCATAATCAATAAGCTTATTTCCTCTTGATTCTTTTGATTGAGTTTATGAGCTAACAAATCAAATAGGGCTACATCCATGTCAATGGACTAACTTAAATTCATTAATTGTGAAGAGTTTCCTAGTCAAAGGTGCTACGCTCACTCTCAAACCACAGATTCTCCCATTCTTGAATTTAAATGGCATTGATATTTGTACCCTATACCCAATCTAAGGTGACGTTTAGGGAACAAAGATCTAGGTAACCTACCCCATACCCAATCTAGAGTGATGTTATACGATACCTGATCTAAAACCAAACATTGAGGCCACCCATGATGTTAGTATCCTTCATGTGGATAAGAACCACAAACTTCCTTAAGGTGAACTCTTGCTATCACATGATCCTACCATATAATCTCATTCTCACAACTCAAGGCACATAACATCTTCATGCATTTATATTCATATCCATAAAGTTATAATCTCTATAACTTTCATTTCACATATATCCATTATCATAACCATTACAAACACACATGCATGTATGCAAAATCGCAATCACAACTACACTTACATAATTTTTATGAAAACCATTTTAACATATTCAAATAGATATAATCACATACTTTATAATTTAATAGATTCCTATAGTCAAATAACAATCAATTTAAAAATATAAAATCCCTCAGTTACCTTAAACATTTTACCCTACTAAACTTGCTTCCTAGGTGATAATTTGAGTCCAAATGGTATGCAACATGGTTAATCTACAATTGAGCAACAATAACATCACAATGTCACCCACCAAAGCCACTTTCAACACTTTAACTTCTATTAATCAACTTAAAAATCCCAACCTCTTGGATTTTCTTAATACTAATGGATTTATTAACTCCCATTAGCTTTAATAACAATGACTTTAACACCTAATCAGCCAAAATCACCCCTAAAGTTCTTAAGGTTCATCCAAAATGCAAGATCTAAACTCATATCCTTATAGAAACTTCAAAATTAAGAGTGGGAATGTAACATCGTGAATTTCAATCCTAGGAACAAGTTACTAATCGAGGATAAATTAGTAATTAGTGAATTGATTGTGGTTTAGGTGTTGAGTTGATGTTTTGTATTGTTTAAATTTTATATTAATAGGATTGAAGGGTAGAAAGACTACTAGGGCATAAAGTGCTAGCACAAGTGAGATTGAACTCATTGTGTCATGTACTGTGGAGAAAGTTGTGTGCGCTATGGTGCATTATCAATGAATCACTTAAAACTGATGTGAACAGCTTGTAAAATCACTAGAAAACTTGTTTTGGGAGGAGGAAAAGCTCTCATCTATTAGGGCTTAGAATAATTGAAGCTTAGGAGTTTGCTTTGATAAGTAACTTTCTAGATAAGTATTGCACAATCTTAAGCTTCAATTCTACCCCATTTTCACTGAATTTCATCAATTAAGAAATCAAATTGTGAGGTTCTAAGGTCTTGTAATCTAAAAGTAAGGTTTAAAATGGCTATCAATATGAAACTAAGGTTTTGTGACTAGTATGGAGTAAAATGATTGAGCTTTAAGGATTTAGGCTCAAAATAGCCTAAAAGTTAGGTGAAAAGAATGAAATTAATTGAATAAATGAATTAGGAGATTGTTATGGTTGTTTGAGTAGCTTATAGGATTAATGACTATAAATAATGTATAAGTGAATTCAAAAGGCTTTAATTAGATTGTTTTATATGTTAAGGGATTCGGTTGAGCTGAATCAATACTTAAGTGAAATGTTGAGAATTGACTGAGGGACACTGTGTTATGTAGATTGAGCACCTGTGGCATTGCTTGTGAGAATTTACACCCCTAGGAGCTTAGTGTGGTTGGTAACCCTGAGTAGCAAGGGATAAAGGTAACTAGAATAACTCTTTTACTTGTTTGTTTGTGAAATTATTTCTAAGTATTTTGATGTAACCACGTGCATTATGTTGTGGACTGATAGAGTAGTAGTATTGTGAAAGAATATGCATGTGGGTGTGTGAGTATTAATTGAAATAAATTTGAGGTGGCATGTGCATTGACATGCATCACATCCGTGAGTATACCCTGAATTATAGTAGGGGGACGCGACCTTACCATGAGGAGGCTCAAGAAGTCTTAATGATCTAGAGCATAGAGCTTGACTCCGTTAGGACAGACCTAGGAGAAGAATCCTAATGATCCAGAGTGTAGAGGTTGACTCCACCATGACAGACCTAGGATATGGAATGATTCATGAGGTTACCTTAGACTAAGGTAGGGAGTTATGGTCCTACTATATATAAGGCTAGGAAGTATTGATAATCTAGAGCATAGAGTTTAACTCTATCATGAAGGACTTGGTCTGAGCAGTGGTATGGTGGGCCCTATTCCTTATGACTAGAAGTCTTGGTCCGAGGACAGAGATTAATCCATTAGGTGGAGCCAGAAATGCTTTACATGAGCCTAATGAGGTTGATGAGAATGGAGCATATGATATTGCTTTTATTGTTACATATGCTACTTTATCACTTATTTATGATTTTTTTTACTAACTGATAAGTTAGGGTTACCTCTGAGTTACTGGAATGTATGTCTCACTCCATTACTTTTGAACACAGGTGAAGAGATCACGAGAAGGTTGAAAAAGGAAGCAAAGAAAGGGTAGCTTCACTTGGTAGTGGTATAACTACCTTTAAGTGAAATGAATGTATAATATGTTATTAAAGCTTGAGTTGCTAACTAGGATGCATAAATGAGTGTGTGTATAAATTATGTACTAAAATTTTCCTTGTATATGTATATGATGTTGCATCACATTAAGGGTGCCTATAAAGGGTACATGGGTAGGCTTAGATGCCATTCAAGCAAGTATATGTTATATGTAACTTGTTCCACTTGTTTATATGTGAATTACTGTGATGATTATGTGTTAAATGTGAATTGTGTATATATGTGAGAACTTGACATCAATGGTGAGGCGAAGCCTCATTTGGAAGAGTCTAGTATGTTGTGATTCCAGACCATATAGTGAGGTGGAACCTCATTTGTGAGAGTTGGAGGGTTGAAAATAAAACAAGTTCAGTTATATATATGTGAATATGTATTGTATGTGTATTCCTCATATAAGTCCACAATTGTGTAATGTGGATTTGAGAGGTCAAAATGGGCAATTGTTGTGATATTTGTAGTTTGAGGTGTCAATTAGGTGTATATGATCTTTTTAGATTTGGTTCTAAGCCGGAAGTGGTCTAATAGGATAAGGAATAGGAATTAAGCGCTTAGGGTGCAAGTTTTTAAAAGAAAAGTGACTTTTTACACCCCAGATGTTTAATTTTAGCTAGTATATGTTATAAGCTTCGTGTGGGTACTTGAATCACTCTAATCAGATGTCAGATGTGGTAATGACATACAGTGAAAGTTCATCTTCCAAGCTACTATATGCAATGTTATGTGTAATGTCCACCTTAACATTACCAAAATTCACCACACAATCACAACAAAGTATCATAATTAGGATCAAAGATTTCTCCTAAACTCACATTATCTATATAAGGGTTAAAACTAATAATCCTTTGGAAATAATTTTTGTGGAATAATTGGGATCCCATAAAAACCCTTTAAATTGATAGTTTGAGCTCAAACTTAATGATTTATATAAGTATTGGAAGCATGAAAAAGTTTTGGAAAGCAAAACACTTCAAAGCAGGGCTAAAAATGTCATTTTTGAGTGTTTTAGTCCATGTGCCGCGGCTCGTGGTCCATGTGTTGTGGCATGTGGCACAGAAAGCCAAGTTTTCTTGTTGTACCATGCACTGTGGCTTACGTGTCCAATGCTGTCATGATAGCTTTTCTGGACCAACTTCGAACGCGTGCCATTTTTGCATCCGATGTCCGATTGGAGTGATTCAAGCGCCCACACGAAGCTATTCAATAAGCTAACTAATGATACAAGTTTCGTTATGATCCGATATCATATGAGAATTTTAGACACTCAGATGTAAAAATCAATTTTAAAGAAATTTTCAACCATCCAAATATCCAAAACTCATAACTTATACCATTAACCTATTGTGAGGCTTGAATCAAGTCTAATGGACTAAAATACACTTGAGTGACTAATCAAACATGCAAAAACATATCAAACACAAAACTTGGCCACTCAATGGCCCTTTTGCCTAAAATGGCCAAAATACACAATCAACACTACAAGTACTATTTAGCTTCTATTGCCACATAATACATTACAAATATATTGTCACCACATAGTTAAAACATTCCTTGCACTTATAATAGTATTTTAACCCATCACAAAAATTTTCACATATTCACATCATATACAATATTGGGCTAAAACACAAAATAACATAGTATGAAATAAGTACAACCAATCAAAATGATATACATTTCTAGTTGGCAACATATAATATCATATAACAAGTTTATGTACACCACTCAAATTAAAATTGGGCTTTACAAAGAATATAGTAGATATGCTAGCCCCTGCCCAATTCCCTCCCCAGCTGAGTCTCACTGGTAGAACCTATAAAATGATAACCACGGGTTGAGATAAAAATATCAGTAACTAAGATAATCTACATTATTGATTAACAAGCCAAGTTATAAACAAGTATTAAAAATAAGTAACATAATCACATCATATAAGATCACCACAAATTGCATGCATGATCCCTAACCATCCAGTCTTTCAATACTCTCGACCGAACTAGTAGACTATTTCACAAAACTAAACCACATGTATGGTCCCTAAGCTCACCATCCATAGTAGGACTACCTGGCCAAGGTGTCTCAAACTACTTTTGGACTACTGGTTCCCCATATTACAAGTAATTGGGGTGTCGTTACTCCAACACCGCATCCTACGGATACTAAGGAGTATAGTCTCCAACTTCGCACCCTTTTGGGTACTAAGGAGAGAAAGTCTCTAACACTGCACCCATTTTTAGGCCCTAAGGAGAGTAAGTGTTGCACCTGGCGTTCCGAGGTGCCAACAGTGTCATATGGACTTAATCTTCACTATCTCCACTAGGGTGACCTCCCACCCTCTAATATGCCACATTTCACTACATATCTCCACCTGACCAGGCATAAACAACTTTCTAAACAAATATAACCAATCTTAGCATTTACTTCAAAAATATAGAATTTCACAAACTAATACTCCACTCGTTTTCTAAAATAGTTAACCTTTAAAGAATTTATACATATATACTCAACAAATCATAGAAAATCAACTTGAGAATAACTTATACAAGGTAATAAATAATGCAAATTATCTAGTTATCTCAACACTTTTGTTACTAAAAGGGTTACCCATGGTACTAAATTTCTTCTTGTCTCAAGGTAAGTCTTCCCACACCACAATCTACTCTAACAAGTACTATATGTTAATTTTTAATTAACACAAGCACTATTAGTTAATAATAACCTCCCAATTCTCCCACTTCTCACTCAAATTCTTGACAAAGAGGCTTTGTTAAGATTAGAATTTGTTCACACCATCCCTTCAAGTCTCTTTCTAACTCTATCATAACATAAAACTCAATATCTCAACTTATCACACTTTAAAATCCTATGATTAAGTTAAGGCTTGATCCAACTTCCACTAAACAATAAAGTAGCTTTATATTACCACATATCCAAGATCAATAAACTTAAATTAAACCTTTAGAGTCAATAGAAACCTTCAAAACATTAACTTATAGCTTAATCCAATCAGATCAAATTCTCACTCTTCCAAATCCCATGGAAAATGAGATGAAAAGGTAGAGGAGAATGGTAGAAAACTTACTCAAGAGTTTAAAGGCCCAATTTGTCTTCAAAATCCTCCCAAATTGATGCCCTAGCAGTGCGTAAAGTTTTTCCCTTCGTGTTCTAGGTTTTTCACCCAAAAACTATCAATTTCTGATGATTTGCAAAATTTTAAGTTGCCTGCTGTGCCATGCGCCATAGCACATGCCATGCAAGCCACGGCTCACGATGTAACAAGCAACAAGTAGATTTTGCTCCCCCCGATGCCTACCGACTTTATCTAACTTTCATCCTATCTCAATTTAGAGCCAAATATGACCTAAAAATTTAATTAGCAACCCAAAAATATAATTAAATAAATTAATCATATTTTTAACTAATTTATCCCTTAATTAATCAATTTTTTCAGATTTGAAATTTTCAGATGTTACATTATGAAAACTAGATCGGCCATTAAACTAGTTGAGGTACTGGTTCATAGTTCAATGGTCAGATTATGGTTTGAACTGTGGTCCAACCGGTCATAAATAAATTGATATATTTTAAATATTATATATTTAAATAGAAAGAAATAATCATATATAGTAACAAAAATGAATGTTTAAATTTCAAACAAAATAATACACAATCAAAAATATTACATCATTTTCATCCAAAACATATACAAGTATTTCATATTACTTAATTTAAAACTTTAAAAAATATACACATATACATAGTTCATACATATATCTTACATTCTCTTATTTCATAATGCTTGTTAGGTATAAATATGTATAAATTATAATTTAAAAATATGAATTAAAAATAAGAAATAAAAAATAATTTAACTGGTTCTTACCCAATTTTGGCCAGTTCTCAAAATTTTTGGTTTTTTGTGATGCCTGTATCGAACTTGGGATAGGTTCTCGGTCTCATCAGTTAAACTGGCTGGTCCAGTTTGATTTTAATAACACTGATCATATAGCAGTAAAAATTGCTGTCATATGCGTTATGGTGCACGATATGCCGTCGCTATGCATGTCACAAATAGAAACAAAGCTTGTTGCTCTGTACCACATGTCATGGTGCATGTGGTATGTACTGCAGCACATGGCCTTTTTCAAGGTTGAGAGGTTGTGTCTTTTTGAGTCATTTGACTGTGTTTGCATTTTCACTAACCCTCTTATTTGATGTATTTTAAAAATAAATAAAGAGTTATTACTCTGATATTATTGTTAGTGTTTGTTGATTGTGTGATTAGGGATGGTAAAGTCTGGATTGAGTTGGGATTTTATAAGGAAGCTTAAACAACTTCCACTTCCATTAGTCCTATTTATACTAATTGGTTCAAATCCATAACCTTAGAGTTCGATAATCATCCTCTTATTACAAAACCTAACTCAAAATTGAAGTGGAATGGAAGAGGATGGGTAGATAGAAGTTTACTTAGAGGGAGACAAGCTTAAATCACCCAAAATCACCTAAAGAAGGAGTACCTTAGTAAAGCCAAAAGATGGCTATCGTCCCTCACTAATACAAAATATAATTTTAACTACATATTTTTTGCCACAGTTTATAGGAAAACTGTGGTAAAATAAGGTAAAGTGGCAAAAATGTAAGATTTATGGCCACAGACATAAAATCCACCTGTTGCCGTAAATGATTTGACAAGCCATTAAACAAATAACGTAATTAAAATAAATCATTAATTCAAATTTTAAATTTACATTATTAAGAAATATATATATAAATTTAAATTATTAAGAAATATATATATATATATATATATTTAACGTGTCTTAGTTTAGAATTCAGACATACAAATTTTAGTTATTTTCAAAAAAAGATTATTTTTATTTTTATAAATATTTTATCATAAATATATAAATAAATTTAACTTTTCTGATTTCAGGCATACTTCATGTGCTTGAAATCAGAAACTTATGGCGATGGGCATTCTTAACGCCTGTAGCGAATGCCCATTGCCGTACGTATGTTTGATTTCAGGCATATTAATTATGCCTGAAATCAGGCAAACTTACGACAACAGGCATGATAAATGCCTGTCGCTGTATGTCTGATTCAGGCATTAAATATGCCTTAATTTCGTAAAAAATAATAATTAATTAATACTTAAAAATTTTACATAAATTTTTTAATTATTTAAATTTTTAATATGTCTGAATCCAAACATATTAAATGTGTCTAAATTCAGACATATTAAATTTAAACTATTAATAAAATTAGGATTATTTTAATTTTTATAAATATTTATTCATTATATATATATATATAAATTAAATATGTCAAATTTCAGGCATATTTAATATGCCTGAAATTAGAAAGCTACGATGACAGGCAATAAGAATGCCTGTTCTTAATGCCTGTCGGCGTAGGTTTCTGTTTTCAGGCATAATAATAGGCGTTCTTAATGCCTATCACCGTAAGTATATCTGATTTTAGGCATATTAATTATGCCTGAAATCAGGCAAACTTACGGTGACAGGCGTGATAAATGCCTGTTGCTGTATGTCTGATTCAGGCATTAAATATATCTCAATTCCATAAAAAATAATAATTAATTAATAATTAAAAATTTTACATAAATTTTTTTAATTATTTAAATTTTTAATATGCCTAAATCTAGACATATTAAATGTATCTAAATTCAGACATATTCAATTTAAACTATTAATAAAATTAGGATTAATTTAATTTTATAAATATTTATTCATTATATATATAAATTAAATATGTCTAATTTTAGGCATATTTATTATGCCTGAAATCGGGCAAACTTATGGCGACAGGTGTGATAAATGCTTATCACCGTAAGTCCATTATTACATACGACGACAGGCGTTAATGATGCCTGTCACCGTATGTCTTTAATAAATTTGTTTTTCCTTGCCCTTAGCTCCCAAAACGTCCGTCGCAGCTTTCATTCCCATAGCTCCCTTAGCCATTGCAGCTCCAGCCCCCATTCCGCCAGCTCCCTTATCCATTGCAGCTCACTCCCTTTTTCCCCAGCTCCCTCATCTGCCATCAGCTCATCCGCCCACAGCTCGTCCGCCCACAGCTCCAGCTCCAGCTCGTCTCTCGGCGCCTATAGCTTCGTCACCCTAATATCTCCTCCGTTTGTTGTCTCCTTCGGTTCCAACTAAAGGTTTTCCCCTCCTTTTTTTGTAGTTTATTTTTTTTGTGCAATTTTGTTATTTTTTTTTTGCAATTTATGTCATTTTTTAGCTTAATTTTCATCCATTTTTTCAGTTTATTTTTTTTCTAATTTATTATTAATTTTTTTGTAATTTATGTCATTTTTTTAGCTTAATTTTCATCCTTTTTTGCAATTTATTATTTTTTTTTGCAATTTATGTCATTTTTTAGCTTAATTTTCATCCTTTTGCCTGGAATTTTTCATTTTTGATTTTGAAACTTGATTTTTATTTTTCTAATTATAATTATGCATATTTTTGTAATTTTAATTTTTTTAAATTTAATTATAATCCATCATGTCTTGAGTTTAATTAGTTTAAATTTTATTTTAAATCTTGGAGAATCTATTTATTGAGTTGTTGTGCAAGCAATTTTTTTTTTAAATTACAAAATGTAAATTATTTGGGTGATACATTATTATTATTATTTAATTTTGTGGATACTTGATTAGTAGATAATATCGTTCATTGCATTTAATTAGTTGAAATTGGTGATTTATTGAAAATTAATAGGCTTAATTGGAGGGTTTAGTGCTCAGGAAATCTTAATTTATAAGTCGTTATGCTGCCAAATTTTTTAAAATTTCAAATCATAAATTATTTCTTGATATTTTAATTAGGTAATGATGAACCGTAGTTGGATAGATTCTTTGCAGACAAGTGACGAATATGAGAGACGGGTAGATTAATTTTTAGAATTTGCAAAGAATAATGCTCCTAATGATAAAGGACTGTTCTATTATCCTTGTATTAAATGTTTGAATGGGTTGTGATGAAGTCCTATTGAGATTAAAGATCACCTAATTTGTTTTGGGTTTTATAAAGCATATACACAGTGGGTGTTGCATGGTGAATCTAGAAAACGTAGTGTGCCACAAGAAGTGGATGATGATATGGATTATTTTGGTGATCAAATAGAGGATATGTTATGTGATATTGGTGTTGAAGCTCTTGAGAAGGTGCACAAATATGATAGCTTGTGCAATGATTTAGAAACTCCTTTGTATTCATGGTGCACAAAATATACACGACTAACAGCAATGTTGAAGTTGTTTAACTTGAAAGCAAGATATGGGTGGAGTAATAAGAGTTTCACAAAGTTGCTCAAATTATTGAAAGAGATGCTTCCAAAGGGTAATACACTTCCCAGTAGTTATTATTAGGCAAAAAAAATATTGTGTCTAATAGATTTAGGGTACCAAAAGATATATGCTTGCCCCAGTGATTGTATATTATACAGAAATGATTTTTGAAGAATTGGATGTATGTCCAGTCTGTAAGGCATCACGCTACAAAGTAAAAGAAATGGATGGTAGTGATGATTCCATTACTAAGAGGCCTCTAGCGAATGTGTTGTGGTATCTTCCTATAATACCAAGGTTTAAATATTTGTTCGCTAATTCAAGTGAGGCAAAGAACTTGAGATGGCATGTTGATGAGAGAAAAATGGATGGCATGCTTCGGCATCTAGCTGATTCTTCACAATGGAAGGGAATTGATAAATTATTTCTAGGATTTGGCAATGAGCCTAGAAATCTTAGGCTTGGACTGTGTACAGATGGAATGAATCCTTATGGTAGTCTTAGTAGTTAACATAGTTCATGGCTTGTTCTGTTAGTAATTTATAATCTTCCTCCATAGTTATGTATGAAACGCAAATATATCATACTATCTTTGATGATTTCAGGCCCTAAACAACCAGGAAATGATATAGATATTTACTTGGTACCATTGATTGAAGATTTGAAGATGATGTGGGAGATAGGTGTTGAAGTGTTTGATTCATATCAAAATGAGTCTTTCACGCTGTGAGCAATGATTTTTTACACGATAAATGATTTTCCTACATACGGAAACCTATCTGGATATAGTGTGAAAGGGCATAAAGCATGTTCTATCTGTGAAGAGAACACATCCCATCAACAATTGAAACACGGGAAAAAGATAGTCTATCTTGGTCATCGAAGATTTTTGAAACGAGACCACCCTTATCGCAAGCAGAAAAAAAGATTCAATGGTTATCAAGAGTGTGATGAAGCTCTAGAGCCATTAACTGCAAACTTGGCATATGAGCGGGTGAGAGACATCAATGTGGTATTTGGTAAGAGTCAGAAAAAAGAAGCTTAAAAGAATCAGTAGAAGAAGAGGTCTATCCTTTTCAATATTCCATATTGGAGCACCTTTGAGGTGAGACATAATCTTGATGTGATGCATGTAGAAAAAAATGTGTGTGACAGTCTAATTAGAACACTGTTAGACATAAAGGGAAAGACTAAGGATGGACTTAAAGCAAGGCTAGATTTACTCGACATGGGAATACGAACAAACTTAGGCCCAAGAGTAGAAGGAAAGAGGACTTACATGAGCCCTGCCCCCCATACTTTGTCTAAGAGAGAGAAAAAAAGTTTTTGTGAGTGTTTACATGGTATTAAAGTTCCACAAGGATATTCTTCAAATATCAAGAACCTTGTATCAATAAAAGATTTAAAATTAGTTGGTTTGAAGTCTCATGATTGCTATGTACTAATACAATAATTGTTATCAGTAGCAATTAGAGACATATTGGATGAAAAGGTGAGAAAGTCAATTATTAGATTATGTGTCTTCTTCAATGCAATTTGTGGCAAAGTCATTGATCCTGGAAAATTAGACGAATTGCAAAACGAAGTTGTCATTACCTTATGTCAACTTGAAATGTATTTTGTTCCCTCATTTTTTGACATCATGGTATACTTAATTGTACATTTGGTGAGAGAGATAAAGTTAATGTGGCCCTGTTTATCTATGTTAGATGTATCCATTTGAGCGGCACATGAAAATTCTTAAAGGGTATGTGAAGAATCTCCATCATCCAGAAGCTTCTATTGTTGAAAGATATGTTGCTGAGGAGGTTGTCGAGTTTTGTATTGAATACCTAACCGAAGTAAAGTCTATCAGAGTTCCTGAGTCTCGCCACGAGGGAATGATAGTTCATGGGCAAGGGACACGAGGGATGAAAATAAAGAGCATGACGCATGAGGAAATGCAACAAGAGCATCTGTACATTCTAAATAACACCGATGATGTTTAGGATTACTTAGATGTGCACAAAAATGAATTAAGGGATCAGTACCCTAAAAAGCCCGATAAATGGTTGTTAAGTGAGCATAACAAACATTTTTCACTCTGGTTTAGGACAAGAGTAAAGGAGGATTATCGGAAGGCCAATGTTTCTGATATAATAAGGTGGTTAGCTAATGGGCCTAACTTTAATGTTATAACTTGGAGTGCATATGACATTAATGGGTATTCATTTTATACAAAAATACAAGATGATAATAGCACTATGCAAAATAGTGGGGTAATAGTAGAAGCTGAGGCAACTCATTTTTCCAGTGCTAAAGATAAAAATCCAACTGTGGCATCTTCATCATATTTTGGAGTCATTGAAGAGATATAGAAAGTTGATTACTTTAAATTTAAGGTGCCCATTTTCAAGTGCATGTGGGTTGATATTAAGAATGGTGTTTAAGAAGATAAATTGGGTTTTACTTTAGTAGATCTTCATAAGGCAAAACATAAGGATGAGCCTTTCATCATGGCAACTCATGCAAAACAAGTTTTTTATGTTACCGATCCAGCTGATAAAAGGTTGTCCATCATATTATTAGGAAAAAGTCTCTTCTCTCATGATGAAAATGATGAAACAAGTTTTGGCATTGAAGAGATTCCTCCTTTTATGCCAACCCAACCCTTGTTGGATGTGGAAGATGACAATGACGTCTATGATGTTAGAACTGACCATGATGAAGGCTTATGGGAGAATTAAAATATATTTATAATAGTAACATAATATTAGTGAATTTATTTTATCTCTTTTGTTTTTTTATGCTTTCATTATTTATATAAGTTTAAATTTATTATACTTTTTGCTACTAATATTATTTATCTTATTTATTTCAGGAGAAATATGGAAAATCCTTGCAGTAGTGGCATTGAAAAAGAAAAGACTAAGAGAGGTAAAAGAGGGGCCATGCGACTAAGTAAGTTAGCCCAAGTACATGGAAAGATTCATCTTGACTTTGATGAAAAGGGCCAACCAATTGATAAGAAAAAAAAGAAATATTTTTAAGAGTTTTGTGGGTCTTATGGCTCGTCAAAAGATTAGCATCTTGGAGGAAGAGTGGGATGATGTAAAAGAAAGTGATAGAGATGATGTTTGGGAAACAATACTAGTATTTCTAATTGCTTTATATTATATTTAATTTTTATTTTGAAATATATGTTGTCACTAAATTTATCATAGGCATGTTTTTGCAGATTACATATGACATAAAGAAAACTCCATTTTTAAAAGACAAATGGCTAAAATATGCCAGGGATCGATAGAGGGACTTTAAGTCCAAACTTACAAGAAAATATGTGTTTCCTAAGAATGACAATGAAAACGATGATAGTGACAATGATATCGGTGTGGAAAAACCTTAGAAGAAGTATCTATTCATTGATTATGACATATGTATGAGATTTGTTCACAGTAGACATAATCTTAAATTTTTGGTAAGTGAAGGAAAAATATTATATTAAACTAGTATTATTAAAATTTTATTTTAACAAATGTTTTTCATTGTTTGTTAATAAGAAAAAAGTCAAAGGCGTCAAGAACATCAGAAGAAAAATCTATATAACCATACTATGTCTCGAGAAGGGTATGCATATGTTTATGACATAATGACTCAAGAGAAGTGGGAAGCAAAAAGGCAAGTGGTGGGGGTTGATAATGTTGAAGATGTTTCTCCTCCATCTCCTATTAATCATGCATAAGCATGGAAGAGAGGACGGATATCTAAAAAAGGAGAGTATATTTTCCTGAAAGCTAGAGAAGTGGCTGAAAAAACTGTAAGTATTTTTATAGTCAACATCTCAATTATATGATTTAAGTCTACTAATTGCATTGGTTGATTATATGTTACAAGATGCTTGTACAGAAGCATTCTCTCAGGGGTCCTTTGTATCTACTGGTAGGAAGGATATATTGGCCATAACATTAGGGAGTGAACAGCACTCTGGCCATGTTGGGGGGTTCCAAAAGGCGTGGGCATAAGATAATATTTTGGACCACCATGTCCTGATCTTGTACCAATGTATCAAGTATAAATGATGATAATAGAATGCAAATCAAGCATGATGATGGAAATGTAATCAATGATTAGCAATCTCCAGATGCAATCACAACAAGCACCGAACTATGGTGGTGTTCTAGATCCAAGGTCTGATCTTGACCTATTAGAGTAAGGAATGCCATGCATATTTTATGTGGAGGATTATGGCAAACGAGTAGTTGCATATGTAAAGGTGTATAACCATGCAACTACAGTGCACCACCAACTGATACAACATAACCAAGTAAAGGTCGCGGTTGAAGAGGTTGTGGATGCCAATGCTCCTGTGTTATTCCCTACTGAGGAGGTGTAAAGCATAATTTTATTATTTGGTTGAAAAGGCTAGCCCGACAGGTTACCGATGAGGTATGAAAAGTTATAATTTTTATATTTCTTAATTAACATTATAGGTATTTCTAATTTTTATTATATATTAATTATAGAAACTCTGATAGTAAAAAGAATCTCTGGGTTCTAATCCCCAACCAATGCAAGATTATTTGAAACAATTGGCTTCAGTGGTGGTTGATATGAATGAATTTTCTGATGAAATAAAAGTTAGCAAAATGATTGTTGGGAAGCCTATTACTTTCAGAGTCATCAGAAAAGACATTAATGATCTCATTATTTTTGACTGGTTGGACTTAGCAATAATTCAAGTGTTTGTTATGTAAGTATTCATTTTTATTTCTAGATTAGTATTTAATATTTTTATTTTCTTGCTAACATATTTTTTATTATCAAAGGTAGTTCCATAAGATATGCACCAAACTCGGTGTTGATTATAATTATGGGTTCTTGTCTCCACTTTTAACTGCAATCGGCAAAGTGAATCAAAGAGCTTTTTATATTGAAAAGATGATGTGTAGCCAAAAGAAGAGGTGCTGGTTTTTACTAATTATTGAAAGGTATTAAATTTTAAATTCATCCCTCAATTTAATAAAAATTTGCTTAGTGATGTGATATTAATATAAATTAATATGTTGTAGTCATCATTGGATGCTTCCTGTCATTTGCCTATATGAAAATACTATATACTGGTTTTGTTCACTACGAAGGGAAATAATCGATGATATGAAGTCTTTGATTGAATTGTAAGTCTTCAAATAATTCTATTTTGTGTTATTAATAACATATATTTAATATTTTCTAAGTGTGTATATTTGGTAAATAGATCATTAGTAACATATTGGAAATCAGTGAGAATGGTTGACAAGAAAAAGAATGAAATTAAGTGGGTGCAAATGCAAGTAAGTATTTCAAATTTATTCTCTTATTAGAATGAAGATTATAATATTGATTTAATAAATTTTATTATTTTTATTATCTTTACAGTGTCCTCAACAACCAGGAAGTGTAGAGTGTGGTTATTATATAATGATTTTCATGTATGAAATCATCACTCAAGGTATTATTCACTCATTTAATCAGGTAATAATTTGCTAATAATGATTTATATTATGAAATTTGTCATATACTTGAGTTATTATTTATATATATTGTTATTGAAATTGTAGTACTTCCAAAATTTAGAGCCATATTCTCAGTGAGAGTTGAGACATATACGGAATCTTTGGTCTCACTTTTTCTTAGAATTAACAGGGTTAGAGTAGAAACATTTTAAATATGTGTATTAAAAATGGAGATTTTAGTTGAAATGTTTGTAATATATATATTTGTATTGGCCTCTGGAGTTGCTATTTATGTATTAATGCAGGTTTTGTAAAAGTAAGGGATGTATATAATTATAGGTGATTCTATAAAAAAAAGCATAGCATTTACGGTCACAGTTATAGTTGTAACTGTGGTAAAAAATAAATCTATGGCGACAGTTGTAACCACAACTGTCACCAAAGATGCGCCGCTCAACCATCTTTTGCCACAGGTCCAAGAGAGACTTGTGGCGAAAGATATTATCTTTCGCCACAGGTAAAGGTTGGACTTGTGGTGAAAGAAACCATCTTTCACCACAGGTGTCTCTGGGACCTGTGGCGAAAGCTGATATCTTTCGCCACAGGTCTAAAATACACTTGTGGCGAAAGAGGCTATTTTTCACCATAGGCCTCAACTTTACCTGTGGTGAAAAATAGCATTTTTCACCACAATTATATTATACCTGTCGCAAAAAATATACATTTACTACACACTATTTTCTATCATAAAGCGTCTTCTATAGCCAAAAATACATTTTAACTGTGGCAAAAAATGCTTTTTGCACTAGTGCCTCTTCCATCTCACTCCTACTCGTCTTTTATTTTTTGAATGTAGACATGTGTTATTAAATCTAATTTTTGGCCATCCACCCATTTGCCACAACAGATGGTATAAAGATGGTCAATCCATTACCGATCCAATAGTTGAGCCTAGGTGGTCCATTACACCTCTAGCCTGATCCAAGAGCTGTAAACCAAATCCAATAGGCCTGTTTGCCATCTCAAACCATCCTCATTCAGTTTCTACTTAAAATTATGTATTTATCCTTAATTAGTTTAGTTAATCTAGAAAATTTCAAGATGTTACACAATACGTATGGTGTAAACCTGTCTAGCTAGTGCAAAAATAATATCATACAACTCTTTTTTAGTTATAATATAGTTGCATTGTGTAGTGTCAAGTGTTTTAGATGCTTATATAATAATATAGGGATTTTTCCCTTCCTTTAGACCTAAAACATAACTAATAACATAATGGGAGGCATCACATGCAATCTCAAATGACATTAACCAATTTGGTGGCCTCAAGATAGGAGGTAAAAGCAATTCAGATTTCAAATCATCAAAGACATATTTTCATGCAGTAAAACTTGGAAAAATCATTAACAAATCTATGATAAAATCTAACATGATCCAAGAATGATCTTAGATCCAGGTGGGAGAAATTGAATGTATTGAGAGTGCACATGTGTGATAAGGTTATTAGAAATTAGGACAAAAAGGCAAAAATATCAACTTTTTTACAAGAGCACCCAATATCCTTAAGTGAATAAAGGTACAAGAATACTCATGAACTTATTACAATAAGTGCAACCACTACTTTAAAAAAACACTTTTTGCACCTTCTTTCTGCACCAATTAAAAAGAAATTAGTGTAAAAAGTGTGAGCAATGATATTTTCATAAATAATTAGACTTGAGATAATGGTCTCTATATATACTAGTTTTGCACATAACCAATGGAAAAAGAACTTTTTACACTGGTTAAACAAGCAATAGGCATAGAAAGTTTGACATATTTTTAAATATATATTTAAAATAAAAATGTTTCTACTATGTAGAAATTGTTTCATTTTAAATAAATAAGAAAAAGAAAATATTTTTTACACTAATGGCTTGCCACTCAGTGAAAAAAGTTATAAATATTTTGAAAAAAAGTCAGAAAATATTATCTACACCAAGTATATGTATAACTAGTTAAGAAGTGTCATAACATTTTCTTAAAAAAATATTTTTAAAAAAATTAGTTTCTACACTAAATGAGGGTTTATCAGGTGTAGAAAGTGTCTTAACTTATTTTTTATGAAAAAGAACTTTCAACTCTAATTATTTAAAATAACCAGTGTAGACAATTTTAATTTTTAAAAAAAAGTAATTGACTTTTTTTACACTTGTTCTATAGATAACCAATGTAAAAAACTACTTTGTACATCAGTTGTCATATGAACAGATGTACAAAATCTTATATTATTTTTAAAAAGTATAAAAAAATTAAATTGATGAATTTTCTATACATGTTATTTTAAATAACTAGTGTGGAATGTTTTTCAATTTCTTAAAAATAAATAATTTAAAAAAATTAATGATTTTCTACACCTACTATTTAAAATCACTAGCAAGAAAGTTAAAAAAAATTAAAACATTTTTTGTAAAAATATTAAGGGCTAACTTGTCATTTTACCAATAATAGAATATAACATGTGTATTGTTTTAATAATATATTGTTTGACATGAATAGTCATATTATTTTTAATAATATAAAATATATTTAATTTTTTATATAATAATTGCATATGTATTTCAACTTAATTGGTTAAGAAAGAAGGCATAAAAACTTGGAAGATGAAAGGTTATGGATTTAAGTTTTGACTTTAATATAAAAGTAACAAATGTGTAACATAACTCAAGAGGACAATGATGTGACACAAGGTTGTTGGTTACAATGCAAGATAGCACATACATGGCATAAAATAAATAAAGTCAATAATTCAGTTTAAGTTTGACGAGTTAGCTCGGATAATCTCAAGGCGGAGCTTAGCATTATGAAAAAATTACCATAATTCGAGCTTCTTCGTGTAGCGTGAATAAATTCAACAACATTTGGACCAAGCTCAAATGAATTTAGCCTTGGCCAAAAAACTGTTTTCAATTTTTTTTTGGGGTGAATTAAAGTCTAAAGGAGGGCAAAACGCTGCGCGCTCAAGCCTGCCAAACCACAACGCTGCCCTCCTTCCCTCTTCAATCTTCACTCGTCTCAGTTTAGTTTCAGACTTCAGATTTTTCATTGTCGAAGTCGAGTGCGGAAAAGAAAATTGAAGAGTGATCCCTCGCGTCTGAGGCTCTGCTCTGAGCGTTTCCGTCATCTGGTCTGGTTCTCGTACTGTCGCTCTCGCCTTTCCGTTCGGAACTTTAGATCTCTCCTGCACTCCGTGTGGTTCTTGGCTTATCGCATTGTAGCTCGCGATCGAAGACCTTCTTTCTTCTTGGCTCCGTTTAGAAATCAGACTTCTGTTGTCTCCACCCACGCACACTCTGTTCTTTCTTTTTCTTTTTTTCTTTTTTTTTGGATAAATTATAAATGTTCTAGGAATGTTTGCCTGTGGTTGCATTTTTACTGACAATGTTTTTATGATTGTTTTTTTAAAACATAGAATACATTGTAGTCTTTGGATCTCATCTGGTAGAGTACTGTATGGAGTGTCTACAGTTGCTTGTTATGGCTGGGAAGATAATTAAGCAGTGACTTTGCTATTTTTTTTTTTTTTTGGCCTTAATTTGTTCCAATGAACATGAGCATTCTTTTCTTGGTTGAGAAGATTTCGGGACTCCAGAGGATGTTCTACCTAGTGTTGCTGGAGCTTCCCAGTTTATTTGTGGCTCATAATGGACTCTGCAAAAATCTTTTATTTTTTTGGCTAATGCAAAAATCTTTTATCTTCAAGAGTATGTTAATTAGGATATAAAAGACAGGTGGATTTCACTTATCCAATAGGTGGTTACACATATAGAATAATAATTAACATTATTTTATGGTTGTTGGTATGCAGTGTTAGTAGGTGTCACGAATCTCAGATCAGAACGCCTTATAAGTGGTGTAAGGTTTTTAAATGGATTCTCCCACTTAACAAGATAGTCTATTGGATAATAATATCACTTTTTTTGTGCTTGTGATTTCAAAAAGGACCTCTCATAAAGGGTTCTGACCAATCATGACCAAGCGAAGTGCCATAAAGTAGAAGTCATCGGGATTATAAGTTTCAAGCACTCTTACCAAACTAATTTTTTAAAATAAACTCTTTTTTAAGCTTGTGTTCCTTAAAGTAAGTGATTGTGGTCCTTGTGATATTTTTCTCTTCAATCCATCAACAGACTGCTTGAGCGTGCTTGTCTATGTGTTATCCTTGTAAAAATTATTTCTATTTTTTTTTAACTGTGACGCAGTGTAAGTGGTCGTTTGGTAATTATCCTTGACATTGGCTTTCCATCTGATGATTTGCGGGAAAAGTAAAGAGAAAAGAAACATAAAATAGAGAAGAGGGAAAGTAAGGAAAGAAGGGAGAAAGATGGAAAGCATAAAAATAAGAAAGATAAAAAAAAGATAACCACAGAAAATAGGTTTCTGGATTCTCTTCGAAGGATTTGTCAGCACAGAAAATCAAAAAGAAAAAAAGAAAAAGAAAAAAAAAGAAAAGAAAGTAAAGAAAACAAATATGTTGTAATTTGACTTATTTAGATCAAACTTATTAAGCCTAACCACTCGAATTATTTACTTTAGAAATAAGCACATAACTTTTTATATTAATAGTGTAAAAGAGCCTATGTAAAAAGTGCATCACATTTCTCCCACTTTTTTTAGTAACACTTTCTACATTTGAATTATAAGCACTTTTTACGCCAGTCTTGCAACTAATATATAAAGTCTAGTCAAGACTTTTTACAACAGCTATTTCTATATTAGTTACAAACTAGTGAAAAAAATTCATTTTTAATAGGTATAAAAAGTATTTTTTATAATAATAAATAATTTTTATTTTGTTAAATTTGATTAACGTTTCGTCAAGATTGTTATAAAATAAGGAGCAAACATAATGTGAAAAAAATACTCATAAATATTTTTTAGAAGTTTCTAATATATTAAAATCAACAACAATGACACATGGATTATCTGTTATTTTGTAAAATATGTCAACTTTTCCCAATCTATTAAGTTTTACTCTTAAAACTTCATGGTTAATGTCAAGTTATTTTAATGGATTGAAAAAAAAATTGAGTCAGTAATGTGAGTCAAGCCCAATGTATAAGTTTGAATAAGTTTGAAAAATTTAGGACCAACTTTAAGAGTTTAGAAAATTTTCTTTATTTCATACTTAATCGAGCTGTCCAAATAAACCTAAAGAAATCTTGGGTCAATCTTGAAAGCTAATGAGCTTAACCCAAATACCTGAATTCTTTTTGTTAATAAAATAAAATTAAAATTAGATCAAATTGAAAATATTAATTTGTAAGAGAAAAATTGAAATTGATTAAAAAAAGAAAATAATAAGATAATATAATATTTAATAATTTGGATATTTAGGCTAACCCAAATAATCTTGAAAGTCTGAATTGTTAGGATTGATATTGGCTATCACAACTTTTTTTATAAATTTAATGGGTACCTAAATATCATTATTATTGACTTTAGAATATCAGAAGCTCTTAAAGAAAAAGTTTTGAAAATTTTTGCATGTTATCTTTTTTTCCTTTTTTGAATGGTCAACATGAACAGATATTAGTTAAATTTAATAAAATGAGCACTGTTATACTTATTATAATAAGTTCATGCATATTCTTATACCTTTGTTCACCTAAAAATATTAAGTGTTCTTGAAAAAATATTGATTAATATTTTTATTTTTATCCTTTAATGATAGAAATGGATTGGAAATGGGTCGTGGGCCCACCCAATCCATTCTTTATTTTCTTTTTATATTATATAATATTACAATTATAATTATATTATATATATATATATATATATTAAATTATTTCATCCATTCCTTTTTTATTATATGTAAATGTTTTTTTTTAAATTATCAATTTTACTTGGAATTAAATCTTTATAATTTATTAAAGTCTTTCTTTTAAATTATTTTACTTATTTTTAAAATTTATAATCATCAATAAATGCTCAATAATTTCCTTTTCTTCAAAATTGCCTATAACTAACTTATTACCTAGTGAATAAAGTCTAGGATGTCACATAAAACGAGAGGAACTCGGATTTGGGATTGATCATGAACGTAAGGGCCATTACTGGGAGTGAAATGTTACAAGAGATTGAAGAAGAATGACGAATTGATTTCGACTTTGGGTTATGGGAGGACTTTCTGCATCAGTTAAGTAAAATAGTAAGTGTAGAAAGCTACTACATATTTATTTTTAAAATTAAAAATAGGGAAAATTTCAATTAAGGACCAGAGAAAAAAAATTACCTGTGAGTCTAAAAAAATTTTAAAAATTTGTTGTAGGATTTTGGGACAGAATTGAAATAAAATAGGTAGCTGAAAAAGATCAAAATGTCCTTTTTTAAAATTAACAAGTATTTGGTTACTACCTAGTTAATTCTTTAATAGTATTTCTTAAATAGTTAATGAATTAATTCCGTGACTCCATAATTTTAAAATATTACTTGTTGATTTTATAATTTTATATGTTAATTTATCAACATTACTTGTTAACTACTTAACTTAATTTGTAAAACTCTTACGAAACTTATTCACTCAATTTGAACGAAAAGTACTGTTATTAGTTGCTAATTATATTTTTTTTATTTTACTTGTTAATTTATTAATATTAATTATAAATTATTTAACTTTACTGTTAATAATTATATTAATATAAGTTGTTAATTATCTAACTTTTACTTGTTAATTTATCAATATTAATCGTTAATCATTTTTATTTCCTTTCAGTAACCTATTTTATTTCAATTCAGTCTAAAAATCTTGCTGCATTTTTAAATTTTTTTAAGACTCATTGATAAATATTTCTCTTGCCTGATCTTTAATTAAAATTCTTCCTTAAAAATACTTTTTATTATTGTTGCCGGAGAAGGAAGTAACGAACAACATTAATTTTTTAATGCAAAAACTTTTGATCTACACCAGTTATGTATTGGTAACCCATGTAAGAAAATAATTTTTAAATTTATTTTATTTAAATATAAAAATATTTTTTATCAATTGTAAAGGCATTTAATGTAGAAATTGTTAAATGTTTAACTTGTTGATATGGTAACTAGTTATCCATATAAGTAGTGTAAAAAGTCACATAGTGGCAAATTATTTACAAAATTGTAATGGTCACACTCATAAAAAATATATTTTGTAGCAGTGCTTAAATATATGATTAAAGACCTAAGGTACATCTAAGTTTTTTAGGAGTGCTAGGCAACCTGTAATGAAGAGTTGGGTGTAGCATTTCACAATTCCACGAATCATAGCAAGTAATATAATAAGAGTAAAGTATCATTCTTTTGAAAATTTATTTAAAAACAATGATCAAATAAAAGATTAAGCGAATTTAATCAAGTTGATCTAAATACAATTAGGTGAAGTTGACTTTGTAAATTAAATTAGCACTAGAGAAAAAAAGTGATCGATTCACACAATTCAAACACAAAATGAAATTTAAGATTATTTATTCTCTTGTATCTCATAGCACCAAAATTAGCTCCTCTCATAAATGCTTTTAATGAAAATAAGTACTAATCTAGAGTTCTAAAAATACTTGGACAAGTTTTCTCAAGTCATAAATAAGTGTTTAGTTAAATCAAGGGAGAATGACAATTAAGGACCTTCTAAGAACATTAATCCCAATTATGAACCGTGAAATTTTAAAATCTTAATTAAGGACTATGATCCTTAATTGTGATAAAAAAATGTAGTTTGTGAGGTGAAATTCATTATTGCTACTTGGAAATTCACTAACCTAACTTGAAAAAATTTGTAACGTATATTGTGAAAACATGAAACCCTACTTGAAAATCAATTGTTTAACAAAAAGTGCCACTTGAGAATATACTAACTCGACATGAAAAAATTTCTAAGGTATATTGTAAAAATATGAAACTCCACTTAGGAATCGATTATTTAATAAAAAACACCAATTTAGACAAGTCACTTTTTATTAATGATTCTCAAATAAGGTTTCATTTTTTCACAATATACGTTAGAAATTTTTTCAAGTCTAGTTAGTGAATTTTCAAGTGGTGCTTTTTATTAAACATTCTATTTCCAAGTGTGGTTTTATGTTTTCACAATATATGTTAGTAATTTTCTTAAGTTGGGTTAGTGAATTTTCAAGTCACGTTAGTGAATCCCATCTCACAAATTACATTTTTTTTATCACAATTAAGGATCATGATCCTTAACTGGGATTTTAAAATCTTACGGTTCGTAATTGAGATTAATGTTCTTAGAAGGTTCGTAATTGCTTACTCTCTTATTATAATTAATAAAACTCAATTTTAAACACTAACCCTAATATAATTATGTTAGGTTAGCAAGTTTATCTCTATCTTACTAGTAAAACTATCCATTTTACATACAAATATTAAGTTTTTGTATTATTTTACCCCAATTTTATACTCAATCTAGCCCTCTCAAGCATCAATCAAGTGAGCTTATTATCTAAATGATGGCCAATCACTTAAAAGCATTAAGAAAAGAGTAAAATAAATACATATATACATATACATATACATATATAAATATCATTAATTACAAAAAGATAGGAGAAACTTAGTGTTAATCCATATAAGGGTTCCAAATAATCTTAGAACAAAGAGTTTAGCTACTCATAAGCTTCCACAAATCACAAATATACAAAATATTTGGACCCGTTTTAGATTATAAGGGAGGAAAGGTAAGAAGAATAGAAAAATCGAAGAAAATAAGTTTCAAATATTTTCAAAGCTTCAATCTCTTGATCTAAACTCTTCCAATGCCTAAATCCTATCACAACTAAGCTCCAAATATGTCTTAAATTGATAAGAATGCATTTTAGGTTGAGCTCCCAACATATATGCATCTTAACCATGTATTTTTTAGATAAATAAAATAGAGCATTTTGTTGACAATGGTGAAAGTCACAACTTTAAGACGATTTTAATAATTTTGCACTGTTTTTACTGTTAATGAATCTTAGCCTTTATGCACTTGATTTTTTCATCTAAAAGCCTTTCAAAAACATCAACAAAGGCCTATAAATGCTTTTAATCAAACATTAAATCAAAATAACACAAATTAAGCTAAAAAAATATTAAATTAAAGCCAAGTAAGCAAATATAAGGTAATACATATATTTTCCTAATTTGGGTAATCAAAATATATACAATTGAGATAAAATATACCAGAGTCTATGAAAAATGTGATTAAATGATGTGAAATTTTAAAGGTTAATATTGGGCAATTTTTCCTTTAAGCAATTTTTTAAAGAATAATATTTCTCCGCCATTAAATATCTATTAATTTGACACAATAAAAAACAAAAAAAACTTAAAAAATGATAGAAAATGACATAAAATTTTACAAAAATTGATCTTTATGAGAAAATTAATACTGATTAAGTCATTTAAATTAGAAATAAATTTCAATAGACTAATATTATTTCTTACATGTATAAAAGACCAAAATATCATTTTAACTATTTCAATTGACCGCTATGCAATTATTAGATCACTATTGCTAACAACATGTGTGAGTAATTAAAAATATGAATTTTTTAAATAACATCTTATTAAAATATTAATACTTTAATGCATGATAATTTAAATTTTTGGAGAAGTACTTGCTAATTTTTGAGAAAAAGACTTATAATTTGTCATACTATTTTAATTTACAAATCAACTTCAAGTTTTATTAAAAAAAAAAAGTTGCAAATATTGATTCCAATAGTTGCCAATGAGAATCCAATTGCAAATTGATAGTTATATTAAACATTTAAATATCTTATTTACTGTTAAAACTTCTAAATTTATGATTATTTAAATTAATATTTATGACTGATTTTTTTTTTAAATTTTGTTGAGAACCTAGTTATCATAAATTCTTTATTTTGGGATTTTAATGTCATTCTTTCTATTCTATATGATTAAGAAATAACATTAGTTTACTTTATAGAAGAATGGTTGTATGTTGCATTAAGTACTTTAAAAATTTATTTTATTTAAATATAAAAAATATTTTCTTCACCGTTTGTAGGTGCAGAAAGTGTTAAATATTTAACTTTTTTAATATGATAAACTTTCTACATCAAGTTTTCAAAAATCCGGGGTAGAAAGTAATTAATTTTAATTTTTCTGTAAAATTGTGAACTTCCTATGTGTGTTATTATTTACAAAATTGTCATGGTCACACTTGTGAAAAGCTTATTTTGTAATAGCGTTTTAATTTATGATGATAGGATTGTTATTGATGTTGAAAATATCTCCAACAACTTATGATATTTCTTTTATTTAGAAAATATATTCTAGATTCGAGTAAGATTAAAATCAAATGTAAGTTTTATTACTAATTTAATCAAATATTAAATTAAATAACAAGTAATTTAATATTATTTAATTGAGAAAAATAAGATATTCTGGTCCTTCTTGGGCGAATTCATATAATCTAATAAGTATCAAAACAAACTTCTCAGTGGACTCCTATATTTTTTTTAGACTTTTTTTTTGGTCTGACTATACTTTTAGAATTTGAGAAATTATACTTTTATTTGTTTTGTAATGTAATGAAGTACATTGACTAAATAAAGGGCGAACAAAGAGGTGTGGATGCGTTGATTTAATTCATAGGCAGCCGCCCATGTGATCCGGCTCGGTGTATAATGAGTGTCATTTTTATAGTGAAACAAATTGACAATGAATATTTCGGTTATATACGCACCCTTCTTTTGACTCTATAGTCTGAACATGCGTTGTTTTAAACCATCAAAATTCCTTCATAAAAATCCCATTGTCTCTCTTATGTCGCGCATATTTTTTTAAATAGTAAGTCAATATATTACCAAATAAAACGATTATAAGAAGTAAGAGACCCTCAGAAAACTAACGATCCAATTAAGAACTTATGCTAGTTTTGGATTTTGGAGACTCATTAGGATCAAGATATATTACTAGGAGATCAAGCTTAATGAGCGTTTACAAATTGCTCACCAATAAAGTCTTAACATCAATATTGCAATTTAATTTTGCGATCTCGTGGGTTATGAGTTACATCCTTACATACCAGACTAACTTGAATGTATCATGACAAAAATTTATATGCTTAACTCTATATATTTAAGATGTTTGTTTTCCATTAAATCAAAATATGTGAATATTTTATAGATGTATAATTTATTTCATATTACACTATCATTATTAATATATATTATTAACACTTTAAAATTCACTTGTTTTAATTTTGATTGAATAAAAATATATTAAGTATATATATAATGCTAAGTACTTTAAGACTTTCCCATATTAAATGCTATCAAAAAATACATTAAACAAAAGAAATTATATAAAAAGAGCAGTATTTTACGGTGTGACCCAAACTGCCAATGCATAAGAAAACAAAAATAAAATAAAATTAGTTGCTTTAGTTGGTAATAATTTGACCTATAACCTAAAAGGTTGTAGGATCAAATCTCATTATTAATGTAATGATCTTATCAACAGGTAATTTGTAAATACTTCTATAAATATTTTTTGAACCTGAAGGCACGCTCTGATCCTAATGAGCTCATGAGACTTAATTCACTTGAACATTTTTTTTTTGTCAGACAAAACAAAAGCAATCATTTTTGCTTATTTTATTTATAAGAATACATAGATTATATGATTTTCTCAAGGTAATTAATTTTTTCTCTCCGGCGACATAGCCACTCCATTATAATTTCGAATCGTGGCACTAGTGTTTTCCTAGTTTAGTTTTTTTTTTTCTCCTCTTTCAAATCAGTATTTTCTTAAAAGATATTAAGTTTTTTGCCTTAAAATTTTGTACTGCATGGAAATGGAGATTCAAGATCCATGTGAAAGAGTTGGAGGACTAGTAAAAAAGTGAAACAATGCTGAAACACTAACAGACAGCCAACAAATTTTCCATTTCACACTTGAGAGTACTGCTAATGAGTGGCACTATAATCTTATATCTCACATGAATGTCTTTCTGGAGCTGATTTGAAGAAGATTTTCATTGAAAAGTACTCCCTTTCTCCAAAATTTCACTTTCATGGAAAGAAATAGAGCCAGTAACTCAGACTAAGCCTAAACCAATAAGAAAAATGTTAGGGCTAGGTTTGATTACATGAGCTTTTTTAAAAGGGTAGGATACTTTAAGATGGATCTTAATAAGCCCGACTTAAATAAGCTTGATTGCTTTAATTTTTGACTCTATATGTATGTAGAGTTGGTAATTTTAGCTAAGCTTGATGAGTTAGCCTGAACCTAGCTAAAAAAAGTTAGGGTTGGATTTGGCCATATAAACTTTTTAAAGAGGGTAGGATATTTTAAACACAATTTGAATAAGCTCGGCCTATCTGAATTACTGACTCTATAAAAAAAAAATCTATGGAGTGCAACAATTCGTGTGAAAAATACTAGTATGAGTATTGAATGTGTTTCCAAAGATTGTTGACTAAATGTTCCCACCGTCAAATTTCAAGTGAGCTTATTATCCAATACTTTCATAAAAGCTTGCAAACCCAAGATAGGAACACCATTGATGTCCTCGGTTGGATATTGCTTGACTGATGTTACACCTAAAGAGCTTGGTATCACTTAAAAAAAAATTGAATTTTAGCAGACTCCACAAGAGCTCTTATCGCTAATTATATATGCGGTAACAGTAAAAATTATTGTTAAAAATATTCAATTAGCAGTGACATTTAATTTGTCACCATAGAAGCCTAATCACAACTGAAAGTTGAGAATCAATAGCAATAAATATTGCTGCAGAAACCACACATCAGTAGTGACTATTTAGTCACTACTGAATGTTAGGCATCAGCGATGACCAAACTACCAACTGAAAAGTAATGCTAATTTCCCTTACTATGTGGTACCATGTCACCCTGCCACTCCTACGTGGTGCCATGTTATCGGCCATGTGTCACCTGTGTCATCCTCCACATGACACCATGTCACTTCCACATGTCACCTCCATTTCATGCCATATGTCATTATATCATCAATTTATATTCTCATTTTACAAATTGCCTCCTCCAAGGTTTGAACTCATGACCTTTTGTGTCCCACTATTTAACCACTGAGTTGGAATGAACCTGTAATATATTATTGCATGATTCAATATATATTATTAAACTATACAAATGCACATATATCTTAAATATTAAATATTATAAAATATTATTACTATCATTAAATACTTCAATTTAATTAATTTAATTTATTAAAATTACAAATTATATTATTTATTTTGTCCAAAGTAAACTATAAATATATTTAATACAATATTATTTTTATTATTTATTTAATTTTTTACTTCTCGAGGTTATTGTATTATTTATTACAACATTTATATTTATAATTATAATATAAAAATATATAAGAATAAATAATAAAAATATAGATGATTATACATTAGATCATATTTTTTTATTTTTCTGGCTAGTTTTATTTAAAATTTTATTATTATTTTTAATTAACAATAACTCTTAAGTACTGTAATTGGCTTGTTTTTACATTATATTTTTATTTTTTAATTATTTTTCATTTCTAAATTATAATTTTAAGAAAATTATGTACTATATTATCCAATTGTTTTTATATTTATGTCGCAAGATATCATCAAACAAAAATAAAATCATATAGCATCACATATATAGATATATTTCATATCTTGTAAAAGTTAAAAGTAGAATTTTAAAATATCTCATTTTCTTCTTTTCATCTTCCCATTTCCTATCATTAGCCATCAAACTAGGAATATCTAAATTGACATCAAGCTTTAAAGTTATCAGTATTAAATGTAGAAATTGAATTGAAAAATTAGATTAGATAAAATATTATTATATGAATGAATAAATTTAACTATCATACGTCTAATTATTATAAATAAGTAGTGTTATTATTTAAAATATCAATTTAATTATAAAACATTTGAAAATAGAGAGACTCATTACCACATTATATGCATTCTAAATTAAAATATCGCACATTAGGTTCTGGATGAATTTATCACTTCACAAGTTCACATAAGGTTGTACATTGGTCAATTCAATTAGATTCAGTGTTAATTAATCAAAGCCAATGAATCAAACTGGTCTAAATAGTTGGATTGAATCAAACCAAACATTACTTATACAAAAAAATTGACATAAAATAATACCGTTTAACTTAATTTTTTAGTTCGGCTCATTAGCATTGAATAATACCTAAGCCTTATCTTGAAATAATTTTATTATTTTAAAGTTACAATTTAACCATAAAATATATTAAATAAAAACTCATTATATTATTTTATATATTCATTATAAAATTACAATAATACAAAAAATCAATGTCTTAAAATGTTAAATATTGGATTAAACAAGAAATAAAAAAATATGATGATAATATGTAGTTACTATTAATTGTTATGAAGATCAAACTTTTAGCGGTCATATTTAAAGAGACTTGCAGCAGTAACTCTAAAAAGTAACCATTACTTGTAAACTTTCAGTGCTTGCCACTGAAACTTAGACCTTAGGTAGTGACATGCAATTATTGCAGCTAAAAGTTTGATAGTCAGCGGTGAATTTTTAGAGTGGATGTTAAAGTCATCACTAAACATCATTTTTTTAGTGTATATCAAGCATCCACCCAATCATGGTCATGTAAGATTGCCTTACTTGGCCATATACGTAACCATAATTACCAAATTTGACCATGATAATTAGGAAATAACTAATCCCTATTACTATCCCATGGATATTGTGTTTTTAGATATGACTCTTTTGAATCCATAAATCATATTTTCATTCATTGCCGCCTTGCAAGAGCAATTTGTTTAGGAATCCTCTCACTTAGAATTGATGGTATCCAACCTTATGATTTCTCCCAATGGGTAATGAATTTGTTATCCTTACCTTTAGATAATTTTTAAGTTATAGCCTTATCATTATCGCTGCTCATACAAACTAGGGAAAAAAAATTAAATCATCTAGTCCAAAACCCATTTTGATTCACCAGCCATCTCCTTTAGCAATCATCAAAACCATCCTTTCCATTCACAATTACATCATTTTCATCTTCTCCCAAAATAACCTTCAAACCTTGAAATCCATTCTTAATCCATCCGCCTCTTCCACTAGACCACCAATCTTAGTTGCACCTTTCAACTTTGACTAGAGCTTGCTTATCTATAAGGGTAAAAGAAGAAAACAAACTTGGCTTCTCTTCCTTGCGTTTTCCTATGGGAATTACCCAAAAGTTTTTAAGTGGACTTATCATTGTAACAATAAAATTCACAACCCAAGTCTTTCAACTCTCAAAATGGTTCTTTATTGGATCACCTCTACTAAGGACCCTTTAAGTTATAGAAGCAAAGATTATTTAATTCAATGTTACAGGAAAAAAAGTAGTTTTCCCAAGAATTTTCTCAAGGATCAATTTTCACTCTAAGATTGAATGGGGCATTTATATATGTGATTGTCATTTCTCAAGTATTTCTTTTTCGTTTTTTCTTTGGAACTTTCCTTATGAAAGTTTCCTTACATTTACCTTTTCCATGCACTCTTACTCTTTAATTAATATAATTTTGTCTTATTATCCTAAAAAAAGTTGTAGCTATCAAATATTTGTGAGGTGGTTATATTAAATTATGTTCTGGAAATGGTTAAGTATGCCATTGGTGAAGCTCAAGTATGTTGGATGACATATTATTATGTGAAAGGTGAGAACATGTCATTATGCATTGTGAATATGATATTGGGTTTGGCAAGATCATAAATGGGTGGGAGTTCAACCTTAAGAGAGTAATTGATTCTAAATCCATGTGTAAGATTCCACCGATAATGGCTCCTAGTGGCTGGCATAATTAACTTTGTGTGTTTACTATTGTCATTATTCTTTGAAAAGTGGCATGGGTTAGGCACTAATCTTATTATTGTCATTATCCTTTGGAAAGTGGCTCGAGTATAATGACACCCTTAGGGTTTGAGGAAGGGGAAATATATGGTCCGATAATGAGTGTAGGAGCCTTTGGCTTGGTAACCCCTTAAAATTGGAGAACTTAGGATAGCCTAGCGATATGGGTTGGTCTTTTTTCATATTTGAAGCCCATGAATTCAATTAGAGGAAATAAGGAGAGTAATAAGGTTAGTGTATTGATCATATATATTATATGTTGTTAATTTGAATGCTTGAATACTTGAATAACCTTGTTTTTGTAATATGCTTAATTTTCATACTCATAGTTGCCAAACTTATATGTGCTTAAGTTTTTGTTGTCTAGTTATTGAGATTATTATTTCACTCCCATGGTTTAAAGCTTACAAGTGAGAATCTAAGGGCAAGGAAGAAACTTTAGAGCCTTAAGTCAATTAGCTATTGTTCTAATGCATCTTGTAAGGTCACCCTCACTTATCCATAATTAACTCCACAAAATCAAGGTAATCATGGAAATAACCCAAATGAATTATCAAGTTTGTAAAAGTTTTATAAATGGGATCCTAATTTTTAAAAACTTAAAATGATATAAAATCATTTCATAAACTAAAATCAAGCAGAACATGAATACAGAAGCATGGATATCATACAAGGTAAGATAAAATCAAACTATAGTCAAATAGTAAAAAAAAAAACTAATTCTGACACAATTATGTTGCAGCATAAAATTTATGCTGCGGCATCAAATGCAAAATTCCATTATAGCAAAAAGCTGTCATGATAGTTTTTCTGGCCAAACTTTCGACACGCACCAAATCTCCATCCGACATCAGATTGAGGTCATCTAGGTGTCTACAAAAAGCTTTCTGTGAACTTTAGCTAATGGAACTAGTTTTACATTCAAATCATTTCTCAATCAAAAGTAGAATATCAAAATGTAAAATTACTCAGTTATGCTTTCAAAACACAATTAGAGTGTCCAAAACTCAATCTAAGTGCCAAAATCCCACACCAACACTTAAACCACACTTAATAGACTTAGGACAACCTATGTAACATACCATAACAATCTGATATCACATATTTCATAATTTTAATCCTCAACCCCTTGATTTAAGAAATAACAAGGGGAGGCATTTTGATTTCAAAACTCAATATAATCTAATGCAACCATGCATATAGTTAAATTTATACTTGCACTAGTATTTAGACCTTTCTCATATATCTCAACTAAAAAGATACCATACACACTAGGCCCAAATACACTTTTCAATGCTCAATATTTAATAGTGCAAGTAATAATAAAATATGATCATTTTAGGCAATATCAATTAATTACACATATGTAACTAAAATTATGAGAGGCCTACAATAGGAAACCAAGTTTCTAAGCCTCTAGTGCTTTTCTTTTCCTGCTCAAAACTAATGCTTGTAAAATGTCAATAGAAGGGTGAGTACAACTACTCAGTAACCAAGTTTTACCAAATCTATATAGTTACATATCAATCAAAAACAAATGCAATTGGCAAAAACACACATATAAAGTATGTATGACAATGTATAGCCTTGGCCATAACAATAACAACCATGTGACCGGGCTTGAAACTCATAATTATATGTATATCAATAATGCACAACCTGGGGTCATAATAATACCAACCATGCACCCCTAAATTATATCGAACCACAATACTAACAACCATGGACTGCGACTAAATGCATGATCATGTGCCAACCTTATACCCTTGTGATTACCTCCAACATGAAACTGGTGGCTATTTGATGGCTACGCCCTTCAGGACTAATCTAGCCTTCTACTTGTAAGGAGCTACTAGTCAGGGTCAGCTTACTCACTTAGTAATCTGCCTTAATATAGCCTTACAGAATCCCTTATAGAATAAGTAGGACAGTCCTGAATCAACTATAGGACAAGGGCTATCTCTCAATTCCAACGATTGGTGCCAAGGCAAGTTCTCGATTCTAACGGTCACTGCTAAAACCATATGGATTTACTAATCTACACCTCTCCTTATGTAAATTTTCGCCAATGGTTATGCTATGCACGTGTACCACATATTCATGCATCTCGATCATCAATCACATAACATGGATTCAATATACATACTCACATAATCCACACCACATACCAAATACCATATAACAAATAGTACATACTTACATAATCTCAATCATCATTATTATTCATATGTAGTGAATACAATACTTCAATAATATCACATTCTTCAATAATAAACATGTCTCAAATCATCCATTTCAATAAGAATCCATTAGTATTCAACTATATAAACTAGGTTTCCCTTAGTTACCTTAAACCTTTGAGAGATCAAAGGTTACCTTTCAATTAAAGTTTGCTTTTTGAGCTAAATTCAAGCTTATCGGTGCATCATGAAGTTAGTCTACCATTACATTAACAGCCATCACTATAAATCATTAAAATCACCACTTCCAACATCTAATTTCATACTTTAATAACCAAATTTTTCAACTATAAAATTAACCTCACATCCAATGAGTTTCTTAACTCCCATTAATTTCATTTAGCTCTCAACAACTTAAATAATCACTAATATATAATCCAATAACCAAAAATCATCATCAATGTCACAAATTACTAACTTTCAACTCTCAAATTTCAACACTTTAATAACCTTCTTAACTATGGAGTTTAATCACCACATTAGGTTTATTAGCTCTCATTAGCTTCAACTAACACTAACACAATCCTTAATCAACATTAATGGTAGCCACCTACCTCAAGCACCACCATTTATGGCATTTAAATGCACAAATTCATCCATAATTGAGAGCCCACTCTCATGGATGCCTAAAACCTCTATCTCTAGGCTTAGATAACTTAAATAACTCCCATTAACTCTATTTAAGTCAATGGGTTTGGACTTAAAGCTCCCAAGTTTGAAAATCATCTTCCAACTACAAACCTTAACTTAAAATGGTATAGAGAGGAAGAGGAATGGTAGGGGAGGCTTACCTTAGTGATTAGAATCTCTAAATCTTCCTAAAATACTAGAAAAATCATGCCTTAATAGAGAGGATCATGAGCCCCTTCGTTCTCCTCTTTTTCCTGTGTTTTTCACATATACAGATGCCCTTTCTAAGTCAAATTTGTGACATTTATCAACATAATGCACAGTTAGTAAAGTTTTGATTTCTCTCCAATTTGAGCCCAGGAGACCCAATTCATTTCTGAACCATAATCAAATTACTAAAATCAAACCCAATAGGCCGATTAGCCATCTCTAACTATCCGCAAACTCATTATACTTAAATTTATAAATTTATCCTTCATTAGCTTAATTAATCAAGGGGATAATTTTTGGGATGTTACACATCTACATTTGGTAATTGTGTAATTTGAAAACATATGCCACCTAGGGGTTGTGAAATATTAATTTATGTTGAATTGTATGCATTTGCCTTTATAGCCTTGGATTTTGAACTTAGTCACATTTTTGTGATACCTTGTGAAACGGAAGGATGAGTTATTGCATGAGTCATCACACTTTCCATTCATGCTGTGTCCATAAAGCCAAAAATGTCTCAATGTCTTAAAGATAATTATAACCAATAAAAGCTAGCATAACATTTGCAACCTTTCATCTGTTCTATTCAGAGTCCTAGTAGTATAAATATGACCACTCCTTTTGCTGTAGCATTGTTCCATTTTGGAATAAAAATTAAAATTTTGCATTTCATTTAGTTTCTATACCAGTTTGGTATCAGAACTGGTCTAGAGAGTGAGAGAGTGAGGTAGAGTTGAGGGATTACGTCAGAGAGGAGAGAAACTCAAAGGAAGAGTCCTTGATGTCTTCGCAATTTGCAATCCAATTTTTTTTTTTTCAAAAATTAACATCACCATTATGCTCATGAGGTTTAAAAACATGGAACAAGAGGTTTCTAGTCTCTGAAAGACACTGCTGCGCTATTACTGAAAGCCCACACACCATTACTAGTGATCCTCATGCTGCATGCGCTTGCGGAAGGTTGAATATGTTGACATCATCTACCATATCACCCTTTTGACTAGTCACCGATAGATCAGCCATCTAAGATCAGCCACGTGTCATATCAACCATGTCATCCTGCCTAATCAGCCCTATTTTCCAAAATTTTAATTTTACCTCTAACCTTTCTATATTTCCATTTTGACCCCTATACTTTTGAAATTCCATTTTGACCCTTATACTTTATAAGTTTCCATTTTTATCCTTATATTTTTTTGAAATCTCAATTTTCCCCTATACTTTCTAAAATTCACATTTTGCCCCATATATCCTTGCAACATTTACATTTTGCTTTGAAATCTTTCCAATATCCTATTTTCCTTTAAATTCACCAAAATTCCATTTACTGAATTTTTTCTAGAAATTCCTTTCGTAGCCTGGCACCTAACAAAATGCCTCCAAGATGTAAGAATATGCACAAGGTTGAGATGAGACTTAGGATACAAGAATTAGAAAGCTATTATAGAAATGCAATGAGCTTCGTTAAATAATAATAGAGAAAATCAAAAGGAGATTTAAGAAGCAATTGTTTACCATCCACTAACAACCACTACTATCCTCGATAATAACAATTCCATCCTAATAACATCAAGGTAGACGATGCTGAATTTAAGGGAAGACTCCAGCCAAAAAATTCATAGATTGGCTTCAAACTGTTGAATGTGTATTTGAGTATAAGAAGATTCCAGATGCATAGAAAGTTAAGATTGCTACCCTTAAACTTAAGAAGCATGCCTCCATCTAGTAGGAAAACATCAGGCAGAAGAGATAACATGTGGGGAAGCATAAGATTGAGACTTAGGAAAAAATGAGATACCAGCTCTTTACAAAATTTCTACTAGACTATTATGACCAGGATAACTTTCAACAACTTCAAAATCTTTGATAGCGGTCCTTTTTTGTAGAAGAATATACTAGAGAATTTGAAAAACTCATGATAAAGTACGACAATCAAGAGAAGGGAGCAAACTATAGCTCAATACCTTACAGGCTTATACACTAATATCAGCCATCTAGTCTAGCTTTAGTAGTATTAGACATTAGATGATGTAATCTATCTAGCCATATGTGTTGGAGAAGCAAATGCCTAAGAGATCATCTTTCCATCCCTGTTCCTTCAGGGCTTATTCAGATGCCTGTAAAGTAGAGTCTCAAAAACTAATCCCTTAAGCAAGCTGGAATCTAGTGCTATGCACAAGCCACCACCAATGCTGCTAAGGAATTTGATTCTAAAGTAATCAAATGCTTTAAATGTCAAGGATTTGGCCATATTATTGTGCATTATCCTACCTATAAGGTTGTCATCACTAAGGAAGGGCAAGTGTTTTGAAGCACCTGAAGAAGATGAGGAGGAGATTGAGTCTTATAAAATTGATCTAGTCTATGATGAAGAGGTTACGCCTACAGATCAGGGTGAAGCATTGGTGATTAGATGAAGCATACAATAGTAGTTAAGGAAGAACCTTGGCTATGAAGAAATATTTTTCACACTCATTGCATGGGCTAAGGAAAAGTTTGTAATGTAATTACTGATAGGGAAAGCTATGAAAATGTAGTATCTGCCTATATAGTAGAGAAATTAAAGTTCCCACACAAGACTATCTGTATCCTTACAAGCTTCACTGGCTTAATAATGGGAATAGGATAAAAGTTTCTAAATAATGCCTTGTGATTTTTCTATTAGGAATAGGTATTGTGAGGAAGTTTTATGTGAAATTGTTCCTTTAGATACATGCCACCTTCTTTTGTAGAGGCCATGGCAATATGATCAACATGCTATGCATAATGAGTGTGCAAGCACCTATTCTTTCATAAAAGATGGTGTTAAGTTCACATCCATGCCTCTACTTCCCAGCGAGATTAATTCATCTTTAAGGAAATCTAATCCATTGGTGTCTTTAATGATCAAGGAGGAGTTCAAGGTGATGAAGTCTGAAGCTCAAATGATGAGTTTCATTCTAGTACTTAAGGTAAATGATGAGTCTTCTAATCCACTAGGAGTCATGCCTTTATTATTTGAATTTCAAGATATGATATCCAGTGAGATACCACCAGGGTTGCTACCCATACGAGACATACAGCACGCCATTGACTTTATTCTAGGAGTATTCCTTTCTAACAAGCTTTCTTATAGGATGAGTCCTCAAGAACATGATGAAATCTAACGATAAGTTGAAGAGTTATTGAAGAAAGGGTTGATTCAAGAAAGTGTCTTCCCTTGTGCTGTACCTCTTATTCCACTACCTAAGAAGGATGGGAGTTGGAGTCAATGTATTGATTGTCGAGCTATCATAAGATCACTACTAAGTATTAATTTTTGATACCTCAGCTTGATGATATGCTAGACCAATTGCATGGTGCCACTATGTTCTCCAAAATTGACCTTCTTAGTAGATATCACCAAATCATAATTTGGCCAAGAGATGAGTAGAAGACCTCTTTCAAGATCAGATATGGCTTGCATGAGTGAAATGTGATACCTTTTGGGTAAACAAATTCCCCTAGCACATTTATGCGCTTGTTGAATCAAGTATTGAGACCTTTCATCGGTAAATTTATTGTTGTGTACTTTAATGACATTCTTATTTATAGCAAGAGTCAAGATGAACACTTAGTGCATTTACGGCAAGTCTTGCAAACTTTGTAAGAATAAAAGCTTTATGCTAATCTCAAGAAGTATACCTTCCTTTCCAGTGAAGTTATGTTCTTGGTTACATCATAATTACAGAGGATGTTTAAGTTGATCCAAGCATAATTATAGCCATTAATAGTTGGCTAATTCCATGATCTATTCAAGAAGTTTGAAGTTTCTATGGATTAGCTTCTTTTTATAAGAGGTTCCTTCATAATTTTAGCTCTATTACTGCACCATTTACAAATTACACTAAAGGAGATCAGTTTCAATAGACAGAGCAAGCTTAGAAAAGTTTTAAGGAGATTAAGGAGTTGACAAAGCTCCCATCTTAGCTCTTCCTAATTTTGACCAAGTATTTGAAGTTAGCTGTGATGTGTCCAACACCGATATTGGTGCTGTCTTAAGCCAGGATGGCCATCCCATTGCCATTTTCACTGAGAAGCTCAACAATGCTAAGCTTAGATATTCTATCTATGATAAAGAATTCTATACCATTGTCTGAGCTCTCTAATATTGGAGTCACTATCTCCTAAACAAAGAGTTCGTACTCTTTCTGATTATTATGCCCTTGAGTATTTAAATTCTCAGCAGAAGATCAACTGCAAGCATGCATATTGGTGTGAAATCTTCCAACCTTATCCATTCCTTATTAAGTATAAGACTAGAACTTTAAACTCTGTAGCTGATGCTCATATAATAATGTAGATTAAAGTTGTTAGGTTTGACCTTGTTAAAAAACTCTATCAAGATGATCTTGATTTTTGAGGAACGTGGAAAGCGACTAAAGAAAAATCTTTCTATCAATACTACATGCATGAAGGGTTCTTATTATGTGGAAAGACCCTGTGTATTCCTTGTGTTCATTGCAGGAAGCAATAATTTAGGAAGCGTATGATAGTGGATTAGCTGGACATTTTAAATGAGATAAAACAATTGATCAAGTAAAGGAAAAATTTTATTGGCCTTAACTTGAAAGAGATGTAATTAGGCATATATAGAGATATAGAATTTGCTACTTGGCCAAGTCCAAAGGTTAGAATACAGGGTTATACATGCTTTACTGGTTCCAAAAGCATCTTGGGAAGATGTAAGCCTGGATTTTATCCTTGGCTTACCCCATACTCAGAGATAAAAACTCTCTATAATGGTCATTGTGGATCATTTTTCAAAAATGGCTCATGTTGTTACCTGTTAAAAGATTAATGATGCTATTCAAGTTGCTGACCTTTACTTCAAAGAGATTGTTTAACTTTATGGCATTTCCAAGATGATCACATTTGATCGTGATGTTAAGTTTCTCAGCCTCTTTTGGAGGATACTATGAAAAAAGATGGGGCTAAGCTCTACTTTAGTAGTACTAGTCATCCCCAGACAAATGGTCAAACTGAAGCTGTAAACAGGAGTCTTGGTAATCTTCTTTGCAGTTTTGTGGGAAAGAATTTGAAGTAGTGGGACCTCATCCTTGCTCAAGTTGAATTTACCTACAATAACTCTGTCAACTAAGCAATTGGAAATTTTCCATTTAAAGTTGTTTATGGCACTCAACCCCTTTTTCCACAAGAATTGATGCCTTCACTGCCTTCACTTGACAAGTAACAATATAGTTTTGAGGAAATTAAGAAGTTGGATGAATAAATTCATGAATGAATATAAAAGCAGAACTTGATATACAAAACTCAATGAGACAAGCAATGAAATATCAAACTTTTAGACACCTGAGTGTAAAAAGTTACTTTTTCTTTCAAAAACTTATACCCTAAGTGCTCAATTCTCATTTCTTATCCTATTAGACAACTTTGAGCATTAAAACTAAGTCCAGAAGGATCACATACACCTGATTGACACTGCGTGTCACATATATTACATCAATAGCCCATTTTAGCCTTTCAAAGCCACATTACACAAATGTGGTCTTATATGACAAATACATATATATAAAACATATTCACATATATAACTAGACTTATTTCACTTTTAACCCTTTGACTCTTACATATAGGGCTTTGCCTTACCATATGGTTAGGAATTATAAATGTACTTGACTCTTCCAAATGGTGCTCTGCCTTACCATTTGTGCCAAGTTCTTACCATTTGTGTTAAGTTCTCACATAACAACACAATTCACAATTAACACATAATCATTACATATATATATATATATATATAAGAGTAGAACAAGTTACAACACAACATATACTTTCTTGTTTCACATTTAGGCCTACCCACGTATCCTTATTGGGGCACCCTCGGCATAATACAACACCGTATATATATGTAAGCAAGATTCATAACACAATCTACTTTATCATATTCACATACGTTTGTACATCTTTGTTGGCAACTTAACTCTATAAACAACTTTATATATTCATTTCATTTAAATGGTAGTCATACTACTACCAATCAAGGCTATTTTTTTCTCGCTTCCTTTCTTGACCTTCTCGTGCTCACTTCACTCGTGTTCAAAAGTAATGGAGTGAAACATAAGTCCCACTAACTTAAGGTAACCTCAATTACTGGTTAGTAAGCAAAAACATAAACAAGCAAAAAAGTAGCATGTGTATCAATAAAAGAAATATCATATGCATATACAGGAAGTCATTCTCATCAATCTTGTTATGCTCATGCAATGCATTCCTGGTTCCTCCTAGCAGAGAAATTTCTATGCTCAGACTAGGACTTCCAGTCATAAGGAACAAGGCCCACCATACTGTTGCTTAGACCAAGTAATCCTCTTTGCGTATGGGTGGTCTCCTAGGTCTGTTATGGCGGGGTTAAACTCCATGCTTTGAATCATCAAGACTTCCTAGCCTTATATAGAGTAGGACCACAACCTCTTACCCTAGTCTAGGATAACCTCATGGATCATTCAATTTCCTAGGTTTGTCACGGTGGACTCAAGCTCTACACTCTGGATCACCATGATTCTTTCACTAAGTCCATCCTACAGAGTCAAGCTCTATGCTCTGGATCATCAGGTCTTCTTGGGCCTTATCATAGTAGAGCTACATCCTTCTACCATAATTCAAGGTATATCTCACGGATGCAATGCATGTCAATGCCGTGCTATCTCAAATTTATTTCAATCAATACTCACACACTTGTATGTATATAATTTCATAATGCTACTACTTTATCAATTCCCAATACAATGCACATATTTATATCAAAATACTTGTAAATAATTTTACAAACAAATAAGTAAAAGGGTTACTCTAATTACTTTTAACCCTTGCTACTAAGAGTTACCAACCATACTAAGCTCCTAAGGGCGTAGATTCTCATAAGCAACTTCATAGGTGCTCAATTTACATAACACAGTGTCCCTTAGTCAATTATCAATACTTTTAACAAGCATTAATTTGGCTAAACCAAATCTCTTAACATATAAAATAGTTCAATTGAACCCTTTTGAATTTACTTATCCATTATTTGTAGTCGTTAACCCTATAGGCTACTCAAACAACTATAATAACCTCATAACGCATTCATTCACCAATTTCTCAATTTCAACCTAACTTTTAGGCTATTTTAAGCTTAAACTCTTAAAGCTAAACCATTCAAATTCATACTAGTCATAAAATCTTAGTTTTGTATTCAATAGCCTGTTTTAACCCTTTCTTTTAGATTACAACACCACAGAACTTTATGACTCAATTTCTCAATCAATGAAATTTAATGAAAATGGGGTGGAATTGAAGTATAAGGCTACATGTTACTTGCCCAACAAGTTTCTAATTGAAGAAAGCTCTAAACCTCTAGATATGGCTTGCCGTAACAAATCCAAAGCTTCCTCACCTCTCACGCATGTCTCCCCCTCCTTCTCTTTCTAGTTTCACAATCTGACTTAGTCTTTAAGTAAAAGCTTTACACCATATGCTGCAGCACATGTGTAACATCCTGAAACTTTAAATCTAGAAAAAGTTGATTAATTAAGGAATACGTTAGTTAAAAATATGATTAATTTATTTAATTACATTTTTGGGTGGCTAATTAGATTTTTGGGTCATATTTGGCTCTAAATTAAGATAGGATGAAAGTTGGATCAAGTCAGGAGGCATCAGGGGGAGAAAAATCTACTTGTTGCTTGCTACGTCGTGAGCCATGGCTTGCATGGCGTGCGCTGTGGTGCATGGCATAGCAGGCAACTTAAAATTTCAGGAATAATTAGAAATGGATAGTTTTTAGGGTAGAAAACCTAGAACATGAAGGGAAAAACTTTGGGCACTGTTAGGGCATCAATTTGGGAGCTTTTTGAAGATAATTTGAGTCTCCAAACTCTTAAGTAAGTTTTTTACCCTTCTTATCTACCTTTTCATCTCATTTTTCATAGGATTTGGAAGAGTAAGAATTTGGTCTGATTAGATTAAGCTATGAATTAATGTTTTGGAGGTTTCTATTGACTCTAAAAGTTTGATTTAGGCTTATTGATCTTGGATATCTGGTAATATGAAGCTACTTTATTGTTTAGTAGAAGTTGGATCAAGCCTTAACTTGATCATGGGGTTTTGAAGTGTGATAAGTTGAGATATTAAATTTTATATTGTGATAGAGTTAGAAGGAGACTTAAAGGGATGATGTGAACAAATTTTAATCTTGACAAGTCTATTTGTTGAGAATATGAGTAAGAAGTAGGAGAATTGGGAGGTTAATATTAGCTAATGGTACTTGTGTTAATCAAAAATTAGCATATAGTACTTGCTGATGTAGATTGTGGTGTGGGAAGACTTACCTTGACACAAGAAGAAATTTAGTACCATGGGTAACCCTTTTAGTAATAAAAGGTTGAGGTAACTAGATAATTTGCATTGTTTATTACCTTGTATAAGTTATTCTCAAGTTGCTTTTCTATGATTTGTTGAGTATAAATGTATAAATTCTTTAAACGTTAACTATTTTAGAAAAAGTGGAGTATTGGTTTGTAAAATTCTATATTTTTGAAGTAAATGGTAAGATTTTGTTATACTTGTTTGGAAAATTATTTATGCACGGTCAAGTGGAGATATGTAGTGAAATGTGGCATATTAAAAGGTGGGAGGTCACCCTAGTGGAGATAGTGAAGATTAAGTCCATATGGCATTGTTGGCGCCTTGGGACGTCAGGTGTAGCACTTACTCTCCTTAGTACTCAATAGGGTGCGGAGTTGGAGACTAAGCTCCTTAGCATCCGTAGGATGGTGTTGGAGTACGACACCCCAATTACTTGTAATAGGGGGAACCATAGTCCAGAAGTGGTTTAGGACACCTTAGCCGGGTAGTCCTACCATGGATGGTGAGCTTGGGAGCCATACATGTGGTTTGGTTCTGTGAAATAGCCTGCTAGTTCGGTCGAGAGTATTGGAGGACCGGATAGTTAGGGATCATGCATGAAATTTATGGTGATCTTATATGATGTGATTATGTTACTTATTTTAATGCTTGTTTATAACTTGGCTTGTTAATCAATAATGTAGATTATCTTAGTTACTGAGATTTTTATCTCACCCCGTGGTTACCATTTTATAGGTTTTATAGCTGAGATTGAGTGAGGGAAGGAATCGGGCAAAGATTTATAGATTTACTACATTGAATAGTAATGCTCAATTTTGGTTTGAGTGGTGTACATAAACTTGTTATATGATATTATATGTTGCCAACTAAGAATGCATATCATTTTGATTGGTTGCACTTGTTTCATACTATGTTATTGTGTATTTTAGCCCAATATTATATATGAGGTGAATATGTGGCAATTTTTATGGTGATGGGCTAAAATACTAATACAAGTATAAAGAATGTTTTATCTATGTGGTGACAATGTAATTGTAATGTATTATATGGCAATAGAAGCCAAATAATGCATGTAGTGTTGATTGTGTGTTTTGGCCATATTGGGTGAAATGGCCATTAAGTGGCAAAATTTTGTGTTTGGTATGTTTTTGTGTGTTTGATTAGTCACTTAAGTGTATTCTGGTCCATTAGACTTGGTTCAAGCCTCACAATGGGTTAATGGTCCAAGTTATGAGTTTCGGGTATTTTGATGCTCGAAAATCTCTTTAAAAACTGACTTTTGCATCTAAGTATCTAAAATTCTCATACGGTGTTAGATTGTAACAAAACTTGTACCATTAGTTATCTTATTGAATAACCTTCGTGTGGGCGCTTGAATCACTTTCAATCGGACATCGGATGTGAAAATGGTGCGCATTCAAAGTTTGTCTAGAAAAGCTATCATGACAGCATTGCTGTCATGGACACGTGCACCGCAGTGCATTTTGCACAAGCTGTGGCGCACGATACAGCGAGTGAACTTGGCTTTCTGTGCCACACGCTGCGGCGCACAGACCACGAGTTGTGGCGCATGGACTAAAACACTTAAAAATGACATTTTTAGCCCTGTTTTGAAATGGTTTGCTTCCCAAAACTTTTTCACACTTCCAATACCTAAATAAATCATTAAGTTTGAGCTCAAACTATCAATTTAAAGGGTTTTTATGGGGTCCCAAATATTCCACAATTACTTTCAAAAGATTATTAGTTTTAACCCTTATATAGATAATGTAAGCTTAGGAGCAATCTTTACTCCTAATTATGATTGTTTGTTGTGATTGTGTGGTGAATTTTGGTAATGTCAAGGTGGACATTATAACATGCAGCTTCCTTCAGGGCACATGGAACAGTAAGAAAACTCATACTTATGCTCACATGTTATGCCTCAGATTATCTTTCCCCCTTTAATTCTATCAATATAACATCTAAACAATACAAAACATCAAATCAACATCCAAATCACAATCAATTCACTAATTATTAATGTATCCCTGATTAGTAACTGGTTCTTGGGACTAAAATTCATGATGTTATAGCCCCAATGTTTGGTTTAGGGATAGATATTCCTTAACATAACCTAGGGGTAGGTTAACTACACCCCTAGGCCCTTAACATCAACTTGAGTTAGACATGGGGTATAGTTAATGAGACCTTAAATATTCAAGAATGGGGGAATTTATGGTCTAAGAGTGTCACACCTTTGACTAGGTAACCATACTCAATTGGTGAGCTTGGGTTAGTTTTTTACACAAATGTAACCTTACTTGATTTAATAGCTTGTAGATTTATTCAAAGGTATCAAGAGATGACAAGGAAATTTTTTAATCATGCATCTCATTAGAATATTTTAATTTGATTGATGAATATGAAATGGACACCTATATCACCCTAAACGAATGTGTAATGGAGATTTAGGGCACATAAGAAATTGATCCTAAAATGTGGGTTGGATAGCATGTAGCTATCATATTTTGTATAGTACACTATGGCAGATGGTACCTTCATTAATGCATGTCACAAATAGAGCTTGTAATTTAGGCAAGCTAGGTTTAATTCAAGATAGGCTTATTTGGATCAAGCTTAAAGTATCCTACCTTTTAAAAAAGCCTATACAGTCAAGCCTAGCCCTAACTTTTGGTAGGTTTAGATTGGCCTGTTGGGCTTGCCTAAATTACCTACTCTGCATAAATATATCGCCAGTAATTTTGGTGGCTGAGCTTATTTAGGCTAGCTTAATTCGGGTCAGGCTTATTCAAATCAAGTTTAAAGTATCCTACCTTTTAAAAAAACTTATGTAGTCAAGCTTGGTCCTGACTTTTTTTAGACATGTTTGGGCTAGCCCAAATTACTGGCTCAAGTCATAAAGGAGTCAAGCTACAATGTACAAATGGCTTGGCTATGGCAAATGACCTTTATATCATCAACCACGATACTAGGTGATTCACAGCTACTGGTTACCCTATTTGTGAAGAAAGAAAATGGCATTTTAACTATGTTTTCAAATACATATGGTACCTCATGCATCCATATGTTTTATAACTTTGATAATTTTTGTTTTCTTTCTTTGAAAAGTTTATAATTAGTCTATTAAACTTGGGATCCCATTTCTATTAAAAGTTTTATATTGTAAACTTGAGTTTCAAGATATTTTATTTGAGAAGTGTTAAATTACTTGGTCTTAAACTATTCCACTATAGTAGGAACTCTTTAATAATTATTTTTGATAAGGTAAATGTTATTAACCATAGTAGACTTTCAATATAAGTTTTTTCTTTTATATTATGTTTAAGTGTTTTGTAATTATAGTTGATTTCTAACTACTATGGTAAGGTTATTAACTTAAACTAAGAGAAATTAGGGTATTATGATCATTTAGATATTTTATCACACAAAAAATATTTGAAAGATCTTGAAGCTAACTTTATAGCTCAAGTTCCCCCTATTACAGCTTTGAATAAAATAGGACGATTAGAATGCTTTTGTTGCCGTGCTCAAAGTATTAGTTTTTCTTAAATTGCAATTTTATTTCCTTTTATTTCTTTTATGTGTGTGTGTGAGTACTAATTGAACTATTTTGTTATTTTCCTAAACAATGATCATTCAAAATAAAGAGATAATGGCTAAGAGTGACTATCCATATAAAGCAGGGAGATTGGTGTAATATCGCCTAATTACCACAATATGCTTTACCATAATAAGCATTATCTACCATAGTTGTAAAGGAAAATCAAGAAGTTTTAAAAGGTTAATTTCTTTCTCTTTAGTAATAAAAAGATTTTTGAATATCAAATTAAAGTTTTACAACTAGTTTAGGAAGTGACGACTAAGCTTTGGGGTTGTAGGATAAATTTAGCCCTAAAATGATATAATTTTAAAAGGGGTGAAAATTGGTATGGATTGTGTGGAACTTGTAGAAGAGTTAGAAAGGTTAAATAGGGCAGTTGAGACCTAGAGTGGTGGTTTGAATAGAAATGAATGATTAATTATGGATAATAGTGGTAATTAGTACTTATGGTCAATTTCTAAATTGAGTAATGTATTAATTATGTTGGTTGACATGTTGTGTGCACAACTTGAGGTAGTGGAATCAAGTTGTGGCATTAAGTGCTAAAGAGAATATCATGGGTAACCTTTCTAGTAACAGAAGTGTTAAGGTAACTAAATACTTTACTCTATTTCTTTAATTCTTTTAACTATTTATAAGTAATTATATTGCTACATAAATGTATTTTGAAATTGTGCATGTTGTGAAGTGAAAAATGTGCAAGGAAATGATTTTTTAGAAATGGATTTATGAAAATATATGTATATATGAAGTTTAAATTACAAATATGTGGTTTGTATATGTAAAATGTGAGTATCATTATGTTAGAGGTGGGAGTTCACTTGTAAGGAAGAGTAGTGAAAGACTATATGGCATATATTTTCTTAAGTGCTTATGGGTACGGTGTTGGAGGATTCTTTTTCTAAGTACCTAGTAAGGTATAGTGTTAGAGATTCTCTCCTAAGTGCTTATATAAGTATGGTGTTGGAGATTTGTGCTCCTGAGCATCTATGTGATACGGCGTTAGAGTAATGACACTTCAATTGTGTGTGGTAAGGGTAAAACACAGTTTAAAAGTGGACAAAATACCTTTGGTTGGGTAATTTTATCACTGAAGATGTGCTCGAATCAATATATGTGTGATTGGTCTAGTAGAGCCTTCAGTTTCATTTAATGTGACATGGAGGCTCAATGATATAATGATTATGCCAGTGTGTGACAATGATGTATGAAATGGGATGCGTTTATTTAGATACACACACATACATACTTTTTACTTGTTTACAGTTATGCATATTAATTGATAATTGTAAGTTATTCTGTTACTAAAACATTTATTTCACCTCATGGTTAAATATTTTATAGGTTTTAATAGTAAGCAGAGCAAGGAAAAGGATTTGAGGAAAGCACAGTAATGGCTACTACCATACTATCAGAGTTTTGTGTAATGAATTGTATTGTAAATGTTTAATGTTATAAGTTACCATAGGAATGCATTAACATATTGCAATGTGTTTTTGTGATTAATGCATGTATCTTAGCCTGTTATGTATGAATGTGGTGAAATATGGTATGTTGGGTTAAGATAGGGATATAAATGTATTATGTGTATGTAAGTGGTGAATGTATGAGAAATTGGCTGGATTTGTGTGTGTGTGTGTGTGTGTGTGTGTGAAACTTTGAAACATATACCCTATAGTTTAAAAAAAGGGTAGTTTGATGGCCAAATTTGTGTAAATATATGATTTCATTGATATTATTACTTAATCAGGCGATATGTGCTCCATTGGATGTGGTTAAGCCCTCAAAAGTGGTTAATAACATGCAAATTGATTTTGGGACACTTAGGTTAAGTGAAAACGGTATAAAGTAGTTAATTTGGCATCTGGGTGTCTAATTTTCAAATGAAACATTGAATTAAAATGAAACCCATGCCATTAGTTTACTTGTCAAGTAAGCTTAGTGTGAGTATTTGAATAAGTCCAATTGTACTTCATATAAAAAATGACATACATCAAAAGTTTGTATCAGTGAGCTGTCACTAACAACAAAAGCTAATACATGCACTACAGTATAACATCCTGAATTTTTTAATCCTAAATTTAGAGGTTAATCAAGGGTAAAGTGAAAATTAAAGTGGGATTAGAAATTCGGATGATTAATTGGCATTTTAACTTGTTTGTGTGTTGTATGAACAGATATGGGTGATAGGAGTATTTCGAGTCGAAGCAAGTACGCGTGATGAGAATGAATCTCATTGTGCTATGCACCGTGGCTTGTGTTGTATACATCATGGTGCATGGGCCAAAATTCACTTTATAAGTCATGAATTTAAAAAATTTCAAAAGAGAGAAATTGAGAAATACATGAAACAGAGAGAGGAGAAGGGCTAAGAAGATAGGTTAAGTCATTTTGAAGCGTTGGAAGGTCATTTGGATTGGTAACTTGCCAAGTAAGCTACGTATAACTCTTACCTTCCATTCTTCACAAATTTCTCTAAAAATGAGTTATAGGGAAATTAAATCAATAGAATTTGAGAGATTTGATTCTTGCCCAATAGTAATAAAAAGGTTCTTGGAAGTTAAATTAGAGTTTTGTGACTGGTTTAGAGCTGAACGATAGAGCTTTAAACCTGAAGGCTTAATTTTAGCCTTTAGAGAGAGAAAGTTAGGACAAAATCTGATCGGAGTGAAATAAGACTGGTTAAGGTGATGTAAAGTAGTAACTGGGTAGTTATGGACTTAGAATAGATAAATGGAAAAGAGTTTACAAATGAATATAGCCCTAAATAGTAAAAATAAATTTTTGATCAAAATAGGCCAAATGACTAAAATGTCCCAAATGTGTTCAAATTGGTATATTGGATGCTTGAGTAGAGAAAGGAAGCTTGAGATAAGCTTGCGTAATAGTGAAATCCACAGGTAACCTTTCTAGTGACAAAAGGGTTGAGGTAACCGAATAACTTCCTTTGTTTGACTGTTTTGCAACTGTATGTTAGTATGCTATGTAATGCATGAACTAGTTTTGAATTGAGCAAGTTTTATGGTATTGAGTGATTGTGTGTGTAAAATGACTTTTGATTAAAATAAGCATTGAAATTGTGTTTTGTATTGTAAAGTGATATATATATATATATGTTATATATAAGAAAAAGTAAATTGTGAAAGGAAACCTTAAATGGTTTGAGAAAGCATGATTTGAGTGGTAGGAGTTCACCCAAGTATAAGGGATGATAAACACCATATGGCAAGGTTTCCTTAGTACTTTATTAAGTGTGGTGTTGGAAACAATTCTCCTTAGTGCCTTAAAAGGTGCTATGTTAAAGAAAATCTCCTAAGTGCCTATTAAGGTATTGTGTTGGAGATGAAAGATTCCTTAGTATCTTTGTGATATGGGTGGGAGTCAACGATGCCCTATTGTGTGTATTAGGCGAAAACTATAGTCCGTATTGCATTAGAACATTTTGGCCGGGTGATTCTACCACTACAGGTGAGCTTAAGACTAATGAAAGAGTACATTGGTTTGAGATAAGCTTATAGTTTCATGTCAGGGTGATTTGGAGGTTTGGTTGGTAGAGATCATACTAGTATTTTATGATATGATAAAATATCTTGAGATAGCACGGAATCCTTCGGGATTGATGAAAAGTGAAATATGATGTAAATACTACTTTATGAGGTTTTAATGGTATACTATGTTTACTTTCATATTTTTGCATGTGATAGTCAATAGGAGTGAGTTATTCTATTACTGAGATTTTATCTCACCCCTGTGGTTACATATTTATAGGATCGAGAAGATCAAGCTAAGGGAAGAGAGTCTGGACCAGCTTGAGTTGAGAAGCTATGTACTTTGAGGTTGTGTAATCAATTGAATTGAAATATTGTATATATAAGTATATATGAGTTGCCATAGGTTGCATACATGTATTGAATTGAGTTTTTGTAAAATCAAGCCCGAATTATGTGTATATGTGTTGTTTGAGACAAAGTGGCTTTGATTTGAGTATATTTGGAATGCAATGGTTATGTGTTGGTGAATCTTAAGCCAAAGGACAAATTATGAGGAAATGAGTAATTTGGGGGCTAAGATTGTACTTTGATTATGATGGGTGAATCTTAAGCCAAAAGCTAAAATTATGATGAAATGAGTAATTTGAGAGCTAAGATTGTATTATGAATAGGATTGCATATGTATGAGTTGAGAAGTAGCCAAGTGGGCTATGTTAAACCAAGAAATGACATAGTTTGTGAAATTAATAAATTGTAGAAATTGATTGTAGAAGGGTCAAATTTTAATATATGAGTGTGATTGTGATTAATTGAGGTCAATCAGGTGTATTAGATCCTTTTAGAATTGATTCAAGGCCTAGTGTGGTCTGATGAGAGAAAGGTATTGAATTGAGAGCTTAGGTGTACAAAATTTTTAGAAAAAGTGATTTTTTATACTTGGGTGTTCAAATTTTGATCGAACCATTAGATTGTGTCTAAACCTATCTCATTAGTTAGTATACGAGCTAAGTTTCGTGTGGGTGCTTGAATCACTCCAATCGGATGTCATATGCGAAAATGGTGCACGCTGAAAGTTTGTCATTTTGCTATCAAAATGACAACAGAAAAACGGACAGGCACGCCGCAGCACATGGATGCACATGCCGTTGCACGGCACAAATAGGGCGAGCGTATGGCTCTATGCCATATGTCATAACACACTGACTGTTTGTCGTGACGCATGTACTAAAATTCATTTTTATTTTGTGTGCTGAAATGCATGTATTTGAGTTAGAAATGCTGGTGGGTTATGTCTACTATGTATCTAGAAAGTGTATGATTTATTTTTGCTGTGTTTTCTCTGATTGAATTGAGATTTAATTGATTTTATAAAGTAAGTCTTCAGCCGAAGCTTTTGAAATGGAATTTGATTATTGTGATATGGGTTGAGGTAGTGATAACACTGTAATCTTCTCTTATATTAAGTAAATATATGAGAGGAGGTTACATGTAGCATGTCATAGAACAAGAACTTTTGTCTCTATACCAAATGCCATGACATATGACCATTTTTTAGAAAATGTTGTTTTGTCTCTATCTTCACTTTGTGTGGTGCATATGTACGTTGAGATGTAATATATACTTTTGAGGGATTTTGATTAATTTGAAAAGGATTTTGGGATCCTAAACATTTAAAAGTATTTATTTTCATTTTGCAATAATTGTGGTAGTGGGACTTAGGTGTGATAATTTGGTGATGCCAGGTAGACATTACACATTAGACCTAATGAGGGCATACTACATGATAATATTTATCCAACACATAAATCCCAACTATAGACCAACATATCTTGCAATTAAGAATATTTTCAATACATATAAATGCATAATACATTAAAACTTATGCTTTCCAATACACTTTTTAATCTAAACACTTTCTCTTAAATAGTTAATATCCTACTTGGCAACACATTTTCTCAACAAAATAGAGTTTAGTCTAGCACATGGTTTCTTAACACATACAGTTCATAATTCAAAATACACATAATTAATCACAAAATATATAATACAACATCAAGAAGTGATTACCTTTACTCTTCAATAGTAAGGTTTCCAAACACAAAAGTTATCACCTATTATGTCCACAACATAATTAGTCTAATTAATAGTAACACATATTAATCATAACTAATTATAGTACCTAACACTAATCTCATACCAATCTTAGGGTTGGATTTATCATATGGATAATGAAGCAAATAATTCTAACATTAGGCAAAGAATTAACGATCTAATAGTCAAAAATGAATATTTAGATGTTACAAACCTGTTGACTAAATTTCAACTTGATCTAATGATTAATGAATTTGCAAACACCAATTTACTGAGACTACCTTGTGAATACGTGAAAATAGTTGTGAATGAAGAAGTGAATAACTCTTACATCAAACAACTAATCAATGATCCAACAATTAAAAATGACGACTTGGATGTTACAAACTTGATGACTAAATTTTAGTCCCATCCAATAGTTAACAAATTCACAAACATCAATTTATTGAAGCTGCCCTGTGAAGAAATGAAACTAGCTTTCTTTTTTCTTCTCTCTCAAATCAATCCTAAATATAACTTATCTCTCATGACCTAATCTAACCCCCTCTCCACTTGATTTAATGAGACTCACAATGGGCTTCAATATTAGGCCTTTCCCCATATAGGAAGAGAGTCCAAACTCATTAACCTTAATTTTTCTCAAAACACAATTTCATTCTCAATTAAACCTCATAATTTTTTAATTGAATTTCTAAATAAAACTAGGATGTTACACTCGTCAACATCAAATCCTGATTGTAAAATAAAATAAGCATGTTAAGTGTAACAATTTATCTTACTTTATCCCAAAAAAGATCCTTCGTGGCATTATCTACTTTATACCATGATTTCTCTGTTAGGGCATAATAGGCTTTGCCAACACCCTAATCTAAGTTAAGAGTTTGGCAAATTTGATATTCCATTATACAGGAATTTTTTTTTCTATAGATCTTATTTTAGTCACCTCTTCCATTATTGTCAACTCCCTCTGGATGTTATAATATTTGTTCTAAAGCTTATTATCTTTATTTTTCCTCTAGCATCTGTAGAATTTGTAGGAGGATGATCAGAAGACTCACAGCTAGAAGCCATTTACTTGTAAAATAAAGTAGCATGAAAGTTAATTAACCAAATATTTTAAAGATTAATTAACTAATAAAAAATAACACATAATTCAACTAACAGTTAAAGTTTTGTTAATGGGAGGAGTCAAATTACACCGTTTTCAGAAGTTGAGGGAATAAAATAGTTCAAGGTCTTTCGTGCTATTAGACTTAAAGTTCAGGAGATAATTTTTTTATTTACCCTTTTTTTACCAACAAATATTATTTTAGGTTATGAGCATCCTAAACCTAAACTATTGCACGAATAACATCTTAGACTCCTGAACTCTTGAAATGTGCAAAAACATTTCTCAACTTTTAAATTCTAGGCACCCAAAACCTCATTGTTAAGTTAGAGAAAAATGACCATTACTTTATAGTTGTGGGCCCTAGTCACATGTGGATATAGCACTCATCTTGACTCTTCAAAATAACAACTGTTTTCTCCAACTTAATGGCATGATTTCAAATGCTCAAAATTTAAAAGTTGAAGAGAGTTTTAGAACATTTCAAGTGTTCAAGATCCAAGATACTATTTGTGCAAAAGTTTGGGATCTAAGATGGTTATTAACCCTTTTATTAGAAAAATAAACTAAAATGAAACAAAGTTTATATATTAAATAATTTTTGTATGAACATTTTAATCAATTTTTAAATTTTATTTTTATTTTTGAATGAAAATAATTAAGTATATAATTTATTTATAAATATTTATTATAATAGTAAATATCTTTTACTTTTATTTTCTCCATATTTTTCTCAAAAACTAATAAATAAATGATTAAATTTTTATCTTCTCTCAAAATAGTTAAATATTTCCTTTATCTTCTCCCAAAATATCAACTCTTGGCCGAAAAGTTTTAAATTTTTTTATTGCTTCTTTTTAAAATTTTTAAAGGTATTTTCACAGGACTAACTTTTTAGTTAATTAATATTATTAAAAATGACTATTGGAAAATGAAATGTAAACTTGAATAATTTTCTCACAATGAGTATCAATGAGAATTTCTCATCACTAATAAACTATAAAAAATGTTAATAATATTTTATATACAAATTTGAAAGAAGTTTTCTAGGCATATCATCTATCAAAACACTTGAAAGGAATAAATTGAATTAAGCTAATCGTGAGAAATGTTTGTCCAATAGACTTTCTCATGAAAACTATTTGGGGAGACTTTCTCACAGCGTAAGGACTGTAAAAATTGCTTGCAAAAGCATGATAAAGCACTTAAAGATTTCTCAAACATAGCTATCTGAGAGATATTCTTACAAATACTAAATGTAGGAACTCTTTCACTTAGAAAAGTTTCTCACTGCACAAATTTCTTGGGAACTTCTTGTATATATTTTTTGTAAAAAGTTGTTTTTACTATTTTTTGACAACATTTTTTTTATTTTCTCACGACCGCCAGCTGTAAAAAAGTTGCTGCCAAATAGGCACAATAACACAATATATTTCTTGCATATTTTCTCACATCATCTCATAGATATTTTTTTTCATATCATAGCTGTAAGAAAAGATGCACGGAAAATTATGTATAAACCAATTTTATGTGAGAAGATTTGCAAAAATTCTCATATTTTAGTTGCCGTGGGAAATTTTCTTTTAAAAAAATTGTTTTCTTGTAGTATAAGCTTGGTGGAGCCACATTATGATGATCATTTCGGAAAAAAATTACAAATAGAGAATATAAATTTTGCAATTTTATACTCCTTACTCTTGATATGTTAAAATTTATTTATTATAATTTCATATACTTAATTAACATTAATTTTTCTTATATGATACTTATTTATAATTTTTTATTTTATTTTTGAGATCTTTTTTTTATAATTTTCTAGGTCAAAATTATAATGACCACGGTTTTTTTTAATAAGCAGCCACGGTTAATTTTTATTAATAGTGAGGGTAATTGCAATGATTTTAAATACTTAATAGGAAATTGCATCACAAAAAATTTAAAATCTTATATGCTAATGCAAAATTGCTGAGTGACAAAAATAAAAAATAAATAGTAGAAGTAGAATAGTTAACCAATATATGGTAATCAGTAACCACGATGGTAATAATAACTAACGATGGCGGCGGGGTGGGAATGATATCGGTTGTGATGATAATGATGCGTTTTCCACGTGCAGTCGTTTGAAGTGACGTACAGATGTACCTAGTTTCCATAGTAATTCGCAAAATCAAAGGTGCATGCATTTGCATACGCATATGGAATCACATGTTCTCAAAGTTTTTTTTTTTTTTTTTTAGATTTTTAGTTAAGGACCACAATAGCTACTTAATTACAGGTGGGTCTAAAATTTTTTTAATATTTTAATTCAATTCAGAAAAAAAAATTAAAAGAGTTTTAATAGTGAAAAGATTAAAATACTCTTCACTTATTATCCAAAATCATTAATTAATTTTCTTATTTCATTTATTAATTTACTAATATGAGTTATAAATTGTATAAGTTGACATATCAATAAATATACAAGAATTAATATTAATTGTTCAATCATAAACAGTAACATCAGTTATTAAATTACTAAATTTACTTATTAATTTACTACATCATTTGTAATTTATTGATAAATCTTATAATTTACTAACATCATTTATAAATTACTGATAGGTCTTATAATTTATAACTGATGTTACTAAATTAACAAGTAAGTTTTATAAATTAATAACTAATGTTACTAATTGTTTAATAAACAGATGTAATTTATAAGTGATATTGGCAAAGTAACAAATAAAGTAAAAAAATTAATAACTAACGATTCTGTGTAATAAGTAAAGAGTATTTTAATTTTTTGTCATTGAAATTCTTATGACTTTTCTTCCTTGAACTGAATTGAAATTTCAAAACAAAAATTGAACCCCACCTGTAATTAAATAGCTACCTTGTTCCTTGACTGAACTTTTCCCTTTTTTTGTTTTCTTTTTGGATTAAAAACATGCTCTCAAATTTACCCACATAGGACTAGCAAGTTAGGAAAACGAGCAAATTTATTTATAGGGTTAAGTAGCAATTTTCATCTTAAATTATAAATTTAAGAGTGCCTAGGACCATACATTTATTTTTAGTGCAATATTTTTCTTCAAACCTTTTAAAAATAGTGTAATATTACCTTTACTATTACGAAACATTAACTTTCATCGTTAATTAACCCATAAAATAACAGAAAAATAAAAAAATTATAAATAAATACCCTACAAAAAATTAATACCGATTATATTTTTGAAATTATAAATAAATATCAAAAGACAAATGTGTTTCTTTCTCATTTAAAAGATCAAAATACCATTTTAATCAACTACTTTAACCAGCTACCACTTCAACAGAAGAAATATTATATATGTTTTAATAGTATATTATTAAAATAGTAATAATTTAATATATGATACTTTAAATATTACTATTATTTATAAATTTTCATACACAATTTACAAGTTAATTAAATTTTGAAATTTACAATTTCTCTAAAAGAAATATAACTTAAATAGTATATATGTGATTGAAAAGTACTAAATGCAACTTTTTTTACAAATAATAATAGTTGAACTGTCAAAACACATTTATATCTAAATTTTATATACACTAGTCGAGCTACTAATTTTCAAAAAGAGGATTTATAAAATTTGGAGGAGTAGTTATAAATACTAATTATAATATTTCTTAATCAATTATCTATGTTGGTGTGAATAATAGTGATCCAATAATCACCCATTAATTGGTCAAATTTAATTAGTCTTTTACATGTAAAAGAAATAATAGTCTGGTGGTAGTTATTTGTAACTCAAAGAACTTAATCAGTATAAATGTTTTATATGGTACTTATTTATAATTTTTTGGGCCTTTTTTTTTGACTATTTGCCGCTTATAACAAGAGCTTACAGCCATAATTTCTATGGAGGAATGGAGCTTGAAATTTAGAATATGTGAATTAGATGAAGTTTTTTAGAAGATTTTATATTTTATAAACAATAATAAAATAACAAAAATATAAAAAATTGTAGTGAATTAATTGTTTTATAATTAATATTGCATATAACATATAATTTTATTTTAAACATGTAGTAATAATTTATGCCTAAACTGATGTTCCTTTGGAGATTAACAGGAAAACTTTGAACTTAAAAAGAAAATTAAATGAGAAGGCACAAGGACAATTGGTGATTAGTCCAATGCCATTCAGGAAAAATATTTAAATGTGTTGGAGACCGGGATAAATTAGCCAAAAGTTTTATCAAAATTTTCACTAGTTGAAAGAGGCAAGTGGAGACACTTTATATCATTAATCATCCGACAAAGAAATCAGAGCATGATCACTAAATTGGCTCACAATTTTGTCTGAAGGGCTTGAGAAGCTGCCCTTAGAGAGCGCCTTGGTTTGGAATTGTTATGTTTCAAGAAGGCCATGGAAATTCAAATACTTAATCAGCTAGTACATTCTAATGACCCTAACTTTTTTATTTCTAGTTAAAACCAAACTTCCTATATCAAATTTGTGTAAGTCTCTACTTTCTTTAGGCTATGGATCTTTTGTTGGCACAATGCTATTATTTGAGGTAGGGGAACTATTATTGCTTGGAAAATAGTTTGGGATGTTGAAGTCTTAGAATGCAACCCTTTTGTAACCTATCTCCAAATTTGGATTAATGAAAAGTCATATTTCTATTACTTGTCTTTTGTCAATGGACCTCTCAAAGCATCTGACTGCCACATCCTATGGTCATGGATAACAAATGTTACCTAAACTATTTGCTCTCCTTGGGTGATTTGGAGGATCTCAATCAAGTAAATTCTTTAAATGAGAAATTAAGCTCTAATCCTCATATAATAGGTAGTGAAAACTTTGCAGAATGCCTAAACATGCAAATCTCATTGAACTATCTCACCATGGGCCAACCTTCACATGGACCAACAATAGATCTATAAATTACCTAGTTTTAGAGAAGTTAGATAAAGCTTACTACAACTTTTTTTAGTTATCTATTTTTCATGAATCTTATCTTTTGAATTATAGGGTTGAAATTTTAGATCACATCCCTATTATCTTATTCTCTAAACCTTTGGCTATGAAAAAAACAAAGACTAAAGCATTTTGAGAATTATTGGTTCCCTTTCTGATTAATGTCATAAGATAGTTGAATCATGTGGAAGCTTCTCTATTTCTAGACCTCCCTCTTTTCACCTATCTAGTAAACTATGTTCAACCTTTTATGCCTTCTTTTCATGGAATAAATCATCTATAAGAAATTTCAAAGTCAGAATTCAAGAGCTTGAAAGTAAATTACAAACTTTGTCATCACAGCTACCCAAGGATGTGCATAACAATCTCCCACTTTCCATTTAATCAATTATGTAAGCATGAACTTTAGTTTTTGTATGACTACCATAATAGTTTTTGGTAACAAGGGGCCAAGTTGAAATGGAAAGTGGAAGGAGAATGAAGCACCAAATATTTTCATGTAGTGGTATCAAAAAGGAATGCAAGAAACTAGATTTGATGTTTAATGAAAGACAATGGTTCATGGATGGATGATCAACAAGAGCTACACCATCTTCTTTGGTCACATTATTCAAGGTTGTTTGGTTCTCATGATTCCCTTAGAACCCAAGAATTATTATATGAAATGAACTTCCTCAATTTGCCTGAAATTTCTAAGTCTCAATCAAATCTTCTTATTGCAACACCAACTATGGAGGAGGTTGAAGATGTTGTTTTTAATCTACCTAAAGATAATACTCCAGGACTAGAAGGCTACCATGCTTAGTTTTTCTAAAAATTCTAGGTTGTTGTGGGTTGATTTATTTAATATGGTAGTGCATTTATAGAATTAGGAATTTCTCTTAAAAAGCATCAATAAGACTCACATCATCCTCATTCCTAAAGGTTTGCACATATAATCTATAAGTGACTTACGTCCAATTAGCCTATGTAATGTCACTTACAAAATCATTTCTAAGATCCTTTACTTTTATCTTAAATAGATTCTTCCATCTATCGTCTCCCTATATTAGAGTGCATTCTTGCCAAATAGATTGATCTTTGATAATATTCTACTTGCATCAAAACTAATGCATCATATCCACTCTTCATCTCATCAAAGAAAAAATGTTGTAGCTTTAAAGGTCTGTAGGGTTATTGTTACTAATATCCACTAAACTCCAACATCAAGGAAATCAAGGGACTAACTCAAAAAAAATTACCGAGTTTATAAGTTTTAAAAATAAGATCCCAAGTTTTAAACTTTAAAACACTTCAATATACCTTCATTAATTCCAAAAATCAAAATAGAAAATGTATACTAGCATGGGATCTTAAATAAGTCGAAACATTTGCAATAAAGTTGAAAACCAAAAATGGTACAATAGAAATTAGAGGTACATAGCGGCTTGTTGTGCAATGACCCAAGTCACAACTACCAACACACTATATGACATCACATTTAACTAACTAGGCTAGCCTTTAAAATTCACTATCCTTAATAAGATGGATAAATTTCATATATGTTTTCCATCAAATTAGAATAATCATATAATCATGGCTTGTAAAAGGTACTTCCCTATTTCAGCCTTAGGGTATGATCACCCTAGCTTGTGGTACAACTCGCACTAGCCTACACATTGAGGCATCACTTGCCTCAGCCAGTGTAGCACCTTACCTCAACAAGGCCAACCCCTACTTGCCTTGGTCTGCCATCACTTGCTCGCTTAGGCAAGTACCCACTCAACTGGAAGCCAATAGGTATCCCCCGTCTAGAATCATTCATTCATAGTATTTCAAGACAATAAATTCATATGTATAATCATTAAGATCATTTACACAACCATAATATTCTAGAATCTCTTCCCAAGCATGCTTTCAATTTAAATAGAGTTTAACAAGTAAAATAGAGCTAAAACCTAGTTGAAATCTCTTAAATTAACAAATATAAACCAAAGCCTATAAAACCAGTTTATGCCTAAGTCATTCAAATACCAAAATAACAATTTTAATGTGGATTAAAATGGAGCTAAAGTCTTTATAGTTGGAAAAAATCTCAAAATAATTATGCATTATAAAAATCACCAAAGTCTAAAGATCTCTAGTATCTAGTTCTCAAGGCTTTGGCCTTCTTGTTACACTTTTCTTCTCCTAAAAAGAAGTAAATATAACGGGGTGAGATTTTATACAAAATCTCAATAACTAAGATACTTAATATGACATATAAAATAATCGGTAACAAACAATTCACATAACACATATTCCAACTTAAAACCACATACAAGTCATTTATCAGAGTATACACATCAAATATCCATTTCTATAGTATCTCATCGATAATCATTTTTACAGTGATGCATGCTAAATTCTCCCTTATAACCTCCTTATTTCCTCTAATTGAAGCTATGGAAAATTAACTATAGCTCTAGTTTGTAAAATCAAGCTAGATCTACTCTTTAAAATAGAAGAGGATGTATAGCCAAGGCTTCTGTACTCAAGTTTGGATCATGGGTTCCCTTTACTTAAATTTCAAGGTGTCATGATGTGCCCGACCAACACTGCCAATCTAAGCAACAAAACTAATCAAGTACCCAACTAACACTACCAATCTGAATAGTAAAACTATGCATGCATATAACATATTAATCACTACTAAGGTGGGACTTCAGTAAAGCTTACCATGGGTTTTCATAATAACAACTTCTCCTTTATAAGTGAATTCCTACTTTTATGCTTGCATTTAGATAATCAAGTATATATATGTACATAAACAATATTGTCATAATAGAATCATATTCTAGGTTCCATTTGTACTTCCTTTCTAACACTACTCAATTACAAGTTTCCTATGACACAAAACATATAATAAGACAATTCTTGGTAACACATAAACTTGCTTCAAGAATTTAGATCATACTCCTAGAGTCATATAGAATAGTATATCTCTACTTAAATTTAGATTTCACAACTCACACATAAATATCATTTTGATAAGTAAAACATCATAATCAATTTACCAAGCAATGTCACAAACTAAAATATATGTAACATAATAAGCTCCCAGTTACCTCAAACCTTTGAGAGATCAAAGGTTCAAACTCTCAATCCCTAATTCCTATTGTACATGAACTTGAATGATTCTAAGGCTATCTCAATCTACAGATAAGTTTTATATGAATAATTAAACTAGTTAATACTCTATTTAAGACTCAAATGAATAATTCCTAAGAATTTCAATATGAGATACAAGGCTAAGGAAAGATTTCAGTCATCAAATCTAGAGAATACAAAGGTAGAAGATTGTAAATTAGGTCTAGGGGACTTACCTTAGAGGAATCTAGCTTTCATAGGGCACCTTATATAACATATTGAGTTTTAATTCTAGAAGTTAATTTCTAATTAAAGAGTAATTAGTAAATTTCATGATTAATTAATTTAATCATATTTTTGGATTGCTAATTGACATTTTAGATCATGAATAGCTTCAAGATCAGGCTAGGATGGAAGTTGGATCGAATTGGGTTAAAAGAAGGGAGCAAAAATGACATTTTATTCATTGTGCCACATGCACATGCTACAATGTATGGCATAGATTCAACATAAAGACTCAAAAATGATTAAAAAAATAAAGGAAAAGGTGGAGAAAGCTTAGGGCACGAAGGAGAAGGATAAAGACTCTGTTAGGGCTTGGGTTTAGTTAAGGTTAAAGGTTTGTTTGAGCCTTTAATCATCCAGGTAAGCTTCCTAACAATTTTCTCTACCTATCTACCTTACTTTTCTTGGATTTTAAAGAAAGAGTGGTTAGTTTTTAAGTTGAAGGAGAATTATACTCTAACCCTAGGTCTTACATATGGTTATGGGAGTTCTTTGAGTTGAATAAGTGTTAAATTGAAGCTTGAAGTGTTAAGGTTTAGGTTTTGGATGAATTCTAGGTGAATTTAGGATTGTTGGAGTTGTGTTAGCTAAAATTAAGCATGAATTAGCCTTATATATGCTAAATAAGATAAGATGAAGTTGTAAAAGCTTTGATTAGCTCAATGGTAAAAATTTGGATTGTTGGATAATTAAATTTATTTAATTTGGCTTATAAATGCTTATGTTAGGTATGAAAAACTAATATATGGTGCTTGAAATTGTAGATTTATGTAATTTGTTGCTTCTACTAGTTGTCGAAACTATTAGAGCAAATATTAAGCCACAAGTAACCCTTTTGGTAAGAAGGAGTTGAAGTAACCAAGTAATTATTTATAAGTAAAGGTGCATTTTTGCCTCTAAAGTTTTTTTCAAAGAGAACTTAATACCCTAAAGTATTTTATGCAGCATTTTTCCCCTTTAAGTAATTAATTTGGAGCACCCATTATCCCGATGTTAAATCCTCAAACATTTTCTATTAGAATTGTTGAGCTGGACTACATTTTGACTAAAAAAAATGCTAAATTAGACTAAACTCTTCCTCTCTCCTTATATTGTACAGTCAACCAGTCAAAAAACATCCTCCTAGCCTAGTGTTCTTTCTCTCTCTTCTCTTCTTCCTCCACCGCCCCTCTTTCACCCTCTATTGCCAAAGCTCGCCTTCATTATGCTACTTTTATTACATTGCTAAATCACTTTGTAATATAAGTTCAAGGAAATAGCTATAGATCAAACTTCCATTGCATGTTCTTGTATCATTACCCTAAAAGATATTTAGCTTTACCCAAGCCTACGTAGTAACTTGAACAAAGTTCTAAAATTAGAAATGGTTTTATAGTTTGTACATATTTAAGAAAGAAAGTCATTTGCTTTTAGCTAAATTTGCAATCAAGTCAAAAAAGAAACATAACTCATTTTTTACAATGATTTAACTCAATTTTTTTCCATATAATACCAATAAAAATAAAAAAATATCAAAAGAAATATTGTAATTTTCCTTGAAATCAAAACAATATTTCTTATGGGTGAGAGTAGAGAAAAAATTAGCTATAATTAGTAAATAATGACTAAAAAAAATCTTCTCTGGAGCTATTCTCATGAAGCCATTGAGATTATTCAACAAAAAGAATAGAAATCATTCCAGAATCATGGAAGAGACATATAAACCATCTTTAAACAAAGCCAGGAAGAAGTGAAGAACTTAAATGTTAAAGATGAGGTTGAAGCTATGGCAAAATTTGAGAAGACAAATCTAAAGGCATAGAGAGAGTACAACAAGAGCAATAGTAGGAGGCCAAAAACTAGAGAGGGAAGAAAAGAAAGAAAGCATGAATAGTACAATCAAAGTAAACAATTATGCTCAACTTTTTTCTTTAGCAAAAACCCAATAAAAAAGCAATTACACCCTTATAGAATCTCTTATTCTTGGAGCATTCCACAAGACATGGGGGTAATTAGTAGCGTTGCTAGGAAAGATGTTAGCAATTTTCATAATGGCCATTCTTGAAAGGAATAAGAAAGGCAATGTCAAGGGTTGATGAATTCATGTTGCATTTGCAAACAGCATCCACCTCAACAATTAAGAGCTAACCTATCATAAAAAATAGGCCCATAAGAAATTGTTTAACACCGTTGGTCAAGATTTAATGTTAGGTTAGCAAATGCTTCAAATTTATTACTTAAAGAGCAAAAATGCTAAGCAAAATACTTTAGGACACTGGTTGCTCCTTAGAGAAAACTTTAAGGGCAAAAATATACATTTACCCTTCATTCTGTTGATTAACTAATTTAATTATGGATAAGTAAGTGTTATATGTAACATCCTAAATTTCTAATTCTGCATTAATAATTGATTACGAATTGAATTAGTGATTTAATGAGAGATTAGGGTTTGGATAGTGAAGTATTATTTTAACTCATTGAGATGTTATATGAACAGATAGGAGCGAAAGAGTGGAATCTCGAAGTAAAACGTGTGAGTATAGCAAGGATGTCCCTCACTGTGCCATACGCCATGACGCATAGTGCAGAACTTAGATAATTGAAGTCATGACAACTCATAAAAATTAAAAAGAAAATAAGGAGAAAGAGGGTTTGGCGTGGAAAATAGAAGGGACTATGCTAGGGTATTGGTTTTTGGGAGTAAAAGTGACATTTCTAATCTGTTACTTATTAGGTAAGTCTCGTACTACCTTAACCTCTGATTTTACCCTATTTTCTCTTCGTTTTAACTAGTAAGAAATTGAATTCGAGAGTTTTAAAGAGTTGATTTCTTACTCTATAGTAATAGAAAGATTCTTCGAAACTAAACTAGTACTTTGTGATTGATTTGAGTTAGAACAATAAAGTTTTGAAGCTATAGGCATGATATGCCCCAATCTAGAGAGAGAGTAGTGAGAGAAATTTAGCTAGGTAAAGGCTAAAACTTGTAATGAGGGGTAATCAATTGTGATATGCATGACTGAGTGTGAATTATAGAATTGATAGTGATTAGATGTTTAATTAGGATAATTGGCACTTTTTTGTCAATAGTGAACTTGACTTTGGATGCCAATTTTGTTTAGATTTTAATGTATGATGCGTAGATAAGATGAAAGAGATTTGAGTAAGGAAATTTCACAAGTAACCCTTTTTATCAAACAGAAGGGTTGAGGTAATCATATAGTTTATTGTGTTTATTAACTATTATAACTATATAGAAGTAAATATAAAATGAGAAATTTGTTGTTTTATGATTTTATGCATGACTTGACATTGTAATTGGGTTTAGCATGGAAATCGATTTGTGAAATGAAATTTGAAAATTTATTGTTTTTAATTGATATATATATATATATATATTATGTATAAAATTATGTGGTATGAAAATGTGAATGAATAATGAAAATTTTGAAAAGAGCATAATCATAAGGGGTAGGAGTTCACCCAAGATATGTTGAGATATGTGTGTGTGTGTGGAGAAGTGAGTGAAAAATTTATATGGTTAGGCTAGCATTATGGGACATTCGGTGCAGCATTATACAAGTTGTTACTATAGATAATCCAATATAGCATATTATGGGACTGTTACCATGGGACATCCAGGCAGTCTGGCAACTTCCTAGTGCCTGTTAAGGTGTAGTTAAGAATCAACAACACCTCTATCACAAGTGTATGAAGAGGGAAACCATAGTCTGTAGGTAAGTTAGATTATCTTTGGCTGGATGTTTCTACCACTAAACGTGTGCTCAAGTCAATAAGTGATTGATCCAATAGAGCTTATGGTTTTATGTCAGGGAGCTTTGGAGGATCGGTGGATAAATGATCATGCTAAGATGTAAAAGTGTGTGAAAAATGATTTACATGTGAAAGTGATGATTTAAGCTATAATATAATACATATATATGCTATGTTATGGTTTTTGTTACTTTGGCATGGTTATTTGTGGTAATAGACATTAAATGAACTATATTAGTTAATGAGATTTTTATCTCACTTGTGGTTATTCATATTTTTAAGTTCCGACACTAGTAGTTTAAAAAAGAAAGTTATTGGCTGATTGAGATCTCTCTTTAAGCTTTTGTAAGGATTTAGTGTAATGAACTTGTGTGTTATTAGTTATGAATGTGTATAAGTTGCCTTAAGATTTAAAACATGTGCACAACGTGTTGAATGTTGTGTTTATTAGTTTTGAGCTCCCTAGCCCTTTGTATATGTGTGAATGGTGAAATGATTGAATGGGCTAGTGGTTGGATGTGTATATGTGTGCTTATGTGATGCTTAAAGTATGTGTAGTAATGATTTGGCCTTATAAGAGATTAAGAATGAAAAATGCGATTTGGCCCAAAAGTGTGATATGGGCAATTTACAGGCCAAATGTATGTATGTATGTTCTATTGTGCATGTGTATGGTCAATCAAGTGTGTATTGTCCATTTGGATGTGATTAAGGCCCAAAAAGTAGCTAATGACATTTGGTTTTCAATTGAAATGCTCAAGTGGCAAATTTTGGCATAAAACAGTCAAAATGTACTTGAATATCTAATTTTTGAAAAAAACATCAAATTAAAATGAAATCAATATCATTAGTTATATTTTCAAACAAGTTTCGTGTGGAAGTTTAAACCACCCTAATCGAATATCGGATGCAGAAATGGCACATATCTGAAGCTCGCACCAAAAATCTGCAAAATGACAGTAGACTCTTGTGCGTGTGCCGCAACGTATCCACATGTTGTAGCACACGAAATAGATAGTTATGTTATAGTCTCTATGCCACATGGCGTAGTACCTATCACACAAGCCACGGCCCATGGTCTTAAATTTGACCTAATGTTGTTGTAATGCACATGTTCTCTTGGACTTGGATATACTTTTACCTATTACTTTTGTTATGTGTAATATTTTATAATTTAAGTAATTTATGAAATGATTTTGAAAACCTTTTTCTTATGACCCTAAAGTTTTCAAAGTAAATGATATTGAATTAATTAGGAATATTAGTAATGGAGCATATGGTAATATTAGTAAAGGCATTATATTATACACACACATAGATGTGATTTTAATCAGCATGATATGTAAATTTACATGTTTTGGCATTGAAAAGCAGTTTGATTTATAAACTAAGTTATTTGTGAAAGTCATTTAAAAGTAAATTACTATATATATGTATGGATATGTGATATATAGTTGAAAAAAATAGCATGATCATGATGGTGAAAGTTTACCAATATGTGTGTTAGAGTGTGAAAAATCCATATGGTTGGGATGACATAAGGAACCCATGGTGCAATAATTTTAGGGATTGTTACCATTAACATCCAAGTAGTTGGCAACTCCTTAATATCAATAACTGTGTGGTTAAGAGTCACGACACCCCAATCGTATGTGCGATAGAGGAGAATCTATAGTCTGAAAGCATGATAGAATGCCTTGGCTTGGTGATTCTTCTACTAAAGGTGTACTTGGATCATTAAACACAGGATTGATCCAGTAAAGCTTATGAATTTAGTAGGAGAACATGGAAGTTTGGTGGATAAATGGTCATGCAAGAGTATGAAAATAATCTAATGAAAATGAATTTATACATCTTAATATATATATATATGCTATGAAAATGAGAAAACAAAGTTTATATTTACTTGTTTATAGTTATTCCTATTAATAGATAGTTTTGAAATATTTTAGATATTGAGACATTATCTCACCCTATGAATTTACATTGTTACAAGTTTGAGTTTGAGAAGAGACAAGGGAAAGAGCCAAGCTAGGAGTAGCTTGTCTACCTTTTTTGTAATGCCCTATGTTTTGTTGTAAATAATGATGTATATAAATTGAGTTGCCAATTTAAGAGATTGCATATTTTAGATGCATACTTGTATGAGATATTTTGATATGTTAACCTTAGGTATTGGTGTTGATATTTGGAGTGATGTTTACATGTAAGGCTAACATATACATGCATGATGTGTATATAAATATGTTATGATTGGATATTGCACTTATTGTAATGTGTAATGTGATAAATTGGCCTAGAGTGAATGTAGATAATATCACTTATGGTAAAATCTAATTTTTAGTTATAAGTGCAAGACTTGATTGATTTGTGTGTTATGTGACTTGCTATATGAATGCACAAATAACAGTATTGCACTTGTATATTGTATAGATTTAGGGTATTTTAGCCCAGAGTGGATTTTGCTATGATACTTATGTCAAAGGCTAAAATACATATATAAGTGTAAACTATTAGTGTTTTGAATCATAATGAGGATTATATGTTATAGGTTGCGTAGATTTGACCTAAGGATGAAATTTAGAAAAATTCATGTAAGAGCCCTGTTTGTGTGAAATTAGGGCATAAAGTGGCCAAATCTTAGTTTGGATGTGTTATTAGTTGTTTAACTATATAATTAGGTGCATAATGGTCTATTGAACTTGGTTCAAGTCTTAAAATGGGTTAATGATATAAGTTTTCAACTTTTGGTACTTGGATGCTTGAAAATCATTTTAAAATCTGACTTTTAGCATCTAAATGTCTAAAATTCTCATATGATATTGGATTTAAATGAAACTTGTACCATTAGTTAGCTCATTAAATAAGCTTTGGGTGACTACTTGAATCACTCTAATTGGATATCAGATGCAAAATGATGTAGTTAGAAATTTTCCCTTAAAAGTTGTGCTATCATAATATGGCATGTGTGCTATGACATATAAAAAAATAGCAAAATTAAGCCCTTTGTTGCACAAAGCATGGCATATAAACCCCTATCTCATGGCTTATATGTCATAATGTGTTAAAATGATAATATTGATCCTGTTTTGCTTTGTTTTAATTGGTTCTATCTATCATGCTTCTTATAACTATAAATATCAATAAGTTTGAGTTCAAACTAGATATTTTAAGGGTTTTTCTTAGGATCCTAAAGGTTTTCAATTGTATTTTAAATTTATTTAATTTAATCCTTTTATAATTACAGTAAGCTTATGAGAAATTAGTGGCTCCTAATTACCATTGTATGTTATAATTGTATGATGATTATTGATAATGTCAAAGTAGACATTACACCTTAGGTCACATACAAAAAACCCTAGTAGAGCTCTATAGAAAACCACACCTCCAGAAAGTTTAAAATGAGTTTCTATTTTAGCTAAATCATGCATTTATAATTTTTTTGCAAATAGCACTACTTACCTTGGTGAGCTGCTCTACTTACCCTAGTAAGCACAATACTGCTCACCCCCATGAGTACTCCAACTCGTCTAGGCAAGTAGCACAGTGAAACTCCTCTTCTATCAACTCTAGACCTTTCATCTAGCCCCTGAGCTATGGTTATTACCCTATCCTAAGGGACACTCAAAACCTAAATCAACACCTTAACCCTTAGAATTATGATTATCACTTAAGTCTCCCTTCTCGAGATGTTAAATGTTATACGTGCATCACGATACATTGCACATTTTTTACAGTAAGGTGACCTTCACTCCCTAATTCTCTGTCCCATATCTAATTAAGGTGATCTAAGTATTTACAGAGAGTTTCCTCCTAACTCCAATTAATGGCATTAGTTTTATAATCAAATTATTTCTCAGACAAAAATTGAACAAACATTTCTCAATTCACTCCTTTTTCACAATCTAAACACAACTTCGATGTCCTAATTTCAATCCAAGTACTAAATGCATAATTTACACCCTAAACCATACTCATTAAACTATAACAGACCTGTGCAATACCCATATCATATAATTAACACATCTAACACATTTTTAATGCCCAATCCCATAATCACATAAACAGAAAGGGGAGTCTCAATTTCATAATCATCGTACCAATTCAACATAAATCACATATTTGCTCGCCTCTCACTTGCACTAATGTTTTAGCCTTTTTATAGCCTTCACAATAAATACATATACATCCTAAGGTTCAAAATACACAATATAATTCAATAACCTCAAAGTTCAAGTAAGCTAAAAAAACATGAACATCCCTACTTGGCAATATCATACAAATTATACACATAATAATAATCAAAATAAATGAGGCCTACTATTTTAGGATAGAATCCTAAGCCTCAAATTGTTTCCCTCAATCTTATCCTAATAAACTAGCTCTTATAATATTTAAGAGAGAGGGATGAGGACAACCACTTAGTAATTAAGGTATATCTACTTATACTAATGCATGTCAATCAATTTAAATGCAAGAGGAAATCTATCATTTCACTCACGTCATCCACATTTAAATTCCTTTTTCACGAGTTACACTATCATTTTATCAAATTCATAATATTTGTTTTCACAAATGGCAGTATAAATTTTGAAAATTATGAGATTAAACTTAAATTATCACATGTTCTCAAAACAAGGGAGATAATGCAGACAACCATATGCCCTTTATCATAATATGCATGATCACAACTCCCTTATATCCTCCTTATGCCTTTGACATGAATCCATAGGTATTACATACTAGGTTGTCCATATGATGAGCCTACGCTAGCCATTCACCCAAGAGAAGCCACCCGACCAAGGTTACTTAACTCACTTATAGGTCACAGATTCCCCCTAATCTCATATTATGAGGTGTTGTTCTTCTTAAACTAGCTTTCTTATCAAACAAGTAGAGTAGATTCAAGTCCCTTATTACACAATAGGACAATCCATCATCAAACAAGTGAGACAATAAAAGTAATAATATCCAGGTGAACCATCGAGACCCAATTGTAGCCTTATGGATTTTAAATTACTACTTCTCTTCCTAGGTGAACTCTCGCCTCACTTGATCATGCATTGCATAAAAATACAATATTTTATAGCATGCAAAATTACTTAATATTCAAGCATGCTTAATATCATCATCGTACTCACATTATACATGTTCATCTTATAAATACGTAATAACACATCATTGAACTCCACAACACATTACATCATTAAACTCCTTACTACACACATTCATTGAACTCATAAAAGCATTATATCATTATACTCCACTTTACAAACTTTCATGGAGCCATATTTCACACATTCATCGAACTTCATATAACACACACATCATTGAACTCTACTTAACACATTTTTATTTCAAAACTTCCTTTTGTTATCAGAGGGATATTACAATTTCATAAGCCACACTTGAATTTTAAATAATTTCACATATTTATATTATAGTGTATAAGCTAAGAAAATTAATCAACACATAAAAGCACAAGAGAGATTTTTCTTAGTTACCTCCAACTTTTAAAAGGTCAAAGGTTTACCCCTTAAATTCACACTTCAAAAGCTTTGCTAAGCCTAAATGGTGACAAATTATGATTAATCCTAGATTAATCACATTAACCATCATTAATATCCTTTTTAGGATAATTACCAACACTCATTCAACATTTTCAAATTTTCAAAATCATAAGTCTCTTATTTTTAACCACACCTATTAGGTCCATTAACTCTTATTAAGCCACATTAACTTTATTAAACTTTTTACCAGTCATTAATGCTTCATATAGCTCCAACCACCTCATTTATGTGGACTTTTAGGTATTTATTATCCATAACTATCAAAAATCACAATGCTATAAATTCTAGGTTTAAATAACCCCAAAAACTCTCATTAACTTTATTTAAGTCAATGGGTTTGGATCCTTAATTTCCATGGACCAAAAATCATCTTTTTCAACAAACCTAGCTTTCATATTTAATACAAAGGAAGAGAGAGGAGAGATTTAAACTTAGGAAACTTACCTGTAGTGTTTGGAAGCTTCAGAACACTCCCAATGCTTCCAAATGCCAAGCCTAGCAAAGCTCCTCACGTTTCCTTCGGTTACTCTTTTGTTTATTTTTTGTTCTGTATCTGATCCACACTTTTATTATTGTAGAATTGTGACCATACACTGCAATGCATACACCATGCACTACAACTCATAATGTTTTCCAATTCACCTGTTGAGATGACAAACAAAGAAAACCAATTAAAAACATAAACACAACACATTAAGGATCTATTTGTTTTCTATTTTTTTAAAAAAAATTGTTTTTGAAAATTGAAAAATTTTAAAGCTTGTTTGGATAGTGTTTTCAATTTAATTGTTTTTAAAATTGTTTTTAGTTTTTTAAAAGACAAAAAATAAAAACAAGTTCAAGTTGTTTTTATTTTATTTTTCTTGTTTTAAAAATACACTACATTTGATTCTTAGAAATTATAGTTATTTTGACCGATTTCTATACAAACTCACTACTATTAACCACCTATAAACATTATTATCATTCTATTTTTTAATTCTAAAACTATTTTTAAATTAACATAACCAAATGTATTTTTATTTTGTTTTGTTTTGAAAAACATTTAAAAACAATATTATAAAATAGTCTTTAAAAATAAAAAAAATGGGTGTAGAAACCAAAACAAGCCCTAAAAACATAACAAAGATGGAAATATGCATATAACAAAAAGATGCACATATTGACACACAAAGTACACCAGAACACAAAGCTAAAAGCAAATAATAACAACATACTCCTAACACAAAGCCAAGCCAAGGCGTTTACACTACTTTCAAAACACGAGAACATTTATAAATTATAGGGGTGTTGCATGCCCAACCTGTACCCTTATGGGTGAGATTAGGACTTCCAAACAAATATAATAATAACTAATTACCAGGACCTCTTGTGGTTTTAGTAAATACCATATTAATTTAAATTAACCCCTATAGGTGAACTCCCACCCTTTCACAACATGATCATGCTAACTAATATAATGCAAGTTAATAAACATATTCTAAATTGCTATATAACCATCATAAGGCTTCATGTAATATCCTGAGAAATGAAACTTAGGCTATAGTGTAACATCCTCAATTTTAAATCAAGATTAATTAAGTTTAAATAGACTAATTAAGTATATGATGAGGTTTGTGGCCAGAGAGGCTTAACGGGCTTGTTTAGTCTTGATTTCAATTCTAAACATGGGTCTGAAGGAGAATCAAGTCACTCGATAATGGAAGAGGAAGAATTTCTAAAGAAAGTAATTTTATGCCATGTGTTGTAGCTTGTGGATGGGCTACTACGGTACATGCACAATTACAAGCCTAAAAGAGACTTTATAGGCTATACACCGTGGCACATTATGTGTCCGTTGTGGTGCATGGACATTTTTTTGCTGAAATAAGTTACGAATTTGATACATCTAAGAAGAAAAGAAATGAAGAAATGAGAGAGCAATGAGAGAGCAGTGCTAGGGCTTGGGAAACCTGAGTATTATGAGTATTTTGGAGTTCTTAAACATCAAAGGTAAGATTTTCTACTTAAATCTTCCTCTCTTCTTTCATTTTCTTAATGGTAGAGGTTAGGGTTTGATTGATAATGGTGATTTTTAGTCCATAGAAGCTATGGGAGTAGATTGAGCTAAGTAAACTTGATATTTATGGTTTTATAATGACTGGTGGTTTGAGGACATTAAATTTTTGAAATTCTCATAAATTTGGTGGTTGGGAACAATATGGTTTCATTAATAACCATTTAAGAGCTTAATGTTATTAATAAGAGTTAAAGGAACCTAAGAAGCCTTATGAATACTTTTACATGAGTCAAGAATAAATCTTGAGTATTAAGAAATGATAAAGTATTAGTGAAAAATAGATCAAAAATGGATATTGATGTTTTGCTTGGTAAATGCTTGTAGAGTAACTATCATTGGCACCATTCAAGCTTCTTAGAAGCTTTGGGAGTGAGTAATTGAGGGGTGAAACCTTTAACCTCTCAAAGGTTTGAGGTAACTGAGGGAATTCTATTTTATACTTTTGTGTGTCTATTTGTTTATGTATTTATGATTTATCATTGAAATGTATAAATTAAAAAAAATGTAACTATGACTTGATTTGTTAGAAAATCTACTAGATCAAATTTTTGAGTTTTATGCCTTGTGATGTAAAATTTCTTTGAGAACATTATCAACAGATTTTCGTATTATGTTTATTGAGAGTTTAATAATTTTGTGAATTGGGAAGTAACATAAATATTTGTCTATGAGAAGTTTAATGCTATTTAAAATAGTAGAGTTTAATTATTTTGAAAGTGTGAATGTACAATGATTGTGAACTTAGAGTTCAATGACTTATTTAGTTTGACATTCCATGAAAATGTGTTTAAGAAGTCCAATAATTTGTGTAATGATGAAGTTTAATAAAAATTGATAATGTGAAGTTTTATGAATTGTATATGTGTGAATTATGGCCTGAATGTGCATTTGCTAACCTTGAGAGGTAGGAGTTCGCCTAGAAAAAGGAGTATATGATAAAATCCACGTGGTAAGGCCTCATTCATGTGATAGTTTGCCTAGATTGATTATATCTATATTGTCCTACTTGTTCACCGAGGAACTATCCCACTGGTTCAATGAGAGACTAAAACCTAGCTAGCTATCCAACGATTCAATAATGAGGCTAGTCTAGGGTATATGACACCCTATTGTGTGAGAAATGGGGAAAATCATGTTCCATAAGTGAGTTGGGTGCGCCTTGGTTAGGTAATCCTCTCATAAGTGTTTAGGCTAGGAAAGTCATGGAATATAGACTATCCTATTGAGTTATAACCCACGATTTCATGTTAGATGAATAAGGAGGATATAAGGGAGGTGTGATTGTTATAGTGAGTAAGGGCACCTGTTGTCTATATCGTGTCCCTATTGATGATATCATGAGTTGAGTCTTAATTTCTTCTAATGTATTTGTCAATGATTTGTGTGACCAACTCTCTTTATATGAAAAGTGCTAAAAAGCATTGTTTCTCAAGTAAATGCTATTATGTGAGTGAAATTGTGAATATCTATTTTCAAATGTTTTACATGATCTAAAGTATTGACGTTAACTGCCACTTGCATTTAAACTAATTGATATGCATTAGTATGGGTTAGTCAGACCTTAGTTACTAAGTAGTTCTACTCACCCCATTATCTTCAATATTACAGGAAATAGCTCAAGAGGAAAATACCCAGAGGCTTAGGATCGTAATCCTTTTGTAGTAGCCCTCTTTATTTTGAGTAATTATATGTGTATAACTATTTCAATTGTCAATTAGGAATTCTCATTTGTTCCTTACTTGCATTATGTGAATTGTAAATTGTAAGTGTATTTTGGGCCCTAAGGAGTAAGTTGATGAATATGTGTTATTGTGATAGGGCCAAAATACTAATGCAAGTAAGAGTAGAGCATATTATGAGATGATTTGGAGAAATTGATGAAAATTGTGGTAAACTCTCTTTTTTTATGTTTTTGAGTTTAAGGGGTTGAGTAGTGAAAATTTGATCTGAGAGTATTTCATGTGATATAGTGCATTGCACAAATTAGTCTTAATTATTTGTATGTGGTCAAATTGGTGGTAGTGGCTATTGGCCTTTGGTATTTAGTTTGGACACTTTATTTTGTGAAAATTATTGTAAAAGTGTAAGTTTTAAAAAGGGTGTCCAATTTTTGTTTTTAGAAGAATTTGAATCTGAGACCAATTCCATTAGTTAGAGCTGAGAAAGAGTTTCTGTAGACACCTAGTTCGTATCATTTAGACGTCAGATGGAGATTTGGGGTGCATTAGAAGTTAGCCCTAATGCTGTCAAAATGATAGAAAAATTTACTATTAAAATTTGTGCAATTGCGCCGCGATGCATGGTGCCATGAGTTGTGACGTATGTCACAGAGGCAAACACACCATGGCCTATGTTCAACGAGCCGCGGTGCATGCCTCAAAATTTTTCAAAAATTTTCCTATTTTAAATTCTAAAACAAATATACTCACTTATGCAATGATCCCATGCTGCCATATATTTGATAACTCTGATTTGTTTAGTTGCAATATTTGAAAATGATTTTAGTTTTATAAACTTGATTCCCCATTTTGCTAACCATTAAAAAATTTTTATTTTGATAATTACTATAATCCCATCCTCTAATTACTTAGAATCTGGTTTTAATTATGGGATATTTAGGAGGAGGATATTACATATAGCCCCATGATTGGAGGAAAAGAGGCTAATTTAAAGTCAAAGTATTCCTTAAAATAGGGTAATGACCCTGGGTTTGGGGTTGATGAAGAGGAGAAGTGTATGGAATAGAGGGGGTCATATTAAGTAACTTACTTGGAGGTGAGTTGATGAACTTACTGGGACGAGCAGTGTGTGACTCGCTAAGGTAGGTGAGTAGCTCACCAATATGAGTGGACATGATTTCAAAAATTATAAATACGTACGTTAACTGATAAAAACACATGGGGAACATAATAAAACATTTTGTAAACTATAAAAAACCCTGAGCTCTACTAGGGTTCATTGATCTGCAACCTAAGAAGTACTCTAGAGGCCAGATATGTCAGAGTGAAGTCTTCTAGATATAACCCATGTCTTATACTCCTCTGATCTTAGGATTTAATGATTGAAAATTTTCCCTGGGCTCACATATCACATCTAAATTCTCAAAAAGAGTCCTAATTAATTTTTTGGTTATATTAAACCCATCTATAGATGGAAATAGCATTAGAGAGGGCTCCAATTTGAGTACAATATAACTTAAGGGTGGAAAGATTAAGATCTTTGATCTCTCAAAGGTTTAAGGTAACTAGGAGCTCATTATGTCAAATATTGTAGTCTATCACGCTATTTGGTAAATTAATTATGCTATTTTATCAATCACAATGAGATTGGTATCTAATTTGTGAAATATAATTCTAAACCATGATACACTATTTTGTGTGACTCTGTAAGTATGATATGTATGTGTGAAGCATGTTTAGTTTCTACTAGGTATGGTGTTATAATGTGAATTGTCATATGGGAAGTTCATATATTGTGGAATATTGGAAATGATGTAAATATATAAACTCTGAGATACAATACTACTTTGAGATAAATGTGCATATTACATCTGATTATTTGAAAGCATGCATAAAGGTAGGAGTTCACCTATTACAGGAGTAGTTGTAATTATGAAAAATCTATGGCATGCCTTATTAAAGTCGCACCCTGATAATGATTTATATAGGTATTGAAATGTGTACTTAGTTTCATTGCTTAGATTAGTAGTATTCGTCAAGCACTTTCTTAGTTTCACTGCCTAGATTGACAATGTTGGTTGAGCACATCATGACACCTTGAGGTTGAGTAAGGGGAACCCATAATACAAACTTGAGTGAAGAAGCCATTAGTTAGACAACCCCTTATATCTTAGAGAGCGAGTCTGGCCCAATTACATGAATTAGAGTTACAAATAATTGCCCATGCATTCAATTAGAGGAAATAAAGAGATAATAAGGTTAAATTTAGTATACAGGACCATGAATGATTGTTTATAATTTATTATGGAAATGAATGTTTGATATGGATTTTGATAGATGATTTATATGTGGTTTTAAGCTATACATATGATTGTATGCTTTATTGGTTACCACTACTGTATATGATATTTTTTAAATATCTCAGTTACTGAGATTTTGTATAAAATCTCATCTCATTACATCTTATTTTTCAAGAGGGAAGCAAAGCAAGGAAGTGTTGAAGCCTTGGAAACTGAGAACTAGAGTGGTTCTACAGTTTATTGAATATTTGTAATGCTTTTAAAATATAGATTTCATCAACAATAGGGACTTAAAAGCATGTATTAATTATTATAGAATGTTCTATTCTAGTACTTGTGTTAACAAGTTTAATTGGTATTTTTATGGCTATGAGCAAGTATTTATTTCTTTTAGATGTTAGGTTGAGTCCTAGCTTCTTAGTATTGTCAAAATCTGGTTGATTTAGGAAGTATGCTAGTTAGAATGCGATAACTATAGAAGTGATTATTAATATTTAGGGACAACTACATTAACGGTTTAAACCTATTTTGGCTAGCCTTTTTATAATTAAAAGTTAACAAATAAATTAACTATAAATTAATTAAGCCTAGTTATGAAATAATTACGATCTAGATTGTTTAATGTAAAGTTATGTGGTAGTAAGGAGTACTGATTGGGGTCATTACACTTCACATACAATTCACAATTATTGATCAACTCTTAACATTGATTTCTTTAAAACCATTTTCACAAGATAATATAGATAAGTTGTTCCAAAATTGTTCCACTTCACATAATTAACTAAACCAAAACATATTTTTCTATCAAAATAACATTCAATTTTCAAAAAAAAAAACCCAAACAATCCAAGCAAGCAAGCAAAAGGATTAGATCATTAGATTATCTCCAAAAAGGGTTACATGTGGAATTTCCATAATCCTTAAGCCTTCTCTTGTTCAAAGAGCTTTCAAGTAATGTTTATCAATTTGTTAATTTCCAACTCTAACATGTGCACTTTTAGCTCTACTTAGCTAACTTGAATTCATAACTTCTATCTTTAGCATAATGAAACCCAAATAATCTTCCAATATCTCTATTTAGCTTCTATAAGATTAAGAAACACCAATTAACAGTTCATATTGCTCCCAAACATCCATTCAATGGCTAGGGTTCATCCAAACCCTAAAACCCAACCATAAAACCACTACTGCGGGATAGATTTTTAACAATGATTATTTTAGACTTTTAACGTTGATTATTAAAGCAAAGTAAAAAAAAAGAAAGAGGAAAATAGACTTTCAATATCGGTTATTTAACCAATGTCAAAAGTCACTTTCCACATCAATTATATAACAAATTGATGTGAAAAGCCCAAAAAATGTGAATGAAATTAAAAAAAACTACTTTTAACAACAGTTATAAAATAACCATTGTTAAAAGTATTTTTAACTATAGTTATTACATGATAACCATGGTTAAAAATACTTTTAATAATGGCTATTTATTACATGATAACTGTGGTTAAAAGTGGTTTTTAATAACAACCATTATTAGAAGACTTTTAACAATAGTTTTCCAACAACCATTGTTAAAAGTTTGTTTAAAAAAATAATTTTTTTATTGTTCTATATATTCAAAATTTAAAACCTAAAAATTGTATGGATTATACGAAAAGTATAATAGTCAACTAGCAAAATCACAATCACTATACAACAAGTTACAACTACACTATATATTTATTCAACTACCAAAAGACTGTAGAATTTCATTCAACCTCTTCACTTTGAAAAGTATTCTTAAAGATATTGTTGAGCCAAAATATCTTGAATGCTGTTAATCTCTTTCTCATTATAAGGCTCCATGTTATAAAAAATCTAAATGATAAAATTAATCAGAATATTAATTTAGAGAATTAAATACAAGAATTTAAACTAAAATAACAAAACAAATTACCTCCTATAATCTTTCAGTACTTCTAACTTGAATTATCTCATACATGTAATGGACAACATAATATCCACATTCTGTGCTTTCTAATTCCCTATGGCACTGAAATAAATGAAAATTTAAAATTAAACCAAAACATGTGAGGGATAATTGAATATTAAATTCAAAGGTTCATATTTACATTCAAGTAAATCCATTCCACTGATAATTTTTGCTTGTGTATCCTAAACTTAAACATATAATATGTCTCAAGTGTACTATTATCAGGTGAATTAGTAGTATTATCACCTCCTCTAAAACCCTCCCTATGCCTAATGGAAAAATATGAGATAGATTGATCAAAATTATGAAAAAAAAATATAAGTAAGAAGAGCAAGAGAAAATATATAAGAAAGAAAATTAAATAAACTAAAATAATAAAACTATTACTTTATTCATTCTCCTAAATTCCTTCACAATGATAATCTCTAATAGCATATTCATTGTTTGTCTTATCCACTTCAATTGCTTGATGTGGATTTATTGTGAAAGGTAGGGTTTCATCAAGATCAAAACTAGAGTCGTCGTCGTCATCTGCTTCAACAATCTATCTTTTACCTTGAAGAACAATAGACAATTACTTATTTACTAGATTAGTCATATAAAACACTTGTTTTACTTAGTTTGCTAAAATGAAGGGCTCTTCAGCCTGACCTACCCTATCAAGATCTATTAAGGTAAATCCATCAATCTTGTCTATTTGGATGTCACTCGTATGAGCCCACTTACATTTAAAGATAGCAAGTTTGAATTTAGTGCAATTAATCTTTCAAATCTCTTCAATAATTCTATAATAAGGCATGGGTGCCCATTTTGGTTTTTTATCTTTTGAAGTAGAAAAATGCTGAACTTCAGCCACCACTATCACTCCACTATTTTGCATACTATTTTTTATCTTAGGCTTTCGTATAAAATAAATACTCATTTACATCAAACTCGCCCTAACATACAACCTCAAAACAAGGCCTCTCAACCAACCATTTTATCATATCAAACACATTAGTCATTGCAAACCTTTTCCTTGAACCATAGATGAATGTCTTATTGTGTTCATTCACTAGATGCAAATCATTCTTCTTTAGGTTTTTGTCCTTTAGCATTTTCTTATGGGTATTTAAGTAATACTAGACTTCTTCCATATTATTCAAGATGTAAAGATGAGCTTATAACACCTCTTCACAACACATAATCTTTACTCTAACCCCTTATGTTCCCTTACTTATGAGATTAGTCCACTCATGATGAGATTTAGGAACTCCAATAACCTTTATCCCTATTAGGTATTTGGTACAAAACTTAATGACCTCTTTAATAACAGATCTTTCAACAATTAAGGCTTCACTATGATATGAATTCTTTAAATATTCCTTTAATATTTTCATGTACTGCTCGAATGGGTACATCCATCTAAGATAGGCAAGACCAAAGAACCTTATTTCCCTTACCATGTGAACAATTAAATGCACAATAATATTAAAAAAAGCTAAAAGGAAGTACCTCTCTAGTTGGCACAGAATGATATAACCTTTATTCTCCAATTCATCTAACTTATTAGAGTCAATGACTATACTGCAAATAGAATTGAAGAAACTACACAGCCTTGTAATTGTATATCTCACATCGTCTTTTAGTATACCTCGAATAACAATCGGTAACAATTGTTACATTAATACATGGCAATCATAAGACTTCATGCCTACTAGCTTCAAATATTTTATTGACACAAGATTTCTCATATTAAAAGAATATCCTTAGGACACTTTAATACCATGTGAATACCCACAGAACCTTGATTTCTCCTTTTTTGAAAGTATATCAGCCATAGGAGGTAGATAAGTCCTTTTTTCTCTTCTTATCATGCAAATAATTATTCCCTTATTTGTATCTCAGCTAAATCTAGTCTAACATTTATCCCATCCTTAGTCTTTCCATTGATGTGTAGAAATGTGCCATAAAAATATTATAAACATTTCTCTACATACATCACATCAAGATAATGGGTCACATCAAGACATCACTAATATGGAAGATCAAAGAAGATAAACCTCTTTTTCACAAATTCTTCTCACTTGCAGTCTTCTAATTCTTACTAAAGATTCATATGTTGGTACATTTGGTCCACAATTAATGCCTTGGGAGCAAATTCATACTCTTATGAGCTATTAAAAGCTTTTTTAATATGCAATAAGGGTGATATCGACTAAGAAATCTCCTATGACCAAGGTAGATTGTCCTCTTTTCATGTTTTAAATGTTGAGAGTGTGTGCCTTCTTTGTAATGTCTACCTTGACATTACCAAAATTTACCACACAGTCATAACAACCAATCATAATTAGGAGTAAGGATTGCTCTTAAGCTCACATTATTCATATAAGAGTTAAAACTAATAATATTTTAAAAATAATTGTGGAATAATTGGGATCCTATAAAAACCCTTTAAATTGATAGTTTGAGCTCAAACTTAATGATTTATGAAGGTATTGGAAGCATGGAAAAATTTTGGTAAGCAAAACACTTCAAAACAGGGCCAAAAATGTCATTTTTGAGTATTTTTGTCTATGCGCCACAGCTCGTGGTCTATGCGCCATGGCATGTGACACAGAATGCTAAATTTTCTCATTGTACTGTGCACCACAGCTTGCATGAAATGCACCGTGACGCACATGTCCATAACAGTAATGCTGTCATGATAGCTTTCTTGGACGAACTTTGAACACGCCCCATTTTCACATCCGATGTCCGATTGGAGTGATTCAAGTGCCCACACGAAGCTTATTCAATAAGCTAACTAATGGTACAAGTTTCATTACAATTCGACACTGTATGAGAATTTTAAATACAGGGATGCAAAATTCAGTTTTTAAAAAAATTTCAACCATCCAAGTACCCAAAACTCATCACTAATACCATTAACCCATTGTGAGTCTTGAACCAAGTCCAATGAACCAAAATACACTTGAGTGACCAATCAAACATACAAAAACATACTAAATACAAAATTTGGCCACTCAATGGCCATTTCACCCAATATGGCCAAAACACACAATCAACACTATATACACTATTTGGCTTCTATTGCCATATAATATATTACAATTACATTGTCACCACATATAAAAACATTCCTTGCATTTGTATTAGCATTTTAGCCCATCACCATAAAAATTGCCACATATTCAGCTCTTATACAATATTGGGCTAAAATACACAATAACATAGTACGAAACAAGTGCAACCAATCAAAATAATATGCATTCCAAGTTGGCAACATATAATATCATATAACAAGTTTATGTACACCACTCAAACCAAAATCGAGCATTACTATTCGATGTATCAAATCTACAAATCCTTGCCCGATTCCTTCCCTCACTCAGTTTCAGATGTAGAACCTGTAAAATGGTAACCACGGGGTGAGATAAAAATCTCAATAACTAAGATAATCTACATTATTAATTAACAAGCTAAGTTATAAACAAGCATTAAGAATAAGTAACATAATCACATCATATAAGATCACCACAAATTGCATGCATGATCCCTAACCATCCAATCTGCCAATACTTTTGACCGAACTAGTAGACTATTTCACATAACCAAACTACATGTATAGTCCCCAAGCTCACCATCCATGGTAGGATTACCCAGCCAAGGTGTTCTAAACCACTTCTGGACTACTATTTCCCCTATTACAAGTAATTAGGGTGTTGTTACTCCAACACCGCATCCTACGGATGCTAAGGAGTATAGTCTCCAACTCCACACCCTTTTGGGTGCTAAGGAGAGTAAGTCTCCAACACCACACCCATTTTCAGGCACTAAGGAGAGTAAATGCTACACCTAGTGTCTCGAGATGCCAGCAATGCCATATGGACTTAATCATCACTATCTTCATTAGGGTGACCTCCCACCCTCTAATATGCCACATTTCACTACATATCTCTACTTAACTATACATAAATAACTTTCCAAACCAATATAACAAATCTTACCATTCATTTCAACAATATAGAATTTTACAAACCAATACTCCACTCATTTACTAAAATAGTTAACCTTTAAAAAATTTATACATATATACTCAACAAATCATAAAAAAGCATTTGAGAATAACTTATACAAGATAATAAACAATGTAAATTATCTAGTTACCTCAACCCTTTTTTTGTTACTAAAAGGGTTACCCGTGGTACTAAATTTCTTCTCGTGTCAAGGTAAGTCTTCCCACACCACAATCTACAATAATAAGTACTTTATGTTAATTTTCAATTAACACAAGCACTATTAACTACCAATAACCTCCCAATTCTCCCACTTCTTACTCATATTCTTAACAAATAGGCTTGTTAAGATTAGAATTTATTCACACCATCCCTTTAAGTCTCTTTCTAATTCTATCACAACATAAAACTTAATATCTCAACTTATCACCGTTCAACACCCTATGATCAAGTTTAGGCTTGATCCAAAATTCACTAAACAAGAAATTATCTTCCTATTACCATATATCCAAGATTAATAAACCTAAATTAAACCTTTAGAGTCAATAGAAACCTTCAAAACATTGACTCATGGCTTAATCCAATCAGAATAAATTCTCCATGAAAAATGAGATGAAATGATAGAGGAGAAGGGTAGGAAACTTACCCAAGAGTTTAGAGACTCAAATTATCTTTAAAATCCTTCTAAATTGATGCCCTAGCAGTGCCCAAAGTTGCTCCCTTCGTGCCCTTGGTTTTCCACCCCAAAATCTGTCAATTTCTAATCATTTTTAAAATTTCAAGTTGCCTGCTGTACTGTGCACCTAACTTGATCCGACTTTCATCCTATCTTAATTTAAAGCCAAATATGACCTAAAAATCTAATTAGCGACCCAAAAACATAATTAAATAAATTAATCATATTTTTAACTAATTTATACCTTAATTAATCAACTTTTTCAGATTTAAAGTTTTAGGATGTTACATTCTTCACAAGTAGGACATCCTTTATGCCCCTTAACATTGAACCTAGTCAAGTTCTCATATGTAGGAAAGTTATTTATTATGTAAAAAATCATAGAACATAACTTCAAAAATTGTTGCTAGTAAGCATCGAATACATTAATGCCCTCCTCATATATCATCTTAAAGTCCTCAATCAAGGGTGACAAATACACATCGATGTCATTTTTGGGTTGTTTTTGTCTTAAGATCATCATGGCCAACATGATATATTTGCATTTCATACACAACCAAGAAGGTAGATTGTAAATCACCAAAAGAATTGGTGACACATTATGTGTGCTGCTGCTATTACTAAAAAGGATTTATTCCATCTGTATAAAGTCTAAGTCAAAGATTTATGAACTCACTACTAAAACTAAGAAACTTTTGATCTATCATCTTCCATTAAGGAGAATCAACTAGGTGCTAAAGTTTACTATTTAGATATTCTCTCATTAAAATGCCATATCAAATTCTTTGCTTTCGTGGAATTAGAATACAAACACACAAATCATAGTATTATTAGAAGATACTCTAACACCTTTGAAGGTAAGCCTTTAGTGATCTCATTATTATTACCATCTATCTCTTTCTTTACTTTGTATCATGATGCCCCACATTTTGGACATTTATGTAGCCCTTCATGCTCTTTTCTATACAATACACAATCATTAGGACAAACATGTATTTTTTTATATATTGCATACCCATTAGGCACAAGATTTTCTTAGCCTCGTAGTGACAATTGGGAAGCGTATTACCATCAGGAAATATATCCATCAACAATTCAAGCAACCAAGTAAAACTTATATTGGTCTACCCATATCTTGCCTTCAAATTGAACAATCTCAACACACCAGTTAAATGAGTATACTTTTTACACTTCGGATGCAAAGGCTTCTCTTTATCACTTTGCAAGTTTTCATCTACATGTGCTTGTGCAAAGGAATTCATTCCAATATCAAGGATCATATCTTCTATTCTATCATCCCAAGTACAAATTTCATTCCTTCATCCAACAATATTCATTACAATAAATTTAATTCCTCCATCCAAAAAAAAGAATTTTATTAATTATAAAAAAATAAAAACATCAAAAGCAAATGGAGAATATATATATATACAAAAACATCATACAAATATATAACCAACCACCCAAAAAATAAAAATTTTTCATAAACCAAAGAAAAGATAGGAAAACAAAATCATACTTACTTGAAATCTATGGATGAAAGTGCAACCCAAAAAACCAACTTCAAGCAACATCCAACAATGAAGGAAGAGGAAGAAGTAATTACCTACTGAAACAAGTACCCAACGAAAGATTCACTAATAATGAAAGACAATGGAAGAAAGATTAAAGCAAAAGGAGACCTCAAATCAATGAATAATCTTGATCCACAAAGAGAAATCAAAACCATAGAAATGGCAATGGCGTATGGCAATGGAAGTGACGGATTGCGGCACTAGGAGGCTTCGGTAGCACAACATGCAACTTCGACGTTAGGGATAACCTCTTCGACAACAAAGATGCGATAGCAGAGGAGAAAGCATTGGGAAATTTCAAACAAAGAGAAAAAATCACATAACAGAAAGGTCGCGTGTCTTCAAATAATTTAATACCTTGAAATATGACTTAGTTCCCATTATAACTGATGTCATATCTAACTTTCAACATCATGTCCTTCTGAACTGACATTAAAAAGGTATATTTTTTAAATTGTTTTTATTTTTGTCTTCCAACGTCAGTTCATAAGGAATCGATATTGAAAGACTGAGTTTCCACATTAGTTATCCTAATAACTAACATGGAAACCTTATATGACATCAGTTATTGTATAATCGATATCAAGAGTCCCACCCTATGCCACCTAAAATTTTATATATTTATAGTTTTGTCATTGCCTTATTTATGACAATGGTGATTTATAAAACTGACATTAAAAGGCAACGTGAAAAGCATTTTTTCTAGTAGTGAACTCTACAAAATCACTAACCTCAAGCATAGAAACTTAAATTAACTCCCAATGGTTCCATTAAAACCAATGGGTTAAGTTAAAACAACCCCATACCAAAAATCGCCATCCTTCATTCCCCAAAATCACACAATGAGAAGGCAAGAGAATAGTTAGAGAAGCCTACCAAGGTGATTTCAAGCTCAAATGGCCTCCCAAGTAGAGAAACACCATGCTCCTCCTTTTCTCCCATTTCCTCTTCTAATTTTCGAACACTAGCTCATGTAATTTAAGCTCAAACTCGCACCATCTGCCGTAACACATGATGTATCCACCCAAAAGATGGTACAAATGCCTACTTCGTGATTTTAGGTCCTTTACTTAGGACTGCCCAATGCCCAACCTACCCCAATCCTAAGGCTATTCAACATTCCAAAAAGTCCATAAGTGATTTGGAAACATAATTAACTCAATTAATGCTCCAAATTACTAATTTGATCTCAATTATTTCAAAAATCCTATATTAAAATTTTTGAGATGTTACATGCATCATCTTATGATTTAGTATAGTTGTGAATTTAAAGAAGATCATTCATGAATCTAGATTAGTTGTGAATGAATGAGTAGTTAAATATAAATTTAGGATTTAGGATTGACCCTATTTTATTTTTTGAATATTCATTCACAACTAGTGGCTTTTGCATAAATTTATTAGTACCTTTCCTAAACTTTATAAGTTATGACTATCATTCAATTTAAAAGTAATGATGCATAAATTTACAAAACTATCTATCCAGATATTCACTTTCTTTAAATTCATAAGTAACATTCAATTAGCTATTTCAATAATTAGAGGTTTTTTATTTGTAAATAAAGACTATAGTCTTTCATAACATTTCAATTCTAAATTTTCAATTGTCATTAATATCTTCCCAAGGGTTTGTAATTATCATTTTCCCTTAAAACTTGTTTTAACATTTATTTCTTGTAAAATAAACAAATCTTATTTAATAAAATTTTTAATCATGTAAAAATATTTACATTAAATAAAAGCATTAAAAAAATTCAAATTTAATTTAAATGGTCCAATTTTAAAATGTTTAAAATAATTCTTTTAATTAATCTATTCATTACTAATTAACATGGCTAGTCTAGATTTTTTTTTTGGCTGAATAGTCTAGATTTATTTTAGAATATCCAAATATAATATTAAAAAATTGTAATTTTTATAAATTCATTGTATGTTTTGGAAAGTCCAAATTTAATATTAAAATTTACAATTTATAAAAATTTTTAATATTAAAATAGAATCATCCAGATTAAATTTCAACTATTTAGATTAATGATAAGCATATTTATTAAAGAAATCATTTTAATAAATGTAAAATGATAATATAAATTTAAAATATTTTTAATCCATAAATAATCTGAATGCCCCGAACATTGGTGATGCGCACCAGGGTCATTACCATTACCCTGACGTGGTACCAGAAGACAAATCAGGTACATCGCACTCGGGCAGATCCGTTCACTAAGATTGATTTTGGGTTCTCACCCACGTGAAACGGGTGCAACATAATACCTCTTGTTTCCGTACTCCCAAATTAAGACGTCCCTCAGAAATAAACATTCGAGATTCAAAGTAACCACTGTTTCCCTTCTTGGAAAGGTTTATCATTTCCCCTACCTGTGGTTTCTTTCCTTTCTCTCGCCACTGTCTGCGACTCTTTCTTAAACCAGATTAAGACCTGTTCGATCCGACACACGCAAATGTCTTGTTCGTCGTCTTCACCAAGATCGCTTGTCTCTATGGGCTCAGAAAGTTCTATCACCACACTTCAACAGCGTCTTCAGTTCATTTTGCACAGCCGTGCTGAGTGGTGGGTGTACATCATCTTCTGGCAAGCTTGGAAAGACGACGACGGAAGTTGCAGTCCTCGCCGCCAGGTACTCAATTGGGGGGACGGCCACTTCCGTGGAACCAGAGAGTCGTCCACGTCCAAGCCCAAGCAAAACACGAGTGATGATCAATGGCGAAGCCCTAATAATCGGGCGCGAAAGATGAGGTTGATTCAAACCCACATGGAAGGTGAAGGACACGTGACTGAGTTGGAATGGTTTTACACTGGATCGTTGACACGATCGTTCGCCGCCGGGGAAGACGTGGTTGGGCGTGCCTTCAGCTCAGCCACACATGTTTGGTTGGCTGGCGGCGGCCACGGCGGAGATTTGCAGTTCCACGAGTGTGAAAGAGTTCGAGAAGCTCTTGCTCATGGGATCCAAACTTTGGTGTGCATTCCCATTCCTAATGCACTTGGCGTGCTTGAGCTTGCCTCCACTGACTTAATAATTCAAGATTGGAGCCTCATTCAATTGGCACAATCAGTTTTCGACTGTGACAACAACAACATCATCATCAACCCCATAAATCCACCAGATCCTTTTGTTTCTTCCTCCCCCAAGCAGCAGCCTCGCGCCATCAGAAAAAAGCAGGGAAGAAATGATGACGACGACGACGACGATACAGTGAAACCACAAGATCAGTTACTAACGCCTCTAAACCACGTTGAGGCTGAGAGACAGAGAAGAGAGAGACTGAATCAAAGATTCTATGCTCTCCGTTCTGTTGTCCCTAATGTGTCCAAAATGGACAAAGCTTCTCTGCTATCAGATGCAGTCACGTACATCAATCAACTCAAGGCCAAAATTGAAGAACTAGAGGCCAAATTCAAGAAAACGGAACAGGAAGAAGAAGCTGCCACAAAGCGCTATCATTGTTCGAGTTCTGAAGCGAGTGCGGTTGGAATCGAAGTCAATATAGTGGGAACGGAGGCGATGATAAGGGTTCAGAGCCTGGATGTGAATCACCCAGCTGCAAGATTAATGGATGCTCTGAGACAACTTGATTTTCATGTTCATCATGCCAGCATGTCAAGAGTCAATGACCTGATTCTGCAAGACGTCGTCGTCAGGGTTCCCAATAATTTCATGACTGCCCAGGCCATGAAAAATGCCATTCTACAACGTTTACAGAACTGAGTGTTATATAGATATATATATATATATACAACATTAATTGTCGGTGATCTGTGTGTAAGTGCTCCTTCCAAACTTTGCGTCTTCTTCCATTCTGCCACTTGCTTCTTGATATTAATTGCATCACATTAATCATGATTCTAATTTTTCCCGTTATTGATTCATTTATTTATCATCCGGCAAGCCCGCTCATGTATGATTTCGTTTGTATCATTGACTTTGTTATACTTCAAATAAAATGAGATGCAAATTCTTTCTATATAGGTCTAGAGCAATTTTTCGAAGAATTCTATCTCAGGATGATATTTTAAAATTTCCTCTGTTGGAAATTAAATGGCATAAATAAAAGAAAGCTCAGGGTGAGACATATCGGATCCGGATATGGAGCAGATAATCAGATTACCCACCCAAAGGATAGACTATAACTACTAGAGTCCGTTTAATAAGGCAGAGCAGATTCTATAGGAGAGAGTGAATATAGACATGAACTCAATTTTGAGGTGTGTTTTTACCTCTAGCTAGGCACCTCCATTTAATACAACATGAAAACTAAGCATAATTTTGATTTGCTTTACTTGGTACTTATAAAATTTTAGACTTATTTAAAAATACACAAGTTATTCTAGGGAAGTCAGATTCAGCTCATTCTTATCTCCTTTTAAATCCCAAATAGTCTTTTATAGGGGGAAAAAATACTAAACCGGACTTTGACTGAGCCATTTAATTTACAGTTTATTTGATAGAATCCCTTATTTTGCTCTTACTAGTTTCCTAGATGCATTGTCTTCTTTTTGAAAATTCATATCTCACAGTTAATGTGACTCTAACTTTTTGGAAACATTAGAACGTTCATTATGAGGGAAAATATGAAATAGGATGTTGTTGGCCCCATTGATACAGTTTAATAGATTAATAACTTCAGAATGTGTTCCTTATCATGAAAAGATTATATCCAGATCTAGTTATAAAACTTCAATTGACATGATTTTAGACTCCTCGAAAACCTTATAACTTTATGGGAAAATATGAAACATAATTTCAGGTTTTCGAGTTGATATAGTTCATTTAATCCTTAAAACTGCATTATTATCCAGATTTTATGCACTGACCTGAAAAGTTCATAACTAATTCAATACAATTCATTGTGGTGTGATATACTTCTCCCAGCGATTACATATTATTCCAATCAAGTCGTATGTAATAATCACTCAGACACTTAAACCCATTCTTCCCTTCGATAATTTCTGCTCTTGCCACATAATTAATACCTGTTTACATTAAGTAAAAAAGGTAACAAGTTAGTGGGAGAATTAATGTGTTAAGTAGTTATTCTTATTTACTTCGTATAAATTTTTCCTTCACATTCCGATGCACTATTTGGTCATTGAATTGCAAAATGGTTGCTATGTATTGAAGTACTTCAACACGTAACGTAGTATTAAACTCAATCTAAGAGTGCTTTAGAAAAGCCTAATTATGACTAATATATTTCCATTCCTCTTTTAATTTATTAGTATTTAATTCTGGCATCCAATTCTCAATTATTCATGGTTTAATATTTGTAATTTCTCCTTTGAATTATAAGTGGGAAATATGTCTCTTTAACCTTATTGGGTTATTTCTTTTTCATCATGTAAATACATGGTAAATTTCATTTACCACAAAATAACCCATTTATTTACATTTAGCTCTTTACTCTCTCTGACATTTGTTGCCTTAATTTCCTGTCATATTTTCAGGCATCTCTCTATACTTTCAGGGAGCATATCTCTCAAAGCGTTGGATTTTTTTGTTGGCAACACTGGCATTCCTGACACTTCTTAAGTTTTTTCTGTACTTCAAGGACCACGTTCCTATCCAATTTTCAACTTACCATTGTTGTATTGCATAAGTAACAATGAAATGCTATAAAGATTTTTTTAAAGGACGGTGGCGGAAGTTAGAACCATCACGAACAGCTATTTTCGTTTATTTATTTATTTTTTTAGCTGTTTCAGTTTTCATGTTGTACATGCATTTGTAAGTCCCCTCCCCCGAAATAGAACATTACCGTTTGCTTCAGTGAATTCAAAGACATGTTATCCAAATTCACTCCAAAACCTAGAATTTACTTTTTCTGGGGAATAAAACAACTAAGAATCCACCCTTTCATAATAGTACGCAACAAGAAACACACACAAAAAACCATGTCCGCTCAAATTGTAACAATATGATCCAGCAAAATGTACAAGTAAATTAAAAGCAAAATTCAGTGTTGGCAACATACAAAGGTTATGCTACCCCGTCGTAGACTTACACATATCACAGATCTACACCGAATCTAATTTGTCTAACACTTATCCCAACTGTCACCTTCATCTACCATCTTGTACCCACTGAAGTGGTGAACCCTGATCTTCCACTCTCCTTTGGTGGGATCGTACGATACAAACTCGGCACCTTGGTCCTCGGCCTTCTTCTTGAGCATTTCCTTGTACTTCTCGACCTTTGGTCCTTCAATATACTCCCGTCCAGTTTTTCTGTCCAGACATTTTATGTTGAGTAGTGTTACCTCAGCTGGCTTATTGAGCCCTTGACCAACAGGAGGCTTCTTAGCATCATCCTTGTAGACAACCACTTCACGATAGTTGAATTCCACAAGAGAATCCAGATCGAGCCGTCTTACGTCTGTCTCTCCAAAGAACTTAATACAGCCATATCCATGCCTTCCAACTACAAAGTCCTTGACACGACTGCAGAATCCAGGTTCAGCTCTTTCCTTGGCTGCCAATTCCTGAATTCGAGGTAGTGTGTAGTAATCTGATTGACGAAGCTTTGGCATCAAAGCCTCGATGTCAGCTCCATGCTCATACACAATAGCAGCCTCACCAGCTCTGTGACCGCTGAGTGTCATATATGTATTCCCTTTTGGAAGAGAGTGATCTTCCTTAATCCCATTGGACGTCTGCTCTGATCTAGAAGGCTCACCTTGCTCTTTAACAAAGCCATTTTCAGCTGGAATCAGGAATTTTTGCCAACCCAGCAAATGCATTGCCCAGCCAAAGCCAAGATGTCCATAAAACAGCCCAATTTGTCAAATAAAATCAACAAAATAGAAAGTTCCAACATTATATATACTTAAAGTTATAAGAAATACTCACTCCCTTTTTCCTGTGAGTTGGTCCTATCAGTAGTAGGTGCAGTACATGCTTCTTTAGTGTTAACTCCTGCACATAACGTACGTTTCAAATAACAAGTCATAAACCATAAGCTATTAAACAAGAATCTTGTTCTCTCAAAGAACAGAAAGTTGAAAGAAATATCATATGGGAACATACATCACACACTGAACAATAAAGGGCAAAAATCCCCATTGTATTCAACATTACTTCCTTCATAGCTCAAAATACAACAAATTACTGCAAAAAATCTAAAATATTACCATTCTCATTCACTGCAGTGGATCTATCCCTAGACGAGGATGCTTTCTCAGAATAAGCTTTAATAGGCCACTGTTCTGTTGGACAAATGACCAGCGCCCTTGGATTTTCCCTGGGAATGTAAAGAGCATCAGCCTTTGGTGTTGCTGGTGTATCTTCATCATCACTAAAGAATGGAACCTGCATGACAACCATAGTGCATGCCCACACCATAAACAGCTTGACTAGCAACCAAATTAAAAGAACCAATATAATCACAAATCAAGCTACTGAACTCACCCTTGGTCCATCATTTTTAGGATGATATTTCCTGACAGGAAACTTGATCCGTCTTTGTGAGAGGTGCCGAGATGTCAATAAGGATGATATTTTAACAGGAGGAGGTTTGTCTACAACCTAAAACAAAAAAGAAAGTCAGCTTTAAGTATAGCCACGTGGAAATTCTAACCTAGTTTATATGCCAAATTAATTGAAAGTAATTTATGCTAAGTTAACAATTCTCAAAATATCAAAGAAAATCTAAAAGCAACAGATTCTTTTACAGGCATGCTAGAAATTCCATATTGAATTGATGGAGCAGTTCCAGCTCGACCAATCATCATCTGAGGCATAGCAGGAAGTGTTCCAAATGGATTTGAAATGGGTGCTGCTTGCACAACTGCCGTGCTCTGGGCAGAAGACCTAAGAAACAAAAAAATCACAACATTAAAAAACTTCAAATGGATAAAATGACCAGAATAATTATCATATGAAAGATCACTATAGATTTGCCATCAAATTTAATGCATTACTACTAAACAACTTGAATTATTTATCAAAAGAAAAAAAAAGTAAAAGAATTCCCCCCCTCGGGATATTCACTACAAAATCAACTAGGCTGACTCCACCAGACATTTAAAAAAATACCAGTCTACTTAATGAGGAGCAAATTAAGCATGTCAGCATAAGAGATTACATTCTTCCTTACCTTCAAGCATATTGATGATTGATCTTTCTCATAAGCACATAATAACACTAACCTTTTTATAATTTTAATCAAAGAGATTAGACAAAGGATAGACAAGAATTTCTCCCACTTCATCTGGTGATTCTGGTCTGACCAAAGTTTGCCCCTTATGATTCATCTCTTATGTCTGTACATATGTTCCATTATGATTGAACCACCTATAGGATTCTAGGTCCTAATTGAGACTTTTCAGCATAAATAATACTGCAAATGTTGACAATTTAATTGTTGAAAAAAAAAAGTATAGGACTTTTTAAAAATAGAAGTTATTCATCATTTAAATAAGATGGTTAACTGGTGTAATCAGCAGAGTAATTGAGGCTCTGCTTCAAATCTTATTCAGTGAATATTAGAGAATACATATAGCCAAAGGCTAGGATTACACACAATCAGATCAAATCAGATTTTAACCTGATTTTAGTCCATAAAATTCTCTAATAATAATAACAGAAATAAATTGATTTAAAACCTAAATAGACATTAGGTTAGACCCATAATGGAAATGGGCCCAAGCCCAATAATGATGGCTTCCAGCGCTCCCCCTCAAGCTGGTGAATAGATGTTAATCATTCCCAACTTGCTTGTTGTTTCCAAATTTGGGCTTGGTTATAGACTTCGTGAGTACATCTGCAATCTGCAACCTTGTTGATGCATATTTGACTTCAACCAGTTTGCTGTCAAGCTTCTCCTTGATAAAATGTCGATCTATATCAACATTTTTTGTCCTATTATGGTGCATGGGATTCTTGACAATTCCAATGGTAGCCAAGTTGTCACACAAGAACTTCATAGGACCCTCATAAGTCATATGTAACTCCTTAAACACCCTCTGAAGCCAAACATTCACAAACACCATGTATATGTGCTTCTTGTTCAACTTCTGCACTGCTTCTGAATAGTCTGCGTTTTACTTCTCAAGTTACCAAGTGGCCCCACAAGAAAGCACAAATGCCAAAAGCCCAAAAGTGGATCTTCTATCAGTCACAAACCCCGCCCAATCTGCATCCGAGTATACCTCAATGCCTCTGAGTTTCCTTCTTGAAAAACAGGCCCTTTCTAGTTGAAGATTTTAGGTATCTCAAAATTTTCAAGGCTACAGTAATATGATCTTGGTTAGGTTAGCTTGAGAATTGACTCACCATATTGATAGGGTAAGCTATGTCTGGTCTAGTATGGGATAAGTAAAGTAGTTTCCCCACTAGCCGCTGGTATTGTTCCTTGTTGATTAAAGGGCAATCCTCTAGATATCCCAATTTAAGATTTAGTTCCATAGGAGTAGCTACTAGCCTACATCCTAGCATACCCATTTGTTGCAGAAGATCAAGTGTATATTTTCTCTAAGACACTGATATGCCATTTTTAGTGCATGCTACCTCCATACCTAGAAAATACCTCAATGTACCAAGGTCATTTACCTCAAATTCTGATGCAAGAAAGGTCTTTAACCTTTCAATTTCACTAAAATTATCTCCTGTAATTATTATGTCGTCAACATAGACTATCAAAATAATTTTCTTCCATTCATTGTGTTCAATAAACAAAGTACGGTCAGATTGGCACTAATTGTATCCACACTTTTGTGCAGCCCTCATGAAGCATTCAAACAACACTCTTGGAAACTACTTTAGGCCATATAATGATTTCTGAAGTTTGCATACCTTGTTCTTATCCATTTCATTTCATGTGAACTTCTAAAGCACCATGTAAACTTCACATCCATCCAGTACAAGGGCCAGTCAAGATTTTCTGCCAATGAGAGCAACACTTTCATGGTATTGAACTTAGCTACACGTGCGAATGTCTCAAGATAATCAACTTCGTAGGTTTGTGTAAACCCTCTAGCTACCAATTGAGCTTTGTACTTGCTCACACTGCCATCAGGGTTATATTTCTCTGTGAAGATCCACTCACACCCCACAACAGAATTCCCTTTTGGCAGGTCTGTTAACAACCAAGTGTCATCCTTCTTTAGAGCTTTCATTTCCTGTTCTATATCCACCTTCCACTCTAGGATTTGCATAGCTTCACATACATTCTTGGGAATATTTTCTTCCACAACACTCATTAAATGCTTTCATAATAGGAGATAATTTCTCATATGAAACAAAATTAGCAATAGGATGTTTAGTAGTGAATAGGGCTAAGCAACTAGTAGAACGGGCTGGCCCCGTGGCCCATCCCATTTTATTTTTATTGTAAACAAGAAAGGACAGGCAACCTAAATGGTAACCCGTAGTCCGTCCCGCCTATTTAGAATAAACACGTGTTGGCTTGTAATTTTAGCCTGCCCATTTTCCCCCCCTTCATTAGGCAAGTTTTAGCCTGCCCATTTTCACCAAGTACAGGTAGGTCTGGCAAGCTGCGGGTTGTCTGCTCACCCCTACTAGTGAATGATCTTGCCCCTTTTCTCAATGCTATTGGCCACTAGAGGTCGTTTGAAGGAGGTTTTGAGGCTGAGGTGGATGATTGATGTGGCGTGCCATTTCCAACTACATCTAGATCCTTGGTGTGGGCTGCTTCCTCATGAGATTCAGGGAGGTCAGACCTGATCTGCTCCTCTAAATGTTCCTTTTCACTTGCTACAAAAACATGTGTTATTTGGGTTAGGTTCAAATTGCTCAGGGAGTGGGGTTCGCTCAAGGGGCGAAAGTATGAAGACTAAATGTAAGCGGGCTGAATGATGGTGGGCTGTTCTAGGTGGTTTGGATAAAATGGCAATTCGTCTGCAATAGTGTCCCTCTCCCCCTAAATGGGCATTTTAGGATAATAACGGCTCCATTCATGAAAAGATAAGAAAAATAGTATTTATGAGTAGGTGGGTCATAGCATAAACTTTTTGAAAGTTAGAGTAACTAACAAACACACACTTGAGAGCATGAGTATCAAGCTTAATGGAGTGAGGATTATGGACATAGGCAAGGCAACTCAAAACTTTTAAAGGCAAGGAGTGTAAAAGAAGCAAGGAAGGATAGTGATAAAGTAAAACTTGATGTGGAGTGCAATATTTGAGGACTTAGAAGGGAGAGCAATTAATGAGGTGGATGAAGGAAAGGGCAATATCGCCCTATAGGTGCTAGGTGCATTGGTGCCTATTAAAAAGGCAAGAGTGACATCAAGAATGTTTGTTCTTTCTCTCAAAGACACCATTTTGTTGCGGTGTGTAGGGACAAGAACTTTGGTAGTGGATGCCCTGCGAAGCATGATATGAGGAAAAAGAGTTGCTAAAATATTCCTTACCATTATCAATGGCAGGGTTTGAATTGTAGTATGAAATTGTGTCTTAACCAATGCATGATTAATTGCTGAAAAATGGTGAAAACCTCAAATTTCTCGCCTAAACTATACACCCAAGTCAAACAAGGGTGACCATCGATAAACGTCACAAAGTAACGAGCCCTAATAGTATTGGTAACCCAAGAAGGACCCCAAGCGTACAAGCATGAGAAGGATAAGAATTGCAGGTATGTTTAGGCAAAGAAAAAATATCACAAGTAAAATAAGATAAATCTTTATTCAAAACTGTGGTTGCTAACGTTTGAAATTGTCCATAATAGGATGGCCAGCACAATATTGCAACAAAGTTATTTCCTCTAAAGTGGATTCAAAAATAAAGGAGGAACAAATGAAAGGTAAAGAGGATGCAAAAAGTGAAGTCTTCACTGTCACTGGTTTAGTAGAGATCACTGTACCAATCACACCAACATCCTCCCCAACCTTGTATCCCACAAGCCACCATAGCAGATGTTTCACTCGAAGGTGGAGGATGAGAAGCACTAGTGACATGCTTCCAGCTTTCTTCCCCACAAATGGCAGAAGAGGCCTCATGGATGGAGGCAAGAGGAGAAAAACTCAAAACTTGGCTCTAAACCTCTTCAAATTCAGAATTCAACCCAAGCAGAAACTTGTACACACGTTCTTGTCTCCACCAGTTTTTTTTTTTTTAATGGTAATTAGCATCAGCAATACAGGACCACACACAAACCTCATAGAGATCAAGTTGTTGCTAAGGTTGGATCAAATTATTGTAATACACAATCACGGACAAAGCTCCCTGTTTCATTTCATGGAGTCATCCCTTGACATCAAACTAAACAGCATCTGAAGGTGAAGATAAGAGTTCACAGGCTACCTCCCAAACGCCATGAGCAAAGTTGGTAGAGCATAAAATTTCTCCCAACATCAGGGGTCATGGAATTAACTAACCAGGGCATAACCTGATTATTTTTAGCAAAGCCAAGTAGGATACTTGGCATCAGAAGAAGGGGGAGAAAGAGATCAGCCATTAATATAATCTTCTTAACCTCCACCTTGAATGAACATAATCTTCTTTACATCGAGCTAATGACTAGTGATTAGAGAGGAGAGATCACTGGCGACAAAGGTGTGAGACAAAGCACCAAAGGATGCATTAGCGTGCGACAGGATGGTAGGCTCAAAGCTTGCATGAAACGCATGATAATTTCTAAATTGGAGAGCCATGAAGGTTCATCTCTAATACCATGTAATCGGCCGAGTAATCAAGGCTCTGCTTCAAATCTTATTCGATGCATTTTAGAGAATACATATAGCCAAAGGCTAGCGTTACAATAATCAAATCAGATTCTACTCTGATTTTATTCCATAAAATCCTCTAATAATAATAACAGAAATAAATTGATTTAAACCCTAATTTGATATTGGGTTAGACCCATAATGGTAATGGGCCCAGCCCAAAAGTGACAGCTTCCAACAACTAGTAACGGTAAAAAAACAAAAAAGGAAAATTAACTCCATGCAGAAACGAACTAATTTCAGTCCATACCAACCCCCATTCTTTAGATAAATACCCCCTTAGCTTCATTAGCACAGGGGTGTCTGCACTTTTTCAAAGAACTCCCTTCTTTCTCAAAGGAGGAGTATTAAAAGTAAGGGAAAATTAATCATTCGATATTTATAGTTTTGACTTAGTTAAAACTCAATCCTAAACTTTGACTTGACACAACTCAATCCCTATAGTTTTTACCATTAAAATGCTAGTCCCAACATTTCAGAAAATAAAACTATCAAGACTAAAGTTATTTCTTGGGCTTTAAGGAACAATGTTTTAAACAGTTAAACCAAGAGGAATTGACTTGGGCTGAGTCAAAACATAGGGTTTAAAATAATTTTCCCAAAAGTAGTGTACCAAGTTATGTTTAGGAAGGCGCTTGGAAGGGATAAGTGTAATTTGTTTTCCCTAAACTATAGTTTATCCTGAAACTAATCACATATGAAATGAGATATCAATTTGTATTCAACTAGAGAATAGAGACTACTTAAGAAAAGTAAGAAGCGGACAGAAAAAATGAGCTTGACAATTCTAAAACCCTAAGGAAGATTTAAAAATCTTCAGTATTTTTTGAGAGAATAGAAATTTTCATTTCAGTATTTGTTCAAAAATGTAGTGGATGACTTTGACAGACAGTATTTTTAACTTACGAGAGTCCAAGGTTACTCTGACCAAATATGCCCGGGGTGCCACCATAGCTACTTACACCAACTGCACAAGGAAGCAGAGCAAAACGGAGTGTCAAAAATTAGTAATTCAATCATTGCAACCCAAACAAATAATATTATAGAGAATAGATTGAACTGACCAGGTTGTGTCTGACCAAAATTACTGAATGCAAAAGTACCACTAGTTTGAGCTGCTTGTCCTGTTTGGAAAGGTGTTGAAAGTGATGGCTGCAAATATAGTCAGATCAAATCAATTACAATATCAAAATAGAATAAGAACTAAAATTAAGTTTATCCTTCAAATGACAAAATCAAAATTAAAAACTACTTAGGCTGGGACTTGTAAGCAAGAATGCAAGAGTAAGAATCAAACATGACTAGCACTCCAATAAAGAATCCAAAGATAACAGGTGAGACTAAGAACATTTTGAAACATTTATTTAATAAGAAACCACTTACTGCTGTTTGACCAAAGCCCGCCAGATTGCTGGAAGTGAGCGATGCACTGCTTGAGAACATGTTTCCACCAAGTCCAGCAGAAGGTGAACTGAACAAGTTTGATTGACTAAATGCGGATGCATTCTGTCCAAACAGGGAGGTACCCTGTCCAAAAGCAGAACCTGGTTGTGCAATTGTAGGCACTGCAGAACTGAATAGATTCGATGACTGAGTGTTGCCAAAATTTATGCTTGAACCAAATGGCGAGGATGTGCCCAGAGCAGGTGAAGAACTAAACAGAGGTGATGGAGAGTTAGCTCCAAATGTAGATGTTGATGATCCAAAAATAGAAGGCGGTGCTGCTGATGTCGAAGTACCAAATGCTGATGAACTGAAGGCAGGAGTTGATGATGTTCCAAAGCCAGTACTAAATGCTGAACTCTTTGCTGCAAATGGATTAGACGGGGTTGAGGTAGAGAAAGGATTAGCAGCCGATTGACCAAAAGATGGAGAAGGAGCAAATGTGTTTGTCTGGGTGGTGGTTGAACCAAAGCCAGCCAAGCCAGTTGACTGAGCAGAACTGAGAGGCCCACCTAAGTTTGTATTAAAATATGATAGAATAATCAAGCTCATCATTAATGCAAAGAAAACCAACAAAACCATAAAATTATAAATTATTAATAAAAATGGCAATCACCTTTGTCTCCAATTTGATAGTCCTCCCATCTTAGCTCCTCATGGCTTTTTTCTTTGTAAATAGGCATGGCTGATATGGACTCCAATTTAGCAGTTTGTCCAGAGGTGCCGCCATCTGCTTCAGCCGTTGGTGTATAATTAGCAACTCTACTCCCACCCCGTTGACCCCCAAAACCAGGCTGCCCAATTCCAGTACTTCCAAAAGCTGAAGAAGTGGTCTGAGATCCTGATTGAGAAAATATGCAGAGGTGACTATCAATTGTAGCACAAGACATAAAGACATCAAAATTTCAACACAAAAGATACAAAAGATATGAAAAAAAAAAGAAAAATCCTTTGTAACTTAAGATATATATATATATATATATCATAAATTTAAGCATTCAACTACATAATTCCAGATTCTAAACTCACCAAATGGAGAACTCTGTCCACCAAAAGGTGAAGTGCTTCCAAATGGACTGCTGCCAAATGCTGAAGTAGACTGACCAAAAGTTTGAGAGGAACCGAAACTAAAGGAAGGAGTACTAGGAGCACCAAAAGCAGTAGCACTAGATGCCCCAAATGCAGGAGTGTTCGTAGTGCCAAATGCTGGAGTGGTTGAAGAACCAAATAAAGAGGTACTTGATGCTCCAAATCCTCCACCAGCTCCAAACATAGGGGAGCTTACACCAAATGCACTCCCTGTGCCGCCAAAAGTTGGACTTGAAGTTGAACCAAATGCGGGGTTGCTAGCTGCACCAAATGTTGTAGTGCTTGTAGAACCAAATGCAGGGGTGCTTGTAGAACCAAATGCAGGGGTGCTTGTAGAACCAAAAGCAGGGGTGCTCGTGGAGCCAAATGTTGGCTGAGATGATGCACCAAAAGGTGTTGAAGAACCAAATATGCTGCTCCCAAATGCTGGTTGTGAAGGTTGTCCAGCACTTCCAAAAGGACTTGTTTGAGTGGTAGACCCAAAGCCTCCAAAAACAGGCTTTTGGCCAAAAACAGACGACCCTAGAGTACAAGAGAATTGTTCATCAGCACTAATTGTGAGATGATATGAGATTACACTGACTAGTCTGAATTTTGGTAACAAGACCTAATAAAACAATATAAAAAATCATATGGTTTAGATTCCCAAAAAAAAAAAAAACCATCAACAGAGGTGGGAAAACAGGACAAAAGGTGCTGATGGATGTCCTTATAAGAAGTGAGGTCAAGGAGCCATAATCAAAAGGAACGGTAATGAATTTAGCGTAGTCATTAGATTCTGTAAAGAGCACATGCGTATGAAAGTCATTACAAACATTTTTTTATTACCTCATGCATCCAACGAGATCAAAGTACCAAAATGAAGAAAACTTATGGCTGAGGGCAGTCTTAAAAAAATGGCACGTTATTTGTTCCCCTTTATGAGACAGACACTATAATCGAACTCAAAGAGCACCTTAACATAATCCTGCATTTTAAAGTGTATACTCCCTCCGGTCCAAAATGTAAGTATCTTTTAACAATAATCCGCATATCAATAAAATCCTTATTGCTATGAAAATATATATTATTTTTCTTTTTTACCCTTAGTTCCAATTTATGATGAGTAGAAGGTCATAAATTTACAAACACAAGAATCTGAGTTAATAAATATAAGGGGTAAAGTCAAAAAGAAAAATTTTACAAATACTAAGTTGCTTGTATTTTGAACCAAAATTAGCGAGGAGAAAATGTTTGTAATTTGGACCGAAGGGAGTATATGTGAGAGTGTATGCTCTGTTTTTTTTTTCTTATTTTATATAAAGCAAGGCAAATTAAACAAGAAAGAATGACATCAGACAAAGATAGTTTCACACCATTACACATATCCACAGTAATCTGATTTTCTAAGGATTCAAATGAGTGAATTTGATAAACACTAGAGATATACTTCTAATAACGAATGGTATAACAAATAAATCAAGTACATTTGCTTACCAGCAAATGATGAAGATGAATTACCAAAAGCTGGAGTTGAAGATGATCCAAAAGCAGGCATTGAACTACCAAAGGCTGGTGAAGAAGAAGCACCAAAGGTGGTTGTTGAGGAGAAAGGAGATGAAGATTGAGATGCACCAAATACACCAGTCGAAGTGCCTCCAAACAGGGAACTACTTGCTTGTGAGCCAAATGGTGTTGTACTACCAAATGGCTTTGGGGCAAAAGGATTGCTATTTGATGCATTGGTCTGCCCAAAAACTGACTGGGAGCCAAACGGGCTCGAAGATGACTGCCCAAAAGCTGTTAAATGATGTCATCATATTAATGGGTTGCAAAAACAGCCAACAAGCAAAGAAGCCAGATGCTCCATGGGGAATTGCAACACGAAAACATAAGTAATAAATAACGAAACATCATATCCAACAAATAATCTCTTCAAGCAATCAATGTCTCATGTATCACTTAATAAAAAGCAATAATCTGATTAATTATCAAAACAAATAGAACTGGCAGAATTTTGGTAATCAAAAGCATTAACAGATGAGGAGGAGAAAGAGGACCCATATCACCACAGGCTTAAGGTCAGAAGAAACAAATGAAAAATTAAATACTTCAAGAATAAGACCACAAAATGTTGAAAAAGCAAGTTGAACATAAACGCAATAACAAAGATGAATTTCAGTGCTGAAGGCAACAAGAGTAGAACCAGCACAAAAATAGTGCATCACCTAATGTTGACGTACTCTGGTTTGGGGGGAAAAAAAACTAATGTTGACGCAGGCAATAAATGATACAGAATTCAGTGGCTTGTCAGAATTAATTTTCAGACGATCATTTTATATTTAGTCATTTTGTATGCCTTAAAGTAATTTGTTAGATTGAGCTGTATAGCCAAGTAGGGCTGAGTCTATCAAAGGAGGAGCAGAGAAGCAATAAAACAGGCAGTATAATAGACTAGGGGGAAACACTTACGGTTTGTCGAACCAAACATGCTTGTAACTTTCCCAGAGCAGCAGAAGCTTTCTGTTTCCAAACTGATAACATAGCAAACAAAACTCATTAACATTAGGATTTCAGTTAATTATAAACAAGATTTCCATAATAGAAAGAACAAGACAAACTGCAACACGTGCCACAATGATCGCAGCACTAGGCATAAAAGAAAGATACTGATATCCTAATGCCATCATGAGGAATTTCGCCAGCACGGGCAAAATAGAAACTTCATTGAGTGACCATACAGGGGCAAAATGCATTAGAAAATAAGATTTTAATGGCAGACAAATTCAATTAATATCTACATGTTGTAGGAATACAACAATGCAAATTGTCTAATCACAGGCAATGTGCCTTTGAGGGTTAGGCAACTTTTCCTCAGTGACGATGGTTGCAAGTTGCAAGTGATGAATCAAGAAATAACTTCAGTTCAGCAAAGGAAGAACAACAATAAATTTTAGTCTTAAGCTCTTTGCGTTGTGTGTTCGAGGCGAACATGGAAAAGTTAAACAAATCAAGGAGAAAGACTCACGGCGTACGGACAAGATAGATCTTTGCGTCGGAAAAGGTCAATTAGGGCAAGGGATGGAAGAGAAGGAAATCGAGCTCGAAAGATATTTTCCCTGGAACACTTTGTAGGAGAAGCACAGAGAAGAGCGAATGGCCGAAGGGTCTGAAACTGAGTCTCTCATTCATAAATTAGGCCAAGCAGGGCAGTAAGGTGAGTGACACAAGCCGGCCGGAGAGGGTTCCTTTTGTGAGAGGAAAGGCCGCGTAGCGTTAAAATTCCGTCTTGTATTAGGGAGTAAGCAAAACTTAAAAATGGGGCATATACGTGCGCACACACGAATGTGCTAATAATAATAATAATAATAATAATAATAGTATTTAAAACTAAACCAAACACATCTGAACCAAATCAATATGAATCTATTAAAATTAATTATAAATAAAATCTAGTTTGGTCTTTCTTTTAAATAAATCGATTGGTTTGTTCCGTCTTAATTTTTTGTCTTTTGAAATTTAAACTAAATCAAATCAAATATTTGTTTTGTTAAAAAAAATATAATATATTATTAATTGAATCTCACTTTTAAAAAAGTAGTTACTTGTCTTTAAACTGATACTATCGTTTCATATTTACCTTTATGTAATAAAATATTTTATTTTAAAATAAATATAAAGTGATTATTCAATAAAGGTATTTTTAAAAAAATTCAACAATTACACTTGAAAATATTAAAAATGTTTTATATTTTTTAATAGATAAAATATTTGGCTTTCACAAGACTTATTATTTATTTTATATATTTGTATAACTTTGTCTAATTTTTTCTCTTTGTCAAATTTTGTTAGCTATAAATCACTAGTTAAAAATATATTACAATTAGTTAAATATCGTTTATAATTTTTTATGGTAATTTTTTTAATTTTATAACAACATATTTTAAGGATAACATATAATAAGTATTTTACAATTATTTTTTATTAGTTAAATGTGTTAAATAATTATTAAAACATATTTGGCTGTTCTTAAGAGAATTTTTTTTCATTGAATATACTAATTACTAGTTAAAAGTTATTAGTAAATATGCATGTGAGGCATGCATATGTCTATAGATTGTGAAAATTATTTTAAAAAAATAAAGCTTTATCTAAATCTAAACCAAATTAATTAAAAGAAAGACCGAATAGGTTTCAAGTTTTGGTGAATCAATTAATTTGGTTTTTTTGCAAAATCAAATCAAACTAAATTTATGAACAACCTTACTTTTGGAGAAAATTCAACATCCCAAAATATAGATATTTTTTATAAAATAAATTTTTATTAATTATATTTTTTAATATTATCCTTCTCATTATATTCTTTTTATAATAAATAAAGGGTATTTTTAGAAATTTATACTTTTGTCTTGATAAAATAAAATTAGTAAAGGTATTTAATGAACGTTATTAATTGCACAATTTTGTTTAAAAGTATTTTATAAATTAGGACAAGGGATTATTGATGAAAATTATATACTTGTGATATAAAATAATTCTTCAAACCAAAACATCCTTTTCAGGAATAAAAAAATAGATACATCTCATTCTTTTGTTTTAGTTATTGAGTTATGAAGAATGCAAATTTTAATGAAACAAAATATGCATTGCTCTATATAAGAATAAAGAATTAGTTCATTTATATAAAAATATTATTTTATTCATTTTTAAAATTAAAAAGCTCTAATAATAATGTAAACACATTTAGTGACTCACCCAATAAAATATGAGCAACACTTAGGCAGACTAAGTCCGCCACCTCATTTGTGGACGATCCAATTAAAATGCGGCAAGTGATCTTATTTTAATCCTAATTCGTAGTTGCTTAATTAATTTCCCTCATTTTATTTAAAATATAATACTTGAAATAAATGCATGAACAAATTGCCAAGCCATGGTTTGTTTTACTGTTGAATCAGATGGTTTGTGAAAGATTACTAAGTTAATCACTAAGCATAACCATGAATTTGTAAAAGAAGAGCATAAACATCTAATGTGTTCTGTTCAGAGTATTCCTACAATTAAGGGTGATCTTATTAGCTCTATGGTTAGTGCTAGAATTAGAACTAAAGACATGTGGAGTTATTTGGGTGAAGAAACTTATGGGTTTGATAAGATTGGATTTTCAAAAAAAGATTGCTACAATTATGTTAATAAGAAAAAGTTAAAATTGATAAAATTGGAGATGGTAAGAGTTTGGTTAGTCATTTACAAAGCCAACAAGCAGAAGATCTAATGTTTTACTATAATGTTCAATTTGATCAAGAATTACATTTGATGAATGTCTTTTGGAAGGATGGGAGATCACTACTTGATTATGATTGTTTTGGAGATGTAGTGGTTTTTGACACAACTCATCGGATGAACAAGTATGATTTAATTTGTGGACCTTTTGTTGGGGTAAATCATCTTGGCAAAATGTATTGTTTGGTTGTGCTTTCTTGACTAATGAATCAATAGAGTCTTTTGAATGGTTGTTTGAACAATTTCTCCAATCTGTGGAATATCAACAAACAAAAAGTATTTTTACTAATCAAGATGCTGCCATGGCTAAAGCAATTGAAAAAGTATTTCCTAATACCAAGCATCGCTTTTGCTTATGGCATATATCTAAGAATGCTCCATCTCACTTATGATCCTTAAACTCTAATAGAGAATTTCAATCATTATTTCAAAAGTGCTTGAAAGGGTGTAACTCAAAAGAGGAATTTCAAATCACATAGGATGAAATGATAAGTAAATTCAACCTCAACGAACATAGTTGGCTAAGTAAAATATATAGAATTCAACATGAATGGTCAACAGCATTTGGTAAAGATACATTTGGGTGAAATATCTACCAAAATGACTACTATAACACAATTCTTTAATTTTGGAGGATGGTGAAAAAATGGATAAGCTCTGAGGCTGATGAAGATTTTCACAATAGTCAAGGCATTCCTTCAAGTGATACTAATAGGAATAGAACCTTACATCATGCATCAAAGATTTATACCCTTAAAATTTTTAAATTGTTTGAGAAGAAATATTTGGATGGAGTAGATATTTTGTTTAAAGAAGTTATGAGACATGAGGATATTTTTTACTATGAGTTGTGGGTGGAGGGAAAGGATTCAAAGAACTAGGTTGTGCAGTTTGATTCTTCTAATGAAGATGTTACATGTAGTAGCAAAAAGTTTGACTCTATGGGTATTCTCTATTCATATGCATTAAGAGTTTATAACATTAAATGTGTGACAAGAGTACCAGATAAATACTTCTTAAAACGATGGTCAAAGAATGCAAAGTTTATTGACCATCATCATGAAGGAAAAAGTGCAATTAGTGAAGATCCAAAAATTATATACCGCAATTCCATTGTTAGATCTTTCTATAATCTTGTGTTGGCCACACAAAAACACAAGGAAACTTAAGGTATCATGTGGAATGTTATCAATAATGGATCACAAAAAATTCAAGAACATCCATGTAAATTAGATAAAAGTAATGATGTGGAAAAGAAGAAAGAAATTCATATTGACAATCAAGATGCATCTCAAGGTGTAGGCCAAATTCTTGATTCCCATAAAGCCAAAGCCCAATGGGAGTGGAAATGGTAGAAAAAAGGGCCACTTTGAAAAGCAATGAAAATCAAGTAAGATATAAGCTTTAGTTTACATACATATGATATATTAATTAGTTATGTGTTTCTAACATCAAATTCTTTTGTAGAAAAACAAAAAGGAGTGGAACATATTGCTTCGACTATATCAAATGTTACTTCTGTTCCACAAAGCTTTGGTCATACTTATCCACAAGTGGGTAAATGTGCTTACATTTATATGACAATAAAAAATTGTTTATAAACATTTATTGAAACTACTTATATCTTATAATATAGGTTAATTCCACTCAAGTCATTTATCCTAATCATTCTATGATCCCACCTATCTATTATGCCTCTTGGAAGATTAGAAGCCCATTTCACATGACTGATATGAGCAACAATTTAAGTCAGGTCTAATTCAACCAGTAATGTTAATTAGATACTTTCATCTTTTCAAGTTATTTCATTATGTTATACTTTTTTAATACTAGGACAGAATAGAATAGATGTAGAAAGAGAATAGGAGGAGAGAAGAAGAGATGAGGTTTAGAGAAGATGAGAGACGAGAGGGTGAAGAGAAAGAGAGAAAAGAGAGGTGAGAACTTTCTGAATAATATCAAGTCTATTGATCAACAACACAACACAATAAAACACAAAAGTATTTATATAACCGCTAAATATACCCACGGCTAGTAACCAACCAATGGTTATACCTGATTAATAAAATGTGAAAATTACAAAAACATAACAATACCCCCCCCAAAAGATCCTTGCCCTCATTAATAACAAATTGAGGAAATTTCTGCTGTAACTGATGTAGAGCCATCCAAGATGCTTCCTCATCAGGTGGTTGCTTCCATTTGATTAGAACTTCAGTGATAATACGTCCCCTCTTCCTACTAACTCACTTTTGTAGAATGCCTTCAGGTTCTAAAGTTGGAGGTAATTCTAGCCAATCAAGAGCCGAATGCCTTTGCTTAACTTTAGGATCAGGACATAGCTTTAATAAAGAAATATGGAAAGTTGGATGTATTCTAGATTCAGCGGGTAGTTCCAACTTGTAGGCAACAGTACCTATTCGTTCAATGACCTTGTAAGGACCAAAATACCTAGGAGCCAGCTTTTGGGTACTCCTTGCTGTTGCAGAAATTTGTCTATATGGCTCCAACTTAAGGAAAACCCATTGACTAACAGCAAACTCTCGGTCTGTCCTATGAGAATTAGCTTTATGCTTCATCAAATTGGCTACCCGATGAAGGTGATGCTTTAAAACAGCCAACACAGCTTCTCTAGCTGAAAAAGTCCTGTCTAAAGCATCTAAAATAGAACTATTAGGCAAATAAAGACAATGAATAGGAGCTTTCTGACCATACAAAAGTTCGTGTGGGGTTGCTTTAGTGGCTATATGAAATGCGGTGTTATACCACCATTCAGGTTGTGATAACCACTTACTCCAATCCTTGGGTTGCTCCCAACACATGCATCTAAGATAGGTTTCTAAGCACCTATTTAGGACCTCGGATTGCCCATCCATTTGAGGGTGATATGCAATTGAAAGTTGCTGCTTAATCCCCAAAACCTGCAAAAATTCCTTCCAAAACCCACTTACAAATATAGGGTCACGATCACTTATAATTTCAGCTGGTGCACCATGTAGTTTATACACATTATCCATAAAAAGTTGTGGTAGAGAAAAAGCTGAATAAGGATGAGTAAGAGGAATAAAATGAGCATACTTACTCATTCTATCAATTAGTACCCATATTGTGTCCTTACCATGTGATCTAGGAAGTCCTTCAATAAAATCCATCGTAATACTCTCCCAAACTCGACTAGGAATTAGAAGAGGTTGCAACAACCTGGGAGGTGGAACAGCTTCATACTTACAATGAGCACACGTGTCGTAGTGTTTAATGAATTCTGTCACATTATTGATCAGCTTTTTCTACCAAAATAATGCCTTTATTCTGTGGTAAGTAGGCTGAATTCCAGAATGCCCTCCTTAAGGACTAGAATGCAACCACTCTAAAATTTGTTGTCTTAAACTAAAATCATTTTCAATCACCAACTTTCCCTTCCTTCTTAACAACTCTCCATCCCAAGAGAAATGGCTCCAGAACTCATTGTTTGCTTGAACCCTTTTCTGGATTTCTATAATTACAGCATCATTTTGGAAACTTTCCTTGATTTTTGAAAGCAATTCAAGGGAGGAAGTGTCCAAAACAATCTGTAATAATTGCTATTTGGGTAATATTAATAAGGCATCAGCTGCAAAATTTTCTTGCCCTTTCTTATATTGAATCTCATAGTCAAATCTGGCTAACTTGGCAATCCAAAACATCTGAAAGGATGTTTTTAACTTCTGTCCAAGCAAGTATTTTAAACTTTTTTGGTCTGATCGAATAACAAATTTCTCTCTCTCTAAATATTGGTGCCAATGAAGCACAGCCAACACTGCTGCCATCAATTCTTTTTCATAAATTGATAGCCCTTGATGTCTCTCTGCCAATCCTTTGCTTAAATAAGCAATAGGTTGTCCCTCTTGCATTAAAATTGCTCCAATTCCAACTCCACAAGCATCTGCCTCAACTACAAATTGCTTTGAAAAATCTGGAAGTGTTAGTACAGATGTAGAAATTAATGCTTTTTTTAGATTATTAAATGCATCCAGGGCTATTTGTGACCATACAAAACCATTCTTCTTAAGGAGAAGAGTTAAAGGTTTAGTTAAAATCCCATATCCCTTAATGAAATGCCTATAATAACCTACCAACCCCAAAAATGCTCTTAGTTGTTTCATATTTTGGGGTTCAGGCTAATCAGCCACCACTTGTATCTTCTTAAGATCAGTTCTAACCTTATCATTACCAATTAAATGCCCCAAGTATTCCACCTCCATGGTAGAAAAGGAGCATTTACTCTTTTTGACACAATAATAGTTTTTTCTTAGAATAGAGAAGACTTGCTTCAAGTGCTGCACATAGTCAACAAGATTAGCGCTATAAACCAATATATCATCAAAAACGCAAGAACAAACCTCTTGAAAAATGGTCAGAAGATGCTATTCATGGCCCCTTGAAATGTTGCTGGGGCATTTGTTAAGCCAAAAGGCATAACTAACCACTTGTAGTGTCCACTATGAGTCTTAAAGGCAGTTTTGTGCATACCTTCTGGTACCATCCTAATTTGATGATATCCTGCATGCAAATCCAGCTTTGTAAACTATTTTGCTGTGGTTAATTCATCAAACAAATCTTTACTAGTGGGATGGGGTATTGGTTCTTAATTATCCTCTTGTTTAGCTCTCTATAATTGATGCACATCCTCCAAGTGCCATCTTTCTTTTTAACTAAAACAATAGGAGCTGAGAATGGAGAGAAACTTTCTTGTATGACCCCAGATTGTAGGAGATCGCCAATTAATTTTTCAATAACATCCTTTTATGAGGTTGAATATCTGTAAGGCTTAAGGTTTATTGGGTTGGTCCCCTTTTAAAGAATAATGGGATGATTATGACCATCCCTAAATGGTGGTAACCCTTTAGGTTCCTCAAAAAGGTCAGAGAATTCTTCTAAAGTGGCTATAATTGCTGCTAGAACTTCTCCCAGTATGAAAAGGGAGAAATTTTATAGGGTGCATCGTTGGTTTATAACGGGTTGTAGTAAGTAGGCTTGAATTTCTTGGGAAACCTTTACTCCTAAATTTTTCGGCTGAACCATTTTAAGCTGATTTGGAATGTTGGCTTGAAGTTGGCACAATTTTCCCTCATACCAAAAAATCATGGTAAGAGTTTCATAATTCCAAAAAGCATTTTTTAAGTCTTTTCAACTAGTACAGCCCTAAAATCATGTCATAGGAATACAGCTCTAAAATTCTAAAGTCAAAGATAAATTCTAAGCCTTGCACACGCCATTTAAAGCCCTTCTACATCCTTGCACCTTGAATTTTTGGCCACCAGCAATCTCAACCCATGATTCATAAGCTTGATCTGGCTGCCACCCCATTTTTATTGCAAAGTCCAGATCTAAAAAATCGTGTGTACTTCCACTATCAATGAGAATTTGGAATTGTTTCCTACCACAGTACCCCACCACTCGCATTAAGGAAGCACTATCAATCCCTTCAATAGCGTATAAGGAGACCTGAGGTGTTCCTTCCTCCATATTGTCATCTTTTTTTGGTTCTTCCATACAAACCTGACCTTCAGTTTCCTCTGGAACTTTAATAAAGTGAAGTTGTAATTTTTGTCTTTGGGGACATTTATGATCCCTTGAGAATTTTCCATGGCAGTAAAAGTAGAGGTTTTTACTTCGACATTCAACTTCTTCCTCTGTAGAAAGTGTCTTAGAATTACTGCCAGCATTCTTAGTGGACGAAGAAGGGGGTTTTGAGGCTAAAGAAGTCATTTTCCCCTTGCTTTAGGTCCTACTGTTTAACAAAGCATTTTTATAAGAACCCCACGTATGCTGACATTCTGGGATGACAAATTCAAAGAGCTGGCCACGTGCGAAGAATTCTTTCCACTTGTCTTCTTCTCATTCTAGCGCTATAACATGATCTCTTGCATTCGAGCCAAGGATCAAGCTTCTTGAAGTATGCGTGGCTTGAAGAGTCTAACTGGGCTGACATATTCTTCTGCCAATCCTTTCATATAAGCTTTGACTATATAATCTTGTGGAAGATCCATCTTACAGGCTATGGTGTCGAAGGCATCGTTGTAGTTTGATAGAGACCCCTGTTGCCGAAGACGCATCAAGTCGACCATGGGCGTCTCATACATGGGACCGAACTACTCTCATAAGGACTGGGCATATTGTTTCTAGGTAGGTTCGACACCATCCCACAATTTCTTGACCGTTACATGCCACAACCAAGTCTTCTCGTCTAAATGAATACTCGCCATATGAATCTTGTCATCATTTAGTGTACTGTCAAGATCGAAGAATTCCTCACAACGCATAAGCTAACCCAACACGTCAGAACGAGAGAATTTCAAAAACTTTATCTTCATAAACTAGGTCGGCCACCTATAGTCTTCCCTGTAGCATGTTCATCATCTCTATTCCGACGCTCATCATGTCTGTGGTCACGTCGCCCCCTCCTGTCATGGTTGGTCGAACCCTCTTCCCTATCGTGCATGAGTAGTTGGAGTTGATTGGAGATCCCCTCTACCATTTCTGACAAGGTATCTACCCTTCCAAATCTTTCTTCCAATCTTGCAACTCGCCCATCCATTTCTTGCTGTTTCTGGGTGCGAGTTTTCACCATATACCATCAAACATGCAATACAGAAATGCCAAGGACTGCCTGGCTCTGGATACCATTGTTATACTTTCGTAATACTAGGACAAAATAGAATAGGTGTAGAAAGAGAATAGAAGGAGAGAAGAAGAGATGAGGTTTAGAGAAGATGAGAGACGAGAGGGTGAAGAGAAAGAGAGAAAAGAGAGGTGAGAACTTTCTGAATAATAACAAGTCTATCGATCAACAACACAACACAATAAAACACAAAAGTATTTATATAGCTGCTGAATATACCCATGGCTAGTAACCAACCAACGGTTATACTTGATTAATAAAATGTCAAAATTACAAAAACATAACAAATTACATATATTATTGTAATTAATTTCGTTACATTTTTTAGGAAGCAAATTCACTAACTTGGAGACCACCAAGTACATTTTTTATAATCCAATAAAGATTCAGAGTTGCAATGAATGGATATTGATGGTGATTAAAGATGAGTGGTTGCTTCCCCTTGATGACATCTTGGATGATGAATAACAAGTGAATTTAATTCAAAATGTTGAAAGGACCAAAGTCTAGTTCAGTCTTATGTTAGCATTCTTGAATTAAGCAATTTTTAAAACTTTCAAATGAAATTGTAATTTGAAACAACAGTTTGCACTATGATATATATCTTATCTCATATGTCATATAGGTATATACAACACTATCATATTACAAGTTTACTGTAAAACCAGCATAAATGTAAAATAATTGAGATGAAAGTGCTAAACAATTTCATTCATGCAATCTAGTATAGGTTACAGGCTAAATAAACAAGCTGTTCCAAAAAAAAATTAATATAGGAAATACAATGAAAACAAACAAACTACATGCATTGACGCCATAAATCCTGATAGCTCAATATTACATAGAAACATTGACACTTATAAACCGTATAGTATTTGTTCTAAAGTTAAATCATTAGGGCAATACATATAGAATAAAAAATTGCAATTTAGATAGACTATGTAAATATTGTTATTTGATATCCCTTTTTTTCATTGAAAAAGAATTCATTGATAAAAACTGTATAGAAATACAAAAAGAGGAAATTACATTAGAATTCTAAAAGTATTGTAAGTTATAATTGTTTGATCTACAATAATATGAAGTTTCCTTGCCTCTTATAACTTCTAACAAAGAACACTTGCGTCAATCTTCCAAGGAGTGTCAATATATGGATTCTTCAAAATGTCAAGAAGTCAAGAAGCCAAGAGACTATATTCTTTCTACAAAATTATATATGCATATCATTGGGATACTTTTTTTCCAAACTGTAGCAACAAGGTTGCATTCCTTAAAAGTATGATTAATATCCTTTAAAGTACTATTACAAATTGGGCATCTTTAGACCAAGGTCATGTCTCTAAAGAATCTTTTAGCATTATAGTGAGCAACTTCTTATTACAAGCCACTTGTACTTTTGGATTCTTCAAAACTACAAGTTCCAGAAAAACTTGAAAAACAATTATTGTTCAAAGCTGCAAAAACATGTCTTCAGTGAGCGATGAACTAATAAGGTGAACCTTAACCATAGGAATACTCGAAGCATAACATATATGTACTATCAAATCCCAAAATAAAATAAAAAATTTATTTAAAAAAAGCAAGTCCAGAGATCAAAGAGAGAAGCTTGTTTAGGAATATTAAATACCTATTTTTTTAATCAACACTGATTGAAGAATTCTTCATGCCGCAACTGTTCCCTCCTCTCTCTTTTATTGCATAAAATAAAGCAATGATGGTTCTTGATGATTGTAGCAATTGGCACGACTACAACAATGTTTCATTAGCCCTTGAGATCTTCTTCTTCACTGCACTTGGGAAATTCTTCGATCGGCAATGCAAATAGACGGTAGATTCTTTTCTTTGACAACCATGGAAAAGGGTTTTTGGTTGAGAGAATTAATGATTAGTTAAATTAATTAAAATAAATTATTATTTCAAGTATTATATTTTAAATAAAATGAGGGAAATTAATAAAGCAACTACCAACTAGGATTAAAGTAAGATGACTTGGTGCATTCTAATTGGATGATCTACAAACGAGGTGGTGAACCCAGTCCGCCTAAGTATTTCTCATAAAATATAAACAAACAAGAAAGCAACAATAATCAATAAGAATTAAGATTCAATATCTTGTGAGAAAGGAATTGACACAAGTAAATGATCTTTAGTGCTCATTAGCTTGCTCATCAACCTGATAAGATCTCTTGATTTAATGTTTTAATTTATTTTTATTTTATATTTATTAAAATAAAAAATTATAAAAATTATAAAATATTTTAATTTTAATAAATATGTTTATTACCAACTGGACAATCTGGATTTAATTTAAGTTGTCCAAATTTATTATTAAATTTTTTTTATAATTTTGTAAATTGACTATCCAATTTTATTGCAAACAATCCAAATTTAAAATTTTTAAGTAATTTTTTCAAAAATATCCTTTTTAAAAGTAAATGTTAGGATAATATTTTTATTTTTAATATTATATTTATTAAAATAAAAAATTGTAAAAAAATTAATATTAAATCTAGACTATCTATAGTATATCTAGATGATCAATTTATAAAAATTATAAAAATATTAAAATTAAATTAGATCATCTAGATTAAATTTTTACTATCTTGATTGATGATAAGCCATTTATTAAAAAATTTTCAAATTTTTTTCATGATAAATATAAAATAAAAATAAAAATAATTAAAATTAAATTTGGATGGTCCATATCTGATCAAAGTGATAAGCACCATGGTGCACATCCCCTAATGAGCATCGACGATGAACTGGGTTGATCATAATCTTTGTATCATGGAATCATCTATCTATATTGGAAGTAAAGCCCTTTTCACACAATTTCAATATGGTGGATTATATTATTTCTATGGAGGATTAATTAACACTATACTTGGTAGGACAGAAATGTAGAGGGTAGAGAAAAGTGAGGGAAAAATTACATTTTCTTCTACTTGGTTAAAAAGGGGAAAAAAGGGAAGGAGTGGAAATTGAAAGGTGAAAAAATATTGAGACTCACATGTTTTTTTCTCTAACTTTTCTATCTAAATATGGAAAGATTTGATTGATGATGAGATGCAGAGCTTGAAAAGACTTTTTGAGGGAGGAGAGCAGTGTCTCTCTAGTCTTAGAATGTTTCTCTTATGGTTCTTTCCTTTCCCTTTCTTTTTCCTTCCACCTTCCCATTTTCTTTTGCATTGGTTTAACTTCTTTCTAGTTTTGGATTTGTTGACTTCTTCTTCTTATGGAGTTTTATCAGAGGCAATTTTTGGAATATCGTTTTGTTCAAATTTTATTATGTTCATGGTATTATTTGGGATAGTTGCAAGTTTCACCTAGCCAAGCTTTAGGCTTATGTGAATAAATTTTGGACACTTTATGGCCAAGTTTCTTTGATTCAATTTGTTAAAAACAACTTACTCACTTTTTTGAGTTTTACAAAGATCTTATTTTCAAGTTAAATAATAGATCGTGGGTTTTAAATGGAGGTTTGTCATTTTAAAGCAATGGTTGCTTTTCACTCCACTTCATTTGACTTCCTTTAATGTGGTTGACTTATTGATCCATGTTTATGGGTTGAGTGTTGGTCTTTACACATCTCAATTGGTTCGTATTGGTAATCATCTTGGTGCATATCTTGACTTTGATCATGATAATCCTTAGAATGCTTATGGGCTTTGTTTTAAGGCTAGATTATATCACCTTCAAAGGATCTAAAATTCCATGGCATACTTTCTTTTGCCTCAAGTGCTTCATTTTATTTCTTGTTGGATAAGGAGGTGCAATAGAAGATTAAAATTTTTAAAGTCTCTATCGTTATATGAACCGAACGAACTCATTTAAGTAAAGGTAGATGGAAGAGTTACCTTTTAATTCTTCGAATTTGGTGTACATTCTCTTCAAGAGTTTGGATCTCAGGAGCTGACAACATAGATTTGCTCCCTCTACCAGTATCCACATGAACAACTCTCTAACTCGAACAACGTGTTAGCACTCCCAGCTCCGTTCTTCTTTGAATGTTAGTTTTCTTTCTATAAGGTGTTTTGTAGCTCTCAAAGTGTTTTTGCCATCAAAACTTTTCTAACTCTCTCTCCCTTCATTAAGGACCTCCCTATCTATATATAGTATATAGATAAGGTTTTTCCTCTTCTATTTAAAAAGCCCACGAAAATATAATTAAATTTATCTCATAAACTTAATCCATGATATCATATCTAATTTGAATTTATCTTATAAATTTAAATTATAAAACTGACATAATATTCTCTCATATCATGTTAATTATTAAATTTAATCTATCATATATAATTAAATTTAAAACTAACATAATATAATATAATATATAGCACATATACATATTATATTGTGTATATATATACGAATATATATATACATATATCATATATATATATATATATATATATCTGATACACACACATACGCACACATATGAATATATATATATTTCGAAAAAATATATATATAATTATATTTGAATTTTATATTTCATATAAATATATATATAAATATATATTTATCAAATATATATAGATATATATATATATATATATAATTCATTCACCCTATATTGCATTCATTGAATCTAGACATATTCTAGATTCAATGAACTTGGACATTATAGCTTAAGTAAGGCTGTTTTTGTGTGCGACCCTGGAGGCCTATATGAAATTAACAGTAGGCTAATTACGCTATTAGCCCACAAATTACAAGTGACATCTAGCAAGATATTGTAACTACTCAATTCACATAGGGATCAATAATCTAATGTAACTTATCATGCAATCGTCTCACATCCCTTTTGTCATGTGATATTTTGGTCAAGTACAAGACATGGAATTGTCATTCTTCCTTACCTGATCATTACTTTCTCGATCTCTGAGTGAACTGGCAGTAGCAATGGAAAAATCTTTTCTATTGTAATATGGCCATACATTTTCTCAGTCTTACTCATCAAGAGACCTAGTAATATCTCTCACTTAATGTGAGAGATTAATTTTATCTTGATCACTTATATTCCTCTGCATGAATATCACTAAACTCAATCATAGCCTTTATGATCACCCAATCAAAGGTGACTTTTGACTAAGTCAAAGTTCAATAGTTATCATATAGGAATCCATGATGATCTCAGATCAAAGGGCTTAGTGATATAGTTACATATGAGATAAACTTATGACTTATACCATACAGCTTTCCCATAGCAAGTTGGTCCAGCACCTTGTACTCTTTCAAGTGCCTATAACTTTGATTTGTATCTCTATAATTAATCAAAGTCATACTAGTCTTGTTTCATCTATGATCCCTCATAGATGACCAACTAGGGACATTTAAGATAATCATTATAGTTTGTCCAAAGATACAGTTATAATATTGAACATGCAATTATATGATAACAAAAGAGAAATTCATTAAATAATAACGTACATAGTACAATAATTAGCCCTAGGGCATAATTTCCAACATTTCTTTCTACAATATGAGCACAATTAGGCATGTTTTAGTTGTCTCCAGTCATGATATACAACATGCATGCTCTTGCTTGGATAATATGAAAACCTTTGGTTTCATGTTCTTACATGGTCCTTCAGATTTCATCATCTTGATTTCCTTTCATAGTTTTTTAATGCATATTACATTGTATATTTTCTCATCAAAAGATTTAAGTTCCTCTATTCGACAAATCTACTTTTCTCCGATAGTCATAGAGCAAAGCATATGTTTCAAGTCATAATTCTTACAATATCCTAAAATTTAAAATAAGATTAATTAAAATTAAATAAGGGCTAGTTAATTAATCTAGATTGTAATGGGATTAATTAAAACAATTGGATGACCATAGGATTCATTGGACCCTATATGGGATTTAAATTTTGATCATAGGTATAAGAAGCAGGGGATGATTGAGAGGGATCTAGAAGAAAGGCAACATGGCTCTATTAAGGCTTCTTTTTGGAGATGATTTGGAGAGTTTCAAGGCTTCTAAATCACTGGATAAGCTTCATCTTCTCTTCTCATCTCTTCTCTATGTGTTTTTTACATGTCTTTGGGTTGAAGGAGTAAGGTCCAAATCTTGAGCCAACTTCTATCTATTCCTATAGCTACTCTTAAAGTCTAAGGATAGTCATTTATGTTTCTAGTAATTGGATTAAGCTAATGACAATGTTTAGTAATGGTAATCATGGGTTTATAATTAATTTTAATACTAGTTAGCCTAGATTAAGCTAATGGTGAAGTTTCACAATGTTGGTTAAGCTTAATGGGGGATTAAATAAGCTAAGGGAAATTAAAAATGAGATTGCTTATTGTTAATATTGCAAATTAAGGTCCTTGGTATTAATCACAATTAAAGCCTAATTAATGATAATTAGTCATTACTGACATTTGTTAATCCTAAATTTGTAGATTAATTAATTTTGGAGCTTATGAACTGTTTGTAAGCTTCCTAAGAAGCCAAATTTTACTCTTAGTATGGTAAACTAAGAGTTGAGGTAACTGAAAGTTAAATTATAGTATATGTTTGTGTCTATATTTATGAGCTTGCTTTATTTTTGTATGTGAATAAATGGCTTTACGATATGCTGCCAAACATGCATATGTGAATATGGCTTGATAAATATGAAGTGACTTTATTGGATGGAATGAGTATGCATCATATGATTGAATGGATTCAATGTTAGTTGTTTAAGTATGACTTGTTGATGATGTGATTGGATATAAGATTTTGAGTATGACTATATGATTTAATAAACATGAGAAAGATTATTAAATGAGTTGAGTATGTTAATGATTATAATATGTCAGGGTATATAAATTGATGAACATGAATGTGATAGTATGAGTATATGTAGCATGATATGATATGGTAATGTGATCTGCTAATTGTGACTAGGGATTTCTAATTCATGGATATAAATATGATCATCTAGATGGATGAGCATGATTATGACTATGAATATGTCATTCGTATATATTAGTATGATCACAGATGGGTAGGAGTTCACCTAAGAAAGTGGGCATTAAGGAAATCCATGTGGTACTCATATACACCATAAGGCCTCGAGTTTTTATTCTTGATTATTGCCCAAGACCGAGTATTGCCTTGGATTAGGTGGAGTGACACCCCATGAGTTTGGAATTAGGGGAATTTATAGTCTAAGAGTGAGTATGGGGCTTTTGTCAGGTCACCCCATAGAGCAATGCCCAGTCAATCATGTGAATTAGTCCTATATAATTTAGTAGTTCATAAATTTAGTTAGAAGATATAAAGAGAGTAATAAGGGTAGAGCATGATCATGCATAATTATCATCTTTTGTCACAAATATTTTGTGAATATGAATATATTATTGATATACTTGTTGACTAATTATAGAATTTATAAATGTGAATATTATTCTTAACTGCTTTTATATGCCAAATGTTCATGTGCTTGAATTTATATGCTTGGTTATTAAGATTGTCTAATCTCATTCTTATGATTTAATACTTTCTAGGTGATGTTCATATCCAAGACAAAGGGAAGCAAGTGAAATTAGAGACATTTAATTAAGTGTAATATCTCTAGTTATTCTTTTCATGTAATTTGAATATTTGATTGCCAACATTAGGAGTCATTTTTATGGGTTTAATTGTAACTTGCATATAAGCCTATTTTTTAGACTTTTGTATTTATGGTTGTTGGTCCTTTGATGTTTTGAAATGGGCTGATGGTCTAAGTATTTGTTGTTATGGATAGAATGTAGACAGACTTGTCTATCTTTCTAGTTGATGGTAAGTCCTAAGTGGTGAAACATCAATGTGTAGGCTTGTGGATGCGAGTTAGATGTTAATGATTTGTGGTTATGCATAATAAGTGGTATGTTTAATTATTTATACATAGTATTGTTTATAGATAATGGCTTAATTTTTGGGTTAGAAACATTTTAGGATTTTGGGTCGTGAGACATGTTTTCTTTTCTACCATCCCGGGTGTTTAAATTCCCTATTTGTTACCAGATGATAGAAAGGTTGGTGTCATTAGTTAGTTTACTTATTCATCTACATGTGGACACTTAAATCATCTCAATTAGAGGTCCTAGTTAAATGCTAGATGTTTCAAAAGTTGGACTCTGAATGTTGTCTTTTTTATACTGTTATGGCTTGTTAGTTGTGACTGAAGCCTCTATTAGCCATAGCGAATTACATAATGAGTGTTAGCCATGACGGACAATGAGTTTGGATATAACGGATGGCCTTAATAATTTTGGCCATGGTAGAATGTACCATTGGCTATGGCATATGGTCTTTGTACCATAAGCCATGGCAAATCATAGCTTGGGCTATAATAAATGGTCTTCTTTTGTGAAAATTGACTCTTTTGCACCTATTTAAGCCATTATAATACCCAATTACTTTTTTAAGCTTCCATAACTTTATGTACTATGATCTTAAATGTTTTCAATGGCCTTATCTTATTGTCTTTAATTTACACTATTTCATTTTTGCCTATTTAATCAACAGTCTCCTTCATAAACTCTTAAGTTTTAATCTACTAAGGTTGATCCTATCTTCCTTCGATTACTCTCTTAATTATTTAATTAGCTTTAATTGAATGTCTTTAAGTGGGTAGTTAATGCTAGATAATGTTTGAGGACATTACGATTTCTCTACCTAGAAATTTCAAGTTGGTTTATGAAAGCTTCATCAATGGTTCACTTGAGCTAGATGTCTTCATGCAAGAAGAGCAAGAGTTTTCTCTCTCTAATGCTAACAATGCCCTGAGAAAAAAATTTTCATTAGATCTATAAATGAATTAATCAATATGAGAAAAGTTGCAAAATCTAAACCCTTTAGTTCACCCTTTTCTTCATTCTTAAGATTAACTTCGATGAATCTACATGGACAAGGAAAATTAAAATTATAAAAATTAATCATTTTGAACCTCAGATAGATGTTAATTCGTATATGGCTCATGAGGTGTCTTTTGTTGATCTTTACACATGTCAACAAAGGAGATTTTTTCATTGGGTTGGTTGGATTCATTATGGCTATATTGATTAAATCCATTAAATTTGGTTCTCATTATTTACTAGTTTTTTATCCAATCCAGTCACAACTTCTTCTTATTAGTCTTAAACATTTTTAATCTCAACCCTATTCACCTCCATCAACAACTAAACATTACAAAGAGTCTTGCTTTTGCCACAACTTACATAAGTCGTTCCTATCACTTGATAATGAACCTGATACTTTTTGTGGAGTTTTTACATCGCCTTAATTGTAAGGAGGGCTTCTAAGTATTGTAGCAGCCACTCAAAAGCCTTCATTATAAAGGTACTTCACTACCCCTTTTGTCATACATGATTTACTTCTCATATGGCTAAACTGCGGTCTTCTTAGCACAATCTCCTCACTTCCTTCGATATCATCATAGTGAAGGATTTTCAATTCTTATAAGAAATCTTCACTTGCTTCATACTCCTTTGACTTTTTAAGGAGTTTGAATGCATGGAGTTTTATAGGCAAACTTGTAGCAAAACAAACCAGTGGCTAGCTTTTGCATAAAAGCTTCCTAGAAGTGATTATGTTCTATGTTTTTTGAGTTTCAAAAGTCTTGTCCATTGTGTTTGTTATTGTTGGTTTTTTTTTCTTTTCTAGTCAAGATGAAAGAATAAATTTTCCTTGGAATTATAACAAGAACCTTAATACTTAACGGCTCTTTTTTAGCCTTGTCAAGTAAGGGGCGCCATATATTACAAGCCCTTTAATTGATGGTTAATTGGTAATAATCATCAAGTATTGGCTTTCAAGTTTGGCTTTTGGCAAGTTCTGAAAGACAATACTTGACAGTTATTATGAAATAATCATCAAGTATTTATGGTTTTTTTTTAAGATGCTCAAGTAGCCCCCTTTAAATTTACACAGAAAGCAACTAAATAATAGCCAGCTAGCAACTAGAAACAAATCAATCACTATTTCTATTAAAATTACTATCCAAATATATTAAAATTCATATACCATAAACCTTTTAAAATCAATAAACTTAGCTAATTTGGAAATTAAAATTCTAAAACTAAGTGGCCTAAGACATAAAAATTGGCCAAAAAATGGATGTGTAAATTATATATATACCTAAACTAATTATTAGGCCTAATCACTATTGCTATCTATATGTTGAACACAACTTGGGCCATCTCTTCAAGGATGTCTTGTATATGTGCAGTTGCATACTGAACGCAATAGACATTTTTAAAGTATTGTATATAAAGAATCACAACAAATTCAAGTTATTAGTTAGCTAACTAAAGTTAGTTATAATTTATAATTTAAATGCAATTAAATTTAATATATATCTTGTCAAGTAATATGGTAGGGGCATAAGTGATTATGTCTTTCATGAATTTTATTAAGTAATAACCACAATCAATATTGTAAAAAAAAACCACATATAGCTAAAATGGTATAACAGGCCATGGTTTCTTAAATAAAAACTTAGCAAATTAAAAGAATACCTTAACTATGACCTATTTATCAAAAGAGTCCAATGCCTTTAAGTTAGAAGAGATAGTTTTGTTGGTCACAATATTATACAACACCACAGCTCTAAGAAGGAAATAAAAAATAAATATAAGAAATTGCATGATTGTGTATATATACATATGGAAATTAAAATAACAAGAAAAATAACAGGTGAAAAAATTTAACTTGCTTGTTAAAAAGTTATATTATATCTAGCATGTTACTTGGTTCTCTATTAAGAGGATCAAGATACTATATTTTTTAAGCAATAGAATTAACCACAATAACTATCAAATGCCCCCTAATAAGAAATAATAATGTTAGCAAACAAGTAAATATAAAAAACATTTTCTCATACCAAAAGTAGCTAGAAAGTAGCTTACCCTTAGTAGTAAGAAGTGAGCAATAAAGTATCCTTATTTGCTCCCTTATCCTTGAATTGATCCAAATGATTTAAGACAAGCAAGATTTGAATTTGTGAATCAATGATCATACAAGTAAACAAATTAAACTTAAATTGAAATGATTTAAGACTCAACAAAGCAAAATGTGATTGTGCAACAAGTGACAAATCACACTTGACTACTATCAGACTCACATGTGAAACAACACTTTGACATAATGAAGTGAAGTATAGTTACTAAAACTTGCATGGACAACAATGGCTCTCATACGTGATTTTACACACAAAAGCAAAGCTTAAGGTATCACATAATATAAGTGATGAATCACGCTTGAATCATTTACTGGCTCTTGCGTGATTTAGTAGTCAGTGTGCCTAACCTGTAGAATCTCATGAATGACCTGCAGAATCACGCGTGATTTTGCATCTCACACTGCAATCAACTATTATGAATTTCAACATGCAAGAAAGACATTATTTGCAAGCTTTAATCTACTTAGATGAGTTTCAATGTATATAAATGAGACATATGATGTATTCATTTAAAGGATTACAAAAAGTAATTAAGCTCTTAAAATTTTTACATTGAATCTAAAAGAATTTAAATAACTATCCTAAACATCTTTAACTTTTCTCGATTCTTCATACTCTTGAAGTTTTGTCTTTATCTATGATTCTTGATATTTGTACACAACAAATACCTCTTCCCTTAGTTTTGTAATAATCAAAATACATGATTCAACATATAATCCAAATCATAATTATTCATTATTAAAGATATTAAATCATTTAAACCTTTAAAACATCCAACCTAACTTTTAAATTGTCAAATCAATCATCAATTAAATCCCAACTATTTAAAACTTAAAATTGGGATACATTAACCCTTCCAAGTCATAAAACAATAATTTAATCAATGGAAAATCCTCCAAATTTGAAATCCATGAGAACCTTAAGATCCCAACTCCCTAAATCTGAAAAGTTTCAAAGCCTAATGGGTAAAAGAATGAGTAAGATCGCTTACAAGCTTAGTGTTATAAAAAGCTTAGAATAACTCCCAAATAGCCAAAATTTTGTGCCCAAGCATAGAAAATCAAGCCTCCCTTGAAACCCCTTTTCTTTCCTTCTATTTTTTAAGGCTTTTACGAATTTAAAATACCTCTTAGTGCTATCTCTGGCACTAGAAGAGCCTACTAACATTGAGTATCGCCACTTATGGCTATCTCATGCTCCTATCCACATCTGTGGATGGACACTTATAATACATGTTTCATTTATGGCTGGACATGAACATAAGTTCAAGCCCTCATCACTTTTTGAGATATATCTGCGAAAGGACAAATCTACTAACGTGATATATGCGGGCAAGCATTACCAATTTTCTACCCAAACTCATAATTTAAGCCCCCAATACCAAACTAAATTAATTCATACTCATTCTAAGTCCTCAATGAATGACTTCTCTAATGCCCCATTTGGTACAGGGAAGTTTTTTTGGTGGAAGTAGAAGTAAACATGGAAATAAAAATGGAGATGAGATTTAAAAGTATATTTGGTAGAAGGACAGAAATGGGAAAAAAATTTATATAATATATGTATTTCTATCTTGAAATGACCATAATATCCATGGAATAAAAAACAATAAAAAGGAAGCATCAACATTCTCCCTCCCTCCCCCTTCCAACATTCTCTTCTCATCTTGTTAGCTTTTTTTTTTATGGAGTCTTGAATCATGATTTTTGATTCAAATGAGATTAGCAATAATGGAAGCAAAGTATGTTGTCTTGCCAATAGCTCCGAAACCCATTTCACTCCTAAAGCTTTACCTCCTTTAGATGTTATGACCCTAAGGCACCTATCCAACAACCTTGCATCAATCCATGAAGCCTTTGAAATCTAATGACTTCTTTATAGATGCCAAAGTCACGCTTGTCGATGGTCAGTAAGCCCTTTCTTCAAGAACTTGTTCTTAGGGAAGGAACAAAATAGGGTGTTTGAAGGATGCATGTTATCGCTAATGAAGGATTGGAGAAGCAAATCAAAAAAATTGTTGATGAAGAAGTATGGGTTGAATATGGAAGGAGAAAGGCTTGAGGGTAAAATTGGAAAATGAGAAAAGTAATGAGGGAGGAAACGAGTTCTTTAGGTATACAGATGAAACTCACTTCCACCATTTTTTATGGAATTGAGTTCCTTGGAGAACTAGAATCATGCAACCAAGCATCCTATTTTTTCAATTCCACCACCATTTCCACTTCTCTAAGCCCAGTTCCACTCTATCAAATAGGCCATATAGTTAAACTAATATGGAAATGAAGTAAAAATGTAAGGTGACATGAACACAACAAAATCTACATGACTTTAATGGCAGTACAATGAGAGTCAATAGCAACCCTCACAACAATGAAGAGGGAAATTTTGTTTTCAAATTAATGATGGATATTTTGCCAAATGATCTTCACATATCAATTTCAATCAAGGGCTTCCTCACAACTAAAATTTTAGCATTTTATTTAGGGGCTTCTCAATTTTTGAAAAGTTTCTTCCAAGGGACCAAAGAGAAATTCTTCCTTATATATATAACTGCTATTATTCTATTTAAACTACCTTGTCAAATTATTGCGAGTATATTAAAGATATAAAAATAATTAAATTGATAATTAGTTGAGTGAAAGAAAATTAAGAAAATTCTAGTAAATATATCCCGTGAATGAAAATATTGAAAAAATAAAACAAGAAAAAGGAGAAGAAAAATATGAATTGAGGTGTGTAACCAAGCAATCGCATAATCTGATGTATTTACAGTGGATTTAGATTCAGTGAGTGGTTAATGTCTCACTTAATGAGTATCTCAATTAAAATCATTAAATTTCATCAATACTTAAAAATTATCAAGTTACATCTTTCTTAAAAAATTTAAAACAATTCTCACGATCAAAGCACTTTTGACATATATTGTCCCTTCCAAAATTCAAGATTAGGTATGTCCTAAGTATTATATAACAAAATCTCTTATAACCATTCAATTTATCATGCCACATGAAATACTCATTAAGTAAGTAGACTTAAACTACTCACCAAATCTAAATCCATTTAAAATTGGGAGAAAATCCCATTCCATAAAAAACAGAAGCAAAGTAATTTAGGATAGAAGAAGAATAACTTGAGGCTGTTAAATCTTCTAAATGACATTACTAAAGAACCATCATAAATCATCTTGTTGACCAAATCTAAATCCTATAAGCTTCCTTATTTTCTGGATAAACTAAAGGTAAGGAGAGATCCAAAAATTAAGCATTAATAAAAACTAACACCATCTTTCTCATCAGGTAAATGAAGAAAACCACTCCTCTCTTTCCTCATTGCCATTATTTTACCTATTTTTATACTTGATCACAAAAAATATTATATTATTGTCATGTATTTCTGCTTGGTAAATGCCACTTTTAAAGGATACCAAAGGATTTGACTTTCACCATTTCAATTTCCTATGAGTAGAGTGTTCAATTAATCATCGCGCGTGCTTGTTGTTCACATCTGTATCATTTGAATTATCATATATCGTCAACATTTGAATTAGGTTAAAACCATTTTCAATCCATTTATTTTAAGAATTCTTGGTTTACTTTGGTAATAAGAATGCATTGAAAGAGGAGAATATCAATTTGAGCGTTTCGGTCTCAGGTTTTAAGGTATCTACTTTTACTCCTTGAATTTTTCTTCTTATTTGTGTAAAAATTCCCCTCTCTAAATTACTCACTTCTATTACATAATTACATGGATTGATATCAAAGATGAACAATTAACCACCAACATATATATAAACATATAAAGATGTCGAAGATGTCGAAGTTTTAGCATGGAGCTACTAAGATTTTCGGGTTCTCGTAATACTCCATCTTCTTTTTTATACTTTTTCCCTTTGTCTAGCTTTCAGTTATGTCCTTTCTTTTTAATTTGTTTATCCATCAAATAAATTTTCTACAACTTTTGTAAATATTCAAAAAAAAATTCATTAAAATAATACTATAACATAAAGAAGCATTTATTATATTTTTTCCTATACAAATTTGCTTGAATATTTCATACACATGAACTTTGATCTTTTAGCATTCTTCTAGGTTTTTTTGGGTCAAATTTAAGATTGAATTCTTCAATAGCATTGAGTTTTTCAGCAATTCATTTCTTCTTCATCTAATAATAATAATAAAAACCAAGGGGAAAAAAATTCATTACCATTTCTTCCCTCACTTCAATATAATGTTTCTTGGTTGTTGAGAATGAATTGTGGAATCATGTTAAGATAAAACTGACGTAGCAATTAAATAATAAGTTGCTTTTAGGAGTTTTCACTTATCCTATCCTTTTTTAGACAATGTTGCCATACTTTCTGAATTAGAGGTTTCTTATATGCATTTCTTTAATGTCATTTGTAATGCCCTACCTTTCTAACTTCATTTTTTTTTCTTGAATCATTGGCTTTTATGTAAAATAAGAGACATTTTGACTATTGAAGTCTTGAAATGTAAAAGTTTCATATTTTTAATGATTGTTTAAAAAAAAGTATATAATGTTTATATTTTTTCTTTAAAAAATAATTAAGAAGTAAAAAAATATATACCTTTTCAAGATTTTAAGATATTTAAATGTCTTTTATTTCATGTAGAAACCAATGAACTAAAGAGAAAAGAAAAATGAATTTGGGAAGGCAAGACATTATAAAAGATATTATAGAAATGCATACAAAAAGCCCTTAATTCTTTGTTTGGTCTTTCTATTGTAGCATTTTAGTTTCATGGGTGAAAACTAATATTACATGTTTTTTTTTTCAAAACTTTTTTCAGATCTCAGAATTAAAATAAAATGGTAAAGGATTACAATGGATCGCCAAAGCATTACAATCAACTCGAATCCAAGAGAAAGCGTCTCACTTGTATCTTAGGTGTCAGTGGATTGTGTATTTTGTCTTACATAATTGGTGCAAGACAAAATATTATTGCACCTATTGGCCAGTCTGAGTCTTACTCAAAACTGGGTTGTGATAATAATGTTGGGTCGTCATCTCCATTAGGCTCATCAAGCAGCTCTTCTTCTGCTATTCCATCATCTTTATCATCTACTATTTTGGACTTTAATGCACATCATCAAATTGAAATTAACAATTCTAGTGGGGTCCAAAATTTTGCACCATGTGATATGGCATACAGTGAATATACTCCATGTCAAGACCGAGATAGAGGAAGAAGATTTGATAGGAACATGTTAAAATACAGGGAACGACATTGTCCAACGAAAGAAGAACTGTTACTATGTCTGATACCAGCTCCACCAAATTACAAGACACCTTTCAAGTGGCCTCAAAGTCGAGACTATGCTTGGTATGACAATATTCCTCATAAAGAACTTAGCATAGAAAAGGCTATTCAGAATTGGATTCAAGTTGAAGGTGATAGGTTCAAATTCCCTGGAGGAGGTACTATGTTTCCCAATGGAGCTGATGTTTACATTGATGACATCAATGAACTCATTCCTCTTACTAGTGGTAAAATCAGAACTGCCATTGACACTGGCTGTGGTGTAAGTTAATGCATAATCATCAAACTAAGTTTATTTAATTTTCTTCTAATTTGGTCTGTCTCTATATATCTCTACCATGCTGTTTGCATGAGATTTAATCTGTTAGACCACCGCATATTATTATTTTGTACAAAAAAGATGAAATCTAAAGTTGAAGCCTTTGAAATCTCATGTTACAAGCATGTTGTTTGGTGATTTCTTATTTGTCTATATGCTTTTTGTTGGGTTTGACAAGCATATCGGAAGTGGGGAGAGCACAACTGGCTAGACCACCTAAGGATAGGTTGGTGTTTTCAAAGTGTGAACAAATAAGGGGGAGCATGTTTTGTATGATCAATGGTGAATTCACACTTGAGGAAGAAATTGTTGGGATGTCAAGTTTGAGTTGACTTCACTTAGCATGGGGAAAAAGCCCCACATATAATAGAGTTGGGTTGGAAAAGGAGTATATAAGTGGAAAAGACACACAAATTTAAAGTTTTAAGATTTTGAGTTAAAATGTTGTGTCATTTTCATTTATGTGTCCTCCTGGAATTGTTAAACCCCAGTATTATCCACCCTTTCAAGATGCTTCTCAGCCCAATATTTTTTTCATACTTTAAATGAGTTTGAACTCAAAGGTCGCCAGGTTTTCTTAACATTTAATTACTTGAGAATTTGCCTCTTCTTTGCCATACTCGTTACGTTATTTGGAGTTAATAACGCTTTGTAATTTATGGTTTTGAAGGTAGCAAGTTGGGGAGCGTATTTGTTGAAAAGGGACATCATTGCAATGTCTTTCGCACCTAGAGATACACATGAAGCTCAAGTTCAATTCGCTTTAGAAAGAGGTGTTCCTGCTATGATTGGCATTATGGGTTCCCAAAGGCTTCCATACCCAGCTAGGGCCTTTGATATGGCCCACTGTTCTCGTTGCCTCATTCCCTGGAGCAAAAATGGTATGAATATGCCATGTTATTGCATGATAGTTGATTTTATTCTCTAGTAGATGTTATAATTAAAGAGATTTGTTAAATGACAATTTTGTTCTTAAATTATAGGTCTTGAAGGTGGAGTGTTTAAGACCTTAAAATTATTTTTTATATAATATTTCCTTCTAACATTTAAAATAGGTGTAATATGATCCTTATTAACTTTGACTATTAGTTGATCAAGAAATTATAAGAAAATGGCTCAAAAACTATTAAAAAAATAAAAAAGACATCAAAAATTATAAAAAATAACCAAAAAATTTTATCCTTTTATATGGCACTTATTCATAATGTTTGGAGTTATTTTGTGTAATTTTTCAGTTAACTTTTGATAAAGATAAGAGTGACATTGCACCCTTTAAAATGTCAAAAGGAAAAATTGCTGCAAAAATAAGTTTAGAGTTCTAGACTCTCCCAGACTTATAATTTCAGGGTAAAATTTTCTTTTAATTCTTAATTTTATGGTCATTAAATCATTGATTTTATATCTAAATGCAGAAGGTTTGTACTTAATTGAAGTGGATAGAGTTCTTAGGCCAGGTGGTTATTGGATTCTCTCTGGCCCACCTGTACGATGGAAGAAATATTGGAGAGGATGGGAAAGAACTCAAGATGATCTCAAGCAAGAGCAAGATGCAATTGAGAACACTGCCAAACGTATCTGTTGGAAGAAAGTTATTGAGAAAGACGACCTAGCTATTTGGCAAAAGCCCATCAACCACATGGAATGTGTGCAAAATAGAAAGCTTTACAAAACACCACACATATGCAAGTCAGACAATCCCGACATGGCTTGGTATATATAATACTCAAGTAACATTATTACTCCAAGTAGGTATAAAGAAGGGTTAAATAATAAATTGACCTTTAAATTATAAATTCAGAAATGTTCGTGATATTATGCTTCTTTTTAATATGGTATTTTTCTTCACCTTTTTAAAATATATAATATTGTCTTTAATGTCGACAAATGTTGAACTTTGAAAGTTAGTTGAAAAACAATTCACAACAAAACTCAAAAATTATAGAAAATGATTAAAAAAATCTTAGTCATTTTTTGTAATTTTTTGGGTACTTTTTTTTATAATTTTTTAGTTATATTTTATAATTTTCTAGTTAACTAATGATTTTTTTGCTAACAATGAGAGTTGGCTTGTACTGTTTTTTAAAGTCTTAATGAAACTTTGTATCAAAAATGAGTTTAAAATTTCAAACATTCATGAATTTATAATTTAAAAATAAAATTATCCTTTAACCCTGTAGACAATGGTAAATTCAATGGGGACCAGGAGGGATTGCCCATGCATCATACAGCCTTTGGTATTTATCTTTTTCACTTGCAAAATAGTTCACATTAGATTGTAGCCCCCATTCTTTATTTTATTTTCACTTTGGCCCCCTCCCACCTACTAAGTTCTAGATCCATCCCTGTCTATAAAGAGCATCTTCCTACATCATAACTCAGACACTTGTTTTAATTTCTTTGAACAGGTATAAAGACCTAGAAAAGTGCATCACGCCATTGCCAGAGGTCAGCAACTCTAATGACGTTGCTGGTGGGGCAGTAGAGAACTGGCCACAGCGAGCATTTGCGATCCCACCTCGAATTAGTTCTGATTCACTTCCAGGCATTAATGCAGAGAAATTTGGTGAGGATAATGAACAGTGGAAGAACAAGGTAACACATTACAAGCGAATCGTTCCACTTTCCCAAGGAAGATACAGAAACATAATGGACATGAATGCTTATCTTGGTGGTTTTGCGGTTGCTTTGTTAAACTATCCAGTCTGGGTTATGAATGTTGTCCCCTCCAATTCAAACCCGGACACTCTTGGAGTAATTTATGAGCGAGGTTTTATTGGGACATACCATGATTGGTGTGAAGCTTTCTCAACCTATCCAAGAACGTATGATCTCATCCATGCCAATGGTGTATTTAGCATATATCAAGACAGGTAATCACATGCGACAACATTTATGGATTCTGCCCCGTTATGTCTTTTTTTTTTTTTTTTTTTGCCTAAACCTGTCTAACCTTTTCCCACATAAAAGGGGTCTCATAGACATGTATCACTCAACCATCTAACTAATTGTTTTTAGTCCCCTTCTTTTTTGGGACATGTTGGGATTAAACTTAGAACCCCTCATATATTAAGGGCAGCAGCGAAGCTAGGACCATAAATCAAAGGTGAAAAACTTAATTTAAAAATTAATAATTAAAAAATAATATTATATTTTAAAAAAATAATTATATTAGGTAAAAAATATTAAAGCATAAGTAAAAATTATGCATATTTTTATTTGAGAAAAATATATTGAGATTTTGTTTAGCCAAAAATATGTTGAGAATGTTAATATATAATTTAAATTTGGATAAAAAGAAAACCGTTACATAAAAGAATGATTTAATTTGTTGTGGTTGGATTTTGTTATACAATGAACAACTCTTTAGTCCATTTTTTTAATAATGTCTAATGGGTTAGAAATTTTTTATTTCAATTTATAGGAATAAGTTAAAATATCATCTACAAAGTTTTTAAATCTAAATTTTTTATTGAGTCTAGAGAGTTCAAAATACCAAAAACAAAAGGTGCAATAAGGTTGTAAATTTTTAACGCTACATATGCAATTTTCTCTATGTGAGGCATGACGTTGGTATCAAAGGAAAAATTTCATGCCACTGGACTAAGTAGTTCTTGGCTTCTATCCCTTTATGTATGTTGATTTATTACTTGCCTAGGCATTTTCATTTTTTGCTTATTCTGACTATAGAATTTTGTGTTATGGTGAAGGTGCGACATTACTCTGATACTATTAGAAATGGACAGAATATTGAGGCCTGAAGGTATAGTTATATTTAGGGACACGGTAGAGACTCTTGTGAAAATCAAAGCTATTACTGATGGCATGAGATGGAAAAGCCACATTATGGATCATGAAAGTGGACCTTTTAACCCTGAAAAAATCCTACTTGCAGTCAAAAATTACTGGACTGCCAGTGAAAGAGAGAAACAAAACTAGGATATTCAGAGAATTGCTTTCTTTCTGATCTAACAATGCTTATTTCCTACCCATCTTGTAACCCTTTCCCGTTATAATTGTTTTCTAATTGATATTTAGATCATTTGTGCACCTAGAAGGGGAAAAAATATTAGAAATACTCCTTTGATCTTATTTATAGAGCAGAGAGAGTATTTGTTTTGGTACTGTTTATAAGGTATCTCAACAATCATTATGTACATTTTTACCTTTTTATCCCTATTAAGTATTAAGAAAGATATTAAATACTAGAGTATTTTATTTAAAAGGAATAAAGTTAAAAATTTATTAAATTTTTAGACAAAATTAATAAGATTTAATATTTTTCATAATTTCAATGAAAATGTTGAAAATAACTTACTATGGAACAAGAGGAGTAATGACTTTCAAAGAAGCTAAATACACAAAAACGTTTAATTTAGTTGTAATACATTTTATATTGCTTCAAGGATGAAATTGTTAATTGTTTTGACATTAAACGTAGTTAATATTAGATAAAATGTTTGAAATTATAAATAAGATTGGGTCGGAATCTTATACCAAATTTAGGCATTGCAAACACCACTCAATAATCCACACTAAAGCAGGACAACTAGAGTCATTTCTAGAGTATACAACAAATGCACCATTGAGAGGAAGAATAAAACAAATACTAAAAAGAGGTACTCACTCTGACGTCTTCTCCTCCAGCCAACCTTCATTATTTAGAGTGGGAGGTCGTCACAAAAAAGAAAATTCCAATCATCATAAATTCTGCTCATAATGAAGAAAATTGTTATAATGAAATATTCCAAATGCAGAGATAAACTTCATTAATTGAATTCAATAAAGAATTAATTCAAAATTAATTCCTGATTTTCGACCAACCCTCATTAAACCAAAATATATTATTACTCATCATTGCGATATAATTACTCATTAATATATCGATCCCCATTAAAGAATTCAGCCAGGAATTAATTCACAATTAATTCCTGATTTTCAATCAACTCTTATAAAACCAAAATATTATCAATATGATATAATCCAGACTACAATATAAGTTATGGTTAATTAATTTACGGTTTATGAATAATGTTAGTTAAAATCTTAAATTCTTAAAATGTTTACATTTTTTCATTTATATCCTCATTAAATATTCTTTAAAAGAGTAATTAAAATTCTAATACATCATTTTTTTCAAAAAGAGTAATAAATGAAATAGAAGTATAATTGAAAAACAAATATAAAAGTTATTCAATACTTTATCTTTTAAGCTAGGTAAAGTTTCTAAAAGATGCCTTATATTATAATCCGGAAGGAGTAATACTTATTACTCCCTCCATCTCAAATTATAAAATATTTTTAGATAAAATTTTACATACCAATAAATTTTATTAATTACACTTAACAATCTTATTTTTTTAAAATAAAAATATAAACTTTTAAAAATACTCATAATTTAATATATTAAAAAGAGAAAAGACGAAAATTAATTATAGACAGACAAAGGATAATTTTAAAATTAATACATTTAATGAAACCTTAATATATTCAAAGTGTTCTATATTTTAAGATGAAAAATTTTTTTTAAAAGTATTCTATAATTTAGGATGGAGGGAGTAATATATTAATTCTATTAAGAGAGTATATATAATTACAACATCCCCCACTCGTATTTAATGAAGCTGCCATATACGTCAACAGCGTCTCCCTCACATTTGATGCTATTCATAATCAAATCTTTGGTTTGCATTTGTTCAATAAACATTTATTCAATAAACAATGTATAAAAATATCAATTTACAAGGAATATCCACAATCAACTCACAAGTAAATTTCATTTCTCAAACATAAACATCGAGCAAAAATAATTCAAAAATCTCAAAACAAAGCCTAAGAACAAATAAGTTTATATAAATTTCAGCAAAGTTCTCCTTAAAAATTGGACATTTCAAAATTTTTCAATTCAAATATATTCATAACCAATCACAGCCCACCAATTTCAACGATATTTGATACATTCAAACCCTATATACAACATCCAAAATTCAAATCAGAGCTAAAATTAAATCTGACATTTTCATGATAACTAGTCTGAGTTTCAAAATTCAAATATTAATACTTAAATTAACAGCCAACCATCTAATCCAACATATACCATTAATCCCAATTTGAAATTGGACTATCGAGCTCAACAAAAGTTTAAAAAATCAAACAATAATCCAATTTCCAGAACTTTTGTAGCTGAAATCGAACTATCAAGCTGAACCCATAAGTAAATTTGAACTAATAAAACAACATTTCAATCAAGATCAAGAAACATATACAAAAACGAAGCATCAGCACTACAATTATTCCCCAAAAATCATGAAAGATGTACAAAAATCGTAAACCCCCAACCTGCAAGCATGAACCCAAGCTCAAGATCAAGAGATATGTACAAAAATCATTTAAACATTGAAAATTTTACCTGATGGAGCAACGAAAAACAAACTATGAAGGGTTCAATTACGAAGAGGGAGATGCTTCAAGTGCACCACAACAATGAGCTCAGCACGAAGACAATAAGTGGTTGCTTTAAACCACCAGGAACAAGACAGACGATGGGAGAAGACGAAGATGATGAGAAGAAAGATTATGGCAAAGATATGCAAATTAAATGAGGACGAAGGCTAAGAAAGCTCATAGGCATGGAGGATGAAGACAAAGATGAGAAAGAGGAAGAGGAAGAGATTCTGGGATTTGGGAGTGAAGAAGTTTGCTGGTTGTGAATTGGGATTGTGAGAGGGAGTTTTCAGCTTTTTTAAAGTGAAATGGAAGAGCTAAAATGGAGGGGGCCGTGTTGTCGTGATTTTAAGATTGATTTTTAGATCGACCGCACAAATTATTTTTAAAAATTGCAAAAACATACTCCCTTTATATAAAAATATAAGATATTTTTTAAGAAATTGAATATTTAAAAATATAAAGTATTTTTAATTTTTTAAGGTATAATCATTGTTTTTTTTTCAAAGGTATCCCTATTAATAATGACTTTATTTATGATAAAGTATTTAATATGGATAAATATAAAAAGATAGGTTTAATTTGAAAGTAAGTAATTACTTTATTGAAAGGTGAGATTTAAATAAAAATACCTTATATTTTTAAATGGAAGGAGTAACTTTTAAGCTAGACTCTCCCATAGATCAGAAGTCAATTTTTGTTTCTTTGATCATCCACCTCTTCTTAGCCAAGAGGTAATTTATGATGAAAGTGTCCTTTTAAATAGCTATTATCGATTGTAATATGTTTTCGAGTTGTTTTACTCTTTGTAATAATAAAAAAAAGATCTTATATTTTGTTAGAGTTTTGTTACAAATAATTACATTTTTTAATATTTTAGGTCCCTATATTTTTATTTTTTAAAGTTTTAGGTTACTATAACACCAATCATGATAACATAAAACACTAAAAAATAAAAGTGTAGATACTTGAAAAATAAAAATATAGATATCTAGACCATAAAAAAAAACACAGAAACTTATAGCAAAATTTAAATAAAGAATATGGAGTCAAAATTATGTTTTCCCTTTAAAATGTATATGATAACTTTCTAAACTTTTTATTCACCAACCCATTTAGAAAGTTCAAAATTAAATATTAAAAAATTCAAATAAAAATCTAAACTACTCAATCACTACTATAAAAATAATATTTAGTAGCATATATTATATAATAATTAAAAAAATACTACAAAAATAAAGCTGAAAAATATTAGATGGCATTTCCTTTATGAAATATTACCCCTTATCAATTATTTTTATTTATAATTTTACTAAATGAATAAGAGGTTGTGTCTCTTTCATGAAATATCATAGCTTGTTGTTTATAAAGAATAAAATAGCATTTTTACCTTAAATTTCACCTAATAATATTGATTAAAAATTATAAAATAAATTAAGAAACCAACAAGGGTAAAATAAAAATATACAAAAGCCTTGAGTATTTTTACCAAATCGTTTAAGAAAATTATGTGAAAATATTAAATCCCTCAAATTCAACTTGAATATTTTTAGTTAGACAAATTAAAAATAGTGTCAATAAAAATGAATTTACCCTCAGATAAAACATGACATGGGTTGTTTAAAAAATTTTAAAAAATACTCAAGAAATGCCACCACTTGTTATCTTTTTTTGTGGCGTGAGATTTTAAATAATATTAAGACTTGTAAAATTTTATAAATTAACGCCATGAAATTAAAATTTGAGAGCCACCACACTTTTTTTTTTTTTAACAGCGAATGCACCATGTAGTTCAGAAAGTAGGCAAATAATTAATCTAATTATATTGTAACGCATATCTAATTTTTGTAAATCTACAATTGGATCTGTAATGATCATATTTCTTTTTTTTGGGTTGGTCTGGCAGGATAGGGCTCGAGTAGTGGGGTCCACAAGGTTGAGGGATAATTTGTTGGGCTTGGGATACAAAAGTTGAATTGGGTTGATTTTTTTTGGCCCATTTGAAACATGGTGTATTGAGCTTGCTGAATAAAATTATTTAAAAAATCGACGCCTCTCAAACCCCACCTCATTGCATATACACTAGAAGAGAAGCTCATCAGGAAATTTTGTTGGTCTATTGAAAGTCTGAAATCGATGGGAAAGAAAGGCTTCCAGAATTTTACTTACATATGTCAGAAAATCAAATAACAATTTCGAAGAAGATACACATCTGATATCATTAATTTTATAATTTTATTAACTAAAAAATTCAAATAATTATATTCTTTTCTTCGGATGAACATTTCAACTAATTATATTCCCAAATTTCAGAGTTTTTTTTGTCATTACATAAATACCACACAATGGACATGACATTTGTATATTATCTACCTACTTATTATGTATTTATCTATATCTATATAAGATAATACATTTTAGAATAAAATAAATTTATATATTTGTAATGTCCATTTCTTCCTTAGATTTAAGGTGGGAAGATCAATGACTTATTTTTTTAAAAAGGAGAATTACAATTAAATCTCACATAGAAAAATTAATTACTGTAAAGTTTATTAACAACTGTTATTTATACAGTTCAATTCAATTATCAATGAATTTTGAAGTAATTAATTTTTTATATGAGATTTTAATATAATTCTCCCAAAAAAATTTACACATATTGAAGGATCATGTGGGGCCAATAACAGTTTAGATTTAAGGTGGGATAATCATATATGAGGATTGTAAGGGATCCAAAACATGGTGAATTACTTTGAGCAACAATTCATACACACACACACACACACACACACATATACATATACATATATAATCTTTTTTTATATTCATGGATATGTTTTTTATGTGTAGGAAAATCACATATCAATCAAGCCAATTATTTATAAATAATAATCAATATAAAATAGATTGTTTTTAAAATGAAAATGTTGATTTATCTTTTTTTTTGTTTTAATGAAACTAGTAATTAGTCATTATTTGTGAATAATTTATTTAAGTGGTCTTTGGATGTAATTTTTCCTTTATATTTTCAATAAGCACATGAATACAAAATCATAATGATAAAAAAATTGAAATAAGATAAGATGTTATTTAAAGTTTGTTGTTTTGTCAAAAAAAAAAAAAAAGTTTAGATGGCTTGGGTTTTAATAACTCACCAATATTAAGGTATGCCTGCAAGAAAAAAAAATGCATACAAAAATACGTATAAAATTACTCACTAATAAAGTCCTTACACTGGCATTGAGTTTTGATCTCATAATCTTGTATGTTATGAGAAAAATCCTTATTAATTAGACCAATCTTTATTAGTAGGTGTTATTAAAATTTTAATTTATGGTAGATAACATATAAACTTTAAATTTTAATTTATAAAATAGAATTTCAATTTAAAATAATAATTTTTAAAGCCAAACTTTGATAATTTTTTTAACATACACTTTGATATTTCTTCCCATATGCACTTCTTAAACTAATCTAAATTATTTTTTTTTTCAATTTTATCCTTTGATATTTTTTATGAATAAAGGAAGAAGTCTATGTATGAAGGAGAAATTATCTTTTAAATAAGATTCATTTAGTGAGAGTAAATTGAAAATTTTATTTCCTTTCTCAAACAATAGTAATGATTTAACTACATTTATTTAATTATAGTAAGATATTTAGAAGTGGTTTATATATAGTATCGGAGTAGTAATATAATATTAACTATGATATTACTGATTAACCAAAAACTATGATATTTACTGAATTCAAAATCATTTTTTACTATATACTTCCTCCGTTAAAAAATATAAGATATTTTTTGAGGAGTGAAATGTTAAAAAATTTAAGGTATTTTTAGCCTTTCGAAGTGCAATCATTGTCTTTTTTTTAAAAGTACCCATTGATAATGACTTTATATTTAATAAGGGTAAATATAGAAAGATAGAGTTAGTTGGAAAGTAGGTAATTACTTTATTGAGAGTGAGATTCAATTAAAAATGCCTTATATTTTTTAATGAAAGGAGTACATAATTTTTATTTATTTTTAATTTTAGCTATAAATGTAATTTATAAGTACTATTATGACATAAACTATTGTATATAGTATTATAGTTTATTACATTACATAATTTATTTTTCGCGGGATGATGCATGGTCAACAAAAGTCTAAAAGAGAATAAGTTAATTGTATTTTAATTTGCAGGGGTGAAAAATTAAAAAAAAAACATTTATATTTCTTAATATACATAAGGATAACATATTACGAAATAGATAATGGTGCTCAGATTTTAATTTGCATATGACAACCAACGATAGATTTAGAAATATTTCTTGGGGCAAATTTTCTTCTTCCATTAATTATGAGGGGAAGAGCTTAGTAACAAGTATATTTTTTAACCTAATTCCAAAATTTTTCCACATATTAAGCAAAGGAAGAGTGCAAACGTTCTTAGGAATAACACACTTTAAAATAAATTAAGTACTCCATTTGATAAATGATAATTTTATATATTTTTATCCTTTTAATTTAGACTTTTAAATATTTATTTAAAGTTAATTAAGTTTAATTAAATATTATTTAATTTATTAGCCAATCTTTATCTTTTGAATTTTAAATATCCAAATCTATAGTTTTAAAATATAAATAATATTTTTAATATTTTTACACAGTTGCTATTTAATTTTATCTTATTTGTATATTTTTTAAATTTAATTTAAAAAATATTAATAAATATTATTTTGAATAAGAAGAATATAGGCATTCTTGAAGAATAATTCAAGAATTAAATTTTTAAAATTTTATATATTAATTTTGGCTATTTTAGTATAGTTTTCGGGTCATTTAAGATAGTTTTATTATTTTATTAAATTATTAAATTTTCTTAGCCACGCGCTGGAACACATCACTTTTTACATACGTGAAGCAAACACATATCACGGAGGACGGGCGACTTTTACGAAAAGAAAAAAAAAACAGAAACAGAGTCGGCGCAGGAATTGGAGGATCAGGGGCGATCGCTCTTCGTCTTCTATTCTGTTCGTCATCCTTTAGGCGAGGGCTGTTTTCATACTCTCCTACTGTTGCTGTTTGATTTTTATTTTTATGAAAAGTTAATTTTTTCAATATGATCAATTATAAACTATAATTTTAATATTTAACCAAAGTCTTCAATATTTAAAAAATATTTTATTTTAGTTTTATTTTAATTTATTTTTTTTTATTTAAATTTTATACTTTAATTATTATTATTGATTAAAGTAATTTTATTGTATAATTTTTAAATTATAAATTTTATTTAAGGTTCTGCTTGATATGATCAATTGATATTGTAATATAACTCTTGCCTTGAGTGATTACTCATGTTTTGTTTCTAGTGTAATTAACATAAAACAGTTGTTAGGTTGTGGGTTAAGCAAAATTTCAATTAATTTATAATTTAAATTTTTATTTAATTTTTAAATGATAATTTGAAAAATATATAATAAATTAGAATAATAAAGTTAAATAAAATTAATTTATTTTGTGGATAAGGAAGATTAAGTTTAGGTAATTGAATTATGATTGATTATACTGCTTGTTCTTAATAATTTTTTCAATTGAATTTTCTTTAATGATTTAATTTTAATTTAGTTTTTTTAAATTAATTTCATCATAAAAAATATCTCATTACTTACCTTTTCATAATCATAATTTAAATAATTGCTTTATTAATTTTTAAAGAGACAACATAGGTTGCACTTTGCTACAAAATTTAGTTTTATTAATTTTGTTGCTATTTGACAGTAGTGTTACCTTTCGTTAAAAAATATAAGATATTTTTTAAAGGTTGGTTATTGAAAAATGTAAAGCATTTTTAGTCTTTTAATATATAATCATTGTTTTTTTTAAAAGTATCCCTGTTGAATAAATTATTTTATAGTATTATTTCAAGGTGAAGCATCCTATTAAATAGGGGTAAAGATAAAAAATAGGGTTAATTTAAAAACAAGTAACTACTTTATTGAAGGCGAGTTAGGTTAAAAATGTCTTACATTTTTAAATAGAAGAAGGAATTATTTATATCTTTAATATGCAAGGCCAAAAAAAAATTTTAAAATAAAATAAATTATTATTTACATTTTTTGATATGATATTTGAGTATACAAGAATAAATCATTTTTTATTTATATATTTTATTTTTATTTTTCAAATATTAAAATATCTCGTCTTCGTAATAAATCTAATTTAATATAAAATATAGAAAAGTGTTGTCGAACAATTGTCCTTACAGCAAGTCTAAAAAGTATTATTAAGAATATGTGGTATCGCCAAGTCGGTCTAAAAATTCCTTTAGGCTGGCCTTTTATTTACATGAAGAATGTCTAAGTAACATATTTTATAATATACTACTATTGTAGTGGTATGGTTGTACATAATTTTTCCTCACAAAGGAAAACTACATGGGGTGTAAAAAGTGGGCGTGTGGAGCAAGATGGTAGCTATCTCACTTTTTTGTTTTTTGGGTGAAAATTCACAAAACTCGTATCTCCCACTCTGTTTTTTTTTTTTTTTCTTTCTATATCTTGTGCATGTACTATATATGAACATCAAGCTAAGTCCATTATGATTTGGGTTTTACGCATGGTGATTAATTGAAGCAGCAAGGATGAAAAAGGTGCATATTCTAACTTGTTTTTTTTTTTAACTATTTTACTGCGCCGTTATTTAAAAAAGTTTCATGGAAGGGACATTTTTAGACACCAAGTATGGTTTCTTGGGCATCAAGAAGCACATAGCAACATCGAAGCTTCCTTCAATTTGACTTTTAATTTGGTTTAACCTCTCTAGTTCCAAGCTCGATTCCGCCGTTTCGTATCTTTATCATTTACACCTAATTCCTGAATTATTGGGTCAATATATGCCAACTATCGCTTGCCCTCATTTCCATCAATAAGCAATTTGACGACAGCGAATTGGAGACAGTTGCCCATCAATTATATATTAATCAATTCTTTTTTATAGACATATATTAATTAGTTCTGCCACTCATTATGATTTGGGAAAATAATAAATTACTATTAAAGTATGCAAATGACAAATAAATACCATGAAATTCAATAATAATTTTTTAGTCCATAAGAACTTGTTTGACATTTTAATTTGTTGAGAAATGACATATTTGCTCTTGCTAGAAACAATCTCAGCTAGGAAAGTTGAAGTTTAGAAGAATTTCTTTTGATCCCAGCCATCAAAATCTCCAGAAATCCTTCCAAGCAATCAAATTTCAAAGAATAGTGTGAATATCACAGAAATTCCAATTAAAGTTCAAAATCTTTGTCGCCTTTTTTTCCATTACAATTCAAATTCCAAATTCTTGAATCTCAAACCACCAAATAGGGAAGGGATTTCATTGGGAAAGTTCACTGCGATGGTGAATGCGATAGCGGCACGGAAGATGTCAATGACAAATCTCCAGTGCAAAGTGAGTAAGTTGGATGACGTGGATGTGCTGTTATCGCTAGTGAGTCCTTGCAGATCATCGGTCGATGTTAGGAGAAACTCGAGCAAATCTATTAGTGGTGTGTCAAGCATTTGCAATAGAGATTACACCAATGGCGGAGCTAGAGATGGTGCCCCTGTGTAAGGTCACTTTTATTAATTTACAATTAATTCTAAAATAAAATAATCACATGATTAGTCCAAATAAATTATAAAGTTTGTAAAATTTACATAAATGAGATCTCAAATTTTTAAAATTTAAAATGCTATAAAATCATTTTATAAACTAAGTTTGTAAAATTTACATAAATGAAATCTCAAGTTTTCAAAATTTAAAATGCTATAAAATCATTTTATAAATTAAAATCAGAGCAAAATATGTATATGAAAGCATGGACATCATATCAAGTAAGATAACATTAAATTAAGGTCAAAAAAGCACAAATAAATATTTTGGCAAAATCTACAGCGTAAAATTTCATGCTGCAGTATAAAATGCAAAACCCATGACCGCATGGCAAATTTTCTGGCTAAACTTCCGACGTGTCCTATTTTTCCATTCGATGTCTGATTGAAATTATTTAGGGTAGGTGTTACAGAAAGCTTTCTCTAAGCTCTAGTTAATGGCACTAGTTCATATTCAAATAATTTATCAATAAAATGTTGGACACCAAAATGCAAATTCACTCATTTATACTTTTAAAATATAATTAGGATGTACAAAATTCAATCCAAGTGTCAAAAGCTACACCAATCCTTAGACCACACTCAATAGACTATAACGGATTCATGCAATATGCCACAACAATCAAACAATACACATATATTATATTTTCACTGCTCAACCCGTTAATCACAAAAACATAAGGGGGAGCAAAATCATATAATTTTACATCTAAATCACCATTATTCGTAAATATACTCACTTCTTATTGTACAAGTATTTTGGCCTTACTCAAATATCTCCACTAAAAAGATACTAGTGCACTAGAGCCCAAAATATACATTTTAATACTCAATATTCAATGGTGCAAGTATAACAAAATATAAACATCCTAATTGTCAATATCAATTAATTGCACATATGCAACTAAAATTATGAGAGGCCTATAGTAGGAAACTGAGTTTCCAAGCTTCTAGTGCTTTTCCTTTATCCTTCTTGAAACTAGTACCTGTAAAATGTTAAATGGAGGAGTAAGTACAATCACTTAGTAACCAAGGTTAATCTAGCCTATACAAATATATGTTAATTGATCATAGTAATGCAATGGCATATTCAAATGAAATATATTCACATATTAAACCACCCAATTTATATAGTTGCAAAACTAACAATTATTAACATTATATTACTTAGCATGCAAGGTCACAACAATAACAATCATGTGCCCTTCGTAAGACATGTAAGAACATAAAAATAACAACCATTTGGTCATATAATAATATGTATCAAAACACATATGGAGTAACAATACTAACAACCATGTGCCTTTGTCAAATTATGCTAGACCATAATAATAACAACCATGTGACTGGGATATGATATGCATGATTACTGCTGTCGCACCCGAAAATGAGATGTGGACGGCGCAAGAGTGGAGGTTCCGGCTTTCAGAAGGAAGACCCAAGAAATGGGAGTTGCCACCAAGATTTTGAGGAAAATCTTGGGAAACTGATTGAAGGTGGACAAGGATGGTTTGCAAAAACAGAAAATAGGTTCGAGAGTTCAGTTGAGTATGGAGAAGGTGTTAGGCACTCCAAAACACCTGTTCGTGAGAAACAGTTACCTAAAATTTGTTGTGCGATATTAATATGATTTTAAAATTAGTTTAATTATCCCTTTTATATTCATTTGTTTGATATAAAAATCATAAGAATTAAGTGAGAAATATTTATTTATTTACGAGGGAGGACTTGACTCAAAATTCGACTTTGAGGCCTACGTACCCTGTGATGGGATTAAAGTCACGTAGTTCGGGCTTGGTAATTGTTGGTGAAAATATTTTTAAAGAGAAATTAATTAAAATAATTCACCATTTTGCAAATAAAATAATTTCTAAAAATTTTGATGTGTGTGTTTTAAATTGCAAAAAGTGATTTAATTTAATGATTTTCTCAATTTTTGAATTTTTGAAAAGAAAAGGGTTTAAAATTATTTTTTTATATTTTATGATTGGAAAATTTAATCACAGTTTCTGTAAAGCCTTATTGGCTCATACGATAATGCAATCATTCTAAATATCTGTGGAGATTTCAAAATCTCTCACAATAAAAGAATTAAATTTATTTATATGTTAGTAATAATTTATTCAAGCATGCATATATATGTTTTTAGAGAATTTTAATCATCATACCTGTAAAGCCTTATTGACTTTTACGATAATACGATTATCTTAAATATTTGTGGAGATTCAAAATCCTCGTACCATAAAGAATTAAATATTATATATTTTAAATATATTTTAATATGTAATTGTACAATTCATATTTAAATATAGAAATCTTAATTGTTATACTTGTGAAGCTTATTGAGTCTCACGGTAGTACGATTATCCTAAAGGTCTACGGAGTTTCAAAAATCTCACATGACTAAAAGATCTAATTAGACAATATAATTATAATTTAAATTTATTAATTTAATCAATTAATAGTATAAAAATGTTTATTATTTTTTTACAAAATTTTTTATTTATTTACCATATAAATTATGAATCACGATATCTACGAGGATTTATTATCCTACATGATAAGGCAATTAATTTCAGCATTTGTAGAGATTCTTTAAATCTCACACGACACTGTTAAATATTTTATTGATTTAAATTATAAAAAGAGAGTTAATTTCCTTGGTGAGCTATTAAGGCAACTAGTCATTTTAATGTCTCCATTTTTCAATTTGTGAAAATTAATCATAACCCACATAGCTTAACAAGGTATAAAATAAAACAGAACATCCAAGATAATTCTAGAATCATAAGTGAAGATAAAAAACATGTTACCAGGTGCTTATCAAGAGGATGAGAGGCTGACTTAGGGAGATAATTTCACAAAATTCTTCATCTTCAGTTTTTCTCTTCTTTCTTTCGTCTGGTTTTTCTTCTCCCTTTCTCTGTTTCTAACGTGCGAAGGCAGACATTAAAGTGAGCATATGGGCCATGGCAGGGATGATGTAGATGGTGAAGCTGACCAAAGAGCCCCCACGGTGGAGTTTATAGGGTCGAAGAAAGGGAAAATAATGGCCAAGAACCATATGGGTACGATAACAGGCAGCCTTGCAAGAGCCCTCAAACATATGCTTTCGTGTCATGCATTCCTATCACTTTCTCCCCCAAAATACAATGGCATACAAGCAAACCCAAATGCAATGAACTGGTGAATAAGCATTAAAATCACAATGAGATCATGCCAGTCGAAGTGAGGGAGGAGTGCCAACACATTGTACTGCTTAGTGAGTTGGTCTCCAAAGGCCCAGTAGATGGTAGCAGCGGATGGTATGGTGAGGGTGAACACATAAATGGTGGCAAATAAATAGATGTATTTAAACTTCTGAGGCTTCACATTGCATGCATGATTTCCACTGTGATGGCGTGCCTACTTCCTCCTTCTTGGTTTCTTGCTGTCATCCATGGACTTCATCTTCTTCACGCCTCACTCGATCTTTTTCTTTTTCTTTACTTGTGTGCATGCTGTCAGTTCCTCTCATTCTCTGTCTTTTTCTCCTTTTGGATCTTGTTCCCAGCTTCTCCTTCTCCTTTACTCTCCATCCCTCTCTCTTTCAAGCTGCATCTATTCTCCTTCTTTTTCTGTCTCTTGCTGCGCTATCTTTTTTTCATTTTTTCCTGCATGCCTCTCATCTCTGATTTTCATTTGTCTCTCTTTCTCGTCACTGTGTTTTTTTAGAAAAAAAGCTCATCTCTCTTGGTCTCTTGCTCCTCCTCTCCCAATCTCTTCTTTTTCTAGAAAAATGCTCGTCTCTCTTGATCTCTTGCTCTGTTTTTTGTTCTCTTTTTTTCCTGTCTTGCTCCCATGTCTTTCTTCATCTCAGTTTTTTTTCTCCCAGTCCCCTCACCTGTTCCTCTTACTCTTATGCTCTGTTTTTTCTTGCTTTCTCTCTTACAGTTGTGATCTACATTTTATACTCTCTTTTATGCTATCTTTTTTCAATTTTTTACTGTTTCTCGTGCCCTTTTCTTCTGCCTTTCTTCTGCTGTGTTTTTTCCTTTTCTCTACTTCTGCTGCCATTCGCATGCGTGTATCTCTAGCTCTATTTTTCTTTGCTTCTTTGTACGTGCATGCATTTCTTTCTCTGCATACGTCTCTCTGTTTTCTTTTGTGTATTTTCCTCTGTGTGTATTAGCTGGCGTGTGGGTCTGATCAAGAATGGTTTTTCTTTCGTGTTTTCGGCTAGTGGCAGCATCTGGTTCTACTTTTCTGTATCTTATATGTGTGTTTTCGTCTATTTTTCTTCTGCTTTATGCTTTGCATGTGTGACTTCATTTCTATCTGCCATCTCCTCTGTGATCACAGCTTGCTTTCAGGGTCTTCTTTGCATTCTCCTTTCTTGCCTTTTTCTATGTTTTTCTCTGTGTGGTTGTGTGTTTACGTGCTTTCTTTTGCTTTCTTTCTCTGCTGCATCTGGGCTTTACTTCTTTTTTTTTTGTGTTTCATGTGTGCTCTATGCATGCTTGGTTCTTCTTGCTTTTCTTTCTCTTGTGTATATCTGACCGAGTGGAGAGATTTTGCCCTTTTGGAATCAATGGGTTGAGATTTAACCCCTTCTTTTTTTATTTTGTTAAATTATTATATTTTTTAAAATATAATCCTAAAAAAGGATTAAATTTTATTGTTTGTATCTTTATATTTTTTTATTTATTATTAAATTTAAAAAATGTCCAGACAAAATACGATGTTTACAACTGCCAACCAATACCCTCCGATACTTCCGACATGAAATTGGTGGTTATTTAGTTGGCCATGTCCATAGACTCAGACTTTCCAAGCATTCCACTTGTGAGAAGCTATCTGCCAAAGCTACTATACTTACTTGTACGACATGGTTTCCCCGAATACTAACAACCATGAGGTGTCATACCCATAATCTAACTTCCTCATAAATTGGTGGAGACTAGTTAGGTTCGAGTTCCTTAAAGAATAAGTAGGATAGTCCCTATACAATAATGGGACGTGACTACCTCCCAATTCCAATGGTTAGCAGTCTAGCTAGCTTTCGATTCCAATAATAAGCTACTACACTCCTCTACCTATAGGCAAACTCTTGCCTAATAATCATACAAATGAAACATGCTTACTCCATCATAAAATTTCTCATTAAGTTTCTCAATCATCAAACTCCACTAATCCTTTATTCACCTTTAGTTATTATTCTTATCACATATTCCATCTCATTCATATCACATTATCATCACATCATAAGTCTCAGCATGTTCTCATGTTTATGCTCAAACATACCATTTATCCACAAATCACATACATATTCATATAGCCAATTATTCTTACATATATCATTACATTAATCTCAACACATCATATATACTTACTCATTGCTACAATTTGCATTAAATGTCAGTTTACAAACATTACTTGATTTTCAAAAAATTCATTTAAAAATATAATCAAATAACAAGAAAATGTATAACCAAATTTTCCTTAGTTGTAACGTCATCCCTAATATTACCAAACACACAGGACACCAAACACAGAACATTGTTATGATAACTAGGATTAGCATAATCCTAAGAAAATGGTCATCATAACACAACGGTTAAAAGAATATTTAAGAAAATAGGATCTTAAGAAAACACTTTTTATTAGTCATTTTAGCTCAAACTATAATTTAAAATCAAATAAATTAGACAACGAAAGCATAGGAAATTCATCATGCTTAAAAATAATAAGCAAAACAAAATTTTTTAGCTATAGAGGCACAATATGCCATGGCACAGTGCGTTGTCTACCACAGTGGACTACATAAAGGGAAACATCCTTTTCTGTGCCTCAAGCCGCGGCACGCATCCCTTGTCATGACAGTAAATTATTGTCATAATAGCTCTTTAGGCTAACTTACGAAGCACGTCATTTGGCTGTTAGATGTCCAATTCAAGCGATTCAAGCATCCACAGGTGGCTCTTGGAGCTACCTAGCTATTAGAACCAATCTCACACCCAAACACTAAATGAAATAAAATTTAGACACCCAACACCAAAATGACACATTTTCTTTCAAAAAACACTACCATGGTACCCAAACTCCTAAACCAAGTGCCAATAACCATATAACTACTTGAACTAATTTAAATGAACCACAAACAACTTGTACAAACCTTCAAATCACAACAACAACAACCCAAACAAGATTTGGCCACCAAAATCCCACATTTGATAAAATTCTCACAAGGGGTGACAACCTCACATAATCAATCCAATGGCCAATATAACACATGAATCAATATAAAACTATAACTTTTACTAGCATCTCAACCTCTTACAGCCAATACAACACAATTAACACATCTCAAGCCGAGATACCACCAATAAAAACATTAATCATACAAATGCTTACAAAATGACTTATGTTTTCCTAAGTTGGCTTATGCATATTTCATTCGTTACAAACCCAAGAAAGTTGATAGGACTATATAAATACTAGCTAGTCCCTACGGTGGTTAGATGCACCTTCCTTTCCCTTAACGTTATCAAAGTCTTTACTTGTAAAATGTAACCACGGAATGAGTCAAGGACTCAGTAACATAGTCTAATCAACTACTCATATATGAGAATAGTTTATGTGTATGTGAAATGGCTTACAAAACATGTAACAAGTCACATTTATACACATATGATTTTAGTATGATATGCATGATCAACATACCACCTTATATCTTCCTTATGTCTTTTGACTAAATCTGCAGGTGTAACATCCTAAATTTAATTTCTACATTAACACTAATTAAGGATTGGATTAGTGATTTAATGTAGGATTAGAATTTTGGATAATGAAGTTTTGTATTGACTCATTGAGATGTTATATGAACAGATATGAGTAGAGGAATGACATTGTGAACTAAAGTGGGTGAGGGTAGTGAGGATTTTCCTCATTGTGCCATGTGCCGTGGTTGAGGATGGTTACGTCGCGGTGCATGGTGCAGAATTTTGATAAATAAGGTCATAGAAGCTCATGAGAAACAAAATGGAAACAAGGAGGAAGGGATTTTGGCATGGAAAAGAAATAGTTCTTAGTTAGGATAAATGATTCTAGGAAAAAAGATGACGTTTTCAACCTTTTACTTATCGAGTAAGTCTTGTACTGCAGTAACCTCAGATTCTACCCTGTTTCTCTTAATTTAAACTATTAAGAAATTGATAACCTCTAATTCTACCCTGTTTCTCTTAGTTTAAACTATTGAGAAATTTAATTTGAAAGTTTTAAGGAGATCATTTCTTACCCTATATTAATAAAAAGGTCCTCTGAAACTAAACTAGTACTTTGTGATGGTTTGTGTTGGAACAATAAAGTTTTAAAACTATAGGCTCAAATTAACCTAATCTAGAGAGAGAAGTAAGAGAGAATTTGATTGTGAGGGGGTTAAAGCTTGTATGTTGTGGCAATCGATTATAGTACGTGTGAACGGGTGTGAATAGTAGAAATAGTAGTGATTAGGTGTTAAATTGCTATAGTTGGCACTTTTAATAGATTGAGTCATTGACTTTAGGTGCCTAAATTATGTAGATTCTTTCCTGTGATTATTTGAATAGTGAAAGGAACTCAAACAAGGTTGTGGAACATGGGTAACCCTTTTTATTTCATAGAAGGGTTAAGGTAATTATATAGTTTATTATGTTTGTTAGCTCATATAATTGTATAGAAGTAAATGTGTTATTATTTTATGAATTTTTGTGCATGAGTTTACTATGAAAACAAGTTTAGCATGAAATTGATTTATGAAAAAAAGTTTAAGTATTTTTAGCTTTGTGAACATATATATATATATATATGTATATGTATTGTATAAATATATATGGTGTGGAAATGTGAAAAGATTGATGAATTTTATGTAGAAAAGCATAATCATAGGGGATGTGAGTCCACCTAGGGTATGTGTGGATGTGTATATGTAGAGATATGAGTGAATAAATCCATATGGTTAAGTTGGCACCGTGGAATATTCGATGCAACATATTATGGGCTGGTATAATGGGTAATCCAGTACAACACTATTACCATGGGACATCCGAGTAGTCTGGCAACTCCCTAGTACTCGTTAGGGTGTGATTAGGAGTCAAGGACTCCTCTATCATAAGTGTGTGAAATAAGAAAAATCATAGTCCCTAGGTGGGATAGATTACCTTTGGCTAGGTATATCTACCACCGAAAGTGTGTTTGGGTCAATGAGTGATTGATCCAATAGAGCCTATAGTTTCGTATCAGGAGCTTTGGAGAATCGATAGATAAATGATCATGCTGTTACTTTGAATGTGTGAAATGATTTGTGATAGAAAGAAAGATTATGTTATTTTGACTATATAAACTATAGAAATGGTTTTTGATTACTTTCATGCAATTATCTGTGTTAGTAAACATTTATGAAATATATTGGTTACTGAGATTTTGATATCACTCGTGGTTATTTATATTTTTTAGGTTCTGGTAGTGGTGGTGCAAAGGGAAAAGACATAGGCTGAGTTGATGTCTCTCACGAAAGCCTTTTTGTAAGAATTGTGTAATAAATTTGTATATTGTTTGTTATGAACTGTGTATAAGTTGCTATAGGAACAAGTGTGATGCATAACATATATATAGTAAAGGATATGTTTGTGGTGTTTTGATTTCCCTAGCCCTTATGAATATATGTGTATATGATGAAATGATAGTGTAGGCTAGTGGACGGATGATAATGTGGGTGGATATGGTGAATATGGGATATGTATGTGAAACTTGGTCAATTGTGTGTAATGAGATGAAAAAGGAGTTTGGCACAAATGTGTGAAATGGATAGTTTGGTGGATAAAAGTGTATATGTGTGTTATATTATGTATATAATTAGTTAATCAAGTGTACATTGTCCAATTGTATGTGGTCAAGGTCTTAATCGTGGCTAATGACTTATGATTTCGATTGGAAATACTCAAGTGACAAATTTTAACTTAAAATGGTCAAAATGCACTTTGGTGTCTAACTTTTGAAAGGAATATCGGATAGAAATAAGCTTCGTGTGGATGCTTAAACCACCCCAATCGAACATCGAATGTGAAAATGATGCACTTCCAAAGTTTGTATCAAAATCTAAAATTTGATAGTAAATTTTGATGTGCGCCACAGCACATGTGTCAATAAAGGACCACATGCTATGATACATGGCACAAAGCGAGTAGCTAGGGTTTCTGTACCACATGTCATAGCTCATGAGGCATGAGCCTCGGTATATGGCCCCTATTTTGACCCAATTAAGTTCAAATGCACATGTTTTCTTGTTTTTTGATGTATTTTGCATATTGCTTCCACTGTGTAGTGTTTTATAACTCGAGTAATTTACAAAATGATTTTGGAAATATTTTATATTGGGATCCCAAAGTTTTCAAGTTAATTATTTTGATTAGTAGTTTACATGGAAGGTTGTATGGTAATGTTGTTGAAGGCATTATAGCGGGTTAATAACTCGATATGACCAAGTCTATGTAACTGAATTGGCCTAAGCTCACCATTAGTAGGAGGTAGCCTCAGTCAAGAGCACCTTCGTGTATTATGGACCACAAATTCTCCCTGTTTGCAAATACTAGGGGTGTCGTTGCCCAATTTACCTCACGTAATATTGAGACTTCCAAACAATATAATATTGAGCACTGAGGCCTTCACGGTGCTAGTATATCATATGAATTTTTAAACAACATCCCAACAATACACTAGGATGAACTCCCACCCTTTTATAATGATTGTGCCAAACATGCTCAATGCTTCAACATATAATCATAACATATAAATTATCATAAATTCTCATTTCCACTTAAATCATAGAATTTCAAAAGTAGTCATACATATAGATAACATTTAACTTTCCAAATACTGAAACACTAAAACCACTTTTCATTCCACTTTATATAATTTAAAAAATTATAATTTCATATTATTACTGTGCTAGTACAAAACTAAGGCATAAACTTTAAAATCTAACATACTATCATCCAAATACACAAAAAGGGAGATTAAACAATTCGGTTACCTAAAAGGGTTTACTGTGGTCAACCAACAGCTCCACACGTGTCTACTAGCACCACAATGCTCAATTAATGACTAATCTATAAAATTAAACCCTTAATTGTCAATCCATCCCCTAATCACCCCATTTATAACATAAATTTTGGGTATCCTCAACACTCAAAAACTTGATTTAGCCCCAACAATTCCTCTAACACATTATTAATTTTATATAACACCCAAACACATAGATAACACCATTACATTACCTACATTGCTCTTATTCATTCAATTTTTACCTAAGGTTCATCCAAACCCCAACCAACAACTCTAAATCATTATATAATCCATAAATATAGGTTTAGAGATTTGATTTAACTCTCCAAAATTTTAACTAAGGCAATGGGTTCAACCATTACCTAAGAAAATATGAAATCACGGCCCTACAATACCTTAATCCTTAGAAAATTCGAATATAGGGAGAAGGAAAGGTGTAAGGAGCTTACCAAAGCTAAATCTTACTCAAAATGCTTTCAAAGTAACCTTAAGGTCGAGCCCCAACACCCACCTATCGTCTCTCATTATCTCCTTGTGTTCTCTCCATCCCACTTTTCATTTTTTGTCTGATTTTACAAAATGATAAACGTAAAAATTTGCACATGTAGTGCATGGCACAGAGAGGTCCACACACTTTTGGAATCTCTCTCCGTACCATGGCTTACTTGAACTATAATCTAACCCTCTTCTAAGGCTGTTCAATGACCTAAATGCTATATTAGTCTCCTATAAACGTCATTAATCAAAAAATAATTTAATTTAACTAAAATACCCTTATAAACATTGGAAATTTCTAAAGTTGAAATCCATGATGTTACACTAGTTACTTCAAACATTTCAGAAGTTAAAGATTTACCCCTTATTACCACTTGCTTTCGAGCTAAACTCAAGCTCTTTGGTACTTCATGAGGTTAGTCTACAATTAATATTAACATACATCACTAATAATCATCAAAATCATTACTTCAACATCTAACTTCATACTTTAATAATTAAATTTCTTAACTACAAAATCAACCTTACATCCAATGTGTTGCTTAACTCTCATTAATTTCATTTAGCTATCAACAACTTAAATAATCACTAATATATCATCTAACAACCCAAAATCATCATTAATGTCATAAATTATTCACTTTCTACTCTCAAATTTAAACACTTTAATCACCCTAAACTTTCAACTCTTGAGTTTAATCACCATATTAGGTTTATTAACTCATATTAGCTCTGACTAACACCAACACAATCCTTAATCAACATCAATGGCAACCACCTGCTTCAAACACCACAATTTATGGCACTTTAAGGCATAATTCCATCCATACTAATGAGCCCAAGCTCAAAGATGCTCAAACTCATCAAAGCTAGGTTTAAACAACTCAAATAACTCTCATTAGTCCTATTTAGACTAATGGATTCAAACCTATAGCCCTAAGTTTAAAAATCATTATCTCACAACCTCAAATCTCACTTCCAATCACCTCTAAAATGCCCAAAAGTTGATACTCTAGCAAAGGAAACACTCTCTTTGTCACCCCCTCTTTGTTTTATGATGTTTTCCTTTATTTTTGAACTGTTTTTCATGTTTTTTTAAAAAATTAATTTTGAAAATTATGCTGCAATGTAAATTTTTATGTTGTAACATAATGTTTAGTGGGCCAAGATCTAATTTTTCTCTACAATTTGAGCTCAGTTATTCAATTTACTTTCGAACCCAATCTAAAGGCTAAAGTAAAACCCAATAGTTGTTTCTAACTATCCTCAAACCCATTTATATTTAAATTTACATATTTATCATTCATTAGCTTGATTAATTAAGGGGACACTTTTTGGGATGTTACACCATGCGATGAGGAGGTACAAGGAGGGAGGAACCTTAAAGAAAGTGTGGAGTGTGGATTGGTTGCAACCTTGACTGGATTTGAGAACATGAAAGAGTAGATGTTGAAAGTATATGAGGCACCACAACTCCACTAGATCCATATCATCCACCTATTGATTAACTAGCCACTCCATTTTGAACCTTGATTTCTTTGAAGGATTTTTGGAGATTTTGATGGTTGCTTTTGATAAGGGCAAATATGTCATTTCTTAAGGACTCGAAAATAATAATCATATTTTGCGGTACCTATTTATCATTTGCATATTTTAATAGTATTTTATTATCATTTTCTTTATGATTTGCAAAATTATCTGCCCTTTAAAAAACAAGTTCATTTTCACTAATAAGAATTAGGCATAGTAGAAAGTTAGTCCCTTACGTGAGGAATTCAAGTTTGAATTCATTTTAGGAGAAGGTCACATTGCTCAATGTACTGTATCTTAAACATGATCGTCGATCTCTAATAAAATGATACCCATATATAATAAAAAGAAAACAAGTTCTTTTTCAAGAATTTTCAAAAGATTTAGAAATTTGAGTTGGGAAAGACAACGTGCCGAGTTATCTTCCTAATGAATATTGTTCTCTAGGTCTCCAAAAACATGAGCAACGCCCGTTCTAGAAGGAATTGTACTCACCCTTCTTCAATCTATAATTACCATACCATCCACACTTAAATGCTTCCATCTATCCTATTTATATGACCCTACTTATTGGTCATTAATAAAATATTCACGATTCATTTTAAAAAATGCTCATATTTTTTTATCACTCATAAATACTTTTTTTATTAAAAGTAATAATATTTAAAACATGAATGGTACTAAATGTAATATTTTTAACTCTTGTGACTATAATTTGATAAATGTATTGTTGAGAAGTGTTTTTTTTTTTTTTTACATTTAACTAATTTTAACTGGATAGATTTATAATTTTATGAAAATAATTATTAAGCCCTTGCCGTTGTCTTGGAAACGTAAGTAGATACCTTCACATATTGCGTCTGACGATGGAATCATATCTTAATTAAGAATCTGTCTCTCTCTATCCATTTCTATCGTCATCGTTTTCTTTTTAAATTAATTTTATTTAAAATACAAGACATTTAGTAATTTTTGAAACTATTTTTTTAAATTTATCTCTATATTAATTAATATCTATATATTCTCTTTATTAAAAAAATAAGATGTTTTTTAAGAAATTGAATGTTAAAAAATATAAAATATTTTTAGTCTTTCGAGATGTTATCATTGTCTTTTTTAAAAAATGCTCTTATTGATGATGACTTTTTTTTCTTGTAGGATATTTAATAGGAATAAATATGAAAAGATAATGTTAGTTGAAAAATAAGTAACTAGTTTATTGTGGGTAATATTTGATTAAAAATGTCTTGCATTTTTAAACGGATGGAGTATATAAAAAATATAATCTAATTAAATATTTTTAATAATTCTATTTATAAATCACTTTTAATATATTTTATTATAATAAAAATTTTAAATCTCATTATTTTTTTAAAAAATTTAATAAGTTTCAAACTTTAACCCTATTAACTATATATATTTTAAAAATAAAATATTCAATTATTGAATAACCTCTCCAATTTTTAAAAGAAAAAATATATAAAATTAATATGATAATTATTAATGTATAATATAAATAGAATTAAAATAAACTTCCTCTTATTTACATGAGTGGGGCAGGGGATGCTCGTCATTCGTGACAATTAAAGGGTTAGGAAAAAAATTTAAATAACTAGTTTTTGTGCGTTAAGAAATGACTATTTTTATTGATATGTGAAATAGATTAATTAGACGTATCTAGTCAACGTGCGTCCAGTATGAAAAGGTTTTAAAAACAAAAAAACAAAACAAAACAAAACAAGCCTCTTTCATCCGTGACCAACACGTCACTGCTATATTATTTAGAGAATAAAAAAAAATATGAGATGATCCAACACGCCACTGCCACTGTTACAATTAAAGTCACAAATTTGGAATCATTATTAATCATGGTGTAATTAATTATTGAAGTTAAAACTAATAATACATCTAAAATAATAAGTTATAACTCATTATAGTTTGCAAATTAAAATTTCTCGAACCTGTGCATACATATTGTTTCAAGCTATTTAAAATAATAATAAGTTACGGTAATGGTTTAACTAACACAATTGAATTGAGGTCAAACTAAAGCCAGTAACTTGGACAACCTAAGTTTAATTTAAGTTTGATTTATTCAAATTAAATTTAAAATATTTTATTATCTTAAAAAATTCATGTATCCAAGTCCAATTTAACATTTTTTGGTCAAGTTTAAGTTTGGTCAAAATTACTAACTTTATATATATAAAGAGTTAGAAATTTCAGTAGTTAGACTCAATTCAGGTCGGGCTTATTTAAATTTAAAGTATCCTAGCCTAATAAAAAAATTTCATATAGCTAATCTTGACCCTAACTTTATTTGAGCAGGTTTGAACTGTCCCATATAACTTGGCCTGAATTACCGGCTCTAGATCAAACTACCTATGATTAAAATAATATAACATAATTAAAAATTAAAATATATGAAAATATTCATATATAACCATAAAAATAGTAATATTTAAATAAAAAATATTAACTGATGAATAAATGAAAAATTCACATATAAATCACACATAATTTAATAAAACAAAGTTGTTTTAGCACAAATCTAAAAACACTATAATTTTTTTCTTTTTTTAACTCACAACTATGTCATTTCAAAATTAGCAAGAGGAAAAAAATATAAAATGAATAAATGAGTAAATTAGTTTTTAAATTATAAATAAAATACTATTGGAGAGACTAAAATTATAGTTCTTTTTAAACTTTTAAAAATTATACAATTTAACTCTAGTTATTAATAAAAATCAATTTTAATGGTTAGTTAAACAAAAAATGGTAAACAAAAATCAAAACTACAAAAAAAATCAAATTTTTTTTATCATTTTCTATAATTTTTGAGGTCTTTTTTTATATTTTTAATTATTTATTATAATTTTAATTTTTTTTATTTTTTTTTTGTCTTTTGCTGGCTAAGGTAAAAATTGACCTTCATTAATAATAGTAGTCATATTATATTATTTTTAAAAATTAAAAGAAAAAATTACATGAAAGAAGAATTTAGAATCCTAATCGTTTATAAATCTGTTAGTATGAATTTGCTTATTCATCCTGGTAAAATCTAACCTCTCCAGCCGCCCAAAACTTTTACGAGGCTTGGATTGGTTTAACCAATTAACTCAAATTAGGATTGAATACCATGATATATGATATGTTTTTAAAATTATTTTCTCTTGCCCACCTGATAAATTCATTGAATCCGGATGTTCTGTTTCCCAATGCCCTCCTACCTATATAAAAGCCAGAACAGAGCATAGCATCTGTCATCGCAGAGCTAATGCCATCAGCATCACCGATTCACCGAGAATCATGAGCAGCCAGCGCGTTCTAGTTTTGCCATTTCCTGCTCAAAGTCATGTCAATTGTCTGATGATCCTCTCTCAAAAACTAGCCCAAAATGGCCTCAAAATCACCTTCGTGAACTCAGATTTCAACCACAGACGTGTGGTGAACGCAATGAAAACAGAGGAGGAAAGAGAGACGAAGTTGCCTTTGGAATTAGTGTCAATCCCAGATGGTATGGGCCCTGAAGATGACAGAAACGACATGGCTAAACTAAGTTTGGCAATCTTGAGCACCATGTCCTCAGAGTTTGAGAAGCTGCTTGAAGACATTCATGGCAGAGATGGAAGAAGAATCAGCTGTATAGTCGCTGATGTGAATATGGCGTGGGCCTTGGAAATTGCACATAAGCTGGGTATTAAAGCTGCTGTCATCTGCCCTACATCTGCAGCTCTTTTTGCTTTTGAACTTCACATGCCTAAGCTAATTCAGGATGGCTTGATGGATTCTGATGGTAAAATGACTTTTCCTTTCAGCTGTATTTTATTTTATTTTATTTTATTTTAAAAATTTGGGTTCAAATCAATCATAAATATGGAATCATGCACATTTAAAAATTATTCCCATACAATTGTTTTAAAAAATTTAAAATAATTTTTATAATTAAAACACTTCCCATTATTCTCTTCAAAAATTTAAAATTTGACGTTTCTTAAAACAATATATGGTAAAATTTTTGACACTGGGTCAACTAAATTAAATGTTTATTATTATATCACAGAAACACTTGTGGAATGAGTGGACCTAAAACATTTATCAAATCCAAATCTTCTTTCCCCCCCCCCCAAACCAAAACCCCCCGATTAGCCACCCCCAGTCATTGACACGCATATCTTTTGTTGTGATTCATCAGAATTACACTCTAATTTGAGTATATTGTTGATTTGTTTCTACAAAGAAAAAGCAGAAATTTAAGTTAGTTTCCATATCAATCATTCAATGGAAACTAAGAACTGTGGAATAACAGTACATATAGTCATAGGCCGAGGCGATAGGAAAAAAAAAAGAAAGAAAAAAGATTATTTACAAAGTTGAAATTTAAATAAATAGCTTCTGAACTCGATCTTGTGTCAAGGGTATCAGTCCAATACTTGTATCCTATCTTTTTATGTTATCCATTACTAAATATTTATTTTAAAAGGAGAAATATATATATAATTAAATACTTAAACATTTAATTAAATATGGTTAAAATTTCTTACCAGCTAAACTAGCTATTCAATTTTTTTATATGTGTATATTTTTAAATAACAATTATTTCAAAACATATAAAATTTAATTTACGAAAATTAATTTTAACATATCGTATTTATTTTACATTATATATAATAATTATGTCTCTTGCATTGCAGGAATGCCAATAGTAAAAGGGGAATTTGAGATATCACCAGAGATTCCTAAGATGAACACAGCTGACATTGCATGGTGCTGCATGGGAGACTCAACATCCCAAAAGCTTGTATATGATTACATTGCAAGGATGATAAGAACTTCACACTTAACTGATTGGTGGCTTTGCAATACCGTCTCTGAACTTGAACGTGGAGCCCTGTCGTTATACCCCAAGATCCTACCTATTGGTCCATTAATGAAGACCCATGAGATCCAAACAAGTTCTTGGTCATCACTTGGGCAGTTTTGGGAAGAAGACCTCTCTTGCTTGAGTTGGCTAAACCAGCAACCACCATGTTCTGTCATATACATTGCTTTTGGTAGCTTCACTATGTTTGATCAAACACAATTCAAAGAGCTAGCTCTAGGACTTGAACTTACCCAAAAGCCTTTTCTTTGGGTTGTTAGGGAAGATGCATATGGTAGAGACACAAAAGTGACATACCCAGATGAGTTTGAAGGCAAAAAAGGAAAAATTGTTAGATGGGTACCTCAACAGAAGGTGTTGAGCCATCCTGCCATAGCATGCTTCGTTAGCCATTGTGGTTGGAACTCAACTATGGAAGGTTTGAGCAATGGAGTGCCTTTCTTGTGTTGGCCATATTTTGCAGACCAATTTTTTGACAAGACTTGTATTTGTGATTATTGGAAGGTGGGACTGGGATTTGATTTAGATGATGACAAAGGACTAATCTCACGCCAAGAAATCAAGAAAAAGTTGACATGCTGCTTCAAGATGAGAGCATCAGGGCAAGGTCTATGAATCTGAAAAAGATTATCATGAATAATATAATAGAAGGGGGTACGTCAATGAAGAACTTCAAGAAGTTCGTGAAATGGGCTAAACAATAAGATGTTCTATGTTGGAAAATTTTGTAATTTATTTAAGGAATCAATTTTGTTTTGAATATTAAACCTATGTCAGATTAGGCCCTGGTTAAGACTTGATTTTATATAATTTTATGATAGATTAAAATTAATGCATATATACTCATTAATTAAGGTGCCAACCTTCAATCTTTTAATGGTCATTGGGTTTCTTATGATAGCTTGAACTTAAAATGAAGGATAATTTATTCTTGGATTAATGTACAATTTGAATCCTGAATTATAGGCTCAGGGCCGATTTGAATTTTGAACTTATATTTAATACATTTTGGATCCTGAACAATTAGACTTGAGGCAAACTCACCCTCCCATTAATTTATAATTAACTTCCATTTCTTTATACATAGTGGGCCATCATTTATTGCTTTTTTTTTTTTTTTGAATAAGTGCAGGAATTCTCATTCACAAGGTAAGAAAAACAAGGACAAACAACCTAAAGAAAAGGTAAAAAAAAACAAACTAAACCCATAGAACACCTAATAGACTATTTATTTGGTGGCAAATCAAAACAAGTTAAAGCATTAGACATGTTATGGCTGACTTAGCAAGAAAGTTTGCCATTCTGTTGTCCTCCCTATTCAAAAAAATTAAAGTTTACAGACTAATCTCTACATAAAAGTCTTCTAGTAGAACTAATGATATCTTGAAAAGGATGGAAATTATGGTTGTTCCTTGTGACCATAAATATTGCATTCATATAGTCACAAAAGACTTCCATAGTTCTGAAACCTTTTTGCCAGCATAGCTCCAAGCCTTTATAAATACCAAAGGTTTTAGAAATGGAAACTGGAACATGCTCAAGTCTTTGATTAAAGCCCAATATCCAAGAACTATTGGTATCTTTAATAACACCATCACATGCAGTATGCCCATCTGTAAGTACAGACCCATCCACTTCCAAGTTGACTGCATCCTGAGGCCTTTCTTGGATAGAAAATGGCACTGACTTGATACTATAAGCCTATAATTTGCCTATTAGCTTGTAATCTGTTGCCACCTTATAGGTGAAATCATAAGGCTCCTCAAGGATTTCCTTCTCACAGTCATTAAAGAGAACATAACAGCTACTTCTCCATATATTCTAGCAACTATAGGAAAATAGTACATCCCATGGAACAATCTTTGTTGCAGAGTTTTGTAATACTTGCAAAAATCATACAATTCAAATAAACTAAGTGTGGTTGAGGAGTTGATTTTAAAACCAACTTAGAAAATAAATCATTTAAATCACTAAATAAATACACAATCATAAAATAAACATTTAAAACATTTAGAAAAAAATTATAAGTTCTACGTATAGCACACAGAAGCAAGTTAGGAGAAAGCGGGATAAAAAGATGCTGTCTTGATAGCATTAAATTACTGCCATGACAGCCCTCCTGGGTCAATTTTCAGGAGGTGCCGTTCTATCATTCGACCTCTTATTGAAGTGATTTTAAATGTTATATGTAATTTTTAATGATTACTAGAACTATACCAAATTTCAAAAAGATTTAATGGTTGAATTAGAATTTAGACATTATACCAAATTTCAAAAAGATTTAATGGTCGGATTAGAATTTAGACACTCTAAAATATTGGACAAAGTTGTTGTCATAACAGCACTTCTAGACCAACTTTTGGAGCGCACAATTTCATCATCTAACCTCCGATCGGAGCGATTTTAGATCCACACGTCACATTCAAAGAGTACTACAAGTGTACTAAATTTTAAAAAGATTTAATGGTCAGATCAAAATTTGTGTGCATCCTAACCTCAGCAAGGGTTGCTATCATGATAGCATCTTTGAACTAACTTCTAGAGCACATCGTTTCTCCGTTTGACGTCCAATCGAGGTGATTCCAAAGCCCACACAAAGATTATAAAATTTTTATTTGTGACCCAAATTTTAAGAAAATTGAATGGTCGGATTGAAATTTGAACATTTGGATGCAAAAGTGCAACTTTTTGGTAAAAAATCATTTTCAAAATTGTTCAAATCTCATCCTAATGGTTACAAAACATGTGGAAACACTTCGAACATGTTGAATAGGACTAGAAGTACCTGATAGAATATTTAAATGATGAAAACCCCTTATATCAAAATTTGACTGCCTGGGTGCCATTTTCCAAAATGGACCCTAAGCTCCTAAAATTTACAAATCACATAAGAGTGGCCAAAAACTATTCCAAATACTATATACACATATGAGTACACATGCTAAATATTTTTACTTAGCTCAGAGATCCCCGTGGGGCCCCTACACCCACTCTTTCTATCCAAGGTGTATATTTGACAATAGTCCACTATTTGCAATGCAACCACTTTGCATTTACTTGTAGTGAAAACTTGATCTACCAAATAAATTTATTGAAACCACTTACCATAACCAAGTTTCCTAGTCATAAGTCTGCAAGTAGACAAAAACTCATACAAAGCCATACAATCCACACATATTCACACACATATATACAATTACATTCTACTAACCCCCTAATTCTAAATACATTACAATAGATTTGCTCAAAAGAAAGGGGTTGTAGTTCTTTGCAATCCATAAAAAACCCCTAGTTTTCTCCTTTCCCCATCTACCACTGGATCCTTTGCCTGGACCTAGAAATATTAAAAAAAAGGAATGAGACAACCACAATCTCAGTAACGGAGAAATCTATATTTATTATTACAAAGTAAGCCATAATTAAATAAATGAATAATAGATTAAACATAACATATAATTTAATCATTTAAAATGCATGAATGCATGACATAGGCTGGTATGACCTTTCCTGACTGACAGAATGCCTCACGGTACTCTTTAGCTTGTATGTAAACCTTATACCCACTTGTACCTTCATAGGTACAAAATATAATCTAAGGCATGATCGAATCCACCTAATCACCTGTGCTCCTTTGACGTGAATCTTGAGCAGTTGAAGCTAACTTCTTCCTAGAGCCAACCCAACTTACTCTCTATGTGAGGACTACTTTGGCTTAGGCACTCAACCTCACACTTCATCTGTCAGATTCTCTCTCCCATTTAGAGGTGTTGAACACTCAATCTACTAATCACTTTAGTGCACTGAGCCCATAATACGAAAGGCAGCACTGAGTATTGGTAGTGTGCCATAGAATATCACAAGTTCACATCTCCCCATTGGTGAACTTCCACTGAGATCACGCCTTTCACTCTTGTCTACTTTTTTTGAGTATTGACCACTTCAACACTTTAAGGTAGTATAACAAATATCAGTTGTCCCTTAAGCGGTTTCTTAACCTCTTGAAGGTATCTAACCCAATACATTTCCTTAAGTGTAACTTTTATTCTCTATAATTACAATACATGCAAACAACCTCATTTCTATAAAAATATTATTGTTAAACGAATAGAAAACATATATGCACTATTATCCAAGTAATACCCCATAAGTCTTTATAAAACACAATTAATTACATTTAATCATTTAAAACATATAATGCATGATAGTTAGTAATATTTATTCAAAAATAGCTAAACAAAGAAATAAGAAATAAATTTCCCTGTTACCTCAACCCTTTTATACCAAAAGGATTTCTCCTTATACAAAATGAAACTTGGCTTGTTCTTTATCCTCTAATTAAGTTCCACCAATAATTTCCCACAACATAAAAGTGATCCATGTCACTTTTCATGGCAAATAGCATTAATGAAGACTATAACTCATACCACACAAGTTGGGTTAATGAGCCATAATCCATCCTAATGGTTCATATATTAAACCAACCATTCATATAATACTACTTAATCACCAAAACCATTTATTAGCCACCATTAGGCCAATTTCTAATTCATATAATTTTTAATCAATTAAAAACTTTCACTTAGTGTCAACAACTTTCACCATTAACCCTTATAATGAATATCAAAGCTTAATTTAAATCTTATTGGAATCAAATAGCATAATTATAACTAAATCAATAGGCTTAAACTATTGAGGAGTGAAATCCAATCTCTTAGGATTTGAATTTGTGCCCAAAACACCTCTTTTCATCTAATTACCTACTCAAAATATTAAAGCACCATATAGAAACTCAAAAACAACCCCCATAAAATTAAGGAAATCAAAGCTTACAAGAACAAAACCTTTGGGATCAAAATCAAAAATTTTCCTCTTCCAAAAACTCAAGAAAACTAAGAGGAAAGGAAGGGGATTAAAGTAGAGAGTTTATCTATTGTGTAACCGAGCTCACAACAATCGTTAAGCCTAACTCCCTCTCTTCCTCCTCTCTTCTTCCTCTCACTCTCTCATTTCTTGCTCTTTGTTTTTTTTGCTTTCTTTGTTTCATTTCTGCGTGAAATTAGTTTTAAAAAACTGACCCAAACACTCTGGGAAAAATTACAAGGAAGGGCCCATTATTTTTTTTTATTATAGCATAAAAGCTTGGGTCAACTTTGGTATTTTTTTCCATAGTTAAAAATAAAATAAAACCAAAACTTTTACTTAGTAAAATTTGAACTCTAGACCTCTATCAAATTATTTTAATTTTAATTTAATTATAGATATTTTATTTTTTTAAAATAATTTGAGTTTTAAGATTTTCAAGATGTTACAGTTTCCTACCTGCACTGACATATCCAACTTATCTACTCCTAGCATGTCAAATTGAAAAACTTTTCCTCCCGGTCTGTGAGAACACATTTTCTCCACTATCGCTTAGCATGCCAGCAATCACGAAATAGCTGCATTGTATTCTCCCCATCATCACATCCAAATAGACACAATTTATTGACATGTAATCCTCTTCTCATTTGAAGATCTGCTGAGTGGACTTTATCATGTGCCATTTGCCAAAAGAGTGTTTTAATCTTCTTCGGTATCCTCCATTACCAAATATTCTGCCACAAAGACTCTTTAGTTCCCCCTTCACCTGCAATAAGAGAAAGATAACTAGATTTTACAAAAAATTTTCCATTAGTAGAATACAACCAAATGTGTTTATCCTCTTCTCTCTCTTCTCTTGGGGCTCTAATGCTGGCAATGAGATCTACCACATCTCTCAATAGCCATGGTACCATCTTGAAAACATCCCACCCTCCTGATAGGAGAATATAGTCTCTAACTATCTCATTAAATCAATGAACTCTCTACTCGATTGTACCAAATTAAAGAAGGGTTGTTTATTAGGAAGCCATTTGTCAAGCTAGAAAGAAGTCTAATTTCTAGAAATGACATATTTCCCCTATCCCTGTTGGAAAGACTCCAAACTTTGGTAATGCTTCTCCATATGATAGAGGCTCTTGTTCTTCTTTTAACTTTTGGCAACCTATATCTTCTATACCTATACATTGTTCTCAAAACTTCCACCCACAATGCCTTTGGTTAGTTACAAATCCCTAACAAAGTTTTTAGATAAGAGCCATGTTTTGGTATTTCAAATTTCTCAAACCTAAACCTCTGAACTCTTTCAGCTTTTGAATTATTTATTTCTTTTTAGATTCTATGTTTTGTAACTCTCTCTCCTTCCCTCCCTCCCTCTCTCTCTATGTCTCCTTTCTCTCTCTCCCCTCTAAAATCCAATAGAAAATCAGTAATGTCTCTCTTCTTTTATTTTAAAAAAAACCAAACCATGTCCACAGCAAGAATGGATACAACTCTAATGCTAAGATTAATTTGGTATCTTTCCCTTCCAATATGTTTAACAGATTTTGTGTTGACAGGTTTCTCGATAGAACACAATTGATCTCTTTTAATTTTCCTGTTATGGAGGATGGTTTCCTAGTTAGTTTCTTTTCTCCAAGCTTTTGCTTGTCATTATATCTCAAAAAAAAAAATAGCAACAACAGTATGTCAAGAACAAGCCGTCTTTGTTTTCCCACGAATCCCCCTTTAACTACCACTATTTAGCTTCTCTCAAAACCCAAACACTTCACACCACTTGTCTTGCCATCCATTGTAATTTCTTTATGCCACTTCTCTTAATAATCAATGTCTTTCATGTTTCCCACTATACTCACATTGGCGCATTCAATGACAATACTACCTTAAGATTTGTCAAGTCCATTGCCTTTACTGCTTATCAGGACTATAAGATTCATATGTGGTTGATCACTCCCTCCAAACAACATCGCCTTTTCTTCACCCTTCCCACCGTCAAAGACCAGCTGCGTCGTTTCATGCTTCCCAAGAACCATGTTGCTCACCGCAAGTGCACGGATCATAGCAAGTAATATAATGAAGTAAAGTATCGTTCCCTCGAGAATTTGTTTAAAAAACAATGGTCAAGTAAAAGACTAAGCAATTCAATCAAGTTGAGCTACACATAGTTAGGTGAAAATGATTTTACAAATGAAACTAACACTAGAAAATAAAGAGAAAGTGAGTGATTCACAAACTTCCAACACAATTTAAGACCTAGGATTATTTATCCCCTTACATTCATAACACAAAAATTGCTTCCTCTCATAAATGCTTTTAATGAAATAAGTGCTAACCTAGGGTTCTAAAAATACTTGGACAAGCTCTCTCAAGTCATGAACAAGTGTTTAGTTAAATTAATTGCTCAATCTCTTGTTACAATTAATAAAACTCAATTTTAAACACCAACCCTAATGTGGCTATGTAAGGCTAGCAAGTATATCTCTATCTTATTAGCAAAACCATCCATTCAACATGCAAATATCAAGTTCTTACACAATTTTACCCAAGTTCTACACTTAACTAGCCGTCTTAAGCATCAATTAAGTGAACCCAACATCTAAATGGTGGCCAACCAAGTAGAAGCATTAAGGAAAGAGTAAAATAAACACACACACACACACACACACACACACATATATATCATTAATCATAAAAAGAGAGGAGAAATATAGTGTTAATCCATACAAAGGTTCCAAACAATCCTAGAACAAAGGGTTTAGCTACTCATAATTATCCACAAGCTACAAACATATAAAATAAGTGGACCCATTTCAGATTACAAGAGAGAAAAGGGAAGAGGAATAGAAAAACCGAAGAAAATGAGCTCCAAATGTCTTCAAAGCTTCAATCTCTTGATCCCAACTCTTCTAATGCCTAAACCCTAGCACAACCAAACTCCAAAAGTGTCTAAAAGTCTAAAGAATGCGTTTTGAATCGAGCTCTCAGCTTATATGTATCCTAGCCAACTAATTTCTGATAAATAAAACGCAGTGTGTTTTTCTAATAGCGGCAAAAGTCGTGAACGAAAGTCACGACTTTGGGACGACTTTAGCAGTTTTGCACTGTTTTTACATCTAATGAAAATCCTTCATTTTGCCCTTGATTTCTTCATCCAAAAGCCTTCCAAAAACATCCACAAAGCTCTAGAAATGCTTCTAATCAAAAAAATTCAATCAAAATAACATGAAATTGGGCTGAAAATATCAAATTAAAGCCAAGAACAAAAGGCCAAAACAAAATGCACATTTTCCTAATTTAGGCAATAAAAACATATATAATTGAACCAAAATGGATTAGAATCTAAGGAAAATGTGATGAAATAACATGAACTTCTTGAGGTTAACAAACCACATCAATCTTGGTCAACACAAGAGGAGGCTGTGGATTCAACATCGTGACACAGTGTCGGGTAGAACTGGAAAAACGTGCGGGCCCGGCCCTTAAGGGCCTGGCCTAGTTCTCCATTTTAGCCCTTTTTTGAGGCTTGGCCCTTATATTCAAAGGTCAGGGTCGGGTCCGAAAGCCCTGTTCTAAAAAATTAAAATAAAATTAAAAATTAAAAATAATTAAATATTTTGGAATTAAAAATAATTAAAGTCCTCGCAATCTTTTAAGAATTAAACAACATATTTAAAAATCTAAACAATACATATTCATCAATCAAAATCTAAATCCTCCTCATCCTCATCTTCTACAAATAAAACATTAGAACTGTTAGAAGTAGGTCCACTTATTGAAGGTGGAGGGGCTTTAATATCAATATACTCTTTAACCACTTCTTCCTCACTTACAATAAAAATGAACAAAATTGTGTTATTATTAAACATACACACTCACATATATCACAAGACAACATTTCACAAAACAAAAATCACCACATAATGGTGGCACAAAACCATGTAACCAATTTCGGGTATAAATCAATGCTTGCATATTATCTAGAAGGAGGCTAGAATAATACTTTGTTAGAACATGGGAATTAATACTAAAAGCTGATTCACTAGCTATTGTAGTGATCGGAATACTTAAAATATCGCATGCCATTTTTGAAAGATTGGGAAATCATTGTTTATTAGTCTTCCACCAATGCAATACATCCAACTCTAAAAATTGGTGACCATCAAGAGAAGCTTCTTCCAAATAATAATCCAGTTCAGATTTCCCAACCAACGAAGAAACATCCTTACTCTTGAAATTAAGAAAAATCCTATGTTTAAAAAAATAAAATAAAAAGTATCAAATAAGGGACTATAAACCAATAGTAATGAGATAATGTGAATTAGATAAATAAGAACTTACACCATAAAGTTGAGTCCAAGACATGGTTGGTTTTTCTTTTTTTCTACCATCCTTTGCTTGTGCTTGAGCATGGTTGACTTTGTATTGGAGTTGAACTTGATGTGACATTAATGGAAGATCTACCTATCTCTTGTATTGATCAAAGATATAATACAACTTTTTTTTGATATTATTAACTTTCATGTAGTAATCTACAGGATCAATCAAAGAGAAAGAATACTTGATTGCTTCAAACTTTGCTCGTGGATAAAAAATACTTCTAATTGAAAGGATCACACTATAATCACTCTAATACTTGTCAAATTTATCCTTCATTCTAGTTGCCATACTAGAAATCATAGGATCATGATTGCTAATGGATCATTTAAAAAAATCTTAACTTTTTCTATTTGTCTAAAATACATATTATAGGTTGGATAGGATGTGTCAGAAATCAAAATTGTAATCATTGTAAATGGTTGTAAAAATGCATAGTTCCTCTGCTCTCCTCCACTCTTCATTTGATAAGGAATGCTAAAAATTAGTGTCACGACAAGACATGCAAACAAAAGCTCTTTATATCTAATTCTACTTTCAAGCATGTCATAAGTGAAATTTCATCTAGTAGGCACATCAAATCGCAATCCCATTGAGGTGTCAATATCACCAACTTGCTCAACACATTGCTTGAAAATTTTTTATCTTAGACTCAGACATCTTAACATATTTAATGCTGTCTCGAATTTTATTTATTGCAACATTTGTCACCTTCAAACCTTCTTGAACTATCAAGTTCAAGATATATGCACAACACCTCACATGAAAGAATTTCACATCACAAATAAAATTATTTTGCGAAATCAACCTCTATTTCAAGATCTCATCCATACAATCATTTGTAGATGTATTATCTAAAGTAATTGTAAAAATTTTCTTTTCAATGCCCCAATCACTTAAGCTCTCAAAAACTTTACTGGCTAATTCATGTCCAGAATGTGGAGGCTCCATTTTACAAAAAGAAAGTATCCTACTATTAAGCTTCCAATTTTCATCCATAAAATGTGCTGTTAAGCAAATATAACCCTCAGATGTTATAGAAGTCCAACAATCAGAGGTCAAACATATTCTACTAGGACACTTTGATAACATTACTTTTAACTTGTCTTTTTGTACCTCATTCAATCTTCTAACATCTGACACAGCAGTCTTTCTACTCCTAAGCTTAACATCAGGATTACATTCCTTTAGCAACTCCCTAAGAAGAGGAAATTCAACAAAAGAATATGGAAAATCATGTGCAACAATCAACATCCCCAACAACTCCCTTATACGTGGATTATTGATTTATCTAGATCTTACATTGCCTTGATTATCTAATATCATCAGGCCTACATTGTGAAACTTTAGAAGAGCTACACATTGATTAATATGACGATTCAAATGTAAAAAGTTCCATAATTTCCACCACATGCTAACAAAGTGCCACAACCATTACACTTTGCCTTTGCTATCCCCTCTTCATTAACCACTCTAGAGAAAGATTTACAAACATTTGAAGTCAAACCTTTTGCTTTCTTAGGTGATTTTAGACTATATGTAGTAAATTGGGTGGGAGTTGATTCTCTTTTACCATCCCTTTCAACTGAGTTCTTACTAGTTTCATTACTCTTGGTACTAGAGGATGACATACTGTGCAAACAAGCATGAACCACATTATCAAAATTAAAAACCACACATCAAAACTCAAAACAACAGTATCATATCACCATTTTACAAAAAATCAGGACACAAAATCAAAGCAAAGATAGACAGCATTGTTATTTAATCATGTGAAAAAATTATTTTCTATGATATAATCCAAGTCAAAAAATTAAACAAAGTTAATTAGGTGGGTGATTAACTGATTAAGTCACGGTTATGTGTAATTAAAAAAACTATGATATGTTGGAAATTGACTAACTTGTGAAAGCTGAGAGGAGTGACTGGGAGAGACAAGATTCAGGAAGTAGAGACATGAGGCGTGAAGGTTTAAAAGAGAGTAGGGTATGGATGAGAAGAAGGAGATGAGCAAGATGGAAAAGAAGGAGATGGAGATTCAATGAGCAAGGGACCTGCGACGGCTGAGAGCTGTAACGGAGAAGAAGGAGAGAAGGAAATTCGAGTAGATTCTGGATATGAGAACAAGAGGTGTGAGACTATTACTCTATGAGGCAGAAGAGCGAGGGTCGAGGGCAAAGGATCTAGTGTCGGAGTGAGGCAAAGGAGCGATGGTGATGGCATAAGGCTGAGGGAGAAGCTCTGAGCTCGCAGGTTTAGGACTTAGGGTTCACCGTGTGAGAGCTATGTGACGATTGAGGCAGGCGACTGAGAACTAAGTGAGGTTCGAAAATGGTTTTGCCTAAGACAAGAAGGGTTCACCATACTCAACTACTCATCAGACTTTATTTTTTTTTAAATTAATAATAAAAACATAGACATGCTTTACATTAAGTCATTAACATAAGGGTGAGGTTTGGCCTAGACAAAAAAAATCACATTTTACTTTTACACTCTTATTTTATATTACTTAAAAAAAATTAATCGGGCTTGGAGGGCTTGCCTAGGCCTAAGCCTTTTTTACATGGCTTATCAGGGCCAAGCTCTCAAGCCTGATTACTTTAAAAAAAATAATTTTTAAAGTCTGAACCCTTATTTAAACAGGGCATCCTAGCCCAGCCTTTATTCTTGACTCTAGTGTCGGGTTTGGCTATGAACAAGGGGCTCATATACTCTTTTTCCAAGGAGAAAAGCTTAAAGATCTAGGACTCATTTGATACCAATGCATGAAGTTCGTGAAAGCATATGCAGATTCCATCAACGCCATCGCTATTTCAGGGAATGAAATAGTGTACGTAACTTCTATTGATAGGATAGTGTTATCCATTGGGGGTTGCGACAGTAAGTCTTATGGCTGCTGGAAGTTTAGTAATTTCTTTCTTCTTTATAAAAAAACAAAAGCAATAGGGAGAGAGAGAAGAAGAAGAGAGGAGACACGGGGAGAGAGAAGGGAGAGTTACATAATTTGGAAGCTATAAAGAAAAAACTAATAGGGCCTACTATGCATAAAGAAATGGATATTAGGGGTGAGTGTAACATACTAATTTTATTTAGACATTTAATTAAAAATCATGAAGTTTAATTGAGAATTAAATTGTATTTTGAGAAAAATTAAAATTAATGAATTTGGACTATTTCTATGTAGAGAAAGGTCTAATATTGAAGCTCATTGTGAGTCTCATCAAGTAAAGTGAAGAGAGGTCAAGTTAAGTCATGAGACAGAGGTTATATTTAGGATTGAGCTATAGGTTATAGCCATTTGAGAGACAAGAAAAGAGAAAGTTATTTTTACATCTTCACAAGATATTCTTAATAATCAAATTTGTGAATTCATTAACTGTTGAATTGGGTTGAAATTTGGTCAATAGGTTTGAGACATCTAATCATCATTTTCAAAATTTGGATTGTTGATTCATTGCCTAATGTGATAGTTATTCACTTCATCATTCGTATGGAATTTGCCTAGGTTAATGAGATTAACTAATCTAACTTTAGGATTAGTATGAGTTAGTATTAGGTACTATAATTAGTTATAATTAATATGTGTTATTGTTAATTAGCATAATTTTGTTGTGTAGATTATATTGTGGATACCATATGTGATCACTTTTGTGTTCAGAGAACTTTACTATCGAAGAGTAGAAGTAACCATTTATTGATGTTATATTATGTGTTTTATGATTAATTATGTGTATTTTAAATTATGAAATATGTGTGTTGAGAACCCATATGTTATATTTTATTGAGAAAATGTGTTATCAAAGTAGGACATTAACTATTTATAAGAAAGTGTTTAAATTAAAAAGTGTATTGGAAAGTATGATTTTTAATGTGTTATGTATTTATGTATATTGGAACTATTCTTTACTGTATAACATGTTGATGTATGGTTGGAAGTTGTGTGTTGGATAAATTTTACCACATGGTATGCCCCCATTAAGCCCAATCGGTAGCACATGCGGCTTAGACTAGTCCACCTTTGGTAAGGTGAACTAGATTAACGAGCATGGTGTATGGAGGAGACAAGGAGTTGTCATGCCATATCTATGTATTTGCAAATTAAATATATAACTATTTTAAAAATATGTTTTGTTCTCACTTAACAATCTACGTATTTGATTGTTTTACATGCTTTATTTCATCATAGAATTGGTTATTAGGACCATTGCATCTCATTCCTTATGGTTATTGTTTTTATAGGAAATGATCTAGCTGGAGAAGTACTGGGAAGGAAATTAGGTGTATGTGTCTTAACCTATGTGGTCTCTCATTTTGGTTGACATAATGTATAGAATGCCAACTTAGAACATCTTTATTAATTACAAGCATACAGACTCTCTTTAATTTAATCTATTTTACATATGTTTGCCATGAGATTTTTGTTTGCTCCTCATAGTCCAAATGTGTTATTTAGGATTATTTATGTCATTATATTGGCTATGAGACTTCTGTCTATCCCTTATAGTCTTAAAAAATTATTATTTGATTGCTTGGGAGATTCAATTATGATTTAGGTTGTAAATTGTTGATTTTAAAGCATGTTGAGGATTATACTTCACTATTTTAAATGGTTTAAATCTTTTTTGAAGGACTTGTTTAATGAGATCTCATTTTAGTGCGTCTTATCCAATTAAATTATGTTCTTAAATACCATGATAGATCTTTTTTTTTTAAATTATTTGTGAAGCTCTTTTATTACCATGGTAGATCCTTTTCTACCATGATAATTAATATTTATGAAATGTTTAATTATAGAAAAGTTCTTTTATACTATCGTATATTTGTTAAATGATTTTTTTTGTCTCTCAATTGCAATGCTGTACTCTTTTCCACTATGGTAAGGTTTTTAAATTTATGGTTATGTCTTTTCCATTATGGTAAGCCTTTTTATTATTATGGTAGTGTTTAGAATTTATAATACCATGGTAGATATTTTCTACCATGGTGGAGTTTTTTTTAATTTTGAGTTTTTTTGATAATGTTATTATTTAAAATGAAATAAATTTAGTATATAACTAAGTGAGGGATGTTTCAATGAGTTTGTCCCAATTTTTATTATTCAAGGTTCAAAATATATCAAATATGAATTCAAGGTTCAAATCACTCTTGGGCATATAGTTCAAGATCCAAATTGTCATTTAACCCTTTATTCTTGTAATCAATATTCATGAATAATTAATTATGTGAGTTTAAAAGAGTTACCATTTTTGTTATATTCCATTGATTAATTTGTGTTTTTATGGTTTAAAGTATTTATTTATCTTAGTTTTAAGGTTTAATTAGAAGGAATTTGTTTGGGTTGATAGATTTATGGATTTGAGATTGGGATTTTTGATAGTTATGATGGTCATGAAAATTTTTATTGATTAAATTGTGACTCTATAGTTTAGAAACAATTATTGAAGGTTGCATTTGAATTTAAATGGCTTAGAATGTTGTTTAGGATTGAAAATTATAACATTTTGAATTTTAAGTTAAGGTCAATTATCATAATTGAGGTTAGATTAGTAATTTCAAGAGTTAATCAAGTTAAAAGGGATTATGAATGACTAATGGGCTTGTTGAACCTATTTATAGCATTGGATTTGGTCTAGTGTAGTCATTGGGCCACAACTGGCCAAAATGGATGATTTAACCATGGATTTTGCTTGTGTCATCTGCTAAGGTAGATGGCACCATGCATCATGACAAATGTATGAATTCTCAGTTAAATTAGATCATGAGACAATAGTGAAAGAGAGAAAAAAGAGAGAGTGATGGAGAAGAGAAAGAGCTCTACAAGAGAATGCAAAATCCAACCTAAGGATGTTAATGGGAGCTTAAGGTTACTTGGGTGAGTCTCCAATATCCTTCCTCTTCCTCTCTATTTGTTTTTTTGTTAGGAATGTGGGCATTGGACGAAAAGTCCAAAAATAGGGAAGTTCAGACTAAACACAATAGATTAAATGGGATAGTCATGATATTGTTTAAGCTCCTAGACTAATGATTAAGGTTTATATAAGGATATTTGAATGTGTTTGATTAAATGAGAAAACTTTAGACAGATAAAATGGTTACTAAAAGAGAATATGAATATGTAATGCTAATGACTAGGCATATGAAAGTCTAAATAAGAAAATTGCTAGGTGATAAATATTGTAGTAGTATGAAATGAGAAATGAGGTAGCTTGAAGCCCAATAATTTTGGATAGAAATTGATGATTACAAGTTATATGATTGTAGAGGCAACCATTTGGATCATTTAAGCAAAGAAAGGGCTTGAGGAGTTAGGTTTTCTATGGGTATCCTTTTGTAGACACAAAGGATGGAAGTGACTAGGAGCCTAAATTCCCTCTTTATGCTTGTATGGTAGTTTTGATGAGTTTGAGAATGAGATTGGCTATTTTGTATGAAAGATGAAGTTTTTATTCTTTAGAAAAATATGTAACGTGGGCTACTGTATGTATGTACAAAGACATATGTTTTGATTGTAAATGATTATACGAGTGATGATTATGATGATGAAAATTGATTATGATTGCATGATGAGCTATTGGCATGATAGAATTGGTAATAGGTGGAGTTCTCCTTAAGGGATAGAAGTAGCATTCCATGTGGAATTGCCAATAATAGGGAGACTTTGATGTTTGGCTTGTTTTTTTATATCATCATCTTTGACTAGGGATTGGTGTTGACTCTAGTATTGTAACTTTCTAAGTTCTTACCCTTCGATTTAATTAGGTTAACAACATTTTAAGAGATTTAAAGAGTATTTAAATACCTTGGAAAATAATTTATAATCAATCAGGGCTTGGAAGAAGATAAGAAACAAGATGTCTTCATAATCAAATATTTTTAAAGGGCAAATGATCACATTTTTGAGTAATCCTTTTGGCATTAGAAAGTAGATATCTCAAGCTTTCTATAGAATCCTAATTTGTAATTTTTGAAGATGTGTGAAATTAATTATGAATTTTTGAAGTTGAGCCAGCAAAATTGTGTTGTTGGCTATGGCGAATATCCGAAAACGAAAATTTAAGGAAGAATGACAATTAAGGACCTGCTAAGAACATTAATCCCAATTACGGACCGTGAAATTTTGAAATCTGAGTTAAGGACCATGGTCCTTAATTGTGATAAAAAAAATGAAATTTGTGAGGTGGGATTCATTATTGCCACTTGGGAATTCACTAACCCAACTTGAGAAAATTTGTAACGTATATTGTGAAAACATAAAACCCCACTTGGAAATGAAATGTTTAAAAAAGCGCCACTTGAAAATTCACTAACTAAACTTGGAAAAATTTCTAACGTATATTGTGAAACATAAAACTTCACTTGGGAATCGATTGTTTAATAAAAAAAACACCAATTTGGATAAGTCACTTTTATTAATGATTCTCAAGTGAGGTTTCATTTTTTTCACAATATACATTAGAAATTTTTTCAAGTCTAGTTAGTGAATTCCCATGTGACGCTTTTTATTAAACATTCCATTTCCAAGTGGGGTTTCATGTTTTCACAATATACGTTAGTAATTTTCTCAAGTTGGGTTAGTGAATTCCCAAGTCGCGTTAGTGAATCCCACCTCACAAATTTCATTTTTTTTATCACAATTAAGGACCATGGTCCTTAACTCGGATTTCAAAATTTCACGGTCTGTAATTGGGATTAATGTTCTTAGCAGGTCCTTAATTATCATTCTCCCAAATTTAAAGTCTATTCATGAAACAAACATGTGAAGTTAAGTTTTGAGAGGTTTAGGGGTATTTTTGTAGAGCTTTGTTAGGGTTTTGGAGTTCATAACATTAGGGCACGAATTTTAGCTCCTACTCACTTAAGGTAACACTTCTAAACCATCTCCTCCCCTCTAATCTCCTCTTAAGCAAGTTTTAGTAGTGATTAAGGTTAGGGTTTGAATCTAAAGCAATTCTAGCCATTGGGTTTGAATTAATTAGGTTGTTTAAGGTTAAACATGTGTTATTTAGATTATTTTGATGATGACTATGGTAATAGGATGCTTAAATCTAGAAACTCTAAACTTGGGGGAAGTTTTATGATAATTTGAGGAGTTAGAGACTAGATAAATGTCATATAAGTGAAATGAAGATTTTGATGATTAAGTTTAAGCTTAATGAAGGTTAAATAAGTTAATAGAAGTGAGTTTTAGAATTGATTTTACTTAATCACACTTAATGGGGGTATTAGGCCTTAATCATGATTAAGGGCTAATTAATGATGATGAGCTATTAATAAGGTTTAATTATTTTAATCGTAGATTTGACTACTCTCGGAGCTTGTTAATTGCTATATAGCCCCCTTGGAATCTAAAGTGTACCCTCGGGATGGCAAATTAAGAGTTGACATAACCGATAGTTAATTCTTGTAAATAATTATTGGTTGCAATTATGAGTTGGTCATTATTGATTGTAATGAAAAGTTTGATGTAGATATATAAGAATGTTTGTAATTATTGTTATGAATTATGTGACTTGTAGTCATAAGCTTATTAATAGCATGAGTCGTATGGGATGATTGAATAAAATTCTATATGATTGTCAAGTACAATGTAATATTGGTATTGTGACCATTATAAATTTGACAAATACATTTGGGTATGTGAATTAATTACTATTGGTGTGAAAATATGAAGATGTGATTAAGTGATTGAGTACTTATGATACAATATTATGAGTTGAGTAAGGATATATGATTTGATAAGATAATCAAGTGTGTAAGAAAGGTTATAAAGTATATATTGATTATGTATCATTTTGTATGAGTTTATGACATTGGCATGAAATGTTATTAGTTAATTATCCTTGACTTGATAAGATGCGCTTGATTACGAGATAAGTTAACCAAGCAGCATTGATGGTAAGTTAACGAATAATGTGAGCATGTTGCATAACATAAATGAGTGGGAGTTCATCCAAGAGAGAAGAGCATTATAGAAATCCATGTGATACTCATTAGTACCACGAGGCCTCAATGTTTTGGTTTTTGATACTTACCTATAAAAACTAGAAATTAACATAAACCATTGTCATACTAAGCATGCATAATTGTTCCTCATACTATTACAGTTACTCAGTAATCATTAAGAACATTTTTGCATGATAAGCCTTATTAATAAAAAACACCATGATGGTTGATAAAAAAATTGCCTAAGTCTACAATAGACTCATGAAAATGAAATATAATCTAACAAATAACCCTTAATGTTAGTAGGTATGCAATTCAATTACACAAAATATAAACTAACTAAAGACTTTAATATGTAAGCTACATGTCTTTAGCATCCAATGCTTTCCTCTTATTCTTGCCCTTATCATCTCTTGGGAAGTATTAACAAAGGCGAGTGAGATTATACAATTTCAGTAACCAAACAATTTAATTAAAGCCTATCAAAGTGTGGTAGTCATAAGAAAGTAAAGCATAATTTTACACTTGGCATTTCACATGATAACAACAATGCATTAATAAGAGATACTATGCATGATCAAATGCAACTACTTTATTCCTCCTTATATCTTCTGACTAAGTCCATTGGCTACTAACTCATATAGAACCAACATGTGTAATTGAGCTAGCCCTGCCTACCAATTGTAAAGGGTTATCTGGCTAAAGGTTCTCGTACTCACTCTTGGACCATGGATTCTCCCTTCGTGAATCACTGAAGTGTCATAATTGCCCAATCCATACTGTCCCCAGTAAGATTAGTGATACTAACCATCATGCCCAACCCACGCCATACCCCATAGGTTAATGACAATAGTAAGCACATATAGTTAATAATATATGCTAGCCATTATGCATAACTCTCAATAGAGGCCACAGTATATAGATTTTCCATATTGCCCTTCTCACTCAAGTGAACTCTTACCTATCAATGATCATGCAATTTCATGCATATGCAAAGGCATACTCATAATCATCTTGATTTAATCTCAACAAAGCATAAAATTGCACTACTCAATTCAACACACGATCAATCTCACACTTAATGATTCATACTTAAACCATCATATAATACATGTTATTACCAATCATAACTTCATTCCAACATATTCAAGAATTAGAACTCATGACAATAACTCATCTATGCAAATGATCATGCCCAATACATTGTCACATACTTTATACCACCACATACCAACTCATAATTTGCAAACATGATTATATAATAAAATTAAACTCCTAATTACTTTAAATCTTGGGTTTACTACCTCCAAGAGCATAATTTGGATTTCAAGGGAGCTTTCCAATAGGTCTTTTATCTCTTGCACATATTCCTTGCATGGTCGAGATTGTGCTTATAACCTCCCCCACTAAGATGGATTAGTTTGGTAAAAATGTTTGTAAATTGTGTTAGTCTATATTTATTATTTTTATTTTTATTTATTTAAGAGTTAAAGGAAATCACGTATTTTTCTTGCCTTTAAGTAATATCATATTTGAATAATAAAAATTAAATTACATAATAGGTCATAGGGAATTACATCTACATATATTTCATTAGGATTATATATTTCTTTTTAGATGCATTAAAATACAAGTGGTTAGCAGGCAAGAATTTTTGTTAAGTGTGGGAAGAGGGGATTTGTTACTAAACCAAAAGTATGTTAGAGTAACTCTTAATATAAATCAAAAAGGGTCCAACAAATACACATAAATGTTCCTATTATGCCCATTAGGCATGTTAGGGGGTGGAGGCATCATCTGAATAGGGGCAGATTGCACAAAGTAAGGTGTTGGTGGCTTGAAAGGTGGCAACGGTGTTGTGGTGGTGGCATGAAGAGTGCTAGCAATGGTGACATAACTGATAATGGGATGGTCAATATTAGTGTTAATGAGTACACCAAAGGTGGTGGAGAAAGTAAGGGATGTGATTATGAGTGTGGAACTATTTATATTAAAGTGGATAGTGGAGGTAGGTCCCAAATAATCTTAAAGTGGGTGCAAGTGTCAATTATCACCCAAGTTGATCCATAGTCTAACATAATGATCTCCATCCAGTTAATCTCGACAACTATCCTCTTTGTCAATGTAAAGTACACCTGACTTTACCCATACATAACCATAATCATATCATACAATCTACCATACATAAACAATCAAGAGACTTGAATTCTTAAACTTGCCTTAAACAAAGAATGGTTATTTTAAATGAAACTTTAAAAACCTTTTACAAATAATTAGGAACTAAAATTTTCTTCAAAAGTTAGTGTTAAACTACAAATAAAAAACCATTTTAAAGATTAGGATGGAGAAGTAAATTGTAAAGTTATGCAATAAAAGCAGGACGAAATAGGTCATTTTGGATCCCTTGTGCAACATGCCATGGCATGATATCAATATGCCTAGCATGTGGCATAGAAATGCACATTTTGCCTTTTTTTTACAACACGCCATGGCATGTCTTCTTATGTCACAGTGCACTTGCAGTTACATGACAGCACATGACAACTTTTCAAGCTGAACTTCCAACATGCACCATTTTCATATCCGATATCTGATTAAAGCGATTCAAGTACTTATATGAAACTTATTTGATAATCTAACTAATGTTATAAGTTTCATGTTGATCTAATAGTTTATTTAAAATTTGAACACCAAGATGCATAAGTCAATTTTAATCACCATTTTTAAGCATCCAAGTACCAACAACCAGAAACTTGTACTATTAGCTCAATTTGGGGCTTGAACTAAGTCCAAGGGACTTAAGTACACATGATTAAATAGTTAAGCAGCCAATAACACATTAAAACCAAGATTTGGCCACTTTATGCCCCAATTTCACACAAATAAGGCCCTTGTATGAATTTTTTTTCAAATGTCATTCCTAAGCCAAATCTACACAACCTATAACATACAACCATCATTATCATACACAAACCATAGCTTACACTAGTATATATATTTAGCTTTTACTGCAGGTGTCATATCAAAATCTACTCTAGGCTAAAATACCCTAAATCTACACAATATATAAGTGCAATACTAGTATTCATGCATTCATATTACACCTCATATAACATACATAAATCATAACATCTTACACTTATAACCAAAAATTAGCCTTTACCGTAAGTGATGTAACAAACACTTTAGGCTAATTTTACCATATATTCCCACATAACCATTAGTGCAAGGTCCAATTTTATGGCATACAACTTGACAAGAATATCAAGATGTATCACATATGCATAACTCAAATACATGAATTCTTAATTGGCAACCTTAACTTTATATATACACATGCATATCTCTATTCAAAATCACAAGTTATTAGCCACGATTAGAGCCTTGACCACGTCTATTTAGATAATGTACACCTAATTAACCATTTATATATACAATATAACGTACATACACACATTTGGCCTGTAAACTTTCAATACACATAACCTAAGCAAATTCCCATTTTTCACTCTCATTCATACACATGGCCAATTTCACATACATATCCCATATTCACTATATCCACACAAATTATCATCCATCTTCTAGCCTACACTATCATTTTATCATATACACTCATATACATAGAGCTAGTGAATCAAAACACAAAATACTATAAAATTTTACAGTAAAAATGCACATGTTTCTTATGGTAACTTCTATACACATCTACCACTACTTATATACAAATTTATTACACCAATCCATATAAGGCTTTATCAAAAAATTTCTATTCTCAACCCAGTTCCTTTCCTTTCGCACTACTACCACCAGAAACAAAAAAATATAAATAACCACAAGTGAGATCAAAATCTCAATAACAAGTATAGTTCATGAATGTTTGCTGACTAAATAATTGTATGAAAGTAACCAATAACTATTTTAATAGTTTATATAGTTAAAATAGCATAATCTTTATTTTTATCACAAATCAATTCACGCAATCAAGATAACAGCATGATCATCTATCCACCGATCCTCCAAAGCTCCCTGACACGAAACCATAGGCTATACTGGATCAATCACTCATTGACCTGAGCACATTTTCAGTGGTAGATACACCAGGCCAAAGGTAATCTATTCTACCTGTGGACTATGATTTCTCTCATTTCATACACTTGTGATAGAGGCATTGTTAACTCCTAACCCTACCTTAATAGACACTAGGGAGTTGCTAGACTACCTAGATGTCCCATGGTAACAGTCCTAATATAGTGCTATACCAGATTACCCATGGTACCAGCTTGTAATATGCTGCATCGAATGTCTAATAGTTCTAGCCCAATCATATGAATTTATTCACTCACATCTCCACTCCACACATACCCTGGGTGAACTCTCATCCCTTGTGATCATGCTTTTTCATATAAAATTCATTGCTCTTTTCACATTTTCATGCCATACAAATTTACACAATATATATATATATATGTTCACAAAGCTAAAAATTCTTAAACTTTCATTTCATAAATCAGTTTCATGCTAAACTTATTTTCATAGTAAATCATGCACAAAACCTCATAAAGCAATCATACATTTACTTTTATATAGTTATATGAGCTAACAAACATAACAAACTATATGGTTACCTCAACCCTTCTATTCAATAGAAAGGGTTACCCGTGTTCTACAACTTTATTCAAGTTTCTTTCATTATTCAAATCATTGCACGCAAGAATCTCTACAATTTAGGCACGCAGAGTCAATTACTCTATCGACTAAAAGTGTTAACTATAACAATTTAACACCTAATTGCTATCATTTCTACTATTCACACTCATTCACATGCATTATAACTGGTTACCACTCCATATAAGCTTTAACTCCCTCACAATCAAATTCTCTCTTACTACTTTCTCTCTATATTAGGTTAATTTAAGCCTGCAGTTTCAAAACTTTATCATTTCAACTCAAACCAGTCACAAAGTATTAGTTTAGTTCCAGTAGACTTTTCTATTACTATAGGGTAAGAAATTATCTCCTTAAAACTTCTAAATTCAATTTCTCAATAGTTAAAACTAAGAAAATAAGGTAGAATTAGATATTTAAGGAAGTACGAGACTTATCCAATAAGTAACAGGTCAAAAATATCATCCTTTCTCCCGAAATTGCTTGCCATAACTAAGAACTCTTTCTTCTCCACACTAAAATCCCTTCCTCCTTGTTTCCTTTCTATTTCTCACGAGTTGCCATAACCTCATTTATCAAAATTCTGTACCATGCATCATAATGCATCCATTCTTTACCACGACGCATGGCATAGTGAGGGAAATCCTCACTCCACTCACATGCTCTACTTTAGGACTTCATTCTTCCACTCATATCTGTTAATATAATATCCCAATGAGTCAATATAAGACTTTACTATTTAGAATCTTAATCCTACATTAAATTACTAATTCAATCCCTAACTAGTCATAATGTAGAAATAAAAAATTTTAGATGTTACACAATGCAGTTAGTTCAGGCTACCAAGAGGTTGAGGGAGTCTGTGAGGTTGGCTGGTGGTATTTGTCTGAGTTGGGATGAGTTTAAGAAGATGTTCTTTAAGCAGTATTTCCAGTCTCATTCAGAACTAAAAAAGAAGAAGGGTTCTATGCTTTTAGCTAGGGAGATCTAGATGAGGAAGGTTTATTAATTATTTATCATTATATTCTACCTATCTCCAGCATAGCCACGACACTAAGTGGAAGGCAGAGTGATTACTAGAGAAGATGTGGCCTGAGTATCACTAGCAGATTACATTGTTTGATGTGACAACATATGAAGACATGTGTCATAAGCTAAGAGTAACTGCTAGGAGGGGTGGAGGGGTAGAAACTGAAAGGAGGTGGGACAGTATAGGGAGATTCTTATCTCCTTTGGGTCTGACAGGTGAAGTTTCAAAGAAACCCGGATATAGTGCTAGAAGTTTCAATTCTTATGGAAGGAAGGGATTCGTTAAAGGATCCCAGTGTTGATAAGTGCAAAGGGGATCAGTTCATAAAAGTGGGTATGAGAATTGGGCCTCCACAATCTTTGAGGCAAGCAACAAATATTTCAGCACCAACCTTGAGTACTGGACGGTTGCCTCAGTGTAACATTTACGATCGATCTCATTCAGGAAGATGTTGGGCTTGCTTCAAGTGTGGCAAGTCAGGTCACTTGGTTGAGTGTTTGCAGTCATGCAGGAAGAGGCCAGAGCGTCTATTAATATGATTTGAGGTATGATTTTCATTTGTGACTACCAAGTAGAGGTATTGTTTAATTCGGGTGCCGTATATTTCTTTATGTTTGAAGAGTGTATGGATCAATTACATCTATCATTACAACAATTACCTGTGCTTATTAGAGTGACGACACCTTCTAGATCATTTAGTATTACAACTAGAGCTTATCAGGATGTAGAGATTTGATTTGAGGATAGAGTTTCCAAAATCAATTTGATTTGTATTCTTATAAAGGGAATAGATGTGATTATTAGCATGAATTAGCTAGCAGCATACAATGCTATGTTGATTATGCCAGAAAAGTGGTTTCACTATTAGTGTTGTTTACAATAGTAGATTTTTCTGAGTAGCCTAAGTTCTTGTCAGTAGTTAGTGATGAGAAGTTGATCCGATAGGGTTGTGATGTATATATAGTATTCTTTACCTCTAGTATAGTGTATGATGGTGGAATCGAGAATATTGGGATAGTAAGTGAGTTCCTTAAGGCATTTTCAGATGAAGTGACTAGATTACCTCTTGAAAGGGAAGTGAAATTCTCAAATGATTTAGTTCCTAAAATTAAACCAATATTAAAGGCCCCATATAGAATGTCACCATCAAAATTGGCAGAATTGAATAAGCAAATTAAGGATTTACTAGACAATAAGTTTATCAGACTAAGTGTATCCCCCTAAGGATCATTAGTGTTGTTTGTAAGAAAGAAGGACGATAATGTGCATCTTTGTATAGATTATCGATAGTTGAACAAGTAAGAACAAGTATCCTTTACTAAGGATAGATGATTTTTTAGATCAATTGGCTAAAGCTTTAATCTTTCTAAAATAGACTTGAGGTCAAGGTACCATCAATTGAGAGTCAATGCAGTGAATATGCCCAAGACAGCATTTAAAACTTGGTATGGCCATTATGAGTTTTTGTTTATGCCGTTTGGCTTGACTAATGCACTTGCAGTATTCATAGACTATATGAACCATGTCTTCAGGCCATACTTGGATCAATTTATACTAGTCTTCTTATATGACATCCTAATCTATTTTGAGGATGAAGAGCAACACGTGAAGCATTTGAGGATCATGCTTTAGGTTTTGAAGGATAAGAGGTTATATGCCAAGCTTAGTAAGTGTGAGTTTTGGTTGAGAGAAGTTAGTTTTTTGGGACATGAGGTAACTATAGATAGGAGTTATATGGATCCACATAAGGTTAATGTAGTGTTGAAATGGGAATGTCCCAATTTAGTCATAAAGATGCATAGTTTTCTAGGATTAGTTGGGTATTATTGGCGATTTGTCCAAGGATTTTTCTAGATAGCATCACCTTTGACTAAGTCAACATAGAAAGATTAGCCTTACATTTAGGATTATTAGTGTAAGAGGGCATTTCAATAGCTAAAAGAGAAGTTAACCACGGAACCAATGTAATTATACCTAACATGAGATTACTTTACAAAGTGTACACAGATGCATCATTGAGAGGCCTTAGTTGTGTTTTGATGCAAGACAATCAAATGGTAGCTTATGCTTCTCAACAGTAAAGATTACATGAAGAGAATTATCCTGTTCACAATTTAAAGCTTGCAGCCGAGGTGTTTGCTTTAAAGATTTCGTACCATTATCTATATAGTGCAGTATTTAAGGTGTTTGGCCACCATAAGAGTCTGAAATACCTGGTGGATCAGAAGGAGCTTAATATAAGGTAGATAAGATGGATGGAGCTTCTTAAGGATTACAACTTTTGAATTGAAATATCATTTGGATAATGCTAATGTGGTTGCTCACGTGTTTAGCTGAAAGACTCTACATGTGGCAAGTCTAATAGTTCAGGAGAGTAGGCTAATAGAGTCCTTTATAGAATTATAGGAGGGTGCGCTACTCAAGGCGTTAGTTGGTGCCTATTCCACAGAGGTCAGTAATAATTTTTGGAAGGAATTGAGAATGGAACGATCAGAAAATAAGTGTCTTTTTGGGATCAGATAAGAGATTGAAGCAAGTTGAGCCATTGATTTCAGCTTTAATGATGATGGGTTTATAGTCTATTAGGACAAAATTTGAGTACTTGACGATACCGATGTAAGGAAGGTTATCTTGAGTGAAGCTCACCGTAGTAAGTACACTATCTATCCAAGAGCTATGAAAATGTACCAAGACATAAGGTAGTATTGGTGGTGGTCTAGTATAAAGAGAGATGTTACTAACTTTGTAACTTGGTGTTAACCTATTAGAAGGTTAAGATAAAGCATCAAAGGCCACCAGGGATGTTACAGCTACTGGATATCCCTAAGTGGAAGTAGGATAGTATATCCATAGACTTTATATCTGGTTTGCTGAGAACTTAATCAGGGCATGCTACTATTTAGGTTATCATCAACAGACTCACAAAATTGGCCCATTTTTTGGCAATTTGGATCAATGATTCTCTGAAAAAGTTGGCAAAGATTTATATATGAGAAGCTGTAAGGCTATATGAAATGCTAAAGAATATAATATCTGATAGAGATTTAAGGTTTACCTCTAAGTTTTGGGGAGCTTTATAATGAGCTATAAGTACTGAGTTGAGATTCAGTATAGCTTATCATTCATAAACAGATGAAGCAGACCATATACACTTTAGAAGATACATTGAGAGCCTGTGTATTGAGTTGAAGGGTAGCTAGGATGGCCATCTTCTTTGGCTGAGTTTGCTTACAACAACGATTACCTCTTTAGTATTCAAATGGCACCATATGAAGCGTTATATAGGAGAAAGTGCAGATCCCCTCTATGTTAAAGAGAATTGAGTAAGAGAAGTTAATTAGGACCAGATGTTGTGGATCAGACAACTTAGAAAATTGAGCTGATTAAGCAAAAGTTGCTGACGGCTCAAAGTAGGTAGAAGAGTTATGCGAATAGATGTAGAAGACCGTTAGAGTTTTGGGAGGAGATTATGTGTTTTTGGGGGTTATACCAGTGACAAGAATCGGGAGGTCGATTAGAGCCAAGAAATTTACTCCATAATTCATTAGTCCTTTTCAGATTCTAGAGAGAATTGGACTAATTGCTTACCAAATGCTTTACCACCGCAGTTGTTGGGTATACATAACATGTTCTATGTATCATAGCTTAAGAAATACCAACTAAATCCCTCTTATGTGATAGAACCAGAAGAGGTTGAGCTCTAGGAGAATTTGACATATAAGGCTGAGCTAAAATGGATCTGGACGTGAAAGATGAACAATTAAGGAATAAGATTATACGGTTAGTAAAAGTTTTCGAGCAAAGCATGGCTCCTGGTAACACTACTTGGGAGACAGAGGATAAAATGAGGCAAAAATATCCCTACTTATATCCCATAGGTATGTATTTAAGTATTTTATGAATTTTGGAGATAAAATTCTTAAAAGGAGGAAAGAACTGTAAATCTTGATTTTCTAATCCTGCGATTAGCTATTAATCTGAGGTAGTTTAGTAATTAGTAAGTGATTAGAGATTGGGATGATTGCTTGGTGATTTGTGTCATTAGAATGTCAAATAAACAGATATAGGTAGAAGGATTGCGTTTTGGAGCAAAGAATGTGTGTGCAGTGAGGATTCTCCTCTCTGTGACATGTACCATGGTGAAAGGTGTAACATCCAGGAAATTTAATTATGGTTAATTAACCTAATGAGTATAATTAGTAAATCAATGAAGTATGTGGCCATAGGGATCTAATTTGTGTTTTTGGCTTGATTTTAAGCCTAGATGTGGGTCTAAATTGAAGTTTGGCCACTTAGGCATCAAAAGAAGGAGAAAATAAAGATGGAGTGTTGCTGTACCATATGCCACAGCATGAATCACATCCGCTACATCTTATAGACCAATACTAGAACGAGGAGGAGACTTCTCTGTGCCATGCGTCACAGCATGTGCATCATCCACCATGGTGCATTACTAATTCTTACAAAATATCAGTTGCGAATCAAGTTAGAAATTAAAGAAAAAGAGATAGAAATCAAGAACCAACAACCTGAGCTCTACTAGGGTTTACTCTTGGACGACATTAGGAGTATTTTAGAAGTTACAAACACCAAAGGTAAGTATTATACTTATTAATCTCCCAATTTTTTTTACATTTATGAGTTTTTGGTTAGGGTTTAATAATGAGAGATAATTTTTTTGGTCCATACTGATTATGGGTCTGATCTCATTGGTTAAAATGGATATAATATGAGTGGTTTAGAGTATTTAAACCTTACAATGATGATTTTGTCAAGAGTTACTTAGAAGGAGCTATTAATATGCAAATTTTGCAATTAATATGGTTGTTGGGAGTGTTTTTTAGTCCATTAATGGTGGTCTAATGGCTCAATGGTAGTAATGTAAGTCAATGAAACCTAGTGAATCGAATGGGTGTGATTTTATGATATTGATAAGAAAGGGATATGAAGAGTATAGTGTTAATAAATTTTATAAAGTGGGATAATGATGTTTTCCTTGTGGAATTGATTATAGATCATAGTTATTGGCACCATTTAAGCTTATGAGAAGCTTTAGAAGTGATTAGTATGAGGGGTGAACATTTGACCTCTCATAGCTTTGATGAAGGGAAACATATTTTGGATAGTTGCATGTTAATTAAGTTAATTGTTGAATTTCACTTGTTGAAGCTTATTTGTTGATAAAATCTATAAATGCAAATTTTGGCAAATGGTGAACTTGTGAAATGGTTTGAAAAATGAAAACTTCTTGCATACCACCTATTTGTGATTTATGAATTTACTTATGGCATGTTATTGTGAAAGTGAAGGATTGTGATGTGTAATGTGTTGAGTATGTGGAACACATGAGTATGAGTATATGAATTTATATGACATGAATTAGTCTATTTGAATGTATAAACATGTGAGTTGTGCATAAAATGATCATTAGTGGGAATTCACCCAGGGAGAGGAGGAGATGGTTAAATCTATATGGTATTGGCAGTGATCGTTGAAATTAGGAACTTGCCTTGGCACCGACCGCTGAAATCGAGAGGTAGCCATTATCCTATGATTAATTCAGGAATATCCCACTTGTTTTATAAGGGACTTGAACTAACTAGTCTCCACCGATTTATGAGAAGGCTAGATTAGGGGTATGAAACCCCATGCTTGTTAGTATTAGGGGAAAATGAATTACTCAAGTGAGTAATTTAACCTTAACTCGATAGCTTCTCACAAGTGCAAGGCTAGGTTAGTCCATGAAGGATGTAGACACTAATAGCCATTAGTTTCATGTCAGAGGTAACAAAGGGTATAAGGTTGGCATTTGATCATGCATTTAAATTCGACCACATAGTTGTTATTATTATGGTTCGGTATGTGTTAGGGGCGTATGGTTGGTATTATTATGATCTCCTGATTTGCATTAACATTATGTGGATATATATATGCCTTTGGGCCTAGTCACATGGTTGTTAGTATTGTGAACCGTAACCACGTTCATCATATGTGTTGTAATTGTGTGTTCTTACCTAGTTTCATTTGTTTTCAATTGATATGCAACTATATAGATTAGGTGAAACTTGGTTATTGAGTAGTTGCACTCAGCCTTTAATTTTCAATATTTTCAAGGCTTAACTCATCGAATCCGATTTGGGAAAGGCATATTGGGTATAGGATTATGATGAAAATCCTACTTTTATGCCTCTCTACTCTGTTTATGTGTATATATGTTGTAAAATTTCCAACTAGTTCACATGTCATTATTTTTGTACTACTTGCATTACTATAGTGTACAAACTTGTGTATTTTATGCCCAAGGTTAGTGAGTTCTGGTTGTAAACTTTTGGTTAGGGCCAAAATACTTGTGCAAGTAGGAATATGTGTAATTTGACTATTTTGAAATGAAAATGAATCATTTGGGCAAGAAATTCCTCCCCCTTGTGTTTTGTGGAATTTAAGGTTGAGTGGTGAAATTGATGTTTATATGTTTTTGGTTGAGTATGGTGTGTTGCATAAGTCTAGTAGAGTTCATTAAGTATGGTCGGATGGTTGGGGTAAGTGTTTGGCACTTGTGGTTGAGTTGGAATACTAATGTTGTGAGTTTTAAGTGAAAAAGTGGTAGCCTGGGTTTTAGTGTTCAACTCTTTGTAGAAAATGATATTGAGTGTGGAACTTGTGCTATTAGCTAGAGTTAGGAGAAAGCTCTATGTAGATACCAAAACCATCTCAATTGGACATCGAATGGAAATTTGGGATGTGTCGAAAGTTTGCTCCCACTGTTGTTAAATGACAGTAGTTACTTGTCGTCAAATTTCATGCAATGCATTACGGCACATGGTGCCTCGCGTTGTGGCACATGGCATAGAGATGAGTGAGCCGTGGCTACACATGTCACATGTTTTACACAAAACACATTTTTGAGTTTTAAAACTCAATATTTTGGGTCTCCAATGATTTTCAAGCTTCTACAATGTTTTAAAACTCTAATTTAAGCATAATAAGTGTATGATAGAGATTAAAATGTTGAATTTTGCGATCATGTTATAACTAATTTGAGAATTATTCTCATTTATGTAATTTTTACAAACTTGATAATTTACTTGGGTTAGTCCCTTAATTACCTCAATTATGGAGTTAATTATGATTTAGTAAGGGAGATCTTACACAGGGACTAAAAAGTGACCTCTTAAGCGATGAATTAGGGTGAGTTTTAGAAAGAGAAAATCAGAAAACATGAAAGGGAGAAGAGAAGAAAGGTTTGTTAGCTAAGGCAAGAGATTTTGGAGCATTAGAAAGCACTTCCAATCAATAACTTATCAGGTAAGCTTCGGATAACCCTTACCTTTGATTCTACTATAGTTTTTCTTAGTATAAGTTATAAAAAAAATTAAATTGATGAAATATAAGGGATTCGCTTCTTACCCTATAGTAATAAAAAGCTTTTCAGAAGTTAAATTAGAATTTTGTGACTAGTCTAGAGTTGAACGATAGAGCTTTAAACTCATAAGCTCAATTTGGCCTTAATTCTATAGAAATTGGGGTGGATGGTGTTTAAATGAAATAGGATTGTTTGAGGTGATGTGAAGTGATAGTTGAGAGGTAATAGACTTAGATTGGCTAAATGAAAATGAAGGGACAACTAAATATAGCCTTAGTTGATAATTCAGTGTTTTGGTCAATTGGATCAATTGATAATTATGCCAATTGTATGTAGATTGGCATGTCTCATGAGTAGATTGAGTAAAAAGGTGAGTAGAGATGAGTAACGATTGAAAAAGTACCATAGGTAACCTTTCTTGTGACAGAAGTGTTAAGGTAACCGAATAACTTTCTTTATTTGACTATTTATTGTAACTGTATGTAAGTATGCTATCTACTACATGAACCTATTTTAAACTAAGCATCTTTTGTGTTATTGCATGATTATGATATGAAAATGAACTTTAGATAAGTAAACAAGTGAAATTATGTAGTTTTATATATGTGTGTGTGTATGTGTGTATCTATAAACATATATGTATAGTGGTGAATAAGAACCTATTCTTGGTTTAAAAAGCATGATCATAGGGGTGAAAGTTCACTTATAGTATGGAGATGTAGAAAAAAATCATATGGCATTATTCTCTTAGTGCCCGATGGGGTGCAGTGTCAGAGATTATCTCTTTAGTACCTATTGAGGTGCGGTGTTGGAGATTTAGACTCCTTATTATTGATGTGATGTGGAGTTAGAGTCAATGACCCCAATTGTGTGTGTTGGGGAAACCATAGTTCGAAAATGAGATAGAACACCTTTGGTTGAGTGATTCTAGCACTAAAGGTGAGCTCAAGGCTAATAAGTGTGTATTTTGGTTTAAGGCGAGCCTATGGTTTCAAGTCTAGGTGATTTGGAGGTTTGGTTGGTAGTGATCATGTAATATCTGCCTTGAAATTACTAGGACAATACTCATACACGTTGTTATGATAGCTAGGATTAGACAAAATCCCAAGAAGAAGTTATCACGACCCAAAGGTTTAAAAGATAATTAGTTTAAAACAATGAAATCGCAAGAAAACCCTTTTTTTAAATAGTGTTTAAGCTCAAACCATAGTTAGAAATTACATAAATACAAATAAGAAAGCATGGAAATCAAGTAGCCTTCAAAACATACTAAGACAAGCCTTTTCTCAAAAATCTAGTCCGTCCGCTGTGGTGGATGGCATAAAGGGAAAAATCCCTCAGTAAGACACTTGTGCTGTAGCGCAACTACCATGCACTGCGGCGCACACCTATTGTCATCATAGTAGATTGCTACCATGACAGTACTCCAAACTTTCGGAGTGCGCTATTTTGCCATTCGATGTCCAATTTGGGTGGTTCAAGTGTTTACACGAAACTCTTTGAGTCCTCTAGCAAATAGCACTAGTCTCACACTCAAATGATCATCTGTTAAAAAGATGAATAACCAAACCCAAAATGGTTTGTTTTTACCTCAAAACACATACAAAGGTGTTCAACTCACAATGCCAAATGCCATTAGCCCTAGGTACACTTTGACCACCTCAAATAGACCACACACAATATGACAGATCATTTATATCACACAAATAAGTAATCACACTCAAAATGACCACCAAACCTCTATTTGACAATAGTATAAAGGGTGGATAAAATTTAGCACACATATCAATTTGGTCATTTTGGCACATAAATCACTTTAAATATATTACTTGTAATTGTAACTTGTCTAAGCACACACACTTAATCCATGAAATCAACCTTAGACCAAGATACACACATTTATCATAATTTCATACAAGTGATAACCAAAATAATGTTATGTTCCTAAGTTGGCATAATAACATAGCATAACCGTTACAACCCACAAAAAGAAAGGGAAGAGCTATACAACAATATTCTTTACTCTTTAGTTACTCCTCCCTTCCCCTTGCACCTATTGGAACCCTTAACTATAAAATATAATCAAAGGGTGAGATAAACATCTTAGTAATAGAATAATCTACTACAATTGATTAACATGTACAACTATTAAAGAGTAAAGCTATTAAACACCAAAATATACTTTTGCATATTATAACATACTCTTTTTCATCAACACAAATCATTTATCACTAGCATGATCATTCTACCATCTAAACCTCTATATCACCCTGACTAAAACTATAGGCTCTTGAACTAAGTACACATCCACAATGGTCTGAGCTCCCCTTCAGTGGTAGGATCACCTAACAAAAGGTGTCTTATCCCACTTCCGGACTATGGTCTCCCCCTATCGCACACGAATCAAGGTATCGTTACTCTAACACCACATCACTGATGTTAAGGAGCATCACTCTCCAATGTTGTATCTCGCATGGATACTAAGGAGAAAATCTCCAACATCGTGCCTCACTAGACACTAAAGAGATACATTCCATATGGACTTCCACTACTTCCTATGAGTGAACTCCCACCACCTAACATGATCATGCTCAAATTACCACACATTTCATACCCTTATGAGAAATCACTAATTTTCACATAAGAACTCAAAATTCTTTATCATTTTGAAAGTAGTTTCTAGTGCACGAGAAAATCATCTTTCACAATATGCCAAGCTTTTGAAGCACATGTAAACACATATATTTATCTACTCACAAACAGTTAAGCAATAAAATCAATCAATGTAAATTATTCCGTTACCTCAACCTTTTATCACACAAAAGGGTTACTATGGCTTAACTGTTAGCTCTACATGTTCTATACGCACGAGTTAGCTCAAGCAACACTCAATCTACACAATCAAGTGATAGTCATCAATTATCTCTCTGGATAAGTTTAAATTCACTAGGTTCTAAGTGCCTATAATGCCCAAATTACTTACCTAAACATACCAACCATTTCAAAATACTCTGACCATCCTATTAAATATCCCAACATACCAAATTCATCATCTAATTCCCCACATCATTTTAAAATCTTCAAATTATACCTAGGGTTTGTCCATACCCTCAACAAAATTTCCATTCACCATAAAACTTATAAATTTTAGGTTGAAGGATTGATTTAACTCCGAAGACCTTAAATAATCCAATAGGTTCAATCTAAACCTAAGGGAACCAAAATCAAAGCCCTCATTGCCCTAAAAGTTAGAAACCTTCCCATAAAGATGAAGGAGGGGGAATGTGGAACTTACCTAAGGATGATCTACCAATGCTCCCAATGTGGCCTAGGGATCATGCACTAGCAGTACACGAGCTCCTCTTTATCGCTCTCTCATTTTGCTTCTGTTTTTTATCTGTCTTGCACATTTGATAAGTGTAGATTTTGCATGTGCACCAAGATGCATTGACACGTCCGTTACGGCATATGGACAAAAAGTCTTACAAAAATTTAAACTCCCTTCCGTGCCATGCCCCACTCAAACATCACCCTAACCTTCTTCTAAGGCTGTCTAAGGATCTAAAAACTATATTAGTCTCCCATAAACCTCATTAATCAATAATTTATCTAAATTGATCAAATTACCCTTAGAAATACTGATAATTACCAATTGGGAAACTTAAGATGTTAAAAATCATGCTATATGTGAAAAAGTGGTGAATATAGTGGTGAAAGAAGTGAAATAATTTATATAGATGAAATTTGAAGTGAATTGGTGTTATATGTTATATTTGGTTGTATATTATGCTATGCTTTCTTATAGTTGCATGTGATAGTCGATAGTAGAGAGTTATTTTGTTACTGAGATTTTTATCTCACCCTCATGGTTACATTTCACAGGATAGAGCAGTGAGCCAGGCAAGGGGAAAAGGTATGGACTGATATAATGGTGCCATTGTCGTGGAAATTCTTGAGTTTATGTAACGAACTAAAAATTTGTGATATTTATGTATATAAGTTACCATAGAGATTGCATGCATATTTTAAGTAGTGAATTACTAGAATTGCAGATATTTATGGTGAATTTGTAAATATTAGCCCATATGTGTAGATATATGGTGAAATAATTAACAGAGGATAATATTTAGTTATATGTATGTTGTGAATATGTTGTAAATATATTAATGGTGATTAAGAAGTAAATTCGCAGTGATATTATGGTGAAAAAGGCCAAGTGGGCCAATTTATGCCAAATAGTGCAAAGTTTATGTTTGTGGAAATGGGCTGTTAAATGGCCAAATTGTGATATATGTGTGTATTTGTTATATAACTTGGTCAATCAAGTGTATTAGGTCTTTTTAGACTTGGCTCAAGGCTTAGAATAGTCTAATGAGATTAAGGGATCGATTTGAGAGCTTGGGTACATTAAATTTTTTTAAAAAGTGACTTTTTAACCCAAGTATACAAATTTTGATCGAATTGTTGGATTGTGTCCAAACCTATCTCATTAGTTAGCTTATGAAATAAGCTTCATGTGGGTACTTGACTCACTCTGATCAAATGTTGTATGTAAAAATGGCGCATGCCAAAATTTTATCATTTAAGCTGTCAAATAATAGCTATAGAATTTGGCATGTGAACTGTGGCGCATGGCATTTCACACCACGGTGCATGTCACAAAGAAGGTCTAGACGTGTGGCTCTATGCCATATGCTGTGGCGCATGTGTTTCCCACAACAGCACATGGCCCATAATCTAACTTGATTTCTTCATTTTGAAGACTCAACTCGTGATATCATCATTAAGGACACAATATAGACAACAGGTGTCCTTACTCACTATATGCATCATCACACCTCCCTCATATCCTCCTTATTCCTTTGATATGAAACCATGGGCTATAACTCAATAGAATAGTCTATATTCTATGACTTCCCTAGCCTAAACACTTGTGAAGGGATTACCTAACCAAGACACACCCAACTCACCTATAAAGCATGGTTCCCCTTATTTCTCACACTATAGGGTTTTATATACCCTAGACTAGCCTTCTCATTAAATCGGTGGATAGCTAGCTAGGTTCGAGTCTCTCGTTGAATCAGTAAGACAGTCCCTCCTTGAATAAGTGGGACAATATGGATATAATCAATCCAGCAAACCATCTTATGAAGGGGCCTTACCATGTGGATTTTTATCATCTACTTCTTCTCCTAAGTGAACTCCCGCCTCTCAAGATCATGCAATGCACATTCATGCCATAATTCACACTTTATATCTAGTAGATTTTCTAAAAAATCAAGCCACACTTGCATTTTTTTTAATTTACACATTTCAATGATCAATCATAAATCCACAAACTAATAAACGCACAAAAGCATAAGGCAGAATTCCCCGATTACCTCAACCTTTGAGAGGTCAAAGGTTTCACCTCTCAATTACTTACTTCCAAAGCTTCCAAGAAGCTTGAATGGTGTCAATAGTAGTTACTCTACAAGCATTTACCATGCAAAATATCAATATCCATATCTGAGCTATTTTTCACTTGCACTGATCATTTCTTAATACTCAAGATTTATTCTTGACTCATGTAAAAGCACATATAAGGCTTCTTAGCTTCCTTTAACCCTCATTAATAACATTAAACTCTTAAATGGTCATTAATAAAAACAAATTATTCCCAACCACTGTATTTATGAGAATTTTCGAACATTTAATGTCCCCCGACTATCAATCATCATAAAACTATAAATACCTAATTTACTTAGCTCAATCTACTCTTATTAACTTTATTTAAGTCAATGGGTTTGGACCTATAGCTTTTATAGATTGAAAATTATCATTATCAATCAAACGCTGACCTCTACTATTACGAAAATGGAAGAAGAGAGGAAGATTTAAGCAAGAAAGCTTACCTTTGATGTTTAGGAGCTCCAAATACTCCCAATACTCAGTTTTTCCAAGCCCTAGCACTACTCTCTTACTGCTCTTTCATTTCTTCATTTCTTTTCTACTCTGATGTATCAAATTTGTGACTTATTTCAGTAAAAAAATGACCATGCACAGCAGCACAAAGAGTCTCTTCCAGGCATGTTGTCATGCATGCACCGCGACAGCCCATCCACAAGCTGCGGCGTGTGACATAGAATTACTTTCTTCAAAAATTCTTCCTCTTCCATTCCCAAGTGACCCGATTCGCCTTTAGACCCATATTTAGAATTGAAATCGAGACCAAACACACCTGTTAGGCCTCTCTAGCCAACACCTTACTAAGACACTTAATTAGTCTATTTGAGCTTAATTAATCTAATTTAAAATCAAGAATGCTACAAATAGTAAGGCATATAGTCTCTCTATACTATTCATCACAGTGGATGACATATACACTGTAGCAGATGGTGTACTTCTAGAGAATTTCTAGACTGCCTCATTTGATGCATGTAAGTGTAAGGTCTCTTTTACTAATCCACAATTAACTCTAAAGGTATTCATAGGACCAACCTAAACAGATTATCAAGTTTGTAAAATTTACATAAATGGGATCCCAAATTTTCAAAACTTAAAATGCTATAAAATCATTTCATAAAATAAAATTAGAACAAAACCTGTATACGAAAGCATGGATATCATCTAAGGTAAGACAATATCAAAATAGGGTTAAAAGAGCAAAAATAGTGATTCTAAAAAAATACACCACAACTATGGCAAAAAATGCAAAAACCACAAGTTGTCATGACAGATTTTTGAGCCAAACTTTCCACGTTCACCAAATCTCTGTCTGACTTCCAATTGAGGTGATCTAGGTGTCTATAGAAAGCTTTCTCTAAGCTTTAACTAATGACACTAGTTTCATATTTAAATCATTTCTCAATAAAAAGTTGGATACCAAAATGCAAACTCATTTCTTTATGTTTTCAAAACATGACTGGGGTGTTCACAACTCAATCCAAGTACTAAAAGTTCACACCAACTCTTAGAACACACTCAATGGACTATAATAAATTCGTGCAATACACCACAACAATCAAACAACATACATATCACATTTTTACCACACAAACCTTTGGTCGTAAAAACATAAGGGGGAGCCAAATCATGTAATTTCACATTTAAATCACCATCATTCATAGATATACACACTCCTTACTTGCATAAGTATTTTGGCTTTGCATAAATATTTCAACAAAAAAGATATCACACGTACTAGGGCCCAAAATACACATTTTAATACTCAATATTCAATGGTGCAAGCATAACAAAATATGAACATTCTAATTGGCAATATCATGACAATTATACATCAATAAAAATTAATTAAGGAATTACAGTAGGAAATTTGATTCCTAAACCTCACATGTTTTTCCCTTGTCCTGACCAGAGCTAGCACTTGTAAAATATTAAATAGAAGGATAAGTACAACCACTCAGTAACTAAGGTTCATCTAGCCTGTATAGTTGCATATCAATTAATTATAGATGCAAATAGTAATTAAATAACTTCACGAGTATCACATATATATTCTACAATTATATCCTCGGCCACAAAACTAACAACCATGTGACCGAGCACTAATGTATATTGTCACATTTATTTCAAAAATGCATATCTTGGGATCACAATAATAACAACCATATACCCCTAATGAAAACATACCAGACCACAATAATAACAACTATATGGTCAGAAGCAAAATGCATGATCAATGTTAACCTTATAGCCTCATGATACCTTCGACATGAAACCGATGGCTATTCAGAGGCTATGTCTAAAACCTGAACTAACCAAATCTTTCATTGATAAAGAGCTGCAAGGCTAAGGTTAACTCATTTACTTGTGTTATATGGTTTCCCCTAACGCTAACAACCATAAGGTGTCGTACTCCTAATCTAGCCTCCTCATGAACCAGTAGAGACTAATTAGGTTCAAATTCCTCAAGGAACAAGTGGGACAGTCTTAAATCAACTATAGGACAATGAAGACCTCCTAATTTCAATGGTTAATGCCAAGATAAGCTTTTGATTCCAATGATAAGCTATCATTACCACGTGGGTTTACCAATCTACTCCTTCCAGTAGGTGAACTCTCGTTATAATGATCATGCCATGCATAAATAACAAGATGTATGCCATTCAAATAATAATAATCACATCATATCATGCTCACACAATTCTCCTTCTCTACTATAATTCACATACCACAATTATGTTCATCATACTCCACATGCCAAATATCACATGTTCATCAGTTTCACAATTACATGCTTTCACTCATCAATAATAACATGAATATACATATGTAACATTGTCAAAAATTCAATACAATCTCACATACATAATTCATCATGTTGCCAATATTGCGTCAATGGGTTCTCGACCACCCAAATAAACTTTTAAATGAATTAGTTTAACTAATAAATAATTAACATACAGCTATACAAACAAAATTTTTTCCCAATTACCTCAAACCTTTAAGAGGTCAAAGGTTACCCCTCAATCATAACTTGCTTTCTAAGCTAATTTAAGCTCATCGGTGCTTCATGAGGTTAGTCTATAATTATATTAACACCTATCATTATAATCATTAAAATCGCCACTTTCAATATCTAATTTCATACTTTAATAACTAAATATTTCAACTATAAAATCAATCTCACATCCAATGAGTTCTTTAACTCTCAATAATTTCATTTAACTCTCAACAACTTAAATAATTATCAATACACTACAAAAGATAGCTGTAATAGCGACAAATTTTTGCCACAGTTTTTCTTAAATCATGGTTAATTAATTTTTTTGAAGGAGAAAATAGCGGGTAATGGGTACTGACATTAGTAGAAGCCACATTTTTCAAAACAAAAAAAACATGGCTCAACATGGCTCAGAGCCACATTTTTCTGCAAAAACGTGGCTCAAAAGCCTTATAAATTCTCTCGCCCCCTTTGAAAATTTCACATTTACGCGCATTGCATTACAGGTGTGTCTCTGCATATTTTTTTTTTGTTTTTTTCTTGTTTATTTTATATATATATATATATATATTTTTATTTATTTATTATGTTTTGTTATATATTTTTAGGGATTTAAAAAGTTTTTTCAGTCGTCAATTTGACATTTTACTCCTATTTTTGCTGTTCTATTTGTTTTCGCTACTCTGCTCACTTGAGGTAATTTATTTTTTATTTTATATTATATTTTATTTTTAAATTATATAAAATTTTATGGATGATATTTATTAGTTTATTTTTATTCTGCATTTGATATCTATAAATTGAATAAATTAAATTTTATGAATGAAATATGACATGAATTTATATAGTAATAATTTTAGGTTTAAATTTTTATTTTCTATATAGAATGATTTAAATATTATATTAATGTTTAAATTAAATTTATTTAATGTGGTTAAATTTATGATATGCATGTTGAAATTTTTATTTATGTTATTTATATTTATTTCAATAATAACAAGTATGTTAAAGTTTTATGTAATTATTTTATTATTTTATACGAAAAATGGATAAATTTTGGATATCTAAACTTCACAACACAAGAGAATATATGAATGGTTTGGAAGGATTTTTAGATCTTGCTTTTGCAAACAATGGTGTTGAGGGTAAAATTATTTGTCCTTGTCCTAAGTGTAACTTTAGGAAATGGAATGTTCGAGAGGAGGTTCGAAACCATTTAATTGCTAAACCATTCCCTTCTAGATATACATGTTGGGTTTTACATGGTGAAGAAGTGAATTCAAAGGAACTACTTCCAATGGTCCAGTCAACATAGAAAATAGAGAATAAGGAAATGAGACGAGTGATCATATTCATGAATTAGTTTGTGATGCATTTGGGGTGCAACAAGAAAATGAAACTTCAATTCTAATTAAAGAGTCATCACAAAATCAAAATCAGGGGATGAATGAAGAGACGAAAGAATTTTTTAAATTGATGCAAGATGGGCAAGAGCAATTATATGATGGGTGTGAGAAATATTCAAAATTATCTTTTTTAATTAGATTGTACCATATTAAATGTTTGTGTGGTATAAGTAATAAAGCTTTATCGATGATTTTGGAATTATTAACAGATGCCTTTCCATTAGCTAAAATTTTATCTTCATTTTATGAAGCAAAAAAGACTATTACCAAATTAGGATTGGAGTAAAAAAAAATTGATATTTGTCCAAATGATTGTATGTTATATTGGAGAGAAGATGACAAAAGAGAAACCCTGCAAAACATGCAATACATCAAGATGAAAATTGATATTTAAGAAGAAAAAAACAAGTGAAAAATGAATTTGATCAAATGAGAGTAAGGATGTCACAAGTTGAGGAGCAAAACAAAAGATTGTAAGAAGAGTTGGCTGTAGAAAGAGAAAGGATGGCTATGGAAAGAGAAAGAGAAAGGGAAAGGGAAAGGGAAAAAGAATGAGAAAGGGAAAGAGAACGGGAGGAATGATTTTTGACCGCACAAAAGGAAATGGAAGGAAGATTCATGCGATCGAATGGAAGAAAAGAAATGGCAAATGCGACACTTTAATTTAGTAATTACACTTAACTTGTTTTATCTATACTTTTTTCATCTTATATTTTCTAATGCTACCTATTTGTTTTGATTTGCAGGATTTATCTTCCAATGCTAGTCCAAACAATAGATCAAATATGAATTTGAACAATTCTCTGGGCTCTTTTAATGAATGAATTTTCTTTTTGAAATCATTATTTGTAATGAATTAATGAATATTTGTTTTTTTTGTTTTCTTTATGTTTAACTTTGTTAAAACTTTGATGAAGAATGTTTTATTAAATTATTTTTCTATTATAATATTCTCCTTATGGGTATGATAGCATATCAATAATATATAAATTATTGTTTTGTCAGGAATAATATATAAATTATTTGTATTAATATTAACAACATAACTTTCATAATCTTATACTTCAATTTTTTTAACAAATAAAATTTTTTTTATTACAAATATAATATACTTATTATTATATAAATATTGTTTGTTTAAAATTAGTACTATAAGAAATTAGCATAACAAAATATATCTAATTATATAATGATGATTATGTTAGAGTAATTTATTCACAATCATTATTTCTGTACAGTATAAAATAAAATAATTTTTTAATTATTAAGACTAATTAATTTGTTAGAAATTAATTAATGGGTTATAATTAATATTATAAATTTTATTAACTTAAATTTATAATTAAATTACATAAAAACAGTTAATAATATAATAATTTTTTAGGAAGATTTAATTATTTTTTATTATTAATAAAAGTATTTGTTTTTATTGATGTAAAATAAAAAATAAAACAATTAAATTAAATTATTTTTTAAAACTAATAATGGCTCATGTTGAGCCACATTTGTATGAAAAAATGTGGCTCAAAGGCACGTCTTTTACAAAAACGTATAGAAAATGTGGCTTTTTAGCCATGTTTTTTTATGAAAAATGTGCTTTATTTGCTTTTATATATACCCCTGCATGCTTTCTTTTGTTGCTCGCCCTTCATTTGTTCCTCACCATTTCTCATCTTCTCAGGCTCTTTGATCCTCCGACTCTAATTTCTTTTTTTTTTTTATGTAACTTATTTATCATTTTAGTAATTTTTTTCGTTTCTTATTTTATTTTATTCTATCTATCTTTTTCATTTGTTTTAAATTTTTTAATTATATTTTTTTCTGCTTTATAGGTTGTGAAATCTAATATATTAATAAGATATTTAAGATATCAATCAAAAATATTTTATAAATAATTTATAAATATCTTTTTTATAACAAAAATATATACATCAATAAATTGTGAAACAAAAATATATGCATCAATCAATAACAAAAATAATTTAAATAATTTGGATTAATAATGTAATCAAAAAATAATTAAAATTTAATTGTTGAAAACAATTTAAAAATTAAATTTTGTGAAATAATTTTTTCAAAATATTATAAAAAATAATAATATAATATAATAATTTGTAGTATTTAAATAGTTCAAAAGGCTGTGAAAAAGGTTTAAATTTTTGAAAGAAATTTATTAAATTTTATTTAATGAAATAAGTCAATAGCCACGTTTAACGTGGCTTTAATAAAATAATATGTAATATTTAAATTTTGGAAAAATTTTTAAAATTTATAATTTTCTGTCAAAAATGTTACTAATTTTTTTAAATAAAAGTAATGAGCTCTTAGAGCTATTTAATTTGCAATTGATACTCAAATTTTGAATCGAAGAACCATTTAATTTTTATAAAAGTTAAATCTTTTAGGACATGCCTCCAGTAATTTGCAACTGAGACATCAAATTTTGTAACTTTCTTAGAAATAATTTGCAACTAATACTCAAAATTTTGAATTGAAGAACTATTAAATTCTTACAATAGTTATTCTTTTATGACAACATTCTAATAATTTATAATTGAGAAACCAAATTTTCCAACTTTCTTAAAAATAATTTGCAACTGATACTCAAAAGTTTGGATCGAAAAACTATTTAATTCTTACAAAAGTTAAATCTTTTTGGACATGGCTCCATAAATTTGCAACTAAGACACTAAAGTTTGCAACTTTCTTAGGAATAATTTGCAACTCGTATTCTAAATTTTGGACAAAAGAACTATTAAATTCTTATAAGAGTTTTTTTTTAGACAACGTTCTAGTAATTTGTAACTGAGAAACCAAATTTTACAACTTCCTTATGAAAAATTTACAACTGATACTCGAAAGTTTGGATTGAAGAACTATTTAATTCTTATAAAAGTTAAATCCTTTTGGACATGGCTCTAGAAATTTGCAACTGAGACACTAAAGTTTGCAACTTTCTTAGGAATAATTTGCAACTCGTACTCCAAATTTTGGATCAAAGAACTATTAAATTCTTACAAGATTTTTTCTTTTAGGATGATGTTCCAGTAATTTATAACTGAGACACCAAAGTTTGCAACTTCCTTAGGAATAATTTGCAACTGATACTTGAAAGTTTGGATCGAAAAACTATTTAATTCCTACAAAAGTTAAATCTTTTAGGACATGGCTCTAGAAATTTACAGTTGAGACACCAAAGTTTGCAACTTCCTTAGGAATAATTTGCAACTAATACTCAAAATTTTGGATCAAAGAACTATTAAATTCTTACAAGAGTTATTCTTTTAGGACAACGTTCCAAGTAATTTGCAACTGAGACACCAAAGTTTGCAACTTCATTAGAATAATTTGCAACTCGTACTCCAAATTTTGGATCGAAGAACCTATCAAATTCTTAAGAGTTATTCTTTTAGGACAACGTTCCAGTAATTTGCAACTGAGACACCAAAGTTTGCAACTTCATTAGGAATAATTTGTAACTCGTACTCCAAATTTTGGATCGAAGAACTATCAAATTCTTACCAGAGTTATTCTTTTAGGACAACGTTCCAGTAATTTGCAACTGAGACACCAAATTTTACAACTTTCTTAGGAATAACTTGCAACTTTACTCAAAATTTTGGATCAAAGAACTATTTAATTCTTACAAAAGTTAAATCTTGTAGGACATGGCTCCAGTAATTTATAACTGAAACACTAAATTTTGCAACTTTCTTAAAAATAATGTGCAACTCGTACTTGAAATTTTAGATCGAAAACTATTTAATTCTTGAACTTGCAAAATTATCAAATTAATTTTGGACATAGCTCTAGTAATTTGCAACTGACATACCAAATTTTACAACTTCCTTACGAATAATTTGCTACCTCTGTTCGAAATTTTAAGACAATACACTTTTAGTGATCACAGAAGATATGTATTATACATGTAAAAAACATGTATTAATTCATCTAATGTATCTGCACATATCAATTGTTCACATACACAAAAGCATGAACTTGGATTTACAAATGAGGGGTTGCTATGCACTAAAAAAATTTTCTAATACTACCAATATATATCTACATAAACTTATATATGTCAACCAAATCCAAGTTGATCTAATCTCATGTTATAGAAACATAAACTTAGATTTACAAAAGAGGGGCTGCTATATGCCAAAAAAAACTCCTAAAACTACCCATATATGTATGTCACCCAAATTCAAGTTCATGTGATAACCTATTTACAGTAACATCAACTTGGATTTAGATTTCTACACCTCTTTCACGTATAACCTGCTTCATGGCAGCGAGAATAATGATAAACCTTCTTTTGTTGATGTTAAGACTCGATCCTCACACGACGAGGTTTGCCAATTGGTCGAGATGTTCTAAGAGGCAGCAAAAAGGTTTGGTTTATGAGCTTAGACACTGTCAGCGCATTTGGCTTTGGCATATCATAGGTCTCAACAGGATGCATAGTGCCACTATATATTTTTTCCTGTGAGCTACGAAGATAACATTCCTCAACATAGTTATACACGTTACCATGTACTTCTTTAATGGATGCACAAGCATGTGGGCAAGGAATGCCAGACATTTGCCAAACTTTATATGTGTATTCTCTTAGTATCAGATTCACACATACATCTCTACATAGTATCCGAACCAATGTAACATGTGAGCCATGCAGCTAAACTATCATAACTTCTGCCCTTAAAATATTTTCCTTCAACTTTGCTTCAACATTTAGACCAACTATGCTTTTTCACCTACTCATGGCTACCTTACTTATAAAAAATTTCTTGCTCAACTTGTCTCTATACTCGTTTATAAGAACATATATTATGCCTTCTCTCCTCACGAATCCATGCATTGAATGATTCAGCCAAGTTGGTTGTTATCTTATCCCATCTTTGAAGTGGGAACAACAATAGTGCCCGCCGATCAATATCGCCTTGATTTTCAACCCATCTTGTTAATTATGGAGAGAACATCCTCGAATTTTTCATGGCTACATGAAATTCATGCTCATGCCTTGCATAAGCAATGTGATCAAGCAACTTTATGCCTCTTCCTTGTTGTTCCTTCTTATTCCCCTACAAACTTTGTTAAACTCATAGCTAAAATTTTCCTTGACATGTTGATAGCAAAATACATGTGTATCGCCACCAAATATGGCTTTAACAACACCAATAATAGAATTATTTCTATCAAAAACAATAGTTACCTATAGTGAACCAATGATATCTTTAATATTTTACAGAAATCAGGTCCAATCATCATGAGTTTCACTACCAACTATTGCAAAATCTAATGGAAACAACTCGTTATCGGCATCGTATGTTAAAGCTGCTAGTAAGGTGCCCTAATAAGGACCATTGATGAAACATCCATCCACATATAAAATAGGCCTAGCCCCAAGCAAGAATCCTTTAATGGAACAACCATATGCAATAAATAATCGTTCAAATCTATTGTTCTCAAAAGCCACCCATTTTGCTACAGTGTCAGCATCAGTCTCCATTAGTCTATAACACAACTAAGGAACAAGCATATATGATTGGTCAGGAAGCCCATTTATTTCCACCATTGCCCTTTCTTTTGCTATTAAGGCTTGACAATAAGTTAGACTTATGCCATCGTCTTTATACATGTCAGCTTTGATTTCATTGGGTTTTTTTTCCACATTAGACCTTACTACGTCATCAATTATAGACAAAGTTAGTGTGTACCTTGTACTGTAAGAAACTTCAAGGTCTTCTTGGGCAGAATGTAAGTGCTCATTCTTGAAAGTTGTTACATGAAGTAAGGGCATTGACTTCCTTAATGAAATGCTGTTATCTTTCATTGACATCTTTTTGCCTTGCAAACTATAATTATTTTATTTGTGTTGTTTTTCTCAAATTTATATTCCAACCTGTGTGTAATACTATACTTGTAGATTGCTTGTCTACAATTATCAGCACTCGCAAAAATCTGCCCAGGTCCTACTAGCAAATCTTTCCATTTTGTTGCATTTAGCTCAGGCATTGGTATTGGGATACTTCGTATTGCACATGGTAGAACTTTAAGATCTTGTGTAGCATGTGAATTCCTAACTAAACATCCCGCCCTGCATTTCCATTCAAATCATGTTTATTACTACCATTCATATTCATATTAGCATAATATTAATCATGCAACTATTAAAAAAACTTACCCATAAATTGAATCTCTTGTTACCTTTGTACTTTGCTGTATCTTTTTAATGATGTACACATGAGCAAAATTGTCATTCAACTTCATTAATTGATTTATCCCTTCATCATCTTTAAGGTCTAAAAGAGCATTACAATCAAATTTTACTATGTACTTCAACTCAATTCCATTTAAATCACAATTCAAGCATGATGAAATCAATCTAACAAGTCCTTCAAGAGACATTCCTTCTCTGATCATTCTTCCATTACAAATCCCCCCATTATAATACATTGTTCCATGCATATCTTTTACAATATCTCCACAAAATGAAAATAACAAAACATTTCCTTTAAACAACTACCTTCCATCATACCCAATAATATCAACCTATAATAAACAAAATAAAATGTAATAATATATCACTCAGAAACAAGTTACTTTTGATATCAGTGATTTTTGCATCAGTGAGACAGTGACAACGTTCTATCTTAAAATATGGACACTCGATGATAAATTCTTACACTTTCAGTTGCAAAATGTCGAATTTTCATGCTGAATCTTTAGAAACGTGAAATAAAAAAAATCTTTCATGTTTAGTTGCAAAAAAGCGTTCCATCATTTTCCTTCCGAGAGTCATTTTGCAAGAAATCAGACCTTAATGGAGTCAACCTTTTTGTTCAGATGCAGGGATTTGCAAAAAAAAAAAAAGACCTGTCTAAACGCACCAACCAAACAAACTCACATAGGCAGAGAATAAGAGCTCCCTTGAGTCAATAATTAAGGCAACTCCACCTCTTGCAAGTGCAACTTTGTTTTAGGGATAGGTATTCTTCAACGTGCAGCTCCACCACTTATATGCAGTTCTCATTAATGGTGAGAAAGAGACACATCGAGAGGCAAATGTTGGAGCTGATGAGTGTATATGTTATATTTAATCAGAGAGGCATTTTAGTCATTTCTATCATAACTCTGATTTGTGAAAAAAAGCATGGGATTTCATTGGCCTTTTATAATTACTTAGGACCTCACTTGATTTAATTACTCCTTTGGGACTTAATTGTCATTTTCCCTTCATAATTTGACCACAAATTTACATTCATGATTCAACCTTGCTTATATTGTATATTATCTCTATCTTATTTTCAAGTAATTTTTAATTACTCATCTTTATTGGTGTTATTTTTATTTAGTTGTAAATGGGGTAATCCTTTCTTTCAGCTTTATCGTCAAGGCCTTTCAACTATATCTTGGTTCTTTGAATAATGAAAAAAATTCAAGTGATTAGAGCTTTGAAATCATGTGTTTTTCTATATAGAATGAAGATGCTTTATTTTGAAGAGAAAGTGAAAAATTATTTTTTCCTTTGTTTGAAAAAGATTTTTTTAATTAGTTGATAGGCCTTAGCCTAATTTTAATATTACTCTTTCATTGGTTAATTTTATTGAATATTTTCTGATTGGTTAATGGGATTCAATTTATTTTTCATTTTTGATTTATTTAGTCTAACTGTATCTTTCCATGGGAGCATTCAATTGCAGCATAGGGATTGCTTAGCTAATATCTGGGTTTCTCGTGATCTTGACTGCCGCATTTAACTAATCCTTGATTTTTAATGTTTTGGGCTTTCTCACAAGATCCTTGATTAAGGCTTTATTCCATTGCTAATGATAGTAATATAGTTGCTGAAGAATTGAAATAGGCCGATGCAATTGTTTGATCAGCCACTTATCCGAAAATTGTAGCCTCTAACTTTAGCTGTTTTTTTCCTGAATATGACATTTACAAGTATATATTTAATTTGACTGACAGAATAATGTGATCTTAATGATATTTGATTGACAAAATAATGTTATTCTAATGAATAGGTAAAAGTCCCAATTATAATGGTTGGTTGTGAGCTAAATTTGAGAGATGATAATCAGCGAGTCAGCTTGGAACAAGTGACATCTCCAATAATGCAACACTTTTGGGGAATTGAAACTTCCATTGAGTGTTCAGCACTTAGGCATATCTAGCTATCTATGAATTATGCTTTTGTGAATTTTTTCTCTCATTAGATTTATATTACTAAGGTGCTAATAAATTATGTGTTTAATGCATCAATATCACTATTAAGTTAGTGAGGTGGAACATTTTTGTTGACATTGAAAATCGTAGTTTCTTAAGATGATTGTGTAACGTGTACCTGAAGTTTTCTATTATGCCCAAATGGCTGTTCTTCATCCAACAACAATCTGTTATTTGATCAGGAATCACAAGCTCTAAAGACTTAATGTGTATGAGTCTTGAAATGAATTTTTATTCCATGTAACCATGATAAAGATGATGCCCTTAGTGATGCTGAACTATATGATTTTCAGGTTTCAAATTTTTGATAGAATAGCTATTTTACATAGTCAGGTTTGATTGAATCTAGATTACTTTTGTTAAATGTTGGTAGAAAAAAGTTGCCTTTTGCAATTTAGATCGATATATGATTTGGTTGTAGATGGAAAAGCCATGACTTGTTGAATTTACATGTGAGTGTATGTTTAATTAATATATATGCGCACACACACACACAGTTCCTTATCTATATTGGTTGGAATGATGTCTATAGAGTGTAGAGTGTGGAGTTGACAACTGAGGCAATTGCTTTTTTTTTTTTTTTAAGGTAATCTTTGATGCATTTGAAGGGGATAGTGTATGTCACATGTGCACGCAATCTTGAATAATTCTTTTCTTACCCATTTTCCCCCAATTGTTTTACATAAATAGGAGGTTAATTTCATATTGATGCATATTGTTTACTTACAAAGAAAAATATGCTTTTTATTAAAACACTTTTTGCAAGACCATAAACTAATTATAGCTCTTCTTGGTAAAGATTTGATATTTATATTTGTTCATAATTAACATTCCACATATTTACAAGTAACATTTCTTAAATTCATAATTTAATTATCCCTGATCACAAGTGATTATGAATTCATGAGATTATCCATTCATTTACAATTAAATTTGCATAAATTCACTAGTAACCTTTTTAAAATTTAAAATTAACTATTCTTAAATTCATAAGTGATAATATATAAATTCATAAAATTATTTATCAATTTATAATTGACTTTTCAATTAATTGATTCATATCTAACCCGACTTAAATTCACAATTAATTTTATTTAAATTTACGAGTTACTTTTCATTGGTATTTTAATAATTATTTTTTAATTTTAAATAAAGATCATAACTTTTCCATGACATTTCAATAATTTGATATCTTTCATTATCATTAATGACTTGACAAGGTTTGTAATTATGATTTTCTTAATAAATTATTCATCCAATGGCAAAAGAAAAAATGTTGGCCAAATAATAAGGGCTTATTTAAAATTATTTTGTTTTATTGTTTTAAAAATTAATATTTTGTAAAATATTTTTTAAATGATAAAAAATAATAAAATAGTATTTTTGACATTATTTTTTATTCTGCAAATAATAATTTCAAAATATTTAAAAAAATATTTTTACTTTTTTATTCTTTAAAATAATATTTAATTTTTTTTTGACAAAATATTTTTTGAAATCACGTTAACAAGTCTTAAATTATTCGTCCAAACGTAAATCCCAAGCGGACTCCAAACACGTACACAGCGAAGTCAGCAATCCTGAGAGGAAGCATTTGAACACTTCGATAGGGTGGGGGCACACTGCAGATTCACCATCGCCAATACCACAGCTTGAGACTTCGATAGAGGAAATGATGTTGGATGGTACTGAAGACGAGGACAAATTCCTCGCTGCCGGAATCGCTGGCCTTCAACAGAATGCCTTCTATATGCACCGTGCACTGGTAACTCTATCAAACCCTAATATGTGCGAATTTGCTATCTGAAATCCAATCATGACCAAATTTTTGTTTTTTAATTCAATCTGGGATTTGTCTCAGGATTCGAACAATCTCAGGGATGCTTTGAAGTATTCAGCTCAGATGCTTTCTGAGCTTCGGACTTCCAAGCTTTCCCCTCACAAGTACTACGAACTCTGTAAGTTCACCCTCTGTCAGATCCACACTGTTTTTCTGTTGCTTATGTATGTTAGATCTTGAAACTGATATATGTTGGTTCCTTTTCAATGCTTCCTGAAATACGAAGCTGTAACTAATTTATTGTTTATGAATTGGATCTTTTTTGTGTACTTTAGACATGCGGGCCTTTGATCAATTAAGGAGGCTTGAGATCTTCTTCCAGGAAGAGACTCGTCGTGGATGCTCCATAATTGATCTTTATGAACTTGTTCAGCATGCTGGCAACATTTTGCCTCGGTTGTAAGTCATTCCTAAATCCTATATGATTTCACTTAAAAATTTGTGGCTGTTTCTTTTTATGCATATCTATAGTTCCTTATATTTTGTTCTACAATGGTGTCCTGATTTCAAGTTGCACAAATGCATGCTTTCAATAAATTCTACTTTTGTTTCCTTAGCTGATTTATTTTCTTATCTTTTCTTTGACATTTTATTTGAAATCTCTGAAGCAGAGAAATTTGCTATATAAAGGTTTGATGATTTGAAAGTTGCTGTAACATTTTATCCAAATATTTTGATATTTTGATTTTCATGATCAGGTATCTCCTCTGTACCGTAGGATCTGTTTACATCAAATCCAAGGAAGCTCCTGCTAAGGATGTTCTTAAGGATCTTGTGGAAATGTGCCGTGGCATCCAGAACCCTGTTCGTGGACTCTTCCTTAGAAGTTACCTTTCTCAAATCAGTAGGGATAAATTGCCTGATATTGGTTCTGAGTATGAAGGGTAAGTAAGCAAAATTTCCCCCTACTTCTATTCTCTTGGCGGGATCAATCCTCTCTGAGTCTGCTAGACGACAAGATATAGTGAGCTGACTCATCAGTTCTAAACATTGGGAGTGTAGTCACGTGTTCCACTTACCTTGTCTCCTTAAGTCCTTTCAGTCAAACCTAATCTAAATGCCATTGACCCTAATTTATAACTAATCTTGTTTTTTCTTTTCTTTTCTTTCATGCATGATGTGAATTACTGGTATTCCTCAGTTCCTTTCTCACCCGCCCTCGCTTTTTGTTCCTTCCCATTTCTAGGCTTCCTCTTCTTCCTCCTCTCACTCCACCGCTCACTGAGATTGTAGTTTGTCTTCATTGATGAACATAGCTTATTTATTAATTTTAAGCTGGACATTTTGAGATTGAACTTGATAATGCAGGGATTCAGACACTGTAACAGATGCTGTAGAGTTTGTGCTCCAAAATTTCACTGAGATGAACAAGCTTTGGGTGCGGATGCAACACCAGGTTGGTTAAGATATCTCTGCATTTTTACAGCTCATGTTTGGACATGCATGGTGTCACAATAGTTGCATGTCATGAGGGTACAATATATCATGAGAGCATGATTTCTGGTCATGCAGGTGTAGTTATGCATATGAGTCATTCATACTCTTAGCTGACCCTGAGTTGAGGCTTGCTGTCGGGCTTTCTGGTCTGCAGGGCCCTGCCCGAGATAAGGAGAAACGGGAGAAAGAAAGGAGTGAGCTGCGTGATCTTGTAATATCTGAAGCCTATACCTGGTTCACTTTACTGCAATGAGATTGCATACATTATCAAATGCTTATAGAAGGCTCGCCTCTTGCTTTTCTCATCCTTGATCTGTTATTAGGTGGGAAAGAATCTACATGTACTTGGTCAGATAGAGGGTGTTGATCTTGAAATGTACAAAGATGTTGTACTTCCCAGAGTACTAGAGCAGGTCTGAACTTTTTTTTTGTTATTTCCATTTCTACATGTACGGATGCCTGCTTGTTGACCAGCAAAACCCATTCTTAGTCTTCATTTATTTTGAATAGGTGGTAAATTGCAAGGATGAGATAGCCCAGTTTTACTTGATGGATTGCATAATTCAAGTCTTCCCTGATGAGTATCACTTGCAAACTCTAGACGTGTTGTTGGGTGCTTGCCCTCAACTTCAGGTTAGTGACATTGTACTTCTTTTTACCTTGGTATACTTTTTTCTCTTCTTACAATTCATTGTCTGTGACTGGGGAGAAGAGATACAGCAGTGAGAAAATTGTAGTCAAACAAGCCTAGAAGATGGAGAACCAAAAAAAAAAAAAAAACACAACTATAATCGCCAAATTTGTACTTGCTAATCACTGACAATTGCTCCTCATTTATATTCCCTCCTGATAGCCCAGGCATTTTTAGGGCTCCCAAACTATTTCACAAATTTTCTTTAGCTTTAAACCCATAAATTTGGAATTTGAGTATGGGCTGAATTGTATCTCTCCATCATTGATCATTAGGGTCTTGTTTGGAATGAAAAGAAAATTGGGAGGAGAGAAGCTTAGGGGAGGAAACTAGAGGAAAAAGACATTTTCGACCTTGTTTTCTCCTAATTTCCCCGTAGGGTGGAGAAAAACTTGAGGAATATCTTTATGCTAGGGAGGAAAATTGACTTTTCTTCTACTTATCTCCCCTAATTTTCTTTTCTCCCTCTTTTCCTCCCATTCCAAGTGGAGGATAAGAGTCTTTTTCAGATAAATGGATTAAGAGAAGAGTCTTGAAGCAAAGCCCTTTTCATGTGCAATAAAAGGAAGCCTCCCTGGCATATTTGACGTGCTTTTTGTCAATCAAGTTCCAGTGTTGATGCATTTTGCACTATGTTCTATTGTTGTGGTTCATAGCATGCATCTTAATGGTGCATTGTAAATAATTACTTATATGTAAAATACACTACCCTCTGCTTTCATTGGGGTGTTATTTTTGTCACTTCTCTTGGGCCACAGAAGCATCATGAGCATCCTTTTCTCTGGGCTACCTTTGTTTATAACCTCCTTTAGATAAGGTTGATATACAAATTAATCATTCCCCCATAGTTTAATTGATTGGTTAAAGGAAGTAAAAGTTTGGCCAAAGCTATTGCACAGTTTTTGCAACTGCATTAACCTATTTATTGAAATGAGCAATTGCTATGTTATGCTGCAGATTTAGTAGGTATTTTTCCTCAGTTTTTTTAGTGTGTAATGTTTACCGTATTTCACAGCCATCTGTGGACGTCAAGACGGTACTCTCCCAATTAATGGAAAGGCTTTCAAACTATGCTGCTTCAAGTGCGGAGGTGTTACCTGAGTTTTTGCAAGTAGAAGCATTTTCAAAGTTCAGCAATGCCATTAGCAAGGTGAATGAGGGATATTATTATGCATGCATTTTCCATCGTGTAATGTTGAATGGAAAAGTATCTGCAGGATTCAATGGATTATCTGATTTTGAAACTACGACATTTAGCCAAAGACTTCGCAGAGACTGATTGATAGAATCTTTGTGGATATTATGCTTACTTCTTTCCCTGTATTCAGTTAAAGAGATGAACACAAGTCCTTAATGATCTGTATATTCTAAAAGAAAATTACATTTTGAATTTTTTTCTGTTGGAAGAAATATACAGTAATATTGCTTAGTCGATGTATTTTGAGACCTCTTCACTTGAATCTCCATGCATGGGGAGTGGTTTTTTTTTTTTTTTTTTGGCAATTATATGAGCAGTAAATGTTGATAGCTATTTGTGTAGGATTCTCCTAAGGTATGTTTGTCATTGTTTTTTCCTTTCATAATTCATCTTTATTTGCATTGGATGGATTGTTAAGTATTGTCTTTTTCATTGTCATTGCTATATGTGAATTTTTATGTTGTCTTTCATATATTTTCAATATAGATGTTCCCCTTGAGATTTAAGAAGAAAAATGTTCCACATTCATGTTATGTTATGTTGTTTTTACTATATTATGTTATGGAATGTTACAAATCTTCATGGTTGTGCAGGTGATAGAAGCTCAGCCTGACATGCATACTGTTGGAGTTGTAACCCTATATTCTTCTCTTCTGACCTTCACTCTTCATGTCCACTCTGATCGACTTGATTATGCAGATCAAGTTTTGGTAAGTATCTATTGAAGCTGCTTGTGCACATTTGTGTTAACTGGTTGCTTTGTATGATTTGTTTAATTCTAAATGAACCGTCAAGGATAGATTCATACTCCTTTTCTTTCATGGATACACTATCTTGGTTAGCCCTCATATGCCAGAAAATAATGATATTACAGTTTATGCTTGTGTTATGATTGTGTCTATAGCAAGAAAAGGATGAAATTTGTTCAATTCCAGCTAAGTCTGTTCTTGCTTTTCACTTGTCTTGACAGGGGGCATGTGTGAGAAAACTCTCTGGCAAAGGGAAGATTGGCGACAGCAGGACAACAAAGCAGATTGTTGCTCTTTTAAGTGCCCCACTAGAAAAATATAATGATGTTGTGACTGCCTTAAAGCTTTCAAACTATCCTCGTGTCATGGAATACCTTGATATTCCTACAAATAAGGTCATGGCCAGTGTTATTATTCAAAGCATGATGAAAAACAGGACATGCATTTCTACTTCAGAAAAGGTATGCACTATTATAATTCTGCTCTTTGTTTGAGGTTCCTTCTGATGTGGGCTGTTTCTTTTGTAGGTTGAAGCATTGTTTGAACTGATCAAGGGGCTTATTAAGGATTCTGATGGAACTCCTACTGATGAGGTTATTGCAACTCACTGCTAGTTGTCAAACTTTTTTAATGCAGTTTAGTTTTACTTCTACACATTCCTTTTAAAGTCAACTATTTACATTTAAATTTAATCTATTAGGAGTAAAGACAAAATATCTATCTATTCGATCATCTCTCTTTTTTAACATTTTCCCTCCCCATTTAGTTGGATGAAGACGATTTCCAAGAGGAGCAGAACTCTGTTGCACGGTTAATCCAGATGCTTTATAATGAGGATCCAGAAGAGATGTTTAAGGTGTTTGAATTGCTGATGTTCATAATTAATGTTAATGAGTGAAGAAACACATTATATTTTCCTCTGCAACTTGTCGTCCTAGTGGCTGTTTATAGTTTCAAAGTATTCCAATTTTTAATATTGGTATTTTTGTGCTGCTGCTACGGTTTTTTCTCCCTCCCATGACATTGACCCTTGCCAATTTTGAATAGATCCTTACGTGTCAAGCATTGTAGTGCTGTGGACATGGGGTCAGAATAAACTGATCTTTTGCACTAACAATGTTTACCTAAATCATAGCTTGTCATGGGGCTGGGAAGAATGAGATTGGCTGCTTTGAATGATTCAAAGTCAAGTTTTATGATTTTTCATCTGATGACTGTAACTGCTTAACAATTAATACAAATTGTAGTGTTTACTTACTCTATTATGAGGTTTGCTTTGTTTGTTAATTCAACTTTTGCATCAATTTATGCCATGACTCTTAATTGCAGATTATAGATACTGTGAGGAAGCACATACTGACCGGAGGACCAAAACGTCTGCCTTTTACTGTTCCTCCTCTTGTCTTCTCTTCTCTAAAGGTTTTGCTAATAATTTCAAATATACACATGGTGGTACTTATCATGTGGTTACCTACATTTGTTGTATAGTGCTTGATCCTACACTAGTTAATGTTTTTCCCACCTGGTTGATGCAACGCACAATGAAATTGTATATCTATCGAAGCGTGAAAATGTTTAGGTGAAGAAGGGGTGAGATGGTTAACTAAGTTATTTAATGTGATTTTACGGTCCAAGAAAATGCCTGATGAGTGGAGGAGAAGTACATTAATTCCTATTTATAAAAATAAAGGAGATATTCAGAATTGTACTAATTATAGAGAGATTAAACTCATGAGCCACACAATGAAATTGTGGGAGAAAGTAATTGAGCACAGGTTGAGATTGGAGACAAGTATTTCTGAGAACCAATTTGGTTTTATGCTAGGTAGATCAACTACAGAGGTGATTTATTTACTAAGGGGATTAATGGAAAAGTATCGTTTTAAAGATAAAGATCTACACATGGTTTTTATTGATTTGGAAAAAGCTTATGACCGTATACCAAGAGAAGTGCTTTGGAAAGCGTTGGAAAAAAAGGGAGTACGGATTGCTTATATTAAAGCTATACAAGTATGTATGAGGGGGTAAAAACTAGTATAAAAACGCTTAGTGGTCAAACAAAGGATTTTCCTATAAAGATTGGAGTACATCAGGGATCATCTCTGAGTCCTTATTTGTTCAACTTGATTTTAAATGTTTTGACAGAACATATTTAAGAGGAAATCCTGAAATGTATGCTCTTTGCGGATGATATAGTTCTTATAGTAGAGACAAGAGAAGAGGTTAATTGCAAACTTGAGTTATGGAGGAGGACATTGGAGTCGAAAGGTTTTTGTCTGAGTAGAAGTAAGACGGAATATTTATATTGTAAATTTGGTAAAGGACTATTCGATAATAATTTGGAAGTGAAAGAGATCAAATTATACCTCAAGTGGAAAAGTTTAGATATTTGGGAGCCATTATTCAAAATGATGGCGAAATCAGTGGAGATATTTCACATAGAATTCAAGCTGGGTGGTTTAATTGGAGAAAAGCTAAAGGAGTTATTTGTGACTGTAAGGTGCCTAATAAACTTAAAGGAAAGTTTTATCGCACTGCTATTAGACCGGCAATATTATATAGTAGTGAATGCTAGGCTCTAACGGGACAGCAAGAGTATAAAGTTGGAGTAGCAGAGATGAGAATGTTACGATAGATGTGCAGACATACACGTAAAGATAAAATTCGAAATGAGCACGTACGCGAAAAAGTGAGGGTGGCACCTATTGAGGAAAAAATGGTAGAAAATCGATTGAGATGGTTTGGGCATGTACAAAGAAGACCAAGGGAGGCACCAGTGAGAAAGTGGAACATATAACTTTGAGTCCGATTAAGAGAGGTAGAGGAAGGCCTAAGAGAACACTCTTGGAAGTTGTTGAACGCGATCTCTTAATTAATAATATTCCTAAAAGCTTGATAAATGATAGAGCACAATGGCGTCTTGCAATCCATGTAGCGGACCCCACCTAGTGGGATAAAGGCTTGTTGTTGTTGTTGATGCAACGCACAGTCACACATAACTAAGATGCAACAATGGAGAATTTGGGAGTTTCAAAATTAGAGAGGAGGAAAGGAGGGGGATAGAACAGAAACTTGAAGGGAAGAGAAAACAGAGCGTGGGAGAGATAAGAGTTAGGTAGCTGAACAAAAGTATTTCATTTATCAAAATAAGTCTACATACAAGAGACTATCATAGACTATTTATAGAAGGGGTTTTCTCAACCAAGAAGTAAATCCACTTGCCAAAGTAAGGTGCGGGAATTCATCTAAGTAGCATCTAATCTTGAAATTCTAACAGACTTGGTAGTGAAAAATGAGACTGTAGAGAGCAAGCAATCTAATCATACTGATTTGGAAAACCGTTCCAATGAACGAGGTAGTTGAAGAGGTTATCATGAAATGGAAAAACAATATGCCTTTTCATAACCACAACAACATCCAGGTGATGTGCAGTAGGAATTTGACAAGTAGGAGAGCGATGTGTAGTAGAAATCTGATGAACTTGAACACCTATCTTATCAAGATTTCCAGCATGATAAATCTCGAAGGGTTTTCACTCATGATCTTTGGCCATCAATTCTAAATCTTGATTCAATTGAAGACTCATTCCTTCATATTTCACGGAGATTTCTTCTGATTCAACGCCCTTCTCTTGCTTCCTTATAACATCTATGTTAGCTTCATTTATTGCCTTGACCTCTTCCATAACTATGCTTTCACTTACAATAGAAAGCCCTATTTCATGACCACTAGTGCTGTTAATATTCCTTTTGTGGTAAGACATATAGATGAAGGTGGATTGAAGGGGGCACTATTTTCTTGAGTTGTCAAAACATCATGATCCTCTTTAGCTTTTGAAAATTTTATCTTAGTGCCATGTTGTCTACCCAAACATTTGTGAGCCCTCTTAATTTCTTCAAACTTGTGATCTACAGCTTGTTTGAATTCCTTAACTCCATGGTTTGTATACTTCCTTGGAGCCCTTCCGTATTCGTTAGGGTTATTTGTGTGATTTTGGTATTGTTGGCCATAATAGAGTTAAGGATTATGATTTCTAGGTTAGTGTATCTTGAGGAGACAAAAAGGTTTGAATTTTATCACAAAGGAAGCTTATCTTTGATGATTCTTGCGTATAAGATAGGTCATCACAGAAGAACCTTGTGAAACAGCATTAAAAATGACAAAATTCAAGTTCTGGGAGACTGTTCAAACGGGTGTGATGGTGTTTGGGTGTGTGATCTCATCACTTTAGGTTCATGGAGTTGACAAGCCATGACATTACCATAGAATTTTCTGCATACCATGTATCATATTTTGGATCATTGGTTGCTTGTTGGGTTGCTTCTTCACCCGTCAGGTACTTCTCTTGACCTTTTCCATGCGCAAACAAGAGAACACTTTTGGACCAGTGCAAGTAGTTATACTTATTGCCATTCAGTTTGTGGCCCACTATAGCAGGAGGAAATGCATTGGTGACTAGGCTTCATGTGACTTCGGGCTTGGGTCAACAATGTTTCCCTGGAAGGCACCAAACTTGCCAAAGTTTACAGGATTTTGAGACAGCCTGACACTTTTATACGATGAAGGAACTCAGATAATATTGTTACTTGTATAGATACTAAATAGGGTTACAATATAAGGAGGTCAGCTAGAAATGATCATGCGATCAGATCCTCAAGCTTACAATCAATGACACAGAAAATAAAAGATAATAAAGAGCATTGATTTGATCCCATGATATTAGGGATATATTAAGATAACAACTAACTAGGGCTTTACTAGGAAGAGAATAATTAATTGGCCAAGCCTTATATTCAATATGTACAATGAGCTACTGTATAAGAAGTAGGCCAAAATATCAGGATGTTTCAATTTTTGTGTACCAATATCATGCTATAAAGATTCAGCGTTACGGGCAGCAACTAGAGCTGCAACAATTCTACTTTTATTACTGTTATTCTAGCAAATAGGAGCATTTATTAATTGTTTCCATTGTACAATCTACAGTTGGTCAGACAGTTGCAAGGTCAAGATGAAAATCCTTTTGGAGATGCAGCAACATCACCAAAGAAAATCTTTCAGCTTTTGAATCAGGTGATGTCGATTGCCTAGTCCTTAGAATTCCTATTTGATATTTTCTGACTGTTGAAACTCAATTGTTTCTTTGCTTTTGATTTGTGTTAAATGCAAAGAATTTTGGCGATATGCAGGTGTATCTGATACTTAGATAACTTTTTTTTAATTATTCAGACAATTGAAACTCTGTCAGCTGTTCCTGCACCAGAATTGGCTCTACGATTGTACTTGTTATGTGCTGAGGTGCTGGAAAATGTTTGTTTAAGTGCCCCAAAACAATATTTAATAATATTATTGCTGACTATCATGTTTCTTTTCATCAGGCTGCAAATGACTCTGATCTAGAGCCCGTTGCATATGAATTTTTCACCCAAGCTTATATTTTGTATGAAGAAGAAATTTCTGTAAGTTGCCTGCTCATCTTTAGCTGTCCTACTCAACCTCCTATCTCCACCTTAAGGGTGAGAAATAGGGGTGAGGTTGGAGGAGGAAGCTTTCTAATGGTGATAATTCGTGTTAACCATTCTCATTTTTATATTTGTGTGGCTATATTAGGATTCCAGATCGCAGGTTACTGCTATGCATTTAATAATAGGAACCCTTCAAAGGATGCATGTCTTTGGTGTTGAGAATAGGGATACGCTAACGCACAAGGCCACTGGGGTGATTATTAAGTTCATTTTTTATGTAATTCTCGTGAATGTTTTCTTCTAAAATCTTATGTGGTCTCAATTCATTGGATAGTATTCAGCAAAGCTCTTGAAGAAGCCAGATCAATGCAGAGCTGTTTATGCATGCTCACATCTGTTTTGGGTTGATGATCATGATGACTTGAAAGATGGAGAGAGGTTTGTTTCTCTCTGACATTATGAGTCCCAAGAGTCCTGAGGAATGGTCAAATCTTTTATATGGACGTGTTTGTTGTCGAGTTTGAGGTATTTCCAAATTGCAGATTTCAACAGAAACTGTTCCTCAAATTCTGCTGTTTACGTATTCTCACTTATCATTGTAAACTTCTCCATTCAATGCATGTGTAGTTGCCCTATGTGATATTAATTCGTCAGTATTTGGAGAGGCAGATTAAATGCAGATGGGGAATGGTCTAAGTTTGAAATAATGATGGGCGTTTATTTATTAATTTGCTTTCAGTTACTCTTGTTTTGGGTCATTTTCTCATCATTATTTTGAACCAGAGTTCTGTTATGCCTCAAGCGAGCTTTAAGAATTGCAAATGCTGCCCAACAAATGGCAAATGCAGCACGAGGTAGCACTGGATCAGTTGTGCTTTTCATTGAGATATTGAACAAGTAAGAGTAGCATCCACAATCTCAATTTAAAATTCAACTCTAGCGGAAAGTTGAATTGAATAATCATGCTGTGCTTGTTTTGCAAGGTACCTATACTTCTTTGAGAAGGGTAACCCACAAGTCAACGTTGCTGCTATCCAAGGCCTAATTGAGTTAATCATGACTGAAATGCAAAGTGACACCGCAACCCCTGATCCAGCTGCAGATGCTTTCCTTGCGAGCACACTGCGATATATTCAGTTTCAGAAACAAAAAGGTGGTACGGTTGGAGAGAAGTATGAGCCCATCAAGGTTTGACTTTGGTTTGGACATGAAGCCATTTTTGGGCCTCGTTCTTTTTACTACGAGTTTCTAGTGTTTCCTTTTCTGAATTTCAACCAAGAGGCTTGAGACTTGAGAGTTTGTCTTCCGATCAGGTTCGACAACCCATTCATTTAGTCAGTAACCAGGAAAAAAAATAATAATAAAATATATATTATATATATAACCTTGGTTTCACTATGTATCTTTTGTTTTCGCCAACTTATTTTACCAATGAAGAGAATTTATTCGTTGTAGTACTGTTGCTCGATTTAGAAAATTATGCACAATAGTCAACAAAGGGTGGATTTATGGTTATATAGACATTTTTATTCAGTGTTTTATCTTAACTATCAAATCTTGCCCAAGTATTAAGGCGTGCGATATCTAAAATTCCTTGGTCAATATGAGACAAGACATGCAATGTGAAGAAAGAATAAATGTATCTTGAAATAATATCATCGTTGTCTATGTTAAACTAAAATAAACTGATGTATAATGTTTATTATTATTTCAAATTATGTGATCTTTAAAGCTTTTGTACGTCCTGTGCAATGGTATGGATTGGTGCTTGTTTGTAAGGGTGTTTAAAATTGGTTCAAATCGGTTATATACCAAATCAAATTAACTAAATTGACATGAATGGATCGGAAGTGATTATAATTTGATTTTTTTATTTTTGGTAATAAATTATAATTTGATTTAGGATTGAGCAACTGCTGGGGTGTGTTTGCTTGAGGAAGTGCTTGGCTCGTTATGTATGGGGTCAAATTGGGTTGGGCATGCCTATACCCTTGCAAGCTTGTTTAGGTTTGTTTTAAAAACAAGGTGGTCTAACTTGTATGAATTGAAATGGGTTAGTATTCCAACCTAGTATTGCTGCTGAATTATCAGGTATTTTAAAAGGTTTTTAGCTTGGTTGGAATGTTTAACTTATTAAGATCAACTTATACTGAATTTTTGAAAGCCTTCTCTTATCTAGCACAACTTTTCTGGTAGTCATCTTTTAATGTCAAACATCAAGAAAATCAAAAAACTTGTTCTGAGAGATTGATTAGTCACTCTTGATCATGACTTTAGAGAAGTAAACAAATGCGTTGATCTGCTCGCGCGTGAAACTTCTCATGAAAATTATGATTTCATTATTTATAATGAACCATCTATAGCTTGTAGGTTTATTTTGGACTCTAATGTAACTTGATTTTTGTAATTCTCTCATGGCTTTGTCCATCTCCTTATATTCAAAAAGAAAAAAAAAGGTGTTAGTATTGTTTGGTCAAATATGTTTTTGGTCACATAAATATTGAAAGATGGAAATAGTAGCTTTAATGCTCATAGATCATATGACTTAAAATGGGCCTGTGAACACCTTTTACTGTTTGACATATTAATTTGGAAAAGGAAACAAAATATATAAGGTTGGGTTGGACTATTTAAATTGTGTTATATAGTTTATGAACTTACTTTTTTCTTTGATTTTTTTTTTTGGAAAGATTATAAGTTACTTAAGCTGATTACTTTATTAAGGTGCCCATGGTGAGGTGCTCTATTAAATGAGGAGCCATTAGCCAAAAAGTTTTCTTGTTTTTTTTTTTTTGTTTGGGTTGGTGAAAGGGGGCAAATATGAATTAATCAAAATAAAATCATAAAATCGCAATACTAGTTTAACTTTCAATTGGATGGAGGTCCAAAAAGAAGGGAGGCAAGAAGCTTAACGAGAGAAGTAAAGCACCAATGACAGTTGAGTCTAGCAAATGAAGTGCTGTTTGGATTTCAGTTGGGTATAATATATTATAAAAATAATTGATTAAGTGGTAGATTTTAATCATAATTAATTATATTATAATGCAATATGTTTGGATATTATTTTTCTAAAATTAATTCTAACAGAATTGAAGATGTTTGGATAATTTTATCAAAATTAAATTTTTAGCTATATAAATTACTATATAATTTAATTTTTAAATATCAAATATTAATTTTTTGAAGATACAAAGTTTCAATTTTATTAAGAAAAAAAAGAAAAAGAAGAGAGTTTATTTTTATTTTTATTAAATTATGCGCTTTGTAATTTTTTTTGGGCTTGTCTTTGTAATTTTTCCCAACATTTTTGACAACTTTTGGTAGGAAGTAGATGGAAGTAGCTCACAGGAAACGTGCGTATGGGCTCAGAATCAATTTTTGTCCTTTTCTAACTGTTTGGGTAATTTGCTGGAAAAATTAATTTTGGGAGGGGGGGAATCGATTTTTTCTCCTATCCAAACACATGCAGAGTTAGTTTTTCACAAATTGATGAATTAAGATTTACATTTTTATTGAAAGAGGTACTCATATTTAGTATTTGATTGTACCTTGAATTACAATTCTTTAATAGAATGATACCTATAAACAATTAAAAAAGAAGTAAAACAGTTCCCAAGAAGGGGGGAAAAAAAAAGCAAGTGAAAAAGATCTTCATTGACAACACCATGTTGCCGTGATGATGTGGAAAGATTGAAATGTATCCTTCGACCACATATAATGGCAATGGGATCAAGCTAAAAACTATTATTAAAGAAAAAAAGTTAAGCACAGTTGATCTCAAACATGAAAAATGGAAGTAAGGCGTAGATGCTTCTTTTTCTTTCTTGCAAGTAAAAACCTTCTGAATCATTTCCATATTCCTCGTGTTTATCTTGCAACTCCAAATTAGATTACAATGATGATGACTTGCTTTAGTGATTCCTTCTGATTATCATCAATCAATTTCAAAATCAAATTGTGAAAGATAGATAAATCTTGCCCAATAATTAGATCATCAGACCTGATCCCTAGAGCACGAAACTAGATAGTTCGAGTATGAGGGCATATGGTGAATAAATATACTAAAGATTCATTATCTTGGAATCCAAACGAACATAATATAATTGTTTGTAGCTGGGATGCTGATTCTAAAGAATATTTGTTGAGGGAGTAGCTTTATTAAGCAATTTCCAAAGGAAAAAGAAGATATTCATAGGGGAGAAGTAATCTCCAAATTAACTGAAAATTACTGTTGTGGTGGTTCCTAATTGAGGTTCGTCTTAAAGAGATGCTTAAAGCCATCTTTAACAAGATAACTTCCATGAAAATTCCCCGTCCAAACCAACCGATCCTCATAATTTGCAAGAGAAATTAGATTAGCAAGAATTTGTGAAACAGAGGCCTGATTTTATATATTCTGTAGAAGAGTTGTTACAAGATAGGGGAAGCCAAGGGTTCGAACGAACTTGAATGAGATCAGAAACCTTAGTGAGGAAAGTTTCAAAAGTAGCTTTGTATCTTTGATCATGAGACACCCAAATAGGTTATCCCAGACAAATACTCTGCCTATTACCCACTCTCCATTTGAATTTAAAAGAAACTGTTGAAGGACACTGACTAATTAATATAGATAAAATAATTAAGGATGACTCTAGAATTTTGAAGAAGCAAGCTAATGACGGTAAAATAAGATAGTCCTAGAATGTTCTTGCTATCACCTACTTAAACTCACTTAGTTGGGGAATGGCGGCGGGCAAATTCTAGAGCCTCTGCGCAAAACTCTCATTGACATCCTCCAAGTATAAATATGTGTGCGCGCACCAAGCAAGTGTTAAAAGAGAAAGAGAAGCCAAAGTGAAGAAGCATTAGAAGAGACTGTGTGCTTGCTCTATGAGAGTGAAGCAAGCACGCAAAAGTGAAGTGTGCAAAAAAGAGAAGAAACTAAAGTAAGTGTGTAATAAGTGATTTGGCCAAAAAAAAAAAAGTGTGCAATGAGTGAGTCACATTACAAAGAGAGAGAATGTTGAAAAGTCAAGAAGAAAGTGTGTAAACTATTGTTTTGTAGTGCAAGTTTTGCTTCATTGAAGTCCTTTCTTTCTTGTCCAAACCTTGCATCAATTATTTGGAGGTTCTTCCAGCCCAAATTCCAATAGAAACCAACTTAGCAGGACTTTAAATACTCTTCCAAACCCAAGATTTATTGCAGGGTAATTGTATTATGCGTGACGTGAAGCTTTAAGGTTTACATATTTAATCTTCAGAGTTTCGTACAACAACGAACCTTCTTTTGAATTTAGGGAGAATGACAATTAAGGACCTGCTAAGAATATTAATTCCAATTACGGACCATAAAATTTTGAAATCCGAGTTAAGGACCATGGTCCTTAATTGTGATAAAAAAATAAAATTTGTGAGGTGGGATTCACTAACGTGACTTGGGAATTCACTAACCCAACTTGAGAAAATTACTAACGTATATTGTGAAAACATGAAACCCCACTTGGAAATGGAATGTTTAACAAAAATCGTCACTTGGAATTCACTAACTAGACTTGAAAAAATTTCTAACATATATTGTGAAAAAATGAAACCCCACTTGAGAATCATTAATAAAAAGTGACTTATCCAAATTGGTTTTTTTATTAAACAATTGATTCCCAAGTGAAGTTTCATGTTTTCACAATATATGTTAAAAATTTTTCCAAGTCTAGTTAGTGCATTCCCAAGTGGCGCTTTTTTAAACATTCCATTTTCAAGTGGGGTTTCATGTTTTCACAATATATGTTACAAATTTTCTTAAGTTGGGTTAGTGAATTTTTAAATGGTAATAATGAATTCCACCTCACAAATTTCATTTTTTTTATCACAATTAAGGACCATGATTCTTAACTCGGATTTCAAAATTTCACGATTCGTAATTGAGATTAATGTTCTTAGCAGGTCCTTAATTGTCATTCTCCCTTAAATCTATTAGCCTCCAAATTTACTTGGCAAGCAGTTGCTGATTCATCAATTGCATAGGCCATAACCCCAACCCTCCTTCATTAATAGTACTACCATTGCAATAACAACAACAAAAATAAACCTTATTTCACTATATAAAATAAGTTATATAGATTGTACTGTGTCATTGTACTCTATTAATAACCAAGCCTTTGGTTATATTGTTAACCAAAAGGTTTTATTTAACAACTTTTGTGAGTGTGCTCTATTTTCTTTAATCCTTCCCTATTCCTCTTCACTGGGCTTAAGACTATTTATTTCTCTTTCCTCACTAGTGCCTCCCATCTATATATATATTTAGACCATCTCAAATGATTTTCTATTATTTTCTCAATAAATACCATGCCCATTTTTTCTTGTATATACTCATTATGGATTTTGGGCCTGTTTGTTTAATATTTACAAAATGATTTTTAAAAAGTTTAGAGATTCTATAAAAAGAAATTCATTTTGTAGATATTTTATAAAAAGTAGACATTATTTTATGCTCGGTTATAATAATAAAAATAGTGATTATTATCTAGTTATTTTTAAATTTTATGATACATTCAAAATGATTATAAAAATAATTTGTTATTTAATTATTTTAAAATTTTATAATATCTTTGTGTATCCCATATTTTTAAAATATCCACTCTCATTCACTACATCGGATTGTTTTCAGGAGCTACCCAAAATAACTTCTCAAAATAATCAGAAATATATTTTTTTTTCTTTCAGATTTTGATTATTTTTAAAAGTTTAAACAAACATTATAAAATAGGCTTAAATGGAAAAAATGCCTTGAAATTTTTTCTCCAAGGGTGCTTGACATTTTAAACTTTTTTTTAGCATTTTTTCCTTGGAAGTTTAAAAAAAATATTTTTTGCCCTACCATTAAATATAAAAAATGTTGATCGTTAAATTGAAGTTTGACTAACAGTTAATGGCCTATGTGCCCTGAAACTTTTCTCCAAGGGCACTGGGTATCCTGATCTTTTGTTTGGAGCATTTTTGCTCTATAAGTTTTAAAAAAGAAGGCAATTTTGCTTTACCATCAGTATTGACCGTGACAGCAAGAACACGTCCATTAACATCAATAACAATAGCAAGAACAACTCTATGAATAGCAAGAAAAAAATCAAAAACATAAATAAAAGTTCAAGCAAGGAATAAGAAATTGAAGAAAAGAAGAAGAAAATCATCTGTGAGTCTCATTGGCACCTTTGTGCTTTCAAATCTAAGAGCTCATGTCCTCACATCCAATTTTTTTTTTTCCTTTTTCATTGCAATTTTTATTCAGTCTCATGCAAAGTGTCAATCCCCCCTCTGATAATTGTTGGGAGACAATGGAGCTCAATTCCAAATCATTCAAAACCATACCTATGCCTGGAAACAATCAATTATTCATTGAGTCAATCCATATAAACTTGGCTGCGTGGAAGCTCTCTTCTTCTATATTTGACAATTCCACTACCTCACTCAACTACAATGACTCTGCAAACTCTGACCCTGACTCAGATGCTTCTGAGGGCTTTGTAGCATCAAACTTGACCAAGGTAGTGGTGGTGAAAGTGGTGGCTTGGATATTACGTGAGGAGCACGTGGCAGGTTAGGGGAGGATGATGACAACCTGAGGGAAGTTAAGAATGATGGATTTGCCTTTGATGGACAGAGCAGTGACATCGTAGGTTTAAGCTGCCATTTCTGAGGGTGAAGTGCGAGACTTCTTGTAAGGCTTGTGAATCTTGGACAGCCATTTCTCCTAGCTTCTCATTTAGACTCCAATCCACCATAGTATGAGAGTTTGCTAGTGGAAGAGGAGGAGGAGGCAGATGAAGAAGAAGAAGGGAGAGCAAAATTGTTCCATTTTTAAAAGTTTCGGGCAAATAAGATCCAAACAAAAGTTCAAAATAACCAGTGCCCTTGGAGAAAAAGTTTCAAGGCAAATATGCTATTTAATCCTTAGTCAAATTTCAATTTAATGGTTAACATTTTTTTATATTTCATGGTAGGGCCAAAATGTTATTTTTTTGAAACTTCCAAGGCAAAAATGCTCCAAAAAAAATTTTTGAATGCCAAGTGCCCCTAGAAAAAAAAGTTCATGGCAAATATGTTATTTAACCCCATAAAATAACCTCTTATATCTTTTCATAAAATAAGCTAAAACAAACAGGCTCCAATATCTTTTCATGTATGACTATACATCCATATCAGTATCCCTATCTTTACTATTCTAACTTTATTCTCATGTCTCTTTAAAGTCTAGTGTTCACTATCACATATGACTAGTTTTATAACAGTTTAATAAAACTTTTCTTTAACTTGATTTGTTACCTTTCAATCACGAATAGCCTTTGGAGCTTTTTCTCCATTTGAACCATATATCATATGTGTAACATTCCTTCAATTTCACCATCATTTTAAATAATTTTTCCCAAATAGCTAAACTTTTCCACCTATGGTATGCATTATTAATACTAGAGTTTGGCTATATGTGAATAATGTATTTTGTTTGAGCCCTAATAAATAAATAAGGTAACATCCATAACAAAATAATAAAAAAATAAAAAAAATAAAAAATAGAAAATGAAAAATAGGAAAACATGTTATAAAAGAAATCTCTATAAAATAATAAGAATTATTTTATGATAAGAAAATAAATAAATAAAAAGTTAAAAGGAATTGGATATGAAAATAATAAAAAACGACATAAATATAATCAAACTAGATAACAATCTAATATAATAATGAGCTATAAATATTTGAATATCTCAAAATAATATAATAATCAGAATATAATATAATCTAATATTATGGTTTGAAAATTGTAAAATAATATAATCTAATGTCTAATAATAAGATTTGAAGATTTCAAAATAATATAATAATCATGATAAAATAATGGAAAAGATAAAAATTAACATCCAATCTCTAAATAATAATAATATAAGAATATATAAAAATATCAATATAGATCACGATACGATTGATATTTTAGAGAAACCCTAGGTGTATGAGTCTATATAAAAGAAAGCAAAGTTAGAGAAGAGGGATGGTCAAAGCGAAACTCAAGGAAGGAAAGAGAAAACAATAGAGATCTAAGTCAACTGAGATTCATAAAGTAAGCTTACTTTCCATTAAGCCCAAGCACTTCTAGAATATAATCCTTTGCTTGCAAGCTTGATTTGAATCTCCACTAACTACCATATGTGTTGCAATTCTTTTGTCTCCTTATGATAGCATGATGTGGACTTGTTATAATCTCATATGGATTTCTTTTCCGTTTTCCATCTCATCTTGAATTCTATTCCTTTGTGTTCATGCGCATGATCCCATAATTAGAGATAATTATTCACTCTCTTGGAAAATAAGGCATGGGCATTTACATACATTCAATTTTATTACATCAATAATTTTTATTAGTATTTTGATAGCCTAGCAAATTTATATCCATTTGATGCATGAGACTTTCAAAGTCCTCACAAATTTATATCCTATTAATTTTTTGAGACTTTTAAAGTCCTTGCAACTTTATAAGTTAATTAATTTATTGTCTTACATAGCCATAAATTATTACATGTACATAGTTTTAAAATCATTGGTTGTATGAGACTTTCAGAATCTTTGGAAACTTATATCCTTTTCATTATTTGAGACTTTTAAAGTCCTTGCAACTTTATAAGTTAATTAATTTATTATCTTACATAGTGATAAATTATTGCATGTATATAGTTTTGAAATCATTAATTACGTGAGACTTTTAGAGTCCTTAGAAACTTATATCCTTTTGATTATTTCAGACTTTTAAAGTCCTTGCAACTTTATAAGTTAATTAATTTATTATCTTACACAGCAATAAATTATCGTATATACGTAGCTTTAAAATTATTGGTTGTGTGAGACTTTCAAAGCCCTTGTAGATTCATTAATCAAATAGCTTATCTTACATGGTGATAAATTATCGTGAGCATATATTTCAAAATATTTTATTCTTAAATAAAAATAAAATTTTTCCAAAAATAAATAAAATAAAATAAAATATTTTTTGAAAGATGAATATATGAAGCTTTCAAAAATGTTATTAAAATATTTTTTACAAAATTGTTTCCCAAAATCTTGTCAAAAATAAAGAAATAAAATATTTTCGTAAATAAAAAACTACAAACCAAAATTAAAATTATTTTATAAAAAAATTAATAATTAATATTTTTAAAAAAAATTCCCAACCAAGAGACACACATTTTTATCCCAAACTATGTGGGCTTTAACCCCCTCAAAAAGGTATGTAGGCTCTATAATTTTATCCTAGGTCAAGTCTAACTTATAAATAAATAAAATTTTTTCTTTGGATTATCTTAATTTTTTAATGATAATTAAGATATTTTTTAAGGCCATTTAAATTTATATGGTTAACTTAAGGTAACTATTCATATGAATAGGTGTTGTGGGGTGCCTAACATATTTCCTGCACACAATCGATTCTCTTGTTCTCTGTCTGTAAATCATATGTTAAAAAAGTTTTCAAAATTACCCTTTAAAATTTTTGTTGCGACTCCAAATATTTATTTTTATTTGATTTTCCTCCTTAGGAAATTCCAAATCAGGCACAACACTATGTATGTATTAATTCATGAATTATTGTTAGTCATATTGATACTAAAGTTAAATCTTTACTCTATCAAGGGCATAGTGAGCAAAAATACCTATGAAATCATCAGTCAGAAGATTCCAATAGTTTAAAATGAGAAAAAAGGTAAAAATATTCATAACATTATCTAAGTTGGTACAAGAGTAACTAACACGTTAAATCATTCAAACATTGATTGTTTAGTTGACACTTACTCTAACATGTTAGCAAACACCTATAGAGCTCCACTCTATTCCTGGCAGCCAAATAGATCACAACAGAAGCATGTGGGGAAAATAAAATGTACTTAATATAAAAACATAAAAAAATTCTACAACTTGCACTACAGTCAAATCCCCCAACCACCAGATTCGGAGGCTAAAAATAAATCTTAACATATTAACAATAGTTAAATAAAATGATGTAGACAAATGGATGTTCTAAAGTAGTAGCAATAGAAGTTTTGCCACTTGGGACCATATTGTCAAGAGTCCCGACATCCTTACATGCATTCCCTTTGTGGAGCTTTACTAGCATTCCTAGAAAAACATTAGGGAGGAGGTGAGATAGGTGTCTTAGAAACCATAGAATGGTTGTTTTGAGGCCATTCCTACAAGGACAAATGATGCAAAGGTTGTTTTAAAGATTCTAAAATCTTACATTTTTTTTTGTAGGTATGGTGTGCCCCAAGCATTGATTAGGGACCAAGTGTAACATCTTAAAATTTAATTCTTAAATTAAATGAATTAATTAAGGGTAATTAGAAAATTTTATGTGTTAATTGATTTGAGATGGTTAGAGGTGGCTAATGGACTTATTGGGTTTGTTGATGATAGAACACATTTGTTACCCACTTTTATTTGTCAATTAGGACCATTTTATTAATGATTTATCACCTTCAAGTGCACACATTGCATTAGATTTGGAACTTTGCCTAAGTTTCTAGGTTCAGTGCACTAGGGGCATTTTGGTCCAAAAAATGAACTTTTGAGAAAATGTACAAGAAAAATTGAAAAAGTGTATTTTATGTCCAGTTGATGAATGGTGAAATTATATTTTTAAAATTCATTTTAGTTTGGGAGTAATTAAATAAAAAAGTCAACACTTTCTTAAGTGTCTTAGTTTGTCCTAGTTTTTGGTTTGCCTTTGTATGAAAATTTTTATATAATTTTGTGCAGCCTAAAACTTGGTTAATTTAATAAATTCTCCCTTCTAAATATGAATTTAATTCTGGACATGAATTAGATTTTATTATATCATATGCTATTTAATTGAATTATGTGATTTATGTGACATAGGTGGCATGTGACTTGTGCATCAATTGGGCAATTGAGGTCAACACTCCTTGAGGTCAATGGCTGATGGTTTGCACGTGAATTATGATTATTTTGAGGGATTAAATCATCTAAAATGATGTGGATGACACATGAGAAATTAGGCACACATTGGAATCATCTACAAACCAATAGGAAGTTGCCTCCTTGCAAGTGTGACAAGGCTCCCATTTACATTTTAATTTCTTTTTCCTTATTTTAATTAAGCTTCAGCTGATGGGAGACACCAAGGAGCATGCCATTTTAAGCCCCAAATGGGATCCAACACATATCTCATTCATCTTCCACATTCTCTCTCTCTTGTTCATAGTGTTTTTCATTTTCTCTCTTTTGTTCTTCATTTTCCAGCACCCTAACCTCCATTTTCAGCCACCAAACCTCCACAAAACTCATACCATTCTTCTCCTCTCTTCATTTTCGTTCCATCCCTTCCATTTTCACAAGGATTGAAGCCCATTTCCATCATTCAAGAGCTATGGAGTTTGGCCTTCATAAGCAATCACTAGGGTTCTTGAAGATAAAGATTGGCTAGGTTTCTTTGTGGAATCCTAGAGAGATGAAGATGGAGGATGAGTCTTGAGCTTCAAATTGGCTAAGTTCTTTTGTTTCCTATCCTCTTCTCTTTTTACTAGATGGTTAGATTCCTTAATCTAGGGTTTAATCATCTTAGCTTATGAATTCTAATTTGAATTTGATGTTGATGTAAAGAGAGAGGATTGTTTCATTTAATTTCTTCCTTGGACAGCCATGACTGAATTTTGCCACTCTTTGTTTGGCACATAATCTTGTGTTTTTCAATTAGTGAATATCTTGTGTTAATATTGCATAATCTTGCGGTATTAATGCTTGTGTTGTTGAGTAGCTTGACATAATCTTGTGGTTGCTCAATTTATGTGTTTGACCATGGCTGTTGAGAGAGGATTTTGAGTGAATCACTTGGCTAATATCTTCACCAATTGGTTAATTGAACTAGGGACTTTAATCTAAGACCTAGGGAGGTTAGCTAATTAGGTTAATTGGCTTAGGATAATTTTTTTAAGTCATGACAGCTTTAGTCAAGAGGAAAGGAAGCTAAACTTAGCCTAATCATGAGAAGATAATGAGTCCAAAATCAACTAATCTCTAGGGTTCCATTATTGTGAAAAGGGAAGTTCATTTCACTCACTTTCACTAGCATTTTAATTACTTGCACATTGGGTAATTAGCTAGGTAACTAAATTCCTACAAACTTTGGTTGATTTATTTCACTAGATAACTTTCAATTAGACTTAAAACCATTCCTTGGGAGATGACCTAGGGTTGGCCCTATATTGCATTAGGGTTAGCTTTAGTGTAATTTTGAAGATAAGCGACTAATTTCCTATCAGTTGACAGCCTTTAGATTTTGCTTGAAAGGGTATTAGGCCACCTAGGCCTAATTGGAGGAACTAAACTAAGGGTAACATTTTTGTACCATTCTACGACAGACGTATCATATGCCATGGTAGATGGCAAAAAATCTGACTTAATATTTCAAGATGACTATATTTTTGAATAGAAAAGGGGAAGAAAGAAAACATAAAGGATGAAGGAGAGGACTCTCTCCTTTGCTAGGGCATTAATACTTGGACATTTTGGAGTGTTCTAAAGCCTCCAATCATTTTAAGTAAGTCTTTTATGCTCCCTCCTACCTTTCACTTCCATTTTTTTATGCATTCCTTTAGGAAAGGAATGATGATTTTTAGACTTAAAGCTTTGGGTCTAAACCCATTAATTTAAATGAGACTAATTGGAGTTGTTTAAGCTTAATGCACCTTTGGTGGATGTTTTTATACATCCATAAGCTTGCCTCTTCAAATTTGGACTAACCCTAGGCTTTAAAAGGATGATTTTGAGTTGTATTTGATGTTATTTAAGTTCATGGGCACTATATAGAGTTAATGAGTTAGTGTACCTATTGGTTGTGAGCAAACCTAAGAGGTTAGGATTTTGGATAATAAAAGTCTTGGAAATGGATTAAATGGATTTTATAGTGATTTTTATTGTTATAAATTGTAGATTAACTATATTGCGCACCATTTAAGCTTGAATATAGCTTGGGAAGTAAGTTTTTTGAGGGGTACCTTTGGTATTCTAAAGGTTTGAGATAATTGGGGGAACCTAACTCATATATTATTGCTTATTTGGTTAATTATGGGGTTTTGTGAATGTATAAATATATATTCATAATTAAATTGAAATGTTTGGTATCTTAGAAAATTTTAAATTGAAAAGGCCTTTAAAAATGTTTGTGAAATATTTATGTAATGGTGAGTATAATTGGTATTTTGGAAACTATAGAGTCAAATGTGGATATTCATGAAAATAAATAAATGGTGATGATTTATTATTGAAAATATGGTTTCTTGACTATGATGAGATTGAATGAGATTATGTGATGTGATAATGATTATATTGAATGAGAAATGAGAAATGTTATATGAGTTGAGCATGACGAATCTAGAATTGCCATGCTAAGTATGTTAAGCATGTGAGTATTGCATGATCGTGATTGATGGCGAGAGTTCACCGTAGGGGAGTAGTGACATAAAATCCACTTAGTAAGGTCACCATTCAAAGCTTGACGACTAACTTACTAAGGTTTCACTATTTGTTGAGGGACCATTCCACTACTAGTCGAGGGACATTGCCTAAACTTGTCTCCATTTGTTCTCTAATGAGACTAGTTTAGGGATAACAACACCCCAAGGATTCATGAATGGGGAAATTCATGGTTCGAGAATGACTATAGCACTTTTGGCCAGGTAGCTGTTCATGATTGGTGAGCTTGGATTAGTCTATTCACATAGATGCAACCTTATTTGATTAAAATAGCCCATAGATTTAGTTAGAGGTATTATGAGGTCGTAAGGGAGGTTATTGATCATGCATCTTATTGAATAAATGCCACATGATTAATAAATTTATGACTACATAATATTGTATGTTTTAGAAATGTAAATGTGACTACTAATATTTTCCACTTTGCATATCTTTAATTGATTGACTTGCATGTGTATGATTTAGAAAACTCTTGTTATTGAGAGGTTGTACTCACCCCTCACTTGACATTTTACAAGCATTAACTCCAGACAAGAGAAAGGAGAAGGATTTGAGGCTTAGGATATTAATCCCATTGTCATGCTTCTTAGTATTTTGAAACTTATATATATAATTTAATATAATACTGCCAACTAGATTGATTTTTGATTATACTTGCACCACATGCATATTCCTTATGATTGGATGCATTTTGGGCCCATGGTTATATGTTTGAGGAATTGTAGATTCGGGATGGGCTAAAATATTGGTACAAGTATAAATATGATCATTTTAATTCATGTAAGTGCTTATGTTGGAAAATTATTACTAGAAACCTCCCCTTAGGATTTTGTTAAAAATGGGGTTGAGAGTTAAAAATATGATACGTGTGGTAATTACATGATATGGTGCATTGTTTAGGTTGTCCTATATCATTTGAGTGGTCTAGGTGTAGGTTTAAGCTTTTAGCATTTAGGGTGAGGTTTGCACACTTAAGAAGTGATTAGGTGTGAGAAAGTTGTTGCTTTAGTTCCAAGTGTCCAACTTCATGATAGGGTATTATTTGGAAATAAAATCAATGCTATTAGCTAGTTAATTGAATGAATTTTTTATGGATACCTAGATCACCTCATTTGGACGTCGGATAGAGATTTGGAGTGCACTGAAAGTTCATCCCTTGGATTTGTAATGATAGAAAGTGATTGTAATGATAGCAAGTATACTGCAGTTCATGTCACAGAAGATTCAAGCCATAATGAACAAGAGGCTTGGCCGTAAGGGATGACCTCTATGTCATTGGCTATGGCACACAGATGGTTTTTCGTGGTAAATGACCTAATTTTTGGAAAAAATGATGTTTTAAATCTTTTAAGAGTAATTTTTAATAATAATTGGCATCCCATGCTTTTGAATGCTTGCAAACTCTGATATTTATTATCCTCTTGCTTTAGAAAGTTAATTATTGTAAAACTTGGGATCTTAAATTTATAAAAGGATTTATGTTAAATTATGAGTTTCAATTTATTCTATCATGGTAGAATATATGGTAGTGGTCATTTATATGTTTAAATCAATAAGTTAAATTTTATTAACCACAGTAGACTTTCAAATCTAGTTTTTACCTTTCGACCACACTTAGTTACTTTCATAACTGTAGTTGATGTATCTATCATGGTCTTGTGTTCGAGAAGGGTTATTTTCTAACTACCATGATAGATTATGATTTATGTGGTTAAGTATATAGAGTAATTAGACAATATTACACTAATGATCTCACTTTTGCAACAAACTAATGAAGACTCTTTTCTCTAAATAATCCACAATATTTCAACTCTCTACCACCCTCAAACTAATGGACAAGCTGAGGTATTGAATAGGGAAATCAAGAAAATTCTTTCAAAGGTGGTGAATGCTAATAGAAGAGATTGGAATATAAAGTTAGATGACTTATTTTAGGCATATAGGATAGCATTTAAGACCCCTATTGGCATGTCTTGTAATGCCTCCTAATTGTGCCATGGTAATTAGAGGATAACTAATCATCTGCATGACTTACAATGGTAGAAGGACTTAACTACAGTTGAAAATAACTAACCACAATTAAAAAGGAAAAGACTTAATTTGAAAAACTCTATTATGATTAATAGAATTTGATTTACATAAATGAAATCATTTAATAACACCTAACATGGTAGAAGGGATTCTACCATGATATAATGGAATTAAATAAGGTTAATAAATTCTATCATTGTAGAAAATATTAAACTAATACAATACAAAACTACTTACTATAAGAGAAAAGTTTGAAAGAAGATTTTATAAAACATAAAACCTTTGAAATTGGGATCCCAAATTACACAAAATCATTTTAAAATCAACCAAGGCACTAAAGCATCAAATATCATAGTTTAAAAGAATATGAAAGTATGAGAAACTAATATGATTTGAAAACAAATAAAATAGGGCCAAAATAGGCAATTTTCACAAAAAGAACATGTCTACCACAACTAACAGAGGATCCATAGTAGTAGAATGGAATTAAACAAGGTTAATAAACTCTACCATAGCAAAAAAAAAAAACTAATACAACAAAAAACTATGTACTATAGTAGAAAAGTTTGAAAGTATATTTTATAAAACATAAAACCTTTGAAATTGGGATCTCAAGTTGTAGAAAATCATTTTAAAATCAACTACAAAATTAAATCATCAACTATCAGAGTTTAAAAGTATTTGGAAATATGGGAAATAAATATGATTTGAAAACAAACTAAAATAGGGCCAAAATGGGTAATTTTCATAAAAAGAACACGTTTGCCATAACTAATACAGCATCTGTGATGGCATGAGCCTTATGTACTATGGTAGCTCATGTGTACCATACACTGCAATGAACCATTTGTCACGACACATTGTACAAATTTCATGACAGCAAAGTCTTGAACAATAGGGGGTAAAATTTCAACATGCCCTAATTCTCTGTTTGGCATTCGATTGAGGTAGTTTAAGTGTTTATAGAAATCTCATTTATTTATGTAGCTAAGGGAACAATTTCATTTAATATCATATGACAAACTTGAACACTAGGAACTAAAACAATACAATTTTCACATTGAGACAATTCCAATGTGCCTAAAACCTACACCAAGTACCATTAGCCCACAATAACACCTATACCACATTTAATGGATCCTTGACAACTTGTACAATGTACTAAAACAATTCTATTTATCACATATCAAAATTTGACCATCAAACCCCAATTTTCATCATAAATCAATATTCCTTTCTATAATTCAATCATAAATCCCATATCAAATGCCACATTCACACTTGTAATATCAGATAATCAAGCTCACAACCCATCCACATGGTCCCAAAATATAAAAAAATTGCAATGACAAGATTAGTGGTGCAATTGCAACAAAATAGTTGTTATAATTGGTAATAATATCTTTACACAAATAATATTTTAACATAAAAAGGCATTTCAAAGCATGATACTAGTCTTTAACCTTTATGCCTCCCCTTTGCTCCTACTAGCACTTTATCAGCAAAATGTTGATAGAGGGATAAGTATACTACTTTGTAATCAAGGTATACTAAATCAAACACATGAAAGTAAAATCAATATAAAATAGGCATGCAAAATGGGAAGTTAGAACAAATCATCTAGTTTCAATATCATGCATGATCATTAATCACCCTTATGTCCTCTGTTACCTTCGACTGAATCTATGAGCTTTAAAACAAATAAGGCTATGTTCGTGTGAATGAGCCAACCTAAACTCACCAATTATGAGGGATAACCTAACTAAAGGTACCATGCCTACTCTCATAACATACTTTTCCCATCTTGAATTCTTAGGTGTCGTGTGCCTTAGCCCACACAATTTAAATGATATTAAGGGCTAATTAATCAAACTAAACATTAAGGCCACCTATGGCATTAGCAATAACTACTTGGAAATAATATCTCTACTCTCTATGCATATTCAATGCTCAATTCCCAACATTTCTATTATCATATTTCTAAATCACAATATTGGTAAAACAATCATTGACATAACAATAGCTTCATTTTCATCAATCGTACCCACTTGCATATAAGGCTAGATTTAACTATAAAATTAATATGAAAATAAACAATAACAGACATGAAATTATTGAGTTTGAAACAATCTTTATAAAAATGTTTCTAACAAAAATCAATGGCATACTAATGTTTCTAATAAAAGGCATTATTGAATAGATTCATTTAGCTTTTTGTAAAGTCAAAACAGAGGCATGAGTTAATTGGCAAGGAGTTAGAGAGTAGATCCATTTAGTATAATGATGGCAAGCAGCAAAAGAGGAACACCAAAGGTAGGGATGTGCATATCTAACAAGCTTGACTGATAACAATCATCATAGTTGGCACAAGCACAAGAAAATTAATGGATAAAACAATCTCGATGGATAGAGAACTTATAGAGCAATCAAGATAACAACCTTAATGGCCTTGACCTCCATGAATGACAATGATAATGAGCACAATGAGTGGTCTATACACATCTTAAAATTTTAATAAGGAGTATTAAACATTATCTTAACAATTTGGGTGGTCTATAACCTCAATTATAGGAATTAATTAGGAGTATTGTGGTAACATTTGGGAAAGTTTAATCTTATTTATTAACCAATGAGTGTGATTAGTGAGTTAATGAGGTGTGTGGGTAAAGGGGCCTAATTGGTGTTATTTATTGTAATTTTAGCCCTAAAAGTGAGTTTGGATAGATGGTAGGCCACTCAGGTAAAGAAAGGGGAAGAAAAAGTAAAGGAATGCCCTCTATACCATATGTCACGGCATGTGGTCAATTCATCGTGGTGCACAAGGGTAGATTCAAATATAACAGCCTCTTTGTGCCATGTGTCGTGACGGAGAGCAATGTGTGACACGACATACGGCCAAAATTTGACTTTATTAGTTCATTTCTATATGAAAAATCAGAGAAGAGAAAGAAGAGAAACGTGAAGAGCTCAACTTTGGCTCTATTAAGGCTTGTTGTTAGAGTATATTGGTGATAGATTAAACCCTCAAATACCCAAGGTAAGATATTCATGCCTTTTCTTCCTTTCTCTCCCTTATTTATGAAGATTTATGATAGGGATTGAGTGTAAAGTGGGTTTTCAGCCTATAGGAGTTATAAGCCCAAACCTATTGGTTAAAATGGATATATTAAGAGTTGTTTAGGATAGATAAACCTTACATTGATGATTTTATCAAGAGTTTGTTAGGTAGAGCTAACAATGTCCGAAAATTATCATTAATGAAGTAGTTAGGAAAGTTTTATGTCCATTAATGGTGGTTTGAAGATTTATAAATGATAAGGTCATTAATAGAGCATAATGGACCCATTAGGTATGAATGGATAGTGATTTATAAGATTGATAGAATAGATATGTGGAGTTTGGTATTGGTAAATCCTTAAAAAAATGAGATAATGATGATATTCTTGCTTATGATTGTAGAGAGGTTTAATTTTTTACTATTCAAGCTTTGGAGAAGCTTTAAAAGTATTTTGTGTGAGGGATAAACCTTTAACTTCTCAAAGATTTGAGGTAATCGGGGGAAAACCTAATTTTTATAGTTGAATGTTAATTGTATTTTGTAAAATGTGGTTGATGATTTAAATTAATGATGCATATTGGCAATGTTTGTAACTTGTGAAAAGGGTTTTGGAAAGGAAAACTTTGATTATGCCACCTATTGGTGATTTATGAATTTGATTATGGTTGTCATTGTGGGTGGAGAATTGTGATTTGTAATGTGGTATGTGGAATATTTGAATATAAATATGTGATTTATGTGCTATGAATTGATTGTTTGAATGCATATTATGTGAGAAATGTGCATAGCATGATCATTGGCGGGAGTTTGCATAAGGAGAGGAGTAGATTGGTTTAAATCCATGTGGTACTAGTAGTGACCATTGGAATCGAGAATTTACCTTGGCATCGATTGTTGGAATCGAGAGGTAGCTCTTATTATGGTTGATTTAGGACTATCCCATTTATTTTACGAGGGACTCGAATCTAACTAATCTCTATCGGTTCATGAGGAGGCTAGATTAGGAGTACGACATCTTATGGTTGTTAGTATTAGGGAGAACTAGATTACATAAGTGAGTGAGTTAACCCTGACCTAGTAGCTCCTCACAAGTAGAAGGCTGGGTTAGTCCATAAAGAATGTAGCCACGTGATAGCCACCAGTTTTATGTAGGAGGTAACAAAAAGTATAAGGTTGGCATATAATCATATATATAAATCCAACCATATGGTTATTAGTATTGTGGTCTAATATGAGTTTGGAGTGCATGGTTAGTATTATTGCAATCCTATGTTGTGCTTTGCAAAATAACATGATTATGTGTGTTTTAGGCCCAGTCACATAGTTGTTAGTTTTATGGAATGTGGCCAATTCCATCATATTGTGATAATATTGTGTTTTTGCCTATTTACATATATTTACAATTGATATGCAACTGTATAGATTAGGCAAAACTTGGTTACTAAGTGGTTGTTACTCACCCCTCAGTTCTCAATATTTTTAGGGCCTAGCTTATTGGATTTGAGCTAAGGAAAACACACAGAGGCTTAAGATTTTAGAGTAATCCTTTTTGTATGCCTCTCTTTATTGTTTTTATGTGTATATGTTAATACAATTGCCAACTAAGATCATCTATCATTATTTTGCACTACTTGCATTAGCTTAGTGTATAACTCGTGTATTTTATGCCTGGATTAGTGAGTTTTAATTGTAAACTTGTGGATAGGGCTAAAATACTTGTGCAAGTAGGAACATGTGTAATTTGAAAGATTTGGAATGAAAATAATGATCTTGTGAAAGAATGTCCTCCTCTTGTATTTTTAAATGTGAGTGGTGATTTCAAGATATATGTGTTTTTGATTGTCTGTGGTGTATTGCACAAGTTTGCTAGAGTCTATTGAGTCTAGTCAAATGGTCGATGTAAGTTTTTGGCACTTGTGGTTGAATTGGGACACCATTTATGTGAGAATTTTATGATAAAGTGGCAAAAATGGGTTTTGGTGTCTAATTTTTTTTATAGAAAAAGAATTTGAATATGAAATCGGTGCCATTAGCTAGAGCTAGCACAAGCTCTGTATAGATACCAAAGCCACCTCAATCGGATGTATCACGAAGTTTTGGGATGCGTCAAAAATTTGCTCCTTGTGTTATCAAATGACAGCAACTGAAGCTGTCAAATTCATGTAATGCACCACGGCACATGGCGCCTTACGCTATGACGCGTGGCACAAAGAAGGGTGAGCCACAGTGCATATGTCACAAGCCGCGACACATGTCATTTCTTGAACAAAATTCTGTTGAGTTGTAAAACTTATTATTTTGGGTCCTATTTGATTTTCAAGCTTCCGCATTGTTTTCAAATTCTAATTTGAAATGTTAAATGTGTGATTGAGATTGAAAATTGAGTTTTGGGATCCTATTGTAAATGATTTAAAAATTTCCTTTTATGTAATTTTATAATTTTGGTAATCTTTTATGGGTTAATCCCTTTGATTACCTCAATTTTGGAGTTAAATATGATTTAGTAATGGAGATCTTACAATTATGGTGCAAGATTTAGGTTTAAAAGTGAGTTTGGTGGAAAGAATTGAATTTTATGGCTTATCGTCACATGCAAATGAGAATAGAAAAAGCTAATTTAGGAAAATGGCTTCATTCCCATGTGCACAATTATGCATGGATGAAATCTTATAAAAGCATTTTAAATTTTCAAAAAAAAATGGATAAAGAAAAGAAAGAGGCTAGAAGAGAAGAACTGCTCTACTAGAACATAACTTTTCAACCATTGGAGGTGTTTTAGAGCTTGGGATCATTAGAAGTAAGTTTATAATCCTTCCTGCTCCATTCTAACTCCATTTTAAAGTTAGGTTTTCTAATTTCTCCCTTGATTTTAGTTCTTAGTGAAATTTCTAAGTTTTAGTTTGTTATGGCTGAATCAAATAGATAAAATAAAGTTGTTGGGAGGTTTAGACAAAACCTTATGCACTTTGACAAATAATTTAGATTGTAGGGTGTTATAGTTATTGTTATTTAAGTTGTTGGGAGCTAAATAGAGTTAATAAACCTATTTGATGTGGGATTGTGCTCGTGGTTGGGAATGTTGCTATGTAAAGTATGTAATTAGGAGTTGGAAGTGGTATGTTTGCTAATTATTAGTGATGATTGTTGTTATGAATTGTAGATTAACCTTGTAGCACACTATTTGAGCTCAATTTGAGTTTAGGAAGCTATTTTCATATAGGGGAAGCCTTTGAGTTCTTAAAGATTTGAGGTGATCGAGAAAATTCTATTTTATGCTATTGCATTGTTTGTGATTTTGATATATTGTTATTTGTAAATTTGAACTATACATTGTTTAGCTTATTAAATTGAAAATATATTTTTCTAAAGTTTAAATTTGATATTTATATCATTTGGAAAATTATGAAAGTGGCTGTAAATATCTATAAATGTAGTTTTTAGAGTTTATAACTAAGTGAATTATGTTTATAAATGCATAATGATGTTATATGCTTGAATAGATCATGAGATTATGTGACATGATCACTTATCAGGCTGGAGTTCGTCTTGGAAGGAGTTAGTGTTATATTGTCCATGTGGATATAACCAACACTAAGGGTGGTCTTGGTGTTTGGTTTAGGGTCAAGTCTTCCTAAATCTCACTTATGAATAGATGTAAGAATAGGTTGCTTTGGTCCTTAGCCCTTAATATTACCTTGGACTTGGTGAGGGGTAGGGCTTTGTGACACCTCAGGGATTTGAGAATGGTGAATTTATAGTTTGCAAGTGAGTGTAACTCATTTAGTTAGGTAGTTCCTCATGATTGGTGATCTTGGGTTAGTTTATTCACATGAATACAACCTTGTTTGAATTATTAGCTCATATATTCAAGTGGTGATTAAGGAGGAAATGAGGAGTATTGATCATGCATTTTTGGATATCATTTGATGTGATATTTCTTATTAACTCAATTAATTTTAAATGCCACTTTGCATCCCTTAATTGATTTAACTTGCATGTGTATAATTTAGAGTTTTTTTGGTTATTGAGTAGTTGTACTCATCCTTATCTTAACATTTTACATGCACTAGCTTCGGGCCAAAAAAAAGGAAAGGCACTTGAGGCTTAAGAATTTAGTATTCCAATTGTATACCTCTCATTTTGATATTTATACATGTAATCTGATAATGATATTGCCAAGTAGGATAATTCTTTTAATTACTTACACCATTGCATGCTATTTGTATTGATTAGATGTATGAGCTATCGATGTTTGACTAGGGCTTAAATGTAATGTCTTGAATTCTTAATTCTGAACTAATTGCTAATTAAGGGTAAATTAATAAATTAGTAATTGATTGGGATTTTGGATGATGAAATATTGTTTTGACTTTTTGGGGAATGAGCAGATTTGAGTGAAAAGATCGTGTCTCAGAATGAAGCATACTATGCCACACACCGTGGCACACACTACGAGTACCGTAGTGCATGGCATAAAAAAATAGCTAATAAGTATGTGGAAAAATAATGGAAAGTAGAGGAGAAAGGGAGGAAACATGAGAAAGGGGAGAAAAGGGAGAAAATCTCTTCTAGGACAAGAGTTTGTGGAGCCTCTGGAGATATTTATGACCAATAACTTGCCAGGTAAGTTTATATCGTCTTTAGCTTCAATTCTACCATAATTTCTATTAATATAAGTTATTGAGAAATTGAACTGGGAAATTTTAAGGGGTTTGTTTCTTACCCTTTAATAATAAAAAGATTTTCGGGAGTCAAACTAAGTCTTTGTAACTAGTTTGAGAGTTAACGATAAAGCTTTAGAGTTGTAAGCTTAAAGTAGCCTTAGTTTGGTAACAAAAAGGGGTCGAAATTGTGTATGGGACATGTTGAAATCTATAGAATTGATAAGAAGGTTTGATTAGGGTGTGTGAGACTTAAGTTGACTAGGTGAAAAGAAATAAGTAGTTAATTATGATCTTTATTGATAATTAGTACTAATGGTCAATTTGTAAATTGACTAATAGTGCTAATTTGTGTGTAGTTTAGCACTATATGTGTGCTTTGGTTATTTAGGAATGTGTATGGTGATAGTCAAAGGTTAGAGAAATTAATGGGTAACTTTTTTTTGTAAGAGAAGGGTTAAGGTAATCGAATAACTTACTCTATTCGATTACCTAGTTTAACTTGTGAATATTGCAATTATTGCATGAAATTATTTTAGATTAAGAATGCTTGTGAAATAAATGTTTACTGCATGAAAGTAATTTTGAAGAAGTGGGTTCATGAAACTATATGATTATCAGACTATGTATGAGTTAAAATACAAACACGTGGTTTGTATGTGAGCTTGATCATGACAGGGGGTGGGAGTTTACTCGTACGAAGAAGTAGTAAAAATTAATATGGCATTTGTTCTCCTTAGTGCGTTGACGAGTGTGGTGTTAGAGAATTTCATCTCTTTAATGCTTAGTAAGTGCAGTGCTGGAGATTATCTCCTTAGTGCCTATATGGGGTATGGTATTAGAGATTTGTGCTCCTTAGCATCTATGTGATTCAATATTGGAGTAAGGACAACATGGACATTGTGTGATAGGGGGAAATCACAGTTCATAAGTGGGATAGAACACATTTGGCTAGGTGATTCTACTATTGAAGGTGTGGTCAGGTCGATAGTGTATGATCGGCCCAATGTAGCCTATGGTTTCAGGAAGGGTAATATGGAGGTTTGGATGATAGATGGTCATGCTAGTAGAAATGATTTAATGTGAGATCAATTTTATGAAAAGAAACATATGTTTATATGGCTATACTTATTTACAATAAAGCATTATTTATTTATAATTAGTACAGTGAGTTATTATGTTACTGAGATTATTATCTCATCTTGTGGTTACATTTTTACAAGTTTGAAAGTGAGTAAGGCAAAGGGGAAGACTAAGACCAGCTTAGTAATGCTACTACCGTGAGAATTAAAGAGCTTATGTAATGAATTTATTTTTATGGTAAATTTATAAATGATTAAGTTTTTATAGGATGCATATATATGTTTTATTTGTGATATATGATGATCTTGTGAATCTTACTCAGCTTGTGTGAAAAGTGGTGATATAGCATCCTAATTTCTTAATTATAAAACTAATTGCTAATTGAGGGTAAATTAATAATTAGTAAGTGATTAAGATTTTGGATGATAATTTGGTATTTTGATTCTTTTAAATGTTGAATGAGTAAATCACATTTAAAGTGAAGCAGGTGTGTGTGGTGATGACTTTCCTTATTGTGCCACATTGCCGCGACTAATGCTGCTTGCACTGTAGTTCTTGGCATAAAAAGTTGGTTAATAAGGACATGTCTATCTCATGGAAACAGAGAGAGGAAGAAGGAAAGAAGCATGGAGGAAAGGAAGAAGAGGGAAGCTCTGCCAGTGTTTGAGTTTCTAAAGCCTCGGGAGATATTTCCTACCAGTAACTTATCAAGTAAGTTTCGTACCGCCCTTAGCTTTAATTTTACACTAATTTCTCTTAGTATAATTTATAGAGAAATTAAATCAGGAAATTTTAAGGGGTTTGTTTCTTACCTTTAGTAATGAAAAGTTTCTTGAAAATTAAATTAAGGTTTTGTAACTAATTTGGAGTTAAATGATGAAGCTTTGAAGATGTAAGCTTAAATTAGCTCTAAAATAAAAGGGGAATAGGGATGAAGTTGTAAAAGAAATGTGATGGGATCAATGAAAGTGATAGAAAGGGGTAATTGGATTGTAAGGAACTTATATTGCTCAAGTGAAAGGAAAAGATTAGTTAACCATGGTTTTGAGTATAAATTAGTATCTGTGGTCAATTTGATTAATTGACTAATAGTGACAATCATGTTTAGATTATCGTATTACTCGAGTAATTTAAGAGAGAGAGCATGTAAGGGAGCATTAATTGTAGAGAAATCCATCGGTGTAACCCTTTCTTATGACAGAAGGGTTAAGATAGCAGAATAACTTTCTCTATATGATTATCTATTATAATTGTTTGTAAGTATTATAACTATTGCATGAAATTGCTTTCAATTGTGCTTGTTTTGAGAAAAATGAATGTTTGCACATGAAATGAATTTCATGGAAATGGATTTCAAAGAAAGGGTTTTGTGGAAAGATGCGACTATTTGGCTATATACATATATATTATTTAGAATGCAAACTACTTGATGGTATGTGAACATGATCATAAGGGGTGGGAGTTCACCCATAAGGAGAAGTAGTGAGAAGTCCATATGACATCATTTTCCTTAATGCCTGATGAGATATGGTATTAGAGAATTTTATCTTCTTAGTACTTGTTAAGGTGCAGTGTTGGAGATTATCTTATTAGTGCCTATGAGGGGTGTGGTGTTAGAGATCAGAGGTTCTTAGCATATGAGATGCAGTATTGGAGAAACGACACCCCTATCATTGTTAATGATAGGGGAAAATAGTAATTTAGAAGTAGGATAGAATATCTTTAGCCAGGTGATTTTACCATTAAAGATGTGCTCAGGTCAATAAGAGTGAATTGGCCGAATAGAGCCTATGGTTTTAGTTAGGGTGATACGGAGGTACAAATAAGCTGATCATGCTGGTGGTGATGATTTGTTATGAAAATAGTTTTATGAAGTGAAATTATGTTACATGTTTTATTGAGTACTTATATGCAATGCTTGCTCATAGTTACTTGTGATGGTTAGTAGTAGCAAGTTATTCTATTACTAAGATTTTTATCTTATCCCACGGTTATATTTTTACAGGTACAAGTAGTGAGTCAGGTAAAGGAAAGACTAAGGACTGGCTTAGTATTGCAATAGTTGTGTGATTTCAGAGTTTGTGTAATGAATCTATTTTGTTATACATTTGTAAAAGCATAAGTTGCCATAGGACTCATATGCATGTGTTGAGTTATGAAAACTGATGATTTTGAAAATCTTAGCCCAATGTGTGTGAAAATGTAATAAATATGGTGAATTATTTGACATGGGTTAAGATTTGATTGAAATTATGTTGTGAATGGGTATATGAGTAGTGACTGTGGTAATATGTGAATCCTGTGGTGAAAAGGGGTTTGGGTTTAAGATTGTGTTATGTGAATATATGTGTAGTGATGACTTGGTGGTGAATGTGTAAAGAATTGGCCAAGAACATGATTTATGTTGCAAATGTGAAAAACAACCCTTTATTGTGCAAACAGGTGATTTAATTGACTAAATTTTGATATAGGTGTATATATATTGTGACTTGTAATATCTTGAATTTCAATCCAAGAAACTTATTGTTAATTAGGGGTAAATTAATAATTAGTAGATTGATTATGGTTTAAATGTTGAGTTGATATTTAGTGTTGACTAGCTGTTATATTAATAGGATTGAAGGGTAGAATGGCAGTTTGGGATAAAACGCACAAGTACAAGTGAGATTAACCTCATCGTGCCACACACTACAGGACATTGCATAAAGATTACTAAAGGCTAAGTCAAAACTCATGTAAACAGAAAGAGAAAGAAGGGAACACATAACTAAGAGGTGAGGGGAGTTCAGCTCTACTAGGGCATTGATTATCTAGTGATTGAGAGTTTGCTTTGACTAGTGACTTGTTAAGTAAGTATTGCATAGCCCTAAACTTCATTTCAACCTATTTTTATTGAATTTGATTAGTTGAGAAATCAAATCAGAAAGTTTTAAAGTGTTAAAATTTAAAGGAAAGGGTTGAAATGGGCTTTCAACTATGGAAATAAAGTTTTGTGACTAGTCTAGAATTAAATGATAAAGTCTTGAGGACTTAGGCTCACTTAGCCTAAGAAGTTAGGTTGAAATGGCAAAATTGGGCAAATAAATGAGTTAGGAGGTTGTTATTGTCATTTGAGTAGCCTATAGGGCTAATGAATATAGATGATGGGCTTATAAGTTAGAAAGGTGTCAGTTGAACCGTTTTGTGTATTAAGGGACTCAGCTTACCTAAATCAATAACTATGTTAAGTTTTGAGAATTGACTGAGGAAAATTGCATTATGTAGATTGAGCACCTATATAGTTGCTCGTAAGAATCTATACCCTTGGGAGCTAAATACGATTGGTAACCCTTAGTAGTATGGGTTAAAGATAACTTAAGTAACCCTTTTACATATTTATTTGTGAAATTATTTACTAATATGTTATATAACTATGTGCATTATGATTTATGAACTAATAGAGTAGTAACATTATGAAAGTATATGTATATGGGTGTGTGAGTAATGTATGAGATGAATGTGAAGGGACATATGTAGATATGTGTATTGCATCTACAAGTACACCTTAGGTTAAGGTAAGGGGTTACGACCCTACTTTGTGCAAGTTTAGGAAGTCTTAATGATCTTGAGCGTAGAGCTTGACTCTGCTACGACAGACTTAAGATAAGGAATGATCCACGAGTATACCCTAGACTAGAATAGGGGTTGTGATCCTACACCGTGTAAGACTAGGTAGTCCTAAAGATCCTGAGCGTAGAGCTTGAGTCCCTATGACAGATCTAAGAGACTACCTATATGCAAAAAGGATTACCTGGTTTGAATAGTGGTATGGTGGGCCCTGTTTCATATGACTGGAAATCCTAGTTCAATCATAGAGATTACTCTATTAGGTGAAACCAGGAATGCATTGGCATGAGCATGATGAGAATGATTTCTTGTATATGCATATGATATTACTTTTACTGAAACACATGCTACTTTATTTCTTGTTTATGATTTTGCTTACTAACTGGTATTTGGGTTATATCCAAGTTATTAGGATGTATGTCTCACTTTGTTACCTTTGTACACAAGTAAAAAGAGTATGACAAGGCCAGAAAACAAAGCGAGGAAAGAGTAACCTCACTTGGCAGTGGTATGACTACCATTTATGTAGAATGAATGTATAAAGTTGTAGTTAAAATTTGAATTGTCAACTAGGATGCATAAGTGTATGTGAATATGAGAATATAAATGTGTATATGAATTGTGGCTGAAAACTTGTTTGTACATATATATGATGTCACATCACGTCGAGGGTGCCCTAGTGATAGGTACGTGGGTAGGCTTAGATGCAAATCAGGCAAGTGTATGTTTTTTTAACTTTTTCTACTTATATATATGTGAATTGATGTCATGATTTATGAAATTGATTATGTATATGTATATGAGAACTTGACATAAATGGTAAGGCTGAGCTCCATTTAGAAGAGTCGAGTATATTGTGATTCCCAGTTATATGGTAAGGCAGAGCCACTTATGTAAGCGTCGGATGATTGAAAGTGAAATAGGTGTATGTATATATGTATTATATAGATTGTGCCTCATATAAGTCCTTAAGTGTGTAATATGGCATTGAGAGGTCAATTTGAGCAAATGATGTGATGTATGTGATTACAAGTGTGAATCAGGTGTATATAATCCTTTTAGATTTAGTTTAAGGCCCGAAGAGGTCTAATGGGATAAGGAATGAGAATTGAGTACTTAGGGTGTAAGTTTTGAAAGAAAAAGTGACTTTTTACACTTAGGTGTCTAATTTTAGATCGGATCATTAGATCAAGTCCAAACTTCTATCATTATATAGATTACATTGTAAACTTTGTATGGATGCTTGAATCACTTTGCTTGGATGTCAAATTTGGAAATGGCATGCGGTGAAAGTTTCCCTGCTGAACTGCCATATGACAATAGATTTTGCTATCATATACACCACAGCGTATTATGTGTCACACTGCGGTGCATGGCACAAAAAAGAATAAAGTCATGGCTTTATATTACATGCCACGGTGCATGGTAGTGTGAACTGTAGTGCATGGCACCTTTTTAGGGGAAAGATATTATGTGTAACATCTGAAGTTTCTAAACTGGGAATTATCAGTATTTATAAGGATATCTTGGTCAAATTAGATGAATTATTGATTAATGAAGTTTATGGGAAACTAATATAGTTTTTGGATCCTTGGACAACCTTAGAAGAAGGCTAGGTCAAAGTTTGAGTAGGGCCATAGTACGGAGGAAAGTTTAAATTGATAAGGGGCTCTCTGTGCCATACGTCACGGTGCACGTGCAAAAATTAACATTTATCAGCTCGTGAAAATAGATTGAAACTAGAGGGAAGAAAGAAGGGAAATTGAGAGAGAGACAGAGGAGACTTAAAGGCAATTAGGGCACAATCTTAAGGCATCTTGGGCACATTTAGAGCTTAAATCTTCTTTGGGTAAGTTCTATTTCCCCCTTTCCTTCTATTTGATATGAAAATTCTAACTTTTAGGCATTTAAGGGCTTGTTTTCTATTGTAGTTGAGTAATGGACAAACCCATTAACTTATTTAAGGTCTTGGAGAGTTAAATCAAGCCTATGACCTTAGTTTTATGAGTTTTATGATGATTTTGAATTTTTTGTTAAGGTTTGAACAAACCTTATGTTAGAAATTGAAGGTTTTGGATAATGTGGATGGTTGGATAATGAATTTAGTATATTGGAATGCGTAATAGAAATGTTAGAGTATTTTAAAATGGTTGATGCTGTTTAATAGGGATATGAGAGTTATGAGTACTTGGAACCTAGTGAATTCAGGGGTTATTTAAAGTGATAATTCATTATTATTACTTGATTGTGTAGATTAAGGGTTGTTCGTGTGTTATCATACAAGTGGGAACGTGTGGAGCTAATGTTGAACCATAGTAATCCTTTTATAACAAAGGGTTAAGGTAATGGAATAATTTACACTATTTGATTATATTGCTTAACTGTTTGTGAGTAGATATGTTACTTTGGTACTTGAGATTTGATAACCTTGCATATTGCAAAATGTGATTTTGTGCATGTAAAACCTTTTGCAAATGATAAGAATAGTGAAAATTTTATATAGTGGGATAAGAGCTTGTTGTTGTTGTTGTAGTGAAAATTTTATATAGATTGATTGAGGAATTTAAAATGTATATGTATTATATATCATAAGTGTAAGCATGATCATGTTAGGGGGTGGGAGTTCACCAATAGGAAGGAGTAGTGGAAGTCTATATGACATGTATCTCTATAGTGTCTAGTGAGGCATGGTGTTAGAGATTATCTCCTTAGTATCTATGTGAGCTACGACATTGGAGAGTGACACTCCTTAGCATTATTAATGTGGTGTTGGAGTAATGACACTCTGATTCATGTGCTATAAAGGGAGATATGGTCCGAAAGTGGGATAGGACACCTTTGGTCGGATAATCCTATCACTCAAGGTGAACTTGAACTATTATGAATGTGCACTTGGTTTAGGAGCCTATGGTTTTAGTTGAGGTGATATGAAGGCTTAGATGGTAGAATGATCATGCTAGTGGTAAATGACTTGTGTTTATGAAAAGAATTTGTTGAATATGCTAAAGTGGCAATCACATTTACCATAAAGAATGTTATGTGATAATATGCTAAAAGTGTGTTTTGATGCTTAATAGCTTTACTTTTATATGGTTGTGCATGTTAATTAATAATAGTGAATTATTTTGTTATTAAGATGTTTATCTCACCCTGTGGTTATATTTTACGGGTGAGGGCTTTGGTAGGGGTAAGGGGAAGGAAGGGGCAACTGAAGAGTGAAGAGCTTATTTGTATAGCTCTTCTCATTATCATTTTGGTTTGTAATGAATATACCATAAATATTATGCTAACTTAGGAACATGACATTATTTTAATATCACTTGTATGAGAGTATGTGAAATGTGTTTGTATCTTAGCCAAAGCTTGTATTATTTATGATCAAATGAGAGCGAGAGGCCAAGATACAATTATAAGTGATATAATTGTGATGATTTATATGTGGAAATGATCAAAATACTATTTATGTTGAGTTTTATCCACCCCTTTATGTTGTTATGAATTGGGAATTTAGTGGTCATTTTGAGTATATTTAGTTATTTGTGTGATATGAATGGCCTTATGTGTTGTGTATGGTCTATTTGAGGTGGTCAAAGTGATTCTGGAGCTAATGGCATTTGGTAATGTAATGTTTTGGACACTTTCGAAAGTTTTGAGGTGAAAACGAACTATTTGGGGTATGGGTGTCTATCTTTTTAATGGATAACTATTTGAGTATAAGACAAGTGCCATTAGTTAGAGGGCTCGAAGAGTTTTATGTGGACATTTGAACTACTCAAATTGAATGTCAGATGGTAAAACAACGCATTCTGAAAGTTCAGAGTGATGTCATGATAGTAATTTGCTATCATGACTAGAGTCAGTAATTTAACTTAAGCCCAATAGGCCAACCCAAACCCGCTCAAAAATTTTAGAGCTGAGTCTAAAAAAAAAAAATATTTTTTAATGTTTGGGCTTATTCTAATAAAATCTAAGCCAAGCTCGAATGGGTTCAGGCTTGGCCCAAATACCTGCATCATCATCGAATTACTAGTCAGCTTAGTTTACTGTTCACTTTGTCACTCAGACCTTAGAGCCTCATTCTGCACATGGGAAAACTGGAAAATAGAAAGATTAGAAGAACACACACAGTGACACATGGCTAGAAGCACTTATGTAGAGCAAGAGCAGAGATAAACGATAGACTAAACAACACAAACCTTTGGTGCTAGACTGAGTAGCTTAGACGAATGATGGAATGAGAGACATAAATGACTAAGAGAGCTAAAGACGCCACCTCCAAGCCTCTCACTCTGTAACTCAGACACTCAAAGATGATGCAAATGAGAGATGACATAGATCCATTGATCGTGACTCTGTGACTCTCCTCTCTCATCTTAGAAGACTCTCTCAGCCTCTCAGTGAGTTCAGGGACTCTCCTCTCTCTCACTTGTCTAGATCACGGTTCTCCTCGCTCGCCCTGTTGTAGATCTCAAATCTCCTTACCTCACCATTGCCTCCTTTCCTTCTATTCTAGCTTCTACTCTATCAGACATATCTCCCTTGTACCATCGCCAGCTATCCGTTAGGACTACAGGTGAGCTTTCATCCTTGATTTTTAAGCTCTTTTTTTATCCCATGGATTGATTGGTCTGTGATTCTCAATAAGATTTAAATAACATAAAATCTTTTGATTGATCGGTTGTGATTCTTGCTACATTTCGTAGAATCTTTTTTTCCTATTTTGTTTCTTCCTATTTATGTCATGTTTGACTCATTAGATTGGGAAGTGGGGGCTATGGTGAATAGCTATATTTTCTGGCTGATTAATATTTTGGTATAGGATGAGTTAATGTAGAATGCATACCTTGAGATTGTCCTAGAGCACAGAATTTGGCCGAAACCTATTCAAATAATGTCCTGGAGATTAGAAATTAATCCTTACTGTTAATTAATTAAGTTGTAGTGACTTGACTTTCTAAGTTATACTTGATGTTTGATTATTGGAAAAATGTGGATTGGTTATAATTTTTTTATATAAATTGATTATTGGTATATTTATTTATTGAGCTTAAGCTGTGATTAGATTGATGATAGGAATTGAATGAAATGTTTTCTTCTCATGATCTCTCTTAACTTTTTTAGTGGTCTAATGATGGCTAATTGATTTTATTAATTACCTTGTATGTCCATTATATGTCGTAAATAATGTCTTCTAATCAAAAGAAACATATTAAATTGGGGGTTCTGTTAGTAATAGAAATATAGCTGATAGTGGTAGTAAGGTTGATGATAATTTAATACTAGTAAGGTGGGTATATTACAATTATATCTGCATCCCAGAAAAGAAGGAAAAATCTATTTGTTTAGTAAAAGAACATCTTCTGAATAATGAGGGAAGCTTTCTGGAGGTAAAAGAGTCAAAACTTGCATGTTTGATATTTGGAAGTCTTTTTTTTAAAAGTTATAATTGGTGGAAAACTAAAGGATAGATGTAATGGTTGTAATAAAGATCTACTAGGATCTAGAGTTAATGGCATGTCTCATCTAGCATGACATGCTAAGAATTGCCCTCAACTAGCTATGTATCATGATGTTGGGTTAATGTTGAAGGATAAAGAAGGAAAACTGAGGTCTAGGAAATTTGAGGTGCAGCATTCTTTATCTATAATGATGATTGAACATGATTTGCCTTATTCTATTGTTGAATATAATGGTTTAGGCATTATTCTACTATCTTGAATCCTAGTGTGAAGTGCGTTACTAGAAAAACAGCAGTAAGTGATGTCATGAAAGTATATCATGGGCACAAAGAAGCCTTAAAAACAAAATTGTTAAATAGTGTTGAAATAATTCCTTGACATCTGATTGTTAGACAACTGTAACCTTTGAATGTTATTTATGTTTGACTCTCATTTTGTTGATGAAATTAGATGTTAGTAAAATACTTTCTTTTTGTCACATGGAACCCCTACATTTTGGAGTAGAATTGGCTAGAAGGTATATGATTGTTTGGTGAAGTAGGGGATCCATAAAAAAGTATTTTCTATCACTTCAGACAATGCCTCTGTAATGATATATGTAGGAGAAATTAAAAGAGGCTAGCTTTGCAAGATAGTTTGAGCTTGAATTTATCTAGATGAAGAAATAATTTAGTCTCATGTATATTAAGATTTGGATGTCCTTAATTGATGGAATACTAATAAAGGTAGATTTTCAATTCTTTTAAAGATGGCAGCTAATATATTTAGCTTTCCAATCACTACAATGGTAAGTCAATTTGCATTTAGCATGGTTCATGTCTTCTTACAAAATATTAGAGCACTCTTCTTCCTAATAATTTTTAGGCTCTTATTTTTACTTGTAACTAGTTGCATGGTTTTCAAGATGATGGTAATAGTGATTATTTTTTATATATTTTTTCTTTCTTAATTAGAAGAAAATTTCACTAGATTATATTACCAAACTTGTTCATTTATTGTAGATAATGAAATATTGATTGACAATGAGAGGAAATCATTTGAAGAAATTTCCCCTGCTTTGAGAGTTTAAATGTAGCTTCGGATGATAATGACCATGTCAATCAAGAGAGTCAAGAGGAATCGGGAATTAGAGAAATTGAAAAAGCCCATATTCCCTATTAAAAAATATATATATTTTATATATTTTAATATGGGCTTTTTTTAAAAGGGTATGATATTTAAAGGCCAATCTAAATAAGCTCGACACGAATAGCTCAACCATCCTGAATTACCGACTTTGATCATGATAACAGGTGCGCACTGTGGCACATTGCTTGTTAAGGCCTCGTCTCTTTGTGCCATTCCCCCGCAATGAGTGTGGCTTGTGCTGTGCGGATGGGCCAGATTCTAGAAAATTTTTAGATTGTATCAACTTGTTTTTAAGTGCTGTTCGATTACCATACTTCTGTTATCATATTTGATTGATTTTAAACTTTGGCTTGAGCTCAAATAATATTTTAAAAATGATTTTCTTGGGATCTCATTATTTTAAACTAATTACTTTTAAAACCCTTAAGTTGTTATAACTTTTACTTGGCATTATATTTAATCTTGATTATCTCAATGGCCTATAATTGTGTTATAACTTACACTTTAGATGCTTGAATTTTGGAGAAAAGTGACTTTTTGCACTCGGGTTGGAGAAAAGTGACTTTTTGCACTCGGGTATCCAAATTGAGATTGGACTATTGGATTGTGTCCAAACTTTTCTCAATAGATAGTTTATCCAATGTGTATTCGTGTGGGAAATTGAATTATATCGATTGGATGTTGTTTATGGAAACAATTTTTTTATGAATCAATAATTGATTGTGGTGAATGAGATAACCTCTTCTAATGCATGTGGGTATTAGAAGAAAGTTACACTAAATATTAGTGCAAGTATATTGATGATTATTGTGATGACAATTGATGAACATTAAGTGAGCTTTTTCATGAAAATGGGTTTGAGGATAAATGAACTATATTATGTGTGTTATGATACATCGTACAAGTTATCTTAAGTCCCTAGCGCTTGGTCTAGGTGGTTGTAAATACTATTAGAACTTTGGTTGGAGTTTAAAGTATGGAAAAAGAGTAGTTTTGTTCCAAGTGTCTAAATTTTTGTTATGATATAATTTAAAGGTGAAATTAATGCCATTTAGCTAGTTCACTAAATGAGTTGTCTCTGAATATTAGATCACTCAATCAGACAATCAGATGAAGAATCAGAGTGTATTAAAAGTTCACCTAAGGGCTGTTTTGTGGTACAATGCTGTCCTTTTACTTGTGCAGTGTGTTTGCAGTACATGACACTTGTGCCACAGTGCACAACACAGAGGAGATTTATTGGGGCTGATAGAAGCTTGCCCACAATGAATGATGTAGAAATGGAAAATCATTATTCTTAACCCTATTTTTCTATTGTTTCAATTCGAATGGTATCCTATGCTTTCGTGTACTTTTGAACTTTAATTTATGTATGTTTTAGGCCTTGATAAGATTTGATATATTTGTTCAACTTGGGATCCTAATGATTTATTAAATTATTACATTTTTATTTTATGGGTTTTAATCTTATTACTTTACTGGTATTCTAATATCTGATTTTATCCTATATACCATGGTAGAATACCTTTTACCATGGTAGGGACCACTTGTGTGTGTACTGTAATTATATTTTGAAACACCAGTGCTTGTGAAGATAGAGAAAATAAGAAACCAAGATTGCAATCAAGGGATAAGGCGGAGAGATTCTGGCAATAATTTTAAAAAAATTTAATGCGAACCAACATTCCAATGCTCATCCATAACGCTCATTCTCCTAGCTTCTTCAATGCCCATTTTGCCTTAAACCTCGTTTGAACATTTTTTTCCCTAAACAAGATATTAGACAAGGTAATGAGCTTTTTAAAACCTTTCTTAATATTGAAGTTTGGGACCCCCTAACATTAGTTAGGGGTAAACTAAACATACTTGAAGAGATGTTGCAGTAATTGGATATTAAATATCCAATAGTGGAATTTGCATGAGAAGAGAGAGAAGAAGTAAAGGGATAAAGAATGATGTTTTTTATTTCTATTCTCATAGGTTAAAAATTGCACTTAATCTTAATTCATCCTCATTCATTCTCCTATTTTTATTTTCCATTTCCATTTTTTACTATCTTTTCTCCATTTCATAATTTTTGAAAATTCACTCCTCTCTTCTTCAAATTATTTCAATTCCCTTACAATTATTTTCTACACTCAATTCCATTTCCATTTCTCTTTTATACACATTTTAACTTCTATTTTGTTCCTCTCTTCCATATTCTAGGGAATTTCAAAATATTCTCTAAATAATTTGCAACCACTTTTTATTCCCTTGCTTATAATTCCTATTTTCTTCCTTTCATTTTCCAAACTTAATTTCTATTTTCCCCATCTTTTCTTTTCCATTTTGTCTTGCTAGTTTTGAAATTCCAATCCCTATATCTATATGTCCATTTTCCATTATATTATTCCACAATACACCATGAAAATATCTCCCATCCATATCTATTTTTCTCTTACCTCACCTCTCAAAACATTAGAAGATCATATCTTCTACACATCCACTCTATCACATCATCATCAATTGCATATTAGATGTTTGATAAGTGTCACTTAAAGGTTGGAAACTCACTAGGGTCCTACGGGTTCCTAATTGCTAGTTGCACTATCCTAAAGGATTTTTTAGGTATAATTAGAACAATTATTTTTCGAAACATAGGAGATATATTACACAATGTTTCCATACAAAACAAGTTCTTAATATTCTTCTCTTTCAAAAAATAATCTTAAAACAATGTGTTTTTCTTCTGCAACACAAATTCTATACAAAGCATTTATAAATCGTACTTACTTTATGCAAATACATAACTACTTAACAATTGGAAAAGAACCTAAACATACACACACACACACCACACATTGACATATTTATCAATACATCATAAACCATTAAGTCAAGTATACAAAGTAAATTAGAAAGTGGTTACTTTAATTTAAGTCCAACACAAGGACTTGAGATGTCCCCTAAGGAGAATCTCATTTAACAATCCTTACCAACAATGAAAAGCAATATAACATAATCAATTAGTCACCCTAATTAAACTAATTAAGTAATCAAGCAATACACTTAAATTGATTAACTGTCAATTTGGTCAGAAAAATCATAACAACAATGTAAAATTCAAACTTCCTATAGCTAATTCCTCAACCCAAATTCTTGATTCCCTTATCTAAAACATTAATCTAAAAATTTCACTAATTAAATCCCTTGTTTAACCTTATATAAGAAAATCCTAATCCAAACACGTCTTATCTCAAAATCCAATCCTAGCCCTAGCCAAACAATATTTAGTCTTGAGATTCTACTAATTAAATTTCAATATATGATTAAAGGAGTCCTTAGGTACTAGAATCTAAGTGGTATTCAAGAGAAATTTGAAGGTCATCTACTTTAGGTTTGAAAATCAAAAATTTCCCGAAATCAATTGATAAAATTCAAACAAAACTTGATTTAATTGATAGGAAAGAAACCTTAAGGTTTACATTGTTGAATTCTAGCCCAAACTTCATCCAAAACCTTTATAACATGAAACCCTAGTAGAGAAAGAGACTTTTGCATGTTTGGAATGAGTTATAATAGAATTTTTCCATAAAAAATCACTTAAATAATGTTTCTACCCACCACACATCTAGAGGTGGTTGTAGAATGCATTATGTGTAACCAGGGGAAACTTTAACATAGCTTATGGTGACATGGCTTATGTTCATGATTATAGGTAGACATGCATTACACTGCCAATGTTCATAGGTGGATATGAATTAATGCTATATTTAGATGCATAGGGATTTGGATTTGGATTTAAGCATAATCTATTGTTTGAATAATTAAAAATATATGGGTTTAGATTTAACCTAAATGAAAATCAAAGTTTTATGTCAATCTCTTTGTAATTTGAAATCTTTTCTAAGCCTCTATTATTTCAAATTCTAGCTCAATCTCTTTGTAATTTATCAATAAGGACAAGATCACTGATGCCTACTGGGATCGAGCGGCAAAGTTCCACCAGGACTATACCATCGATGACAACTAGGACCAGATGACCAACTTCAACTAGGACCAAACCGATAGCACTAAACAAGGCTTGACTAATTAAGATATGACTACTAGTGTAGACTAAGATGGGATCGTTAGCACTGATTGGGATTGGACGGCCATATTTGACTATGATTGGGACCCATTACTTCAACTGAGATTGGACTAGTGACCTTAACCAGGACTATATTGCCAACAACATTAGGATTAGATAGCCACTAGCTATGACTGGGACTAGATTGGTGAAACAAGACCATACTTTCAGTTGGTGCTAGCAATCCTGTCTTGGTCAATGCTAGCAATCCTATCTCAATTGGTATTGGCTGTCTGATCTTGATGGAAGTTAGCTATCTGATCCTAGTTGTAGCTTTTACTTTGGTCTCAATTGACACCAAATATCCTATCCTAGTTGTAACATCCTAAAACTTCAAATTTGAAAAAAGTTGATTAATTAAGGGATAAATTAGTTAAAAATATGATTAATTTATTTAATTATGTTTTTGGGTTGGTAATTGGATTTTTAGGTCATATTTGGCTATAAATTGAGATAGGATGAAAGTCAGATCAAGTCAGGTGGCATTAGGGGTAGCAAAATCAACATTTTTCTCGCTGCATCGTGAGCCACAGCTTGTGTGGCGTGCGCTACAGTGCATGGCACAGCAAGCAACTTAAAATTTCGCAAATCATTAGAAATTGATAGATTTTGGGGTGGAAAACCTAGAGCACGAAAGGGATAACTTTGGGCACTACTAGAGCATCATTTTGGGAGGATGTTGAAGATAAATTGAGTCTTTAAACTCTTGAGTAAGTTTTCTACCTTGACTCTACCTTTTTATCTCATTTTTTATAGGATTTGGAAGAGTGAGAATTTGGTCTGATTGGATTAAGCCATGAGTCAATGTTTTAAAGGTTTCTATTAACTCTAAAGGTTTAATTTAGGTTTATTAATCTTGGATATGGGTAATGGGAAGCTACTTTCTTGTTTGGTGAATTTTGGATCAAGCCCTAACTTGATCATAGGGTGTTGAAGTGTGATCAGTTGTGAGATATTAAGTTTTATATTGTGATAGAGTTAGAAGGAGACTTAAAGGGATTGTATGAACAAATTTTAATCTTAATAAGGCTCTTTGTTAAGAATATGAGTGAGAAGTGAGAGAATTGGGAGGTTATTATTAGCTAATAGTGCTTGTGTTATTGAAAATTAACATATAGTACTTGTTAATGTAGATTATGGAGTGAGAAGACTTACCTTAACACAAGAAGAGAATTAGTGCCATAAGTAACCCTTTTAGTAACAAAAGGGTTGAGGTAACTAGATAATTTGCATTATTTATTACCTTATATAAGTTATTCTCAAGTTGCTTTTCTATGACTTGTTGATTATATGATATAAAATTCTTTAAAGGTTAACTATTTTAGAAAATGAGTGGAGTGTTTCTTTGTGAAATTCTATATTTTTAAATAAATGGTAAGATTTTATTATTTTTGTTTGGAAAGTTGTTTATGCATGGTTAAGTGGAGATATATAGTGAAATGTGTGGAGACACTAGGTGCAGCATTTACGCTCCTTAGTGCTTGAAAATGGGTGCAGTGTTGGAGACTTACTCTCCTTAGCACCCAAAAGGGTGCGGAGTTGGAGACTATGCTCTTTAGCATCCGTAGGATGTGGTGTTAGAGTAATGACACCCCAATTACTTGTAATAGGGGGAACCAGTAGTCCAGAAGTGGTTTAGGACACTTTAATCAGGTAGTCCTACCATAGATGGTGAGCTTGGGAGCCATACATGTGGTTTGATTCTGTGAAATAGCCTACTGGTTCGGTCGAGAGTATTGGAGGACCGAATGGTTAGGGATCATGCATGCAATTTGTGGTGATCTTATATGATGTGATTATGATACTTATTTTAATGCTTGCTTATAACTTATCTTATTAATTAATAATGTAGATTATCTTAGTTACTGAGATTTTTATCTCATTCTGTGGTTATCATTTTACAGGTTCTACCAGTGAGACTGAGTCAGGGAAGGAATCAGGCAAGGGCTAGCATACTTACTACATTCTCATTGTAAAGCCCGATTTCATTTTGAGTTGTGTACATAAACTTATATAAATAATATTATATGTTGCCATCTAGGAATGCATATTATTTTGATTGGGTGCACTTGTTTATACTACTATGTTGTTTTGTATTTTAGCCCAATATGGTATGTGATGTGAATATGTGAGAATTTTTATGGTGATGGGCTAAAATACTAATACAAATTCAAGGAATGTTTTATTTATGTGGTGACAATGTAATTGTAATGTATTATGTGGCAATAGAAGCTAAATAGTGCATGTAGTGTGGATTGTGTGTTTTGGCCATATTGGGTGAAATGGCCATTGAGGCCAAATTTTATATTTAGTATGTTTTTGTGTATTTGATTGATCACTTAAGTGTATTTTGGTTCATTGGACTTGGTTCAAGAATCACAATGAGTTAATAGTATAAGTTATGAGTTTTGGGTACTTGGATAGTTGAAAATTTCTTAAAAAATTGACTTTTACATCCAAGTGTCTAAAATTCTCATATGGTGTCAGATCATAATGAAACTTATACCATTAGTTTAGCTTATTGAATAAGCTCGGCGTAGGTGTTTAAATCACTCCAATCGGATATCGGATGCAAAAAATAGTGCATGTTCGAAATTCATCCAGAAAAGCTGTCATGACAGCATTGCTGTCATGGACACGTGCGCCGCGGCGTATAGTACAGCAAGCGAACTTGACTTTCTGTGGCACATGGCGCAGCACATAGACCACGAGCTACGGCATATGGACTAAAACACTCAAAAATGACATTTTTAGTCCTATTTGAAGTGGTTTGCTTCCCAAAACTTCTCCATGCTTCCAATACTGTTATAAATCATTAAGTTTAAGCTAAACTATCAATTTAAAGGGTTTTATGGGATCCTAATTATTCACTATTATTTTTAAAAGATTATTAGTTTAAACTCTTATATAGATAATATGAGCTTAGGAGCAATCCTTGCTCCTAATTATGATTGTTTATTGTGATTGTGTAGTAAATTTTGGTAATGTCATGGTGGACATTACAACTAGTTGGCTACAGTCACGCTAATGGTCTATGTAACCTCTCCTTACATCTATATGATATTAAGAGGGGTTAACCTAAGCACCATATTGTAATCAAAAATCTTGTTTGAAAGCTTAGGACCTAAGACTATTTCATAAATCATGCAGAATAATTTGAAATCTAATATAGTAATCATCACATAGTGGAAGACTAATGCTTGCATTCATCATAATTAATACATGTCTTTAAGATAAGGAAATAAGGTTCGAAAACAGGGATATGCCACGATATGTACCACATGCTATGGCATGTGGCATAGAGCCACGAGCAACCTTTCTTTGTACCCCGCTTCATAGAGTAACCCGCAATGCACCGCTGTACACATGGCAGAATTTTTTGCTTTTATAAGACAGTTCGCAAGGCAAACTTCTGGTATACGTCATTTCTATATACAATTTCTGATTAGAGTGATTTAAACACCCACGCAAATCTTATTTCATAAGCTAGCTAATGAGATAAGTTTAGACACAATCCAATAGTTCGATCAAAATTTAGACACGTCAGTGAAAAAGGTTATTTTTCTAAAAAATTTAGCGCACCTAAGTGCTCAAATCGCTCACATTGTCTCATTAGACCATTCTAGGTTTGAACTAAGTCTAAAGGACCTTATACACTTGATTGACCATAATTCACATTATATACGTATACAAATTAAAGTTTGGCTATTCAACTGCCCATTTCACACTAAGTGCAATTTTTTACAACTTAATAAAATCACTTGCTTGGCCATATTGACCATAAATTCACAACAAATATATATGTTTCCATAATCACAACATGTTCATAGCTAAATTTAGCCCACATTATTCATTTCACTATATGTCCACATATATAAGCTAAGATTTAGAAAAAAATCACCATAAATATCAACAATTCACAACTTTAAACATGCATGCAATTCCTATGGAAACTTTTATACGCAATAACTAAAAGATTAGGTTCATTGCACAAACTCTGAATTCACACAACTTTTACACTCTAAGCTAGTCTAGAACTTTCCCTTTACCTAGCTCACACCCTTGACATGTAAAAATGTAACCATAGGGTGAAATAAACATCTCAAAAATGAAATAACTTTCTACTACTAATTATCACATGCAATCACAAGTAAGTATTACATAATATAAATTTAAACATAGGTAATATCATAAGATTCACTTTATCAATATCATATTTTCACCACTTTTATAAGCATTTTCACAACAATTCACCACTATTAGCATGATCACTACCATCTAGACCTCTAAATTACATGGACTCAAAATTATAGGCTCATCTAAGACTAATGAACACGCTCATAGGCCCTAAGCTCACCTTCAATGGTAGAATCACCTACCAAAGACCTTCTATCTCACTTCCAAACTATGATTTTTCCCATCACACAATGGAGTATCGTTGGCTCTAACATCGTATCATAGATGCTAAGGGGCTCAAATCTTTAACACCATACCTCATTAGGAACTAAGAAGATAATCTCCAACACCGCACCTAAAAGGTACTAAGAAAATATAATTTCTCCAACACCGTACCCTATCAAGTATAACATCTCAAATTTCTTAATCCCATAATTAGCTGTTAATTAAGGGTAAAGTGATAATTAGTGTAGGATTGGTGATTTGGATAATTTTTTGATGATTTGACTCATTGGAATATTAAATGAATAGATACAGATGGAAAGATTACATTTTAGGTCAAAGTAAGTGCATGTGTTGAGAATTATTCTCACTGTGCCATGTGCCGTGGCTGTGCTGCATGCGCTGCAGTGCATGGATCAAAAAATGACCCCTTAAGTTATGAATTGTAGGTGATTTTTAGAGGGAAGAAATCCAAAACGCACAAGAGGAGAAGAGGAGAAGGGTTGATGTGCTAGGTCAAGCCATTTTAGATCATTGGAAGGTGCTTTTAATCGATAACTTAACGGATAAGCTATGTATAACTCTTATCTTTCATTTCGCCCAAATTTCTCTGAATATGAGTTAGAGAGAAATTGAATCGGTGAAATTTTAAGGGTTTGATTCTTGCTAAATAGTAATAAAAAGGTTCTCGAGAGTTAAATTAGATCTTTAAAGCTGAATGATAGAGCTTTGAACTCGTAGGCTTAATTTGGGTGAAAGTTGTATTGAGTAAAATGAGATGTGTTGATGTGATGTTAAATAGTAATTAAGTAGTAATTGACATAAGATGGATAAATGAAAAAGAATATATGGCTAAATATAGCCATAAGTAGTAAATATGTGTTTTTGGTCAAATTAGACCAAATGACTAAATTGTACCAATTATGTTTACATTGGCATATTGAGTAAGTGAGTTAAGAAAGGAAGCTTGTGATAAGCTATATTGGTGGTTAAAATCCATGGGGACCTTTCTCATGACAAAAGGGTTGAGGTAACTAAATAACTTCCTTTATTTGACTATTTGGTGTAATTGTGTGTGAGTATGCTATGTAGTGCATGAAATTGTTTTGGAATAAGCATGTTTTATAGCATTGCATGAATGTTGTATGAAAATAGTTTTTAAACAAATAAATGAGAGAACATGTGATTTTATACTTTGCATAAATATATACTATGTAATAAGGATATATATGAATAGGAACCTATGTGGTTCAAAAAGCATGATCATAGGGTAGAAGTTCACTTGATAAAGAGGTGATAATAAGATCATATGGCATATTCTTCTTAGTGCCCAACGGGGTGCAGTGTTAGAAAATTATACCTCCTTAGTGCCTTTTGAGGTGCGGTGTCAAAGAAGATCTTCTTAGTGCCTATTGACATGCAATGTTAGAGATTTGAGACTCCTTAGTGTCTTTGTGATACGGCATTAGAGTTAGCAACACCCCATTATGTGTATTAGGGGAAACCATAGTCTGAAAGTGAGATAGAGCACCTTTGGCTAGTTGATTCTACCACTAAAGGTGAGCTCAGGGTTAATGAGAGTGTATATTAGTTTAAGTCGAGCCTATGGTTTCTTTTCGAGGTGATTTAGAAGTTTAGTCGATGGTGATCATGCTATGGAATGCTATATGTTGCTATATGTAGTAAAAGTAGAGGAAAATGGTGAAATAAGTGTAAAAGTTATGAAATGACTGATATGTTATATTAAATGGTATATTATGCTTTACTTTCATATAGTTGCATGTGATAGTCAATAGGAGTAAGTTATTCTGTTACTAAGATTTTTATCTTACCCATGTGGTTATATTTTTATAGGATAGAGCAGCGATCGGGGCAAAGGAAAAGAGTCAGGACTAGCTTAGAGTTGAGAAGTTGTGTGATTCCAGAGTTTGTGTAATGAAGTGGAAAACTTGTGTGTATATATGTGTAAATAAGTTTCCATAGGGTTGTATGTATGATTTGAGTGGTGATTTTATGAAATTTTAGCCTAATTGTGTATATATGTGATGAAATGAATTAGGAGCTAAAATTTAAATGTGTATGCATTGAGAATGTTAGTGAATCTTAAGCCCATGTGTGAAATTATGATGAAATGAGTAATTTGAGGATAAGATTGAGTAGTAAATGTGTTATGTTTGTAATTCTATGTGAGTGTATTGAGAAAAATGGCCACATAGGCCTAGATGTATCAAAATGTGTTGTTTTGTAGAAGGTTGAGAAATGTGGAAATTGGCTGTTAAGGGACCTAATTTTGATACATGAGTGTATATGTGATATATTGTGGTTAATTAGATATAATAGGTCCTTTTAGATTTGATTAAGGCCTTGTATGGTCAAATGAGAGAAAGGGATTGATTTGAGTGCTTGGGTATGTAAAATTTTTAGAAAAAAGTGACTTTTTACATCCTGAGTGTCTAAATTTTGATCATGTCTAAACTTGTCCCATTAGCTAACTTATGAGATAAGCTTTTTATGTAGGCCTTTAAATTACTCCAATCAAATGTTGTATGTGTTGAAATTATGCCCTAGGGCCAATCATTGTACCATACATATTGTTATTTAATAATTTTTTTTTGTTATCATAACAATTGCATGTTCAATATGATAGGTGTATCCCTGGACAAACTATAGTGATTGTCCTAAATATCCCTAGTCAGTCATCTTTGAGGTTTCATAGATGAAACAAGACTAGTATGATTTTGATTAATTATAGAGATATAAATTAAAGTTATAGGCACTTGAAAGAGTATAAGGTGCTGGACCAACCTGCTATAAGAAAGCTATATGGTATAAGTCATAAGCTTATCTCATATGTAACTACATCACTAAGCCCTTTAACTTGAGATTATTATGGATTCTAGAAGATGATTACTGAACTTTGATCTAGTCAAAAGTCACCTTTAATCAAGTGATCATAAAGGCTATGATTGAGTTTAGTGATATTCATGTAGAAGAATATGAGTGGTCAAGATAGAATTTGTCCCTCACATTAAGTGAGAGATATAACTAGGCCCCTCGATAAGTAAGACTGAGAAAATGTATGGCCATACTATAATGGAAAGGGTTTTTTCCTTTGTTACTGTTAGTCTACTTGAGAGATCGAGAAAGTAACGGTCAGGTAAAAGAGAATGACAATTTCATGTCTCATACTTGACCGAAATATCACGTGACAAAAGGGATGTGATACGGTTGCATGATAGGTTACATCGAATCATCGACCCTCATGTGAATTAGGTAGTTGCAATATCTTGCTAGAGGCCACTTGTGACTTGTGGGCTAATAGCGTAATTAACCTATTGCTAATTTCATATGGGCCTACAGGATCACACACAAGAACAGCCCAACTCGAGCTATAATGTCCAAGTTCATTGAATTTGAAATATATCTAGATTCAATGAATGTAGTATAGGGTAAATGATATATATATATATATATATTTGAATATTTATTTGATAAAAATTTATATATATTTATATGAAATATAAAATTCAAAATATAATTATATATATATATATTTTCAAAATATATATCTATATATATCCATATATGTATATATGTATATATCAGATATATATATATATATATATATGATATATATATTCATATATATAATATAATATGTATATGTGATATATTATATTATATTATATTATGTTAGTTTTAAATTTAATTTTATATGATATATTAAATTTAATAACTAACATGATATGAGAGAATATCATGTCAGTTTTATAATTTGAATTTATAAGATAAATTTGATTTAGATATGATATTATGGATTAAATTTATGAGATAAATTTAATTAAATTTTCGTGAGCTTTTAAGTGAAAGACGAAAACCCTTATCTATATACTATATATAGATAGGAATGTCCTTTTATGAAGGATGAGAGAGTTAGAAAAGTTTGACAGTAAAAACACTCTGAGAGCCACGAAACACCTTATTGAAAGGAAAATTAACGTTCAAAGAAGAACGAACGTTGAGAGCGCTAGCACGCTGTTCGAGTTAGAGAGCTATTTGTATGGATACCGGTAGAGGGAGCAGATTTACATTGTCAGCTCTTGAGATCCAAACTCTTGAAGAGAATATGCACTAAGTTTGAAGACGTAAAAGGTAACTTTTCTATCCACCTTGACTTAAACGAGTTCGTTCGGTCCATATTAGGTTAGGGACTTTAAATCTTCTGCTGCGCCTCCCTATCCTACAGTATATGAAAATGGCACACGCTAAAAGCTTATCATTTTACTGTCAAAATGACAATAGAAATTTTAGATTGGCGCATCGCGGTGCATGGCATAGAAAGTTGGGTGTATGACTCCGTGCCACATGCCGTAGTGCACATACTACATGCCCTGGCATATGGTCCATTTTTCAACTTGATATTGTGAATTTAAAAGCAAGCAATGAGTCTTGTGAATGCATATGATATGCTTCTGTTGTGTGTTACTCAAATGCATTATAGCTTTTAATGATTTTGCACCTAAGTCTTTAGCCAAAGCTTTTCAAACAAAATATTTGATTAATGTGGTGATTATGTGCGTGGTGATTTGGTTAATCTTCTCCCGTATTTGGAAGATATGGGAGGGGGTTACATCGAGTATTAAGGAGAATATGCCATATGGACTTTTGCTACTTCTCTCTACGGGGTGAACACCTACCCCTATGATCACGCTTTTATATAAATCACATCTTTATATATATTTATATATTCACAAAACCTGTAGTTCATGAATTCAATTCTTTAGAAATTAGTTTCGTACTCTACACATTCATTTGGCAAATATGGATATTTTAAAACATTTTCATGCAATAATATTCATACTCTTAAACAATTACAGTAGATAATCGAATAGAAAAAGTTATTTTGTTACCTCAACCTTTCTATAACAAGAAAGGTTACCCGTGGACTTTCACACTTACTAACGATTAACTACAAGTTTCCTTTCTCACTCTACACGTACAATATGTTAATCTATACACAATTGGCACAATCTGTCAGTTAACCCAATTGACCAAAAACACTTAATTGTCACTTAAGGTTATATTTAGCTTGCCATTCTTTTCCACTTAATCATATTAGGTCCATCACCACTCTTTTACCACTTTGTATCACTTCTAGTGATCTCATTTCACTTCTACTCAATTTCCACCCCTTTTTTCTTTAATTTAGGGCCAAATTTAAGCCTATAGCATTAAAGCTTTATCATTCAATCCTAAACCAATCAAAAAACCTTAATTTAACTCCCGAGAACCTTTTTATTACTATAGGATAAGAAACTAACCCTTTAAGTTTTCCTGATTCAATTTCTTAATAACTTATACTAAGAGAAATTATAGTAGAATCAAAGCTAAGGGCTATATGAGACTTACTCGATAAGCTACCAATTGGAAATGCCTTCCAAGCTCCCAAGAAATCTTGCCTTAGCTAAGGATTTCTTGCTTTCCCTCTCCTTTCATGTTTCTTTGTTTCTTTCCCTCCAAATGATGAGTTGACCATGACTTATTAGGTCATTTTCTATGCTATGCATTGTGATGCAGGAAACATTAGCTGCAGCTCATGGCATAGTAAGGAAAATCCTCACTGTATGCCCACACTTCATTCTGAAACTCAATTCTTCCACACATATCTCTTTATTCAATATCCCAATGATTAAAACATCAAGTTGTCATTTGAAATTCTAATCATTCCAATCTTGTCCAGCTTAGTGCTAAATGTATGGTCTCGATAGATGTTGGCCATTTGCTCTCGGTTGTTGCCTACACTTTAATCTCCGTCAGTGTTGACAATCCTTTCCCTGTTAGCGCTAGCAGTTAGACCCTGATCAGTATTAACGATCCAACCTAGGTGGAAGTTGGCCATCTGGTCCTAGTCCCCACTGATGGTATGGTCTAGATGGAAGTATGTTGTTCAATCGTAGTTGGCACTAAAGGTTCGATCCTGGTGAAAGTCAAACATCCATACTACTGACTTTGATTAGGATCGCAAACATTGCTTTTAAATTCAAATATATAATTTGAAATTTGAAATTTTACTCAAGATCCAAACAAAGATTTTAATATTATAAGTTAAAATTTTTATATAATCCAAATAAAGAATTTAAAATCTATAAATTTCAAGTATAAGATTTCAAATTCAAATTCTCAACCCAAATTTACCCATTCAAACCCAACCTAAAAGTCCATATCCATAGGCGAATATGGAGAGCACCTCCTTGGATATGCACTCCTCCCCGAACGATCTTGCTTCCTCATGCCTATATCCATAAATGATCACCCCAGAACCTTAATTTCACCTCCTTCCCACTCCAAGATACTTCTAATGATTCCAAATCTTCTCCAACATATTTCTAATAATACTTTACTTATTTTCAAGACTCTAAGACACCCTAGGGTTCGTTAAATCTAGAATATTACATATCAACCTCATACATATATCTCAACATAAGAACATATCTCAATTATATGCATATTTTTCTTGTTCACTTTTTACACTGACTTTATCCTTATGCAAAAAGTGACTTTTTACATTAGTCAAAGAACTAGTGTAAAAAGTGAACACTTTTAGCATTGGTGGATTCTATACCAATTATAGAATTGGTGTGAAAAGCCAATTAACAGATGTGAAAAATGTTTTCTTATAATAATAAACATTTATAGTAATAATAAAAATAAATCTTATATAGGGCAACGTGGGTGTAGAAAGCAAGTTATTTAACATTTTTTTTATATGGCTATCATATTGAGTCAAATTCAAGTATTTTGGGCTTAGTTAGGAGTAGCTCTCACAAAAATATTTTTTAACATTTACCTAACTTAAGTTCAAGAACTCATGCTTAAGTAGTCATAATTCATTTCATTAAGGCCACCTCTTATTGATCATTAAAGATTAAATATCGAAAGCTACGAGTAATAATTTTTATGTAAAAATTTTCGTATTATTTTATTAATGTAATATTGCTTCAAATTCTCGTAACTTAGTTATTGTTTTAGCTTTTTTTTTTTGCCAACAATTATTGTTTTACCTATTTTGGTACAAATTATCTTTTATTAGTCTCTTAAGTAATTAATCACACTATAAATAAGTCAGTGCGTCTCATTTATGAAATTTCACCTAATATTAATCTTTAATTTGGATATTCTTTCTTTAACGTGCTTTGCCCTAAGTTTGTTTATTTTCATCGCCTCAGTATGTCTGACTTATTTTATTTATGTTATTATTAGTCTTTGGATGTTCTCTCTTTAATGTGCATTGCCCTAAGTTTGTGGGTTGGGGGGGGGGGAGAGGAGGAGAGAGAGGACAGAGAGCGTGCGCAATAAATCTGATTCTGGTTTGTTGGTTGAACTACATATAACTAATTAAATAGCATATGAATCAGGACTCAGAGAACTCAAGGCTTGGCAAACTTAGGTTGACCAAATGAAAATCCTTAGTATCCCGAGGAGAAGGTATTAATGCACGTTTGGGCAAGCATGTTCCCGTTTCATTTCAGTCTACCCGCTGGATCCACTGCATGTGATGATACAACAAATACTCTCTTCATTTATAATTGCAATAATCTTTTGGAAACCCCTCATGTTCATATTTACAAATCAATCAAAAATTTATAGTATAATTAATACTTTCTTTGCTTCAAATTACAAGATATTTTTATGAAAGATTTGGTATGACAAAATATAAAATATTTTAAGATTAATGTTTTATTAAATAGGCTTATTTCAATATTATCCTTTCCCTCTCTCTATTTAATACTAATTAAGTGTAAATATAAGGTTATTATATGAAGGATATTTTTAAAATTTTATATTCTCATTTTGAAAATATAAAGTTGTTGAGTGTATTTAATGAGATTTATTAGTATGTGAGATTTTATCCAAAAGTCTTATAATTTAAGATGGAGGGAATATTATTTTTAATTAATAATGTTCTTAATATGAATATTATCAAAATAATTATATTGAAGAGTAGGAATAAGAGATAAATTGTAAAAACTGGGTTAGAATTCATTGTATTTAACTTCACATGAACAAATTTCGGTCACATTTGGCTCAAATTAAATAGGATTCAGATTTTGTGAATAGTCTAAATTTACTTACTCAATAAGTGTCTCAGTTACAGCTATTAGATTTTACTAATATTTAAAAATTATCAAAATTCATTTCCTTTCAAAAATTCAAATCAATCAAACCATTTCTCATAAATTTAGACTCAGTGATTGTAAGCATTAAGTTCCTGTACTATTTAAGTCATTCAAATCTATATCAATAGTTTAAATAAACTTATTGATTCATCAATCTCAAGTGAAGTATGAATTTAAAATTATTGATTTGAATTTTAACATTTAGATGACACAGACATTCAATACTTGCACTAAATATAGTCACCAAATTTAAATCCTTCTCACATATGTTGTCTCTAAAAATTTGGGATTTCATACTTTTAAGTATTATATGACAAAATCACTTACAATCATTTAATTAAATAAAGTTGTTATTATTATATTATATAAGACATTTATTGAATGGGTGAATTTATGCCGCTCACCTCACCGGATCCAAATCCAAACAAAGTCAAGTTAATAGTGCCAAAAGGCCAAAGTGTGATACGCATGCAACAGTTAATTACCACTCGTCATGTTTTCATCACGTACGTGTGTTTCGTTTTGTTACCATTGTCTTTCAATCAATATGCGAGCAACCAGAAACATGTTGAGTGCCCACCACAAGACAATTATGTACCAAACACATTTCATCTGCGTGATTGATGACCAAAATGCAAAAGCTTGACACACACACACAATGTCAGGAGATTTTGAATCTATGTACATACATCATTAATACATGTATTTTCTTTCATTATATTACTTACTATACGTACTATACAATTAAAAATGAAAATGATCATAAAACATTTTTTAACTCATTTGTTGTTGGAACTGCTAAAATCTACACTATTTTATCATGATTTAGATTATTCGAGGAGAAAAGAAAAATATAAAAAATTATGTCTGGGAACATTCTACAATTTTATATGAATATACGATTCAAAATCTTAAACATACAAACACTCTTTTATATCTTATTCACTTTTTTTTTCATATAAAAGTACATATGATGTACTACTATTTGTAGCGTTGTCAATGAGAGCCAGGCCATTTACACCTCGCATTTTTTATGGATGATCTTGGAAAAAGATTGGGAATTTTTACATATATATTAAATGGCTTTTAGGCCAGATCTAGTTCTTTTAATTAATTAGGCCTGGTATTTTTCTCTTTTTTTCCGGTCAACATATGATTGAAGTTGTTAAAAATTATTTGGTTGAAATTATTAATATTACAAAATAGTTACTAATAACCACTGTTCAAGCTTTGTCGTTCTGCCTTTTTTATTTTTTTCCCATTAGGTTTTTTTTTCTTCAATTTATTTCATATTCAACTCATCATAATTTGACCATGTTAGCACAAGATTTAACTTTGTCAATGCCAGCTCATGATCCTATAAGCATATTTAATTAAAAATTATAAAAATTAGTTAACGTGGTAGACAGATCAAATTTAAAGGACTAGAAACAATAAAAATAATTATACCAACTTATAACAAAAAAGGGTTAAAAGTACAAGGATCGACTATTGTATTTTTTTCTTCAATATATATTAACTGCACATTCTATAAAAAAATTAAGAGAAATGTCATAAAAAAATAAAAAAGTGTACAAGAGTCCAATTTCCTATAAATAGCTGGCACCAGGATGAGAAAGCACATACAACCGCATTGGAAAACGTTCATTGCCCAATTTCGAGAGATCGAAGTGTGGGCAACATTAAAGTACTTATCCATCAGAATCATGTTGAGATCTTTGCTTCAAAAGTTTCTTCTTCCTCTTCCATTTCCTTCTTCAGTCGTCACTTTCTGGTACTGTTCTGCCATACTCATCATCATCATCATCTTTCAACAGAGCACTATTATAATTTCTTCATCAATTGTGAGTCTGCCAAATAATGAAACCATCCCAGCAGTAATTGTGTTTGGAGACTCTATAGTGGATACTGGCAACAATAACTACATCAACACTATGGTCAAGTGCAATTTCTTACCTTATGGTAGAGACTTTGGTCCAGGAAATCTTCCTACAGGCAGGTTTAGCAATGGTATGGTTCCATCAGACATCATAGGTACGCACGTAAAAATGGTAATTTCTACACACACACACACACACATTCTGTTCTTGCTGTACGTTACATATATAATTATTGTTTTGCTGTTTCTTTTACAGCTGCAAAATTTGGGGTCACGCAGCTTTTGCCGCCTTATCTTGATCCTGAACTGAAACTAGAAGACCTTCTCACTGGCGTGAGCTTTGCTTCTGGTGGTGCCGGATACGATCCTCTCACTGCTGAACTAGTGGTATATATAAACTGTTGCTTCATGAATGTAAAATTATTTGATATTTTATTTATAAAGTTCAATGAAAACTTAATAGTATAAGATATCAAACCTCATGTTAAGTAGTACAGGATGTTCAATAATGTAATATTTAAGTAAGTTAGTTTTTCCACGTCAACAATTATTTTTGGGGTAGAGTTTTTCATCTCACTTAGGTAACCATTAATTGATAACAAACAAAGCGAAGCAAAGAGACTTGGTAGAATGAAATATCAAATCTTATATTAAGTAGTATGGGATACTCAATAGGTTATTTTAGCAGTTTGTTCTCCCATTTTAATAGATAGCTATTGAAAGAGTTCCTTTAAGTTATTGACAAGTCGTAATTAATGAAGCTTCTCTTTGTCAACCATTCACGTACCAAATTAATAATAGAGCATCTCCTCTATGGTACTTTGTCGCCCTTCCATTTCCAACTACTCTCTCCCATATTTTATATTAGTTATATTTTAGAAAGTTTTCTTAATCCTTCACATAAGTCACTTTCTCTTGATTTTTATAACCTTTAGTATGTATAATTCCAAAAATACCTTTCAACAAATTATAAAAGAACTACAATATTTCAATTTGTATAAAAACTCTTCCCACACTCCAAATCACTCTTTCTAAAACGTGGGGATAAAATTAAAAAGTGATTTATTTTTAAGACAATTTTATTATTCTAATTAACCCATCTTGATTTGATAAATTAGTTAGAAGTGACTTATTAAAAAAGGACCTGAGGTCCTTTTTAAAATATTTGTCATAAAGCGTCAAAGTTTTCATCAAATTGTATGTTATTTATTATAAGCATTAATGGACTAACAAAACAAACAAACAAAAAATCTCGTTTCTTTGAACTTGCTCTGATTTTTTCTTTTGTTTTTTTTCTATTAGTCTGTGCTATCATTATCAGATCAACTGGAGATGTTCAAGAAGTACGTGGAGAAGATAAGGGAAGCAGTTGGAGAAAGCAAAGCAGGAAGCTTTATATCAAAAAGCATATACATAGTGTGTGTAGGAAGTGATGACATTGCGAATACTTACATTCAATATGCCATCAGAAGAGCTCAGTATGATATTTCTTCATATACTGACTTCATGGCAGCTCAAGCCTTAAGTTTCTTACAGGTATATATATGCACTCCTTATTCAAATATCCATATGATCGAATGTTTTTTCTTAATTAATTTATCCACCAAAAAAATTATTTATTCAATTTGCATGTGGAAAAAACCGAATAATTTTCTGGTCCTATTTATAGGGCAGAAAAAGAAGAAAAAAATTAATTCTATTTATAGAGTACTTACTAATTTTCAATATTCTCTTTAATTTTTTTCTTATTAAATGTTTTAAATAAAAATATTAATAATAAAATTTAAGAATATTTATTGAAAATAAAGGTGAAAAATTTTTAAATTTTAAAATAAAAGTTAATAAAATTTAAAATTTTTTTAATTTTAATCAAACAGAAAAATATTTATAAATAAAATTATGAGAATATAGAGTGCAGAATCAACATCTAATAAGTTGATTATCCAAGCACATGTATGTTGCTGCTTACAAGGATAGCAAGAATGAAGTTGGTTGATGGCAATTGTCCACTAGCTAGGTTACTATTCATAGATATTTTATTTCCACTGTTAGCTCAACTTCTGGTGCCACGTTTTTCTAGTCCATGTGAAAAGAAAACATTGGTAGAGTGACTATGCAAAGTCAATAAAACCGGAAATGATCTAGCAAAGAAATACGCCCTGATCTTCCCCCTGGTAATATAAGACACTTAAAAGTTTTGCGTGTTTTTTAATATAAAATATTTTATAAAATTTGATAAAATATTAATGAGTTATTTTTAAAAATGCTCACATATCCAATTAATTTATTTGAGTGACATGTTTGACTTATTTAAAAGAAAGTTAATAATTTTAATTAAGTGTAATTTGAGATTTCAATAGAAATTTTTTAAAAAATCAACACACTGAACTAATTTTAATTACCTTTCTTGCTCTACAATTTGGTTAAAATTAAAATGTCTTATGAATATGATTAGGGAGAATGTATTTTACTCATCTAGTCCTATTTACATGGTAGAAAGAGTATTTGTTTTGGTCTTTTTGTGAGACACTTAAAATGATTTTTGTTTTCATATTTACTCTTTTACCCTTATTAAATAAGGTGAAGGTTATTACATATTGAAATACTTTAAAGTATATATATTTAAGAGGTAGAAAGTTATTGATCAAGACCTCTTAATTAATAACATTACTAAAAACTTGGTAAATGATATAGCATGCAATGGCATTATACAATTTATATAACCGATCTTACCTAGTGAGATAAGGCTTGTTGTTATTATTGTTGTATATTTAAAAAAGTTAAGGTTAGAAACATGTTTAACTTTTAGAATGATCATGTTAGTGAAGTTTGGTAAGATTTTCTTTTATTACGATGAAACATTATGGAAGTGACTAATAAATAGGACCAAAGTAAATGCATACTATTTATTGCAACTAAAAATAAAAAAAGAATCCTTTTTATTTCCAATATCCGCATCTTGGTAATTAATCAAACCTCCTGCATACTAGTCTCAGCAAATTTTTTCTTTTTAAAACTCGAGTTTAAAAATATTTTAACTATTTTTGAGTCAACATTAAACCATCAATTATTGATTGGGGCGTGAGTGTGTGCAGGAACTTTATGGATTAGGAGCAAGAAGGATTGGGGTGTTCAACATACCAGTGTTGGGGTGCGTGCCGTCACAGAGAACAATAGAAGGAGGCTTGCAGAGAGAATGCTCAGAGTTTGCAAACCAAGCAGCTGCACTATTTAACTCTAAGCTGTCCTCTCTAATTGATACGCTTCACAAAAACTTGCCAGACGCAAGGCTTGTCTACCTCGATTCCTATACCCCATTTCTTCATATGCTTCAACGTCCTGCTCAATATGGTCAGTATATATATATATATATATATTCACATTAATTCGTTGCCTCCTCCTCTTTTACTTTCTTCTTTAAGCTGCTGCTTACCTTTAAATCATATTTTTTTTTCTTGTTAAAATTAAATTGTTTTCATTTTTATTTCACAGCTAAAATGGTAACATTTAACTAATACATCCTCCTTCCAAACCATAATGTAGGTCATTTTCAAAAATTTTTGCTAAATCCAAAATATAGGACATTGGGAATGTGTTATATATATATATATATATATATATATGTATTTTTAATTATACCCGTACTTTATTAAGTAATTGTTGAAAACGTTTTGAATAAATCAAATTCCATATTTATTACATTTAAGGGCATGATTAGAAATATGTGAATATTTTTAGAAAATCAAGATTTTAATAATATAAATTAATTAATAATAATTTATATTATGATTTGGAGGGAGTATATATATAATTTTCTTTTATTTTACTTGGATATGTATCAACAATTCTGTTTGTCCTTTTCAGAGAGAAAAAAGAAATCCTTCCAAAACAGCTGTATACTTTTTTTCTTCATGTTTTTATTGTAAAGTAAACGCAAATATAACAAATCATATCAAAACTACATATTGCGAGTTTATTTGGTAACCTTACATTTCACTTTTGGAAAGTCTAATGTTGTTTGGAAACACATTTTTATCGAAAAGGATTGGACATTTTGAAAGTACATTCAAGGGGGATTAGGAAATGGACTTGGAAACCAAACAAATTTGGAGATTTTGAAATTGAAAGTGAAATTGAAAGCAGGGGTTTTGGGGCACATTTAATGGGGAAAACTGACCTTTTTAAATATATATATATATATATATATATATACACACAAACACAAATTCCATCATGATAATTAACTTTTACTAAATTATAGGGATTTTTATCAAATGAAATTTTGACTATACTTAGAGGCACTCGGTCAAACTTGGTTTTTACTGAAATTACAATGCATTACAAAACAAGCACTATAGATTTGGTGACTCAGAGACGCCAAGGAGGGAATAGGAAAGGAGGAGGAATGAGGAAGTCAAGTTGGCTTTAATTTTTTTTTTTTTAGCAAATGGCCTTAATTTTTATTGACACTACACTCACCACATCCTGTAATTTGATCATCATGTTATATTAGGATTTGAAGTAATAGAGAAAGGATGCTGTGGCAGTGGAAATATAGAAGTGAGCATTTTGTGCAACCCTTACACTTTAGAGATGTGTTCCAATGACAAGAACTACATTTTCTGGGACAGCTACCATCCAACAGAGAAGGCCTATTCCATCCTTGCTTCCCTCGTCATTGACCCAAAAATCAACCATTTCTTCTGAGAGAGCTAATCCCCAAATAATCCACCTCTTATTATTTGTTATACTAATTATACCTTATATTTTCCCCCTTCTCCTTGCCAATATTTGGTAGTAATGTGTAACAACTAGATCTAGTTGTGACGAGTGCGATCGTTTTAGTACATTAATTTATCTGTAAGCCACCATAATCGATTGTGTGGTCTTGAAAGATAAAATTAAGGATCTATTGTGCTATATGCTTTATTGTCAACGGTATTCATAATCGAGTAGTTAACGATGATGACGAGTAAGTGATAACAAATAATTTTCGTCCCCAAAAAAAAAAAATGATAACAACTTAATAATTGATTCGTAGCTTCTTGCATTGAAAACAAGTGATTATTTATATGTGGCTAAAGTAAATATTTAGCCCTTTAATTTTATATTAGACTTTATTTTAATTTGGTTCTATAATACTATAGAGTATCTGTCAGTCATGTAATCCTAACACCATTAATTTCATAAAAAATTTATATTAAATTTTTAAATATTGAAAAAATATTCTCAAATGTTGACAAATTAATTTTAATTTTTTAAAATAACAATGATTAATTCAAAAAATAATCATTTAAAATTTATGGTATTAAGTTTATAAAACTAAAAATATAATTTATAAAATTAAGAGATCAAACTAAAACTTTATATAAAGTTATATAACCAAAAATACACTTTAGCCTTTATGTGCAAAAATTAGTAAATTTTAAATTGAATAACATTATTTAGATTTTAATTTAGTGAGAATAACAGAGAGGTTTCAAAATGATCAATTAATTTAACTTAGGTCTCAAGCGCCAACTTCTAGGAATTTGTAAGTGCGGCTCTCAATTTTACAATTTCATTGTAATGAATTTACAATTTATGTTTAAATTTTAACATCGTTGAAAAATAAATAATTTTTCTATTAAAATTTGAAATACAAGTTGCAAATTTATTACAATAAAGTTGCAAAATTGAGAGCCAAATTTGTAAGGGTTAAAGGGCAAACTGTCATGGAATTTTTTTTTCTAGGAGCGCCTGGGCCCTAAACTTTTTTTTTAGAGCATTTTAGCCCCAAACTTTTCAAAAAGAAAGCATTTTTGCCCCACCATTAGAAATTATGAACGTTGATTATTAATTGAAGTTTGACCAAGGATTAAATGGCATATTTGCCCTGGAACATTTTCTTTAGGGGAGCTAGATACCCTGAACTTTTGTTTGGAACTTGTTTACCCTAGAAGTATCAAAAAGATAGTAATTTTGCCCTACCTTCTTCTTCATCCTCCTCCTCCTCCTTTTCCTTCTACTTCTTTTCCACTAGCAAGCTCCCATATTACCATATATTAAAGTCTAAATGTGAAGTTGGGAAAAATAAGTGTCTAAGATTTATGAGCCTCACAAGAATTCTAGCACCTAGCTCGACACTTTTAGCCCTAAAAATGATCACTCAAGCCCACAATGTCACCACTTTGTCCATCAAAGGCAAATCCACCATTCTTAACTTCCCCTAAATTGCCTTTGTTCTCCCTCGACAATTGCCACATGCTCCCTGTGTAACATCCAAGTTGCTGCTTTCGCTACCGTCACCATGGTCAATTTTGATGTTGTGAAGCCCTCAAAAGAGTCCGAGTTAAGGTTGGAGTATATGGAGTTATCATAGTTGAGTGAGATAATGGAATTGTCGAATATAGAAGAAGAGAGCTTCCACATAGCCAAGTTCGTATGGATTGACTCAATGGATAGTTGATTGTTTCTAGGTATAGATATGAGTTTAGATTATTTGAAATTGCTTGCTATACATGGACTTGTTCTTGCTGCTATTATTGATGTTAATGGAGGTATTCTTGCTATCTAAGCGGTTTTTTTTTAAATGTCACATGGCAACATATAGCAATTAAAGTCAAAGTAATGGTCCATACTGACGGCAGGGCAAAATTACTCTCTTTTTGAAAATTCCAAGATAAACAAGCTCTAAACAAAAGTTTAAGGTACCTAGTGCCCCTAGAGAAAAAGCTCCAGGATAAATATGCTATTTAACCCTCAGTCAAACTTTAGTTAATGGTCAATGTACATAATTTCTAACGATGGGGCAAAAATGCTCTCTTATTGAAAAGTTTGGGGCAAAAATGCTCTAAAAAAAATTCATTGTGCCAGGCACCCCTAGAAAAAAAATTTCAAGACAGTTTTGCCCTTTAACCCAATTTGTAAATTCTTAGAAGTTGGCACTTGGAACTTAAACTGAATTAATTAGTCATTGTGAGACCTCTCTATTATTCTTCCTTTAATTTATTTGAGGAACACGTTTTCTTCAAATAAAAATTTTTTCTTTATATTTTTAATATGAATGGGGTAACAAATTTTAAAATGAGTTGTATGATAATAAAACAACTTGTTATTCACATTTTTAATATGAATGGGATAGAAAATTTTAAAATAAACCAATTTTTTGTATATTATGAAAAAGAAATAAATTCCAAAACAAAAATATATGTTTCAGATTTAATGTTTTAATTTGCAAGAGTACAATAATTTATAGACTAAAATAAATTTTTATCTATATATTTGAGTATAAATGGAATAGCAAAATTTAAAATAAAAATGCTGTTGTTTATTTATACCTTCTAATAACTAAAATACTATTAATTTTTTGTAAGATCATCAGATTAATACTTACTTAACATTTAACTTTATCAGGTTTTATGATATATTTAGTACATAGAAAATGGAGGCAGGGGGCAGAAATTTTAATTGATTTGATTGAAACAAAAATTAAAAAGTAAGATTAAAAGTTTTTAATTGCTTTTATTTACTTTTACATAGTTTTTCTATTGAAATCTTATGATTTCATTTGTCCATTTTATTTTACAGTGAATTCATTAAAATCTTCTTTCTCTTTCCTTTTATTTACTTTTTATTGGTATAGACTGTTGGAGACTTGAAGCTTTTAGAAAAGGATTAAAGTGCAAATTAATCTAACCATAAAGTATTATGCGAGAATCCATTGAAATTCTTAACTCTAAGTTTGGTATAATTTTACCATGAAATCTAAGAAATGGCGCAAAAATCATCAATTTGTAATGGAGGTCAAATGTCTATTTAGTAAAGGTTGTTAGTCCCACATACCATGCCATGTGTAAATGAGTTAGAGGCAAAAAATCTATATATATACTATATATAGTACAATTTTGTCTATCAATCATAAAAACAATGCAAAATTCTCCCAATCTGTGACAAAGATATATATGTTAGCAAAAGTTAACCTTAAGCACAATGTTTTATTTTGTCTCACGTCACAACCATAAAAACACACTTCGATTCAAAACTTATTTAAAAGCTATTGTGACTTTTACCTCTTTCATTTTTTTTCTTGCTATCCAAGTTAATTCAAACCCTCTTTCCTCCTCTCCTAGCTATGAAGTGTGAAAGAGAATATTGCACCTAACGTTTATTCTTGTTGTGACATCCTCGAATTTATGAGTGTTTAAAGGGGTAAATTTGTACAATCAAGTGATTAATAAGTTAAGGATATTTTTAGATGACTAATGTGGTTATTGGATCATTGGACAGCCTCTGTGAGGACATTAAAGAGAGGCAAACCATAGAATTCAGATTCAATGATGATAGTTATGTGATTTACAAAGACTGAATCTGTGTATCAAGTGATGAGGAGATTAGAAACATGATTATGGAAGAAGCACACCATAGTGAATACACAATTCACCCTGGTGCCACCAAGATATGTTAGGACATGAAATAAATATGGTGGTGGCCTAGAATAAAGAAGGATGTGACAGAGTATGTGGCTCGATACAAAACATGCCAAAAGGTCAAGATAGAGCACTTGAGGTTAGATAGTGTGTTGCAACCACTCGAGATTCTTGAGTGAAAATGGAATAGCATATCCATAGATTTCATTATCAGTTTACTTAAGACTCAATTAGGTTATGATGCAGTATGGGTGATTGTGGGTCATTTAACCAAGTTAGCACATTTTCTAGCTATGAAGATGACTTACTCTCTTAAGAAGTATGTGGAGGTCTATGTGAATGAGATCATAGGGCTTCATGGAGTGCCAAAAAACATTATCTCTAATTGCGATCCAAGTTCACATTAAACTTTTAGAGAGCATTATAGAGAGCAATGGGAACCAAATTGAGGTTTAGCATGGCTATCATCTACAGATAGACAGCCAGACTAAAAAAACTATCCAGACATTAGAGGATATGTTGCGAGCCTATGTTCCAGAGTTGAGGGGTAGTTAGGACACTCATCTTCCATTGGCAGAATTAGCCTACAACAACAGTTACTACTCTAGTATTGGAATGGCTCTATATGAGACTTTATATAGGAGAAGATGTAAATGGCCTCTGTATTGGACAAAATTAAGTGAGAGAAGCTTATTGGGTTTGGATTTGGTAGACCAAACAACTTAAAAGATTCAAATGATTAAGCAAAAGCTATTAATAGCTCAGAGTCAATAGAAGAACTATATAGGAGGCTGTTGGGATTCTTAGTAGGTGATCACGTGTTCTTAAGGGTCACATTAATGATTGGTATTAGGAGATCAATAAAAGCTAAGAAGTTGACTCCTAGGTTTAATAGTCCCTTTGAGATTTTAAAGAAATTAGGACCTGCGACTTATTAGATTGCCTTGTCGCCTCATTTGTCAAGAGTTTATGATGTTTTTCATGTGACTCACCTTAAGAAGTATCAACTGAATCCCACTATAAGCCAAAAGATGTAGAACTTTAAGAGAATTGGACATGCAAAAAAGAACCAGAGCAAATTGTGGATGTAAAAGGTGGACAATTGAGAAATAAGAGCATTTGTTTGGTTAACGTCTTCTGGAAGGGAATGACTTCTTGTGATGTGACTTGGAAAATTGAGGACAAAATAAGATAGTTGTATCCTCTCTTGTTTTCATAGGTATGTAATTGTATGAAATTCTAAAATTTAAGGACAAAATTCCTAAAAGAAAGGGAGAATTGTAATATCTTCAAATCCACATTTTGAATTTATAAGTGTTTAAAAGGGTAAATTTGGAAAAATCAAGTGATTAAAAATTTAATAATATTTTTGGATGACTAACATTGTTATTAGAACATTAGATAGTCTTGAAAGAAGGTTAGACTGGAGTTTGAGCGGACTAGGCATCAAGTGAGGCCTCAATCTCATTTTGAGCTCACTGTGTCATCTATTGTGGTGGATATGTCATGCAACGTGGTAGATATGAAAAAATATGAATATATCAAATATGTGTAAAGCTGAAATAGGAAAGGAGAAAAGAAAGAAACGAGAGAGACGACAGTGGAAGCTTGGAGGTCAGTTAGGGCTTCATTTTAGGAGCATTTTAGAGGCATTTTAAATTGGGAATCCTTATTGTAAGCTTCCTACACATTCTCTATTTCTCCTATGCAAAAATTTCTATAGTTTAGGGTAATGTGTGGTTTGATTTCGGCTTTCTTAGATTATAACCAAACCCATTAACTTAATTAAGGTCTTGGGGAGTTAAATCAAGCTTCCAAACCTATGTTTATGGATTTTTTAGTGATTTGAAATTTTTGATTAGGACTTAGACAAACCTTAAGTGATATTTGAGAGTTTTGAAATAATGTGGGTAAATAATTGGTGTTATTAGTGTGTTTGGATATTAAATGGGATTAATAGGATGTATTGGAAGTGATGATGGTGTTATAGTGGGATTTTAGGTATAGTGGGTACTCAAAATTATGCTAAAAAGTGGTTAATTAGAGTGAGAATTAATGTTAAATGTTTAATCTTATAGGTTAAATATTGATTAGATATTGATATGTTAGTAGACACTTGTGGGGCTATTATTTAACCATGGTAACCCTTTTAGTGATAAAAGGGTTGAGGTAACTAAATTATCTAAACTTGTTATTTGCGTGGTTGGATAGTTGTGTGGTGTTATGAAATTTATTCAACTATTATTTTGAACTAGTGTATTATTAGTGAAAATGATTATAAATTTGAAAACTCTATGTGAAGTGATATGTATGTTTGCAAATATGAGATTTTAAAAGCTTTATGCTAAATCTTATATATAGGTGCATGTATATGTGAAAGTGTATGATTTAATATGAAAATGATTGTTTAAGAATAAATCATATGTATAGCTATATGCTAATTGTTGAGCATAATGTTTGGCATGATCATTGTGAAAGGATGGCAGTTCACCTTAATATGGTTCAAGAACATTGTTTAGAAATTCATATAATACACTGGCATTGTGGAGGCCTCAGTACACAGTTCTATTATCATTTGAAAGTCCTAGTACTATTTGAGATATATTGGACATACAACACCCCAGGTATTTGTAAAAAAGGGAAATCTATGGTCTATAGTGGGTGAAGGTGCCTTTGCTAGGGTTGCCTCCTATAATTGGTGAGTTTGAGCCAATCTAGTCACATGAATTTAGTTCTATTGAATTATCAACCCACAGATTTAGTAAGAGAAAGTAAGAAGGATATAAGGTAGTGTGTTGATCATGCATATTATTATTATATAGCAATGTGTGTGTATGTAAACTTCATATATATATAGCATATGTTTAAATCAACTTCACATACTCACTAACTATTCTCACACATGAGTAGTTTATTTAGATTATTTGGTTATTGAATCCTCAACTTACTCCATGGTTACATTTTACAAATGAAAGTTTTGATAGGGGTAAAGGGAAGGAAGGTGCTATAGAGAATTGAGGGACTTGTGTTTGTGTAGTCCTTTTACTCTATCTTTTAGTTTTGTAATGAAGTTGTATTAAGTATGTCAACTTAGAATCATGTGTTGTTCTAGGGTCACTTGCATGAGAGTTGTTGTGTAAATGTGAGTATCTTAGTCTAGGATGATGTATCTATGATGAATTGGTTGTGAGAGGTCAAGATGCTAGTGCAAGTGATGTTTTTGTGTTGTTTATGTGTTGAAATGGCAAAAAATATGTTAAATTGAGGTTTTCAATGAGTGATGGAATAAAACAAAATGTTTAATTTGGGATTGAAATGAAGAATTTGAGAATTGGAGGTGAGAATTGAAAATTTTAGTGTAATTAATTAAATTAATAGTTTAATTAACCCTTGTATTATTAACTCTGTTAACCACTAATAAATATGGTTTATCCTAGGTCAACTTTGAGTAATGGAAATTTGGAGTTATGATCAATTGAAAATCAAAAATTGATTATTGAAGGTTCAATTGGGTTGATAAGGCTAAATGATGATTAAGAATTATATCTAAAATTATATATGAACCTAAATGGTAATAATTAGGGTTTTAAGCTTATGTATTAGATTGACTATATCTCAAGAAATTGTAAACTAATGATTACATATATAACTCATATAGATTTATTTTGATTATGATTTTAAGCATGAAGCTTCTCAAGAATAGAGATACTTTTATTAGCTTTGGCGAGAGGTAACTACATTCCTACCTATTGTGCATGCTAGTGCATGTTTGTGATTTACTTTGAGGTGTATGATTTGACAAGTGTTGTTGAAAAGTTTATGATACATTTGATGAAACTAGGACATGAGCTATATTATAGAAAATTCTACTTTGATATATGAAATTGCCTTGTGGGACTTATGTTTATGTGTTAAGAAATTGTTATGGAATACTAATGCAATGATTGATTTGAAAATGAAGATGTAATTATTTGGAGTTAAATTATGGTTTTACAAAATAGTGTTATGTTATGTACATTAAATATAATAAATTGAGATATGCTATATGTGATTAAGCATGTGATTATTTGCATGACCATGTTGACGGTAAAAGTTTACCTTAAAGGGAGTAGTAACATAAAATCCATATGGTAAGGCTACCATGTAAAGCTCGATGGCTAGCCTATATATGTCCCACTTGTCATTGAGGGCTCTCCTACTATTTTTCTAGAGACATTACCTTAGCCTGTCTCTATCGATTCTATAAGGAGATTAGTTTAGGATTACGGCACCCACTGGTTCAATAGGGGGAACCTATGGTTCGGTTATGTGTGTTGTGAGCTTTGGTCGATCGACACCACTTAATTGAAGAGCTTGTTGGAGTAACCAGTGACATAGATATTGACTTATCTTATGAGTTCAGCTGGAGAAATAAGAAGAATATAAGGATGGTGTGGTCATATATTATGATATATATAATTGGTATATATTGGCATGTGATGAATGATTGATTAGTTAAATGTTTTTATAACGGTCCCACTTGGCACCTCACGAGCACATGTTAGTATGTATCGTAGGTAGGATTGCTAGTTATTGAGACATGGTCTGACCCTTATTGCTTAACAATTTACAGGTGAAAGTCTATATGGTAATTCATTGAGAAGGTTTCGGAGGCTTAGTCTTGTGTTAACTTGTATTGCTTCTTCCTTTATTTATGTGTTGAGTTATTATATGTTGCTACATTTACGGCTCATGTGCATATACTCTAATAACTTTTATATACTTTATATTGTTGATTTTTTGTTGCTGGAATTGCTTGCTAATAGTTGGCACTACATGTGATTATTTACGGGGGACCATATGTGTTGAGGTATTTGAGTACAATGATGTTTGAAATGTGAAAGGTATATTCATGAGAAGTGATTTGAGAATTGAAATTGGGTTTTATCGTTGCCATATAATTTGGGCTTCAATTGCCCTAAGTCCATTTGTTGTGAACACTTGAGATAGCTTTAATAGTTAAAAGTTATGGGTTTGTTCTTTTTAACCATGATAGTTTTTCTAAAGCTAAGTCAAGCCTTTTTCTATCATGGTTAATACTTTGAGTTAATTAAATTTTATTTATAATATGGTAGCAGTTTTAAAGAGTTAGTTAAACTCTTTTCTACCATAGTTTTTCAAATTCTAAGAAAGACCATTTTTTACTATGGTGGTTTTTTGAATTATCCTTCTTCATTTTCTACCATAGTAATTAATTTAATTATTTTATGATTAAGTTATCTAGTATAATAAGGAGCATGTTACAAAATGTACTATTTATTAAACCAATCGTGATCTTAACTAGCTTAGAAGATGAACTTTCTAAACTAATTGTGACCTTAACCAGTTTAGAAAAATACTTTCTAAACCGATTATAATTACACAATCAATTTAGAAGTTATTTTTATTTTTTGTTCTGTTAGACAACTTTCTAAGTTGGGTAAACAACCAGTTTAAAAAGTTATTTTCTAAATTGATTGTTTAACATGTTTAGAAAGTCACCAACCTTATCTAAATCATTTTGATAAGTGTTTTTCACTAGCTTAGAAAACATTTTTTGTACTAGTGTAGCAAATCTTGTCAAATCTTCACTAGTATAAAAAATGCAATCTAAACTAATTACAAAGGCCTATTTAAACTGACTTTAAAATTAGATAGATATGGGCAATTTAGAAGTGTAGGAGTTCTTTCGTAAAACTCTCATTGCTTCATCCATGTCTTTGTTTTAAAATCATCAATTTCAAAAATACAAACAATAGTTGGTATTTTTTACAACCTGAATATAGAGGCCTCTCTACATCACTGCTCATATTCTCATATGCATGTGATTACTTAAAAGCCTCTTCTCTAATATCATGAATCATGTCTTCCAACTAATCCTTCATATCATTATCACCATCATCAACCTTCCATTGTTGTGATGTACTTAACCTTGGCCTTTCCAGTTCTTTACCATGCCATATCCATATTCTATAACTTTTGCAAAATTCCTCACAAATAAAGTATGTATATATTTTTGTAGCATTTATTTACATCTCGTTCAAGCAATCCACACATGAACAATAAAACTTCCAACTATTATCTTCAATATTCCTTTTAGAAAAGTTCAAAATCCCCTTTACCCTATCATCATACTCTTCAATATATTGTTTAGCATTATCTAACTTTGATCTATGGTTAAATTCTTAAAATGGAATAAAGTTGAGAGTTTATTATTGCTCATTCCCATAATTTTCAATTTAAGTTGAAAATTTTTAATTCTTTGGTGAACACTAAACAATATTCTTTAGAGTTGACTTCCCTCCTATCTAATAGGTAAGAGGAGGGAAGCCAACTCTATATTTTTTTGACCCTTTTCATGTAGAGGAAGGGACTAAATAATAAGTTTTAAAAAAATTTCAAGAGGTCTAAACTCAATTAACTTAGCCTAATTAGATTAATTAAGTATATTGATGTGATGTATAGTAAGAGGGGTCTAATGAGTGGTCTTGATTATGGTTTTAGCCCTAAATTTAAGCTTAAAGTAAATTTAGGTCACTCATGCATCGAAAAGGAAGAAAATTTAAAAGGAGTATCTCTGTGCCACATGCAATAATGTGCAGCATATCTGCTGCAATGCACAGGTGACCATCCATAAAGGAAAGACCTTCTGTACCGTGCATGGTAAAAATTCTACTTAAATTGGTTTGTGTTTGTTCAAAAAATCAAAGGAGAGGAAAAGGGAAAAAAATGAGGGACCCAAGATTTCTTTGCTAGGGCTTTCTAAATTGGAAGCTTGAGACCACCTTTAAGCTATTGAACACTTAAGATAAGGTTTCTAAACTCCTTTCCTCCCTTTCTCTTCCATTTTCATGAGAATTTAAGTTAGGGGGAGAGATTTTCAGTCCATATGAGTTATGGGTCCTAACCTAATGACTTAAATAGTGTTAATGAGAGATGTTTTGGTTATTTAAACCTAACATTAATGGTTTTAAGAGTTATTAGTGGGAAGGTGCTATTAATGTCTAAAAATTGACATTTAGTGTAGATGTTGAAAGTATTTAATAGCCACTAATGGTGATTTAATGATTCATTAATGATAATGTAAGCTAAAGGAACCTAGTAAACCAAATGGGTACATTAAAAAGTGAGTTGGTAATTGTGAGTTGGGAATGATGAGATAGTGTTTGAAATCATTGAAGTAGAAATATTAATGATTATCCTTATGGCTAAATTGTAGACTAACCACTTGGGTACCATTCAAGCTTAAGAGAATCTTTAGAAGTTTGTGTTTTGAGGGATAAACCTTTAACCTTTCAAATGTTTGTGGTAACCGAGAGAAAATTTAGTTTGTATAGCTACCTATTAATTAATTATTTATCAAATTTATTGTGGAAACTTGTTAGGTGTTTGTAAACTCATTGATGAAAATTTTGGTATGTTAAGTGATTGGGTGAAATGCTTGAGACATGAAAATGATGTGTATGGTAAGCATGTATGCTTAAGGCTTGAGTAAGCATGCAAATATATTTTGAAAATGAATATTGAGATGTTTGGAGATGTTTTGGTGATAAGAATGATGTGATGTGATATTGCCATTAGTTGTGCATGCTATATGTCAATGTGTGCATGGCATGATCATTTTAGCAACAGTTCATCTAAGGAGAGGAGTAATGTTAAATCTATGTGGTAATGGCAACTTACCATTAGAATCAAAATTTAGCCGATTGTCGATTGTTGGAATCGAGAGATAGTTATTGTCCTATAATTGAGTAGGGATTTCCCCACTTATTTTTTGAGAAACTTAAACCTAACTAGTCTCCACTAGTTCATAAGAAGGCTAGATTACAGGTACAATACCCCATGATTGCTAGTGTTAAAGGAAACCCTATATCACAAGTGAGTGAGGTAGCCTTGCCCCAAGTAGCTCCTCACGAGTAGAAGGCTTGGTTAGTTCTAGTTTGAATGTAGTCACTAAATAGCCACCGGTTTCATGTCAGAGATATCAAGAGAGTATAAGGTTAGCATTGATCATGCCTTTCATACTTCTGGCCATATGATTGTTATTATTATTGTCTAGTATTATTTAGTAGTGGTACATGGTTTTTATTGTGGTGACCCTATATGTGCATCACTATTCATACTTGTTGTGTTATGAAAAATGTCTATGCCTGACCACATGGTTATTAGTGTTGTGGTTGTTGAAACCTTTTAAAAAAATATGTGATTTGTGAAAATGTATATGCCATTTGTATCTATAATTAATTAATACACAATTATATAGGCTATATTGACCTTGGTTATTAGGTGATTATACTCATCCCTCATTCTTTAATATTAAGGGACTAGCTCATAGGATCATTATTGTGGGAAAATAACTTGAGGCATAGAATTCCATGCAATCCTAACTATAGGCCTCTTGTGTTCATGTGTATTTTGATTTATAATTGCCAAATGGGTTATGTGATTGATTTTCACTACTTATGTCAATTGAAATGATTTGAAACGTATTTTATGCCCTAGGTTTCATCTGATGTGGTTGTAAAGTTTAAATAGAGTCAAAATACTAATGTAAGTAGGGAAATGTTTTTATGAATGGATATTTTGAATTAGAACTCGACTTATGAGAAATTGGATTCCCCTCACATTTTGTGATCAAGAAGTTGAGCACTACAAATATGATTTAGATGTGATTGCTTGGCTGTGGTGTGTTGCACGAGTCTAGTACAATCCTTTGAGTGTGGTCTAAGGCTTGGTATAGGTTTCTAGAACTTGCATTGTGAAATAGACACCCTAGTTGTGTGTTATTTTGAAAAGGAGTGAGTTTTGTAATGGGTGTCCAATTTCTGATTGAAAAATGACTTGGTTGTGAAATCTATATCATTAGTTAGAATTAGAAGAAAGGTTTCTTAGTTAGATCACCTCAATTGAATGTCAGGTGGAGAAATGAGGCATTTTGAAAGTTCACACTTGGAATTGTCATGTGATAGCTCTGTTGCTATCATAGAACGTGAAATGTGCCATGGCACATGGCACAAAGGCAACATGCCATAATGTATTTGCAGCATGCTGCAGCACACTTGTGCTATTTTGCTGAAAGCTATTTTCTAACTTTTTTTGCAAATTCCTTATTATAAAAATATATCCCATGCTTTCATATACGTTTCTAACTCTGATTTGGTGAGTGATAGAAGTACATTAGGGTGTTTGAATTGTGAAAACTTAGGATTCTAACTTGGAATCTTCTTTCAAACTTGGTAATCCTTTTGGGATTAGTCACTTGATTTCCTTAAGATTGTAGCTTAGGGTAGATTAGTAAGGGTAACCTTACTTGTCTACTTGGAGATTTTATAAGGCTAATTTCCAACGTGCCTTGATTCTTTGTTCGATATTCGATTAAGGTGATCTTGATGTCTACAAAAAGCTCTTTCAAAACTCTAGCTAATGGCACTAATATCATTCCTAAATTATTTCTCAATAAAAATTTGGACACTCATTTACAATGTCACATATTTTTTCACATTAAACATAACTTAGGTGTTTGAAACCTCAGCCAAGTGCCAAAAGTTTACAACCACCCCTAGACCACACTTAGTGGACTCAATATACCATATCATTACATATACATATACATCACATTTTCAACCTTTAACCCTTTAATCTCAAAAAATAGAAGGAGGAGGTCAATTGCATATCATAGTGTAATATAGCCATCTACTAACATGCATAAAGCCAAATCCTCACTTGTACTAGTATTTTGGCCTTGCTTAAATATATTTATAACATCTTGATTTTCTAATCCTAAAATTGGTTACTAATTGAGAATAAATTAGTAATTATTAAATGATTAAAATTTTGGATGATAACTTGATATTTTAGCTTTTTGGAATGTTGAATGAGTCAAATACGAGTGAAAGGATTATGTTTTAGAATGAAACATGTGCGTGCGATGAGAATTTTCCTCACTGTGCCACGCGCATGGCTAGTGATGCCTGCACCACAGTGTACAACATAAAAAATGAAGTGATAAGTACATAGTCAGCTCATGAAAATAGAGAGAAGAAAGGAGGAAAATGCATGGAGAAGAGGAAGGAAAGCTTCACTCTGCTAGTGTATCAATTCGTTAGATCTTGAGAGACACTTTTTACCAGTAACTTATCGGATAAGTTTCATACCATTCTTATCTTCAATTCTATTACAATTTCTTTTAGTATAAGTTATAGAGAAATTGAATTTAGGAATTTTAAAGGGTTTGTTTCTTATCTTTAGTAATGAAAAGATTCTTAGGAATCAAATTGAGGTTTTGCAAATGGTTTGGAGTTAAACAATAAAGCTTTAAAACTATAAGCTTAGATTAACCCTAACCAAGAAGAGAAAGGAGTGGGAATTTGAGTAGAGATGTGATGGGGTCAATAGAGGTAATGAGAAGAGGTGATTAGAGTAGTGAGTGATGAAGCGATGGGATTAAATCCTTTGAAATATCTTACCTTATTATAAGAAAAGCATAGCCAAGAGCCTCTTTCTTTAGTCACAAAGTGAATCAATCAAGCGGCAGGCATATGATCATTCTTCTTTATTTGCCTTGGAATCTCAATATATACATAGTCCTAAAAAAAACCCCTCTTTATCCATAACACATGTGTGGTCCAGCCTCAATTGCTACATCTTGTAGCAAGTGGACCAAGATCCTCATTAACACCGATCAGTTTTTCTGTGACTAGAGCTGGAATAATCGTTAGTCTCATGCAGGAAATTTCTCTAAATAAGTAATATATTAAAATGTACAACTATGCTAATATCCTCCCTCAAAGGAATCATGGTAGGATAGGAGTGAGTGTGAGTGAGACGAGCTTGGAACTAGGAGAAGGTGGCTGAGACAAGATAGGGTCATGTCTTGTTACATTAGAATTAGTCTTGCTAAATCCTACTATTTATAGGGAGTAGTAGACTTAAATTAACCAAGTAAAAGGGAAGGAATAACTTAATGTGGTTTTGGGTGATAATTAATACTTGTGGTCAATTTGATTAATTAACTAATAGTGCTAACTATATGTAGATTGGCATGTTAAATGGGTAGCATGAGAGAGGAAACATATGGGAGTAATAGTTGTTGTGAAAATTCACGAGTAACCCTTTCTTGTGACAAAAGAGTTGAGGTAACTGAATAACTTCCTCTATGTGATCATCTATTGAATTGTTTAGGAGTATGAATATTATTGCATGAAAATGTTTTAGAATGTGCATAATTGACAAGTGAATGTTTGATGCATGAAATTGATTTCAAAGGATGTGAGTTTATGAAATTATATGGTTATGTGAATATATAAATATATATATATATATATATATGAATTTATATACAAACATATGGTTTGTATATGAGCATGATCATAGGGGTGAGAGTTTACCCGCAGGGAGAAGTAGTAAAAGTTCATATGGCATATTCTTCTTAGTACCCGATGGCCTGTGATGTTAGAGAATCTTATCTCCTCAGTACTAATTAAAATGCAGTGTTGTAGATTATTTCCTTAATGCCCATGAGGGGTGCGGTGTTGGAAATTTAAATTCCTTAGCATTTATGAGATACAGTGTTAGAGTAATGACACCCCGATCATTATGTGTGAAGGGGGAAACCATAGTCTGAAAGTGGGATAGAACACCTTTAACTAGCTGATTCTACCACTGAATGTGCACTTGCGTCAATGAGAGTGTGTTAGCCTAATAAGAGCTTATAGTTTCAATTAGAGTAATATGGAGGATCGGATGGTATTTGATCATGCTAGTAGTAATGATTTATTGTGAATATGGTTTTATGAAGTGAAATTTATGTTATATGCTATGTTCGATTATATATATGCAATATTTTCTATTGCTTATAGTTTTACTTATAATAGTTAGTAATAGTAAGTTATTATGTTACTGAAATTATTATCTTATCCCATGGTTATATTTTTATGGGTCATGGTAGTAAGCCAAGCAAAGGAAAAGATGTTGGACTAGCATAGTGGTGCTATCGTCGTGTGGCGAAGAGTTTGTGTAATGAACTTATTTATTGTGTACTTGTAAATGAATAAGTTGTGTATGTACATTGAATGTGATGAAAAATGTACTAATGGGCTAAGAGTTAGTTGTGATTGTGTATGTAGTGATGATACGGTAATATGTGATGATTGTGTGAGAAATTGGCCAATAGTGAATGTTGTGGTGACATTGTATAAATTGCCCCTTTATTGTGTAAATGGGCAACTAAATGGCCAAATCTTGATATATGTGTATACATGTTGATATTGTTGGTCAATTAGGTGTGAATGGTCTTTTTGGACTTATATCTAAGCCAAAAACTACCTAATGAGACAGTGTATAATTTGAACACATTGGTACGTGAATATTTTTAAGGAAAAGTAACTTTTTGTACTCAAGTGTTCAAATTTAAATTGGACTATTGGATCATGTCCAAATTTTTCTCATTAGTCAGCTTATGAAATAACCTTCATGTGGGCACTTAAATCACTCCGATTGGACGTCATATATGAAATTAGCACACGTTTAAAAATTTGCCTCAGTGAACTGCCATATGACAATAAAAAATTTTGTCATGTGCATTGCGGTGTATGGTGCATTCTATCACGATGCATGACACAAAGTAGGAACCCATGGCTTTGTGCCACATGTAGCGGCACATTATCCCTATTTTGTACTAATTTTCTTGACTTGAGTCTTGAGGTATGAGTAATGAATGCTAGTTAAATGTCTTTAGCTGTGCATTATTTAATGTGAGGTTGATTTCAAATGATTTTTTTTTAACAAGGAGGTCTTAGGCTTTCCAAGCATTTTAGATATATTTCCTTGATTTCAATTTTGGTTATTTGATATGGTAATTGAGTTAACCTCTTCTTATACTAAATTTGTGGTAGGACTATAGTTTGGTGTAGGGAGAGGTTACAATATCAATTTATAAGGCACAATGAGGGCCTAAAATACCCTAATCAATATCAACAATAATATAGTGCAAGTAAATATCAGGTGTATGAATCCCTAATTGGAAATCATCAATCTTAAATACACATAATCAAAATAATAGAGGTCTACTACTAGGATTAATTAATCTTAAGCCTCTAAAGCTTTCTATCTATCTTGCCTTAAACTAGTACTTATAAATTATTGAAGAGAGAGGTCAGTACAACCACTCAATATTTAAGTTTCATATAGACTATACAAATGCATCTCAATTAATTATAGTAATGCAAGTGGCTTAAGCAACAATATGATATGATCACAATATTTAATAATCATCCATAGCCATAAAACTAACAACCATATGACTAGAAACAATAACTCACATATCACCATGATAACAACTATATGAATAAGATGTCTGATAGAACACATTTATTACGCACTTTTATTTATCAATTAGGACCTTTTTATTAATGATTTATCACCTCAAAGTGCACACATTACATTAGATTTGGAATTTTGCCTAAGTTTCTAGGTTTAGTGCATTTTAGTCCAAAAAAATGAACTTTTGAGAAAATGTACAAGAAAATTTGACAAAGTACATTTTATGTCCAGTTGATGAGTGGTGAAATTAAATTTTTAAAATTCATTTTAGTTTGAGAGTAATTAAATAAAAAGTCAACACTTTCTAAAGTGTCTTAATTTGACCTAGTTTTTAATTTGCCTTCATGTGAAAATTTTTAGATAATTTTGTACAGCCTAGAACTTAGTTAATTTAATAAATTCTCCCTTCTAATTATGAATTTAATTATAGAAATTAATTAGATTTTAGTATATCACATGCTATTTAAATGAATTATGTGATTTATGTGATATAGGTGGCATGTGACTTGTGCTTCAATTGGGCAATTGAGGTCAAAGCTAATGATTTACACATGAATTAGGCTTTATTTGTAGATTAAATCAGCTTGAAAATATGGATTACACATGAAAAATTACACACACATTGAAATCATCTACTAACCAATAGGAGGTTGCTACTTTGCAAGTATGACAAGGCTTCCATTTTCATTTTAATTTATTTCCTATTTTTTAATTAAGCTTCAATTGATTCCAAAATAGAATTGAGCACTCCATTTACCCCCAAAGTTAGATCCAATCATCATCTCATTCATCTTCTGCACTTTCTTTCTCTTGTTCATCTTGTTCTTCATTTTTCTCTTCCTTATCACTACACCAGATTTTTGTATAGCCACCATTTCTTCCTCTTTTCACCATCAAATCTACTCAATTCTTCCACCATTCTTCTCCTCTCTCAAGGCTGAACCAACCCTAAGCAACTAGAAGGAGATTAGAGATTCAATCTATTAAGAAGCATGGAGCATGTGCCACGGCCTAATTGTGTTCATGGAGAAAGCAAAGTGCTCTTGATATTTCTAGCTAGAGTCTCCATGAAATTCTAGGGGGCAGTGGATGGAAGAGAAGTCTTGAAGTCTTCATTTGGCTAAGCTTAACTATTTCTTCATCTTGTTTTAATTTCATTAGAATACTATGACTCTTGTTGGTTGTAGTTCAATTTGACTTTAGTTTTATAGTTGTTTGTAATTTGTAATGTTGGAACAAGATTGTTTAGTTGAATTTCTTGCTCTTGTTACTACTAGAAATTTCAGCCTTTTAGTGCTTTTCCATGGTAATATGTGATTTCACTTGGAAAATATCTTGTATTAGCCTAGCATGTAATTGTGTGGTGAATACTTGATGAGTTGCTTGAGTTTTTATAGTTTTGAGCTTAGTTACAGCTTTGGGTAGTAGCATTTAGGAATGAATTTTAACTAAACACTTAGTTAATGTTAGAGCTAAGCTAGTAAGGTTACCTAAGGGGCTTGTAATAGCACTTAGGGAATTGAATTAGTGAAGCTAGGATACTTGAGATATTTATCTTAAGTAAATACATTTTTCAGCTAGAGAAGAAGAGTTAAGTGAGCTGTCACAATTAATTAAAGGCTAGAAGTCTTTCATTAGCAACATCATATGGTTCCTTCTTAAATTAGGAAGCTACTTCATTCATAATTAGGATTAGTTTTCTAGTTTAATTCACTAGACAATTAGGTTAGCACTTAGTTAATTAACTTCAAACATTGGATGATTTATTTCACTAGATAGCTTTAAATTAGATTTAAAAGCATTTTTTGGGAGATGACTTAGAGTTGGCCCTATATTGTATTACAGTTAGCTTTAGTTTAATTTTAAAGGCAAGTAACAATCCCTATTAATGTCATAATATGCAAGACCATAATAACAACAATTAAGCAACCATAAAATAATATGCATGATTAACTCTATCCTTATATCCTCTTAATACCTTCAATTGAAACTATAGGTTATTTAATCAAAGAAGTCTATCCATGTGATTAGACTATCCAAGCCTTCCAATCATGAGGATCTACTGGCTAAGGCTACTATACTCATTTATAGATCACAGTTTTCTATAAATCACATACTATAGGGTATCATACTAATAAGCTAGCCTCCTCATGGACAAGTGAAACCTAATTAGGTTTGAGTCCCTCGATAAATCATGGGATAGTCCCTTGTAGAACAAGTAGGACAATAAGTAAATAAGCACACTATCAAGCTTTGAATGATGGTCATACCAAGTAAATTTAAAACCTCTATTCCTCTCCTAGGCAAACTCATACCTTATATGATCATACAATGCAATATATGCTTGATCTCATAACATATACAATCTTAATTATCATGTTCTTGCATGTGACTTCTCAAACACCATGTTCATAGTATGCAATTTCTCACATCACCAAAACTTATCACATATCACAACTACATCTCACAGCACTTATTTCACAATTCTACATTGTCATATTTCCTACTTCATTTACATTTACTCAATTGTGCTCAATAACACATTACTCATAGATTAGTATAAGTAAGTTTATTCTTATTACAATCACATAATTTATTCATGCCATACTTGCATTTCACTTTTTCAAAAGCACACTCTTATCCTCAAAACAATTCATAAATAACTCTAATCAATAAAATAAGCAAAGCATAAGCTAATTTTTCCTGATTACCTCAAACCTTTGAGAGGTCATAAGCTAAATCCTAACTTAAAAGTGGTGTAGAGAGGAAAAGGAGAGGTTAGGGAAACTTACTAGAGGTGATTAGAAGTTATAATCCTTTACAAAATGCCTAAAATGTCATGCCCTAATAGAGACAAAATGTGCTCCTCACCCGTCTCATAGTAACTGTATTTTTCTTCCTCTATATTTTTAAATGTAGCTCGCATTCTTTATCATAATTTTTTGGCTATGTACTGTAACATGTGATATAGAGATCTTCCTCCTCAATTATATGATCCTTGCTCTATAATGGACATTGCATAGGCTGCAGCGTGTGATACTATAATGCTTCTTCCATGTTTTCTCCCTCTTTCAAGCCTTAATTAGCCCAACTCCACTTCAGACCCAATCTTCAAGTTGCAACTACAACCCAAAAGACCCAATAATCCTCTTTAACCATCTATGAAAAACTAATTACAATCAAAATTACTTAATTACCCTCAATTGGTTTAGTTAATTAAGGAGTTAATCTCTAGGATGTTACACCTATATTTGAGATGGTGAAATTCATAGACTGAGAATGAGTATAGGGCCTTGGCTGAGTCACCCCTCATAATTGGATAGCTTTGAATAACCTAGTCACATGGATTTAACTCCTATATATTATGTAGCTCATGATTCGATCAATGGTGATGGAGGTTTGGAGATATGGTTGATCATGCATTGCATTGTCTACTTTGTATGTCTATAGTTATTTGACTTGCATGTCTATGTTTTTCACTATCTTAGTTACTAAGTAATTGTACTTACTCCTTATTTAATATTTTATACGTGCAAGCTACGGTCAAGATAAAGGAAATACTCTTGAGGCTTAGGAACTGATTTTCTATTATAATGCCTTATTTTATTTTGTATTATGTGTAATTAATATTGATAATGCCAACTATGATGATTATTTTGGTTACTTGCACATTGCATGCATTATGGTCAATTGTTGGTATTTTGTGCCTCAAGTCAAGTTGTATGAGTTATTAATGATTAATCAGGCTTAAAATACTGGTACAAGTTGGTTTTGGGTTAGTGGAATGATTGTAAATGATTATTTTAATGATTGACTGATGATTTACCTCCCCTTTACTTTTTGGTGAAGTTAAGGTTGAGGAGTGAAAATGAGTGCTGGATTGTATTTATGTGTTGTGGAGTGTTTCACATATTGTCTTAGGTCTTTAGAGTTTGGTCTAGGTGACTGTGTGAACTTTTTACAATTTGGTTGGGGTTTGGATCCCTAGTTGTGAAAAGGTGTGAAAATCTAACTAGTTTTCATTTAGGTGTCTAAATCTTTGGTATGAAATAATTTGTAAATCAAACTAATGTCAATAGCTAAATTATTGAATGAGCTTTTTGTGAACACTTAGATAACCTTAAATGGACATTAGATGGAGATTTAGGGCTTGCCAGAAGTTAGCCCTTAAATTTGTCATATGATAACTCAATGCTGTCAAATTTTGTGCAATAGGCTTTAGCACCATGCATCTTAGCCTTGGTGGATGGCTTACATTGTGGGAAAATAACATTTTTTATGCTTTTAATGCAAATATTTTCAAGTTTAATTGGTGTATCATGCTTCTGTACATTTTATAACTCTAATTTAGGTTTATTCTAATTTAAATCTTTTAGATTTTTAAATTATAAAAATTTGGATCCCATTTTGAGTAGAAGAATTTCTATTTTTCATGGTAGACTCATATGGTCAATATTTAATTACCATGGTAATGTTTGGATAACATAGTTATGTTAGTGATATAATTAGGCAACGTCACATTTAAAATTAGAGTTGGTATTATTTTGAGATTCAATTTGGAGAATAAATTGTGTTTAAGGTTATTTGAGGCTAATCACTTGTTTAGGCATTTAATTATGGTTTAAATTGGACCTAGAATTATGTTTTAGAGTTAACTAGGGTCTAAAATAGCCATTAGATCAGACTAGACCCAAATAGTTAGGTTAATTGAAGTATTGCGTTTTTGCTCCATCTACTACAACAGATGATGCAAAATTTTAGATAATTATATGTTCATTGAATAAATGTGAAGGAGTGAGATTCGAGTGTTTTGGGTGAGATTTTTTAGAGCTATGTTAAGGTTTTAGAGTTTATAACCCCAAGGCATGTCTTTGAGGCTTAAATTGCTCAAATCTAATCTCATTTCTAACTACTTCTCCTCTTATTTAGCCTATTCAAATGATGTTTGAGGTTAGGGTTTCCATTCTCTAAGGATGGCAAACTATGGATTTAAATTTTATGAGTGTTTTGAGGTTCTATAAGTATTATTTAGATAATTTTGATGTTGCTTAATGTAATGGGAATCTTAATGCCGAAACCCTAGATATTGTTGGGTGATTTTAATGATGATATTAGGATATTGAGGTTAAATAAGTGATTAATTAATGTAATAATGATGATTATGAGTTAGTTTAAGGCTTTAAAAATTTATAACAGCTTTAAGTTAATTAGAGTAATTAACCTAACCCTAGGATTAGTGTGTGATTAGTGTATAAGTATTATGGTTAGCCATAATTAGTGTTATATTAATGACGATTAGTATTATGTAGTGTGTAGATTGTGGTGTTTTCACCGTTGCAGGTGATCATTCTCTTGGCTAGAGGATTTTGCTAACAAGGAGTAAAAGGAACCATTTCTATCATATTATGGTGTGTGTTTTATATTTAATTATGTTTGTGTTTGTTATGAAATAACTGTGTTTTAGAAATCCATGTGTTAAAAATGAATATTAAGTGTTTGAGAAAATACGTTGCTAAATGGAAATTAAATCCTATATAAAATTTGTTTGGTAGGGATAATGTGTACTTTAAAACCATGTTCAATTATATATGTAATTATATGCATGAAAATTTGCTACCAATTGTATGACTAGTTAGTGTATAGTTAGGAGTTGTGTATAGATCATTTATTAACATGTGGTATGCCCTTATTAGGCCCAATAGGTGGCACATGTGACTTGAACTAGTTTACTTTTGACCAAGTAAGCTAGAGTATCAAGCATGGTGTACAAAGAGAATAAGGTGTTGGTCACGCATTTTTGTGTTTGTAACTTGAATGTATTTTGTATGGAAATGTATTTATTTGCCAACTTAGCAATCACATTATTGATTACATTACATGCATTATGGCATTTTAAATTTGGTTACTGGGACCTCATGTCTAATTCCTTTTACAATTTTTATATAAGAAAAAAGGTTTAACTAGATAAGCACTTGAGGCATAACTTTAGTGTATATGGACACTAATAGTCTAGTTAGCCTCTTTATTGTTTTGGTTATGTATATTTGCCAACCTTAAGGCATTTATTTTCTAAATTGAGTATGTGACTCTCTTTTTTATGACACGTGTATGATTGCCATGATTTGGTTTTTGGTGACATTCATGGCCTTTTTGATATGTTCCAACGATTACTTACATGCTATAAATAGAAAAGCACTTATTACTGCAATTATTATTGTCTTTTACCATATATACTGTGTTGTGTTGTGTTGGGTGGATGTAACACAATTATGAGAATTATTTATGTGTTTGGATAAAATATGTCTTAAGAAGAGTCCTTGAGTGGTCATTATGGGTAGTTAAGTGTCCTATGCATGTTTGGCTTTGGTGGTTAAGTGTTTATTGTAGGTTTGGAAGATTAAATGTGTTTTAGAAGTATGTTTTTCCCCAAGTGGATTTTAGTGGATAAAATCCTTATATGGAGGAATTTTTATATCAAAATAAAGCCATTAGCTAATTTTTTTTTCTAAACTTTATGTGGACATTTGAATCATTTGAATTGGATTTGTTTGTAGGACATTGTCTGTTTGAAGTTTAAAATTTTTGTACAATTTGACATTTGTTGATAAGGTATTGGTACCATAGCACATCGTGGTGCATGGCATAAAGGGGAGAATATCCTCTCTGTGTCATGCACTGTGGCATATGACACTTCGTCGCAGTGCATGAACCTTATCGAGGGCTTGTCTCTCTATGTCTTCACCTTGGATATTTTTACCCTTTTTAAACTTTTTTTTTTGACAATTAAGCTCCTAGGAACCATGCTTCACTTTTAATTATCCCTTATCCTTTTATTAATTTTAAAATCTTGTTTTTAAATAGGATCACATTTAGTGTACCTAATTTAACATGTTTTCCATCGATATCTACCTATTATACTTATTTAGTTTATAAATTATCATGGTAAGCCCATTTTTGCTATGTATAATCTTTTATATATTGGTAGATTCTTTTCTATCATGGTAGTCCGTTTTTGAGTAATATTTGTTGTAAGAAAGGACCTTTTTTCCACTATGGTAATTTATATAAAGTGATTTTGATTCTTAATCACCATGATAGGGCTTTAAAACGATATCTAATGTCTTTTCTACCATAGTAAACTTTTATTTATTATGGTAGTATTTTTGAAAAGTAAGTTTAATATGGTTTAGCAGTAATTTCTATTTTGGATTTGATAATCTTAATATTCAAAGCTTTGAGGTTGGTGGGTATATACTAATCCTATCGTTGGGACTATTATGGAACTTGCTAAATGAATATTGGCTTGCTTGTATTGCTCTAGATTATGGAATTGAGACTATAAAAGTTAATGTTACTAATGTATATTGGAAAGCACCATTAGATAGGTTCCTTAAAATTAATATTGATGGTGCTTTCTCTCTAGCAAATATATCATGCTTCAATTGGTATTATTTATAGGAATAACGCTGGCATATTTCAATAGGATTTTGTTGATAATGTTAAATCTCTTTTAGCCTTCATGATTGAAGCACTTGCATTGAAATGTACTCTTATGTTGGCTATTGATATTGGTCATAACAAGGTTTTGTTTAAGACTGATTGAAAACTCTTGGTGGATTGTATAGCTTTTAATCATCATGATTTATATGACTGGAGATGTAGAAGTATTATTCATGATTGTATTGCAATTTTGGCATCTAAGGTTGGGTTCTCTCTTTTTTTTCTTACTCTACATATAGGTTGTGTGGTTGATCTTCCTGTAGCTAAAGCTTTTAAGGAAGAAAGCCCTTTAGAGTGGATGCTTACACCATCACTTTCTTTGTCCTCTATTATGACCTTTGATGCACTTGAAGTTTCAAAGCTATATGTTGATACTTCTTATCCAGAATGTCACGCCCGCCACGCAAAGTTATTACCCATTCATTGAGGGAGCTGCCACTGAGATTTTAAGGAAAAATGTTAGGAAACCAACTGAAAGTGATAAGGATGTCTTCATGACAAAAAATAGGTTCAGGAGTCGATTGTAAGTGAAAAATATTTTACGCACCCCCAAACACCCATTCTATAGAATAGTTACTTTAGTTAATTATGCAATTAGTATGTCTTTTAAAATTATTTTAAGTACTATTTTTATTATACACTTGCTAAAACAAAATAAATCTAAAAAGGATGATAAAAATTAAATTTAAAAAAAAATATTATTTATTGAAAAGGCGGACTTGACCTAAGATGAGAATTTAAGGCCTACATACCCTACTAGAGGAATCAAAGCCCACGTAGTTTGAGATGAAAATTTTGTTTTTTCATTTTATTATTATTTTTGAAGAGAAATAAATTGAAAAATAAGTTACTTTTTTGCAAATAAAATAATTATCTAAAATTTGGATATGTATGTTGTAAATTTAAAAAAAAAGTAATTTAATTTAGTTATTTCCTCAATTTTTACTTTGTAAGGAAAATAGTTTAAATTTTTTGTTTAAAAATTTTTTAAAATTTTTATTTTTTTAAAATTTAACCATTATACCAACGAAGTAACTCACATGGTAATAGATTATTCTAAATATCTGTGGGGAATTTTAAAAATCTCACATAGCTAAAGAATTAAATAGCTTAACTTATTTACTTTTTTAATTATTTAATTTATACATTTATATTTATTCTAATTTTTTTTAAACATGTATTATATAAAATCTTAATCATTATACCTGTAAAGTCTCATTGACTCATACAGTAATATGATTATTCTAAATATCTACGGAGACTCAAAATCTCACACAAGAAAAGAATTAAATAATAGTTATTTAAACATATTTTTAATTTAATTAATTTATTATGCATGTATTTATACATATTTTTATAACATATTTATATCTTAAAAAAACCCTAATTGTTATATCTGAAGAATTTTATTAACTCATTTAGTAACATGATAATTTTAGAGATTTATGAAGATTCAAAAATTTCACCATGATCAAAAAATCTAATCAATAAATGTGATTACAATTTAAATACACTAATTTAATAAATTATTTTTAAAAAATATTTATTATATTACTATTTACAAAATTCATTTATTTATTATATAAATGAGAATCATGACATCTGAGAGGACTTATTATCCCACATGATGATATAATTAATTTAAGTCTCTACGAAGATTCTTAAAATTTCATATGAGACTTCAATATCTTATTAATTTAAATTATAAAAAAAGAGTTAATTTTAATGATGGGCCATGGAACCCCTCTTAATATATATAAGATTGATCCTTATACCTATGGAATCTTATTGATTTACATGATATGATATCATTCTAAATGCCTACATAGATTTTTAAAACCTCACATAGCAAATAAAACACAAATATATCCCCTCTTATCATTATTATTATTATTAAAATCTCACACGGTATAAGATTATCATCATCAATCATATATTTTGGATTTAATCAATGATTTGAAGTGTATTTGAAAGCAACATTATTCCTAGATGTAATCATTTACCTCTTGTTAGCTTCTTTCATGCTTACGCAATTGCTAATCATCAAAACCACTCAACCACAATATTTAATTCAATATCTTATTCTAAATAATCTTTCGCTACTTGTGTTAATACAAGGACCAAAATTAAGTTAGCATCCACTGAATTCATGACCAATAGGACTACAATGAGAATAATGAATCAAAGTTTTATACATACCCATGTGCATGTGGTGGTCTCAATCAACAAGAGATGCCAAGTATATCTATAAAAACACCCTTCACAAGTAAGCAAAAGATGCGATCTTAATTAGGATGCAACCCCAGTGTTTGATTCTCAAGTGCTTAGAAGCTAAAATTTGATAGAACTATCCCTTTGGCCATTAAAGGGCATAAGATCATGTAGGATTTTATAGGTAAAAAGTTAGTGATCCATACCAACTTATGTCATCCACATGAAAGCTTTGAAAGAAAGGGAAAAAATATGATTGGAACCATGACCTTTGTCTGAAAGTTCCAAAACAAAGAACATGTTCTTATTTTTGAAGACCTTAAGACACCCTCATAGTGAAAATAGTAATCAAAATTTTTTGAGAAAGGAATATATTTCCAATACATCTCCAAGTACATAAAAAGCTTTAAACATGCATAAATCATCAAGGCAAAACCAAACACTCTTCATGTACAAAATAAACCTAGTGAGCATCCCATTATAATAACATATAAGCATAAAAAAAACAAAATCCATCACAGCATTAACAAAGCCTACTATTAGAATATATTATCTAAGCCTTTGCTAAGACAGCCATCAACCTCATAGGTGAGGAGAGTAATTTTTTTTTCTAGTTAAACCGTTTGTCTATGGTTCAGTTTTGTACACATCCTAAAACTAATCCAAAGTCTAGAAGTTGAAGATGGAGCTATCTAGGAATCAAAATTTATATTAATCAAACTCAAATTAGCTTCAAACCTTTTAACAGAGATGGGTGTCTTCAATTAGTCCTCTTTCCTTTGAATATCATGTCTACCTCTTTAACTATGTCATCTCTCTGCTTCTGTAAATGCCAAATTGCTCTCCTCTAGCCCTCAATCTCTCCCAAAACTGATCCCCCCTCAATGCCTCATCACTCTTTATAGGAAGAAGAAGGGTAGATTTTTGAAAATCATAATAACTCACTACCCATTTGCTTCTCTATTATCACACGCACCTACATCATAGCCTTCCTTTTTCCTTGTTGTTCTCGAATCACCGACCATATGGGCTCTTTTGTCACTCCGCTTGCTTGACCCTTCATCAATTTTCACCTGCTTGCCACCGTGTTCTCCTCTTCTATGTCTTCATCTTTT